>NW_027507764.1:434960042-436251292 GCF_037356315.1 Lithobates pipiens | reverse complement strand
GTTGCCCCTTGGCTATACGCTGCTTCTAAGCAATTAAATTGTCAAGGGAATCATATTCTTCCATGGGGGGGCAGGATTAACCATCTTAATCTAACAAAAAACAGGTGCTGCGCTAATATAATCAAGATAATTATTTGAAATCAAACCTCTTATATAAAGAAATATAAAGCATTATACCCTGTGGTGAAAAATCAAGAACAGTCCAAATTCTTTGTGACACAAGGGAAATATGGGTGAAAAGGTGATAAGTCCCCAGCAACCCAGAATCTGATAACATGTAGTTCTGTTTTCTTGCTGATTAGGAAAACCTTAACCAGCCCCCCCAAAGGTGTGCTCTCACCTTAAAAATGTTGATCCTCACTACAAACCATAGACCAAACAGGGACTCTTGCATCGACCCAACAGAGGTAACTTTCAGATATAATCAGTGGCTACCAAGTGGGGGGTGGGAGGGGTGCTCCATCCCGGGCGCCACACACTGGGGGGGTGTCAGGCTGGCGCCCCCTCCATGACTGAATTGGTGACATTGGGGTGGGTTTAGGCAGTGGCGCGGTGACAGGGCATGTTAGGGAGAGGCAAGCTGCAGTGGCATTGTGCGGGGGGGGGGGGGGGGCAGGGTAACAGAGGGTTAGCACTCGCTGGGAGGGCCCAGGGCAATATCACTGCACCAATCATCCCCTTGTCTAATGGCCATAGGCTGTCTGAACAGCTTTGAACAGTCCTGGCTGTATCACACAGCCAAGCAATGTAAAGCTGCCCCCCCCTCTCTGTTTATGTCTACACAGGGGGAGGGAGCCTGCTGTGCATGTCCCACGCTGATCTCAGGAATATTATGGGTCCGTCTGTCTGCACTGAAGGGGGGTCTGCACTGAAGGGGGGTCTGCATCTGCACTGAAGGGGGTCTGCACTGATGGGGGGTCTGCACTAAGTGCGGGGTCTGCATGGAAGGGGAGTGTCTGCACTGAAGGGGGTCTGCACTGAATGAGGGGTCTGCATGGAAGGGGAGGATCTGCACTGAATGGGGGGTCTGTAGTGAAGGGGGTCTGTTTAATATGCAGGGGGTCCCGAGCTGTGGGGGCTGTATAATGTAAAGGGGTCCTGAGCTGTGGGGGTCTGTGTAATGTAAATGGGTCCAGAGATGCAGGGTGCTGTTTACTGTAAAGGGATCCAGAGCTGCAGGGGCTGTGTCATGTAAAGGGGTCCAGAAGTACAAGGTGCTGTGTAATGTTAAGGGATCCAGAGGTGCAGAGTGCTGTGTAATGTAAAGGGGTCCAGAGGTGCAGGGTGCTGTGTAATTAAAAGGGGCCCAGAGGGTGTGTAATGTAAAGGGGTTCAGAGGTGTAGGGCGCTGTGTAATGTGAAGGGGTCCAGAGGTGCAGGGGGCTGTGTAATTTAAAGGGGTCCAGATGTGCAGGGTGCTGTGTAATGTAAAGGGCTGCACTGGGCTGTGTAATGTAAAGGTGTCCAGGGGTGCAGGGTGCTGTATAATGTAAAGAGGTCCAGAGGTGCAGGGGCTGTGTAATGTAAAGGGGTCCAGAGATGCAGTTGTGGAGGGGGTACACAGTAGTGACAAAGAGATATTGAAGGATGCAGAAGTATGCAAGGAGCGCAGTGAGGTGTTTTTACATTTTAATGTGGGGGGATGCCAGATATAGGATCCGCCCCGTGTGCCAAATGCTCTAGGTATGCCCCTGGATATAATACACATTTTAGGAATCAACAACACATTTCCATGTTATCGTCAATTTCAACTCTACTGGCTGGTGAACACAGCCTCTCAGAGGAATAGCAGGTTTAAAGCGGTTCTGCACCTAAAAAAAAAAAATATTAAAAGCCAGCAGCTACTAATATTGCAACTGCTGACTTTTAATAAATTGACACTTACCTGTCCCAAGGTTCAGCGATGTCGGCGGCAGATGACGAGTGATCGCTCGTCTCTCTGCTGCCCCCGCCACCATCCTCTGTCAGGGAATCGGAAAGTAAAGCGTTGCGGCTTCACTGCCCGGTTCCCTACTGCGCATGCGTGAGTCGCGCTGCGCATCTCTGCTGGTCCCTGCTGTGTCCTGGGAACTGTGTGTTTCCCAGAACACAACGGGGGGCATCTGCGGCGGTCTGCGGCATTCTGTCCCGGAAGTGGGTGCAGATACCTGGATTATCCAGGTAACTGCACCCCCCTCCCCCCTGAAAGGTGCCGATTGTGGCACCGGAGGGGGGAGGGATCAGATTAGCGGAACATCCACTTTAGGGTGGAGCACCGATTTAAACAAGGGTTTAAAATAATTTATTGCACAGCTCCAGGGGTCTTCTTCCGTCTTGGGGGGTCTTCTCGCTAGACTCCTCTGCTATCTTCTGCTAGCTCTTTTACTAGTGGAGGAGCCCGGCTTTCTTCTTCGTCGCCGCCCGGGGGTCTTCTTCTGACTGAGGGGGTCTTGTCCCCCTCTTCGGTTCTTCTTGCCGGGCCTCCGCTTTCTTCTTCCAGCTCTTTTACTAGCGGTGGCCCGGACTTCTGTCGCCGCCGCCTCTTCTTCCGACTTTGGGGGTCTTGTCCCCCTCCTCGGTTCTTCTTGCCAGGCCTCCGCTCCTTCTTCCAGCTCTTTTACTAGCGGTGGCCCGGTCTTCTGCCGTTGTCCTCGCCGTCGCCTTCGCTTTTCTCTTTTCTTCTTCTTCCTCTTCTTCCTTGAGATGTTGACTCAATGCTCTCTCTGGCCGCAATGACAGGGACGTGGTGTGTGGCGACTTATATAGGGACAATGGGCGGGGTCACCGGATGATGTCCCCGCCCCTTATGATGTCACAGTCACAGCATCCTCTGGATGAAGAACCGAAGAGGGGGACAAGACCCCAGAAGAGGGGGACAAGACCCCTGAAGTCGGAAGAAGACCCCCGGGTGGCGACAAAGAAGAAAGCCGGGCTCCTCTGCTAGTAAAAGAACTAGCAGAAGATAGCGGAGGAGTCCAGCGAGAAGACCCGCCAAGACGGAAGAAGACCCCCAGAGCTGTGCAATAAATTATTTTAAACCCTTGTGTGGTGTTTTTTTTTTTTTTTTTCACCAGGTGAATGGATAGGGGTACATTGTACCCCATACTCATTCACATAGGGTGGGGGGGGGCCGGTATCTGTGGGGCCCCCTTATTAAAGGGGGCTCCTGGATTCCGATATGCCCCCCGCCCGCAGACTCCAACAACCAAGGGCCAGGGTTGTTGGGAAGAGGCCCTTGTCCTCATCAACATGGGGACAAGGTGCTTTGGGGTGGGGGGCCCTTCCCCAAAGCACCCCCCATTTTGAGGGCACGCAGCCTGGTATGGCTCAGGAGGGGGGGCTCTCGCTCGTCCCCACCCCCTTTCCTGACCGGCCGGGTTGCATGCTCGGATAAGGGTCTTATATGGACCTTGGGGGGGGCCCCACTCCGTTTTTTCGGCGTAGGGCTTCCCCTTTAAGGCCATACCAGGTGACGGGGCAAGCAACGTGTCAATCTCGCCGCCAAAGGCGGCGACATTGACTTCCTTCGCTAGTCCCGGCTACCTGGAGCCGCGTTCAAAATGAACGGACTTTCCTCCGTGTGTGGGCAAGTCTGTTAATTTCAAAAGTATGGCGGACTCCCGCCATAGTCCGGTGGACTATGGTTGTGTGTGGACAGGTCTGCTCTTTCGGAAAGTCTGGCAGACCTCCGCTTCAAAGTGTGGCCACCGGGCAAAGTCCATCGGACAGTTTGATCATGCGTACGCAGCATAAGTGAAAATGTCCAAATTGGTCCCAATTAGCCATTTTCCCTCCCTAATGTCATGTGACCCATTAGTGTTACAAGGTCTCAGGTGTGAATGGGGAGCAGGTGTGTTAAATTTGGTGTTATTTCTGTCACTCTCTTATACTGATCATTGGAAGTTTAAAATGGCACCTCCATGGCAAAGAACTCTCTGGGGAACTGAAAAAAGAATTATTGCTCTACATAAAGGTGGCCTAGGTTATAAGAAGATTGTCAAGACCCTGAAACTGAGCAGCAGAACGGTGGCCAAGACCATACAGCGGTTTAACAGGAAATGTTCCACTCAGAACAGGCCTCACCATGGTCGACCAAAGAAGTTGAGTGCACATGCTCAGCGTCATATCCAGAGGTTGTCTTTGGGAAATAGACGTATGAGTCCTGCCAGCATTGCTGCAGAGGTTGAAGGGGTGAGGGGTCGGCCTGTCAGTGCACAGAACATATGCCACACACTGCATCAAATTGGTCTGCATGCTTAATAGTAAATAGTTATTCCTGCGCTGCTCCTAGTAAAGGTTATTTATATGAATAGCTGCATACTTGTCATCCCAGAAGGAAGCCTCTTCTAAAGATGATGCACAAGAAAGCCCGCAAACAGTTTGCTGAAGACAAGCAGACTATGGACATGGATTACTGGCGATGTCCTGTGGTCTGATGAGACCAAGGTAAACTTATTTGGTTCAGATGGTGTCAAGCGTGTGTGGCGGCAACTAGTTGAGGAGTACAAAGACAAGTGTGTCTTGCCTACAGTCAAGCATGGTGGTGGGAGTGTCATGATCTGGGGCTGCATGAGTGCTGCCGGCACGGGGGAACTACAGTTCATTGAGGAAACCATGAATGCCAGAGCATGACCCCCTCCCTTCGGAGATTGGGCCGTAGGGCAGTATTCCAACATGATAACGATCCCAAACACACCTCCAAGACAACCACTACCTTACTAAGAAAGCTGGGGGTAAAGGTGATGGCCTGGCCAAGCATGTCTCCAGACCTAAACCCTATTGAGCATCGGTAGGGCATTCTCAAACGGAAGGTCGAGGAGCACAGGGTCTCTAACAGTGAAGGCTGAAGAGTGAAAGAGGACTCTAGTGGCAACCTTTGTAGCACTGGTGAACTCCATCTCCAAGAGGGTTAAGGCAGTGCTGGAAAATAATGGTGGCCACACAAAATATTGACACTTTGGGCCTAATTTGAACATTTTCACTTAGGGCTGTACTCACTTTTGTTGCCAGCGGTTTAGACATTAATGGCTGTGTGTTGAGTTATTTTGAGGGGACAGCAAATTTACACTGTTATACAAGCTGTACACTCACTATTTTACATGGTAGCAAAGAGTAGTGATGGACGAACTTCCGACGGGACGTTTCGCGAACGCGAAACGCGAACGGACACAAACGTTCGCGAAAACGACCGTTCGCCGCGGGCTCCATTGACTTCAATGGGAGGCGAATTTCGCAAACCTTTAGGTCGAATTTGCGGCCACGGGGTAATTATTAGGGGGTAGCACGTAGTCCCACCACCTGGACAATAGCATAATACATGTATGAGGTGAATTTGGGATCGATAACTACAAGCATTTTTTTTTTATTTGGGAAATTGTTCTGACAATTCAGGACTATGGAGCTAATGAAGGCAATGGAGGAGAGGGAAGGTCAGGGACCAGGGTAGGCAAACAAGAGGGTGCAGGAGATACAGAGCACTGACAGCAGCACCGTAATACAGAGCACTGACATCAGCACCGTGACATACAGCGCTGACAGCAGCTCCGTGACATACAGCGCTGACAGCAGCTCCGTGACATACAGCGCTGACAGCAGCTCCGTGACATACAGCGCTGACAGCAGCTCCGTGACATACAGCGCTGACAGCAGCTCCGTGACATACAGCGCTGACAGCAGCACCGTGACATACAGCGCTGACAGCAGCTCCGTGACATACAGCGCTGACAGCAGCTCCGTGACATACAGCGCTGACAGCAGCTCCGTGACATACAGCACTGACAGCAGCTCCGTGACATACAGCGCTGACAGCAGCTCCGTGACATACAGCGCTGACAGCAGCACCGTGACATACAGCGCTGACAGCAGCTCCGTGACATACAGCGCTGACAGCAGCTCCGTGACATACAGCGCTGACAGCAGCTCCGTGACATACAGCGCTGACAGCAGCTCCGTGACATACAGCGCTGACAGCAGCTCCGTGACATACAGCGCTGACAGCAGCTCCGTGACATACAGCGCTGACAGCAGCTCCGTGACATACAGCGCTGACAGCAGCTCCGTGACATACAGCGCTGACAGCAGCTCCGTGACATACAGCGCTGACAGCAGCTCCGTGACATACAGCGCTGACAGCAGCACCGTAAGCAGCCCCAGGAGGAAGTCAGCACAGCACAGGGATGGTGTGATCCCCTCATAATAAGAACCCCCAGGAGGAAGTCAGCACAGCACAGGGATGGTGGGAGCCCCTCATAATAAGAACACCCAGGAGGAAGTCAGCACAGCACAGGGATGGTGGGAACCCCTCATAATAAGCAGCCCCAGTAGAAATATGACACCGCTCAACCTCTTCAAAGAGGAGGGTAGGGGCATATAGTACGGTGTGCTTTTTTGGGTCAGGGAAGTGAGCCAAATGAATTAAGAAGGTCTGTGTGCTTGATTCCAAAAATTGTTTATAGACATATACATGGTCTACTGATCACATGTGTTGAATTCCTCCGAGATCCATGCCTCATTCATTTTTAGAAATGTGAGGTAGTTAACACTGTGGTGAGCTAGGCGAGTACGCTTATCGGTCACAATCCCCCCTGCTGCGCTGAACGTCCTTTCGGACAGGACACTGGATGAGGGGCAAGCCAACAGTTCGATTGCAAATTGGGCAAGCTCTGGCCAGAGGTCAAGCCTGCCCACCCAGTAGTCTAGGGGTTCATCACTCCTCAGAGCGTCCACATCGGCCGTTAACCCAATGTAGTCGGACACCTGACGGTCTAGGCGTTCCCTGATGCTGGATCCGGATGACACCTGTCGATGGGTCGGCTGAAAGAATGACCTCATATCCGAAGTCACCAACACATCTTCAAACCGGCCTCTTCTTGCAGGCGCTGTTGGATTGGTACCCGCAAATCCTTCTCTGGGAGTGGGAATTGCTCCTCTGCCAGCGCACGCAAAAGCAGAATGCAGCATTTCTCGAAGCAAGGCCTGGAAGTGCTGCATTCTGACAGCCCTCTGCGACGGCGGTAACATTTCCGCCATTTTGTGTTTGTACCGGGGGTCTAAGTACGTTGCCACCCAGTACTGGTCCTTGACCCTCATGCTTTTTATACGGGGGTCCCTATTAAAACACTGGAGCATGAAGGCCCCCATTTGCACTAAAGTGGAAGCGGTGTGGTGGCCTGGCTCCTGCTCATCATCCAGGATAATGTCGTCCTCTTCATTCTCCTCTCCCCATCCTCGCACAACAGGGATCCCAGAAAGGTTTAAAGCATGCTCTTCTTGCTCCTGCTCATCCGCCCCGGCACCATCCTCCTCTGACTCCTCATCAGACTCCTGTTGTTGACTTGTCTCAGATAGAGTAGCCCCCCCTGGGAATTCATCCAGCATTGCGACTTCCTCATCTTCCCGCTCCTGCTCCTCCACAGCCTGATCAATGACACGACGCAATGCACGCTCCAGAAAGAAGGCATAAGGTACCATGTCACTGATGGCGCCATGGCTGCGACTGACCAGTTTGGTGATCTCCTCAAATGGCCGCAGAAGTCTGCATGTGTCGCGCATGAGCAGCCACTGGCGCGGTGAAAAAAAACCCAGCTCCCCAGAACCGTTTCTTTCGCAGAGTTCATACAGGTAGACGTTAACTGCACGTTTCTGCTGGAGCAGCCTATCAAGCATATAGAAGGTTGAGTTCCATCGCGTCGGGCAATCGCAAATAAGACGTCTGACCGGCAGATGGTGTCGCCGCTGAATGTCAGCAAGGCGAGCCATGGCCGTGTAAGATCTTCTGAAATGGGCCGAGATTTTCCTTGCCTGCCGCAAGATGTCCTGGACCCCAGGGTATTTGACAAGGAATCGCTGCACGACCAAGTTTAAGACGTGTGCCATGCACGGCACGTGCGTGATTTTGCCCTGTTTCAATGCGCTAAGCAGATTGGCACCGTTGTCACACACCACTTTACCAACTGTCAAATTGAGCGGTGTTAGCCACTCATCTGCCTGTGAACGCAAAGCTGAAAGGAGTGCCGGGCCAGTGTGGCTCTTTGCTTCCAGGCACAACAGACGCAGCACGGCATGGCAACGTCTCACCTGGCATGTGGAATAGGTTCTGGGGAGCTTGGGCGGTGCAGTGGAAGAGACGCTAGCAGCGGAAAAGGAGGAGGCAGCTGAGGAGGAGAGGGAGGAGGATGGAGTAGGAGGAGGAGAAGAAGAGTCAGGCCTGCATGCAATCCGTGGCGGTAAAACCAAATCTACACGGGTGCCACGGGTTACATGCTTGACGGCCGTCAGAAGGTTCACCCAGTGGGCAGTAAAACTGATATACCTTCCCTGCCCGTGTTTGCTAGACCACGTGTCTGTGGTCAGATGTATCTTGGCACCGACACTGTGTGCCAGAGATACATTCACTTGCCGCTGAACATGGCCATATAGCTCTGGGATGCCCTTCTCTGAGAAATACTTCCTTCCTGGGACCTTCCATTGTGGTGTTCCAATGGCCACAAATTTGCGAAAGGCCTCCGAGTCCACCAGTTTATATGGCAGTAGTTGGCGGGCTATGAGTTCTGACAAGCCAGCCGCCAACCGTTGGGCAAGAGGGTTATCCGGCGTCATCATTTTTTTACGCTCAAACATTAGGCCCACGGAAGCCTGCCTTTTTGCAGAAAAATGTGAGCTTGGCGTGATGGAAGGTGGAGTGGAGGACAATTGTGAGGAGAGAGGAGAAGGAGAAGTAGAAGACGAGGCTGGACGGTGAGAGCCTGCAGTGTGGCTTTGTGTGTTCCGTTGCTCCCACTGGGCTCGGTGATGGCTGCTCATGTGCCTTCTTAAGGCGGTCGTCCCTAGGTGAGTATTGGGCTTACCGCGACTAACGCGTTGACTGCAAAGATTGCAGATGGCAACGCTATTGTCAGCAGCGGACACGTTAAAAAAAGCCCACACTGCGGAGCCATGTGCCGGTGTCCTGGGAGCGCCAGATGTGACCGTACATGGTCGATGACTCGCTCCTGATACATTTGCAGTCTGCTTTGTCCCTGCTGTGCAATGTAAGTCATTGCTGCTTCTCCTCCCTATCTGCTGGTCCATATCTCCCTCTGAACTCCCCTCCTCTTCCTCTCTTGTGGGCACCCACGTGACATCACTAGACACGTCATCATCAACGTCACCTTCCCCACCGCTATAAGTAGAGTAGGCAGCAACACCGGGGACCAACCTCCTCCTTGGGCTGATCTGGGTACTGGCGTCAGACTGCTGAGTAGCGCTTGTTGCTACCTCCTCTTCCTGATCCAATACCAAGAGTGGCTGCGCATCAGAAATGTCCTCTTGATATGGATCGGAAAATAATTCCAGTGACTCAAGCGGAAGGTATGTGGTGGTGGTGGTGGTGGTCGTGTTGTTGGTGGTAGTGTCTTTGGGGGTGCACATAGCAGAGAGTGAAGAAGAGGGTGCAGATCGAGAGGATGAGGAGGGTGCAGAAGAGTAAGGCTGAGCGAGCCACTCAACCAAGTCTGGTGCATCCTTTAAAGTAATTGAACGCACCTTCTGCAACTTCCCACTTTGGCTCAAGCCTGTTGCTCCTGCCCTACCCCTACCACCCCTGCGGAAGGGCCTGCCTCTTCCTCTGCATGTCATTTTTTAAATGACCCTGTGACAAAACTCTTAGTCCCTATACCGCTGAAGGACTGCTGCAGTATAGGTGAGCGGTCAGCAGTGGTGCACGTCAACCCTATCTATTGTGGACCTATAGCGGTCCTTACAGAACAGCAGACTGTACCGCACTCAAGCCTATGTACCGTAGCACCCTATACCAAGTTACCAGTCCTTATAAGAACTTTTGTGGACCAAGCAGGTTGTGTATTAGTGTTTAGCAGACTGTACGTCAGTCCCTATACCGCTGAAGGACTGCTGCAGTATAGGGCAGCGGTCAGCAGTGGTGCACGTCAACCCTATCTATTGTGGACCGATAGCGGTCCTTACAGAACAGCAGACTGTACCGCACTCAAGCCTATGTACCGTAGCACCCTATACCAAGTTACCAGTCCTTATAAGAACTTTTGTGGACCAAGCAGGTTGTGTATTAGTGTTTAGCAGACTGTACGTCAGTCCCTATACCGCTGAAGGACTGCTGCAGTATAGGGCAGCGGTCAGCAGTGGTGCACGTCAACCCTATCTATTGTGGACCGATAGCGGTCCTTACAGAACAGCAGACTGTACCGCACTCAAGCCTATGTACCGTAGCACCCTATACCAAGTTACCAGTCCTTATAAGAACTTTTGTGGAACAAGCAGGTTGTGTGTTAGTGATTAGCAGACTGTACGTCAGTCCCTATACCGCTGAAGGACTGCTGCAGTATAGGTGAGCGGTCAGCAGTGGTGCACGTCAACCCTATCTATTGTGGACCGATAGCGGTCCTTACAGAACAGCAGACTGTACCGCACTCAAGCCTATGTACCGTAGCACCCTATACCAAGTTACCAGTCCTTATAAGAACTTTTGTGGACCAAGCAGGTTGTGTATTAGTGTTTAGCAGACTGTACGTCAGTCCCTATACCGCTGAAGGACTGCTGCAGTATAGGGCAGCGGTCAGCAGTGGTGCACGTCAACCCTATCTATTGTGGACCGATAGCGGTCCTTACAGAACAGCAGACTGTACCGCACTCAAGCCTATGTACCGTAGCACCCTATACCAAGTTACCAGTCCTTATAAGAACTTTTGTGGACCAAGCAGGTTGTGTATTAGTGTTTAGCAGACTGTACGTCAGTCCCTATACCGCTGAAGGACTGCTGCAGTATAGGGCAGCGGTCAGCAGTGGTGCACGTCAACCCTATCTATTGTGGACCGATAGCGGTCCTTACAGAACAGCAGACTGTACCGCACTCAAGCCTATGTACCGTAGCACCCTATACCAAGTTACCAGTCCTTATAAGAACTTTTGTGGACCAAGCAGGTTGTGTATTAGTGTTTAGCAGACTGTACGTCAGTCCCTATACCGCTGAAGGACTGCTGCAGTATAGGGCAGCGGTCAGCAGTGGTGCACGTCAACCCTATCTATTGTGGACCGATAGCGGTCCTTACAGAACAGCAGACTGTACCGCACTCAAGCCTATGTACCGTAGCACCCTATACCAAGTTACCAGTCCTTATAAGAACTTTTGTGGAACAAGCAGGTTGTGTGTTAGTGATTAGCAGACTGTACGTCAGTCCCTATACCAATGAAGGACTGCTGCAGTATAGGGCAGCGGTCAGCAGTAGTGCACGGCAACCCTATGTATTGTGGACCGATAGCGGTCCTTACAGAACAGCAGACTGTACTGCACTCAGGCCTATGTACCGTAGCACCCTATACCAAGTTACCAGTCCTTATAAAAACTTTTGTGGACCAAGCAGGTTGTGTGTTAGTGTTTAGCAGACTGTGCGTCAGTCCCTATACCGC
The DNA here is from genome assembly GCF_037356315.1 of Lithobates pipiens. Classification (NCBI taxonomy): domain Eukaryota; kingdom Metazoa; phylum Chordata; class Amphibia; order Anura; family Ranidae; genus Lithobates; species Lithobates pipiens. Next base: position 436,239,895 of record NW_027507764.1, on the reverse strand, counting down.
TGAAGGACTGCTGCAGTATAGGGCAGCGGTCAGCAGTAGTGCACGGCAACCCTATGTATTGTGGACCGATAGCGGTCCTTACAGAACAGCAGACTGTAACGCACTCAGGCCTATGTACCGTAGCACCCTATACCAAGTTACCAGTCCTTATAAGAACTTTTGTGGACCAAGCAGGTTGTGTGTTAGTGATTAGCAGACTGTACGTCAGTCCCTATACCAATGAAGGACTGCTGCAGTATAGGGCAGCGGTCAGCAGTAGTGCACGGCAACCCTATGTATTGTGGACCGATAGCGGTCCTTACAGAACAGCAGACTGTAACGCACTCAGGCCTATGTACCGTAGCACCCTATACCAAGTTACCAGTCCTTATAAAAACTTTTGTGGACCAAGCAGGTTGTGTGTTAGTGTTTAGCAGACTGTGCGTCAGTCCCTATACCGCTGAAGGACTGCTGCAGTATAGGGCAGCGGTCAGCAGTGGTGCACGTCAACCCTATCTATTGTGGACCGATAGCGGTCCTTACAGAACAGCAGACTGTACCGCACTCAAGCCTATGTACCGTAGCACCCTATACCAAGTTACCAGTCCTTATAAGAACTTTTGTGGACCAAGCAGGTTGTGTATTAGTGTTTAGCAGACTGTACGTCAGTCCCTATACCGCTGAAGGACTGCTGCAGTATAGGGCAGCGGTCAGCAGTGGTGCACGTCAACCCTATCTATTGTGGACCGATAGCGGTCCTTACAGAACAGCAGACTGTACCGCACTCAAGCCTATGTACCGTAGCACCCTATACCAAGTTACCAGTCCTTATAAGAACTTTTGTGGAACAAGCAGGTTGTGTGTTAGTGATTAGCAGACTGTACGTCAGTCCCTATACCAATGAAGGACTGCTGCAGTATAGGGCAGCGGTCAGCAGTAGTGCACGGCAACCCTATGTATTGTGGACCGATAGCGGTCCTTACAGAACAGCAGACTGTAACGCACTCAGGCCTATGTACCGTAGCACCCTATACCAAGTTACCAGTCCTTATAAGAACTTTTGTGGACCAAGCAGGTTGTGTGTTAGTGATTAGCAGACTGTACGTCAGTCCCTATACCAATGAAGGACTGCTGCAGTATAGGGCAGCGGTCAGCAGTAGTGCACGGCAACCCTATGTATTGTGGACCGATAGCGGTCCTTACAGAACAGCAGACTGTACTGCACTCAGGCCTATGTACCGTAGCACCCTATACCAAGTTACCAGTCCTTATAAAAACTTTTGTGGACCAAGCAGGTTGTGTGTTAGTGTTTAGCAGACTGTGCGTCAGTCCCTATACCGCTGAAGGACTGCTGCAGTATAGGGCAGCGGTCAGCAGTAGTGCACGGCAACCCTATGTATTGTGGACCGATAGCGGTCCTTACAGAACAGCAGACTGTAACGCACTCAGGCCTATGTACCGTAGCACCCTATACCAAGTTACCAGTCCTTATAAGAACTTTTGTGGACCAAGCAGGTTGTGTGTTAGTGATTAGCAGACTGTACGTCAGTCCCTATACCAATGAAGGACTGCTGCAGTATAGGGCAGCGGTCAGCAGTAGTGCACGGCAACCCTATGTATTGTGGACCGATAGCGGTCCTTACAGAACAGCAGACTGTAACGCACTCAGGCCTATGTACCGTAGCACCCTATACCAAGTTACCAGTCCTTATAAAAACTTTTGTGGACCAAGCAGGTTGTGTGTTAGTGTTTAGCAGACTGTGCGTCAGTCCCTATACCGCTGAAGGACTGCTGCAGTATAGGGCAGCGGTCAGCAGTAGTGCACGGCAACCCTATGTATTGTGGACCGATAGCGGTCCTTACAGAACAGCAGACTGTAACGCACTCAGGCCTATGTACCGTAGCACCCTATACCAAGTTACCAGTCCTTATAAGAACTTTTGTGGACCAAGCAGGTTGTGTGTTAGTGATTAGCAGACTGTACGTCAGTCCCTATACCAATGAAGGACTGCTGCAGTATAGGGCAGCGGTCAGCAGTAGTGCACGGCAACCCTATGTATTGTGGACCGATAGCGGTCCTTACAGAACAGCAGACTGTAACGCACTCAGGCCTATGTACCGTAGCACCCTATACCAAGTTACCAGTCCTTATAAGAACTTTTGTGGAACAAGCAGGTTGTGTGTTAGTGATTAGCAGACTGTACGTCAGTCCCTATACCAATGAAGGACTGCTGCAGTATAGGGCAGCGGTCAGCAGTAGTGCACGGCAACCCTATGTATTGTGGACCGATAGCGGTCCTTACAGAACAGCAGACTGTAACGCACTCAGGCCTATGTACCGTAGCACCCTATACCAAGTTACCAGTCCTTATAAGAACTTTTGTGGACCAAGCAGGTTGTGTGTTAGTGATTAGCAGACTGTACGTCAGTCCCTATACCAATGAAGGACTGCTGCAGTATAGGGCAGCGGTCAGCAGTAGTGCACGGCAACCCTATGTATTGTGGACCGATAGCGGTCCTTACAGAACAGCAGACTGTACTGCACTCAGGCCTATGTACCGTAGCACCCTATACCAAGTTACCAGTCCTTATAAAAACTTTTGTGGACCAAGCAGGTTGTGTGTTAGTGTTTAGCAGACTGTGCGTCAGTCCCTATACCGCTGAAGGACTGCTGCAGTATAGGGCAGCGGTCAGCAGTAGTGCACGGCAACCCTATGTATTGTGGACCGATAGCGGTCCTTACAGAACAGCAGACTGTAACGCACTCAGGCCTATGTACCGTAGCACCCTATACCAAGTTACCAGTCCTTATAAGAACTTTTGTGGACCAAGCAGGTTGTGTGTTAGTGATTAGCAGACTGTACGTCAGTCCCTATACCAATGAAGGACTGCTGCAGTATAGGGCAGCGGTCAGCAGTAGTGCACGGCAACCCTATGTATTGTGGACCGATAGCGGTCCTTACAGAACAGCAGACTGTACCGCACCCAAGCCTATGTACCGTAGCACCCTAGACAGACCAAGTTACCAGTCCTGATAAAGAGCTTTGTGGAACAAGTGAGTTGTGAATGATTAGCAGACTGCAGCAGAAGGGCAGCAGTCAAGTATAATATTCTTTCTATATTTGGAAGAAAGAATATTATACGTGTACAAGCCTATTACCGTACCACTGATACCAGTCCTGAAAAGAACCTTTGTGGAACTAATAGTAACAGCAAGTCTTTAAAATTATCCTCACTGCCTGACACACTGCTTCCTGCCTGTCCCTATACAAATTGGCAAAAAAGAGTAGGCTGGAACGATTAGCTGGAACAGCTCTTTTGTGGACCTGATAGTAACAGCTAATGATGATGATGATGATGATGATGAAGAAAGACTAATCTGGCTGAGCTGTCCCTAAAATAGCAGCATACAGCGCTCTGTCCCTTTATCTAAACTGACAAAAGAAACTCAGGCTGCTGACCTAACACCTATACCAGTCCTGAAAAGAACTTTTGTGTACCAAATAGCTAGCGTTTTCTCTGTCCCTACTCCACACAGGATCCTTTCCCTACAGTGACAGAAGAAAGAATGTAAAATGGCCACCGGATCGGGTGTATTTATAGGTTAGGGGGAATGTCCAAGTGTCCATGAGCTGTCATGTCTCAATTGGTTGTCCTGTAACACATGATAAACGTGTCACGAAAGGTTAAAGTTCTTGTATACATTAAACACGTAAGTCCGCCGGGGCGAACGACGGAAAAAGGCGTTCGAACCCGCGGACGGCGAAAGTCGGAAATTCGCCGCGAAACGACCGCCGGGCGAACCGTTCGGCCATCACTAGCAAAGAGTAATTTCTTCAGTGTTTTCACATGAAAAGATATAATAAAACGTTTAAAAAAATGTAGGGTGTACTCACTTACTGTATGTATGATCATTTTTTAATAAATCTTCAAATTGTGTTTACCCCTGCTATGTTCTTTGACTTTAAACTGTGCTCACCTCAGTTAAAGTTCCAGTGTAAAATTCAGTTTTTTGTTGCATATTTAGGGATAGAGGTGTGTCACTGGTGACACCAGACCCTTCTCGTTTGTTATTAGAATTGGGAGCCAGTAAAGGTCACTTTATAAAAATGTAATTTTGAGCTAAATGTGCAGTGGAATTATTGTTATTACAGCTGTATATTAGCCTTGGAACTATACTGTTGGCCTTGTGCTGAGGTCTTGTTTGTTAAGTGTGTCGCCTGGTTTTCAGACTTTTCTTAAATGTTTATGTGTTTTTCTTTTCTGTATTGCTCTGAAAATTCTAATAAAAAAGAATTTTCCAAACAAAAAACCCACAACAGTAAAATCAGTCTGTATATGCAGTAAAGCATGCTTGTTATACTCACTGTGGAACTTAAGGGGTTTATCGGGAGCATTGTGTAAAAAGGCTGTTTGACCCTGTCTTCTCTGATACTCCCCTACAGAGTCTTGGGGGCCCTCTGCACATGCTCAGTTTGATATGTATTGCTAGAGTTTTTTGGGTTTTTTTTTGCACGTGATCAGCACAGGGCCAATCAGCACTGTCCAGACAGAGGATCAGGGGTCATGCAGCCCCATGGGACAGTCAGAGGTGAATGAAAACTTCTAAAAGCTTTAACCAGTGCTCAGCCAGACACTGATAGAAGTCTCAAGACTGCTATATACTGCAGATGAGAAACAGTATTTAGCAGTTTATAGTGCTAAAATAATAGCATTTCCATGTTCTGTGTACTGTGGGAGACCAGATATAGCGAATGCAGGGTTCTGGGTTTTGTAACACTTTAATGGGATTGTAAAAGCAGAAGTTTTTTTTATCCTAATGCATTCTTTGCATTAGGATGTGCAGCAGCCCCCTTCAGCCCCCCTTATACTTACCTGTGCCAGTCCTTATCCAACGATGTTGCAGCAGTGTCTAAGCTGCCCAGGACTCCCTTCCTTATTGGCTGAGACAGTAGCGTGGCCTGAATGGTTCCCGCTGCTGTCAATCAAAATCGTTCAGCCAATCAGGAGACAGATGGGGCGGGCCAGGTCACGGTTCCATGTCAGAATGGACACAGGAAGCTGTGACTCGGCTTGGGTGCCCCCATAGCAAACTGCTTGCTGTGGGGGCACTCAACAGGAAAGAGGGACCAGGAGCACCAAAGAGGGACCCGAGAAGAGGAAGATCCAGGCTTTTTTAAAAGTGACTTTACAATCACTTTAAGTATTTTTTTAACGACACCATAAGGGTACTTTAAATTTCGGGAGGGGGGGGGGGCGGGGTTGTTCTATTAGTACAAACTGGGAGAGTGATGTTCATGGGCTTGCTATACTAAAAACAAACACTTGTTCTAGTTTTACCTGAATAAAGAACCTAATAGACACAGTAATGCAGTTGTAAAGGTTTTAGTATCTGTGCTCCGATGTCCTTTAGAAAGACAAGAGAGCCCTTGTCTAAACAAGAAATTCTATTTGAAGGCTATAATGGTAACAATTACACTGCATAATAACTTGGGCAGTGTGACACACTTAAAACCAATAAGTGATTGCTCTTAAGCTTTTCGGTAAGGACTATCTCTTCAAAAATGTGTAGACAACTGTTGTGGGTCTATGGCAGTCACATGTTGTATAGTTTATTATTTTCAATTAATTTTTTAGGTGCTGAATTACAATGTTTGTGTAAATAAACCTTAGTAATTTGCACAATTTTGTTACAGAGACACTAAACTTCTAACAAATTCCAGATTAAAAAGGCAGGTAGATAGATAGCTAGATAGAGGCTAAGCCTCTGTTCACACCCGAGCATTTAGTTGCGCATTTCCACAAGTGCAACAGCGCTCAACAAGATCTCCTCTATATTCTATAGGGCCCATTCACACATGCTGTGCTGCCTTTCATCATACAGGTGCTTCTTTTGGGGCAGGATCATGCATTTTTGGCCATAGAGTACCTGAAAACATGCAAAACAAGCACTTTAGCGCATATTTTGCCTGTTTTTTATGCTTAACAAAAAACCTTCTCCTAGGAAACTCATATCTTTGAACTAAATGGGGCAATACAATATAAAAAAAAATTATATATATATATATATATATATATATATATATATATATATTCAAATAATATATTAGTGATAATAACAAAACAATAATAATACAAAAAGGTACTGCTTTTTATTGGCCGAAACAAAAAAAATCCATTATGTTTGAAAACATGAAAAGCATGAAAAACACTAGAAAAACTCTTGTAAAAAACGTAGAGAAAAAGCTCCAAAAACACATGAAAATGCAGATGCTCTAGTTTGAATGTAGCCTAATGGGTTAAGCAAATGATTGGATACGATTAATAGATATCCACTGGAGTCGCACAAATTAGGGCAGTAAATGCAAATCCTGTAGTCTGAGTGGAAGTAAATAAGCATCAAATAATCAGGTAAAAAGGGCTAAATGATCACAGTTACCCTATTTTAAACAGAGCTCTTAAGAATGATTTAGTGCAGAAGTATTGTTTAGTCTGCTTGTGTTCAAATGAAGTTCAAGAAAATATTACAAAAATGAAATTTCCTATTGGGAAGGGTGAAAATTATTAATTTACTAATGCAGCTTCATGGTGGGCAGTTGGTAGAGCTTGCCTACAATGATATTCAATGCGGAAGATAAAGGTCAATGACTCTCATTACATTTTTTTTCTCAAATATCATCAGTTCTGACTAACTTCCAACTTGTTCTCAAGAGTTTCTATAAATGCTTCTTATAACTTGTATATACCAACTTGTAGTTTTAATGTATTTGTGCTCAGTGTTAATGTTGCAGTCAAATCTATAGATTGTATTTATAAAGCATTGATAGTGACATTTATCTAATATTCACTGCAGGTGAATCTCGCAGTACATATATTTTCAATAACAGCACCTGCAGTGAATGTTTGCTGAATGCCATATTTACTGCTTTATAAATACAGTATAACTCTATGTTTATTTTGAGTAAAATATTGGTTCCTTGAACAATGTTTAGGATTTTGCAAGACCTTAAACTTTTCAATACAGCCCTGTTAGATGAATTGTATATTTTTAATCTGGGGGTCCCAACAAATTATTTTGAGACCCCATTTAGTATCATATACCTGTCTGGAGACTGCAGTAGCAAGGGGACCTACCTTGCAACTCTAGTCTGCAAGTCCCTTAAGTGGTGACAGGGAACCTAAAGGACACGAAGTGGTCCAGGTGCCAACAATTATTGATTGGTAATGCAGGCCTAAGAAATGACTTGAAAATTGAATCTTGTCTGAGGAGTGTTCCCGAGGGTCAGAGGACTGCCCAGAACTAGATCGTTTTGAAGAATTTGTCAGGACTGGGGTTGGCAGCTAGTCACAGGCAGACTAGAACAGGTAGTAAAACAACAGGCAGAGCCATTGTCAGGAGGCAGGCTGAATCAGGAACAGGTAGAGGGAAACAGACCATGGTCAGGAGAGATTCAGATCGGCAACAGTACACAGGAACAAATTGTGGTTAGGAGACAGACTAGGTCAGCAACTGATGTAGAGGAACAAACCATGGCCAGGAGATAAACCAGGTCAGCAAATTGTGGGCAGGGCTTATTGCGCCCAAGTGGGGACCCGGTGAGAGAGTACTCTCTAGTGCACCCAAAGACAGGGTGAGGTCACTGTTTAACTCAAGCTTGTTGATAAGGCAACACTCTAGCTTAAAAGTGTAGCTTCTCTTAAATTACAAATTTAATTCTTTGTAATCCATGACCCACATTACATTGTTCACTATGGACATCAGATCCTCATTACACTCTGTGCACTATATATAATAGTTCATCAATAGCTAACATTTCTGTCAGGGCGCTGACAGCAGGAGAAGGTCTTTAGGATCCAGCATCTGTCAGGGCACCAACAACAGGAGAAGGGCTCTAGGACCCAATGTCCCCAGCAGCACATCACATGGGCCTTTATAAGGAAGTGTATCAGTGCTTGAAGTTGCTGACTGATATCAGCTTGTTACCTTGCTCCTGTGTTCCTGACCCGGCTTGTTCCTGACCTGTCTGCCTATCTCCAGATCCTGACCCCGGCTCGTCTCACGGATGCCCTCTGTCTGCTTCTGGTGTTTGACCCGGCTTCCACCTGACTTCATCTGCTCTGCTTTAAAACTGGTTCTGATTTCGGCTTGTGTTGACTACGCTATTATCTCAGTGACCTTACAGCCTGTCTCACCTCACAGGTGCCACCTACTCGAAGACCCTGTTCATCACAACAGCAGCATTCCTGAGCTTCCAGCAAGCAACTTCACAGGCGACCTGTGCTACTTTGTGCCCGACTCCTCCTGTCTCACCTTCAGGGGAGTCTGGAACTTAGCTGCAAAGGAAGCCCTCTCTTCATTGGCCTCCAGCACCTGGTATGTGATCATTTCTCTCTGTATTGTGCAGCATTTCTGAATCAGTATCACTGAGGTTGTACAGTACTCCACCAGTCCAGTAGCCTGTCATCTCACTCCGGTGACATTCATTTGTATGTTACACTTTCATTCCTACGAAGCTTGACTGTTGTACAACACCCCACCCATGATTATTAGTCTCCTGAAGCCTCGTTCCATCTTCCTGTTTTTGTGATAAGCCATACATGCATTGCACCCCTTTAAGGTTGTCGTGAAGTAACTTCAGACCAGGCCAAGTTGAATAACAATAAGTGTTCTTTACTGAAGTTGTTTAAATGTAACAAATGAACAGTTTAACAAGTTATCTTCACTACACATTCTTCTACACAATCTTCTAAGTACCCCTTAATTAGTCTCATGGTGCACCTGAGTGCCTCTTGAGGTAGTCATAGGTGAGAAAGTCCATAGATTATTTTGGTTAAGCATCAGTCCACACCCCTGGAACCCTGAATAGGCTCTTACGAGGGTTGGTTAACTGCAAGCAGTAGTTTATATCCTTAGCAGCATTCTGTTCCTTGATTCTGGAGACCTGGAACTGAACTTCCAGTCATCTTACTAACTACGGCACCCCCGAGAGGTGGTTCCTTCCATTTTTATGTGTTTCCCCCAGCAGAGGGTGTAACTTCCCCAAAAAGCCCAGGAAAACCTGATTAGCAGAGTTACCCTTTACCTCCCATGGAGCACCTCCTCAGCAGGACAAACACAAATCTATAGAGTAATATTTTAACACGGAAATCTTATCAGAGACATCAACTGAAAACAATAGAACATATTAACAAAACATAAACATGTAACATCCACCTGCTTATAAACTGATAAACAGGAGAATATTGAGGTCAGGAAAGAAGCCATGTCTGTTAGCAGGTTTTAGTGGCCCTTTAATTGTTGTCCCTCCTGTAGTGATGTAATGGGTGGAGATAGTGGGGGTTATTTACGAAAGGCGAATCAACTTTGCACTGCAAGTGCACTTGAAAGTGTACTGAAAGTGCACTTGGAAGTGCAGTTGCTCTAAATCTAAGGGGTAGATCTGAAATGAGTGGAAGCACCTCTGATTTTATCATCCAATCATGTGCAAGCTAAAATGCTGTTTTTTATTTTCCTTGCATGTCCCCCTCAGATCTACAGTGACTTTACTTCCAAGTGCACGTTCAGTGCACTTTCATGTGCACTTGCAGTGCAAAGTGGATTTTCCTTTAATAAATAACCCCCACAGCCAACTGTGGGTGAGGCCCTGTGCACTTAGGGTATGGAAGCAGGATGTCCCCGATCAGCTCCAGTACAGCCTTAAATCTCTGCAGAACTAAAGGGACCCTTTGCAGGGCTAAAATGCCTGGGTGATGAAAGAGGACATATAGGTGTATATAGAAAGATCTTGCCACCTCTTACCTTCAGCCAAGGGGTTTTGGCTAGGATTGGATGGCCCCTGGACCAATGGAGGATCTCATTTGTGTGGGAGGAAGGACACTCTGAACGAGAAACACCTTGCTAAATAGACTGTAACATATGGAGATGGCTGTACTGGCTTGGAAGACTTAAGTGGTCTGCACCGTGATTGCTGCATAGCAAGTTATGAGAAAAAGAAGAGTGCTCTGCAGGAGTGGAAATATTCTTTGTGGAAAAAAAGATCACTCCCTCTGGCCCTGTATTGATTACCTGGACTTAAATAAAGTAACCATTAAAAACTGATACCCCTTATCCCTGAAGTTTTCCACGGATGCCCTGCACGCTTATGCGCATTTGCGGCGCGCAGTGTACACATGCAGGAGCGTACCTTAGCAACATACAGCCTACTTAAGGGGGGCCCCAGCAACTGATTGGTGCTGACTGGTCTTCAGCTGTGTTCCTGTTATTCTGAAACCTGCGTTTGTCTGTCTGATTTCCCATTGCTGACCTTGGCTCCTGTTGACCCCGCTCTGAACTCTGCTATACCTAATCTCTGGTTCCTGATCTCGGCTTCCCATCTGACCAGTCTCTGCCTGATATTCCGGTACCCTGCTGCCTGCCTGTTGACAAACCCGGCTCCCATCTGACCCCGCCTCTGCCTGATGTTCCGGTACCCGGCTATCCCTGTGACCTCGCTCTGGTGCTCTGCTCGGCCCAGCATTACTGCCCGAGTGTCTGCAACTATGGTCCAGCTGTGACTTCCTGCTCTGCAACTACGGTCCTGCGACCAGCTGCGACTTCCTGCTCCGCAACTACAGTCCTGCGACCAGCTGCAACTTCCTGCTCAGCAACCTCAGCCCTGCGACCAGTTGTGACTTCCTGCTACAGGATTCCGGGTCCCTATCTACAGGCACTGGTGTGCCTCCTGTCCATTGGCTCCTTCTGTTCCACTCTCAGCGGCATCTGGACTGGAGATACAAGAGAGGCCGACCTCGTAATTTCAGTCTCCCTTCGGGTACGTGACAACACCTCTGAGAAATGTAACCACTAGAGGATCTTCTACCCAACCTGTGTTATTTGCTGCAGAAATTGCCGGCACTTACACCTTAAGAGAACTCTGGCTGAGCCCCAAATCAAGACCAGTTTGAGAAAGCTTAAGATATCAGCAGTGGAAGGAGAGATTAGATCAAAACCCCTTTCCTGAAGTGGGCACCCCACCCTTGAACACTTGCATCAGATGTAATTATGGTTCATGAGTGGGAATTCAAATAATGGAACCTGGAGAGATTCCCTGGTTTGGTCCACCAGTGTAGGCTCCTGGTCATTCGTGTTGACAACAAAATTGTCTGAGATAAATGTTGCCTTTTCCATTGAGTTAGGGATCCTGTCTGGTAGTGCATCAGATGCCAGTGAAACCACTGGACTAGCGGTATGCACGAGGACATCGTGCCTATAAGGCTCAGACACTGTGAGGCTGATAAATGGGACCTCAGTATGCTCTTTGACAATTTTTTTGAATGATGGTAGAATAGGGACATTGAGGTAAGCATCTGGTTGTATGGCTTGGATGATTGTTTGCAGTGACTCCATCTTGAAACTCTCGAGATGGATGTACCTGTTGAGTCTCTTCAAATCTATTACAGGTCTCTGGTTGCCTGTTTTCTTCTGCACCAGGAAGAGGGTGAAATAGAAAACCTGTAAATTGTTCCGATGGGGGGACAGGTGCTGCTGCTCCTTGATGCTGAAGTGACACTATAACCTGGTTTAAGGCCAGAGGTTTCTGTGGGGAGGCTGACATCTGTGCTTCTTTGAAGGATGTGTGAGGATGCTGAAGAGAAAAGGTTCAGAAATGACTGTAACTAAATGTTGATCGGACCCATGGGTCTTGGCATCTGGTCGCCCAGATTGGGAAGAAACACTTTAACCAGACCCCTACTAGGTGTCTCTCCGCCCCTCTGGCGTCAAAAGGACTACTTCTCCTCCTGGGAAGTGGTAAGGGTCTTGTTCTTTCTGGCGCCCAAAGAGGACGTCTGAGTGCTTCTCCATGATCTTTTATTATCCTTAAAGGGGCAGGCTGCTTAAAGTCTCTGGAGCTTGATTGCCAAAATCGAGAAAAATCATTTCTTGTTCTCCGAACCTTCCTGTCCTGAGGATGTCCCCCAGTCACTTAGGAAATTGCTTCTCGCCGAAGAGGGATTTTCCATCGAAAGGAATCTTGCACCAATTTTGTTTTGATGCAAGATCAGCTGTTAAGGACTTTCGGCCATAGGGCTCATTTTACCATGACTGAATGTAGCATTGAGTTAGCCGAACAACAGATCATCAGAACCACTGTATCAAGAGTGAAGCAAAAGAAAAATGACACATACCTATTTGCTGAAGCATTTTTAGACTGCAGGGCACACACAGGATATGCAGGACAGCCCTGAGTCCAAAATATAACCAAATATTAAAGGAAAGAGGGGTGGGGAAAAGTTAACTGAAAGACCTGACCTCTTTCTGGCAGCAGCAATTGATTTTAGGAGCTTTTCAAGTAAGATGGCGAGGCCTCACCGCTCCAATGCGCCTGCACAGGAGAAGGCTCGGATTAGAGATTGCCTTCCGTGTCATTCTGGGTTGTACATCATGTCACATCGAGAGGAACCCACCGTGCCCCTCCGCTGCTCAGTACTCCCTCCCCCTTTCCCCATCGTCCTTGCAGTGAGTGGGGAACAGAACCGGAACCGTCATGGCCACAGTAACACTCAAAGTGTCGTGGGGAAAGAAAAACCGGACAGATGGCACCCTATCCTGTGATTCTGACCGGAAAAGAAGGAAAGAACAATACACCTGGGTTGCGCATGCTCAGACCGGGAATAAAACTTTTAAAGGGGACTCTTTTTTTTGTAGGAGTTTTATTCCCGGTCCGCGCATGCAGGGCCTGGGTGTACTGTTCTTTCCTTGTTTTCCATCTAAACTTTGCAATTTATTATAGGACATTAAAGAAAACAAAAAACCTGACCTGACCAAGGGAAAAGGAAGCTGATTCTCCCGCCATATCCACCAGCATTAATTTCATTCCTTGAAAATTTAGCAGACTGCGTTCCTGTGAGGAAACTCTGCAAGACCTCAAAAGATCCACAGAAGGGTTTCCCAGTCTTATTAGTGCTAATAGCAGCCCAAGAACAGGGACTGCGCACGGGAGAGGCTGAACCCGGCGAACGCTGCCAAAGGCAGAAGTATGGACGTACTGCTACTTTTCATCAGTGCCAGAGGTACAAGGAGAATGTTGGGGAAGGGGCTATGCCTTTCATTTATGCTATTCACTAGTCCTGAAGGAGGAGTAGAGGTGGAGCTCTATCACATGTATGCTGCCATGGATAGGCACCAGGAAATAGGGCTTTTGATCCATTCCAAAAAACGGATGTTGACGGAAGCTAATATAAATGGATGATCATCCTTTTACAGCCACACTGCGTGTATCAATATTGCACCCACCCACACGTCTGCTCCCACAGCAAGCACTTGCTATGGGGCAGATACAGAAGAGGAGGAGCCAAAAGCGCCAGCGGGGAACCCCAGAAGAAGAGGTTTAGGGCCACTCTGTGTGAAACCATTGCACAGAGCATGTAATATACAGTGTTTAATATTTTAATTAAAAAAGCTGAACCTTTAGAACTGCTTTAAATAGGCTTTCTGGCATTAACCCAGGAATTGTGTGTTCATGCTTATGGGCATGCCAGTCATGTAGCTGCCTATATAAATGTGCGTGCACTTGGATGCACACCCTATTGTACTGAGACAGGATATCCTGACATTTAGGGACACAACCCAGAAGATTTACACCTAGGCTTTATAGAATACTTGAATTTTTGCAGAAGTTTATCTATTAGGGATAATGGAACTGGTTTATACATTCCATAGGGGAGAATACCTATATAGCGTATCCCTATCCTGCAAAAATGACTTTTAAAGATACATAAAATGCTTTGTAGATATTTGTTATATGGGCAACACAATGACATTTACATAGTTTATATCTACTTTAAAGATGGCCACACACTGATTGAAATTGGTCTGGTTCAATTCTATTTAGAACCTACCCTGCTCAATGGGTTCGTAAAAACTCTTATGCTTGTCATTTCGTTTAAACTTGATGACTTTGTCAGTATAACATGGCTATTGCAGCTAGACCATAGACAAATACTTGTGATCTAACCCATCATCTCTTTATTATGGGTGAGCCCATTATACTGCCCTAAAAGGAGCTTAAGAAAAGCTGACTAGTGACACAAGTAAGATTTTGCTTGCAAAATAAACCTATTTGGTCTGTTTTGAACCCAGCTTTAGGCAAAAAAAAGTGGTATTAAACACAAAACCAAAAATATAATACTTTGGGGCTTACGAATCATTAGTTGCAGTGGCCACATTCGTTTTTAGGATTTTTTCCCCCCTCTGTGTTCATTTGGTGATCTGGCCAATAACACACCTCCTGTATTACAGTGCCCCTACTCTGGATTAGGGAGCACAGGGGGCGCCTTTTGACAGCAGCATTGTTATTCTTGGGGGGGGGGGGGGCTGTTAGATGTACAGTACTAGCAGATTTAGATATACATACAAACTCCAGCTAATACTGTATAAGCAGTTACAGAAACATTTTTTTTCTTTTAGGAAAATAGTTTTACATAATAAATAAATAAAAGCTGATCATTGTAAGCACCCTTGTTCCCCTGTTGGTGATAAATAGTTTGTCTCATCCTTGTAACTGCTACATCTGCAAGAGAGCTTGTTCTTTTAAAAAAACGACACTTACTTACAACTTACGGGTGGGATCACCAGGTGAAAATAAGGGACAGAAAGCCTAAAAAATGAAAACGAATGCAGCCACCATGTCTAAGAACTGATAAGCTGCAATATAATAAATGTTTGATTTTGACTTTAATACTGCTTTAAATGATTAGGTTGAATTCATAAAGCTGCCACTAGATGGTGCAACAAAGTGTCAAGTACAATGCCAGGAATGTAACAGTTCCCAGCAGGAAAAGAAAAGGGAATAAGAGCTTGGTAGAAAAGTATACCTTACGAAACACTTTGCATTCATCTGTTTTATTTTCCAGGCTCAGAAAATTTAAATAATCCTGGTAACAGTAATTTGTTAGTGTTTTACTACAGTTTGTTAAAGGGTATCTGTGTAAACAAAGATAGCATTGCATACAAAGTTAATGTAAACCTTCTCATGACATATTACTGATGATAAACTATTATACGGCTGACATCAGAGTAATTCTTTTTAGCCGTGCAGGGCTTTAATGCCAAAAACAAATATGAATTCACATTTAGCTTCCATATCCCTCAGATACTACCTATGGCTAGTACTTTTTGTCACTCTAATTCCCCATACACACGGTCAGAAATTCTGACGGAAAAAGTCCGATCGGATTATGTTGCCGGAAAATCCGATTGTGTGTGGGCTCTATCGGACTTTGTTTGTCGGAATTTCCGATGGAAAAAGTTTGAGAGCTGGATCTAAAATCCGATCTGACTTTTTCCGATCGCGTGTAGAGAATTCCAACGCACAAAGTGCCACGCATGCTCAGAAAAAATTTGGAGATGAAAGCTATTGGCTACTGGCCTCTACGTAGTCCCGTCGTACATTTTGTACGTCACCTCGTTCCGAACGATTGGATTTTCCGACAACTTTGTGCGACCGTGTGTATACAAGACAAGTTTCGGCCAAAATCTGTCGGAAAAAATCCAATGGATTTTGTGGTCGGAATGTCCGACCGTGTGTATGGGGCATTACACTTAAAGTGTATCTAAAAACATAAAACAAAAATGTAATTGCTGCTTACCAGTCCTTAGATGTGGATGCTGCATTCGTTTTCTTTTCAGCATAAGAACTTTTTGAGCAAGTGCAGATAATGCCTATTGATCTTGCCAGAAATGCAGTGTGCTTTTCATTTCCTGTGAAATGAACAGAAAGCCCAATGTTATCTATCTTGTCTTGTCTAATGACGTGAAGTGACAGAAAGGGGGAGATTTGCTAAAACTGGAGCACATAGAATCTGGTGCAACTGTGCATAGTAACCAATCAGCTTCCAGAATTGTTATCTAAGTATAATTGAACAAGCTGAAGTTAGAAGGTGATTGGTTTCTATGCACAGCTGCACCAGATTTTGCTCCAGTTTTAGTAAATCAACCCCCATAGTGTGTTACTGGCCAGATCACCAGGTGAAGAGGGAGAAAGCCTGAAAAAAGCAAACGAATACCGCTAGCATATCTAAGGACTGATATTTTGCAATATATTACACGAAAAGAAAAGGAATACTAAACCAGTAAACCTAGGTCGGACTTTGAAGGCGTAGGGGGCAACAAATAAGTATGAAAAAATAACAATATTTATTATAATAAATAAAAAAACATGAATGAAACATTCAAAGAAGAGTAAAAAGGCTTCTTCAGGACACGGTCAAGGTTCTACAGATAGAAAATAAAGAGAAAAATGTTCTGTTTAGTGAGGAAAGCCATAAAAACACATGAACAGATACAAAAACAGAAAAAAAAGGATATAATGGTATGTAACAATACCTTACAAAAAGATGTGTCTCATATAAATGTATCCAGGTATTTGCTCAAAAAGCACCGTCCCAATAGAGACTGGTTTATGACGGTCTGTACAAAGGCAGCATAGGACCAGCTCAATCTAACAAACATATATGAGATAAATTGATTATCAAAAAACATAATAATACTCTGGGTATATATTTGTAAAGAGCAAAAATAGCAATAATTATATAAGATAACTGCTAGCAGGAAAGAAGCAGGATTGGCCAGAAAGTTCAGAGAAAACAGGGGCAAAATAATACAACAGTTGTGGGCCGAGTAATAATAAATGGGCAGGTTTCTTGGGCTTTAAAGCCCACCAAACAATGTGGTAACCATCCGGGAAAGTTATCCAGATATAACGTTAGGAAACGGTTCACAACATATGGCAGGATCTAAAATGACAGACCAAAACAGACATCAATAAACGGCCCCCGGGAGACAGCCTAGTGCTGGTCACAGCGTGTCTGTGAACACGCCGGATATTTATAGCCCTGCAAAACAAACGTTCACACCAAAATCAAAGACCAAACGGCACATCAGTGATGACGGTGGGAAACACGGCGTGAAAAAAGGGCGCCAAAAGGCGATCACAGGCAGACTAGGCACAGAACATCAGGGGGCAAAGTAGACTGCCCAACAAGGACCCCACCCCAATCTATGTGTTCCCATTAAACACAATCCCCATACCTGAAAAGTGGGTGCCAAAGAATGATCACAGGTGGACTAGGCAGAAAACGTCAGGGGCCAAAGTAGGCACGCCACCAAGGGCCCCACCCCAATCTGTATGTTCCCATTAAGCACAATCCCCATACCGTAAGGAACAAAGTGTCAAACACCAAGACAAATACAAATCCACCAGTCGCCAAAAATACAGAAGAGACACGCACCACTCTACACGATCCCTGCACCAAGAAGAACAACATAGCAAGCACCAAGATTTCAGCAAGTCTGACATTCGCCAAAGACATAACAAAAAAGCATCCCAAATGGTCCAAATATTAACCCATAATAAACAAATTAAATAATATAGTGAGAAAAAAAAAAAGGAGGGTCAGTGATTGCATGATATCCAAGGAGATCCTGTAAACAGACAAACATAAATAAAATACATTGAATATTCATTCATTGTTCATGGGTACATTTTTAATGATTACATAGAAATTTCCAAATATATAGTTAGTACATTATGTATATGCAATATAGCAATATAAATGTATTGGTGTACAAATGTCTTATTGAACCCTATATGGGTTTTGTATGAAATTAGATTAGCTTATAAAGAACAAATAATAAAATTACAAAAATATATAATATATACTAAAACATACGGGAAAAAAAATGGGTATTCATAGCAAACTAGAAGGCATAGATATACTTAGTTGTATACGGGTATGAGCCAGCACCTATGGATTTCATACACCTAATGCTCACCCAAGATATTATCTATAAAAAAAGACTTGAAACTTAACATGTCATTCAGGCCTGGGTAAATTGTAGCTTGTAAATCATACACCCATTGGGTCTCCCCTTGGAGTACCCTTTTATCAAAATTGCCCCCTCGAGGGTCCTCATAGACACAGTCGAGGGCGGCAAATTTGAAAACACTGGGATCATATTTGTGCTTAAAAGCCACATGGTGGCACATGGTGGTATTTAGTAGGCCACTAGTGGCATAATAAACATGGTCCTTCATACGTTTCCAGAATGGTCTGATCTTTTTGCCAACCTAGAAGGCTCCACATTGACAAAAAAATAATATAAATCACACCCCTAGTTTGGCAGGAGACATGATGCTGTAGGGTATGAGTCTGGCCATTAGGAAGGGAGATGGAGGCCCCCTCCAACAACAAATTACAATGGAACAGTCCAATCTGGTCCTGTTTGGTTTCTGACTTATGGTACTGGCTGTGCACTAGGCGATCCCTAATAGACCCCGAGCGGTCAAAAGTAATCTCAGGTCTGGGCCCCAAATATTTTGCTTCCTGAAAGGAAGTTGGGAATTTACAAAGTTTAACTGGTGGTACAAAGCTCTGCCCCATCTCTCGTTAAGGTTTACACTTTTTTGTTATCTTCTGAGATGTTGTAGCATGTTCAGAAGGTTATCTGCTGAACCATGCCAACTGCTGACAAATTAAATGTAAAAATATAAATACTTATTTCCTAGTAATTATTGAAGTTACACTGGCCTGGATCTGTGATTACATCCTGTAGAGCACAGAAAAGGAAAGACCAAAAGTAGAATGGCCTCATTCACACAGACGTTGAGGTCTGTACACCATGAATCAGCTGTTAGTTTATGGGGCTTGACCTGTCAAGTGCCTCTTACGGGTGGCCCATGTAAGTGTAGGGGGACATTGAGGCTGCACGGACCCTCATCCTAAGTTGAAAGGTGTGTGGGTGCAGATGAGTGGTCCTGAACACAATGTACATTCAGGGGCCACTCATCCGCACACAAACGCGAGTTACTTCAGACCAGGCAAGGGCAAGGATTCAAACCCTTTAGTTAATAAAGGTGCAAAAGCAGGTAAAACATGATATTTCCCTAAACCTAACAATGACTACAGACTGATGTGCTGCCCTGGCATACCTATGAAAGTGTATTTTAGTGTTCATAGTTCTTTACAGGCTCTCTCATGCAAGTGTAGATCCTTTGGAGGCAAAATTCCAGTGCTGGTATCTTCAGGGCAAACCCCAAGCTAAATGTTTCTGCATATAGACAGATGCACCACATCCTAGTGCTATTCCCGGATTCATCTTCCATATCCATACCCTGTTGAACTCGCGCTTAAGGCTGAACCGTGCTCAATAAGTGTCTCCTGTGGAATTACTGTCAGCTCCACGGTCTCCTGCTGGGGACTCCCAGGGCTCTCTCAGATTGGCCCACTGTCCCAATTTTTATCACACAGGCAAATGGGCTGGACCCAGACAGGAAAGCCTGCCAAAAAGATTACGAGAGCGGGCAAAGCATTAACCCCAACCCTCACGACCGCAACAACACCCACTAACGATTCCCACCTGCTTACACATGGGCCTCAGCTCCCGCTATGAATGAGGGAATTTATTTGTTTGGTTTTCCTGGAAATATTAGCATCCATAATGTGTTTTTAAAGGTACAGTTATCAGTAGAAAAGTTATATATATTTATTAAAATTTGAGCACAATGTCTACTTTCAACAGTCTCCTATAGATAACAATAAAGAATGTTACACAACAGTTCAACACACACCAAATACAGATCCCCAATGACAATCGTTTAAAGTGTAACAAAAGGCAAAACTTTAAAAAAAGGTTTTGGATGGAGTGGAGAGGAATTACAAAACTGTCAGTTTGTATTGCTGCCTGTGCCCCCGTGCACTCTCTCTATTTGTGCTGTTTGCCATTATCATCAACAGTGAAAGTAAAAGAAAATCCCAAATTATGGGCAGACATCAGAACACTAATGGAGGGGAAATCTTTCAATGGGGTCACATCTGGTGACACATCAGGATTTCCTCATTTTGGAGGGGTTTCCTCTCAGTTCCTGTTTTGGCTGTGGGACAGGAAGTGAAGGAACATTTCCCCACTGGGACAAAGGTGGTAAAAAAAACTTACCAGGGTTATAACCCTCTCTCTCTCTAGCCATAATGAAAAAAAAGTTTTGCCTTTAGTTACACTTCAACTACTTGGTATAACAGTCCACAATATTATTTTGTATGAGTATTAGTAGCCGGTTATTATTTGTGCATTTAGTCACTAAATCAGCTAGAAATGATTCTCATAGAAAAGTCTTACACGCTCCTTAGAAACAAATAATAAATGCAGATTTATTTATTTTTTACCTGCAATAACATGTGCATTTTTTTTTTTTTTTTTTTTTAAGTCGAACTTAGCATTTACCTTACAGATTTGCCCCACGGTGTGAGGAACTGTGTCAAAAGTGTTTGCAAAATACAAGTATACTATATCCACTGAATGAATAAATTGGTACTCCTGCGTTATCACAAATAAAAGAAAGTGAATACGACTGTTGCAAACACTGAAAAGCAAATCTGTGGCTCTAAAGTAAAGTGTATGAAGAATGATGATGTTGCGCTGTCAGCAATACCAAATGATACTAAACAATATATAGTATAATCTGCATAAATACATACATATGTAAATTAAAAGTGCTCTACATCTTGCACATTCCAAATGGTGAAAAACAGTGCTTGGCGTCTCTTCTTATAGTGTATGTGATACCTCAGTGCTCACAAGCCTCTCACCTTACTGCTGTAAGGTAACAGCATTAGGGAAAAATATATCTCTCATGGGGGTCCTTGTGCCTCCTCTTATCTATCTGTGATGGACGCTGCCCTAGGAGCTGGATACGCGGCAATCCCTCCTTGGATGTAATTCTGGGGTTTCCATCTAGTCTCCCCCATGGTGGTGGTATATAAACAAATTCGCTCCAATAGTGTGATATCGTTTCTTAAAAGGTGTTTATTAAAAATGTAATTTTACTCACATTTAAAACAGTTAAGCAAGGCAAGTAATAGATGAGCAGCGAGATTGTACTCCTATGTCCCTTTGGGATTGGGCAACAGATAGACCAGAAGTGACATAAGAGTACGAGCTCACTGCTCTCCACATGCCTTGCTTAACTGTTTTACATGTGAGTAAAATTACATTTTTAATAAACACCTTTTCAGACACTATATAACACTATTGGAGCCCCTTTGTTTATATACCTGTCAGAAACCATGAATCAGACTGAGACAGAAGTACAATCAAATCACACTTGTTTATTAATAAAAATAAAAAGGTAAATAGAAAAAGCGTAGTCAAGCATAGCCAGAGTCCAGTAACCAGATCGGGTAGTCAGCCAGGCCAGAAGTCAGGCCAGAAGTCAGGGATCCAAGAAGAGCAACCGCAAGCAGGATAAGGAGCCAGAAGGGATATCAGCAAGTCAGTCTTTACACAAACCACAGGAGATGGTTTCTAGTGATGTGACCAAGGCAACGGCAGAGGTGAAGTGAGCTGGAAGGCTTTAAGTAGGCAGGTCAGACGAGCATCATTAGGAACAGCTGGTAACTGTGGAGAGAGAAGAGAGCTGGCAATTAGCCGACAGCTGAGCGGCCAGCCCAGAGAAGGAAGGGCTAAGTCAGCCCTGACAATACCACCACCATGGAGGAGACTAGGTGGAAACCCCAGAATTACATCCAAGAAGGGATTGCCGTGTATCCAGCTCCTAGGGCAGCGTTCATCACAGAGATAAGAGGAGGCACAAGGATTCCCTATGGGAGATATCTATACCTAATGCTGCTACCTTACAGCAGTAAGGTGAGAGGCTTGTTAGCCCAGAGGTGACACATACACTATAAGAAGAGACACCAATCACTGCTATTCACAGTTTGGAATGTGCAAGAAGTAGAGCACTTTTAGTTTCAATTGTATTTGGATTCACATTAACACTGGGACTTTCTTTACACATTTGTATTTATCTTATCAGTCACTTTATTGGCACTTGAGATTTGTGAACATTTAGAGTACTATCAACATTTTTTGTTCATGCATTTACCCATGCATGTATTTATGCAGATTATGTTATATATTGTTTAGTATCACTTGGCATTGTTGATAGCGCAACATCATCATTATTCATACTATATCCACAGCCACTCCTTAGTTTTTGCCTTCCTCATTAAAACTAAATAAGATTTGTTTGACAAAGCTGTGAAGCTTTGCTGACTGTTGCTTAAAATAAAAATTTTTTGCAAAAACTCTTGTGTGTTTTTTTTAAAACTCTAAAGGACCTTCCTGACTATAGTTATACAGTATTTAAACAAAAATGTAGTTACTTGGTATAGACTTTGATCCCATTTTGAAATATAGGCACCACATTGGCCTAATGTCAATCCAGTGGTACTATGCCATGAAAATTAGAATTAATGGCTTTGAAATAACAGGGCTCAACTCTTTGAGGACCCGTGAGTGTAAGCCATCTGGTCCAGGTGCTTCATTCACCTTTATTTTATTGTTTCAGGATCATATAAATTTGAGCAGGAGGGTGCCTGCTAGCAACCCATAGCACTTCCATCTTACAGAGATATTTTTTTTCTGTCTGCCGCTGCAGCGCCACCTCCTACCCATTGCTGTCAGCTATAGTAGTTGGTTGCTAAGACCACCCAGCGCCCTAGCAACCAACCATATTCTTGCTCTGCTCCAGCATTCAGGGGAAGAGGAAAGAAATTACTCCACCAGCCCTACTACCAGTGCCCTGCATCCCAGTTTTCATCTGCAGCTGTTGCGGGAGTGTTTCTGGGGACCCTGATGTATTCAGTGAAAATCTGGGGATTTTAATGTAAAGAATCCCCACTGTTTTCACATTTTAACCGCTTGCTGACAGTATATTTTTTTTAATTGTTAGTCTTTTTTTGTTTATAGTGCAAAAAATGAAAACCACAGTGGTGATCAAATACCACCAAACGTGAACCTGAGCTTTGACTTTATCCACCCAACTGCCCCTACCACCAACAGACACCACCACTGGCTGCATGGATTCAATGCATGCAGTAACATAGCAAAAGTGAGAAGTGAAAGTGAGGAATGAGAGCAGAGGTGACCACCAGCGGAAGTAGGAGGAAGGGAAGAGGTGACCAATGGCAGTGGGGGGTGAGAGCAGAGGTGACTAGTGGTAGTGAGGGGGAGAGCAGAGGTGACCAAGGGAAGTGAGGGAGGAGAGCAGAGGTGACAAATGGAAGTGGGTGTGGAGAGCAGCAGTGACCTGTGGATAGTAGGGGGGTGGTGCAGAGGTGACCAGTGGAGGGAGGAAGAGGGTGCAAAATTGACCTGTGGATGGAGGTGCGTGAACAGCTGACCAGTGGATTTGAGAGGGAAATGTGACCATTAAATGAAGGGGGTGCAGAAGGGATCTGTGGCTAGAAGTAGAGGGGAGAGCAGAGGTGACCAGGGGATGGGGGGGGGGACACTAAGCACCAGTTTACAGGGGCACACTGATCAGTATAGAAAGGGGCACACTGACCATGATTGTACAGGGGGCACCTTCACCAGTGTACAGGAGCACCCCGCCCAACATTGTACAGGTGCACACTGACCGCTGTTGTAATGGGGAATACTGAGAAATTTATGTTGTACACAATTCTGATTCCCACATTGTATTTGCTACATAGTGTTGACCTTTTTAACTTTTTAACACTGAAGGGAGTATGCTGACTGGTGTACCCCTGGGGTTAATTATTTTGCCATGTTGGGGGCTAATTATTGTGTATTTGTGGATGTTCATTTTTGTGCCATGCAGGGGGTTAAATAATATGCAATGATGGGGGTTAAATACTGCACAGTGCTGGGAGTTTATTATTGTGCCATGCTGGGGGTTATTTCTTGATGTTGGTAATTATTGTGCCATGCAGGGGGTTATTTTTTTCATGCCATCCTTAATTATTGTGCAGTGCTGGGGATAATTATTGTGAAATGTCTCGTGGGATATTGCTAGCCCTGACATATGCCAGGGGTTCTAATTGCTGGCTCTAACACTTGCTGATAGTTATCATAGCTTGTCCCAATTAGGATTATCATACGCTAACAATCTCTTCAGTGTACCTGAAGGCCTTGTTTTGTTTATACAAATGGGGGAAAATGGCACACTACAAGCCTTAGATCATAAAGAAAAAACCCACATTTTGACAATGCCCACTCTTGACCACGCCCACTTTTTGGGCACATGTACAGGTGCATGGCCGGTGGCACACTGCATGTGCAGCATTAGCCCCCCCTTACTATAATTCCAGTACCAGTGCAGGCACCCCCCAAAATTGTCTGGCGCCTCCCCGGATTTGGAGCCATTGTGGATAAATTGGGGCTATGTTATGTTATGCTACTATCCCCCTTAAGGACTTGAGCTCCCCCCATTTTCCTTTGTATACACAGAGCTGAACCAAGTATTTAATACATTTGCCTTTTCTTTGTCCCCAGTCACCAAATCAAAAAAATCTTGTAAAGGGCCCACATGCTCAGACCTGGCCTTTTTACTACTAATATATATATATATATATATATATATATATATATATATATATATATTTTTTTTTTTTTTTTTTGTCATACTCTTGTTTGCAACCTTTTATTCCTTTTTCAATTTTGCAGCCTTGAGTTTTTGCATATATTGCAGGACTAACAGATGCAAATAAAAAAAAGTCTGAAAAATTCAAACAAATGCAGTCAGCTCCACTGAGGGCTGGTAAGCTACAAAAAAAAAAAAATGTGATAAATTGAAATATGCTTTAATGTTAAATACAATTTTCCATGTAGCTGTCCAATCAAACTGGGCCTCTAGGTTAGCTTTGGAGATGTCCCAGAATAAATGTATTGCACTACACAGCGATATGTCATCTGTAAACAAAAAAATATATAACTTTTATCCCAAACACTATAATATATAAAAAAAAAAAAAAAAGAAAAATGAAAAAGTAATGGTCTTAAAACTGAACCATGGAATGTAGCACTAACAACCTTAGACCATTCAGAGTATGAATCATTAATTATTATTCTCTAAATGCAGTCTTTAATCCAGTTTTATATCAGTTCGCAGACTGAATTTTCAATATGTATAGATCTCAATTCTTACAGACATCAAACACTTCACAGGCATCCTTTTATTTGAATTTTTGCTTACTTATTCATAAAAGGAAAGCAGATTTGTTTGGCAACATCTTTCTTTTAGAAATCCATGCTGCCTATTTTGTATATTATTTTCTATCAGATATACTTGTATATGGCCCCTACCAATTCATCAATTATCTTCTCTATAATAGTAATAGTAAAAGTTAAAACTTACAGGTCTGTAATTACTAAGTGAAGACTCTGCTCCCTATTTAAATATAGTTAGCACATTTGTTTTGTAGCAAGCCAGCCCTCAACGTGTCTGAAAAAATAGAAACAAAATATTAGAAAGTTCTGAGCACAGCTCCTTGAAGACCTATGGGGGTAAGTGACCTCATCCAAATGCATAATTTATATACATTTTTAGGACCACATCAGTGTTGTGCTCCGTACAAACGAAAGGATTTTCCGACAACAAAATCCATGGGATTTTTTCCAATGGATGTTGGCTCAAACTTGTCTTGCATACACACGGTCCCACAAAGTTGGTCAGAAATTCCAAACGTCAAGAGCACGGTGACGTACAACACGTACGACGAGCCGAGAAAAAGTTCTATAGCCAGTGCTGCTCTTCTACTTGATTCCAAGCATGCGTGGCACTTTGTGCGTTGGAATTGTGTACACACAATCGGAATTTCGGGCAACGGAAAATTTGAGAACCAGATCTCAAATTTTGTGTGACGGAAATTACTATGGAAAATGTGTGATGGGGCCTACACACGGTCGTACAATTTCCGAAAACAAGGTCCTATCACACATTTTCCATCAGAAAATCCTATTGTGTGTACAGGGCTATCACACATTTTCCATCAGAAAATCCTATTGTGTGTACAGGGCATTAAAGTATAACTAAAGTCAAAACTTTTTTATTTTGGTTTTGGATAGAGTTGATAGGCTTGCATTGTACACTGCCTTGAAAAATTATCCATACCCCTTGAATTTTTCCGCATTTTATCATGTTAAAACCAAAAACGTAAATGTATTTTATTGGGGTTTTATGTGATAGACCAACATGAAGTGGCACATAAGAATGGGCAAAAAATTCACTCTCTAGATGTGCAAAGCTGGTAGAGAGACATACCTAAAAAGGCTTGCAGCTGTAATTGAAACAAAAAATCCCCTGGGAGAGAGTAGAAGTCTCTCCAAGTCTTCCAAGTCTTCTACTCTCTCTCAGGAGATTTTTGTTATACCATCACATATCTATTTGTCTGGGATGACTGAAGTTTGGATCTGGATCCATTATACTTGATAGACAGTCAGGCTTCTATTTGCGGTTGTTTTTGACTGAAGGATCTCTCTGACTTATATATCACAGTCTATGACTTGCATCCTGTCTCCCATGTGAATATACTCTAATTTGATATCCCCTGTTTGAAAATATCACATTCAGACGCTTGTGATGATTAGCCCACAGGTGGTTCCTATATGTTTTTGCTTTGCAAGCTGCTTTGTCTTTGAGCTGTCCTGTATTTTTTCCTTTATTGAAAACTATTCCCTTGTCTGATCACTGACTGATTATTACGTATCACGTGACCCTTTTGCAAGATAGTGAGACCCCTTTCTCTTCCTTGCAACTACTGAACCCCAAATGTGTCCTGAAGAAGTGTACAACAAAACGCGTAGACGCATTAGGACTCTCATCATATATAGATTGCGGTCTGTATATATGATTTTTATTTATATTTCTTTCATGTCTCTGTTCTTTGTACTCAATGTATTTTTCAATAAATGTTATTTTTTTTATATTCCCATTGTTTGTTGTGCCTTTAAGTTCGACCATAGGTTTTCTTCTTTTGGAACCTTTTTTCTTTATTATTTCCCCAATATTTAAGGATGAGGCAATGTGAGTGCTTTCTTTTTTCCTATTACCTATCAGTGCCCATCAGTGCCATCGGTCACTGTCCATCAGTGCATATCAGTGCCGCCTATCAGTGCCCATCAGTGCTGCATATCAGTGCCCATCAATTATACATATCAGTGCCTCCTCATCAGTGCCCATCAGTGCCACCTTAGTAGTGCCAACTCATCAGTGCCAATCAGTACTGCCTCATGCGCGCCCATCAGTGCCTCCTCATCAGTGCCCATCAGTGAAGGTGAAAACAACATTATATGACAGAGACTAAGAAAAACTTTTTTTTTTTTAAATGTTGATCTTTTTCAGCTTGTTTAGCAAAAAATAAAAACCCCAGAGGTGATCAAATACCACCAAAAGAAACCTCTATTTAGTTTGGGTACAGTGTTGCATGACCGTGCAATTGTCATTCAAAGTGCAACAGCGCTGAAAACTGAAAATTGTCTTTGGCATGAAGGGGCAAAAGTGCCTAGTATTGAAGTGGTTAACCAATTATACCAAGTAGAAGCTAATGATGATCAATGTCATATGTAGGTTAAAACACAGTCATTAACTGAAACAGAAACAGCTGTGTAGGAGGCTTAAAACTGGATGATATTATTTATAACCTCCCCAGTCATAGTCCTCCCATCATAGTTACGCACATATGGAGCGCTGTTCAATTTTAAGGTGAACTAGAGCAAATCCGAGGTGATGGGGGTGGAGCTGAGTGCATCCCTTCAACCTCAGATAGTTAATTTATTTTTTAATGGACAGATTCCCATATACGTTATCTGGGAACAAATATACCGAACAAATAAATCAGTTTGAACTTAAAGTTATTATAAAGGCTTGCTTTTTATTTTTTTAAAATAACAAGCATATCATACTTACCTCCACTATGCAGCTCGTTTTGCACAAAGTAGCCCTGATCATCCATTTATGGGGTCCTGCGGCAGCTCTCATGGCTCCTCCCCACATCAGGTAACCCCCTAGGAGAAGCACCCTCCCGGGGGGAGTTACCTTCTGAGTCCAGCATTTGCGTCCATAGACACGAATGCCAGACTCAGCCCTGCCCCCGACACCCGTGTCAGTGGACTTTATTGACAGCAGTGGGAGCCAATGGCTGCGCTGCTATCATTCTATCCAATCAAGAGCCAGGACCCCGTGGAAAGAGGGACAGCATGGTCCCGCCGAGGGAAATGCAGGGCTCAGGTAAGTAAAATGGGGGGGGGGGCTAGGGGCTGGTCACTGGCAGGTGTTTTTTCACCTTAATGCATTTGCATTAAGGTGAAAAAACACGAGGGTTTACAACCCCTTTAATTTTTCTCCAATGGCACAACAGTTTAAACTTGACTTTCAACATTGGGATAGGGAGGTTTTTACGTTTGGTAGGACCAGTATCATAAAGATGAATGTGATGCCAAGACTTTTATATTTACTCCAGACCTTACCTTTTAAAATTCCTCCAGGTTTCTTGAGACCTCCGATCGAGGTTCTTGAGGTTTATCTTAGCCGGAAAACCAGCGAGAATGCGCAGGGCTATCTTGATGCTCCCCAAAGAAAGAGGAGGGATTGGATTTCCCGACCCAGTTAAAAATTACGAAGCCTCACATCTGGCACGAATAGTTGACTGGTGTGTGCTTCAAAATAAGAAGCCATGGGTCCACAACAGCAGGCCACGGTTGCCCTGTCCTTGAAAGGACTTCCATGGCTTCCAGGCGTGGACATTCCACAGGATGTGAAAATGCACCCAAGTGTTGGCGCCACGGATTACGAAAAAGATCTTTAAAACGATCGCTATGTCACCATATCTGAGCCCTTTAACTCCAATTCTAGACACTCCGGCTTTTTAGCCAGGCCTAACAGATCCTCATTTTGGTGCCTTGCTACAGCAAGGCTCCACTAGGCTCTTACATTTTTAAATGGGCAATCGTTTGATGAGGTTGAACGTAACTTCTCATCTGACCTGGACTTTCTTTGACGGGCACAGCTTAGTGCTTTCCTCCGTTCATTGCCAATGACACTTACTGCAGTATGCGCACCTTCCTTGTTTGAACAATTATGTTTAACGGGGGAACCACTGAGACATTCGCTGTCACATCTATATGCTTCGCTGATTGGGTTGGGTGCTCCACAAGAACTTGCTTTCCTACAATCATGGGAAAGGGACCTGGGGGTCATATTCTCTCAGGCTCAAAGAATAGGATTTAACTGTTCGCTCAAAAGGAGTCATTGGCGAGTAGGTATCAAGAAAGAGGGTATAAAATCCTTACTAGATGGTATAGAACACTAACAGTACTGCATTGGATATTCCTACGGGCATCAAATGTTTGTTGGTGATGTCTAGAGTCTGAGGGCACCCTTCTACAAATATTTTGGGAATGTCCAAGGCTAAAGGAGTTCTGGAAGATGGTTGCCGAAACTGTCAAAACAATTACAGGTATGTCTCTTAGAGAAATTCCAGCAGCTTTCCTATTACATGATATCCCTTTATCTATTAAAAAATACAAAAACTTTTAAAACATCTCCTTATTGCAGTGAAGGTGTGTATCTCGGCATCGTGGGAGAATACTATCTCTCCAACTAGATCATATTGGCTTGCCAGGATAACAGAAATCCAACAAATGGAAAATCTTACTATGACGCTGAAAGAGCAAGATGAGAAATATCCGAAAAGTCTGGACTCCTTATTTTATTTATAGGGAACATATCTTTTCAGCCTCTCAGCAGCAATTGGTCCACTAACCTGACCTGTAGAGTTTACCGAATGGGAAATAGAGGAGTGAATAGATAATTGTGTTTTAGGGCTTTTTTTTTTCTCTTTCTCTTTTTTCTCTCTCTTCTTTTTCTATTCTTTGGTGTTAACCAGGGTGTCAGGTCACCTAGAGCCCAGGTGGTAGATGCACACCGTAGGGCTTAGGAGTGCACCGCAAGGTTGTGGACCCTACGGCTGACTGCTGCAGACAGGGGTCAAGGTGATAGGAAGGCAGGGCCGCCAGAACACCAAGATGGATCCCACCGAGGTTAGAGCGTAAGATTCCCTGGGGCGCGGAGTCTAAGAGCCAGCAGGTGTTCACCAGAGCCTCGAGTGGTGAGGATGGACTTGGCTGCAACTGGCTCAAGGTCGCGACCCCCAGGGTCCCCCAGCTCACACCCACAGTAGGCAACAGGAGGATAGGGATGGTGAGGGACAAAGCCAAGGTCGGGGCCACAAGTAGACAAGAATAGTCGGGGACACGCCAAAAGGTCAGGATCACAGGCAAACAGGGATAGTCAGGACATGCCAAAGTCGGTAACGGAAAACAGTAGAAGAGCACACGGCAGGTAACAGGAAGCTAACACACAAAGGTTGATCAGCAGGATTGGCTAGCAGTGCACAGGTTAATATAGAGTAGTCTGATAGGAGCTAGGGTGGAGCCATGCCAGAGGATGGATTATAAAAGCAGTCAGGTGAGGCTCGGCTGGTCTCTAGAAATGAACACATGGAGACAGGTAAGCAGACGAACTCTATTGCATAACCATGACACAGGGCTCTACTTTATTAAGGAAAATATAATAAAAGGAGAAATGGTGTGGCTTCCTATCGCTTACAATGTAACTTTGTTGAACCATTATACAATTTAATGACAATACAGCATAGCAGTATCTTTAACAGCAAATCATATTAGTTATGAGATTGGCAAGTTGTATAATTGATGTTATGCCATGGTTGTGAGCTATTTTTTTTAGGTGGAATTGTAACACTGTTTCTGTAAAAAAAAAGAATTTATTTTAAAAAAATCTGGATGAGGAACAGCCAAACTCTGCTACTAAGGTGAAGTTGTTGAAAGAAGTTTCATGCCACAGGTCATATACCATGGCAAGACTGAGACAAGCAACAAGACACAAGGTAGTTATAGTGAATCAGCATGTTCCTGTCTGAATAGACACAGAGATCTGCGGCTCTGCTTGGGTACCTCCATAGCAAGCTGCAAGGGGGCATTCAAC
This sequence comes from Lithobates pipiens, assembly GCF_037356315.1. Lineage (NCBI taxonomy): Eukaryota > Metazoa > Chordata > Amphibia > Anura > Ranidae > Lithobates > Lithobates pipiens. The sequence continues at coordinate 436,209,077 of NW_027507764.1, read as the reverse complement.
AGGAGGGAGGGGCCAGGGGTGCCGATGAGGGACCCGAGAAGTGGAGGATTTGGGCTGCTCTGTGCAAAACCACTTCACAGAGCAGGTAAGTATAACATGTTTGGGATTTTTAACAAAAACAAAAAGAGACTTTAGTATCACTTTACTGCAGCAGATGGAAGACACATAAGGGGTTATTTATTAAAGGCAAATCCACTTTGCACTGAAAGTGAACTTGGCAGTAAAGTCACTGTAGATCCCAGGGGGACATGCAAGGAAAATAAAAAACAGCATTTTAGCTTGCACATGATTGGATAATAAAATCAGCAGAGATCCCCCTCATTTCAGATCTACCCCTTAGATATAGAGTGACTGCACTTCCAAGTGCACTTGCAGTGCAAAGTGGATTTGCCTTTCGTAAATAACCCCCATTGTGCTTACTTCCCTTCAACATTGGAAAATGTCCATCAGCACAGAACTGGCAGAAACCAGTGGGACCCAGGTACACCTATCTATTAAATATTTGGGTGTAGCAGGAGGCAGTTTGTTCTCAAAAGGGCTGCAGAGCGGTACAATAATGAGTGTCTGCAAGCAACAGTGAAGCATGGTAGAGGTTCCTTACAAATTTGGGGTTTAGCAAATGGAGTTGGATATTTGGTCAAGATCAATGGTGTCTTCAATGCTGAGAAATACAGGCAGATACTTAACCATAATGCCATGACACCAGTGAAGAGTGTGATTGGCTCCAAATTTATTCTGCAGCAGGGCAACAACCCCAAACATACAGCCAATGCCATTAAGAACATCTTCAGCATAAAGGATAACAAGCCCTGGAATTTATTGTCTGGCCTATATATTGATTGTCTCCAGGGGCGGACTGACAACTCGTGGGGCCCCCGGGCAATAGGAGATTATGGGGCCCCCAGGCAATCAGAGATTATGGGGCCACACGGTATACATAAACACACACACACAGTATACAATCACACAGGTTACACTTACATGTACACACAGTATACACAGATGTGTTTCTATTGCCTGAGAAGGTACCGGAGAGGTGGGGTAGCTATAATCTTGGGATTTTTAGACCAAAAGGATGTCGGTAAGGGACATTTAAGAGGCAGCTGTAAAAAAAAACCCATAGATTTTTACACACTGTTCCTGGTTTTACTGAGGTTGGCAACCCTGATGGGGCCCTCGGGCAATGCCCGAGTGGCTGAATGGTCAGTCCGCCCCTGACTGTCTGTCTCTATCTCTCTCTCTCTCTCTCTCTCTCTCATACATACACATATATATATATATATATATATATATATATATATATATATATATATATATATATATATATATACAGTATCTCACAAAACCCCTCACATTTTTGTAAATATTTTATTATATCTTTTAATGTGACAACACTGATGAAATTACACTTTGCTACAATGTAAAGTATTAAGTGTATAGCTTGTATAACAGTGTAAATTTGTTGTCCCCTCAAAATAACTCAACACACGGCCAATGATGTCTAAACCGCTGATAACAAAAGTGAGTACACCCTTAAGTGAAAATGTCCACATTGGGCCCAAAGTGTCAATATTTTGTGTAGCCACCATTATTTTTCAGCACTGCCTTAACCCTCTTGGGCATGGAGTTTACCAGAGCTACAAAGGCTGCCACTGGAGTCCTCTTCCACTCCTCCATGATGACATCACAGAGCTGGTGGCTGTTAGAGACCTTGCACTCCTCCACCTTCTGTTTCAGGATGCCTCACAGATGCTCAATAGGGTTTAGGTCTGGAGGCATGCTTGGCCTGTCCATCACCTTTACCCTCAGCTTCTTTAGCAAGGCAGTGGTCGTCTTGGAGGTGTGTTTGGGATCGTTATCATGTTGGTATACTGGCCTGCGGCCCAATCTCTGAAGGGGGTGGATCATGCTCTGCTTCAGTATGTTACAGTACATGTTGGCATTCATGGTTCCCTCAATGAACTGTAGCTCCCCAGTGCCTGCTGCACTCATGTAGCCTCAGACCATAACACTCCCACCACCATGCTTGACTGTAGGTAAGAAACACTTGTCTTTATACGCCTCACCTGGTTGCCAACACACACGCTTCGCACCATCTGCAATGACACCATTCAGCAAACTGTTTGCCGGCTTTATTGTGCATCAGCTTTAGAAGAGGCTTTCTTCTGGGATGACAGCCATCCAGACCAATTTGATGCAGTTGCCATGTTGAACTTCCAGTGACCAGTATGAGAGAGTGAGAGCAATAACACCAAATTTAACACACCTGCTCCTTATTCACACCTGAGACCTTGTAACACTAATGAGTCATATGACACCGGGGAGGGAAAATGGCTAATTGGGCCCAAGAGAGGTGTACTCACTTTTGTTGCCAGCAGTTTAGACATTAATGGCTGTGTGTTGAGTTATTTTGAAGGGACAACAAATTTACACTGTTGCACAAGCTGTGCACTCACTAATTTACATTGTAGCAAAGTGTAATTTCTTCAGTGTTGTCACATGAAAAGTTTTAAAAAAATATTTACAAAAATGTGAGGACTGTACTCACTTTTGTGAGATACTGTATATATTTATTTATGCTTAATAAAACTGCTGTTCATTTTGTTATATTCTTAGTAACGCTTAAAAAAATTAAAGTGCTCCTCCAGTTTGTATGAGTGCATGGTAACATCTTAGTTGATGTGCTGCTGAGGTGTTAATGTAATAATCTCTTGTTGGCCTGAAAGGGTTTGCTCTTCTTTGACATTTTCAGTGCTTGGTAAACCCCACATCACTGGAAATGACTCATGGAACCTGTTATTTCAGGTGCTAAAAAAATACCAATTTGCAAGCTTATATTAAAGAGCATCAGTAAGTAGTTAAGCGCTGCCATAGGGACATTAATACCAAAAGAAGTACAGTTCAGCAGCAAATTTTTTAAAGGCATAAAGGGCAACATTATACAATATACAGAAATTCTATAAATAGTATGTTTAGGAGATGCCTTAAACATGCATGTGAAGTGGCACAACTGTAGAATGCAATACAAGTGATGTTTAAAAAGAAAAAAACGATTGCTACTAAATGGCAGTTCCTTCCCTTGCCTGCTTCTGTTCGAAAACAAAACAGTCAGGAGATCCTGGGTGATGTCATTGCCCACATATGGTATGATCATATTTGGTCAAATACGCCAGCCACCATCACCAACCAGTTTTTTTGATATACAGCAGCTAGCCGGGTTGCTGTCATTTGCTGGCAAGAGAGTATCATTGACACATGTCCTCGTTTATATGTCAATGGGGATTGGGACTTTGTTCATTGTAACTGACGATGGATTTATATAATGGTACTATTTTTCTTTTGACTACTTGCTGCCCAGGTCAATTCTGACATTTCTGTCCTACATCTAAAAATCATATTTTTTTTGCTAGAAAATTACTTCACACAATATATATATATATATATATATATATATATATATATATATATATATATATATATATATATGGCAGGCATTGGGGATGGGCACTGATTGGCAGCTGCCTGGGCACTGATTGGCATTTCCCTGGTGGTCTAGGGTGGCATACCTGGTGGTCCAAGGTGGTGCCAATACCTGGTGGTCCTGGCAGCATCCTGGTGGCCCTGGATGGGTATCCAAGGGGGGCTGCACTGATAAACAATTAGCACAGACCCCCCCTGTCAGGAGAACAGTTGATCGGCTCTTCTCTACTCGCATCTGTCAGACACGAGTGAGGAAAAGCTGATCAACGGCTCTTCCTGTTTACATCGTGATCAGCCATGATTGGACATGTGTCAGGAAGATCCTCCTCACGGACGTCCGAGCGGCGAAAGTCGCAGAAGATCTCTTGCCCAGTTCCAGGAGCGTTACCGCGATCGGCGGTGCGCGCGTGCGCGTGCACGTGCGCGCGCGCATGCACGCGGGAGCGCGCACCCGGGTGCGCGCGCGGCCGTTTGACGCAAATTGGCGCCAATAGCGCTATTTAAACTGGATCCATGCCTCACTGCCTTGCTGCCTGATCAACAGCGTTCCTGTGCGTCCTGGTGATCCGTATCTGAATCTGAACCTGAACCTGTACCTGTACCCTGATCCGTATCGAACCCAGCTTGTTTCCGATTCTGCTGTTTGCTGCCTGCCCCCCGACTTTGGCTTGTACCCGACTACTCTTCTGGATTCCGTTTCTGTATCTGATCTGCCCACCTGTGCCTGACCTGGACTGTTACACCATCCGTCAACTGTAAGTTGCTTGCTGTTGTACTATAGGACACCTCCCAGTCCTCCGCAATATTTGGCTGTACTCCTTCTGCGTTTGTAGCCTTCTACCTTTGGCCACAGACTACTGGACTCTTCCGCTTCCGCTTATCCATTGCACCTGCATCCGTTGTTGGACTACAATACCCCTCCGTTGTTTGTCACCTCCTGCAATCACTTGTATGCCGTTGCTGGACTACAGGAACCCTTCTGCTGTCTGCTGGACCTTATCTCACCTTTGCCTGCATTCAGACACCGGACTACAATACACCTCCTCCTTCAACGGTCTTCTGCCTTTACCATCTGCTATCCAGTCAGGCACTTGTGCCCCTCTGTGCTCCTGAGCCCCTGTCACCACTACCAGGGTCTCTCGAGTCAGAGGTCTACGAGAGGCCACTCCCTGCACTCCGGGCTCTGCTTAAAGGTACGTGACAGTATCAGGCAGCCATGTCTGAGCCCACGCAGGGAGATTCGGCCATGGATGATTTATGCCGTCATCTTGCTGGACTTACCCAGGCTGTTAAATCTCTACAAGAAGGCTATTCTCGATTGGAAGAGCGTGTCCAGGTCTTATCTACCACAGGCTCTACCGTGTCGGGAACTTCTTCTGCGCCATCAGTGGTTATGTTACCCCCTGAACCCAAGGTCCCAACTCCGGAGAGGTTTTCGGGAAATCGCAGCAAGTATAGAGCTTTTCGCAATGCCTGTGAATTGTTTTTTGCACTTCAACCCAGAACCTTCTCTCTAGAATCCACTAAGGTGGGTTTTGTTATCTCCCTCCTACTGGGTGAGCCCCAGGCTTGGGCCCACCGCCTTTTGGAGCAAAAGGAAGCCTGCCTTAATAACCTGAATACCTTTTTTCAAGCCATGGGTTTGCTCTATGAGGATCCTCAGCAGGCGGCCACAGCGGAAGCAGCTTTATATTCTCTTCAGCAAGGCCGCAGAGCGGCAGAGGACTATGCGTCTGAATTTCGGCGCTGGAGTTCCGATACTACCTGGAACGATGCTGCTCTGCGATACCAGTTTCGCATGGGACTCTCTGAACCTCTAAAGGATGAATTGGCCCGGGTGGGTGTTCCAGCAACTCTTGAAGCCCTTATCAACCTCTCCATCCAGATAGACAGACGCTTGAGAGAACGGAGAACAGAACGCACTGCCGGGCCGTCCCGACCAGTCTGGATGTTACCCCGTGTACCTAATCCCCCTGCACATCCTGCTGCTGACACGCCTGAACCCATGCAACTGGGCTTACTTAGACCACCGCTCACCACCGAGGAACGACAACGCCGGCAGCTCAACAATCTGTGTCTTTACTGTGGAGAACCCGGACATTACGTGAGATCCTGTCCTGCCAAATTCCGTAAGCATTCTTCTGTATCTTCTCCTGTTTTACCTGCTGTGCCTAGTAATGCTACTCACCTGGCTGTTCCCGTCTCTCTTCAGCTACCCGGAGGGAACATTCAAGTCCCCGCAATAGTTGATTCTGGAGCGTGCAGTGGATTTATGGACTTATCGTTTGCCCAAAAGTTCCAAGTGCCCTTACGGCCCAGGGCGAAAGGGTTGTCTGTACACCTTGCCGATGGGTCAGCTATCAAATCAGGACCAGTGACACAAGAGACATGTCCTTTGACTGCTACCATTTCCGGTAACCATCAGGAACAACTCTGCCTGGACATTATTGAATCTCCCCTTTTCCCTATCATACTGGGTATGCCCTGGCTTCGGGCACACAACCCGCAAATAGACTGGTCCACCGGAAACATTTTCTTTTTCTCCCCCTATTGTCGTCAACACTGCTTTCAAGAATCAACTAAGGTTTCACCCCATTTAATGTGCATGGAGACCGATGTTGAGACTCGCCAGCACGTTCCTGAGACCTACCATGACTTCCTGGACGTGTTCAGCAAGAAGGGGGCAGAAACACTTCCCCCTCATAGACCCTACGACTGCCCAATTGAGATCCTTCCCCGAAGCCGAAATCCCTTTCGGGAGAATATTTCCCTTAACAGAAGTGGAATTGGAGACTCTCAGGACTTACATTGACGACAATCTGAAAAAGGGGTTCATACGTCCTTCTACGTCCCCAGCTGGGGCAGGAATCTTTTTTGTAGAAAAGAAGGACCATTCTCTCCGCCCTTGTGTTGACTACCGGGACTTAAATAAAGTTACAGTCAAGAACCGGTACCTACTGCCTTTGGTACCCGAATTATTCCAGCGCCTTGGATCAGCTAGTATCTTCACAAAATTGGATCTTCGCGGAGCCTATAATTTGGTCCGTATCCGAAGCGGGGACGAATGGAAGACTGCCTTCCGCACCCGCTTCGGACATTTTGAATATCTCGTAATGCCCTTTGGGCTATGCAACGCTCCTGCAACTTTCCAGCATTTTGTGAATGATATCTTTAGAGATTTTCTCGACCTGTTTGTTATAGTATATCTGGACGACATCTTAATTTTCTCCCCCTCTCTGCCAGCTCACAGGGAACACGTTAAGAAGGTTCTCACTCGGCTTCGCCAACACGGCTTGTACGCAAAACCTGAGAAGTGCGAGTTTGAACATCGCAGCATTCAGTTTTTGGGGCTGATTATTTCGGTGGATGGAATCAAGATGGATCCGCAAAAAGTTTCGGCCATCCTGGACTGGCCAGCCCCTACTGATAAAAGAGGAATTCAACGCTTTGTGGGGTTTGCGAATTTTTATCGAAAATTCATCAAGGGATTTTCTACAATCATCGCTCCAATCACCAGATTAACGAGACAAGGTATCAAGTTCCAGTGGACTCCGGAGGCACAGGCCGCATTTTCTTCCCTTAAAGTGGAGTTGCCCCCCAAAAAATAAAACTACTTAAAATTCTTTAAAAAAATCAAAAAAAAATAATTGGCAAAAAAAAAAAATTTTACTCACCTCTAAATACCGGTTGCTAGGGGGTCCCTCGTAGTCTGCCTTCTTCATTGCCCGGGCTGGTGACATCACTTCCCCTCGCGCCGCACAATTACCTGGGACCTGTCACGTGTCCCAGGTGACTGTACGGCGTATCACGGCGCCCTGCGCCGCTCGCGCATGCGCAGTGGGTGCCCGGCTGTGAAGCCACAGCCGGGTGCCCACAGTATGCATGACGGCGCCGCGAGCGGAGCGGGGAGCGAGGGGGGGGCTTCGTTCCCCCGCATCGCTGGAACCCGGGACAGGTAAGTGTCCGATTATTAAAAGCCAGCAGCTGCAGTATTTGTAGCTGCTGACTTTTAATTTTTTTTTTTAGGGGGTACCCCACTTTAAAGAACAATTTGTATCAGCATCTGTCCTGAAGCATCCTAATTCTGCGCTACCCTACATCCTTGAGGTGGATGCATCCGAAGTTGCAGTGGGAGCAGTCCTTTCTCAGAGACAGGGCCCAAAGGCTTTATTTCACCCAGTGGTGTTCTTCTCACGTAAATTGTCTGAAGCGGAAAAGAATTATGATGTCGGGGACAGGGAGTTACTCGCTATCAAAGCCGCACTTGAGGAATGGCGCTATCTCCTGGAGGGAGCAGTCCATCCCATTCTGGTATACACTGACCACAAGAACTTAGAGTATTTAAAGACTGCTAAGAGGCTGAAGCCGCGTCAGGCCAGATGGGCACTGTTCTTTACAAGATTTTCCTTCCACATAACCTATAGGCCCGGATCAAAGAACACCAAACCCGACGCGCTATCCCGGATGTTCAGCGAACCCGAAGTTCTTCAACCCACAGACACCATCCTTGCGCCCGGAAATTTCCTTATGCTCCAGGAAGATCTTCTATCCCAACTTAAGCAGGCTTCATCTTCAGCTCCACATCCCTCAAACACCACCTTACTCTCTAGCAATAACTTGTTATGGCATGAAAACAGGATCTACGTGCCCCAACAACTACGGGTTGCTGTTCTCAAGTCTTGCCACGACCACAAATTGGCCAGTCATTTTGGGGTACACAAGACCGCCAAACTTCTCCAACGCACCTTCTGGTGGCCTCAGCTGCTAAGAGACTGTAAACTTTATGTTGAATCTTGCATTACCTGTACCCAGAACAAGAGTAGCAAGACCAAAGCCTGGGGGTTGCTGAAACCACTCCCCATCCCGGAAAGGCCTTGGAAAATGATTTCCATAGACTTTATTGTAGAATTACCTCCGTCAGAAGGCTTCACCACTATCCTTGTGGTGGTCGACAGATTGTCCAAAATGGCTCACTTTCTGCCCATGAAGGGTACACCTTCTGCCCCTGAGACCGCAAGGATCTTCATTAAGGAGATTGTAAGACTCCACGGTATACCTGCGAACATTGTTTCCGACCGAGGGGTACAATTTACATCAAAATTTTGGAGAGCTTTATGTAAGTCCTTGGAAATTGATCTTTCGTTCTCGTCTGCCTATCATCCCCAGACCAACGGCCAGACCGAACGAACGAACCAGACCCTTGAGCAGTATTTGCGGTGTTATTCTTCTTTTTCGCAAGACGATTGGGTATCCCTTTTACCACTTGCCGAGTTTTCCTACAATAACTCTGTTCATTCTGCAACTAATCAATCTCCCTTCTTTGCGAACTATGGTTTTCACCCTCAGTTCTTATCAGCCAATATCCCAGAATGCACGGTTCCAGCAGTTCAAGAAACTTTGGACTTTTTCTGCACCAATAACAAGTTGCTTCAAGAAACGATGGCAAGAACTCAGGAACGCAACAAAGCAGTTTTTGACAGAAAGAGGAGAGGGGAGCTCGACCTAAAACCCGGAGATTTGGTTTGGTTATCTACTCTGAATCTAAAATTAACATGCCCATCTAGGAAACTGGGCCCAAAATTTGTGTGTCCTTTCCCAATTTCCAGGAAAATTACCAATGTGGCTTATGAGCTGAAATTACCAGAATCGCTGCGTATTCACCCAGTGTTTCATGTGTCCCTCTTAAGACCTTCAATCCAGGATCCCTTCACCGATCGGAACGTGGGCCCTCCTGAACCTGTGCTTATTAATGGTGAAGAGGAGTTTGAAGTAGAAGCAATTTTGGATTGCAGAAAGAGACGCAACCAGGTACAGTATCTGGTGAAGTGGAAGGGGTATGGTCCAGAAGAGAACTCCTGGGAACCAGAGACTGGCATCCACGCCAAGAGGTTGGTTCTGGCATTTAAAAGATCTCACCCAGGTAAGATGTCCCAGTTGGGCATCCGGAGGCTGCCCATTGGGGGGGGGCAATGTCAGGAAGATCCTCCTCACGGACGTCCGAGCGGCGAAAGTCGCAGAAGATCTCTTGCCCAGTTCCAGGAGCGTTACCGCGATCGGCGGTGCGCGCGTGCGCATGCACGTGCGCGCGCGCATGCGCATGCACGCGGGAGCGCGCACGCGGGTGCGCGCGCGGCCGTTTGACGCAAATTGGCGCCAATAGCGCTATTTAAACTGGATCCATGCCTCACTGCCTTGCTGCCTGATCAACAGCGTTCCTGTGCGTCCTGGTGATCCGTATCTGAATCTGAACCTGAACCTGTACCTGTACCTGTACCTGTACCCTGATCCGTATCGAACCCGGCTTGTTTCCGATTCTGCTGTTTGCTGCCTGCCCCCCGACTTTGGCTTGTACCCGACTACTTTTCTGGATTCCGTTTCTGTATCTGATCTGCCCGCCTGTGCCTGACCTGGACTGTTACACCATCCGTCAACTGTAAGTTGCTTGCTGTTGTACTATAGGACACCTCCCAGTCCTCCGCAATATTTGGCTGTACTCCTTCTGCGTTTGTAGCCTTCTACCTTTGGCCACAGACTACTGGACTCTTCCGCTTCCGCTTATCCATTGCACCTGCATCCGTTGTTGGACTACAATACCCCTCCGTTGTTTGTCACCTCCTGCAATCACTTGTATGCCGTTGCTGGACTACAGGAACCCTTCTGCTGTCTGCTGGACCTTATCTCACCTTTGCCTGCATTCAGACACCGGACTACAATACACCTCCTCCTTCAACGGTCTTCTGCCTTTACCATCTGCTATCCAGTCAGGCACTTGTGCCCCTCTGTGCTCCTGAGCCCCTGTCACCACTACCAGGGTCTCTCGAGTCAGAGGTCTACGAGAGGCCACTCCCTGCACTCCGGGCTCTGCTTAAAGGTACGTGACAACATGGCTGATCACTTGGTAAAGAGCCTCCGTCAGAGGCTCTTTACTGAGATCAGTGTAGCGGTGTGACTGACTGACACACCGCACCACTGATCGCTGCAATGCGCGCCCCCGTGGGCGCGTGAGAGTGGTCGTTCTGGGTTGACGTCATATGATGGCCTCCCAGAACGAGGGCCGGCGAGAGTAAGGTGGTTAACAAAAGGACCCCCAGATCCTGCCCCCCATGTGAATGAGTAGTACCTCTACGCTTTCACCAAAAAAGTGTGTAAAAACACAACAGTTTTTGACAAAAAAACAAAAAACAAAACAAAAAAATGAATGTCTCCCAAAGTCGATTCAATCATTATGAATGCCAGCCGCTTTCCCAGCAAAGGCTCCCGCCGGTGATGTCATTGGGTGGCCCCTTGCCTTAGTTATTTAAGAACTGTCAGATGGCGGAAGCCTTTGTTGGGTGCATAGCTCTTTTTTTTGGGTCAGCAGCCGGGGTTCATCATTATTGACATTGGATCTACTTCAGGGGAAATTATTATTATTTTTTTTTAATAAAGGACTTTTTTTCTCTCACATTTTACACTTCATTGGTGAAAAAGTAGGGGTACGTTGTGCCCCTACTCATTCACATAGGGGTCTGGGATCTGGGAATCTGCTTGTTAAAGGGGGCTTCCAGATTCTAATAAGACACCCCCCCTGCACGCTCACAGCCACCGGGCCAGGGTTGTGGGGAAGAGGCCCATGTCATTTAAAAAAAAAAAATTGGTATGGGGTTCCTTTTAAAATTCATGCTAGATATGAAGGGTTTTGTCATTTTTCTATTTTTTTGTAATTGAACGCAATTGTTTTGTTTACATTCAGCTCCCGGGAGGGGGTACAGTTAAATACCCAAAATTGTCCATAGGTGATGCTTTCAAAGCCTTTACAGATTATCAGTTTAGAGCCAACAATAAATGATGGCCCTAGAATTACTACTTTCACTTGGTACTTGGAGATGCCTCACATGTGTGGCACAGTTGTTATTCTTGTATGTAGGGGCACTGCTGCATGCTTTTATGTTTTTAAGAATGTGTACATTGGGCAGAGGAATTAAAAAAAATTTTGTTTTTATTTTTTTGTTACTTTTTTCTTTTTAAACTTAATTGCTAACACACGGGAGCATAGTGTAATGACAGGTTTTCCTTATTGAGGCACCAGGGGTCTATGAGACCTTTGATGTCTCCCTAACCCACCACTAAAGCTAATGGAGTGCAATCTGCTCTCTGTTACACTCTAGCTAGCAGCCAGGGAAAGTGGCAGCTGAATCTGGGAGTTACATAGTACATGTCGCTTCCATGTTCATTCACCCTCCATTCCACTCACCAACACCTGCCATTCCGGTTCAGGACCAGCAGGTGGGACAGTGAAGCCCAGAATACAGGCTGGTGGCAGTGAGACAGGGGCAAGGGGTACCTTCAGTGGGGTGTGGGTGTGATTGGAATGAAATTGAAATGGATTGAAATGTAAACACAGTTTAAGCTGTCATGTGAGTACTTCACTACAAGGACTTACCCTTGCGTATAAAAAAACAAGACAGAAGATCTCCCTATTTCTGGGACTAATTAAAAGCTAATTTCACTTTAGAAAATATCTTATGCAGTCGAGGGGCCCAGGTAGTTAATAAAAAAAAATTGCAGCTTTGTAAAATGTTAATATATTTTATTAATAGATCTGTAAGCCATTTGGGCCCCCATGGAAGCCTGTCCAAAAATATTCCCAGTTACCATGTCAGAGAAGACAAGTAGTAGGTTTGTTTATTTTATCTTCTTTTTAAATGCCATTGTGTGGATCAAAGCATAATTATCTGAAACCAACTGAACATTCTTTATTGTGTGCTGGGATGAGGAAGAGAGTGAGAGATGTACAACAATGGTGTACCAAGGGTGTCTGGTGGAAGTCTGGTGTCATCTCTGTCCTTGAAAGTGAGTGCTGACGATAACACTCAAAAAATAGGCCCGGGTTATTGGAACAAGGTATTCCTGAAATATTTGCAGAGGGAACTAGTGGAGGCCAGCCAATGGACTGTGGAGATTGTGCTGGGAGAAGAAGCTCACCTCCAGAGACTGAGCCTTTATGCAGGTGGGTTTGGTTAATTATAATTGTGAGTCTTTAGCTAAATACAACTAGGCATGGTATCAGTTAGTATGCAGGTCAGAAACTAGGCCACGGCAGGTACAGGATAAATGACAGATAGAGATCCAGACTTTGCAGGCACACAAGTAGAATGCCAAAGAAGAGAGTGAGGTGAGATGGAGCTAGAAAGCCTCCAAGCAGCTAGCATAAGGTGGTGACCAAACACTGAGCTCTGCTGGATGCTGGAGCATAGCTCACAACATTCCCTGATTTTGATGTGACTATCCCTCTTTCTTCTCCATTTGTCCCTCATTTTGGTTTGATCTACTGCATAAAGGTTTATATACAAATGCACTACTTATCTATTATAAAGTGTTTTACAATGCTAAACCTTTCATCAAAATTCTACATTTCTGTATTTGTACATTCCAAAAGCCAATATAATGGGATAGTAGTGATAAAAAAGCACTTATAGGTTTACCCAATCGTTTTTTTTTGTTTTTTTTTTTGCACAAGTCTCCTTTGAGGGGGAAATGGCCTTTAAGGAGGGGAGAATGCCTACATTATTTTGCTAATAGGTGTACCTCATTCCCATCTAAGAAAGTTGGGGCGGCATGAGCTGGGGTTTGGCCGATGGTGGGCACTGATATCACACCTTTCTAGTCTAGGAACCGCAGTGTCATGAACACAGTGCCACCGCCAGGTATTCTGTACGTTCCTGACACCTGTTCTTCCATTTTCTGCTGCTAGGAGGCAAATTCCCAGGAGAACAAATAGAAGTTTGCAGGATCCTCTAACCTACAATCATCCTTTATTCCAGCGAATGGGTTGCCACCCAGCAACATTGCCCGTCCCACCCTACTTGGTTTAGTGTTTCCTAATGTTTCCTCTTGTTTGTATGTACTATATATTATATTATTATTCCATATAATGGTTTTGTTTTGCTACATTTTTTTTCATTAAATAATCACTATCACAAAAATATTTTAGTTATAAAGCTGTGGCTAGTACTTAGTAGAAGTACTCAGCATATGAATTCCTCTTTTTATTTTGCATGCTTCTTTATTATTTTTTTTCTAAACATTAGCATGCAGACTAAGATGTCCAGAAAAAGTAATAGAGGCAGGGGTTGGGACAAACTATAACACTTCCTTGGGTGCTGAAAACAGTGACCTTTTATTCACATGAGTTAAAAAAAATTCTAGATACTCATGTAAAAGAAAAGTACAAATAAGGATATGAAATAAAAATCACTTGACTGTAATGTTACATCCATATGGTTTATCCATATATAAGTAGGTAAGTGCAGGTACCTTTCTGTCCTGTTGGTGGCACTGTGCCATTGTTACAGGGAAAGAGGAGTCCATAAAATAAATTGGGTCCTTAGAAACTCACATGAGCCCTCTCTAGGAAGATGGGCATCTGATTGGATGCTGGGTTTCCGTGAATAGTGGTGGCCATCTTAAACTGGGACTTTACCCATAACAACTTGATACAAAATAATGTGCTTTAGCAAGGAACATATATTCCACATTAAGAACTCAGGGATGCCCACAAAAGATCATTAGTCAGTTAAGTAACCTATATAAAACAGTAAACAGTTAAAGCAGTAGTCTTCAGCCTCACTGCTTAATGACATAAAGCAGGGCTGGAAAAAAAATGTTTTCATCCTCCATGTTTGCAGGTTTCAGAATGCTGCAGCTGCCGGTGTTCTACCGAAAACGCCAATGCGACAAAATCTGCAACCACGTCACTTCCGGTGAGTCTCCAGCAGCAATAATTGGAGATTTCCATGAGTTGGATATTTTCACAGAACGCCGGTACACGATATAATGAGTGGACATTATTAGTCTGCCAGCTAGTAACCAACAACATGGGTCCAAGGCTGCAACAACTTTTTTCCTCCTTACCCAGTGTTTTGTCCAAATAGCCAACTCGTGGAAATCTCCCATTATTGCTGCTGGAGACTCACTGGAAGTGACGTGGTAGGAGATTTTGGCGAGATAGAGGTTTTGGCAGAACACCGGTTTATTCATATGCTGCTCATTACTTACAACACAAAGGACTGAAAACAAAGCAACAGCATGCTGGCTATCATCGCTAACCAGATATGGTCACATGCCCAGCCCCTTTGTTTCTATTCAGTTTCAGTCATGGGATGAGTCATGAGCCGCATATGAGCAGAACCGGTGTTCTGAAATTTGCAAATACAACTGACACAGACATATATAATGTTACTATTGGATTGGAGGAGGTGTGGAGACTCTGGGCCTTTAACCAGTCAGAACATAGAAGGAATCTCCTGGGCTGTCTTTCCAAGGATGTGGGCGGTTCAGACCAGGAGTTTCCCTGGTCCACCCATTACAGCGAGCAGGGATTGCGTCACTGCTCACTATACCAATAACTACAGCAGGGATGTGACAAGACTGGTGGGCGGGGGAATATAAGACAGCGATCACCGGTCTTACAAAACAGAAGACAGAGAGAATTAATCCTACAATTAAAAAAATGCATGTGTCATTTCTCAGAAACTACAGACTCAAGCAAAAGATGGTCTACATATTCTAGGAAGGTAAGAAAGCAGCAATAAAAGTAGGTAAGACATTTTTGCCCAGAATTCAGCTTTAATAATTATACTACTAAAATGATTGTGTGCTATAAACTGCCTCCAGCATTTTTCCAGTTTTGGACCACTACAACTTGTTTACTAATGTGATTTTGAAATAATCCTCTGCCCTGCCCTTCTGTTTAGTACTAGATAGTTTAGTCCTATCTAGGTCCTCCCTACTTCTTCCATGTTCCCTCAATCAGTGTTAGTTATTCGCAGAGACAGGGCTCAGAAAAGTCATTGTCTTCCTACACTTCTAAAGTATGGAAAAACGTCCTCTGTGCTGCAATTAGCTGAAGGAAAATTCTGTTGAATTCAACTTCTGTCACATATTGAAGAGTTAAGCTGCCTGTGGATGGTGCCAACTCAGCAGGTGACCATGCTGTATTCTAAGGAGGTATGTCAATGCACAAAGTGGCATTTAAAACTGAACACCTTCCAAGATTCTTTCTGTGGTGAGCACAGTGGCAGTAGTCTTGTTCTACCACCCCTCCAGCAGAAGCCATCCTCCAATACCATCCAACTTGTTGAGTACCTGTGTATTGTCTTGTTGAGTATTAGTGTCAGGAAAATAGTTGTTAGGTAATTTGGACAGGTTATAATCCCCAATCCTCATTAAATTAGTAGAAACGATGCCCTCTGGGTGTGGAGATGTGACTCGGTGTACATCTTGCGACATGTATGCGTTCCTTGATCATCCGATTGAAGGCGAATACTGCTGTGCACATTGTTGTAAGCACATTGTTTCCCTGGAAGCCCAGGTTCTGAATCTGCAGGACTAAGACAGCTTCTGAAGCAACTGTCAGCATTGAGAAGATCCTCCATACTAAAGGAGAGCCAGGAATGTACACGGCAGGTTGCGGCAGGGGCCAGCACAGAGGTGGGTGAAGCCAAAGAGGTGAAAGCACTAGGAAAGAGTAGATGGGTGACAGTCAGGAAGGGTAGAGGGGGAAGTACCAGGGAGGCCGATCCAGGGCTAAAGCATCCCAATAAGTACACTCCATTGAGTGACATTGATGAAAGCAGTCAGGGACCAGCACTGCTGGAGCTGAGGGACTCTCCTAGCTGCCGGGGGAAGAACTCCTCCAGTGAGAGTGGGGGGGGGAAGCGAAAGGAAAGACAGATTCTGGTGGTAAGGGACTCAATTCTTAGAAGGACAGAGGGCAATCTGCAACAAAGACCTGAAGCGCCAGACTATATGTTGTCTACCTGGTGCTCAGGTTCATCACATCACAGATTACTGGGAGGGGCTGGGGAAGACTTGGCTGTCATGGTGCATGTTGTTATTTGCAAGTCAGAGGCACATGGAGTGTCCTAAAGAACAATTTTAGGGACTTGGGAGCTAAATTGAGGAAAAGGACCCCAAGGTAGTATTCTCAGGAATACTAACGGTAGCTCGAGCCATACCAGAAAGGCAGAGGGAGATTATGGAAGTAAACAAGTGGCTGAGGAGCTGGTGTATTAAGGAGGGGTTTGGTTTTTTGGAGGACTCGGCCGACTTCTCAGTCAATCACCAGTACTATACTATAGAAGGGACAGACTGCACCGAAATGAGGAGGGTGCAGATCAGCTGGAAGTAAAGATGGCCAAAAAGTTAGATGGGTTTTTAAACTAGGTGACGGGGGGAGGTCCCAGAGGTAGAGATAGTTAGCACAGAACATATTCCAGAGGGTAGTATTGGGGGCATTAGTGGTAGGTTGACTAAAGCACATAAACCCAAAGTAAGAAACCTTGGGTTTATAGTAACATAGTATAGTATAGTATAGTGTACAATAAGAGGATAGTATGCAACCAGTCTAAACTAGGTGGCATGTTCACCAATTCCAGGAGCCTGGCGTACAAGATGGGCAAAGTAAAGATACTGTTGTACGAGGATGATTTGGATTTTGTGGGAATTTCAGAGACCTGGTTCAACAGCTCTCATGATTGTCTGGCAACCATTCAAGGGTGTACCTTTTATCGCAAGGATAGAGAGGGTAAAAAAGGGGGAGGGGTATGCCTACATATCAAGAAATATGTACAAGTGAATGTGAAAGATGACATCACTAAGGGAGTTAGGGAGGAGGTGGAATCCTTATGGGTAGAGCTCCGAAGGGATGAAGCTAAGGGGAAAATAATACAGGGAGTATGCTATAGGCCCCCTAACCCGAGGGAGGAAGGGGAGACAGATCTCCTGTTATCATAATGGAGGATTTTAATTATCCAGGCATAGACTGGGCGGAGGGAACCACGCATTCGTCTAAGGCTCGCCAGTTCCTAAATGTCTTGCAGGACAATTTCATGGTTCAGATGGTAGACACACCAACTAGAAACATAGCATTACTGGATCTACTGATTACCAACAATACAGACCTGATCACGGATGTGGAAATATGGGTCAATTTAGGAAACAGAGATCACAGGTCAATTGGCTTCAGCATAAATCACACAAATAGGAAACATAAGGGGAATACAAAGACACTGAATTTCAAAAGAGCCAACTTCCCTAAACTACGAACCTTGCTAGAAGGCATTAATTGGGATAAATTTTTGGAACAAAGAACACGGAGGAGAGATGGGTTTGCTTTAAGAGCATATTAACTACTTCAGCCCCTTAACCCTGACCACAGCACTTTTTGCGATAAGGCAATACCTAGCTTTAACTGACAATTGCGCGGTCATACGACGTTGCACCCAAAACAAAATTGTTTTTCCCACAAATAGAGCTTTCTTTTGGTGGTATTTTATCACCTTTGCAATTTTATTTTTTGCGCTATAAACAAAAAAAAGAGGTACATTTTGAAAAAAAAACAATATTTTTTACTTTTTGCTAAAATAATATCCCCAAAAAATGTATAAAAAAACTAATTTCTTTCTCAGTTTAGGCAGATATATATTCTACATATTTTTGGTAAAAAAATCGCAATTAGTGTATATAGATTGATTTGCGCAAAAGTTATAGCGTCTCCAATTAGGGGATAGATTTATGGCATTTTTATTATTATTTTTTTTTAATTAGTAATGGCGGCGATCTGCGATTTTTATTGTGTCTGCGACATTATGGCAGACACATCGGACGCTTTTGACACTATTTTGGGACCATTGTCATTTATACAAAGATCAGTGCTATAAAAATGCATTCATTACCCTGTAAATGACACTGGCAGGGAAGAGGTTAAACACTAAGGGGGCAATCAAGGGGTTAAGGGTGTCCTAGGGAGTCATTCTAACTGTGGGGGGATTGTCTCACTAGAACATGATAGAGATCACTGTCATGTTGCTAGGCAGAACAGGGAAATGCCTTGTTTACAGTGGGATCTCCCCGTTCTGCCGCGACACGATCGTGGGCCTCGGGAGACCACATTGAGTCTGCGGTACCCGGAGGCATGGTCACGGAGTATGGGGCATGCTTGCGCTCACAATGCTGTCATTTAAAGGGGTTGTACCTGTACACCCATTTGCCCAGCTGTGCCACTGCGCCGACGTACATCGTCGCACGCTGGTCGGCATGTGGTTAAATAAGGGCATTAGTCAATGCATCCCATTGGGTAATAAATTTTAAAGAGCGAACAAAAGTCCTGGATGGCTTAACTCTAATGTAAAAATGCACATAAAAGCAAAGGAGAAGGCCTCAAAAAATACAAGGTTGAGGGATCATCATCAGCATTCAGATTTTATAAAGAATGCAACAAGAAACACGAAAGACACATAGCTGAGGAGAGCAAACAAAATCCCAAGAAATTCTTTAAGTATATAAACAGTAAAAAAGGGAGGACAGACCCAATTGGTCCCATAGAGAGTGAGCAAGGACATCTGGGGTTACAAAGGATGGGGAGATGGCAAAGGTATTGAATTTATTCTTCTCCCCAGTCCTCATAAGGGAATCGGGGGGGGGGGGGTTCAGTAACCAAAATGGCAGTGTTTATCCTTATGACACATCACAGGAAGCACCTCCATGATTAACAGAGGACAGAATTAAAATTAGGCTTGGGAAACTTAACATTAATAAATCACCGAGACAAGATGGCTTGCATCCGAGGGTACTTGGGGAACTCAGTCAAGTAATTGCCAGACCATTGTTCCTAATTTTTACTGACAGTCTACTGACTGGAATGGTACCAGCTGATGTGGTAGACGTAGTGTATCTGGATTTTGAAAAACCATTTGGCACAGTTCACCATAAACGTTTGCTGTACAAAATAAGATCTGTTGGCATTAACATTAGGGTGAGCACATGGATTGAAAACTGTCTACAAGGGCGAATTCAGAGGGTGGTGATAAATGGGGACTCAGAATGGTCAGAATGGGACTCAGAATACTCAGAATGGTCAGGGGTGGGTAGTGGGGTCCCCCAGGGTTCTGTGCTTGGACCAATCCTATTTATTTTGTTCATAAATGACCTGGTGGATGGGGTGAACAGTTCAATCTCTGTATTTGCGGATGACACTAAGCTAAGCAGGGCAATAAATTCTCCGGATGTGGAAAGCTTGCAAAAAGTCTGAACAAATTAATGGGGTGAGCAACTACATGGAAAAATAGGTTTAATGGTCTGGCCACACCTAGAGTATGCTGTACAGTTCTGGGCAACAGTCCTCAGGAAGGATGTACTGGAAATGGAGCGAGTACAAAGATGGGCAACAAAGCTAATAAAGGGTCTGGAGGATATTAATTATGAGGAAAGATTGTGAGCACTGAACTTATTCTCTCTGGAGAAGAGATGCTTGAGAGGGGATATGATTTCAATTTATAAATACTGTACTGATGACCTCACAATAGGGATAAAACTTTTTTGCGGAAGGGAGTTTAACAAGACACATGGCCACTCATTAAAATTAGAAGAAAAGAGGTTTAACTTTAAACTACGTAGAGGGTTCTTAACTGTAAGAGTGGGAAGGATGTGGAATTCCCTTCCACAGGCGGTGGTCTCAGCAGGGAGCATCGATAGTTTCAAAAAACTATTAGATAAGCACCTGAACGACCACAACATACAGGGATATACAATGTAATCCTGACATATAATCACACACATAGGTTGGTCTTGATGGACTGGTGTCTTTTTTAAACCTCAACCTTAAACTGTATATAACTCTACTTCTGTCACGTACTTTACAACGGAGTCCGAATGCTGAGGGTGGCCTCTTGCATGGTTCCGGTCTCAACACCCCTGGTAGTGAGGACAGGGAGTGCTGAGGCAGCAAAAGGGTGCAGGTGCCTGCAGGCTGAAGACTGGAGCTCTGAGATACTGGATCCTCATGGAGGAAGGAGTGTAGACTGGTCGCCGGAAGTGTTCAGCGGAAGCCAAGCAGGTAAGTAGGAATACTGCAATGTCAGGAGCAGGCAAAGGTTGGCAACTGTCTGGCAACAAGGTACAGGAACGGAAGGCAGGTTCGTAGTCAAGGACAGGCAAGAATTGGCAACGTGCTGGCAGCGAGGTACAGGATCAGGAAGCAGAACCGAAGTAGATAGTCCAAGCCGAGGTTAGTATAATCAATCCAGGTAAGTAGCAGGCAGGGGTTATCCAGGAGTATAGTCAAACAAGCCGGGTTAGTCATTAACAAGGTAACAGGTTCAACAACGGCCAGGGATCTCAGGAACCAGCTGAAGATGATCCAGCACTGGTATCACGTAAGGATCCTGTTTATATATGGTGCCATGCACCAGGATTGGTGGACGTGAATGTGCGTGCGCGAGTGTGCACGCACGTTCGCCTCTGTCGGGGACACTGCACATGGTCATTAGCATTAGCGGAAAGGGAATTGGCCACTGCTGCATGGGGATGAGCATTAACACAGTGAGTTCTCTGACAACTTCATTGCTTTATAGTGCCTATAAAGTTTCACTTGGCAAGAACTGTTGTGTGTTTGTATTCCCTCCTGAGAGAATACCTACACCAAGGCCTTGGCTACATATAGTTATCAGAATACATTTTTATTTTTATAACAGTGGTCTCTTAACCACTTGCCGCCCGCCCTATAACAGAAACACAGCGGCAAAGTGGTTTCAAAATCCTGACCGGATGTCATATGATGTGATCGGGATTTTGAGCCGCTGCGTGCCCCCGGGGTCACGCATCGCAGCGATCGTTGTTGCGGGGTGTCATTCTGACACCCTGCAACTACGATCTCGGTAAAGAGTTTTACCACGTGATCAGCCGTGTCCAATCATGGCTGATCACAGTGTAAATAGGAAGAGCCGGTGATCGGCTTTTCCTCACTCGCGTCTGTCAGACGCGAGTAGAGGAGAGCCGATCGGCTGCTCCTCTGACAGGGGGGGTCTGTGCTGATCGATTATCAGCGCAGCCCCCCCGAGGATGCCCACACTGGACCACCAGGGACGTCACCAGACCACCAGGGATGCCGAGCACAAGGTATGCCACCCTAGACCACCAGGGATTCCAGTCAGTGTCCACAATGGATGCCAATCAGTGCCCACAATGGATGCCAATCAGTGCCCACAATGGGCATCACTGATTGGCATGCATTATTGTTTGGCACTGATTGGCATCCATTAGTACAGTATAATAAAATACAATGCCGCCTATCAGTGCCCATCTGTGCCGCCTATCAGTGCCCATCCGTGCCACCTATCAGTGCCCATCCATGCCCATCTGTGCTGCCTATCCATGCCCATCTGTGCTGCCTATCCATGCCCATCTGTACCACCTATCCATGCCCATCTGTACCGCCTATCCATGCCCATTCATGCCGCCTATCTATGCCAATCTGTGCCAGCTATCAGTGCCAATTTGTGCCACCTATCAGTGCCCATCCGTGTCTCCCATCAGTGCCACCTATCAGTGCCCATCAGTGCCGCCTATCAGTGCCCATCAGTGCTGCCTATCAGTGCCGCCTATCAGTGCCACATATCAGTGTCCATCAATGCCACCTCATCAGTGCCATTTCATTGGTGCCACCTCATCGGTTCCCATCAGTGCCGCCTTATCAGTCCCGCCTTATCAGTGCCCATCAGTGTAGCCCCATCAGTGCCCATCAGTGAAGGAGAAAACTTACTTATTTACAACGTTTTGAAACTGTAACAAAAAACATATTTTTTTTCAAAATTTTCGGTATCTTTTTATTTGTTTAGCAAAAAATAAAAACTGTAGAGGTGATCAAATACCACCAAAAGAAAGTTATTTTTGTGGGGAGAAAAATGATTTGGATACAGTCTAGCATGACCGCGCAATTGTCATTAAAAGTGCGACAGCGCTGAAAGCTCAAAATTGGTCTGGGCAGGAAGGTGTTTAAGTGCCCAGTATTGAAGTGGTTAAAGTGATTGTAAAGTCTCATTTTTTTTTTTGTTAAAAAAATCAAACATGTAATGCTTACCTCCTCTGTGCAGGGGTTTTGCACAGAGCAGCCCAGATCCTCCTCTTCGGTGCTCCTGGCCCCTCTCTTCTGGTGAGTTCCCCCACAGCAAGCAGCCTGCTATGGGACACCAAAGCTGAGTCTCAGCTCCCTGTGTCTATTCAGACATGGAGCCGCAGCCTGACCTCGCCCACTTTCTCTACTAATTGGCTGACTGACTTCGATTGACAGCAGCGGGAGCCAGTGGTGCAGTGCTGCTGTCTCAGCCAATGAAGAGGGGTGTTTCGGGCAGCCGAGACAATCCTATAACATCGCTGGATCTAGATGGGGCTCAGGTATGCATTAGGAGGGCTGAAGGGGGCTGCTGCACATAGAAGTTTTTTTTTATCTTAATGCATAGAATGCATTAAGAAGATAAAACATCTTCTGGCTTTACAATCACTTTGAAACAAAAGTAAATCTTTCTATTCATTATAGCCAAGGAAGCTGCCATCTTAGTCTCTGTTTGCCACAGTTGCCATATGATCTGTTAGGATACCAGATTTTGTTCGCTTCACAGTTTATTCAAGAGCATGAACAACTGTGACAGTTATCATTCACAGCATGTTAAATTGATAAGTTTAGTGTTGCTTTAAATGCTTAGTGGTTCACTAAAAAGGTAGCACCATCCTGGATAGGCTGCTATCTTGTTAAGTAATATTAGTCCCCCAGCTTTTGATTTCTTTAAGCTGTACTGGGATTTCAAAGGATGCAGGTTTGATTGTTTTCCCCTGCATTTTGGAGGTTTATACAACATAGAGTGCTGGAAAGTCAAATGAGCTGCCTGTAAATTTCTGGTCCTACAGCCAATATCTGGGGAGTTGTGCCCAGTAGGTGGCTGGAGAGGGACATAAATAGTCTGAGGCCTGGAGCAGCCCTGGTCTTGTTCTGCAGGAGGAGTCCCCAGCCTCTGGGACTACAGAGGCTACTCCTGCTGTTCTGCAGGAGTCTTCTGACGTTCATCAATGTCCCAGCTATGGCAGAGATGGTGGGGGTGGGGGGACGGCGATTCCTAATTTCGTCTGGAGCTAAGGATGTGGTCTGGAGAACTCAGTGAGCAGTGCCTGGCTAAAGCTGAGAAGTGTGCAGCTGCCCTGGCTATTGTGAGTATTGTGCCAAGCTCAAGAATTAGTGACTGCGTTCTGTTCTACTTCTGGGGCTCCAGCTGTAACTTGTCCTGAAATTGCTTCAGTCTACATTTACTTATGTTAACCTTATGGTCTCTAGTTGTATGGACTAGGACTGTTCCAGTCAGCTTATTTGTGCCACCAATTTACCTTGTGGCCCCCAGCTGCAAGAACCTCAACTGTTTTATTCTGTCATTGTTTGTGCTGAACTTTGTCTCATGGTCCCCAGCTGTGAGTGTAAGACTGTGTTACTGCTGCTTAGAGAGAGAAGTGTCCTCTTAAAGTGGTGTTCCACAGAAAAAAAAATCATTAAAATTCCTCAAAAAAATTTATATATTTTTTTAACTCACCTCTAAATGCCTGTTGCTAGGGGGTTCCTCGTAGTCTGCCTCCTTCAGTGCCTGGGCTGGTGACATCACTTCCCCATCGGCGCAGGAAGGGCTCAGCTCTGCCCCTCCCTCCTGTCAGTCATCTGGGACACGTGACAGGTCCTAGATAACTACGCGGCCAATCACGGCTTCGTTCCCCCGCATTGCTGGACCCTGGGACAGGTAAGTATTGACTGAAAATTAACAGAGGTCTGATCAGTACAATTTTCTTCCAGCAGAGTTCCAATTCGTGTTTTCGTTGTGACGATTCTTCACATCATGGCCCCTCTCTTCTTATATAAGAATCCTGTTCTTGCATCCTCAGTTCCCTCTTTACATCACAGTTTTCTCTTAGAGTAGTGTTCTCAAACCCTCTTCACATAACCTCCGCCCCCTTCACAGTAGTGTACTGAACCCACTTAACCTCACATCCCCCTTTATTCAAATCAGTGTCTCCAACCCCCTTTCAAATCATCACCTCCCTCCCACAGTACTGTTCTCTGCCTCCTTCACATCGACCCCCCCCACAACACTGCCCCCCGTCAAATCAACCCCCCCTCACAGCACTGCCCTCCATCACCCACCCCACAGCAGTGCCCCCTTTACATCACCCCCAGGAGCACTGCACCCCTGCCACATCACAAACCCCTAGCCCCCACAGTAGTGGGCTCTGCCCTCTTCACATCACCCCCCACAGCATCCACCCCTTTACATCACTCCCCACTGCACTGCCCCACCCCCTTTACAACAATCCCCCACAACACTGCCCCCCTTTCATATTACAACCTCCCTCCACAGTACTGTGTGCTGTCCTCATGACGTCCACCCACTCCACATCAACCCCCCTACACACAACACTGCCCCTTTCACATCACCCCCCACAGTCATTTCTTTTTCCCCCTTCCCTGTCTTACCTTAGACAGAGGGGAGAGCGAGAGGCCTGACTGTCTGGACTGACTGCGGGAGGCGCAGCACAGCATGGGACAGATGGCAGGAGTGGAAGCTGCCAGGGGTAACTACATACTAACTAGCAAGTGCTTGGTTGCTAGGACTGCTGTGTGTCCTAGAAACTAATTAACTGCTGTTTAACTTAAAAAGTTAACCTTGCATCTCCTGCTGCCCCTCACATTCCAATACTTTGTTGTGCCTCCCACAGTCAGTGCAGAATTGTTCTGCCTCTGGCTCTTCACTCTGCTGTGATAATAACAGCGGAGGAAGGAAGCTGCTTCTAAATGGAGCGACCGTGGCGGTCTGGATGGGAGAGTGGCTTGGTCTGGATCCTCCATTTGGGGATGCCTGCCCTAGACTGTTTACTGAGCTGGAGTGAATGGACTGTGTCTAGCTGCCTCTGCACTGTTTTAGAAACAACCTGTTGAATCCACAGCGGCTCCTACGGGGTACAGTACTACAAAAATAATCTGGTTGAATGAATATGTTTTTCTTTATTGTATAAATTGTTGTGTGTAAATTATGTTTATTGTTAATCTTTGTTCTAGGGTAATGTTTTTGCAGGCCTTTAAATAATATTATAAAACAAAAGAAGAATATCGCGCTTGGGGTAAACCTAAAAAGCTGCAACTTCAACCATCTAATATCCAGATATGAAGAAACTCAAACAAATTATATATAAAGTTGCGCTAAAATCACATGAAAAATGAAAAAAAGGTCCAATACAAATTATTGAAAAAAATCAAAAAAATCCTGTGTAAAGTTCAAATGAAGAAAAAAGGAGTCTTTTTGTAATAAGGGACTCTTTGTTTCCACGAAAAACTAATGAGTAGAAAAACAAATCCTTTTTACGAATTCAGTGTAATCTTCTTACAAATCCAAAGTTGAAAAAAGTTTGACCCTTACCACAATGGATGGACTCCCAGTCAATGGAGTCGTTGGTGCGAGCAGACAGCCCTCTGCGGGATTCTTTTGCGTGTAATCCGTTCTGTTATGGTACTAAACGTATAGATAAATGTGGATCCTTCAGAAGTGATCGACATAGGTTACGACAATTCCATGCGTCCTCCTTCCCTTCTCGAACACCGTAGGTAATCCGATCTCCCTGTGCGTCTGGAGTTTGTTTATAGCTCCCCAGTGAATCCTCCGATATCAGGGTTTTACAAAGAGCAAACCTGTGGTAAAACACAAACTACTCGGGCCTTTCGGCCACGAGTAGAAGGAAGGGGAAAACAAAGGAGGACTCCAATCGTGAAAATACCGTTTGGCAAGCGACAATTTTATTAAAAATCCTTTTTGAACATACAGCAGACCAATGACCGAATAGGTCCGATTCTAGAGAAAACTTATAGTAGACAATAGACCAAAGGTACGACCGAATCGGTCTAACTCTAATACATGAAAAAAAATATATATGCATAAAAAAACGGTTAAAAATAAAAACAAATATACACCCGTGCTAGGGAATATTCTAAGCGTGGTGGTATCAGCACAAACAGCCCGACATGTTTCGTAAAAACTTACATCCTCCTGGGGCACAGGTGATATGCTGATCCATCACATCTAAATAGCGTTACAATTAAACCAAGCCTCGATTGCGTTCGAAAGAGGGGAGGGTCAGCATTCCGGCCGAACCAAGCCTCACTTCCGGACGGTAACCATTTTTTCGAAGGCTATACAACGAATCCCTCGTTCTCCAAACCATTGGTCCCGCCCAGGTCGCCATTTTCATGGAGACCAAAAACACGGTCCAAGTCCTGAACGAAGTATTAGAATTAAAATTAAAACAAACCTCGATTACATTCGAAAGAGGTGGAGGTCAGCATTCCGGCTAGACCAAACCTCACTTCCGAACGACCAATTTTTTCTCGAAGGATAGAGAAATGAGTCAAATCCCTCTTCTCTCAAACCATTGGTCCCGCCCCGGACTCCATTTTCGTGGAGACCGAACGCGGTTCAGGTCTGGAACAATATCTAAGCTCAAGTTCTATTTACGTCTAACTTGAACCTACACATGAACTGCGCACCTCTAACTGAAAAGCACATATCAAAGAGTATACAACTACTTCTATTTGAATGGCCCACGGTGTCCAGTTCATATTTATGAAATCATTTTCTAAATAAAATCTAAATAAAAGGAAGTGGTCCCTCCCCATTTAGTTCAAAAATGAAAGGAGACCCAAAAGATTATAAGTGAAAAAACAAACAACAAAAATAAAAAATATCTATAAGGCGTACCCTATCTATGTTATATATCAATTGTAATTCATACCCCTCATGCGTTATCTATAAAAGCATTAATTTCTATATCTACATTTAGTCCAAAAGGCTTAAGGCTCTTAATTTTATATATCCAACTCATTTCGAGTTTTGAAATTGCCCTCTTTTTAGGACCTCCCCTCCAAGGTAGCTGTAATTTATCGATTCCCAGGAGGGATGTCCCCCTAGGTTCACGATCATGCACTTCCAAATAATGTTTCGACACCGGGTGTCCTTTGAAACCCCTTCTAATATTACCCAAATGTTCGCCCAACCTCACCTGAAGGGGGCGTAATGTGCGACCCACATAGTGGAGCCCACAGGGACAGGTTAGGAGATAT
The DNA here is from genome assembly GCF_037356315.1 of Lithobates pipiens. Classification (NCBI taxonomy): domain Eukaryota; kingdom Metazoa; phylum Chordata; class Amphibia; order Anura; family Ranidae; genus Lithobates; species Lithobates pipiens. The sequence continues at coordinate 436,181,638 of NW_027507764.1, read as the reverse complement.
ACCACACCCTCTGTAGAGCAGGTTATAAATGTTTTAATAGGGAAGATTTGTTTAGTACTTCCTGAACAAAATTCTGTTGTTTTCTTTACCTTTATCTTATTAATGGAACACACACAGCATTTATTGCATTTAAAAAACCCTATCAGATTCTGAAAGAACATAGGTTTAATTGTCGGGGGATCGCATACATTAGGTGCGATTTTTTGTCTAATAGATGGCACACCCCTAAACACCACCTGTGGTTTCTCTGGGAGAAATGAACGCAGAATTTGGTCATTTTTAATTATGTGCCAATGCTTACGTACAATTTTCTTGACCGAAAAGTGTTGTTGAGAGAATCTAGTAACAAATGGGCACTGGAAATTGCTGTTAATACTATTCCCCTCCACCTCCGTTCTCTCTTTAAGTAAGAGGCTACGGTCAATCTCTTGTACCTCCCTCAATTTTTCTTTTAAGTCTCGTTCTTCATAGCCTTTGGCCAATAATCTCTCTACAAGGACCTGGGCCTGTATATCAAAATCTTCCTCCCGGGAGCAGTTACGCCTCATTCTAATGAACTGGCTTTTCGGAACGGACTGTAGCCACGCTTTATGGTGTCCCACTGTCATGGGGATAAATGCGTTACAATCAGTGTCCTTGAAGAACGTGGCTGTCAGTAGGTCATCTCCCTTGTTCCAGATTTCCAAATCCAGAAAATTAATAGTGTGTTGACTCGCTTCATATTTAAATTCTATCCCTCTATCATTCCTATTAAGTTCCATCATAAACTCCTTAAGTGATTCAAAAGAGCCATTCCATAGGAGGAGGACGTCATCTATGTACCTAGCCCAAAGGGTCAATTCAGGTCTTTTATCCAAATAGATGACATCCTCCTCCCATTTCCCCATAAAGAGGTTCGCCAAGCTGGGGGCAAATTTAGCCCCCATGGCCACTCCCCTCTTCTGGAGAAAGAAACCTCCCGCATGCCAAAAGAAGTTATGCATAGTGGCATATTCTAGGTGTTCCATAATGAAATCCTTCTGTTTGTCTACCAAACCTGAGTTCTTATCCAAAAAATACTTCACTGACCAAAGGCCCCAGTCATGTGGGATCACTGTATATAAGGATGTCACATGCGCTGTGACCATCCAAACACCCTCCTGGTATTGACAGTTTTTAAGGATATTAATAGTATGACGTGTATCCTTAATGTAAGCAGGTAAAAGTTTAACTAGGGGTTGTAGGAACCCGTCTATGTACTTCCCGGCTCTTGACGTTAATGAGTCAATACCACTAATAATGGGTCTACCCGGTGGATGAACCGGATCCTTATGTATCTTAGGCAGGTAGTACATGACGGGTATCCTAGAAGAGACAGGGACTAAAAAGGCCTTCTCCTTTTTATTTACAATACCCATCTCAAAGCCTCGCTTAACAATATCCTCTAGTTCCTTTTTATATTTAAATCTTGGATCACCGAGTAGTGGAATATATGTATCAGTATCTCCAACAATTCTGTTGAGTTCACCTAAATAATCCTCCTTATTTAATATCACGATACCCCCTCCCGGCCAGGGTTGTCAGGAAGAGGCCCTTGTCCTCATCAACATGGGGACAAGGTGCTTTGGGTGGGGGGGCCACGGGGCCCCCTTCCTCTAAGCACCCCCCCATGTTGAGGGCACACGACCTGGTATGGCTCAGGAGGGGGGGCTGCTCGCTCGTCCCCGCCCCCTTTCCTAGCCGGCCGGGTAGCGTGCTCGGACAAGGGTCTGATATGGAGCTGGGGGGGACCCCCGCGCCGTTTTTTCAGCGTAGGGATTCCCCTTTAAGTCCATACCAGGTGACGGGGTCAGCGACGCCTCCTTCGCTGGTCCCAGCTACCTGTAGCCACGCTCAAAATGAGCGGACTTTTCTCAGAGCGGGAAAAGTCCATTCATTTCAAAAGTACGGCGGACTAGCACACACACGGCCGTATTGTCCGCCGGACTAGCACACACACGGCCGGATTGTCTGCTGAAATGCAAGTCCGGCGGACAGATTGATGTGCAAAACTACTTTTTTAGTCCGCCGGACTTTTGGGTAAAAAAAGTCCGCCGGAGCCCACGCACGGGCGGATTGTCCGGCGGACTCATCCACCGGATTGTTTGATCGTGTGTACGCGGCTTTAGAAGAAAAGAAGGCTGAACGGCTGCGCTCCTGTGCAAATTGTTTATTCAAGTGCCGGATACAAAGGTGAATTACATGTTTCACACCGAGGTCGGGTGCTTACTCATAGCTCTGGGATGTTTGACGTCATCCCAGGAGCCTGCAGGCAGGGAGAGCAGGCCTAGGGGAGGAACAAGTGGGAGCGGGTACCACCAAAGGGGGTACTTTAAAGTTATGAGGGGAACTTTCATGTTCAGATGAAGGTCAGTTTTTTAAGCAATTTTCAGGTTTTTCAGGTGTATATTTTTCAATGCTCACACATTTTTGTGCACGTATATGAGCATTTTAAAAGTTTATTTAAAGTGTTTTACATGTGTATTCAAGCTCAAGGTGTTTTAAGGTTTAATCAATAGAATGCAGGGGGAGGAGACCAGTTCTTACAGCCCAAAAAAAAGCCTGAAAAAATGTGCAAAATGCTTGATTTGCCTCTTTTAAGGTATTCTTATTCAAGAATATGTGACCAAAAATGCCCAATCCTGCTTTTCAGAAGTAGTTCATGTAGCTTCTGGAGTATCAGTCATTGAGCTACAGGTTCCTAAACACTTATGCTGTGTACATACTGTTGGACTTTCCGGCAGAAAAAGTCAGACTGAATCATTTCATTGAATATTCTGATCGTGTGTGAGCTTCAGCTGACTTTTTTTTTCAAAAATGCTCATGGACCTAGAAATAGAACATGTTTTAAATCTTTCCAATGGAAATTCCTATCGGGAAAACCGTTTGTCTGTATGCTGTTCCGACGGACCAAAAAGAACGCAAGGGTAGCTATTGGCTACTGGCTATTGAAATTCCTTTTTCTAGTCCCGTCGTAAGTGTTGTACGTCTCCACGTTCTAAACGATCGGACTTTGGTGTGATCATGCGTAGGCAAGTCAGTTTCAGCGGAACTTCGTCAGAACTCCTTCGGAAAAACTGTCAGAGTTTATTCTGACAGGAAACCGGCCGTGTGTACGTGGCAGTAGAGTATACATTGCCTTGCAAAAGTATTTACCCCCCGTGTTTTGTTGCCTCACAACATGGTATTAACATGGATTTTTTTGAGGATTTGCATCATTTAATTTACAGAACATGCCCACAACTTTGAAGACTTTTTTTTTTCATTGTGAAGCAAATAAAAAATAGGACAAAACAGAAAAAGTTAATGTGCATAACTATTCACCCGCCTAAGGTGAATACTTTGTAAAGCCACCTTTTGCGGCTATCACAGCTCCAAGTCGCTTTGTATAAGTCTCTATGAGCTTACTACATTTTACCACTGGGATTTTTGCCCATTCCTTCTTACAAAACTACTCCAGCTCCTTCAAGTTGGATGGTTTGCGCTTGTGAACAGCAATCTTTAAGTCAGACCACAGATTTTCTATTGGATTGAGGTCTGGGCTTTGACTAGGGCATTCCAACACATTTACATGTTTCCCCTTAAACCACTCAAGTGTAGCTTTAGCAGTGTGTTTGGGGTCATTGTCCTGCTGGAAGATGAACCTCCGTCCTAGCCTTAAATCATACACAGAGTGGTAAAGGTTTTGCTCAAGAATATTCCCGTAGTAGCACCATCCATTTTTCCCTCAACTCTGACCAGTTTCCCATTCCCGACTGCTGAAAAACATCCCCACAGCATAATGTTGCCTCCACCATGTTTCACTGTGGGGGTGGTGTTCTTTGGGTGATGTGATGTTTGCGCAAGACATAGTGTTTTCTTTGGTCAAAAAGTTCAATCTTAGTCTCATCAAACCAGAGCACCTTCCTCCATACATTTTGGGAGTCTCCCACCTGCCTTTTCGCTAACTCAAAATGTACCATTTTGTTTTTTTACTAAAAGTAATGGCTTACTTCTGGCCACTCTGCCATAAAGCCCAACTCGATGGAGCGTACGGCTTATTGTCGTCCTATGTACAGATACTCCAGTCTCTGCTGTCGAACTCTGCAGCTCCTCCAGGGTTACCTTAGGTCTCTGTGCTGCCTCTCTGATAATGCCTTCCTTGCCTGGTCTGTGAGTTTTGGTCTGCCGCCGTATCTTGTCAGGTTTGCTGTTGTGATATGTTCTTTCCATTTGCTTATGATAGATGTGATGGTGCTCCTAGGGATCGTCAAAGATTTGGATATTTTTTTATAACCTAACCCTGACCTGTAGTTCCCAACAACATTGTCCCTTACTTGTTTGGAGAGTTCCTTGGTCTTCATGGCAGTGTTTGGTTAGTGGTAGCTCTTGCTTAGGTGTTGCGGCCTCTGGGGCCTTTCAAAAAGGTATGTATATGTAAAGACACATCATGTGACACTTAGATTGCACACAGGTGGACATCATTTCACTAATTATGTGACTTCTGAGGGTAATTGGTTGCACCAGAGCTTTTTATGGGCTTCATAACAAAGGGGGTGAATACATATGCACATGCCAATTATCAGTTTTTTATTTCTGAAAAAACGTTTTATGTATATATTTTTCAAATTTTACTTCACCAACTTAGACTATTGTATTCTGATCCATCAAATATAATTCAGATTAAAACAACATTGAACTAAAGGCTGTAATATAACAAAATAGGTAAAAAAGCCAAGGGGGGGGGGGTGAATACTTTTCCAAGGCACTGTATGTGAACATCTACGATTAAAATACATGGGATTTTGGATGTTGAGTGTTTTTTCACTTTGAGCTACAAAGGTTCAGATGAGAATCCTACGTGGATTGGCAGAAGCCTTCTACCAGAACCACTAAGGCCCCTTTCACAAGGGGTGCCTCAGCTGTGGATGTGGAATCCACTTGCTCAGTGGGGATCGCTGATCCCCACTAAACAGACGGATGGCAGGTCCATGTCTCTGCGCTAAGCAGATACAGACATAGTCCCACTCTCCTCCTTGTCCATTTCCATCCAATCTGATCTGTTGAATGGAAAATAGGACCACAGTCTGTCTGTTTTTGTCCCATACACCCTTGATATTCTCCAGCACCATTATTTCATGCATGTAGTACCCCCCTTTTCAGTGGCGCTACAGTGCATGTGAACGTTTGGCTATATTCCCACCTCAAGCACTGGATTCACCTATACCAATCAAGCAGGCAGAAGGAGGGGCAGAGGAGGGAGCATCCCTCCGGCATTCCAAACCCTTCAGGGCAAATAGTGCTGGACAGCTGGTCTCACCATGACACCATCCACAATGCCACTTCCACAGGTGGGCTCTCAGTGCGGCCGACTCAGCAGTCCTGAGCATTCAAGCTGCATGGGGAACAATCAGAGCATCACTGGCACTCCGGCACTGCCCCTCCCTGCTGGCTGTGAAATAATAGGTATAGCTCTGCTCAGCACGGCGCACCGCTGCCAGCCTGCCTCCCCTGTGTATCCATCACACTCAGTGCCATCATGAGGTCCCCAAATTTGGGGCAGCGTGGGCTCAAGGACCAGCTGCTTTGGGAAAAGTGCAGGGGCCCCCCATGCAGCTGGGGCCCCTGGGCAGTGCCCAGGTCTGCCCACTCATTAAGACAGCCTTGGATGTACAGCCCTGTCATACTGTAATATTAGCATTCTGGAGGGTGGCCTTGGGGTGTTAAAACAGCGGCTCAGCCCATGTGAAAGAGCTGTAACTGCTGCAAGGTGGCGCCTGCCTTTATCTAGAACAAATAAACGCAGTCCATAGATTCCTACTAGCCCCTGCTTTATTCCTCTGTGTTTTCTTTCCTCATATACCTAATTTATATTATAAATAAGGTTACTAAATCGGGACTAAGGATTGTTTCCTAAAATCTTGAAAGACTGAATAGTGCTGTAACACGGCAGAGTTTATAGGACAGCTCTGGCTAAATTATCTGTGTATCATGGCAACTCCATTGACTTTTGTCACATGACTTCTCTTGAGAAGATACAGAAGAAGGTCTAGCTGGGTTAGAAATAGCAAGTCATGCAATATCCCAGTAGCTATGGATGAACAGAGGAACAAAGCAGGAGGCAGTTCTGGGACCTCATGAGATAATATGAGCTCTCCTGGGGATTTGCTCTCCGCTCTCTGTCCCAGGCTCAGAAATTACATACGGCAAAAAAAAAAAAAACTCTTCACTAGCAGCTGTCCCCTTCTCTCATTTGTTGCTTCAATAAGCAATAATTAGGTCCTGAGCTAATGATGTCTGCTTTTTTTTTTTTTTTTTTAACAAGGTTCAATTCAGAGGGGTCTCCATGGAAACCCTTCAAATCACCCACCTGGATATGCTGCTCTCTGACACACACGCACACGCTCTCTCGCAGACACGGGCTGCTAGCCGGCCTGAAGCGTACATGTTTTCTGCACATTACCCTACATCCCTAAATGGGACAAATGCAACGGAAACATCAGCTTTCTTGTGTCTGCACTGAGGTTTTGTTCACCATGGCCAATCAGAGAGAGCCCTGAGTGAATACGGCCTAATAGATATATCCTGAGATACGAACATGCTATTGTATCCTTGGGCCTGCGCATTTTCAACCAGCAAACAAAGCCATGCACAGGGACTGATCAGCATTGCGTTATCTATACCTCTTAAAGGGTTAGTTCACCTATGCAGATGAGGGGCATCTGTAAATAAAAACTGCAGCTCTGACTAAAGTTGAATAATGCCCTTGCTATAGGAGTAGTACTCCCAGGATGTTGCCAAGTAAGGCCGAATCATTGCTGCTCACCTCCACCATCACAGGAATGAGCTCCTTCACTGATTCAATCCTCCTCATATGCTATTTGGCATCTTTCACATGGGCTTGTCCGTTTGAGAGACTCCGCTTGCTCATTCCCCCGCTGAGCATGCGGATAACAGGTCCGTCTCCGTTGACTGCACTGAAACGGACCAGGACCCCGCTTTCCTCTATGGGGAGATTGGATAGAAAAGGACCACCTGCCCATTTTCATCCGATCCCATCTGATCCGGTCTGCCAGACGGATGGAAAATAGGGTCAACATCCATCTGGATTTGGTGGACAGGATCGGGTCAAATACCAGCGGTGTTGGCGGACATGTCAACAAATGGAGTGTCCGATCAGGTCCGCCTGAAAAACTGACAGGTGGACCTGATCGAAGGTGGTGGAGGTGCACAGTATTGACTAGGCCTCAAATAGCAATGTCCTGGGATTATTCCAGCCAGGCTTCATAAGGTAAATGGACTACACCTATAGCAAGGTCATTATCCAACTTTAAGAAGGGTTGAAATTTAAGTGCCACATCACTGCTAAGAGGTTCAGATACAACTTTATTCCATTAAAGGTCAGGGGTACAGATCAAGAAATGGCTAATGCATTTCAGGGGTTCTAAATGCCCCCTTCATCAGGGCTAGAAAGAACATAAGAAGATTCTCATAAAAACATGGGTGTCGAAGGAAAAAAATAAAAAAAATAACACTAATAGTAATTATCGCTAATCATCACTATCACTATATGAGATGTTAACCTAATAAAAAGAGAGAGAAAAAAAAACTGGTATGTATAAATTGAACTATACATTATACAATCTGATTGTACAGTTGTAAAATAAAAAAAAAGTCAAAAAAAGACAAAAAAACAAAAACAAACAACATTACACTACAAGCCAAGGAGACTGTGGAGATCATCTGGGGTGTGGAAGCCGCCTGCCCAGTAACTTTGATACCTTAAGATAACAATAACAGTAAAATAAACCTACTGGTCCAGCGCTTTCCACTTTACGAAATTATTTGACTATAGTAACAGCTGCACAGATTTTGTTTTTATTGATCAACTAACCCTTTAACCACTTCAGCCCTAGAAGAATTTACCCCCTTCCTGACCAGAGCACTTTTTGCGATTTGGCACTGCGTCGTTTTAACTGACAATTGCGCGGTCGTGCAATGTGGCTCCCAAACAAAATTAACGCTCTTTTTTTTCTTTTGGTGGTATTTGATCACCCCTGCGGTTTTAATTTTTTGTGCTATAAACAAAAAAAAGAGCAACAAGTTTGAAAAAAAACTCATTATTTTTTTACATTGTGCTATAATAAATATCCCCCAAAAATATATTAAAAAAAAACATTTTTTTCCTCAGTTTAGGCCGATACATATTCTTCTACATATTTTTGGTAAAAATCGCAATAAGCGTTTATTGATTGGCTTGGGAAAAAGTTATAGCGTTAAATTTTTTTTTTTACTAGTAATGGCGGCGATCAGTGATTTTTATCATGACTGTGACATTATGGCGGACACATCGGACATTTTTGACACATTTTTGGGATCATTGTCATTTATACAGCAATCAGTGCTATATAAATGCAAATGGCACTGGCAGTGAAGGGGTTAACCACTAGGGGGCAGTGTAGGGGTTATGTCCTGGGGAGTGTTTCTAACTGTGGAGGGGCATGGCTACGTGTGACACATCACCGATCTCTGCTCTCGATCACAGGGAGCAGAGATCAGTGACACCGTAACTAGGCAGAACAGGGAGATGCTTGTTTACATTAGCATCTCCCCATTCTTCCTCTCCATGAAAGGATCACGGGTATTCCTGCGGCGATCGAGTCAGCAAGACCTGTGACCTGACTCATGGAGCTTGCCGCGCGTGCCCACTGGCCGCCTCTTAAAGGGCAACATACAGGTACATTAGTTTGCATGTAAGAGCCCTTCTGCCGACGTATATTGGCCTGAGGCAGTCGGCAAATGGTTAAGCTCACCACACACTACAATCTGATTGTCCGATCTCCTTTTGGCTCACCGTACACAAGTGCACTGTAGAATCACATTTAGATCTACCAAAACTTTGTAATATGAGGGCCGCCTTCAACTATTCAATCAAATTATATGTCATCAGGCCGGGTCTTGCGCTACGTAACCACTTCAACTCAGGAAGATTTTACCCCCTTCATGACCAGGCCATTTTTTTGCTATTCGGCATTGCACTAGTTTAACTGGCAATTTTACAGTCATGCAACACTGTACTCAAACAAAGTGATGTTATTTGATTACCACTGGGTTTTTCATTTTTTTATGTAATCAAATAAAGACCAAAAATGTTAAATAAATAGGACATATTCTACTTTGTTATAAAACATATCCAATAAAAAATAAAAAATAAATCTAATTTCTTCATGAATTTTGTCCAAAATGCATTTCATTCTGCTACATGTCTTTGGTAAAAAAAAAAATCCCACTATATGTATATTGATTGGTTTGCGTGAAAGTTATGATGCCTACAAACTATGGTATATATACTGGAAGTTTTCAGAAGCGACCTATAATCGGACTGTGATAGTGAAGCGGGAAAATTTGACACTAACTAAGGCTGGGGGGAACTGACACTGACATCACCAGCAACACAACACTAATATAGTGATCAGTGCTTGTACAACATTATAGACTGTCACTATAATAATGACACTGACTGGGAAGGTGTTAACTAGGGCGATCAAAGAGTTAACTGTGTGCCTAACACGTGTTAATGTGTGTATTATGTGCTGCTTCTTACTAAAGATCTCTTTGTTTCTTCTCCCTGCTTTGACAATAAGGCCGCGTACACACGCGCGGACTGTTCGCCCAACTTTGACCGCTGAACAGTGTTTGGACGGACAGTCCGCTCGTGTGTGGGCTTTCAGCGGACAGTTTCAGCGGACAGTTGGACGGACAAGGTTTTTCGGAAATTCCGTAAAACTGTCCGCTGAAACCTTGTTTCAGCGAACAGTCCGCTCGTGTGTAGGCTTGTTCGTCAAACAAAGTTGCGCGCATGCTCAGAAAGGATTTTCACGCCGAAAGCTATAATGCAGTGTATAGGACGTCGTACGTGCCGTTCACGTCATCGCGCACGATTTCAGCAAACTGTTCGTCCGTCGTGTGTGGCCATGTCCGTCCATGCTAAGTTTGAGCGGACTGTTTGCCGAAACTGTTGGACGGACAAAGTTGGGCGAACAGTCCGCGCGTGTGTACGCGGCCTAAACGGAGTGATTGTTCCCTCTGTACAGTGCCCTGTGTTGATTGTCAACACAGGGCTCTGGGCTGTGATTGGACAATCAGCAGGTCCCAGCCATGAATCATTGGCTGGGACCTGCTGACAGACTCCTGATGTACAATCACAGCAGGTGTCGTCTGGGGTGCCTATGTGTGCGCATATCCTAAACCCAGAAAATCGCAGTGATGTACTAGTACGTTGCTTTGCCTGTACGAGCTGCCCATCTGCAGTATATTGCAAGCAGGCAATTTACATGAGGTTAAAAAAAGCATTTTTAAAATTAGTATCAGTTAGCGTCAGTGTGTTTTAGGTAAGATTAAAAAAAAGCACAATGCACACCATTGTTTCTGGGCCCTACTATGGGTACAAGCAAAAATAAATATACACATATGTGGTATCACTGTGATCCTGAGGAGAATTTATTATGGGTTGCTCTTTGGCAGTACATTATGGTAATAGTAAAAAAGATAAAGTTACATAAAAAAAAAAAATATATATATATATATAGATATATATATATATATATATATATATATATATCATTTTTTTCTATTTTGGGCCAGTTTTCCTTTGAAAAAAAAATGGAGATATCATATATAGGAGATATATAAGTTGTGCTGCCCCAGTGTGAACCGGCTCTAACAGTACAAAAAATAGAAACAAAGAATAAGAAAAAAAAAGATACTATGAAAAAGATACACTATCACACAGGCTCCTGTCCTTTTTTCCTGCTACTATTTATCTTATTAGAGCTTTGTGCTTTATAAAGTGCAAGAGGGCCAAATCCTTAAGCCTCATGCACACTGGACGTTTTTGGATGTTTTTACAGCTGCTGTTTTTGGCTTCAGATGTTTTTTTTCTACAGTCAATAAACTCTCCAGTATGTTTTCCTATGTGTCCGTGCACAAATAGGCTGTCATCAACTGTTTTGGCTGGGGCATTTTTTGCCTGTAAAATAATTTCAAAACTAGTGGGTTCTCAGAGGAGTTTTTCAGCTGCTTCCAAAACGCCAATAAACGCTCAAAAATGCGGATCATAAGCATTTTTTAAAATTTTTGATCCATTGGAAAAAAAAAGTGTATTGGAATTGAACGCAGAAGAAGAAGAAGAAGGAAATGTAGCAATGGAAGGTGTATCCGTTATACTGTTTTGTAATTCAAAAAGTTGTGTTTTGTGCTTTAAAATCTTACTGCTCCTTCCTTTTAACCACTTCAATACAGGGCACTTTCACCCCCTTCCTTCCCAGCCCAATTTTCAGCTTTCAGCGCTCTAGCGCTTTCAGTGACAATTGCGCGGTCATGCTACACTGTACCCAAATGAAATTGTTATCATTTTGTTCGCACAAATAGAGCTTTATTTTGGTGTTATTTATTCACGACTCCGTTTTTTTTTTTTTGCGATATAAGCGCAAAAAAAGCGGAAATTTGGGAAAAAAACAATATTTTCTTTTTTCTATTTGAAAAGAAATCCAATAAAATCAAATTTTGTCATAAATTTAAGCCAAAATGTATTCTGCTACATGTTTTTGGTAAAAAAAATTCCGTTAAGTGTATAATAATTGGTTTGTGTGATCACGGACATATGTACGCAAATGATCATGTACATATGTGTGCAGGTGATCACGTACATATGTGTGCAGATAATCATTGGGACATGTGATTTTAGTGGGACATATGTGGGGGACATGTTTTTATTATTAGGGACATGTGTTTTTATTATTTGGGGACATGTATGTTTTGGGGACATGTGTGTTTTGGGGACATATGTGGGGACTGTGTTTTCACTGTGTGGTGTGTTGTGTGTTTACACTACACTGATGATCAGTGAGTAAAAAGCTGTGAAAAGCAGCCCATACTCACTGATCATCAGCCGGCTGCAGCGTTCTGCTCTCCTCTTCTCAGCGGTGACTTCCGTGTGAGGAGAGGAGAGCCGATTGCCTAGCAACCGGCTGTTTGTTTACATCACATGACGGCCGTGATTGGACACGGCCGTCATGTGATCAGGAGGGCCAATCACAGAGCCCTCCTGCCGATCTGAGATGTGCCGTGTCCGGGTGACACGAGCACATCGGGATCGCGCCGCTGCGCGGGCGCGCGCGCGCGCGATCCCGCTGCTCCTGAATGACGTTCCTGAACGTCCTATCAGGAGCAGGCGGCTCCCACCCGGTCGTATATATACATTGGCCGGGTGGGAAGTGGTTAAAGGGTTAGTTTACCTTTACGAAAAAACGGCCTATGCAGGTAAAGGACATATGTAGATAAAAAACAAATTGCGCAACTCTGTTTAAAGTTGTATAGTGCCCTTGCTATGGGTACTATAGGCTATTTATGTACCTCATAAAGCCTGACTGGAATACTCCCAGGACTTTGCTAAGTGAGGCCTAGTTATTATTGCTCACCTCCACCATCACAGTAGTGAGCCCTCAAACACTAAACTCAGAGCTACTGCATCAGGGAGAGAAAGAGCATGTGAGGGGGTTTGAATCAAGGAAAAAGATCACTTCTGTGATGGTGGAGGTGAGCAGTAATGATTAGGCCACACTTAGCAATGTCCTGGGAGAATTCCAGTCAGGCTTCATAAGGCGTGTAAGTGGCCTACACCTATAGCAAGGGCTTTATTTAACTTTAGTCAGAACTGCACAGTTTGTTTTTATCTACAAACATGTCTTACCTGCAGAGGCACTTTTTTTTTTGTAAAGGTAAACTAACCCTTTAACCACTTCCCGACCGGCGCACGACGATGTACAATGGCAGAATGGCACGGGCAGGCAAATTGGCGTACAGGTACGTCCATTTGTAATTGCCGCCCTGCCACGCGCGCCCTGCCACGCGCGCCCTGCCCCGCACGCGCCTGCCGGTCGGGACCCCGTGAGTCTGGTCGCGGGTCCCACGGACTCGATCGCCGCAGAAATACCCACGATCGTCTCACGGGGAGGCTGAACGGGGAGATGCCAATGTAAACAGCATCTCCCCGTTCTGCCTAGCAACAATCTCTGCTCCCTGTGATTGGAGCAGAGATGTGTTCACTAACACACAGCCCAGCCCCCCACAGTTAGTAAGACTCCCCTAGGACACACTTAACCCCTACACTGCCACCCCCTGGTTAACCCCTTCACTGCCAGTGTCATTTACACAGGAATTAGTGCATTTGTATAGCACTGATTGCTGTATAAATGACAATGGTCCCAAAAATGTGTAAAAAATGTCCGATGTGTCTGCCATATTGTCGCAGTCACAATAAAAATCGCTGCCATTACTAGTAAAAAATATATATTAATAAAAATGCCATAAAACTATCCCTTATTTTGCAAACGCTATACATTTTGCACAAACCAATCAATAATCGTTTTTTGCGATTTTTTCTTACCAAAAATATGTACAAAAATACGTATCGGCCTAAACTGAGGAAAAAATGTTTTTTAATATATTTTTAGAGGATATTTATATTTATGATATTTATTATAGCAAAAAGTAAAAAATAATGGGTTTTTTTCAAAATTGTAACTCTATTTTTGTTTATAGCGCAAAAAATTGTGGGAAAAAAACTTTGTTTAGTTGCCACGTCACAGAACCACACAATTGTCAGTTAAAGCGACACAGTACCGAATCGCAAAAAATGGTCTGGTCTTAAGCCAGCAAAATGGTCTGGTCTGAAAGTGGTTAAGTATCAATCAAATGTCAATTAAATATCAATATTGTTATGAGCCTGGTATTTCAAAATTTTAATTGCAGCACTAGAAGTGAGACTATGGCTTCCACTATTAAATTTTAAGGGAAGAATCAAAGCAACCTCCAATCATGTAGCACTATGAGAAGGACTTGGAAGATCCATATGGAGTGAGGATACCGCCGCCACCAAAATCCACAGGTGACAACTCACCAGTTGGACCTTGCAGCATGAAAAAGGTTAATACACATTCAGAACCTACCTTTAGGGTTAGAGTCCAAGGATCTCAGTTCTTCAAACCTCACTCACTCCAAAGTGGTGGATATTGTGGAAAATACTCCTGGTCACAATAAGAAATAAGACAACAGGAATCTCCAATGGTGTACTACCCTGCCAAAAGAATTTTATTGAGAAGGGTGAGATCTTGAGGTGAGGAAAGCTGGTCTCATAGATGGATTGAAATCCAGCCAGTTCAGCAGGGACCAGTCGAAATTCAATCCATCTAGGACGGATTAGCTTCTCTTGAATGGGAATGTTGGGAAATTCTAGTTTGATCAGCAGTGCAGCTGATTGGCTGCCGCGTTGATCAGTTTATGCTGCAAAGTCCCACTATCCAATGAGTTATCACCTGTGGCTTTTGATGGTGGTGGTTTCCTCGCTCCATATTGATTTTCAAAGTCCTTGTCACAGTGCTACATGATTGGAGGTCGTTTTGGTTCTTCCCTTGAAAGTGAACAGTGGAAGCCATAGTCTTACTTCTAGTGCTGCAATTTTTACCTGGAGATCTTGAACTAAGAATGTGTTGCTCTTTTTGCTGGCTGCTTGAGTGGAATAGACTATATAAAAGCACAGACTGGTTTGTTTAAATGAGCCTAGTGTATATATTCATAGCTCCCAACTGACAATGGTTTCGACAAATTCCCTTTTTCCTCCTCATTTGTCACTTATTGTGGTCTGATTATTATATATAGAATAGAATGCACTAATTATCTATCAATCCAGTCTATCTGTGTTTTACAGTGATAAACCTTTCATCCAATTTCTAAATTGCTGAATTTATAAATTCCAAAAGCCATTATAAAGGAATAGTAGTGGTGTTTTTGTGGTGCCTTTCAGCTGATAGCATGGCGCTGTTTACCCCCAAAAAATGGTAAAAAGTCTGGTTGTGCAGCACTTTCAGGCGCTTTGGAAGTGCTGCCCATTTATTGCAATGGGCAGGGCGTTTTGGGAGCACTAAATATATCGCTCCCAACCCACCTCAGAGATGCTGCTTGCAGGACTTTTCATAATGTCCCGCAAGTGCACCACCCCAGTGTGAAAAGTCACACTGAATTGACTGAGAGGTGGTTTTCAGACGATTTTCAGAGGATATTTCTAGCGCTAAAACGCCTGGAAACTGCCTGAGTGTGAAAGTATTCAAAGTTAGGAGGTATGGTAAATTAGCAAATAAATGTTATAGCTTTTTTACACATAAACTAAGATTACTGCATACAGTAACTTACTTAAATCATTCAAAATGGTGGCCACTTATATATGGCTACTTTCACACTGAAACGAGTTACAGGTGCTATAACGCTAAACATACCGCCTGCAAACTGCCTCTCCAGTTCCAGAGTGAAAGCCCGAATGATTTTACACTGGAGCGCTGCATTGGCAGGACACGCAAAAAAGTGAAGCGCCGGCAAAGGGCGCTTTTAACCTTTTTTCAGCCGTTAGCGGGGATTAAAAGCACCCTGCTAGCGGCCACAAAGCGCAAAAAAATGCCCACCCGCCCCAGTGAGAAAGTGTCCTAACTAATTATCCAGGAGCCTGTGAATGGAAGAGTACATAAGAATTCCCAGCATTCAATGTATTTGAGGAAATTCCCTCCCACCCGCTCCCCCTCTGTATTTAGTGGATTGGTGGACATGCTGAGATTTGGCAGCATTTACACACTCACTATTCTACCTCAACAAAGATGTTCAAGTTTCAACCAATTAGCTTCCCCTTTGTTCACACCACCCACCTGTTAGCTGATTGGTCAACTGGGTTTCCTCAGGTGCATTAAATGCTGAGACTTGTAGAGAATAGGAGAGGACTGCCTGTGTACTATTTCCTTCACAGGAGCCTGGCTGATGTAAGTGGCCACCATTTTACCTGATTTTAGCAAGAGTTGGACCCCTTTCACACTGGAGCCATTTTCAGGCACTTTAGTGCTAAAAATTGCACCCATAAAGCGCCTGAAAAAAGGCTCATCTGCAATCCCAGTGTGAAAGCCTGAGTGTTTTCACACTGGGGTGCTGCGCTGGCAGGACGTAAAAAAAAAAAGTCCTGCAAGCAACTTCTTTGAGGCGCTTTAGGAGCAGTGTATACACAGCTTCTTAAGCGCCCCTGCCCCTTGAAATCAATGGGCAGTGCTGCCGAAGCGCCTGCGGAGCGCCTTTGCGGCCAAAGCACCCCGCTAGCACCCGAGAAATGACGGTAAAGCCCTGCTAAAACTAGCGACACTTTACCGCAGGTGCCCAGGTGCTGGCAGTGTGAAAGGGCTCTTAGGCTACTTTCACACTGAGGCACTTATAAACTACCAGTAAAACCAGGAAAAAAGTAAGAGTGTTTATGAGGAGCTTTTTGGCTGCTTTTTCAGGAGCTTTTAAAGAGCCTTTGAGGCGCTTTCCATTCATTTCAATGGAGAAGAGCGTTTTTAATGCGCTTTTTTTTAGCGCTCCAAAGATGTGTCCTGCCAGTGCACCGCTCC
The DNA here is from genome assembly GCF_037356315.1 of Lithobates pipiens. Taxonomy (NCBI): domain Eukaryota; kingdom Metazoa; phylum Chordata; class Amphibia; order Anura; family Ranidae; genus Lithobates; species Lithobates pipiens. Next base: position 436,165,160 of record NW_027507764.1, on the reverse strand, counting down.
AGTGGAAAGAGAGGGGAGAAGTGACAGATCATCTGTTCATACAGTATGAATAGCGATCTATCTCTTTCCCTACACAGTCCCCTCCCCCTTCAGTTAGAACACACACTAGGGAACACAACCCCTTGATCGACCCCTAGTGTTAACCCCTTCACTGCCAGTGAATTTTTTACAGTAATCAATGCATTTGTATAGCACTGATTGCTGTAAAAATGGCAATGGTCCCAAAAAGGTGTCAAAATTGTCCAACGTGTCAGCCATAACGTCACAGTCCCGATAAAAATCACAGATCACTGCCATTACTAGTAAAAAATAAACCCTATTTTGTAGACGCGATAGCTTTTGTGCAAACCAATCAATATACTTTTATTGCATTTTTTTTTAAATAAAAATATGTAGAAGAATACATGGATATAAAACAGGAGTATCCACTCAGCAATTAGTGTGCATGCACCTGTCCCCAGCGCTCATGTATGCGACTAAAATTCCCACCTGGGGCAAATGATAGGTAATTCAGTAGCTATTATAAAAACAAAGACTAAATAATATAACTCAATGTGGTTGACCTAATAACACCAAGACAAACACTAACAGCGCTTCTACTGCTTATTAGTGGAACTCCCAGTCTCCTGTTCCCACCATGCAGTTAGACTTGGTTAATTGAAATATGATTTTCTTAATAATCATTAATAACCAGTATAAATACTTTAAGAACTTGGAAACACATAAATAAATAAATAAAACACAGTCCAGTAATGGTCAGTCCAGCACACAAAAGTGACGGAGTCCTTTCCAACTTTCTACGTGATTGCAGCATATAGCATAGAGAGAATCTTCCCATGTGTGTAGAGACCCGGGTCCTCGTCTGTTGCTGATCACCCTCACTACTCGCGTGACCACGCCCTGACGCATTTCATGATTACGTCTTCAGAGGGCGTGGTCACCAACGGACGAGGACTCGGGTCTCTACACACAGGCTGGGATGGACGAGGTAACCAGTGAGGGTAACCAGTGAGTGTGATCAGCAACGGACGAGGACCCGGGTCTCTACACACAGGCTGGGACGGACGAGGTAACCAGCCTGGCGGTGAGAAGCTTGTTCAGTGCAGCTGACATCCATTTTTTACATGCTTTTAACTGTCAATTTTAAAGTAAGCGCATTTGTAATGGGGAAGACGGGTATTGCTAATAAAGGATACTACACTATATTAGACCCCTTGCATTTCTTACATGTCCATGTACAATGAGTGCAACCTAAACGGAGGACACAGGAACAGACAGCTGGATCGGATGCAGCAGAGATAGGCTCAAAGGCTGATAGCTTCTGGTAAGCGGCCATATGAGTGGACACACATAACGGTGAAAATCTGGTGATGGTGTAGGATCCCCCTCACGTACATACACACACATGGGAAGATTGTCTCTATGATATATGCTGCAATCACTTAGAAAGTTGGAAAGGACTCCGTCACTTTTGTGTGCTGGACTGATCATTACTGGACTGTGTTTTATTTATTTATTTATGTGTTTCCAAGTTCTTAAAGTATTTATACTGGTTATTAATGATTATTGAGTCAGTCAGGAGACTGGGAGTTCCACTAATAAGCAGTAGAAGCTCTGTTAGTGTTTGTCTTGATGTTATTAGGTCAACCACATTGAGTTATATTATGTAGAAGAATACATATCTGCCTAAACTGAGGGAAAAAACGTTTTCTTATATATTTTTGGGGGTATTTCTTATAGCAAAAAGTAAAAAATATTGTGTTTTTTTTTTCAAAATTGATGATCTTTTTTTGTTTGTAGCGCAAAAAGCGGCAGAGGTAATCAAATACCACCAAAAGAAATCTCTATTTGTGGGGAAAAAGGTCTTAAATTTTGTTTGTGTGCAACGTCGCACGACTGCGCAATTGTCAGTTAAATGGATGCAGTGCCTAATCGCAAAAAATGCTCTGGTCAGGAAGGGGGTAAAATCTTCCGGGGGTGAGGCGGTTAAACTACGTGACCATATTTAAAAATGCCCCCCCCCCTTCCGCTCCCTGCTGACTGACAGCAGCAGAAGCCAACGGCTCCCACTGCTGCCTCTGTGTTCTGCAAGGAATAGTGGTGAACGCCTCTGCAGACTGCCAGTCAGCATGGATCCAGAGAGGACTCAGGTAAGTATTAAGGGAAGGAGGAGCAAGTAAGAAGAAATTTTTTTACCTTATATCTTTTGCTACAAGGTCTGTACTTGATTTTAATGAGCTGACAGCAGGGGGTGTCAAACCCATCCCAGTAGTTGTAGCCTCCAGGATTGTATGCAAAACTGCCAGGTAGATGCATTCGGGTGGCTGCGCAACCCCCACACGCGTGCACCCCCACCACGTATTCCGGGCTCCCATCTGTTGGACTGAGACCAGTGTGGCGGGTGCCAGTGTGTGTGTGTGGGGTGGAAGGAGCGCACACATGTCCGCTCTCCTCCTCTTCTTGCTGTGACCCAAAACAGCAACAGAACTCATCCATAACACTAAACTGATGACCTATAGGGGGCTTTTGAACCGTCACCTATAAAAAAAAAATATAAGGTACTGGAGTTTGTTGTAATTTCACGGGCGCACACAAATTTAAGGTTGGACATGTTGGTTACTATTTACTCAGTGCAACCTTGTGTTTTATTTTATGTTTTATATTTTACCACACATGTGGGTAGTTTATTGCGTTTGTTTGTCCTAAAATTCCCTTTACTCTGCTTTTTACTGAAATTTTGCATTTCCTAGACCTTTGCGCTAATATTAAGTGACAAAATTGGAACTACCACTATTTTATTCTCTAGGATGTCTGCCTTCAGAAAATATATAATGTTCGGGGGTTTTTATGTAATCTTCAGGCTTAAACAAACGTTAATGCAAGTTCAATAATTCTAGTGCAAGACCTCCTCTAACTCTAAACATGTAAATTGTAAAAACATGTTAAGCGATGCATATGGAGATGTTTAAGTACTGAAGTTTGGTGCTATTCCACGAGTGTGCGCAATTTTAAAGCATGACATGTTAAGTATCTATTTACTTGGCATAAAATCATCTTTCACATTATACAAAAACTTTACTGTTTTGTTTTTTCTTAACCGGTTCCCGACCAGCTACCGCAGTTTTACTGCAGCAAAGTGGCACGGGTGGGCAAAACGACATTAACTTATGTCGGTTCGCCTTTAACCACTAGAGGGTACGCCGCCAGAGCTATGACTGCCGGGCACCCACGATCGATCCACATAGAGACAGAGCGGAGATCTTTCAATGTAAATATACAGATTTCCGTGCTGTCAGGGGTGAGGAGAGCGATCTGTTGTTCATACTAAGCATGAACAACAATCGCTCTCCTCACTCAGGCAGCCCCATCCCCCCCACAGTTAGAATCACTCACTAGGACACACAATCAGGGCTGGTGCAAGGATTTTTGACACCCTAGGGGAAACCTCATTTTGCCCCCCCACTCCACACCTGACTTCACCCCCTTTGTCCTGCCCATGTATACCCCACCTTTTTAATGAAGCACCCATCAAATGCAGCCCACCAGTGCCCATCAAATGCAGCCTCAGTAGCACCCATCAAATGCAGCCTCACCAGTGCCCATCAATGCAGCCTCACCAGTGCCCATCAATGCAGCCTCACCAGTGCCCATCAATGCAGCCTCACCAGTGCCCATCAATGCAGCCTCACCAGCGCCCATCAATGTAGCCTCACCAACGCACATCAATGCAGCCTACTCGTGCCCATCAATGAATGGTTGCTTGCTTCCATTAATTCAGGAGTTGGGACACAGACACAGTCCTCCGCCGCCACTGCGCCTCTGACTCTATGTACGAATGGAGCGGTATCTGCCTGCTGATGTTGAGGCTTAGTTGCTTCTTGCAAAGAGAACAGAGTAGTAACACCAGTGACCGGGCGCCCCTAGGCAGCAGTGCACTCTAGGCGGCTGCCTAGTTTGCCCAGTGGTAGCACCGGCCTTGCACACAATTAACCCCTTGATTGCCCCCTACTGTTAACCCCTCCCCTGCCAGTGACATTTACACAGTAATCCGTGCATTTTTAGAGTACTGATTGCTGTATAAATGCCAATAGTCTCAAAAAATGTGCCAAAAGTGTCCGATCTGTCGCCGCAATGTCGCAGTCACGATTAAAATCACAGATCGCCGCTATTACTAAAAAAAAAATAATAAAAATGCCATAAATCTTTCCCCTCGTTTGTAGTAGCTATAACTTTTGCGCAAACCAATCAATATACGCTTATTGCAATTTTTATTTATATGGAAGAATACATATCAGCCTAAACTGAGGAAAAAATTATCTTTTTTTAAAAAAAATTGGGGATATTTATTATAGCAAAAAGTACAAAATATTGTGTTTTTTTTTTCAAAATTGTCGCTCTTTTTTTGTTTATAGTGCAAAAAATAAAAACCGCAGAGGTGATCAAATACCACCAAAAGAAAACTCTATTTGTGGGGAAAAAAAGGACACCATTTTTTTTTTTTTGGTATAACGTCGCACGACCACGCAATTGTTAGTTAGACCCCTTTCACACTGGCTCAGCATGTATTTTTAGCGGCGCTTTACTGCCAATTTCACGCCGCTACTCAGCTGAGAAAGGGTCAAAACCACTGCAAAGCACTACTGCCGGCAGTATAGCCATGCTGCTCCATTGATTTCAATGGGCAGGAGCGGTGAAGGAGTGGTATATACACCACGACTTCACCACTCCAAAGATGCTGCTAGCAGGACTTTTTCAAGCGTCCTGCCAGCGCACTGCTCCAGTGTGAAAGCCCTCGGGGCTTTCACACTGGAGACACAGCAGCGGCACTTTCAGGGTGCTTTGCAGGCGCTATTTGTAGCACTGTAGTGTCTGCTAAGCACCCCATTGTGAAAGGGATCTTAAAGTGACGCAGTGCCATATCGCAAAAAAATGCCTGGTCATTGAGCAGCCAAATCTTCCAGGGCTGAAGTGATTAAATCAAGTGTTTTTTTCAAAATAAAATCGCATTTGAAAAATTGCTGAGCAAATACTGTGTGACCGCCATTTTATTTCCTAGGGGCTCTGCTACAAAAATATATATAATGTTTGGAGGTTCTGAGTAATTTTCTAGCAAATAAATGATGATTGGTAGGAGAGGAGTGCCAGAATAGGCCTGAAAATACATTTTCTTGTTTGTTTTAAGGTCCTTTCACACGGGGCGGATCAGTGCTGATCCGCCCCGTGGATATCCGTTTGCTCAGCGGGGATCACTCCGTCGATCCCCGCTGAGCAGGGAGATGACAGGTCCGTCTCTGCACACTGCGCAGGGACAGACCTGTCACAGCGCCGCTCTCCCCTATGGGAGATCGGATGACAGCGGACCGCAGTGTCCGTCGTCACCTGCTCCGATCTACAGACGGATGGAAAAATAGCTTTTTCCTCCGTCACACTTTTTCGGATCGGAGCGGGTCAGATGTCAGCGGACTTGTCAACGCTGACATCTGACTCTCCATAGAGCTCTATGGAGCATCCGTTCAGGTCCGCCTGAAAAACTGACAGGCGGGCCTGAACGGATCGTCAGTGTGAAAGGGGCCTTAAGGTTGTAATAATTTTGAGACGTTTTATCTTTGCATATATGTCTCCATTTAACTTCACCTATATCTACCCCTATCTTGCCCTGCTGAGATTGGTGGAATGATCACCACTCATTGTGGGGGTATGAGCTGGCTTTGTTTTTTTTTTGTTTTTTTCTTTTGTCTTATTTTATAAGCTGATGGGGATATAAAAGGTAGTTTTGTTATTGATGACTGTTATGCCCTGAGCAAGAGTTCCTGCATTCTCTCAAAAAGTCAGTTACTTTGATGCTGTACTTGTTTGCACTTGCTGTTGGAAAAAGGGGGAAGGAGGTCGGCTGTAAAAATAGTTGGCGGTGAGGCAAAAAACATAGCTGTGTCGCATCATCAATTAGTGCTGCCTATCATTTTGCTTGCTATGATGGTGTGGCCCATTCACCTTAACAAGTCAGTTTGACAGTATAATTTTTGCTGTGCCATGAAGTGTGCAAAAAGTCTGTTCAACTGACAAAATTCAATAAATAGAAATGGGAATTTAGGAGGCAGCAGTATTGCCTGAGCTACACCTGTGCCTCTCTCTGAAAAGTAATTAACTACAGATCATTTTTTAGAGAGTGACACACGTGTAAGACCCCTTTCACACCAGGGCGTTTTGCAGGCGCTATAGCGTTTAGAAATAGCGTCTGCAATCCGCCCTAAAAAAGCTGCACCATTGTTTGTAGTGTGAAAGCCCTCGGTGCGCTGGCAGGATGTCAGGGAAAAGCCCTGCCAGCAGCTTCGTTGGAGCGGTGTGTTTACCGCTCCTCCACCGCTGTTCCCCATTGAAATCAATGGGGCAGCGCTGTAATACCGCCAGCAAAACGCCCCTATTGCGTCGTTTTACCGCCCACGCTATGGGCGGTGTGGTGTGAAAGGGGTCTAAAAGAATCCTAAGGCTGGGTTCACATTAGAACATGCAGTGGCTCACAGCAGGAGTCTGATGCATCTCCATTCACAGTATCAGGTCTGATTTCAGCCTGAATTAGGGCTAAATTCAGACCTGAAATGGACTAAAAGATGCCCAGAGCTCCTGTGCAATTCACACAGGAGTCGTTGTGGAGATGTGTGAACTGGGTCCATAGAGAGCCGATCAGAATCTCCTGCTATACAAATTGGATGTGGAGAAATCTGCATCCAATTCGCAATAGTGTGAACCCAGCCTAAAATACGTTTATTTCTACTAATTCTTTGCATTAAAGCGAAAGTCCCTTGAAAATATTTTAAAGTCAGCAGCTACAAATACTGCAGCTGCTGACTTTTAAAATAAGGACACTTACCTGTCCCAGTGTCCAGCGATGTCTGCACCCGAGGCTGAACCATCCCTCGGTCCTCGGATGCTGCCGCCGCCATCTTCGGTAAGGGGATCAGGAAATGAATCCTTGCCCTACTGCACATGCGCGAGTCTCGCTGTGCAATCCAAATGGTCCTTGCTGTCTCTGGGACCCGTGTGTGTCCCAGCAGACAGCGCAAGAGGACGGGAAGAGGCGTAGACTCCCGTGGGAGTCTATGCCTGGAAGTGGGTGCAAATACCTGTCTTAGACAGGTATCTTCACCCCCCTCCTCCCTGAAAGGTGCCGAATGTGACACCGAAGGGGGGGGAGGGTTCCGAAAAGCGGAGGTTCAATTTTTGTGTGAACCTCTGCTTTAATTATTTTTGAGCAATTTGCCCTTTTGACATTCACAAATTTTCATCTGACATTCCACAGTAATGAATTTATTTATTTTTATGTGCTTATTTTTGCATTTTGTATTAATAGGATTTATATATAATAGAATACATGTGTGCCATACAATTGTCAGTCAGCGAACAGACAGCAAATATTACATTTAAAAACGGCTGTAAAATTAGATTTTGCACTTATACGGTGCCTTGAAAAAGTATTCATACCCCTTGAAATGTTCCACATTTTGTCATGTTACAACCAAAAACCAAAAAGTCAGCGAACAGACAGCAAATATTACATTTAAAAAACGGCTGTAAAATTTGATTTTGCACTTATACGGTGCCTTGAAAAAGTATTCATACCCCTTGAAATGTTCCACATTTTGTCATGTTACAACCAAAAACATAAATGGATTTTATATGGATTTTATGTGATAGACCAACACAAAGTGGCACATCATTGTGAAGTGGAAGAAAATCGATAAATGGTTCTCAATTTTTTTTTTTACATATAAATATGTGAAAAGTGTGGTGTGCATTTGTATTCAGCCCCCGTGAGTCAATACTTTGAAGAAACCACCTTTCTCTGCAATTACAGCTGCAAGTCTTTTTTTGGGATGTCTCTACCAGCTTTGCGCATCTAGAGAGTGACATTTTTGCCCATTCTTCTTTGCAAAATAGCTCAAGCTCTGTCAAATTGGATGGAAAGCATCTGTGAACAGCAATTTTCAAGTCTTTCCAGAGATTCTCAATTGGATTTAGGTCTGGACTTTGACTGGGCCATTCTAACACATGAATATGCTTTGATCTAAAGCATTTCATTGTAGCTCTGGCTGTATGTTTAGGGTTGTTGTCCTGCTGGAAGGTGAATATTTTCCCCAGTTTCGTCTTTTGCAGACTCTTATGCCACGTACACACGATCAGAATTTCCGACAACCAAACCATGGATTTATTTCCAACGGATGTTGGCTGAAACTTGTCTTGCATACGCACGGTCACACAAATATTTTTGGAATTTACGATCGGCAAGAACACACTGACCTACAACACGTACGACGGGATTAGAAAAAGGAAGTTCAATAGCCAGTGCGCCACACTTTGGGCTCCTTCTGCTAATCTTGTGTTAGTAGAAGTCTGGTAAGAGATTATTCGCGCTTTTCAGTCTTGTGCTTTTCCAATCATTACTGCTCTTCAGTTTGTGCTTGTGGGTTCCTATCTGGTTTTCAGTGCGTGTAGTCAGTTCACATCTGTTTTTTAGTGCTTGCTATTTCTAGTACGTATCTGATTTTCAGTGCGTTCTGTTAGTTCGTTCTGACCAGCCGACCATTTTGAAGCCATGTTGCGGTTACATACTCGTCATAGAGTTTGTGCTATGCGGGGGGCTTGGTGTTGGGGTTCTTACTTTGACCCAAATCCAGTCCAAGAACAGGGCGAGGGAGAGTTCATTGACGAAGAATTGGTTGATCCAGAGTGACCAATTCTCGCACATGCCTTTGTTGCAGTAAATCCAGGAGAATAATACTGATGATTTCAGGAATTATCTCTGGATGATAGGCCCCGTTTTTCACCACTTGTTGGCTTTGCTGTCCCCTTATATTACGAACCAGGACATCTGCATGCGGCAAGCCATCACTCCCGAGCAAATACTAGTTTCCATCTTGCGGCACTTGGCAACGGGGAGAAGTCTGCAGGACATCAAGTTCTCGACTGGCATCTCCCCCCAGGCTCTGGGAATCATTATTCCAGAGACCTGTTCTGCCATCATTCAGATCCTGCAGAAGGACTATATTAGGGTAAGTTGTACCCTTTAACATCACATTCTATGTATTTAATGTTTGCTAATGTATTGTATTTCTTTGATCGTTTTTTTTTTTTTGTTAAACTGAAATAATATTTCATTTGATTTACTGCTTGTGTTTCTTTTAGCTGTCTCCTAGGTTCTCCAATGGGGTTTTCTTTTTGGCCATTTTCTTAAATAGTGCAAACGTAATTTATTTAAAACATGAGGTGACAATCTCTTCTTCAGCTAACTATTATGTTGTGGGTCTGCTACACAAATACCTTGTTTTTGTTGTTAATGTATGTAATGCATTAATGATAAAAAAAACATCCTTTTTAGCACCGTGAATTCATTGTTTTGAGTCCCCAAACTGGCCTGATTGGGTCAAATCTTAGAGCACCGTGGGGGTTATTTACTAACGGAAAATACACTTTGCACTACAAGTGCACTGAAACAGCAATGACCGTGCACTTGTAGTGCAAAGCAGATTTGCATTTAGTAAATTACCCCCTTTGTCACTGTAAACACATTTTACTCAAAGCACATTCACATGTGCGTTAGGTTTTTGAACAAACCAACATATTTGTTGTATAACATTTTTAGGTTTGACAGTACAAATAGCCTTTTTGGGGTTAAACAGGCATGTTTAAAACCATAAACATACACAACTCAGGAACTTACAAAGTTCAACTTTGACAAAGTGAAGGCAATATCAGACATTAGTATGTCCAAACGGTGTTGATATTGCCTTCATCAAATGGGGTGATGTCACCCATGTGAAAGCCAAATTTTGAAGATGCACACAAATTGGGAGTCAAAATGGGGATTTTCCTACTGATCCTATGCCTAATGTCAACATGTGCTAGCTCCCATCATGGGGGATCAATGAACGTGTTTCGGAGGTGAAATCCCTTCCTCTCATCTAGTTTAGTTGCGAGGAAGGGGTTGCACCCACAAAACACGTGCATTGATATCCCGTGATGGCAGATAGTGCATGTTGAGCATCTTCAAAATTAGGCTTTCAAAATACTTAAAAAAAATTGAGAAAAATAGAAACAATCTTTTTTGGGGTGTATTAGATTCTGCCTAAAACATCAATGATGTTTCTGAGTCCTTTTTCCACATCATTGATGTCTTCCTTGATCGTCTGTAAATCACAATTGCACACCATTATCTCCCCGATGAGGATCTGTGCACTTGCACTTGTGAAATGAGATTCTTCTCCCACAACATCCACATCACCTAAAATAAAAAAACACACCATGTATTATAAATATGCAGGCATACATCTATTACCTGAAGCTGTGGTTCCAAACACTCACCTGTTGTGGTCACTATTTCGCCCACTTCATAAACCTCTCCTTCCTCCACATCCTGAGGTTGTGGTGTTGTGACTTCCCCTTCTTTATGAGGTTGGGGGGTCCCTGGTGTCCTCTGATGTCCGGAGTCTTTTCTCCCCTATATGAATAAAAAAAAAGGTATACTTAGCACACAGATATTTGAGGCCAGAAATAGGAATATGAAACATTGCTTGAAAGTGGGACAACCCTTCCTTCCACACTTCCTTCAATCCCAGCTGAGGCTTCCGACATTTAACCTGGGCCTTCCACCCAGGAAGAAGATGTGGAGGAGCCCAGCTTGAGTGAGGTATAGCACTGTTTAACATATTTCTCAAAATTGCGCTTGATTGATGAACAGGAGGAGGCTGTGGAAAGTGGCAGCCAGGAGCTGGTGGGGCTAAGTGCCAGGCAGAAGGTGGCCGGGCCCAGTAGCCAGACCAAATTACAGGTTCTTCCCCTCCGCCTTCCAACAAAAAGTACCAGGAAGGGGAGGGACACGCAGGAATCAGCGCTTTCTTTGATTCGGGAGGCTACTCAGAACCACCCCCAATATTCAAGAGTCCTATGCCTGCATGGTATCCAGCAAAATGCAGGAAATGGAGGTGGGCCAATGCCTCTTTTGTGAGGAAGTGATCTATCTGGCCCTAAATAAGGGGTTGAGGGGCGAACTCACAAGCAAAACCCACCTGTGTGACCGATGGTCCACCTGTTGCTCCTGCCACAACTTCAACACTAGAGCCACAGCCCGGAAGCAAGCGTGCAAGGAAGACAAAAGAGTGATGGCCTGGGTTCAGTCTGGTCTGACAACTGACGCAGGCTGTTGGAAGACTCCAGCCTGGGGACATACATGTCATCTGCTGCTGCTCTCGATCTCTCTGAGTCCTGGACCAGATTGTGCTCCCTATTAAATGGACTCCTCAGCCTACCAATTTTGCCTGTCAAATAATTGAAGTCTACCCTGGGGTACAAAGGCTTCGCCAATTTCACCAGTTTATACAGCGTTGCCTTCCTCTTTGTTTTGTTATGACCCCTAATAAATGTCTATTTTAGTTTCACAAATACTTGGCTATGTGTTTTAGTTCAAAAAAGACAGTTTTTTGTGAGTAGGCAGGTACATTTCAAAAAGACAGTGTTAAATTAACAAGGGATACCAACACCAACCAATCTCTTTGAGGTTAAAAAATCTACAAGATAATAATGGTGTTGTGGTAACTTGACACACAAAACAGAAAAATTTTTATGGAGATCACTAGAAAAAATAAAAAATAAAATAAACAAATTCAGAGATCTTTTTAAAAAAAAAAAGTAGATCACTATAAAAAAAAAACATTATTCTGCAGATCTGGGAAAAAAAACTGCAGTGCAAATCACATCGGATCTCTGTGCGATGCGAGTTCAGCCATACAGATAGTATGGCTGAATTCGCATCACATCTGGCCCAAACTCGCACAGGACCCTTTTTTTGGTCCGCAGCAGAATCGGATCGCATTGGTGTTCACACGATGCGATCCGATTCCTGTCCGAGTTTGCAGATCACACTGCGATATGCGAACTGATCTGGGGGTGTCATTAACATTTCACTGACACTCCCAGCAGTTCGCATAGGGCAGTGTGAACTGCCGCCGGGAGGCATGCGATGCGGGAACCCGCAGCGTTCCCGCATCGCTGCAGTGTGAACCCAGCCTTAAGGAGGTTTTTGAGGACTCTTTGGGCTCTGTAAAAGGAAAAATGGCCCACCTTATCTTAAAGCCTGATGCTACACCTCGTTTTTGTAAGGCAAGATCAGTGTCCTTTGCCTTGCAGAAGAAAGTGGAAGCAGAGCTGGACCATCTATTGGCTGAAAAGATTATAACTATAGTTAATAGAAGTGAATGGGCATTGCCAGTTGTGCCTGTCAAGAAAAATAATGGAGACATTAGAATTTGTGGGGATTTCAGGGTTGCCCTGAACAACCAACTTGTGGATCAATACCCGTTTCCTCGACTTGAAGATCTATTTGGCTCACTGGCTGGGGGGCAAAAGTTTACAAAAATAGACTTAAAGCAAGCTTACCTGCAACTGCAATACACCCAGATTCACACCATCTGTTGACTATTAACACCCATCAAGGATTATTCCAATTTAACCGCATGGTTTTTGGCATAGCCCCAGCTCCAGCCATCTGGCAGCGGATCATGGATGAGGTCCTGGCAGGCATACCTTTCACCCAATGTTTACTAGATGACATGCTCATTACTGGTCCCACTGATGAAGAACACAGACAGAATGTTGAAGCTGTGCTAGAGAGACTCCAACGGTATGGCTTACGTGCCAATCTTTCAAAATGCAAATTTTTCAAGTCTCGACTGGAATTTTGTGCCCACACTGTGGACCGACATGGGTTATACACTACTGAAGAAAAGGTGAAAGCCCTTACCCATGCCCCTACTCCCCAGAATGACACACAGCTCAGGTTCTACCTTGGCCTCCTAAATTACTACCACCGTTTCTTGCCAAACCTAGCACACCATCTCTACCCATTACATCGCTTACTGGATACAAGAGCTAAATGGATATGAACAGACAAATGTAAAGAAGCTTTTCGGCTTTCTAAAGAGCTCATTCTGTCCTCTCAGGTTCTGGTCCACTACGATTTAAAGAAACTTGTCACCTTGGCTTGTGATGTCTCACCTTATGGACTGGGTGCCGTGCTTTCCCATGTCATGCTAGATGGCACGGAGTGCCCCATTTCTTTTTCCTTCAGGTCTTTAACCTCAGCAGAACAAAACTACTCCCAGATAGACAAAGAAGCTTTGGCCATTGTATGGGCCACAAAAAAATTTCACACGTACATCTATGGACGGGAGTTCACACTTATCACTGACCACAAACCTCTGTTGTCCATACAGAATCCTCAGAAAGGAATTTCTACAACGACCGCATCTCGCTTACAAAGGTACGCTTTATTCTTGAGAGCTTATACTTATTCTATCAGATACCGCTCCCACGAGGCCCATGGCAATGCAGATGCATTTTCCAGCTTGCCAATTGGAGACTACCCACCTAGAGACATACGCATAGTGGAAGTACACAGGCCACAGTCCTGCATGTCCACCTCCCTAATTGCCAGACATTCAGCTACTGATCCCTTCCTGTCTCAGATATTCTGGTATGTTCAGGCTGGATGGCCAGATAAAGTCCCAGGTGAATTTCGTCCGTACTTTACCAGAAAATGTGAGCTTGTGACTAATGCTGGTTGCCTACAGTGGGGCAATAGAGTGATTATACCTCAGTATTTGCAACCAACCATGCTAAGGATACTGCATGAGGGCCTTCCTGGCGTGGTGCGCATGAAGCAGCGAGCCCGGAGCTATGTTTGGTGGCCACAAATGGATAAAGCAATTGAAGATTATGTAGCTCAATGTCCTGGGTGCTGTCAAGCTCAGCGACCCCAAAAGAAAGGAACCCTGCTACCTTGGCCGTGGCCGACAGACCTGTGGTCAAGTCTCCATCTTGATTTTGCTGGCCCAATCCAGGGTAAAATGTATTTGACCGTGGTAGATGCACATTCAAAATGGCCGGAGGTATTTCAAATGCCTTCTACTACCTCAGCTGCTACCATTCTAGTCTTGAGGAAGCTCTTTGCTCAGTATGGCTTGCCAACAGCCATAGTCTCGGACAATGGAACTCAATTTACATTGCATGAGTTTCAATCATTCCTCAGTGGCTTGAGCATCCAACTCTACAAAACAGCTCCTTATCACCCAGCCTTGAATGGGCTGGCAGAACGGTTTGTGCATATGTTTAAGAAGCATTTACTGTCCACTCTGGACCAGATCGGACTGTCAGAGGAGAAGCTGCTGGACTTCTTGACCATGTACGGAAACACAAAACACGATACTACTGGGGACCGATGTCCCCTGCTTTTCTTATGTTTGGTAGGCATCTCTGCACCAAACTGGATTTAGTCCGTCCACAGGAACAGTCACCAAAACCTCCTCCACCAGGCTGTCCTGGATTCCGTGCCGGTGATCTTGTATGGTTTCGGAATTACAGAGTTTTCCCTCATTGGCTTCCTGGCATAATTGATGGACCTCTTGTAAGAAGAATGTACCTTGTTTGCCTGGAGAATGGCGTTTATGTTCGACGACACCTTTTGCAATTGAGGAAGCACATTTGCCAACCACTAGAGACAAACTCAACCCCTCTTTCTAACCAACCACCAGAGTCTACTCAGGGCTCTACTGGTGACATATGGCATGGTGTCTGGCATGATCCCACAAGTTTACAACCAACCCCTGAAAAGGTTGGTGACCATATTCCTGAGGAGTCTGCACATGTGCCTGGAGTCGCAGAGACTGATTGGTCTGTTGGACACCCACTGACATCTCCAGAACCCTTGACCGACTCTATCCCTTCCAGTGCTGTGCCACTTCGTAAGTCTGCCCGCCAAAGACATCAGACTCCTCTTTGGCAAAGCACTGAAATCTTACGGGACAGGAAACTGAGAAAAAGGGCTCCTGAAGTGCTGCGGGAGCAACAGGACTGAGTTGGAGATACTACTTGCTGAACTGATCCTGTTTGCCTTGTATTTATGTGTTGTGTATTTGTTCTCTTGTTATATAATTTACTTATTTTATTTTTTTTCTTCGAGAAAGAGAGGAGGTGTAATGTTTATGCAGAATCACTGTGACCCTTAACCCCTTTCTCCTGATGCATGCTGGGGGAGGGGCTGTACCAGGAAGTCATTCAGTGTGTGTGAGACTGGAAGCAGCAGCATGATACTTAGAGGGAGATCTGTTGTATATGAATCCTCCATGTAAGAATGTACATCGCTTTCTGAGTGAGTAATAAACCCTTCCCTGGTTAAGAAGTGCATCCAGCCTGTGTGTAACTGCTGAGCAGATGCTGGCAGCATTGCCAGCAACACCCTGAGAGACACTGTGTCAAAGGGACATAACACCCGGCCTGTCAGTTTAGGTGGATGGCCATGTCTTGGTAGGTTTGCAGTTGTGTCATACTCTTTCCATTTTTGGATGATCGATTTGAACAGTGCTCTGTGAGATGTTCAAAGCTTGGGATATTTTTTATAAACTAACCCTGCTTTAAACTTCTACAACTTTATCTCTGACCTGTCTGGTGTGTTCCTTGGCCTTCAAGATGCGGTTTGTTCACTAAGGTTCTCTAGCAAATCTATGAGGGCTTCACAGAACAGCTGTAAATATACTGAGATTACATTACACACAGGCGGACTCTATTTACTAATTAGGTGATTTCTGAAGGCATATGGTTCCACTAGATTTTAGTTAGTGGTATCAGAGTAAAGGGGGCTGAATAAAAATGCACACCACCATTTTCGAATATTTATATGTAAAAAAAAAAAATGAAAACCATTTATGATTTTTCTGCCACTTTGTGTTGGTCTGTAATATAAAATCCAAATAAAATAAATTTACATTTTTGGATGTAACATGACCACATGTGGAAAATTTCAAGGGGCATGAATATGTTTTCAAGGCACTGTACTTACACATTAAACGCAGCTACCCCGATAAATGTTAACATATGATAAAATAAATGAGATTCCTTTAAATTCTGCAGTAGTTTTCCCAGTACTATTACTATGCCATGGTGCCATCTTGGATTCAGAGGCAGGTTGTCAGTTCCAGGTATTTGAAGCTGGCCCCCTGGTAACATGTCGCTTGATCTTGTCTCCCCCCTCTCTCTGTCTCATGGTCTCCCCTGTTTGGTTTTGCCAGATCCCTTTGCCATTTGTTTCTTTGTGATCAATATCTGCCTCTGTAATAAAACTTGAATCTCATGCTTGCATAGATTGTCTCACAAGGGATGTGTGATATGGAAAGGAGTTAAAGTTGAAAATATAGTGAAAGGTTGCTGCTTTCACATGCCTGGGGAGCCAGCCATAAAAGTAAATGGCTGTACGCAACTTTACATACATAATAAGTTATGCTTCTGTACATTTCAGTTTACCTATGCATGTGCTTATAATGTATGTCTGTATGCACATGTAATCAATGATGCACAGGAGCTTTGCCATTTACATGAGTGAGGTCGCATACAGCCATTCATATCTACAGCCCGCTGCTTATGCCGCCTGCAGCTTACCTGGCATAGAAGGACACTGGGAATTTTACACCTGAGCACTTTCTGGGTGCATAAGGCCTAAAGCCGCGTACACACGGGCGGATTGTATGGCCTACTTAGTCCGCCGAAACACATTTCAGCGGACAGTCCGCTCGTGTGTGGGCTTCAGCGGACTTTTTCAGCGTGCAGTCTGGCGTACTAAGTATTTCGGAATTTCCGTAATACTGTCCGTCATACTTTGGTTTCAGGGGACAATCCGCTCGTGAGTAGGCTAGTTCGACGGACTAAGAATGGCGCATGCTCAGAAAGGATTTACACGGCGGAAGGTTGCATTGCTGTGTATTGGACTTCCTATTTCTAGTCCCGTCGTACGTGCTGTACACGTCATCGCGCAAGCTTTCGACGGACTGTTTGTGCATCCGTGTGTGGTCAAGTCCGTTCATTCGAAAGTAGGACGGACTGTCCGTCAGATTGTATGACAGACTAAGTAGGCCATACAATCTGCCCGTGTGTACGCGGCTTTACTCAGTATGTAAACTTTTGCTGTCCATAGTGCTGAAACAGTGTTTTTACACTTTATAATAAATAAGAAAATAACTACAGAAATGCTGAGCCTGTGATTCTCCATGGACAATCATCAAATGTTCATTAAAGAAATGCAGAAATTGGACATCTAAGCCCTGGTAAATGTTATTTTCAGATGTCTTCAGGGATTAGAGGGAGGTTGTAGAGCAGCCCCATTCACTGGAATGGATTGTATTCAGCAGGTACTACTGACACAAACCTGACAAGGGGTATAATTCCTGCCATGTCATGTGTACACCCCTGACTGCTGCCATTCCAGCTAAAAGGAGAGCTGTTGAAGGTTGGTAAAAATGAGCAGCTGGAAAAGGAGCTTAGTAAATAGTAACAGTGAGTTTGTGGTTTTACCAGGCTCAATGTTACTGAGCTGCACTGAGAGCAGCGTGTCCAGGTCAGTGTTTCCCCACCTCGCCGTGCCTCTATGAGGCAGCCATCTCATTTGGCCCCATGGGTGGCATGTCCCCAGGAGTAAGTAAGCAGTAGCCTCTCAACTCGGCTTTTTGTTAATAAAGCAGAGTATTTCTGTCTTTTTGTACAAAAACAGAACAAAAAATGTATGATACCTGTTTAATGCCTAGACATTGAGACTGTCATAAGGGAAAAGGGGACAAGGGAAAGGTTGGGACTTTGTATGAAGCATGTAGTCTCCAGGGGCAACCAACTATCAATAATAGAATTTTTAGAGAAAGTATCCATTGAGACCATGTTCCATACAATTGCCTAGATAAGTGGTAGTGGTACTGTAACCTCTGGGAAGAGTCTGAGAATGCCAAGGCATATATATATGGTACATCATCCCAGGGAGGACCTACTATCAATCTTAATAATTCAATTCTAATTGTTGGTATACAGTAAACATGATTGGTACAGTACAAACAGTTTTTAATAGTGGTAGCATAGCCCCTAAATTCATACATATACACGTACACATCAATCATTTACATGTCAAACAGTATTTACAAAAATGGAAATTCTATTAACCCGCTGATCCGCCATATAGCACCAAAAAAGGGGCTCTAGATATGGTGTCTCCATCTTATATCAAAATTAAATATAAAAAAATAATATATACAATGGTACAATTAGAATTGAATTATGTATGATGGGATGATGTACCATATATATATGCCTTGGCATTCTCAGACTCTTCCCAGAGGTTACAGTACCACTACCACTTATCTAGGCAATTGTATGGAACATGGTCTCAATGGATACTTTCTCTAAAAATTCTATTATTGATAGTTGGTTGCCCCTGGAGACTACATGCTTCATACAAAGTCCCAACCTTTCCCTTGTCCCCTTTTCCCTTATGACAGTCTCAATAGACAGGGATGGAGCTATATGACCTAAATGGTCTCTACCTCATATAAAGTCCCAAATAGATACTATATTTTCCAATTGATTCAGGGATGGAAGCATGCAGCCCTACTATATTATCTATCACCTACACATTTGTCATACTAAATTGCAGTGTTAATTGTGTTTATTCTTAATGTTCTCCTTATTGGTTTTTATTTCCGCCTCGTGTTTCTCCGCTAACATGTAGTTTAAATATGATTTCAATCTGGGGTAGATTGGCTGGCCCTTTTCTCACAGACGCTATGGTTAAATATGATGACTGTGTTGTTTGAGGCTGGTCGCGCTGGACTGGTGACCCTTCCGGGTTTTGCTCCTGCCTGGGAACTGCGACGCACACTGCTGGTAATATTACCCCAACCCCCCCCCCCATTCAGGCTGGGGCGGATGGGTGCCGTGCACTGTGCGTCGACGTCACGCAGACCCGCTCGTGTGTTCTAGTTAGAGCACTGGTGCATAGGCTGTCTGTATCCATCTGCGTGCTGTGAGGAGGTAAGCGCCAAACACAAAGCATTGTTTGTTGCCTGGGTGATGGCGCACCCCTCCTCTTCCTGCACGTTGCGTGACGTTGGGGGCGTGGTATGGTTGTACCTGCATATATAGCCCTGTCTTTGTCTGCCTTTCGCCCTGGTCCCAGCCCTGTACACACATTGCACTTTGCGCTCTATGGAATTGAAGCCGTTCACTCCCCATTTAAGGTATTACCAGTAGGGCTGTTTCTACTACTTAATTCACTTCCTTGGATATTCTTTTATGCTATAATATTATTCTCTTTTATGTTCTTACTCTAGAGGCTTGGCCACTAGCCATAATATACCTGTATGTCTAATATTTTATTTATTTTATTATTTTTTATCTCTTGTCACTACTGTGAGACATAGTCTACTGGGGTATTTTGTATTATTATTTTTCTCATCTTATTCACGAGTTAGATCATTTTTTCCCATTTGACAATTAGACACTGGTTTCACTTTTTCTCAATTTTTCTACACAGTACTGTACCCTAGTGAGTTATGTCCCTCCTTGGCAGGTTTTTGTGTTCGGGTCTCCTGTTCTATACACGCCCCCTCAGTTCCCGTGCCGGACATCTACCGGTGGTTTTCCGTTTATCCAGCGTTTAAAGCCATGCCTTGTACACACAGCAGACCAGTCTGTGAGTATTATCATGGGATTAGCCTCTCCCCTTAAAGTTGTTTATCATTTTTTTCACTACATGCCAATATTTGTAATAATATGTATCTCATTCCAGATGTCATCACATGCTTGCTCCTGATGAGTGGTTCCACCAAACCACGAAACGCGTCGAGCTAATTGAAGCTGTGTTTGCACTTATATGAGTTATTCAAAACTATGCCTGGATTTATATATTGTATATATTATTTTTTTTTATATTTAATTTTGATATAAGATGGAGACACCATATCTAGAGCCCCTTTTTTGGTGCTATATGGCGGATCAGCGGGTTAATAGAATTTCCATTTTTGTAAATACTGTTTGACATGTAAATGATTGATGTGTACGTGTATATGTATGAATTTAGGGGCTATGCTACCACTATTAAAAACTGTTTGTACTGTACCAATCATGTTTACTGTATACCAACAATTAGAATTGAATTATTAAGATTGATAGTAGGTCCTCCCTGGGATGATGTACCATATATATATGCCTTGGCATTCTCAGACTCTTCCCAGAGGTTACAGTACCACTACCACTTATCTAGGCAATTGTATGGAACATGGTCTCAATGGATACTTTCTCTAAAAATTCTATTATTGATAGTTGGTTGCCCCTGGAGACTACATGCTTCATACAAAGTCCCAACCTTTCCCTTGTCCCCTTTTCCCTTATGACAGTCTCAATAGACAGGGATGGAGCTATATGACCTAAATGGTCTCTACCTCATATAAAGTCCCAAATAGATACTATATTTTCCAATGCCTAGACATTGCTTTGGCAAACCAATGGTTTTGTCTATCACATGCAGGATACTTCTACATCACGTCAAGAATTATTGCTTTTCAGTTGGCAGAAAGCACTGTGCTAACAGTTTTCAGAAATAATGACATCTACAGGATGCGAGCTACCATTCATTTAAAAGCACTGCCAACCACGCACAATATAGTAAGAGCAATAAAAGGATGTGTTGTCAACCACACTAGCCAATCAACAATATGATGCAATCCATCACAAAAGAAGATATCTTATTAACTTCTACAGTCATAGTGCCCAATCTTTGACTAGGGCCCTTTGGCACTTGCTGTGTCCCCCTTTGGGCCCCTGTTTTGTTGGATTCTATTACTTAATTGTATTTTTTTTTCTTTTATACAATTCTTTCTTTTTATGTGCTTCAATGCCAATCCCTTTTCCTTTTTTTTTATGTTTTGTTGTTTCCTATGAGATTTTATGATGAATCTTGCTGAAAAAAATAAGAAAGACAAAGAGTAACTATCCCCTCCTGCTGTGTCTGCCCAAATTTCACTTTTCTTGGCCCAGTGGAAATGCCACTGTAGTCCATGTCACTGTGCAGTTTACTATGCATAATCACTTTATACTACCATCATGAATATATTTCCATTGTACACGAAACCCCTGATGGTTCTAATACATATTATTTTTTGTATGGCATGCTGAGCAAATGTCAATAAAGACAATTTGATTGGAAAGATTAAGGGACGCTGACAAAGTATTCTTAACCAGCTTTATACTCCCATGACACACACACACACTGTGGGCCATTCCTTTCAGCAGGCATGGTGTGAGTCAAATGCTCCTGGAGGAAGCGTTTCTCAATGCGCAACATGTCGAGCTAATGATTGAATCACTCACGCCCGGATCCACACTTCTGACCCAATCTTCCCACAATATCCACATCTCTACCTGGAGATTGTACTTCAAAAAATTATTTTTTTTGTCTTTGTGGATGTGGTTTTGTACTATGCTATTATTACTGTAGGGTTTCAGATTTGTTGTATAAGGGTGTACTAATATCAATTCTATTGATTCTTTATATGCAATAGTGTTCTTTTTTTATACAATTGACTAAATAAATGTAACTATTTTTAGACCCGCTATCTTTGTGCCTTTAAAAGTCCAATCAACTAGCCTTCCTTTTTTCTTATATATAATATCGGGATGTTGGCACATCATTACCTTGTGCATCCACAGTATCACCCTGTGAAAGCACTTTTTAATTCAAATATTTCTGTGTGAGTCTTGTTTCTGATGGTGCCCTATAAAGATTGCAGTAGACAGTGTTTCTTGGTGTCCATGGTGGTCATATTAGGGATGGGTTAAGGTGGGGGTAATATTTGTACAAACTGGAGAATGGTTAAGACACTGTCAGTTTTTTCTTTTCATTGTCTGTGTCTCATTTGAGTGATTTCCCTTCACTTCCTGTCCCAGAGACACAGCAGGAATTAGTAGAAGATCTCTCCAAAGTAAAATATATCCCCTGTTATAGAGTTGTCACCAAAACAGATCTACCTTTAGATTACTACCCTTTTCCTGTGACAACTCAAGCAAACAACCCTTCCCCCAGTCGAATGGTGTATGTATGTATGTATATATCTCTTCAGTTGTATCTATGCCTCTATGTCTCATTGGTTTTATAGGCTAGTGCTCTGATAACCAGATTTGATATACTTGAGAGCCTTTTCCATACTTTTTTCAGTTTTTTTGTTTTTTTGATAGGTCGCCAGGTCTTTCATCAACCTTCCCTAGTTTTAGTTGCTCGGCTTGGAACTGGCACGCAGAATGTGATAACACATGTGTATAGCCAATTTGTATACATTTGTTTCCTTTTTGAAGCTCTGTGATGTATGCATCATTAGCAAACCCCTGTGAGAAAAAAAAAAGTGACATTAAATTGCAGCACACAAAAAAGTGCATGAGGGTGCTTTGGCCCTCCTTCTGGGTACAAGGTTCCTAACAGGGGCAAGCCACTCAAATCCACCTAGCCGAAGCCAGGTGAACTCCGATCCTTAGGAACCACCTGAAGCCAGTCTACCAAGCACTTGGTAGGCACATTCCCAAAGAGAGATTCCAATTAAGAAGGGGGAAAAAGACCCATTAAGGCCACAGATCCTCCCTCCAGACATCAGGGCAGACCCTAAAAAAACCTGCACCATTTATCATCTATGGAGTGAAAAACAAAAAAGTGCACTTCTCATCCAAAAAAATAAATAGAAAGTACCAAGTGCTGATCCTTTAACAGAGCAAGCAGATCTATCCATCCAATCCTACAGTCCTTCTTTCCCACTTTTTGTTTTCTTATGGCTTCCTCTCTCTACTATTCTGACAGTCAGCGTCACACCGGTTTGTTCAAATCACCAAATACCCTCCATTGGGTTACTGTGCATTGTATGTTTCTTACAAATTGCATTTGTATTTTGTTCTTCTAAAATCCCAACACTGGTACTTTTTTGAACAAACAATGTATATGTGATTCTATTGTATATGCCTAAAAAACCAATACAGATTGAACCAAAAAAGGTACTGAAAACTAAGATATGGCAGGCCTAACCACCGGTATAAAAAGTGCTCCAGGTTAGGCAGAAGGCCAGCCTAGGAAGTGTGTGCAAGAAGAACATTAGGTGCCATGACCTTGTGCTAGTGCCACACAGTGAGGTACCACTGAGGTACCACCCAGGGGCTCTGGGTGGCATCCCAGAGCCCCTGGGATGCCACCCCCAAAAAACACATGCACCGGACATGGGCAGCCCCATCCTTACCACACTATGGCCAATTTGGAAAGAAGACAATTAAATCTGAACTAAACTCTCTCAATCAAAATTAACTATTGTGGTGATCAGAGAAGCAAATCTGATTTAAAGAATCCTAGAAGAAGATATAGCAAGGATGAATAAACTGTAACGGGATGTATTCGCTACCACACATTTTTAGGCCCAAACGCATGGCTGGATATATCTGGGGCAGGAAATTTAAAGGTGCAGCCCCAAGATATTGATGGCTCTATGGGATAGATGCGTATTGTCTCTGCAGCAGACAAACTGAACAAAACAAGACAGACTACCTCAATTATACATGACATTGTACATCTTAAACAGCACGGTGAAAAGTCGCATGAGTTGATTCCGGGACCTGTTCTCAGATCAATGCGCATTTTCCCCCGGACCTCTTATATATCTAATTTTTTTTTTTTTTCCTTTCTTTCCTTCTTGTGGGGTATACGTTTGAAATAAGGCTTGGGGGCCAATTCTTACAGCCTGTCTGTCAATTCTCCTTGTACTGGGCCTGGTACATCAAGATGGCACGTTGCTAAAGACACTCGATAACATATTCGGACGACTCTGCGCTCCCCAGGTTCCACAGGCCTATGCCTAGGGGAGGGTTGGCACAACCCGAGGTCGCCCTTAGTCTAAGCAAAACATCCCCCCAGGATATATATTTATACCATTTAGAGGGGGTAATAACTTGGGGAAGCTGTTAAAGTAATAATAACGGGGTGCAGTATTAATCTACTGAGAGAGGAAGTCAACTGTGAGGGACCCCCGGGCAGTCAGCCAGTGGAACACAGGCATATGGTAGGAGGTAGGTTGGTAACCCCTAAGCAAAATTGGGGAGCAAAGAGATAATTAGGATTAATTAGCCACATAGAAGGCGAATCGCAGGAGGAAGCGACTTCAATGAGGAGTCAGGACTAAAAGGAAAGAGTTACTGGGGTGCTCGGTTTCATATAAGTTTGAAATATAGTGAAATATGAGTAAATCAGCGAACAAGATGGCGAAAAGTGGAGCCTCACGAAATTTAAAAGACAAGAGCTATGATACGACTATTCAACAATATATGACACAAGGAGCAAGCCCCAAAGAATCGGGAGCGGATAAAAGGCAACCAACCATCTCAGATTACAAGAAGGGAACAGGAAAACATAAGGGCGGAGGAGCACACCAGGACAGGGAGGACACAATAACACATAGCGAATGGGAGAGTAGTAAAATGGAAGAATCAAGGACAGAAGATCTCCCCCCCTCAAAAGGAGAAATGGCGGAGATGCTCTTAAAATTGGAGAATGCAATTAAAACAGATATTAGGGGACTTCGAGAAGATTTAGGAGGACTACTAGAGAGAGTAGAAGCTACAGAAAATCACATCGACCTCCAAGCCTTAGAGTTAAACAAAGTGTCAGATCAATTAAAATATTACAACTAACACAAAGGAATATGCTCTATAAATTGGAAGACCAGGAGAATAGAAGCAGAAGGCAAAACTTGAAGCTCCGCTCGATTCCGGAAACTAAAGGGGAAGATTTAAGATCAATACTAAATAGCATTCTATCCCCCTGCTGGGGAAATGAGACGGGAGCCCCCCTAAGGATCGATAGAATTCATAGAATCGGTAAAGCAAGAACTGGAGATTTGGATAGACCGAGAGATATAATTGTGCGGTTCACATTTTTTGATGAAAAAGAGGAAATATGGAAAAAGTTAAGGGGAAAAACCCCACTTGTGTATGAAGGTAGAGAAATACAGATATTTCCGGACATTGCACCCGAGACGCTTTTAAGGAAAAAACTTTTGAAACCCCTGTTAGTCGAACTGCAAGCCCATAACATTAAATACAGATGGGGTTTTCCTGCTTGCTTAATAGGGAACAAAGATGGTAAATCAGCAAAGCTGAGTTTCCCGGAAGATTTGGAAGAGTTCTGCGAGAAACTGGGAATATGCCCGCCTGCACTTCCAGGCTGGCAAGATGAAATAATTGGCTCAATGTAGGGGGAGGGGGGAAAGGGTTTGGGGAAAGGAAGAGGGGTGAAGGAGAAGGAAAGAAGGGAAGATATAAATCAAAACAAGGATGTGGAATTTAATACCTCCCGTCTCAGGGGAAGAGGCGGGAGAGGCGCAGGCGAAAAAGCCCCAAACCCTCATAACAAATAGATTAGGAGATGGTAGGGGTATGTACGACCATTAACCTAACAAGGGCCGATAATAGGCCATTGGGGTTGGGAGGAGGGGGGAGGGGGAGGGTTGGCGTGGGGAGTCGGGGGGGGGGGAGGGAGGAGGGAGGCGGGAGGGTGTAAGGTGGGGGAAGGAAAGTAAAGTGGAAAGAGGGGTTAGGGAGGAAAGAGAAAGAAAAATAATGTGGACCACCCAAATAAACATGAGACAAAGTACCTTTGCAGGGCTGGGGAGCACTAGGACAAACAGATGGGTAACAGCAAAATAGACGGCTTGAAATTTATGTCCTATAATGTTAAGGGCATGAATACCCCAACAAAACGCCATAAGATCCTAGCAGAGCTAAAACGGTATGAGGCCGACGTTGTATCCCTCCAGGAGACTCATATCTCCCTCGCATCAAACATAAGGCTGTACTCTAGCAACTATCAGGTCTGGTATTATAGCGATACCATATCGGCTAGAAGTAGAGGGGTAGCGATAGGGTTCTCTAAAAGTACAAGATTTCAATTAAGTGAAAAAATGTGCGATGCAGAGGGAAGATATCTGTTTCTAAAGGGTACTCTAGAGGAACTGGAGTGTACTTTGGTAAATATATATGCACCCAATAGCAATCCAATCAGTTTTTTAAATAAGACATTAAATAAACTTATGAATTTTAAAACAGGTTATGTAATTATGATGGGGGATATGAACTTCGGCCTCAATCCGGAAGTAGATAGTTCATCGGATGTAAAGAAGATGAGAAGCTCTGCACATAAAAATTTACTACAAAAGCTGTACAAAAATCAATTAGTAGATATATGGAGAGTAAAGAATCCTCTGGCACGTGACTATTCCTTCTATTCTACAGTCCATGGGACGTATTCACGTATCGACTATATTTTCATAGACCATGGGCTATTGGAATATGTGACGGACACGGGGATAGAAGTTATGACCCTCTCGGACCATGCTCCGGTAAAACTATGCTTGAATATTTCAAGGATAGGAAGGAAAACCTCTACATGGCGGTTGAATGAAGAGTTGCTGCTTGGGGAGGAGGACAGAATAAAAATTGCGAGTGCGATCGAACAATATTTTATACATAACGACACAGAGGAAATCAAAAGCCATACGTTGTGGGATGCACATAAGGCCTATATAAGGGGGATACTGATATCTATGGGATCTAAAAAGAAAAAAATGAGAGCCGAAAAAATCAACAATTTAATGAGAGAGATACACCAGTTGGAACAGGTTCATAAAAAAAGTAGGTTACAAAAAGATCTGGTACTTAAAAAGATATTAACGGCAAGGATGGAGCTGAAGGACCTTCTAGACCAAGAAGCTAGGATGGTGTTTAAAGGATTGGCCAAGGAACAATATATATGGGGAGATAAACCAAGTAAGTTTCTAGCTAGAATGTTAAAAAAGAAAAAAGGGAAAAATTTTATTGGGGTAATTAAGAATAAAAATGGGAAAATGTTCCATACCACCAAAGATATAGCAGAAATCTTCAGATCATACTTTGAGGGGATATTCTCAGATAGTAAGGTAGGTGCAAATAACGGGGAGAAAGAGAAGAAGATTAGGGAATTCTTGGGAAAAACTATACTCACTAAAATTACCCCCACTGAAAGGGAGATGCTCGAAAAGCCAATCTCGGAAGAAGAAATAGTGAGAGCACTATTAAAATCAGCTATAGGAAAATCCCCGGGACCAGATGGTTTTACAACATTTTATTACAAAACATTCAGAGAAGCCCTTGTCCCCCAAATGTGCCGGTACATGAATGGTTTGGGAGAAGAATATGGAATGAGTAGGGAAGATTTAATGGCAACAATTACATTAATCCAGAAAGAAGGCAAGGATCCCACGCAGTGCACCAGCTACAGGCCGATCTCGCTGTTGAACGCAGATACAAAACTCTATGCTAAAGTACTTGCAGAGCGAATGAAGGATTTAATGACAACACTGGTTCACCCAGATCAGACAGGATTCATAGGGGGTCGGGAAGGGAAGGACAACGGAATAAAGACACTCCTCCTACTCCAGAAGATGCGACAGGGTGGAACCCCCAGTCTGCTTCTGTCGCTGGACGCACAGAAAGCCTTCGACAGAGTAGACTGGGGGTTTATGTTTAAGACACTGGAGAAGATGGGGTTAGGATCAAAGATGATACAGAGGGTGAAGGTATTGTACGAACACCCAAAGACATGTATAAAAGTTAATGGGTGTGAGTCAGAGTCCTTTGAGATGGAGAGGGGTACAAGGCAAGGTTGCCCGCTTTCGCCCCTCCTATTTGTGCTCTCTTTGGAACCACTTTTAGCGGCAATAAGGGGAGACCCTGGAATAGAGGGGGTGAAAGTGGGAAAAGTTGAATACAAATACTCCGCTTTTGCGGACGATATATTATTGTATTTAAACAACCCCAAGACATCTATGCCAGAATTATTAAATCTACTAGACCAATATGGGGAAGTGTCAAACTTTAAAATTAATAGGTCAAAATCGGAGATAATGAATATTAATATTAGCAAGCGAGAGGCACAAAGTATGCAACAGAATTGGAAAATCCAGTGGAGGAGCGAACTGAAATATTTAGGGATAAAACTATCAAAAACAGAAAGGAAAATGTACCGCTGTAACTACATTCCGTTATTAGATGAGATACAGGCAGAATGTAAAAGGTGTAGTTATAGACCACTATCGTGGTTGGGGAGAATAAACTCATTAAAGATGATAATATTCCCTAAGATCCTATATAGGTTTCAGATGCTCCCAATACCTTTGTCCAATGTATACCTATCGAAATTAAAAACCATCCTAATGAAATTTATCTGGAAAAATAAAAAAGCTAGGGTGGCCTTCGCGACACTTCGACAACCAAAAAATAGGGGTGGAGTGGCAATGCCAGACGTGCAGACTTATTATGAAGCAGTTGTAGTGTCCAGAGTGAGCGAATGGAGTAGAAGGGATAACACAGAGAAAAGATGGGTGAGATTGGAACACGAATTATGCAGAACAAAATTGGAGAAGCAAATTTGGAACCCACCACATGAGAGAAGTGTATTTTTGGAAGGGAACAACATTACACGAAACACGTTGCGGATTTGGGATAAGATATATAGGCAATTTAATGGGAAATACAATTCACCACTTATAGCGTTAAAGCACAATAATTTTTTTTTACCAGGGTGTCAGGAGATAGGAGGAAACTGGGTCAAGGAAGAGGTAAAATTAAAAGATGTAATGAAAGGGGAAGGGATAGCACCATATCACGAGTTGGCACAAAAAAAAGAGATGATGATAATTGATGAGTGGAGGTACGCACAGCTTTCAAGTTTTATTAAAAGACTCCCCCCACAGATTAGAACAGCGGAAGATTTAACTCCTTTGGAACAATTATGTTCATTAAAGACATCAAAGAAAATTGTTTCGAGATGGTATAGAACGCTGGTGGAGGGAGTAGAGCTGGGGGTACCTGTGTACATCAAAAAATAGGGGAGGGAACTAGGAACACAACCAGATAACACAATATTAAGGAAAATATTTAAATTAGTGCATGGCTCAGCGGTAGATGCTGGAACTGCGGAAATTAGTTTCAAATGTATGACGAGATGGTACTACACCCCAGAGAGGAAAAGTAAATTTCAGCGGGATGGTGTTAGGGAGTGTTGGCGGGGATGTAAAGAGTTGGGCACGATGACACATCTGTGGTGGAGTTGTCCAAAAATAGAACTGTACTGGAACCAAATCCTAGCCTTCATTAAAGAGATTACTAACAAAGAGGTGAAAGCTGATCCCTGGGTAGTGTTATTCCATGGGACAAAAATTGGGCTCAGACAATATAAGGAATCGGTGATTCCCCATTTGCTGAATGCAGGTAAAAAACTAATACCGAAAAAATGGCAAGAGAAGGAGGCCCCGTCAATGTGGGAATGGGTGGATGCGGTAGAAAAGACCTATAAGATGGAGTGTTTGAGAGTCAGCTTGGAAGAGCGGAGTAATACACCAATCATAGAGAAATGGAAGTGTTGGGCAGATTTTAGGAAGAAATGGCTCATCTCAGAGGGGTTGAGAAAGCCCTAAAATAGGTGTAGACAAGATACAATAAGGTACAAACTAGATAGAAATTAAAACTCTCACAGGGAAAACAAGATAAGGTGGTCCACAGATAGGAAGGAGGGGGGGGGGGGGGTCGAGGTAAGAACTAGAAGGGGATAAGATGGGAGTGTGATACCGGAGGGATGATATGGTTATTATGAAGGTTGTTAGCCTGGCATTAACACTCTCAAAAAAAAAAAAAAATAATTAACTATTGTTAATGCTGGTAGCATTAGTAAATAGATAGGAAGGTGTATTTACTTGTTTTAAAGGTTTTTTTCAGTTGTTTCCTTGTTTCTAGGCCTAAATGATGCCTACATCTCAGGAGTCTTCGTAGGCACCTTTTCTTTCATCTGGAGGAGGGAGGGGGGGGCCTTTCTCAGCTACTCAGCACACTCTCCTGTTGGAACGCCTGAGCTAAAGCCAGATGGATACCAGTAAGTAAATGCTACAAGAATCATCTGCCCTTACTCAAGATTCCTTTGAACAGTTTGCTTTGAATATTAAAAATATTAAAAAATTAGTTAAAAATAATGAGCTAGGGGTGAATGTTTTTATGCTGACATTTCATACATTTCTTTTTTGTTTTAAAAGATCATAATACTGAGAAAGTGATAAGTAAAAGCTTGCCGTGAACCTTGATACCTACTTAACTTACATGCCCTGCATCTGTTATCCAGTTATACTATTAATATGCTGATGAGGTGTCGATGGGGTCCTCTTGAATTTGACATAGATGACTAGGGTTGGTTGACCTGTCTATACAAATGCCAAAGCTAATATCCTATGAACTATTCTCTTGGTGTGTGTGTGTGTGTGTGTGTGTATATATGTATGTATGTGTGTGTATATGTATGTATGTATGTGTATGTGTGTGTGTGTGTGTGTGTATATGTGTGTGTGTGTGTGTATATGTGTGTGTGTGTGTGTGTATATATATATATATATATATATATATATATATTCTTTATGTTGACTGACTCACTACCTCTGCTGGAAGTCTATTCCCAGCATCAACTACACTTTCAGTAAAATAATACTTTATAAGGTTAGTTATGAACTTTCTTCCCACTAGTTTGAAGTCAGGTTCTCGTGTTCTTGATCTTGGTTTCATATTTTTAAATACTGCCCTCCAGAACCATATTCACCCCCTTGATATATTTAAAGCAGTTGTAAACAATATATTTTTAAAATGATAGACATGTTGTACTTGGTATTGCACAGAGCGGTTCTGAACCTCCTCTTCTTGGATCCCCCCGCTCTCGGCTTCTCTTCTTCTCTGTGACTACCATAAAAAGTTGCCTCCTATGGGGTGAACCTATGGGCTCGCTGGCCCTGCCCCCTGCTCTCTCCTCACAGAGGTTGATTGACAGCAGTGGGAGCCAATGGTTCCCGCTGTTGCCTCTGTGTCCTTCGAAGAGAGAGAAGAGATAGCACTGCTGCAGATAAGCACATTGCTGGATCAAAATAGAACTCAGGTAAGTATTGGGGTGGGGGGGGGGGGGTTTAAAACAACAGCTGGTACATTTTTTAGCTTAATGAAGGGAATGCATTAAGGTAGTGCATCAAGGTAAAAAATGAAAAACAAAATGCATTGCCTTTACTGCTTCAATCACATCTCCCCTTTCCCTTCTTTCCCCCAGACTGTACATGTTACTCACTTAAGGACCGAGCCTCTTTCTGAGATTTGTTGTTTACAAGTTAAAAAGAGGTTGTTTTGCTCGAAAATTACTTAGAACCCCCAAACACCCTAGAGAATAAAATGGTGTGTTTTTGGAAAAAGTACACTTTTTTGAATTAAAACATAAGACAACAGTAAAGTTAACCCAATTTTTTTATATTGTGAAAGATAATGTTACGCCGAGTAAATTTTATATTCAACATGTCACGCTTCAAAATTGCGCCCGCTTGTGGGATGGCGACAAACGTTTACCCTTAAAAATCTCCATAGGTGATGTTGAAAAAATTCTACAGGTTGCATAATTTAAGTTACAGAGGAGGTTTAGGTCTAGAATTATTGCTCTAGCTCTAACGATCGTGGCAATACCTCACATGTGTGGTTTTAACACCGTTTTCATATGCAAGCTCATCGGGACGGGGCGGTTAAAGTGGATAAAGAGGAACTTCACCAAAAAAGGGAAGTTCTGCTTTTTCTCTTCCCCCTACATGTTTTTTTTTTTATTTCTGGCAGATACTCACTTCCACTTCAGCTTGACTTGGCAGGAAAGCAGAGCACAGGTTTAACCCCCCCCCCCCCCCCAGCAACATCCCGGGATAAGTCAGATGGCTCAGGAGGCTGCAGGATCGTTCAGAAAGCACAATGTGACTTGCACATGCGTAGTGGGGAGCTGGCTGTGAAGCTGCAGGAAGTCACAGCCAGCTTCTCAAATCCAAGATCATGGTGCTAGGGACCTGAAGACTGACAAAGAACCTGGCTGTGTTAGGACAGTGCTGGATTTCTTGACTAGTGAGTGCATGTTTATTAAAAGTCAGCAGCTATAGTATGTGTAGCTGCTTACGTTTAAGGGTTTTTTCAGACCAAAGTTTATCTTTGAAGTGGATGTTCACCCTCTTGAGAAAGCTCCCTTCTCTCCACCCCTCCTCTCATCCTGTACACTAATGGCTCTTTTTTTTGTTTATTTCCCCCCTTTTTTTAAAGAAAAGTGTCCAGCCCCGCCACCCCATACACGTCACTTGCCTATGCAAATGATATGCACAGTGCTTGCTGTGCCTACTGGGATATGCACGTCACATATTCCAGGAGGCATAGTATTTCATTCATATTGGGAGGCCCTACCACTGAAACCGGAACAGCCGGCGTCACAGAATCAAATGGTGGCAAAAGACGAGAGGGTCTCAGTGGGACAATGATGGATGCTCTGAGTGAGTGAATGTCTGAAATGTGTGTGTGTGTGTGTGTGTGTGTGGAGGGGGGGGGGGGGGGCGTTGTCATGGTATCTGAAATCTCCTGATATACTGATATGTTTTTGAAAGCGGAATCTGTGGGGGCAAGTCTAGCAGCGCAGAGAGCCAGGTAAATAAAACTGCTGCCCCCAGCCCCCCTAGACCAGTCTACAAACTTTCTAAACAAATGGCCAGTTTACTGTCATTCAGACTTTAGGGGAGCTGTACTTTCACCAGTGGAAGAAGAAATTGTCTTGTTGTCAATTGAGGTAAACAGTGCCCCATCATTGGTATTAGTGGAAGAAATAGTATTCCATTGTTGGTATCAATGGGAGCAATAATGTCCCATCACTGATATCAGTGGAAGGAATAGTGTTCCCTCATTGGTATCAGTGGGATTAACAGTGCTCCATCATTGGTATCAGTGGGAGGAACAGTGCCCCATCATTGGTATCCATAGAGGAATAGTGTCCCATCATTGTTATCAGAGGAAAAAAACTGTGCCCCATCATTGGTATCAATGAAAAGAATAGTGTCCCAGGACTGATGTCAGTGGAAAGAATAGTACCCCATCATTGGTATCAATGGGAGGAATAGCGCTCATCATTGGTATCAATGGGAGAAATAGTGTCGTATCAGTGGAAATAATAGTGCCCCATCACTGGTTTAATTGGGAAGAATAGTGTCCTATCATTGGTATTAGTGGAAGGAATAGGGTCCCATAAATGGCATCAGTGGAAATAATAGTGCCCCATCATTGGTGTCAGTGGGAATAATAGTGCCCCCTCATTGGTATCAGTGTAAGGTAAAGTGTCCCATCCTTAGTGTCAGTGGAAGGAATAGTGTCTCATCATTGGTTTCATTGGGAGGAATAGTGCCCTATCATTGGTGTCACTGGAAATAATAGTGCCCCATCATTGGTGTCACTGGAAATAATAGTGCCCCATGATTGGTATCAATGGGAGGAATAGTGTCCCAATATTGGAAGTCAGTGGGAGGAATAGTGCCCCATCATTGGTGTCACTGCAAATAATAGTGCCCCATAATTGGTATCAATGGGAGGAATTGTATTCTAATATTGGAAGTCAGTGGGAGGAATAGTGTCCCATCATTGATATCAATGGGAGGACTAGTGTCCTATCATTGGTATCCCATCATTATCAGTGGAAGACATAGTGTCCGATCAATGGAAGGAATAGTGTCCCATCATTGAAAACCAGTGGAAGGAATAGTGTCCTATCATTGGTATCAGTGGAAGGAATAGTGTCCCATCATTGGTATCAATGGAAGGAATTTTGTCCCATCGTTGGTATCAGTGGGAGCAATATAAATGGATGGAATAGTGTCCCATCATTGGTGTAACTGGAAATAATAGTGCACCATCATTGGTTTCATTGGGAGAAACAGTGCCCCCATCATTGGTGTAACTGGAAATAATAGTGCACTATCATTGGTATCAATGGGAGGAATAGTATCCCATCAATGATATCAGTGGAAGGAATAGTGTCCCATCATTGGTATCAATGGGAGGAATAGTACCCCATTATTGGCATCACTGGAAACAATAGTGCCCCATAATTGGTATCAATTGGAGGAATAGTGTCCCATCATTAGTATCAGTGGAGGGAATAGTGCCCCATTGTTGGTATCAATGGGAGGAATAGTGCCAAATCATTGGCGTCACTGGAAATAATAGTGCCCCATAATTGGTATCAATGGGAGGAATAGTGTTCCATTATTTTTATCAGTGGAAGGATTAGTGTTCCGTCATTGGTATCTATGGGAGGAATAGTGTCCCATCATTGGAAACCAGTGGAAGGAATAGTGTCCCATCATTGGTGTCAGTGGAAGGAATAGTGTCCCATAATTGGTATTAGTGGAAATAAGAGTGCCCCTTCATTGCTGTCACTGTAAATAATGGTGCCCCATCATTCATATTAGTGGAAGAAATAGTGTCCCATCATTGGTATGAATAGGCGGAATAGTGCCCCATCTTTGGTATCAGTGAAAGAAATAGTGTCCCATCTTGGTATCAATGGGAGGAAGAGTGTCCCATCATTGGTATCAGTAGAAGAAATAGTGTCCCATCATTGGTATTAATGGGAGGAATAGTGCCCCATTGATATCAATGGATCGAATAGTGTCCCATCACTGGTATCAATGTGAGGAATAGCTTTCCATCATTGGTATCAGTGGAAGAAAAAAGGTCCATCACTGGTATCAATAGGAAGAATAGTGTCCCATCATTGGTATCAGTGGGAGGAATAGTGTCCCATCATTGGTACCAGCAGGAGGAATACTGCCCCATCATTAGTAGCAATGGGTGGAATAGTGCCCCATCATTGGTATCAATGGGAGCAATAGTGTCCTATCATTGGTATCAATGGGAGGAATAGTGTCCCATCATTGGTATCAGTGGAAGGAACAGGGCCCCATCATTGGTATCAATGGGAGGAATAGTGTACCATCATTGACATCAGTGGAAATAATAGTTTCCCATCATCGGCATCAGTGGAAATAATAGTCTCCCATCATTGGTATCAATAGGAAGATCAGTGTCCCATAATTGGAAACCATTGGAAGGAATAGTGTCCCATCATTGGCATCAGTGGAAGGAATAGTGTCCCATTATTGGTATCAGTGGAAATAATAGTGCCCCATCATTGGTGTCACTGTACTGCCCCATCATTGGTATCAGTGGAAGAAATTGTGTCCCATCATTGGTATGAATAGAAGGAATAGTGTCCCATCATTGTTATGAATGGGAGGAATAGTGTCTCATCATTGGTATCAGAAGGATGAATAGTGTTCCATCATTGGTATCAGTGGAAGAAATAGTGCCCCTTCATTGGTATCAATGGGATGAATAGTGCCCCATCATTGGTAAAAGTGGGAGGAATAGTGTCCAATCATTGGTATCAATGAGACAAAAATGGTCCCAATCTTTGGTATTAGTGGAAGAAATAGTGTCCCATTATTGGTATCAATGGGAAGAAATAGTGTTCCATCATTGGTATCAATGGGAGGAATAGTGTCCTATAATTGGAAACCAGTGGAAGGAACAGTGTCCCATCATTGGTATCAGTGGGAGGAATAGTGTCCCATCATTGGTATCAATGTGAGAAATAGTGTCCCATCATTGGTAGCAGTGGAAATAATGATGCCCCATCATTGGTTTCTTTGGAAAGAATAGTGTCCCATCATTGGTACCAGCAGGAGGAATAGTGCCCCATCATTAATAGTAATGGGAGGAATAGTGTGCCATCATTGGTATCAGTGGAAGAAATGGTGTCCCATCATTGTTATCAATGGGAGCGATAGTGTCCACATGTTGGTATCAGTGAGAGGAATAGTGTCCCATCATTGGCATCATCGGGAGGAATAGTGTCCCATTATTGGTATCAAAGGGGGGAATAGTGCCTCATCCTTGGTATCAGTGGGAGGAAAAGTGCACCATCATTGGTATCAATGGGAGGAATAATGTCCCATCATTGGTATCAATGGAAGGAATAATGTCCCATCATTGGAATCAATAGGAGGAATAGTGTCCCATCATTGGTATCAGTGGAAGAAATAGTGCCCCATCATTGGTATCAATGCAAGGAATAGTGTCTCATCATCCGTATCAGCAAGAGGAATAGTGTCCCATCATTGGTATCAATGAGAGGAATAGGATCCCAATCTTTGGTATTAGTGGAAGAAATAGTGTCCCATCATTGCTATAAATGGGAGGAATAGTGCCCCATCATTGGTATCAGTGGCAGGAATTGTGTCACACTGTTGGTATCAGTGGGAGGAATAGTGCCCATTTGCTGGTATCAATGCGAGGAATAGCTTCCAGTCATTGGTATCAGTTGAAGAAATAGTGTCCCAATATTGGTATCCATTGGAGGAATAGTGCCCCATCGTTGTTATCAATGGGAGGAATAGTGTGCTGTCATTTTTATCAATGGGAGAACTAGTGCCCCATCATTGGTATCAATGGGAGGAATAGTGTAACATCATTGGCATCAGTGGAAATAATAGTGTCCCATCATTGGTATCAATGGGAGAAATATTATCCCATCATTGTTATCAATGGGAGGAATAGTGTCCCATAATTGGAAACCAGTGGAAGGAATAGTGTCCCATCATTGGTATCAATGGGAGGAATAGGGCCCCAATCTTTGGTATCAGTGGAAGAAATAGTGCCCCATCATTGGTATCAATGGAAGGAATTGTGTCCCATTGTTGGCATCAGTGGGAGGAATAGTGCACCATCACTGGTACCAATGTGAGGAATAGCTTCCCATCATTGGTATCAGTGGAAGAAATAGTGTCCTATAATTGGTATCAATAGGAGAAATAGCGCCCCATCATTGGTATCAGCGGAAGGAATAGTGTCCCATCATTGGTGTCACTGGAAATAATAGTGCCCCATATTTGGTGTCAGTGAGAGGACTAATATCCCAGTGTTACTGAAAGTGTGGGAAATATGCCCTATGACCCCTTTCACACTGGCACTGCTCTGTGATAGCAGTAAAGTGCTGCTAGTGTTAGTGGTGCTTTACTGTCATTTTAGCAGGACTTTTCAGCTGGGATTAAAAGTGCCCCCTAGCGGCTGAAGAAAGGAATAAATGCACCTGAAACGCACCGCTGCCGAAGTGCTTTGCAGACGATTCAGCAGCGGTACCCATCAATTTCAATGGGCAGGAGCGGAGGAGGAGTGGTGTATACAGCGCTCCAAAGATGCTGCTTGCAGCACTTTTTCTAACGTCCCGGAAGCTCAGTGCTCCAGTGTGAAAGCACTCGGTGACTTT
The DNA here is from genome assembly GCF_037356315.1 of Lithobates pipiens. Classification (NCBI taxonomy): domain Eukaryota; kingdom Metazoa; phylum Chordata; class Amphibia; order Anura; family Ranidae; genus Lithobates; species Lithobates pipiens. The sequence goes on along the minus strand of NW_027507764.1, from coordinate 436,128,052 downwards.
TTCAGGTGTTTTTCAAGCGCTAATTTTAGCCTTTTAGTGCCAGAAAAATGCTTCAGTGTGAAAGAGGTCTAAGAGCCAGATAAATGCAAGCAAAGGGCCACAGTTTGGGGACTACTGCTATAGACCTACATGGGCAGTGAACACTTACACTGCCCCACTACAAGGAGGGGCTCTTGGGTTTGAAGGCCCTTGTGTGGGTGCTGATGCTCGGTGAAGGGAGCCTCCTGTGTATGGGACATGCCGGGGAATGATGTATAATACCGACTAATAGCAGCGCTCTCCCCTCTGCCTGCATCGTTCCCTGTGTCCAGCAGGTGGCAGGCGTCCCCCTGCAAAGCGACGAGCAGCCATTTAAAGAACGGCAGAAGTGTGAGCTGTCAGTCCCGGGCCGGCTCCAGCCGTCGCTACAGCGCTCAGTAGACAGGGGGGACCGAGCCACAGAGACGTCTGCACTGATCCTGGGAGCAGGTTACCGGCGGGGCTCTGATCGCTATAACCGGACCCGGGAGAGGGAGAGCAGCGGTATCTGGATCGGGCTGTACGGTGGAGCGGTGTGCCCCAGCGATCAGGAGGGGGGAGTCTCATCATCCCACCATCCGAGCCGGGAACAATAGTGCCGCCGGAGGAGGAGAGGAGCCCGGGACCGTCATCTCCCAGCGGGGAGCTCTTCAGCACCGGCGATGCCCGGGACAAGTTGATGGTCTTGGGGGTAGAATAGCAAGTTTCCCCCAGCCCCCCATAGGAGCCCGGCTATGATCCTTCTCCCAGCTCTGTAGCCGCCTCTCCAGCCCCCGGGACAGCCCAGCCCGCCCAGCCGGAGCCCAGGCACGTAGAAGGACAACAAAACCATCGGAGACTCCCCCCATCCCTGAGATCCCCCCCATCCCTGAGATCCCCCCCATCCCTGAGATCCCCCCATCCTCATCCCTGAGCCCCCCCCCCCACCCCCTCCCTCCCCGGGACCCCTCCGCCCGCCCGCCCTGCATGAGCTGACAGGTGCACCGGGACCATGGACAGCGACCGGGACATGTACCGCCACTTCCAGGACTGGTGTCTCAGGACTTATGGGGACTCCGGCAAGACCAAGACGGTGACCCGCAAGAAATACGAGCGGATCGTCCAGCTGCTCAATGGCTCCGAGTCCAGCTCCACCGACAACGCAAAATTCAAATTCTGGGTCAAGTCCAAGGGCTTCCAGCTGGGCCAGACGGGGGACCTCCTCCCCGGGGACAAGCAGGTGCTCTACGTCCCGGTGAAGAGCTCGGTGAGTACCGGGGGTGGTGTACTGCACCTCTCCCCCATCCCTTCCTTTGTTCCCCCCTCTCTCTGCCCTCTACCATCCCTGCCCATTGTCATCCACACACAGGGCCATGGCACCACCAGATGACATGACCTGATGATGGGCATTGTGGGCGCCCCGGCTCCGCACTTCCATATACTTCTACAGGGGGGAGGGGGGGCATCACTCTCATGTCGGATGGGGCCCCCAGTGATGATGTACAGTGGATGGGGCTCTGTGTGTGATGAGGAGGAGGAGGAGGAGGAGGCTGCTGCCAGGCAGATCAGGGAAAGAGTCAGACGGCCTGCCGAGCAGCACACAGGACAAAGATCCGCTCAGCCAGCAACCTCACAGGAGCCACAAGTAGGAGGAGAGGAGGGCCCCTTCCATTCCACTACTAGGGCTGCCATGGCAACATGGACATACACTTACCTCTCCTCTCCTACAACACTCTTCTCACATGTTTCCACAGGCAAGCCATCCATCCTGTCTATTGGCAACATGCGAGTAAGAGCAAGAGAACCATACTACCCACTACTACTCATGTATGTGTATATATCACACATCACACAGGATACAAGGAAGAGCAAGGGAAACATACTACTAAATATTTATATATATCTCACACATCACAAACACACAGGATACACCAAGGAAACGCATACTATAGTGTAATATATATATATATATATATATATATATATATATATATATATATATTCTGCTGTCATTTGCTGTATATACATTTTAACATTTGTAGAAATGTTGATACATCATTCTGCTCCCTCCTGAGAGAAGTGTATGTGATACCAAACTTGTGACTCATAATGAATGGCCCCAAGAGCTTACAATCTACTTTTTGTCAATGATCATATATCATCATTCTGCATGGGGCAATCTTATCTGTTGGCAACATTTAAGTAAGAGCAAATCCAACAGATACTACAGTGTGTGTGTGTATATATGTGTGTATGTATGTATGTATATATATATATATATAATTCTTTTTTTTTTTTTTTGCACGTATGTTAGTGAGGTGCACCCATAGAAGAATCTACAATCTGCTATAATTTAACTTATATGTTAACTTTGGGTATTAAAAAAGAATATTGATGCATTATTCTGCTCTAACTTCCTGAGAGAAGTGTATGACATACTAAAAAACGTGACTCATAATGAATGATCCCAGGAGCTTGCAATCTATGCTTCACCAAATGCATATTCCAATGGGCATCACTTACACAATCAATAGAAGAACAATCTGCTGTAATTTGCCCTTATATCTTGATTACTGAAAAAAAACATTGATACATTGTTTTGCCTTAAATATCTTTTGGAGAGAGGTGTATATGATCCCAAAAAGGTGAATGACCCCAAGAGCTTACAATCTACTTTATATCGTTCACCAATCCATATATCATCATTTCGCATGGGGCAATGGGTGTATCTTATCTGTTGGCAGCATTTAAGTAAGAGCAAGTCAAACAGATACTAAGTTCCCTACCTGCTTGGAGTTTGCATGTTCTCCCTGTGCCTGCGTGGGTTTCCTCTGGGTACTCCGGTTTCCTCCCACACTCCAAAGACATGCTGGTAGGTTAATTGGATCCTGTCTAAATTGTCCTTAGTATGTATGAATGTGAGTTAGGGACCTTAGATTGTAAGCTCCTTGAGGGTAGGGACTGATTTACAATGTATATTTGTAAAGCGCTGCGTAAATTGATGGCGCTATATAAGTAACATAAATAAAATAAATAAATATGTTTTGTGTATATATATATATATATATATATATATATAACATTTATTTATTAAATTTTTAGTGACACACAACCATGGGAGAATCAACCATCTGCTACAATTTGACTTGTATGTTAACACTGAATATTAAAAATATAAAAAACTTTGATGCATTATTCTGCTCTGACTTCCTGAGAGATGTGTATGTGATACCAAAAAGGTGACTCACAAGGAATGATCCCAGGAGCTTACAATCTATGCTTCCCCAAATGCATGTTCCAATGGGCATCACAAACACAATCAATAGAAGAACAATCTGCTATAATTTGTCATTATATTTTGATCTTGATTACTGAAAAAATATTGATACATGATTTTGCCTTAAATAACTTTTGGAGAGAGGTGTAGATGATACAAAAACGTGAATGACCCCAAGAGCTTGCAGTCTCCTTTATGTGCTTCACCCTATGTTATCATTTTGTGTGTGGAAAACACTAGTGGGTTCTCTTACATTTAGCTTGTTGTGTGTCCTGTATGATGAGTTGAGATATGCCATTCTGCTTCATATGAAGTATATAGGTTGATCATTTGGCTGTGATTAGAATTCTATGTCCTGATATAGGGATCTGGAGTCTGATATACAGTATGTTTTACTTTAATGGTCCTGAAAGTGGAATGTAATCATAGAACGTATAGTAGGAGCAGCACTGAGGTAGCCTACGCTGTGACTTCTGTAGAATGCATTCTATTGGCTATTCAGGTTCCTATGTGTGGGTATAGACACCATTCAGTTGTATGCAGATAGGATTATTAACTCCACGTGTGAGGATAGACTCGGCGAGGAAGTCAGTGTTCTGTCTTCATGTCGTGGGTGACGTTGTGACAAGTGAAGTAGGTTTCTTATGGCTTTAGCCCCACAGGTCTCCAGATTTGAAGAAGGAACTGTTTAGCTGTCATCCATTCCTTGGTGACAAGGACCGGTACAGGGCTGTGACATCATCACAGCATGACATGGCAGTTCCCTGTCACTGATGCTGGTGGCTGTGCTCTCCCTTTGTTTATTTTGGCAGGCAGAGAAGTCCCTAGAGTGAGGTGTAGTAAATGGTGAATTCATATTACGTTTAGCCTAAAATAACGTTCTGCCTTCAATGCCCGAACAACTAAAAGAAATCATCTCGCTCTACAATGCTGCAGTTATCACATGTACTCATACATAGGACTACACTGTTTAGTGACACATTGGTTGACAGCATTTTAAAATCATTTCCAGGGGAGCTTTTCCTCACAAGTGGATTTACTAAGCATGTCTTAGAGCAGTTGTTCTCAACCTTGTCCTCGAGTTTTCCAACAGGCCATGTTTTGGGAATTTCTCTTAGATAAAATAGCTGTTCAAAATACCAAGCCATTGACTGATTTAAAGCAACTGTGCAAGATAAAGGAAATCCTGCAAACATGGCCTGCTTGGTGTACTTGAGGACAGGGTTGAGAACCACTGTATTAGAGGACAGTCATCGGTGCACTTCCATCTTTTATTATTAAAATATAATAATATTGATTTAATGTTTAATAATAATGATAAAAATAGTTATATAATAATAATATTTATGTAGTATTATATAATGTGTTATTAACAATACAAAAAATTATATAATATTTAGTAATAATATTACTATTTATGTAATAAAAATGTTTTAACCACTTGCTGACCGCTGTGCGCCGATATATGGCGGCACAATGGCAGCGGTTGGCAAACAGTCGTACCTGCACGTCCCCTTTAACCCTTTAATGTTCTGCTCTACCGTTTGGTAGCACACATTTTGAGTCACACTAACACATTGAAAAATGTGGACTTTAAAGGGTTCATTTGTGGGGCTAGTGGGCCCGCACACCTCATGCAGCGTGACCGTGCCCGTGCGTCTCGTGGACTCGATTTCCGCCAGTGTCCCGCGATCGCGTCATGGAGCGGAAGAACGGGGAGATGCCTATGTAAACAAGGCATTTCCCCACTCTGCCTAGTGGCATGGCAGGGATCTACTGCTCCCTGTCATGGGCAGCAGTGATCGTTGTCATGTCAATGGTAGCCCCTCCCCCCCACAGTTAGAATCACTCCCTAGGACACACTTAACCCCTTGATCGCCCTTAGTGTTTAACCCCTTCCCTGCCAGTGTAATTTACACAGTGATCAATGCATTTTTAGAGCACAGATTGCTGTATAAATGACAATGGTCCCAAAATAGTGTGAAAAGTGTCCGATGTGTCCGCTATAATGTCACACTCACGATAAAAATTACAGATCACCGCCATTACTAATAAAAAAATCTATCCCAATCAATATATGCTTATTGCAATTTTTTTTTTATACCAAAAATATGTAGAAGAATACATAATTGTCGCTCTTTTTTTGTTTGTAGTGCAAAAAAATGAAAACTGCAGAGATGATCAAATACCACCAAAAGAAAGCTCTATTTGTGGGAAAAAAAATCTATTTTGTTTTTGTGTAACATTGCGCGGCTGCGCAGTTGTCAATTAAAGCAACGCAGTGCCGAATCGCAAAAAATGCTGTGGTCAGAAAGGGAGTAAAATCTTCCGGGGCTGAATCGGTTAATATTTAAAAAAACAGGATAATGACAAATAGATTGTAAAAACTGAATGTCATTTTAGAAATAGAACATATTGTCAATTTGAAGAATGTTCAAAACCAAGGACATTTCCAGGGACAGAAAAGAGACAAATCTTCCAAACCTGGGACTATCTCAGGGAATCAAGGCCATTTCAGCAGCCATGCCTTAGCTCTGGTCACATTGTGATTGTCTTTGGCCTGTATTTCAAGGCAGGCTCTATTTTCATTCTGTTGATGCCTCCTCCAGATCTGTAGAGAGTCTGATTCGTGATCCACCCCCTTTACTATGGTGTAATCCTTCTTGCAGTTTCCTGGGTGCCAGGCACCCTCTGACAACATTGTATGAGCTTTTGTGCCAGGGCTTCTCTTTCTCCCAGTACTTTCTGTGTGGAAAGAAGATCCTAGATTATTGGAATGTATCTCTGTTTCCAGCTCCTGTTTACTCCTGCACATTGCAATCAGCACATGTTCCAGATGCTTAATAAGACGGACATGCCATGTGTGGTTCAACCCTTTATTTTTAACATCATTTTAGTCTAGAATAAAAAGAAAAAAAAGACAGTTTAAAGCTGCCTTGTTTATCTTAAATTCTGATATTTCTTCTGCTTTTTTGCTGCCACTAGATTTCCTCAATCTGATGTCTATCATCATTCAACCTGCTTTCTCTGAGCCCAGGTCACCCTGGATCTGTCCTTGCCTGTGACTGGACAGTGAAAAGTAAGAATCAGCACAGCAATCAGCTCATTTCTGTCACTCTGCTTTCTACTGCTATCAGAGTGCTTCTTGTCAGCACTGATTGGCTCCTTGTGCTGCTTCTTCCTTTCACATTCAGGCCCGCTGTACAAGGACTATAAAAAGGCGATACCAGGTCAAGTTCAGGTTTAGTGCTTGTGTTAAAATATACATATTTAATGATATATTAATGATGAAAAAAGTTGCATTTAATTGTCATTTTGTATCTGAGTTCAGCTGTAAATATATTAATTCTAGGCAAAAATTTCCTTCCTCGTTTTGGATAGAGTAGGGAAGTGTTACAATATTAGTCAGGGCTCTATTGTTCTTCAGTTCTGACTGGACTTCAGAGAAAGTTTCCCCAAAGGGCACACAAGGGGTTATTTACTACAACTGGAGCATGCAAAATGTGGTGCAGCTCTGCATAGAAACCAATCAGCTTCCAGATTTTATTGACAAAGCTTAAAGTGGTTGTAAACCTCAGACATGAAATATGAACAAAGCATATCCCTCTATAGTGTGTACTTGTCTCAATTTAAGAGCACTTTTTTTCCCACAAATAGAGCTTTCTTTTGGTAGTATTTGATCTCCTCTGCGGTTTTTAATTTTGTGCTATAAACAAAAAAAGAGCGACAAGTTTGAAAAAAAAAACACAATATTTTGTACTTTTTGCTATAATAAATATCCCCCCTTTTTATTTTTTTTATTTTTTACTAGTAATGGCGGCGATCTGCAAATTTTTATCGGGACTGCGACATTATGGAGGACACATCAAACACATTTTTAGGATCATTGGCATTTATACAGTGATCAGTGCTATAAATATGCACTGATTACTGTAAAAATGTCACTGTCAGGGAAGGGGTTAACACTAGGGGGCGATCAAGGGATTAACTGTGTTCCCTGTGTGTGTTTCTAACTGTAGGGGGATGGGACTGACTAGAGCGGATGACAGATCATGGTTTCTAGCTATTAGGAACTCACGATCTGTCATTCCTCACAGAACAGAACAGGGATTTGTGTGTTTACAGACACACGTCCCTGTTCTGCCTCTCGTGCCCAGGATCGCGATGACCGCCGGCCATGAGCATCGGCACCCCCGCAGTGCAGCGGGCACATGCGCACCTGCTATCCTGATCCCGAGAGCCGATGTACAGTTAGGCCGATTCGTGGGACAGTACTGACCTGCCGCCATATAATGACGGCAGCTGGTCGGCAAGCGGTTAAAGTAGATTGTAATAATTGGAAAAAGTCAAATGCTGAGAAAATGCCAAGTGTGAAAAAGATCTTCAGCATATCCCTAAAGGCCTGTTTGGATTTACTAAGTGGTGGTAAAAACTCCCTGCAGTAGCTCCACTGAACACGACCCACTCAAGCAAATTGGGACGTGCCGTTGCTGTGTGCAATGCACACTATTGTTGTGAATTGGTGTGGCATTTACTTTATATTGCCCCCTCACTGCCTGTCGAACATCTCTGACAAGCAATCCAAACACTTCCCCACATCTACACCAACCTAAAAATGAGGCAGGTGTAGAGTGGTGTAAGCTCCCTGGGAAGTTTATTTAGAAAAAAAGGGCAGAAAATATTTTCACCTTTTATAAAAAAATTTGTAAACATTAGACAGGTTTGTAAATGATCAGAAATGATATTTTGTTTAGAAAAATGATTAATTATAGAAATTGTTTGTTTTGTCAATAAACCCCTTTGGGACAAAATTCAGGCCACATTAATAGGGGTGGGAATGATTTAATTCCTCCAATCTTAACCTCCTGGCTTCCAGTGGATATTGCTGAGAGCTGATAACAGTACAGGTGGGATGAGGAGGGAAGTGAGTGCTGGAGTAATAAGCCTGAAGGGGGAACCCCATGAGGTGTAAATTGTTACCATGCTTGTGTTTGTACATGAATATGTGAAAGATAATGGACCTCACTGAGAAATGTGTGTGTTGGCCATGGGAACGTTCACTCAGATTTAGGCTGGGTTCACACTGCAGACGGATGCGGCTCACAGTAAGGGTCCGGTGCATCCCTGTTCTCAGTTTCAGGGACAAATCGGACCGAAATTTTTGCCTGAATTTGGACCTGAAACTGGTCCAAAGATGCACAGCCGCTCCAGAGATGTGTGAGCCGCCTCCATTGAGAGCCAGTCACAATCTTCTGTAGTGCCAATTGAATGCTGGGAAACATATTCGCACTAGTGTAAACCCAGCACTAGTGTGAACCTGGCCTCAAAGTATCTAGCTTTTTTTTCTATAGAACACAATTGGATTTGTTGGGATTCTGTTTGATAAAATCAGCAGTTCACAAGTTTTCAAAGAGAAATGATATGGCAGTTTGGTATACTTGGAATAGAAAAAAAATGTTAGTTTCCATGGATTACTGCACATTGCTGCTACAAGTACAGTGCAATCACTGTAACTTACTGCAATTAAGGGCTAGTCAGGATTCACATTTATTATTATTATACAGGATTTATATAGCTCTGACAGTTTGCGCAGTGCTTTACAACATGAGGGCAGACAGAACAGTTACAATCCAATCCAATAGGAAGGAAGAATCAGGGCCTTGCTCATTAGCGCTTACACATTTAAATATAAAACAGTACATTTTTACCCAGGGAACAAAGGGGCCTCACTCCAATGATGTCACTTCAAAGTAAAACAAGATAAACCTATTGCGGGTGAAACGCATTTGTTTCTCCTGTGGGAGGGAATTTCCACATTTGCTGGATTGGGCTAAAAAAGTTCTACTTTGAAGTGATGTTAGCTGAGTGCTGACACTTTGTTCCTTGGAGACAGTTGTGTGAAGCATAAATGGGCTCCTAGGCCAGCACCTGGGTACACAAAGGTAGAGAGATTTTGAAATCTTGGAGTGATGACCGCCATTCTTTTTGCTACACACTTTCCGTTATTCTGGGCCTGTTCTGAGCTCTGCTTTCTATTTGGATAGAGGAGATTCAACAGAGAATATCTGAGTTAGGGTGCATCTTGTAGGACTTGCACATCCAGTCCCCTTTCACGCGACAAGCCCGCTCGGATTCGCCTGTCCGTTTTTCAGGTGGATCCAAGCAGGCTATCCATTGACCCCTATGGGCAGGTGGAGATGTGTCCACTGACACCCATCTGCCATCCGATCCTCTCAAGACAGATGTATGGCGATACGTCTGCCATCCAAACCTCTCAAGACAGACGTATGGCGATACGTCTGCCATCCGTCTTTGCGGATTGGATGAAATCTGATGAAAACAGACATGCTTTCACACAACAAGCCCGCTCTGATCTGCCTGTCTGATTTTCCATTGATTCTATGGGCAAGCAGATGTCAGTGGAGATGTGCCCACTGATACCCGTCTGCCATCCGATCCTCACAAGACAGATTTATGGCGATAGGTCATGGCGGATCGGATGAGATCTGATGATAACAGACATGCTGACTGTTTTTGTCCAATCTCCCCATAGAGATCAGGGGGGCTCTGATAGGTCCCTCCCTGCTCAGTGAGCAGGGAGGGACCTGTCATCTGCTGGCTCAGCGGAGATCAACAGAGCGATCTTCCGCTGAGCTGGATCTGCCTTGTGTGGAAGGGGCCTTAGGCTTGAAGCACGTTTGTGCATAAGGCTGTATAGAGCAAATAGTCCTGGGCCTGGGATATACAGCTGTCGCATACAGCTAACTATATTAATCAATACCTGTTTGCAGGTTTATGTCCCACCCATGCATAAAGTCAAAAATTCCTTATATAAGACTGTCTGTGTCTTGGGTTGTAAACCTATACGCATATATAAGGTTACACAAGTAGTGGTGTAAACCAGTGGCAGCTGTGTATCTTGGGTGCAAAAGTCCACTTGCAGTTTATGTTATACAGCCTCACATAGCCACAAAGGATTATAAATCCATTTTGTGTGTACTAGATGAATTTGCAAACCTAGTTATTACCTTGTAGCAGTGACATCATGACTTCAGAGAGCAGAACTATGGGAGGGACACAGCAGCCCACTCACTACAGGCTGCCTGCAGAAACCTACAGGAGGGGATCATTTCAAGACCAGTTACCCTGCATACGGAGAGAGTGAGAGCAACACTGTCTGGTCTTTATTACTGCACTGATGTGCAAAGCAATACACAAAGCACTCCAAGATTAAGTAAGAATACACATGGCTCCTATATTCAGACAATATTGTTGAACCTGTAGGTCCTATTTAAAAGAGAAGTTCTGGATTTAAAAAAAATAAACATTTTCACTTGCCTAGGTAGATGCAGCATAGATCTAATGCTGATTCCATTCCCCGCCGACTCTGCAGTGATAACTGAGCAATCAAACACCGCTGATTTCTCACTTATCCCCTCTACTTTGAGCAGAGAGCCGGGACTGTCAGCCAGCAGCTCTCTGCACTCCTCTCCAGCGCTCACTGTGGAGGGGGTGGAAGAGGCTGGCTCAGGCTTTCGGGAGATCGCTGAGAGGCTGAGCCAGATACTGCTGATCCAGGTTTCTGGATGGATCCTGACCATATGGTCAGGATATTTTCAGAGCCTGGACTGACTCTGTTACGTCAGTCGACAGCAGGCTGAAGCCTGCTGTTCACTGAAAATGGATCACAGGAGTGAAAACGAACTGTACACCTTTTGATCCATAGAAGTATAACCAAAAAAGCTTTGGCTATACTTCTCCTTTAATGACATTTTTTAGGATATTAATAGACTTAGAATATTGACAGACCTAGGGCAGTTTGGGTGCTTATTTCTATTATTGATATCCATTATGCACAGTAAACTGTGTTCCAGATTTCTGAAATGTGCTTAATCCAATTCTTTATTGTTATAAAGTAAAGTAGCAGCTGTAATGTTGGAGGCATCTTGATAGGACAATCTCGCCTAGTGCCAAACATTGAAGGTAGCCTGAGAGGTTGGGTCAGCCTTTGCAAAAAGTGGGGATTAGCATACCAAAATTGGGAGGCTTCATGGTGTTGAAGACAAGGTATATATGGACGCCTGAAAAGAGCCTGCATAATATTTCAGTTTCTACTTTAGGGTTGTTGTAGAATAAAAATGTAACTTCAAACTTACGCACTTGGGTAATATGTCCTACAGTGAGGGAAAAAAAGTATTTGATCTCCTGCTGATTTTGCACGTTTGCCCACTGACAAAGAAATGATCAGTCTGTATTTTTAATGGTAGGTTTATTTTAACAGTGAGAGACAAAATCAGAACAAAAATATCCAGAAAAACACATTTCAAAAAAGTTATAAATTGATTTGCATTTTAATGAGTGAAATAAGTACTTGACCCCTCACAAAACATGACTAGTGCCCCGTACACGCGTTTGGAATTTTGGTCATAAAAAGCTCTGATGGTTTTCCTAATGGAATTCCGACGGGATTTCGCTCAAGCTGTCTTGCATACACACGGTCACACTAAATTCCGACCGTCAAGAACGCGGTGACGTACAACATGTACGACGGGACTAGAAAAGGGAAGTTCAATAGCCAGTAGCGAATAGCTTCCATCTCGTAGTTGAATCTGAGCATGCGTACGTTTTTGCGCATGGGAATTGCATAGACACGATCGAAATTTCCGATAGAAACTATTTCCGTCTGAAAAATTGAAACCTGCTCCTAGTCTTTTGCTGATGGAAATTCGGCCAGCAAAATTCAGATGGAGCATACACAGTCGCATTTTCCGACTAAAAGCTCTCATCGGTATTTTGCTGGCCGAAATTCCGACTGTGTGTATGCGGCATAAGTGTTTGGTGGCAAAAGCCTTGTTGGCACTCACAGAGGTCAGACATTTCTTGTAGTTGGTCACCAGGTTTTCACACATTTCAGGAGGGATTTTATTCCACTCCTCTTTGCAGATTCTCTCCAAGTCATTAAGGTTTTGATTCTGACATTTTGTAACTTGAACCTTCAGCTCCCAACATATTTTCTATGGGATTAAGGTCTGCAGACTAGCTAGCCCACTCCAGGACCTTAATGTGCATCTTCTTGAGCCACTCCCTTGTTGCCTTGGCCGTGTGTGTTTTGGGTCATTATCATGCTGGAATACCCATCCATGACCTATTTTAAATGCCCTGGGGGAAGGAAGTTCTCACCCAAGATTTGACAGTACTGGCCCCATCCATTGTCCCTTTGATGCGGTGAAGTTGTCTTGTCCCCTAAAAGCATAATGTTTCCAGCTCCATGTTTGATGGTGGGGATGGTGTTCTTTGGGGTCATAGGCAGCACTCCTCCTCCAAACACGACGAGTTGAGTTGATGGCAAAGAGCTTGATTTTGGTCTCATCTGACCACAACACTTTCACCCAGTTCTCCTCTGAATCATTCAGTTGTTCACGGCGTAGTGTGTTACCATTTGTTTTCTAGGTGCCTTTGGTCCCAGCTGCCTTTAGATCACTGACAAGGTTCTCCTGTGTTGTTCTGGGCTGATTCCTCACCATTCTTATGATAATTGAAACTTCATGAGGCGAGATCTTGCATGGAGCCCCAGACCAAATGAGATTGACAGTTTTTTATTTTTTTCCATTTGCGAATAATGGCACAAACTGTTGTCACCCTCTCACCAAGCTACTTGGCGATGGTCTTGTAGCCCTTTCCAGCCGTGTGTAGGCCTACAATCTTGTCCCTGACATCCTTGGACAGCTCTTTGGTCTTGGTCATGGTAGAGAGATTGGAATCTGATTGATTGCTTCTGCGGACAGCTGTCTTTTATACAGATGATTCACATCTATGCATTTTTAGTGCTTTTTGTATTTTGCAGGTTTGCACTACAGAACGTGTTTCATAGTAAACCATGTTAAATGGACTGTAGTGCAAATCTGCAAAATGCAAAAAGCACTTAAAGTGCATTGGTGTGAATCAAACCTAAGGGAGTGCTCCTAAATCTGGTTACTTGTATAGAAGACATCTGGGGATCAGAAATCTTGCTGATTATTAGGGGATCAAATATTTATTTCACTCATTAAAATGCAAGATTAATTTATAACATTTTTGAAATTCAGTTTTCTGGATATTTTTGTTATTCGGTTTCTCGCTGTTAAATTAAACCTACCAGTAAAATTATAGACTGATCATTTCTTTGTCAGTGGGCAAATGTACAAAATCAGGAGGGGATCAAATACTTTTTTTCCCTCACTATATATGCATGTGCAGGTAAGCAGAGATGCACAGAGGCATCACCATTTACACAAGTACAGGGTCATACAGACAGTCATTTCTATGGCCTGCGGTATGCCCCACCTGCAGCATCTCTGGTGCAGAGAATTGTACACAAACTTATTTTATGCCTGCAAACTTCTAAGCACCTGAGGTCTTATGCCTGCAAATTTCAATGTACATGAGGTCTTACAGTTTTATGTTCAGTTTTAAAAAGGATTAGGTCCTCCTGTCAGGTTTTTATTGAAGTCTATGTTTTGATTTGGGAGATTTTGATTCCCTTCTTGTTCTGATAATATTCTAGTGAACTACACTGTTTCTCCTATCTGGACTATGTTCTTCATATACTGCTACAGACAAAACAAAGGGACATTGCTGTCCATGATTTTTTTTTCCTAAAACGTCTATGGCAGATTTTGAGTGGCACATTTAATGTGTTACTAAACCCAGGACCCTGTATTCATTATATCTGGTCTCCCACAGTACACAAAACATGGAAATGCAATTATTTTAGTATATATAAACTACTAAATACTTTTGCTCATCAGCAGTTAGAGCAGTCTTGTGACTTTTATATGTGTCTGGTTAAAGCTTGTAAGATGAGTTCTGAAAACTGACTGTCCTATCAGGATGCAGGACCCCTGACCCTCTATCTGGACAGTGCTGATTGGCCCTGTGCTGATCACATGCATCCTCCCAAGAAAAAAAAACTCTCTAGCAATACACACCAAACTGAGCCCGTGCAGCTTGTCCTCTGGCTCTGTATTATCAGGAAATATACTGGGGGGTAGTTGAAGGAGGAGATGATCAGAAGAGACGTGATCAAACAGACTTTTTACACAATGCAGAGGATTAACCCCTTAGGTTCCCCAGTGAGTATAACAAGCATTCTTTACTGCATATACAGACTTATTTTACTGTTGCGGGTTTAGTAACACTGAGTGCAGCACTTCATATTGACATTAACTTGTTTAACTAATATCTTCTAATGGCCTGTACACACGATCTGAAAATCCTGCGAAAAATACTGCTTTCAAAGTGATTGTGCAATAATATGATTGTTAGTACACAGCTTTCGAGAGCCGATCACAACAGTTCTTCCGATATTATCCGATGGGACAAGCATGAAAATTTTTCTCGTACGATACCAGATTGTACAGTTTTCGATTAATCAATACAGTTTTCATTTAAAAATACAATACAAATACACTACAACACATTATATCACTTCTGAATTTTTATTCTGTTGTACAAGAATTTTCATCACTTTAGTAAACTCTTCATTTTCGGTATGAGTCTAGCATACAAAAAAAATGGACGATCTGTCGTACGATATTCGGATCGTATGTATGGGCCATTAGTTATGGAAACTCCATTTGTAGTCCTATATCTTTGTAAATGGTAGCAGGCACATCCACTCTTTCTCTAATTAGTCATAATGGTGCAAGCTTGGTGTTTACTTTGACTTAAGGTAGCATTATGGATGGTATTTATTGAATGTTATGATGCATTCTATGCTGTCCATAAGTACAAAGTAATGTGGTTTATTGGAGCTGGGCTATTTTGTATCATTATTTCTATTAACATCATCATTATTATTTCCTTTAGACTCCACTGAAAAGTTGCAATCTATAATTGCCTAAGCAGCCATCCCATTGAGAGACCTATATTAAAAATGTATTGCTTAGAAAAATGAGCTGGCCACAGCTTCTCGACTGGATGACGGTGGCAAGTAGAAATCTCTACATCTCAACATCTCCAGGGGGCAAAAATTAAGTTAAATTCTGTTATAAAATTATACACTTTTGGCGCATAAGGTACACAAATTTGCACTTGATATAAATGAGCATATCTAGGAAAGTGGGTCTTCCACCTTTCCCCCAGATATGCTCATTCATATAAGGTTCTTATTCATATAAGGTGCAAATGTGGACCCCTTGTTGGATGCTTCTCTACAGATCTATGTTCAAGCACAAAGTTCAATGATGGTTTATTTACTAAAACTGGAATGTGCAAAATCTTTTGCAGCTGTACATAGAAACCAATCAGCTTCCAGGTTTTTTTGGCAATGCTTACTTGAACTAACTGAAGTTAGAAGCTGATTGGCTACCACGCACAACTTCACCAGATTTTGCACTCTCCAGGTTTAGTAAATCAATGCCATTGGAATTAATCAGATGAAGTCCAGTCAATGAAAGATATATTTTGATTGGTTACCATGTTCTTGCTTCGCTCTTTGTCTCTTTGAATGAGCCCTATGAAAATGTTTGTGGAAAAGTATGAAAGAGGTGTAACCCTTTGAATACCATTTAAAACCATTGAGAACTATTTTAACCACTTCCCGCCCAAGGTACGTTGAGGGACGTCCTTGACTTTGCGGGGTATATCTGAATGATGCCTGCAGCTACAGGCATCATTCAGATATCGTCTTTTTCAGACGGCGATTCCCTACACCATAGGAATTATCATAGTGGCTGTTCCACCGCTTGATTGTTCTTATGGGTGGCGAGAGGGGACGCCCCCACCTCCCGCCACCCTCATGTGCTTCTACCGACTCACTGCTTCCATCGGTGAGACGGAGAATTAATCCAGCAGCCCTGGATGGTGATCATAGAGATTTCCGGTGGACCAGATGGTCACCGGAGTCTCTATGATCGTTCGGAGGCCGGGCTCGATGTTATGGCCTCTGCATTCAAACGAATGGTGCCTCCTCGGTTGGGAAGCCGAGATCGTTTTTTACATTTTTTTTTATTTCAGCCTAGAGGTGAGATGCGGGGTCTTATTGACCTCATATCTCACTGTAAAGAGGACCGATCATGCCATATTCCTATTACAAGGGATGTTTACATTCCTTGTAATAGGAATAAAAGTGATCAAATTATTTTTTATTTTTTAAATAATAGTCAAATTAACAATAATTTTTTTATTTTATTTAAGCACCCCTGGCCCCATGTGCTCGCACGCAGAAGCAAAAGCATACACAAGTCCCACCCACATATGAAAACGGTGTTCAAACCACATGTGAGGTATCGCTGCGAAAGTTAGAGTGAGAGAAATAATTCTAGCCCCAGACCTCCTCTTTAACTCAAAACATGTAACCAGTAAACATTTTTAAAGCGTCGCCTATGGGGATTTTTAAGTACCGAAGTTTGGCGCCATTCCACGAGCGTGTGCAATTTTGAAGGGTGACGTGCTAGGTATCTATTTACTCGGCATAACCTCATCTTTCACATTGTGCAAAAAATTGGGCTAACTTTAATGTTTATTTTTAAAGCATTAAACAGTTTTTTTTCCATAAGAAAGTGTTTGAAAAATTGCTGTGCAAATACCATGCGAGATAAAAAGTTGCAATGACCGCCATTGTATTCTGTAGGGTCTTTGCTAAAAAAACATATATATAATGTTTGGGGGTTCTATGTAATTTTCGAGCAAAAAAATTATGAATTTTACATGTAAGAGAGAAATGGCAGAATTGGCCTGGATGTGAAGTGGTTAATAACATTAATAACAGATACGCTAAAAAAACATACAGTAGATACTCTGTACTTTTAGAAACTGAATTTAATTTTTCATTGGCCATATGATGTCTGTTGAGGCAGAATATTGCTTTACCAATGTGTCTATTGGTATCCACTAGTTAGGGGTCAGTAGGTTGAGTTTATTCCTCATTGTCTTTTGTAGCCCTAAACTTTCATAAAATGCCCAAAACTTTTACTCAGTGGGATTATCTTGAATACAGCTCAGACCCTGACCATGGAGGAAAACCACATTCAGTAAGGATGTCACAGCCTAAAAGTTATATTCATCCTATGACAACTTCTTAAATTGAGTGGCTGTACAAAGCCAAATAAAAAGCAATGAAGATGTGTATATTCCTGAAGCCTTAGCAACCAATCAGAAGTAATTTCTTTCTGGTCCAGTTACAGTAAACCCGATTCTTATCTGGTTGCTATGGTTTTCTTTGCACATCTCTATTTCTCTTTGCAGTGCTTTATTGTATGTTTTACCTGCTTGTATATAAAGCTGAATAATCTTGGTTGTGTATAAAGTTACACAGACCTGAAGGTCTGCTGCTGGTTGCTGTTCCTGTTTTCTTTGTCTGCACAAACTATGTATTAGCTCCAATGATTTCCTCTGGGATCTTCTCATACAGTAACAGGTCAGGTCAGCATGGTCAGTTATGGAAGAACTCCACAGTGGCAAATCTTCAAAGAAGGCTCTATAATCAGTAAAGCTTTAAACGAACAGTGCCCTAATCATCTTACACTCAGTATATTATGTGATTAATTGTGGGCACAGATATCCGCTAAATTATGTTTTTAGTAGACAACAACATGGGCCGAATCTATATTCAAATGAAGATCTCACACGGAGATCCCAGTGGTGGGATTTACCCGTCATAAATTAGCCATTCAGGTTTAGAATTTGTTTTAAATTGTTGATTTTCTAAACATTTGTTTGATTTTTCTGGTTAATGGTGACGATACAGCAATCATTTTTGCCCACAGTGACAAGAAAAATTGAAAGTGAAGGATGTTGCTTATCTGAACGAATTACATTTTAACCTAATGCTAACACATTCGAATGTGGTCCTGTCTGTAAAAAGTATACTTATACTTGTAATGTGTTAGAAAGAGTTTCATCCAGGACATTCATGGTCACTAATGTTCATTCTTTTGCATGATCATTTATGAAAGAACAATGCAACCAACTCCAATGGCTGATGAACATATAATGTGTATACAATTGTGCTCATAAGTTTACATACCCTGGCAGAATTTATGATTTCTTGGCCATTTTTCAGAGAATATGAATGATAACACAAAAACATTTCTTTCCCTCATGGTTAGTGTTTGGCTGAAGCCATTTATTATCTATCAACTGTGTTTACTCTTTTTAAATCATAATGGTAACAGAAACTACCCAAATGACCCTGATCAAAAGTTTACATACCCCTGGTGATTTTGGCCTGATAACGTGCACACAAGTTGAAACAAAGGGGTTTGAATGGCTATTCAGGTAGACTAAAATTTCAGCCACAACGGCCAGGAAAATTGTTCGGGATGCAAAGAAAAATCCACAAATAACTTTAGGTGAAATACAGGACTATGAAAACATGTGGTGTGGCTGTTTCAAGGTGCACAATAAGGAGGCACTTGAAGAAAGATGGGCTGCATGGTCGAGTCACCAGAAGAAAGGCATTACTACACAAATGCCACAAAGTATCCCACTTACAATGCGCCAAGCAGCACAGAGAAAAGCTTCAAACCTTCTGGCATAAAGTCATTTGGAGTGATGAGACCAAAATTGAGATTTTTTGGCCACAACCATAAACGCTACAATTGGAGAGGAGTCAACAAGACCTATGATGAAAGGTACACCATTCCTACTGTGAAACACGTAGGTGGATTGCTGATATTTTGGGGATGTGTGAGCTACGAAGGCACATGAAATTTGGTCAAAATTGATGGCAAGATGAATGCAGTATGTTTTTAAAAATTACTGGAGGAACATTTGAATTCATCAGCCAGGAAGCTGCACATGGGATGTTGGACATTCCAACATGACAATGATCCATAAACACAAGGCCAAGTTGACCTGTCCTTGGCTACAGCAGAATAAAGTGAAGGTTCTGGAGTGGCCATCTCAGTCTCCTGACATCAATATCATTCTCATTGAGAATTTCCAGTAACTGGAGGCTTTTTGCCAGGAGGAATGGGCAGCTTTACCATCTGAGAAGATAAAAGGCCTCATCCACAAATGCCACAAAAGACTTCAAGCTGTCATTGATGTTAAAGAGGGCAATACACAGTATTAAGAACTGGGGTTTGTGAACTTTTGATCAGGGTAATTTGAGTAGTTTCTGCTGCCATTATGATTTAAAAAGAGTAAACAGTTGATTGCTAATAAATGGCTTCAGCCAAACACTAACCATGAGTGAAAGAAAGGTTTTTGTGTTATAATTCATATTCTCTGAAAAAGGGCCAAGAAATCATACATTTTACCAGGGTATGTAAACTTATGAGCAAAACTGTATATAAATATACTTCTAAATATGCAAAGTACTATAAATTTAAATAAGCTTTGCTTCAGATTATTCTTTCCTTGATTTCATAAGCACTAAAATCAAAACCCGTTTAATATGTCTGGGAATCTATTCAAGTAGCAGGTTTGGACAAAACTTTTAAGTCCCCATGCACTGTGGGCATTTAGCCCCAGTGCATAAGCCTTTGGATTTAACTGTGGGTGGAGGGCACCAGTGCGCCAACCAACTCCGCTACAGGCAGTCTGCCAAACTTTATGAGAGGCTTACAGCTGCTGAGGCTGGACTGTGCACCTAGCGGCACTTCTGTTTAGCGTAGAATATGCCCAGGAATGAATATTGGGAATACAGACTTCTTGTGTCCTGAACATTCATCCCTAGGCACATGCTGCCCTAAATGGTCATACTGCTAGGTGCACAGTTCAGCCCCATCCAGCCACAGCATAGAGTTTGGCAGAGCCTGCAGCAGGACTGGTTGGTGCACATGTTCCCTCTGCCTGCGGCTAAACATCAGAGCCTTAGGCACTAGGGCAAAATGCCCAGAGTGCATGAGGGCCTAAGGACTTTTGAACTAAATTAGTTGACTCAGTGATAACATCATTGAATGCTCTAACAAACTAAATTTCAGAATTCCATGCCAGCATTCGAAAAAGAAAACCAAACTGTTTATAGCTATCTTTAGTTTGCATCCCCTAACAGTGGTGTCAAACTCTTGCAGCTAACTTATCTAATTATCCTATTCTACAATAATCAGACTCCATCACAGAATTGTGGCACTGTCACTTGGCTTTATAACGCATCTAGGAGTTGGGTAGAACTATGAATTCTGGCAATTTTGTGGTTGAACTGGATGGACTTGTGTCTTTTGTCAACCTGACTAACTATGTAGCTATAGCAGGGATATTTTGCTTGTGAGACCCCGGTAACATATCTCAGCATGTGACTCATCTTGCTAGCAACCATGCAAATATTAGTTCTAGATCAGGGGTGTCCAGTCCATGGGCCATGGGCCGCATGCGGCCTAACACAAAAACTGTAAACTTGCGGCTATGAATGCGGCCAGTTCACCATTGGAGAGATGCCGGGGATGCCGTGTTTGGCATAGCACCCATGGCTGTGGCCAGCACAGAGAAGTATGGCCCAGGGACATCTGGAGGGATGCCATGTTTGCAATAGTACCGGCGGCACATGCAGGGACTCCTGCAAAATTGCACCACATTTGAGGTGCCATTAATAATGAATGGCACCCAAACATGCATGGTGTATTTTGGCATAATTGCAGTGCGATTTTGAATCAGGATCTGTGCAAATCTGCCAGCGATTCCGAATCGTTGCATGTGAATGAGGCTTTATTGTTAGTGTTTTTTATGTGCGGCCTAAGACAATTCCTCTTCTTTCAATGTGGCCTAGGAGAGTCAAAAGGTTGGACACCTATGTTCCAGATGGAGTCGTATGTTTGACAGTATTATTTTACATTCAGGAGTCCGCCAGATGGTTATTCCTGTAAGATGAACATTTTTAGGCACATTGACAAAGGTTTGTCTGATAGATCTCAGTTGCATGTGAAGATTGGGTGCTGATGCATCTGATGTGTATGAATATCTACTACTCCAAGACTATAAGTACTGAAATTGTCTTTGTTGAACCATCTACTATATACCAGGCCTTGAAAATGAGAATTGGTACCATGCTGATTGATGGTGAGCAATTTGCCATTTTTATAGACAAGGCCCCCAGTTGTATGTTATATGGGTGATGTGTGGTTTCATGCCAAACAGATTTCTTTCATTTGTTTTTTTTCTTGGTAATTATTATTTGTTATTCATAATCTCTAATTATAGATAGCAAACAAAACCCTTTTCAGTTATTGTGTCCATGCCTTTCTGTGGATCTGGTCATTCTCTTTTATACCAACCCCGCCAGACGAACAATCCACATCTGCACTACATTTTTATGCCGAGCTGATTAAGAATAGAGATGGCAAAGCCTTCATCCACACACGATGTATTGCAAGCCGACACATGCTAAAATCCAGATCTAAATGAATCTAATTGAAATCATCTGCTGCAGAACATCCTAAAAGAACATCTGTCAGTCAGAAGAATGTGTCAGCCTTCGCTCTGACAGGCTGGAGGTGCTGCGGAGGCCACGGCTTCCTATTTGTGAAGAAGTGGCATCCCATGGTGACCCAGCTCATTAAAATCTTACCAGCCTGAGAGGCATGACACAGCTCCCCCACCACCTGCTTTTCAGGCTAGAGGGAGGTAGGAGAGGGACCAAACCTGAGGCTGGCAGGGGGGGAGGGGCAGCTGAATGAAAATCTGCTGCAGGGTTGATGAGGGCTGTGTGGAAGGTGGAGAATGGAAAAAAAAAAAAAAAACATGGGGAAGGGAGATAAGACCCGAAGCGAAATCCAGAAATATGAAGGAGGAGTTGGATGTTTGTGGGATGAATGGAAATGGATGGCAGTCTGGTGCCGGGACTCTATTCATGTACCTGACCTGACGTGTGATAACACCTCATCTGGACTGAAGCAGAGCAGACCGGTTTCTATTGAAAACATATGGGCCGGTGATCCTAATTCATTTAGATTGTCCCATTTACACTATTGCAGAGTGTTCCCCTAGTTTCTGTAGACGTGACGGGCAGTGTTGTATCTCCAGAGATGCGCACTGCTCTGCAAAGCTCCCACTTCTAGACACATACAAAGGAACGTGCTTCGCAGGGCTGGGCTGGCTAAAAATGAATGTACCTAATGGTAGATTGATTTCATAACTAAGTGTTTTATTGAAAAAAGATTTAGAAACACAAAATATTTATTAAAATGCAGGTGATATTATAGGGAGTTATATCTTCTGAAACACACTTGGTATCCTGTTTGAAACAATTTTTAAATTTTGTTTCCTAGAAAATGACTTAAAATCATCATGAGAATGGGGGTTATTTACTAAAGGCAACTCCACTTTGTACTACAAGTGCACTGCAAGTGCAGTTGGAGGTGCAGTCGCTGTAGATCTGAGAGGGACGTGCAAGGAAAATAAAAAACAGCATTTTTGCTTATACACGATTAGGTGATAAAATCAGCAGAGCGTCCCCTCATTTCAGAGCTTCCCCTCAGATCTACAGTGACTGCACTTACAAGTGTACTTGTAGTGCAAAGTGGATTTGCCTTTAGTAAACCCCACTATTTATATATGGCAGTCAGGGCTCCTAGCCTGACCTGTACCCCAAGTGGAAGACACCAAATAAGGGACATAGATGCCAGAGCGGAGTCCCTAAAGTCAGCTTAGGATCAAAATATGTTAGTTGCAAATTGTTATATTGCGCAATATTTAATAACTGTGCATCATATCACTATTTTCAGTTAAAAATTTACAAAATTAAATTTTAGTCAACACAAACGCAATCTAATCCACAATTTTAAAATGTAAAATTAGATGGTGTAAATAAATAAATGCCAAAAATGTTGAGCCTCAAAACGTTTGTGCCTGCAAAAAGGACAAACAAATGATTAACCTAAACTATCAATAGACGATACTTTAAATGCCTTTAAAGCTCATCCGTTTAGAGTTAATCGTGAATGACTGACACAAAATGATTTCTCTCATGCTTGAGTGCATGGCAATACCCAATATATGTTGTGCACTTGATTCATACATGTGCATGCTCTACATTCGTATGTATTTGGCTGCTGGACAGGGTTACTTTTTACAATTTTTCTTTTAAATTTTTTGTTTTTTATTACGCTTTTATTTTTTATTTTTTTACCTTTTATTGCTGTTAGAAGGGGGCTAACAATTGGGGTCTAGCATTGGGAAAGTGACAGGTACTCTTTATGTAGACATCAGACCTCTAACATCCCTCCAGCCCCCTACTCCAGCCAATCAATAATTTTACATGTGTTTGCTTAAATTAATCTCACACAAAGTAAAGGATCTGGGTCTGCAAGTGCAGGGTCTGCATTGAGTACCCAATGAGTATCAAAGTGGGGCTTGATAATTATTTCCATATTAGGTTTAGATGCCTGCTGATTTTCCATACATTAGGGTGCAAAACCAAACATAATTTCAATGAGACCTGTAGGGGCAATATGATCTGATATACCTCCAGCTAGGTACCTGACATCTAATACAAACAGTAGGTCATTGTTGGCAAAGGCAAGGTCAGTTCTCAAAATGGAGCCAAAAGTGCGGGATAGATACAATTACTACTTAACATTAGGATGTTTCCACCTTCAAAGGTCAATCTACATAGTGCTATGAGGCCAGAGTTGTAAATCCAGGTTGTAAGAGCTGGAAGGATTAGAGAGATGTACAGGGCATAATTTAGGATTTATTAAAGACACCTGTGATAAGGACCTTCATGGGCATCAATGGAGTTTAATATGGTAGTTCAAAATAATCTATAGGCTGGGCTCTGGAATGTAGTATTTTTGTAACTTTTTCAAAATTCTAAGGCCGCGTACACACGCGCGGACTGTTCGCCCAACTTTGTCCGTCCAACAGTTTCGGCAAACAGTCCGCTCAAACTTAGCATGGACGGACATGGCCACACACGACGGACGAACAGTTTGCTGAAACCGTGCGCGATGACGTGAACGGCACGTACGACGGGACGAAAAATACGACGTCCTATACACTGCATTATAGCTTTCGGCGTGAAAATCCTTTCTGAGCATGCGCGCAACTTTGTTTGACGAACAAGCCTACACACGAGCGGACTGTTCGCTGAAACAAGGTTTCAGCGGACAGTTTTACGGAATTTCCGAAAAACCTTGTCCGTCCAACTGTCCGCTGAAACTGTCCGCTGAAAGCCCACACACGAGCGGACTGTCCGCCCAAACACTGTTCAGCGGACAAAGTTGGGCGAACAGTCCGCGCGTGTGTACGCGGCCTTAGACTAGGAAAACGTTTGCCCTATTTGGACCCCGTTGGAAAGCTTACTTTCTGTCAGCTGTCTCTTTCAGCTGCCCCCAAATTGGGGTGCGGATAATAGAAATAACAAAACAGAACCCTTCCCTGTTCTTGTAACAGATTTTAGGTTCTTAGACCACAAGGAAAACCTGACAGTGTTTCCAACTTTTCCCCATTCAAAACAAACATTGGGGGATATTGAAAACAGAAGCAGATATCACTATCTACTCTCCATTTTTTATTGCAGCTTGCTAGTCATTCATAAAATACACGCTTTGGTGTAGAGCCTATAGTATCACAAATCATTTTTTGCTCCATGTTAGGAGGTCACATGATTTTGACAGGTCATGTGATCCGTTACTCCTCCTCCTTGCACTATTTTTTTACCACTATTTTTGAAAATGTATGGTACTTTGCTTGTTTCAAAGGTGCTAATCGGATTTTGTAAAGCGTATTGCTATGTTTGTGACTTTTTAAAGCAGTGATATGGCCATAGCAAACTCCATTCTTTGCAAAGGAAGGTGCAATGGGGCCTCAGTGGGCTAACTAGCCATGGAAAGGCTTTTCATTGAAGCCCTTGTGCATATATTCTATTGAAAAATGCTGGACCCCACTACAGATAAATACAATAGAGTGGTGCCTATCCCTTTAATGGGATTTGTGATTAGGCTTAGACGGAAGCGGTCATTGCTTGAATGAAATGCCACATAATCGTTTCAGAACAGTGACTCAATGGATAGGTTCAGCTCCACTTCCCTAGAACTATCATGTGGCACATGAGTCATTGTAAGCTTCCAGCAGAGACAAATCATGCTGGTATTTGCCTTATGATAAATTCCCTTTAAAATATAACTATGAAGTGCAGTGCCTTGGGGTGTCATACGTAGGTAGTGCAGAACAACATGCAATAACTTTGTAGTACGCCACAAGTCACAGATGTAAACTAGCATTGTGGTACGTTGTGTGTTTTTTTTTTTTTAAGTGCTTGTCTGGTTTTCCATACATTAGGGTGTATAGCCAGCCCATTTAAACAGAATAGGCTGCCTGAATGCACATGAAAGCATTGTGGTAACACACACATGCATTAATGCATATTGTGAATGGGGCCTTAAAGTGAACTCGTCATGATGGCAATACAATTGCTTCAATTTTTTATGGGTTGGTGGATCAGTTGGTAGATGCTGTTTGGATTTAGGAATTGACTTCCATAAGGCTCTAATTGCCCTGTGTATGGACAAAGTCAGTGCTTTTGCTATTGCTGCTTTTTATGTTCCATTGTGTGGAATAGGATGCTCTCTTCTGACAGCAGGGAGGCATACATTTGCCAGAGAGACATCCTGGACCTGCCACTTAAATAAATCTCTGGCAGCTGTTTGTGGAGTAAATGTTCAGTCCATTGGCTCAAGTAGCTGAACATCACTGTGACATGAGGCTTTGCAATTCCAGGGGAAGGTTTGTAGGTACCTGAACATTCACTAACACTGCCCCAATCTACAGGCCAAAGTGGGGTCCCTGATTTGATCCCTGCAAAAAAAGAGGTTCCTGTGACCACACTCCTGTGTTCCAGGAGCCCATAGGAACCTTCTGGCCTCCTAGTGAGTGAGAAAGCCAATCAGGTTTCCTTTTTTAATGACTTATGGGGGCAAGACTTTCCACCCAAATTATTATTTCATCAATCCAGGAAGAAAAATAAATACTTATTGTATACAATGCATTATGTCCGCAGAAAAATTGTATGTGTTTATATTATAACATAATGATTCAGTTACATAGGTAGATCAGTTGTTTACATCAGGACTCTGACAGTTGGCTAGACAGTAAAGTTGCCTACCAATGTTGCAGTTTTATTGCGCAATCTACTTTAGATCTACAAACAACTATGTAGTACAGGGGGTCTACCTGATTACATCACAGGGGAGATCCATGTGGTCAGATGTTGTAAAGGGGACCGACTGCCTTTTAGCAATTAATATTTGGGGCGAGGGAATTATTTTATTTTGGCTTTTTTATTGCTGTGTCTCCATTAGAGAGATTCATTTTACTTTCTATGGAAGCTTCAGGTTGAATGTTTTTTTTTTTTTTTACGAAAAGTGCTCACCCTAAATCATTGGTCCATTAATTGGCTATGGTATCTTACTGTGCACAAAATGGTCACCTCTTGCTTCTGTTTGTTTTATAAATGACAGGTGCACATCATTTAATTATCCCGATTTCCTGTAATGGCATTTAAGTAATATGTTTGTAAATGCTAAGAGGTTGACATTTGATTCAACCTTTGAATTGTACGTTCAATTGTAGCAATGTGAATAACATGACATTGTCCCGTATATCTCCAAATGACATTGCACTTCCCACTCTAATGCCCAAACATTGGTTTGGGTAAAACATGTATCAGTAGCAATGTATGTATTTAGAATGCATAGACTGAGCAGCCCCCCGGTATAAAGAAATAGTACTGTTGCAGAGTTCAATAAAGAAAAAAAATGCTATACAGTACTTTGTATATGTATATGTATATATATATGTATATATATATGTATGTGTGTGTGTGTGTGTATATATGTATGTATGTATGTATGTATGTATATATATTGTAGACATGTCACTGGAGAAGTGATCGAGGGGGTGTACATCTCACCTAGGTTGCTACACAGTGTGAGATGGTAAATCCAGGATGGATCAGTTTCTCAGCAGCGATATGCTGCTGAGTTGTTATTTAATTTTGCCGGGCCTGGGTTTATATGGAATGGCAGGTAGGTTTGGTAGAGGGACCTGTCATTCCACATCCCCCCGATCCAGTGCTGGGTTTGGGATCAGGTGAGCTTTGATCCTAATTAGCCTGGGAAGCTAAAGGCTCTGCAGAGTCTGCAGGTGTTTGCTCTCAGCCAGGGAATGAACAATCTGTGTGTTGAAGGAAGCTGCAAGCACAGCCACTGCTGGAGCTAAAACTCACCCTGCGATATCCAGGCGAAAGACGCTGTGTTTGTAAGTGTCAGATAGGTGAGCAGAACCTGTTAGTAAGCGCCCAGCCGGGCTAGGACTTTTATTTTTGTTGTACTTAGAAAGCACGGTATTGCTGTATATTTTGTTTGCTGGACTGTTTGTACCACGAATAAACGCCAAGATCTGCTTTATAAATTCCAAGTCTGCTGTGAACTGTGTCCAAACACACCCTACCCCGGGAAGATCCCTTACAATATATATATATATATATATATATATGTATGTATGTTCTGGTTCATTTGCTCACTTCTATACCATCTTAGACCGTGACCTTTACCTTACCAGGCAAAATGCTGAAGGTTTGTGACTTGAACTTGTAACACTATGTCATCAGATGAAGAGAGGCAATATGTTTAGTGGAAGTATACAGAACATTGATCGCTATAAACATTTGTTGCTTTCCCCCTCCTAATGAAAAATACAAGGATAATGTTGTGAAAGTGCATTTATCACTATTGTTTTTCTTTCCTTTTCTCAGTACGCAGCTTCTATTCTAATCACAATCAATTAACAACATGTACAATGTAACACAAGGTTACTCTTACCAATTAAAATTATATTGACATTAGGTTCATTAAATTAAAAATACCCAATGTCTTATTCGCTAATTGAGTAATATTTATGGCATGTCCATTCCAAATAGCCAATCAACTTCAAGGTAATAAAAGAAAAATAAATTTTCATGGCACATGATTGAAGTGAAAATGGGCCAATGTAAGAATAATTTATTTTTATTTATGAATCTGTAATTGTTTGTCTTGGGTTAGGAAACGGCTTAACCACTTCAATAACAGACACTTTTGCCCCTTCCCGCCCAGCACAATTTTCAGCACTGTGACACTTTGAATGACATTTGCGCGGTCATGCTACACTGTACCCAAACAACATTTTTATCATTTTGTTCCCACAAATAGAGCTTTCTTTTGGTGATGTTTGATCACCTCTGCGGTTTTTATTTGTTGCTGAACAAACTAAAAAGACCAACATTTTTTACATTTCGGTTATAAAATTTAGTTTTCTCCTTGACTGATGGGCACTGAGGAGGCGGCACTGATGGGTTGGCACTGATTAGGTGGCACTGATGAGGAGGCACTGATATGTAGAATTGATGGGCCCTGATAGGCCACACTGATAAGCAGCACTGATGGGCACCAATAGGAGGCACTGATGGGCACTGACTGGCAGCTGTGATGGGCACTGCCTGGCAGCTGTGATGGGCACTGATAGGCAGTACTAATTGGCACAGATGGGCAGCACTGATGAGGTACTGACAGGTTTTACTGCTGGGCACTAATTGCCATTGTGATGGGCACTGACTGGCACTGTGGTGGGCACCAATTGGCACTGATATGAACACTGATTGGCACTGTCACCTGTTTTTTTATGGGGCACTGACTGGTAGCTTATAGGCACTGACTGGTAGCTGTGGTAGCACATTTGATGGGGCCATGCTGATAATTAATGTGCTGATTATCAGCACAGACCCCTCCGTCAGCCTGAACCGAGGAATGCCGTTTACCAGCACTTCCTGGTTAATGAGATGATCAGCTCTGATTGGTCACAGCTGATCATGTGGTAAGAAGCCTCTATCAGAGGCTTGCTACCACAATCGTAGATGCGGCGTGTCAGACTGACACACCGCACTTGTGATCACCGCTCTGCGCGCCCCCATGGGCGTGTGCGCTAGCATGTTATCCTGCTGGACGTCTTATGACATCCAGTGTTAGGACAAGTCTGATCATTGAAGGAGAGCAGACTGAGTTCCCAGCATAACTAGAGAACTGACCATGGTGTACTTTTCTGCTTAGCGTGGTCAATTTTTAATATGAAAACAAAGGAACTGCCAGGAACACTGGGGATTTCAAACAAAAGATGCAATACAAAGAGAACAGGATACTTTCTCATACAAGTACATGGCACAGCAGGCACAAATCAGGAATAAGAAATGTTGGGGTAACAAACACTTTAAGCTGACTGTAGATGGATTGAAATTCAGCCAGTTCAGCTGGTTCAGCAGGGACCAGTCAAAATTTTGATCCATCTATGTACGTTACTGTTGGAGAAGATCTAATGATCCACTCCACTTAAACAGGTCTGTTGGTCTGTTTCCTTTTAATTAGCGCTGCTAATCAGTGAATTATGACAACGGAGGAGTTCCGCTGTCAGAATACAATAGCGCAATGGGGAGGATTCCCCCATCCACCTCAATTGCGTGATATTTTTTATAAACCAGCTGGTAAGGAAAAAAAACCTATTCATCTATGGGCAGCTTTACTGTGCTCGATTATCCCATAGATCGGGATAGCACAGTGCTAAATCAGAATTAACTCAGGCGTGCTCACAACTCCACGTGTCCGTGCCCACCAGGAAGCTTACACTACGCGGCGCTAATTGCGGGCAGTGAGACATTTCCCAATCCACGCCTGCACTGATCGGGAAATGTCTCACTACTTGTGATTAGCTCTGCGCAGTGTCAGCTTCCTGGGTGGTGCGGGCACAGGCACGTGGGGTTGCAAACACACCTGAGCCCATCCTTAGTGCTACACATCAAACTTAATATTGGGTATAATTAAAGTGGACCTGCTATCACATGTTTAAGATGTTACTGAAACCAGGGTTCTCTATAAACTACTAGATGGCCTCCATTCTACTTTTTTGCAGCCATTTCACTGGCATTTGGGATGCTACTACTGTCCAGCTTGATGATCTATTTTAGGAAGGCATAATTGTAGGGGGATAGACTACAGGCACTCAGTTACCTCGGAGCCCCAGCTGCTCATCTTACTTCTAGGCAGCAAAGGGAGTGATCATTTACTGCAGGATGGAGAGCGATGTGCCACTCCAATCATCTTTGCTGCATGCTGGAGTAACCTTATTCAAAGGCATGAGACTGACAGTGTGGGGGGCAGAAGAAGGAAAGTAAATGTCTTGCCTTTTGCTCCTACCTCACTAAAGGTGCCAATCACCATGGTCTTTGTTGTAATATAAAACTGTATTGTAACTGCAATGCCTACCTTTATTTTATAAGGTACTGTGCAAATTTTTGGCACACTATGAATCCTTTATTATGATGATAACTGAGGATTCTATTTTATAGGATAGCATGTACTATCTTGGTATTTAGAAATGCCATGGTTACTTTATTGTACAAGCTTTGCTGTTATTTTACTTTAAACTCAAATGGTGAATTTTTCTATGTATTTTGTTATAATATTTTATGTTAAATTGATGTAAGCTATGAGTAATAGCCCAAGATCTAATATCTATACACAAATCTTAATACAGAGGCATACCGTAGAGTAACCACTTATGTCGCGTACACACGATCTGAGTTTTCGTCAGAAAAATCTTAGATGGTTTTTCCAACGGAATTCCACTCAAGCTTGGCTTGCATACACACAGTCACACAAAAGTCCTCTGAACTTTCGACCGTCAAGAACGTGGTGACGTACTACAGTACGACGAGCCAAGAAAATGAAGTTCAATGCTTCCGAGCATGCGTCAAATTCTTTCCGAGCATGCGTAGGAATTTTGCATGTCGAAATTGCTACAGGCGATCAGAATTTCCAATCTGAACTTTTTCCATGGGAAAATAGAGAACCTGCTCTCAATCTTTTACTCGATGGAGCATACACACGGTCGGAATTTACGACCAAAAACTCTCATCTGACTTTTGCTGGCGGGATTTCCGATCATGTGTACGGGCTTTAGGGTTATTCTTTACTTTAGCTATATGTAATACGCTCACTGGAAGTACACAATGAAGGCGAAAAGGAGAAAGTTTATAGGACAAACTTTGCACGAGAGCGATTGAGACACCCCCCCCCCCCACCCCCCAGAATACAGGAACCTGCTAGGCTGAACGCAGGCTACCTTTTGAATAATTGAATTTAACAGATAATTTAGTAATCAAATTACCAAGAACTATTTTATGACAGTAGTTCATCAATGAACAGAACCCCTGTCGTGCATATTAACATTCAGTATGTAAAATGTTATTCCTAGTACTAAACTTGTACCAGAATCGTATAGAGAAATCCTCTTCCTCTCCGGTCAGCGTCTGCTGAATTAATAATATTCTTTTATGCTTGTTATTCAGAAAAGCCTCCTCTGTGTTCCTTTGATCATGTTTTTACATTGGTGCTAAAAGCTCTACTTTCCTAACAGAATTAAACCCTGCCCATGCTCAGCCCCCCCCCCACCCCCAGTCCAGTATGAAAACCTAAGTGGCTAATAAGGGTTCCCTTTATTGAATTGTGGGGTGGTGGAAAAATGAGGTTCAATCCCAAGGAGTAAAGTCGTGCCCTTAATAACAAGAAAGGAAGGTTAGCAATGCTGGTTAACAAACGTAAATATAACATACCTTTTAAAACCTGCAGGCCTTTTACGTTATACTTTAAAATACCTAACATTCATTTTAAAGATAACCTGTCATAACTGGACAACTGCAAAAATCCTAAAATGTGGCCTAAAAATGATACTAAACTCTTTAAAAAAAATCTATTCAAGTATGTAATCTTAAAGTTGTTACCCCAACGCTTCATATTCCTGATAAGTGCCTGCTGGACCATGTACTTGTATGAGAAAGTATCTATGTAACTATATGTATCCTGTTCTCTTTTGTATGCTTCCTTTATGTGAAACGCCTGGTGTCCCTGCTAGTCTCCTTGTTTTTCTATTAAAAACTGACCACACTAAGCAGGAAAGCAAAGCATGGTCAGTTCTCCAGCTGTGCTGGGAACTTAGTGTACTCTCCTCCAATGATCAGACTTGTCCTGACACGCCCCCTTTGGACAGCCATTCACTGCCAAGCTCCGTGTGCTACCGATTCTCTTTCCCCAGCTCTTATGTAGCTGAGAACAGAGGAAATGTGATCAAAAAGGGAAAAAAAAGGTATTTCGTTTTTTTTATATCTATACAAAAAAATGTTTTCCTCTCATTTCTATTTTAAACTGAATGTGTTGTTTTACAAGGTGATCATTTTACGATCACTTTAACTCAAAAATGTACCTTCTATTGTTCCCAGCCTCTTCCAAATCTCCTCTTTCCTTTTTTTTTTTGTTATCCGATTTCATGTTTTAGAGTAGCTAGAATACGTTCATTCTCCATGGTCCTACTGTATATAGGAATGTAGCCACCCTATTTTGCTTGCTACCGAGGTGGAATAGGGACCATTGACCGGAGGTTGTGTAGTGCTTAGAGCAGTACACATGACCACAACTAACCTACACAGCTCATTCCAGACAAACAAAAGTGATGGGAAAACAGAGAGGTTCAGAAGCTCATGGAGGACATTACAAGGAGGCAGATGAACACAATAAGTAAGTAAGTTATTTAGAGAAAAATGCATTACAGGGCCATTAGTGGAAGTATATGCATTCATTTGGAGAATCACGTTTATTGTATATTATTTCCTTTTATAATATATATTTTATTTGTGTATTTCTCTTTTATTTACCTTTACTTTCAAAAAGTCTGACATTTGAGATAAGACAGTTGGATGTAAACACCTTGCATCAGGTCATCTTTAAAGCAGAACTTTAACCATAATAATTTGATAACAATTAATGTTCTTTAACATAAGAACATACATTCCACATTAACCTCCCTGGCCGTATGATTATGTCAGATTTTTGATGTGGAAAGCGGTACATTGTTTTGCAAGGAAATTTGGTGTTTTATATTGTAGGCCTTTAATTCTTAGGAATAACACACTTAAATATGTCCAAACAAGAGTCTAGTAGACATCCCGGGTATGATATAGTTTGAAACGCAAAATCATGGGCCTCATGCCCACAGACGTTTTTACAGCCGCTTTTTTGAGCGTTTTTGCAGCTTAAAAACACCTCTTAATGTTAGCTTATGGCCTCATGCCCACCATAGCGTTTTTGAGCGGTAAATGGCATAGCCGTTTTTAAGCTGCAAAAAAAACCCAGGACCAGTGCATTCTGAGGCTCCAGCGTTAGAGCTGTAAAAATGTCAGACTGCGGCAAAAGGTGTTAAACGCGATTTAACAGGGCTTGGCGCTGTGTTAAGCCTCGTCCGGCGTTTCTGTCTCTATTCAAAATCAATGGTTCCCTATGAGAGCCCATTGATTTGAATAGAGGTCGCACCAGAAGTCAGATCAAGAGAATCCGACTTGCTCTGAGCATCTTGAGGGGGGAATGCAAAAATGTAAAGAAAAATTTGAGTGCGGCCCCCCCCAAAACGATACCAGACACCAAAAAAAATGGCGTGGGGGTCCCCTCAAGATCCATACCAGACTCTTATCTGAGCACACAGCCTGGCAGGTCAAGAAAGGGGGGGGGCGAGCGAGCGCCCCCCCACCCGGACCATACCAAGCCACGTGCCCTTAACATGAGTTGGCCCTGTGCCCCCCACCTCAAAGCACCTTGTCCCCATGTTGATGAGGACAAGGGCCTCTTCCCGACAACCCTGGCCGTTGGTTGTCGGGGTTTGCGGGCGGGGGGCTTTTTAGAATCTGGCAATCCCCTTTAATAACGGATCCCCCAGATCCCGGCCCCCCACCCTATGTGAATGAGTATGGGGTACATCGTATGCAATCAGACAGGCCCTTGCACTGAAGGAAAAACTCAGCAGAAAATCTGATAGTGTGTATGGTGCTTTAAACAATTCTTGAAACTTTTTTGCAGTGTGGCAGGGGTCATTATCCTGCTTAAAGAGGGCACTGCCATCAGAAATACAATTTCCATGAAGAGGTATACTTGGTCAGCAACAATGTTCAGGTGGTATGTGACAGAGTAACATCCACATGAATAGCAGAACATTACCCAAAGCATCACATTGTCTCCATTCCATCAACTTGCCTTCTTTCTATACTGCATCCTAGATGCCATCTCTTTCCAAAATAGGTGATGCACACACGCACCCAGCCATCTACATGATGCTAAAAGAAAATATGATTCATCAGATCAGGCCACCTTCTTCCATTGCTCTGTGGCTGTTTCTGATGCTCACGTGCGCAGGCACTTTTAGCAATGGACACAGATGAGCATTGGGCACCAGTGGCAGCTGCTCCCCTAATCCATGTGCCTGGCTCCTAATCTACATACAGGGCCCCGGATGCGTGGATTTCAATATTTTTTTTAAGCGCGTGATTAGAGCCTGAGGCTCTAATTAGTTTCAAAAAGGGTGGGCTCAGGGAGCAGAGCACATCCCCCCCCCCCCAGAACTCACCCAGTTGTGTGAAATTAGTGACTTGTGACTTGGCTGGGTGAAGGCTGAACCCCCCCAAGCCCCCCCCCCCCCCCCACCCAAGGAGAGTCTCTCAAATTCTTATTCTTGACCATTTTGTTCACTTGCTGTCTAATATATTCCACCCACTTTCAGATTCCATTGTAACAAGATAATCACTTTACCTGTCAGTGGTCATGATGTTATTTTTTTTTTTTTAAATTAATGTTTATTAAAGAAGAGAAGCGTGTACAGAGCATAACAATCAATATAGAAATCAATAGCAAGATCTACAACATTATAACGTTAGTTACATGGGCACATAAATATACACCCTCCTCTTCTATCATAAAAGAGGAAATATAGTAGACAGAATTAGAAGGGGAGTAAAGGAAAAGGGAAATAAACAGAAAGAGAGAGAGAGAAAGAAAAAGAAGGGAGAGGGGGGGGGGGGGGGGGCGGGGAGGGGGCAGACCACCGTCCGACAACCTATTGCAAAATAACAGTAGATGTAGTAAAAACAAGCGTCATGCTCACTTCACTCTGGTTGAGACATTATGGCTGCATAACTCGAGGAATATTTGAAGGCAACCCAACAGGCCCAGATCTTTGTTGACAATTCAGATTTACCCCGGAGGGAAAGGGTCATATCCTCCATGTAATATGTGGTATCCACAGTGAGCAACCAACGCCGGAGGGTGGGGATCGTCTTCATCTTCCAAAACTGAGGAATGAGGGTTTTAGCAGCGTTTAAGAGATGTGGTGTAATCGACCTCTTGTAGGAGCCTGTCGGCCTTCCCGTGCAGTGGAACAGGACATACCACGGGTCATTAGGTACCTCCCATCCCTGGATTTCTTTAATTGTGTATATGATCGCCAGCCAGAATGGGCGGATCCTCGGGCAGTGCCACCAGATATGGGCATGAGTGGCTACCTCCCCGCACTCCCGCCAACAGAGTGGGGAGGACTGGGGAGAGAACCTATGTAGGACAACCGGTGTGTAGTGCCATCTGGTCAAAAGTTTATACGCCATTTCTGATGTCTTAGAGGATCCCGAGGAGGCATGAGCCAGTGTTAGGATTTGTGACTGCTGGGACGGAGACAGCTCCATTTGTAGTTCCCTTTCCCAGTACCGTAGAAAGGAGGGGGTACCCGTAGAGGTGAGGGACAGCAAGGCCTGATAGAAGTACGAAACTGGCCGCTCAATCGGGTCAGGTTCAGCAAATGCGGTTTCCACAGGTGTAAGCTCCGCCAGGGTGCGCAGGGGTTTTGGGAGCATGCGAACAAAGTTCAACAGTTGATGATGTTTCCAGCGATCCATGTAGGAAATGGAGGAGTCACCCATGATGGAAACAAGAGGTAGCACCCCGGATGGGCCGGTGAACTGATGGAGATAGGTGTTAGTGCCCAGCCGCCACGGGTGAATCTGAGGGTCCATGTTACCCGGTGGGAAAAAGTTGTGACCCACCAAGGGCATCAGGGGGGAGTTATGCAGCCAGCCATTTCTCTTACAGATAGAGTCCCATACCATCAAGGAGGAGTGTGTAAGTGGGGACGTGGTAGGCAAAAGGGTTCGGAACTTCCTCGGTATCCACATCAGCGTGGAAGGTTCAGCTCCACAAAGGTCTGTTTCCACATTTACCCAGAGTTTCGTGCCCTTGCAATACTTTAAGTCAGAGAGTCTGGTCAGCACAACGGCCCTATAGTAGAGTTTGAAATCTGGTACCGCTAAACCCCCGCTACACTTAGGGCGGATGAGGAGCGTTCTATTCAGCCTGGGCCTTCTCCTATTCCATATGTACCGGTATACCATAGATGTCAAAATTGTAAAAAACCCCACCGGTATTCCAAACGGGACCATCTGCAACATGAAGAGCACCCTGGGCAGCAAGTTCATCTTAACCAGGCCTATTCTTCCCAGCCAAGAATGTCGTAGCTGGGACCACTTTTGGATATCGGATCTAAGAGTGTTGAGTAAAGGCAGAAAGTTAGCGCGGAAAAGGGACGATAATGAGGGCGTTAGGTAAATGCCCAAATATTTCATGGAGCTCAGCTGCCAGTTAAAGGGATAGTTCTTTTTCAGGTGGGATACTTGTTTGGCGGGTACAGAGATGTTTAACATTTCCGATTTGGACATATTGATTTTAAAGTTCGACACCGCGCCGTAGGCCGCAAACTCGGACATAAGATTTGGAAGGGTGATCAGAGGCTGTTGCACGTAGAACAAAATATCGTCCGCGTAAGCCGCGTATTTGTGTTCCGTCGTACCAATGGTAACACCACGTATATTCGGATTTTGTCTAACAAGGGATAAAAATGGTTCTAGGGATATCGCGAATAAAATCGGCGAGAGCGGGCACCCCTGACGAGTGCCGTTGTATAGGGTGAAGGGGTCACTAAGGGTTCCGTTGATCCGTATCTGGGCTGTGGGGCAGTGGTACAACGCCGCTATTTGGGAGCGCAGAGTGGGACCTATGCCCAGGTGCGCCAGCGTAGCCATAAGGAAGTCCCAGTCCACCCTGTCAAACGTCTTCTCAGCATCCGTGGAGAGTAACAGGGTGGGCTGGGCAGTCCGCCGCACATATGCCATCAAGGAGAGTGTGCGGAGAGAGTTATCCCGCACTTCCCTCCCGGGGATGAATCCTGTCTGATCCCGTGAAATCCATTGTGGCACCAGGGGGAGCAGCCTATTCGCTATAGCTTTAGCATAAATCTTCGCATCTATATTCAAGAGCGAGATAGGGCGGTAGCTCGCGCAGTCACTAGGGTCCTTGCCCTCCTTGGGTAATACCGTGATATGTGCATGAGTGGTCTCCGGGCGAAGGTCCCCGCCGTCCGAGGTCACGTTAGCATATCTGGTCAAGTACGGCATCAGTATGTCAGCGTACGCTCTATAATACGATACCGTGAGGCCGTCTGGACCCGGTGCCTTACCGCGCGCCATAGCTTTCATGGCGCCCAGAAGCTCCGCAGTCGTCAACTCCCCCTCCAAGGAAGCCAAAACCTCCTCGGAGAGTTTCGGGAGAGCGGCGCGGGCCAGATAGTCCCCAATAAGGCGTCTCCGAGCCTCTCTATCATGGTCCCCCTGGTGCACCCGATACAGGCGCTGGTAAAAGTCCCGGAATGTCTTGGCTATACGGGGTGTCTCGAACACCAAGTCTCCCGAGGGGGTCTTAACTTTGGCAATAAACGCTGCATTCTTCCGCTGTCGCACCGAATTAGCCAGCAGTCTACTGGGCCTATCGCCCCACTCATAAAAAGGGTGAGCTACCAACCGCGCGCGACGTTTGTGGTCTAAATGAAGGAGAGACTTCAGGGTCTCCCGTTTTTCCGTTAAGGCGTGGAAAAGGGCTGGAGTCTGGTTCAACTTATGTCGGCGTTCTAAGTCAGTAATGTCCCGCAACAAGTTGGCCTGTTGAGTTAAGCGCTCCCTCTTTTTCCTAGAACCCAATTCTATGAACTTTCCCCTAATATAGACCTTGTGGGCCTCCCAAAGCACTCCCGGTGAAACTTCAGGACTGACATTAGTCTTAAAATAAAACTCCAAACTTTCACCCATCACCTTTTTATCCGCTTCTTCGGCTATAAGGTCCTCGTTCAATTTCCAATTAGTGGCCTTCAGGGGTGTGGACGCCACGCTAATGGTTAAGGATATCGGAGCATGGTCCGAAATGGGGGAGGAGTCAATGCTTGACTTCACTACGAGCGGGAGATGTTGGTGGTCAATGAAGCATAAATCTATTCTAGAGTAGGTTTGGTGCACCGGGGAAAAATAGGTAAAGTCCCTTTCCCGTGGGTGAGCAATTCTCCAGACATCCATCAATTGTAGGTCATGGAGTCGAGAACGTATATACCTTATTCCCCTGCCGGAAAGCGAGGAACCACCCCTAGAGGTGTCCAGAGTAGGTTCCAAGGGAACATTAAAATCGCCTGCTAGGAGGATGCATCCACGTGCAAAGTTCCGCAGGGAGCTAAGTGTGGAAGCCAAGAAACGCACCTGGTTTTTGTTAGGGGAGTATAAGGTGGCCAAAGTACACTGCATGCTGCCCAAGGTGCCCCGCAGAAACAGAAAACGTCCCGCAGGATCACACAACATTTCCTCAAACGTGAACGCGGTTCCCCTACGAAGCCCGATGGCCACACCCTTGGCTTTAGAGATGTCCGAGAGGCTGTAGTACCACGTGGGGTACTGTGGTGAGTGTAACCTAACTCGAGTCGTCTGTGTGAGGTGGGTCTCCTGGAGGAAGACCACGTCCCCCCGCAAACGGTCCAGTTCCCTATATAAATTGTGTCTCTTCCCTGGGGTGTATAGGCCCCGTACATTAAAAGATACAATGTTCACAGTAGCCATGGGGTTTCAGGAGGAGGAACCGCGATCATCACAACATTATCAATACAATACCAAGGCGGTCTGTCGCCAGAGAGGGGGGAGGGGAACAGAGGAGGTGGAGGCAGTAGACAGAAAAGGTGAGAGAGAAGAGGACAAAAGAGAGAAAGGCAACAAAAAAATACAAGGCCCCACCTTAGTGGGAAAAACAAATTGAACCAAAAAAGGTGCTGTCGAGAAACAGCCATTAGTGCACGCATTACTATGCCGTGCAAGAGCGGGCTGCGTGCCCGCCACAGGGCCCCCGCGCCCGCCACCCCAACGGGGGAACGGACGCCGAGGCCCCGCGCCGGGCGGCCCCCGCTCAAAAAGGGGGAGGCGGGACGCAGACAGCCGGGCGCAAACCACACCATAAAGGTCCAAGGCAGCGCCCCGCGGTCCGGTGCCGACACCCAGGCAAAAAAAAAAAAAAATCTATAAACAACATCATCCAAAACCTAAAGCGCCTGTACAGAACAATATTGGTATAAAACTGAGGCGGTAGGGTACCCAATGGGGGGGGGAGAGAGGAACCAAGAGTCAAATACGCTCCAGAGGCGCAGCGAGGAAAATAAAGAAATGTCACGCCAATAAACAGACAAAGGGCAAAAGTGCAGCGATGTTCATATCCAGACTGAGGGCCCCCTAGGGGTGCTCAGCCCTGGCCTGCAAAAACACGTTGTCGCCAAAGGCGGTCAGCTTCCTCGCACAAACTTAGTAAAGGAAACATTCAGGCGGTATGCCCCACAGATGCAAGTAGACGTCCTGAACAGGTAACCAAGCTGAACAAGTTGGTGGGCAGGATGCCCTTTCAAGGGCGGCAATCAGGTGCAGAAGTACGGCGGGCACGGCTCACTCTCTGCCAGCCCTGGTCGGTCCCAGCGGGCAGGGGCGGGATGCCTTCATGCCATCCAGGTAGTTCTGGGGTAGGAACGGACATATCCGTGCAGAATTTGGACAGCTCCTCCGGAAATCGAAGTATTGCGGTTTTGCCATCTCTAGATGCGATCAAGGCCGCAGGGAAGCCCCACCTATATTTAATGGACGCCGCCCGGAGCAGTTCCGTGAGGGGCCTTAAAGCCCTGCGTCGATCCAAGGTTTCTTTAGCGAGATCCGGGAAAAAGGACAGCATCGCCCCATGAAAATCAAACGGATTAGCTCCTTTAGCTTTCTGCATAATCAGTTCCTTTTCAGGATAATGGTGGACCCGGCAAATAATGTCCCGTGGGACGTCTGTAGCAAGATTACGTGGGCGGAGTGCCCTGTGCACCCGGTCAATCTTCAAAGGGGCGTCAGGTGCTCGTCCCAGAAGGCTATTAAAAATGCCCCGAACGGATGGTAACAGATCGTCGTCTCCAGTCGCTTCGGGAAGTCCCCGAATCCGAACGTTATTACGTCTGTTACGATTCTCTTGATCTTCGATCCTGTAGGCGGTCGTACGATGCGAAATGGCAAGTTGACGTGTAGTCGCCTGGAGGGATCGAATAGCGTTCGCGTGGCGATCGAGACGTTGCTCCGACTCTTCAACACGAGCCAATACTTGCGAGAGATCCGAACGAACTGCGGAGACCTCCTTCCTGATGACCCGCTCGAGGTTCAGAAGCATGGCGGCGAGATCGGAGGTAGTAGGGAGATCGCTCACTCTCGGCGCCGCTCCGGCGGAAGGATGTGACTCACCCTCGGCCCCCGAGCCCGCCGAGGACTCGGGCGAGCGCGACCTCCGGTCCGGCCCATCGCGGGATGCGGAATCCACTCTACTCCGCGGCTTGCGGCCTAGGTCGTCCTGCTCTTCCACCTCGTCCGGTTCCACGGAAAGGAATCGCTTAATCGACCCCGTTGAGGCTCCTTTCTTGGGCAGAGACTTGCCCGTCCGCCGGCCCATCACTCAGGTAGGAAAAATATAAATTTTTGGATGATTTTATGTATATTTCTCGGTGTCGGCCTCGGAGCTCACAGAGCACACGTCTGCTCTAGCACATCACCAGGCCACCGAAAAACGGTCATGATGTTATGACTGATCATATATATATATATATATATATATAATATATATATATATATAGATATATATAGATATATATATATATATATATATATATATATAGATATATATAGATATATAGATCTATAGAGATATATATATATATATATATATATATATATATACATACACAATATACTGTATAAACAAATTAAACAAGTACCATCTCTTAATATACACCAACACTAGCTTACAGTTCCCATGAGAGTATTTCCTGCAGTGTACGACAAAACAGAGATTATATTTACTCTGGCTGCATAAAGATGTAATCAAAGACTGATGGTGTCCCTACCCTGGTTTGACAAGTGAGGTAAAACAACTGCAGGTAAATGCGGAGGAATAACCACAGTCACTTGAGTGGTTGTGGTCAATTAATGCAAACCAGGATATTTGATAAGATCACTTACAAACTTTCAGGCAGGCTGATGATAATAAAGTGCAGACATTTATATGATTATATAGATAGATAGATATTAAAATCTATATATTAGTTTACCTTTAGCGATGTTTGGTGAGCTTTGTGTTATGGATAGTACAATTTCTTAAGATAAGCAATTGTTCCTTTATTGACATTGGTGGATAACTGTGGTCACGCACATGTCAGTTGCAGCATGTTATAAGCCAGCACAGGTAAAAATGGCTGAAGTCGGAAATGTTAGGGTTCTAGTATTTGTGAAAAGACAACCTGTATTTATCAAAAAAAAGATTCAAGATATGGTATTTGAGTTTCTTTTTTTCTGCTTCTTTATTGTGCTTGCCTAATTTAGTTACTGATTGTTTGCTGACAACCAGTTTTTAAGGCGGAAAGAAAACGTTTTGTGGAAGATGAAACAATATGTTTACAATTTAACATGGAAACCTTTACGTAATGTTTTTGTGGAAAATGTAGTCAGAAGAAGCATACATGTGTTTTTATATATATATATATATATATATATGTGTATATATATATAAAATTGTATTTTTTTTTCTCCATTAAGGAACACAGGAATTCAGCCTGGGATGTGATCTTCAGGCACTGGGCTCTGCATTATAGTGCTTTTCAGACCTTTATGTACTGTATGTTAGCCGCAGAGCACATTTTGGGCCCAGAGCCTCGGCACAGCCTCTAGTGTGACCATGCCTCTAAAAGCTTGATTAGTGAATAAGGCTGCAGTGTGTTCCTACCGAAGTTCAGATCTTTGGAATGGTCAGAGAAGCCTTATCCCTTTACCCCATCTGCTTTACCAATGTGTACTCTTCCTCTGAGTAATCCTCTGAGCTAGAATCCTCTGTAACTAGAATCTAAAGCCTCTGGCAAATCTTTTGGCATGAAGGTGCACCCCCCATTTCTACAAGTTTAGGTCTTTTCGCACCCGAGTATTGGGCTTCCTTGGCTTTTGGAGGCACACGTTACCCATGCTAATTACTTTTATGTGGCATTTATTTTAGCTATTTCATAGCAAGTTTCTTCCACTTTTACCCACACCTCTCCCATTTCCCTGCGCTCTGGGACCCTGTGTTCCAGTTTTTAGCAATTTGCCCTTGGAGGTATATCCTAGAAGGCTATTCCTTCTCCTCTTCCAGGAAGATTATGTATCCTGAGATAAGGCTGATCCTCGGTTTTCCCTCTCACCAGATTTTATGAGTTACAGTTAACTGGGGCCAGTTTCTGCTACTTCCTCCCATAGAGAGGGTCCTGGCCCCTCAGCATCCTTCAAGAGCACTTGTAGTTGTTGATACCTGTCAACTATGTCTGACCTAGTACCTTTTCTTTACATTCTCATTGTGGGATGCTAATGGTGGCCATGGATATGGTGTTTTTTCAATCAGCAGGTTGAACAAGGAAACAAAATGACCCATTTCCCCCATCAACACATTCAAGGTGGATGGGGGAAGCCTCTTTGTGTTTTGACAGTAGGGGGACTTCCCTACTGTTAGACTACACTGATCAGCGCTGCCGGATAATTGAGTGTCTTTTTACCAATAGGGTTTTTAAACAAAAGTTGATGGGTAGATCAACATCTGTTTAACCACAGTAGCTATACATGGATCGAATTTCAGCCAGTCCTTGCTGAACTGGCTGAATTTCTATCCATGTATGGCCAGATTTAGGAAACTATCCTTGGAGATGGTCAGCTTTCTGGATTCCATACAGACAGAAATGGTTTTTGGTTTGTCAGTCTCTCTGACTTAGGTTGTCTCCAGCTCCTAAGATCCTTGACAATCATCTTGGGCTGTTTTGCTAAATAGTTCTCTATCTTGATTATCTCATACAAGATTGGATACTGCTTTAAGCCTTGTATACACGGGCTGAAAAACAGCCAAACTTGGCTGGTTTAACAAGAACCAGACAACTTTTGGTCCATGTGTACATCTGTCTGTTCTACAGAAGCCGTTCTCATGACCAGCTTCTGAATGAGCATGCTGGAAAACAATTCTTGTCTGTTCTCCCCATTTGGTTAGTTATAGTGCTCCACCTGTTGGTGGTCACTTAGACTCACAGCTTCTGCTGATGAAGTCTGTGTCTTTTGAAGTAGTCAACCCTTTTAGAAGGGGTTCTCATTTTGAACTGTACATCAGGTTGGTCCTTCCCTGGGTCATTCAGATTCTGGTTCAGAATCGGTAATTGGTCCTTCTGGATGTTGTAGACAGCCACTAGTTCTAGCTTGAAACTATCAGTGACTGTTATCCACCTCTCAGTTGAATGCTTTTGAATGTTTTGACTGTTCAGCATGTCTGTGCCCATCAATGGACAATAAAGAGAATACGATTTTTATAATTACTGTAAAATCTTCTTGAACTCCATTGAGGGACACTCCTCTG
This sequence comes from Lithobates pipiens, assembly GCF_037356315.1. Classification (NCBI taxonomy): domain Eukaryota; kingdom Metazoa; phylum Chordata; class Amphibia; order Anura; family Ranidae; genus Lithobates; species Lithobates pipiens. Next base: position 436,084,174 of record NW_027507764.1, on the reverse strand, counting down.
TATTTAATGTTCCTATATACTTCCTGCCTACAAAATTTGGGCATGACGGTTAGAGGTGGGATTATATGGGGGCTGGCCTTCAGCTCAAAACCTCTTTTAGGTCGAACATACGTATATATTCCAATGTCCTTCAATGGACCTAAAGAAAAAGATTTTATGTAAGATACCGAAGTCTTATCTTTTTCTTATGGTAGGCTCTCTGGTCTTAATACTATAGTAATTAGTCATATATCATATAAAAATATAATTGAAGTCAAAATAAGGAGTCTATCCTTAGTCAATCTAGTCTTGAATTGTAACATATTTAATGATATCTCATTTGCCATTCCTAAAAATGAATCCTAATGAAGCAGATTTTCCAAATGAAATCCACACAGTTTCTGTATAAACTAAAAGGTAGACTGTTGATGTACTATCTTGTATCGTGTGTATATATATATATATATATATATATATATATGTGTCCTAGTCTGAGATGAAAGACTATGTGCACTTTAGGCATGAAACTCTGTGTTGAAAATTTATAAGCATGTTCTTTGGCTTGACTTGAACCAAAGAGATTTGCTCCTGATGGTTCTGCAATCCAGTGCTTCTGGTAATTAGACCTCATTACTGCTGTGTTCATGGGAGTAGGAGAGGGGAAGAGGACAGGCTAGGTCTAATTAACTACTTGATTCTAATGAAAGAAAGACTGACTGATAGCAACTGGGGGAGTGCACCGGAACAGGAGAGGATGCATAACAGAAGCCTCAGTGAAGAAAAGAAATTAAGGAAGCTTATAGGTGCCTGGACTGGTGGACTGTACATGCAGAATTATGATTTATATGGACTCTGGGGATAGTAGGAAATATCTTATTAATATGAATAACTGCTATGATGAATGTTCCACAGTTACGTCATCTATATGCATTCTATTCAACAGTTTTGTGAACTGCAAAGGGTCTCAGTATGATAGGCATGCATACTTTTTGTGTCATTTAAAGAGATGTAGAAGATTTTTTATCTATTGTAAGTTTCATTGCAATGTCCATTTCTTTTTCTGGTTATAATAATGGTTTCAATTATAGATGTACTAAGGGCATGCTATAGTCTTAAAGATAACCTGGCAGCCTCTTTTCACTTTTAAAAGGCCATTTTGAAAGCAGACACTGCAAGGTGCTTGCTTAGATCTCAGCCTTAACCAGAAAAGCCTATTCTGTGTGCCCCACTGATAATAAAATATCAGGGCTAAACTTTGCCACTGGAGCTATATGTCCTGCAAATCCTCTGTATTTAGTGAGAACTCCCTTGTTATTAAACCTATCAATTTCACAGTCTCAAAAAATTTTACATTCCCGACAGGTGCAGAGAATGTAACTGTTACTTTAGTTGTGCTTCAACCAACCTGTCAAACCATCAAATGGCCAGTTAATGGGCACAAAATCGATAATCCTTGGGAGGTTTTTCAGCCGAATAAAAACGAAGTACAAGTTTGGAAATTTTCTGCCAAACGAATGATACATTGAAAGGTTAATGTGTTTCCTGTCCAAACTGTTTGCGCTATATGTAAAAAAACAAACAGAGAATTAAATCATTTATGTCCACTAAATGACTTATCGGTCATTACATGATGGCACTATCGTTTCCTCTCGCGGCCAAATGTCTATTTTTCAAAAATGGGTTTGGATGTTTTTCGTATAGTGTGTGGCCAGCATTAATCCAGAAGTCAAGTTACAAAGTGACAGCTAGATCAGGGGGGTGCACAGAAGGGTTTTTTCAGCTGACAAAGGTAATAGCGCACACCTTGTGATGCCATCTCTGAGCAGTGAAAACATGAAGATATGAAATAGAACATAACAAGCCAGTATTCTATGTTTATCCCCCAACCATCCTTGAAATGTATTTGCCTGTTTCAATAATAAAAAAAAAACCTTGTTCAAAGGAATGTGCTGTTTTGAAGTAAATGTATGACTCGACTTTGCTTTTAACCTATCTATACTTTATTGTACTGTAATTTACAAAATGTAACTTTTACAATTCAGTATTGGAAGATATGCATTTTATATTGAGATCACATTAGAAAGTAGAGGATCAAATAATTTATAAATATTTTTAATCAGAACAATACTCACCTCAGCTCCAGCAATGCGGCGTCCCTGAGCTCGCTGGCCTGCCACTGACATCTTTGGACAACCGGCTTCCGGGTCTCGATTGCTGTCACTCCTGGCGGGGATGATGTCACTCCTGTGCATGCTGTTCAGTCAGATTTGGCAGTGCAGAATTTGTAAAGTGAGCTGTGCGTACGCAGCTCACTTTACAAGGGTGGACAGGCAGATGAATCGCTTTAAAGGGGTTGTAAGGGTTCACAGTTTAAAAAACATGTCATACTTACCTCCACTTTGCAGTTGGTTTTACACAGAGTGGCCCCGATCCTCCTCTTCTGGGGTCCCTCAGTGGCGCTCCTAGCTCCTCCTCTTCTCGAGTGCCCCATCGGAGAAGCGCTCTCCTTCATGGACACTCGTGCGGGTGTGCTCACATGTCCTGCTTCTGTGTCTATTGACACAGAAAGCAGGCCTAGGCCCCGCCCCTGGTGCCTGCATCATTGGATTTGATTGACAGCAGCGGGAGCCAATGGCTGCACTGCTATCAAACTATCCAATCAGGACAGGAGACACCGTCCAGAGCTGGTGTGCTCATTCCCATTGTGGGAAACACAGGGCTTAGATAAGTATAACGGGGGCTCGGGGGGGCTCCATGACAGAAGGTTTTTCACCTTAATGCATAGAATGCATCAAGGTGAAAAAAACATGAATGTTTACAACCCCTTTAACCACTTCAGGACCGCCGTATTGCCAATGTACGTCAGCACAATGGCACAGGCAGGCACAATCACGTACATCTACGTGATTGCCTTCCAGCGGGTGGGGGGTCCGATCGGACCCCCTCCCGCTGGTTACGGCGGTCCGATTCGGTCCAGGAGCGCTCCGTGATGAGGGGATGGCCGTTGGTTTTCGGCCACCCCCTCTGGATCGCTCCTGGCCAATGAGAAGCTTCCTCCCCTGTGTATTGTTTACACAGGAAGGAGGAAGTGATGTCATTCTCCTCGGGGCGGTCTTTTTGACCGGACTACGAGGAGAAGAGTAAAAGTAAGTGTGCACCAACACTACACTGACATGTAGGTACACACAGGCACACAAACCCCCCCCCGATCCCCCCCCGATCGCCCCCCGATCCCCCCCCCGCCCCCACCTCCCCCCCCAGTCACAGTGTCACTGATTGCATTGATCATTTCTTTACTGATCAATGCATTCAGTGTCAGTTGTGACAGTAAAAACTGTCAGGACAGTTAGTGTTAGGTCCAGGGTAGCCCCCTATCACCCCCCAATAAAGATTTAACCCCCTGATTGCCCCTAGAGTTAACCCTTTCACCCCCTTTTGCCAGTGTCACTAAGCGATCATTTTTCTGATCGCTGCATGTGTCGCTAGGTAGCTAGTTATTTTTTTAGGTTCACCGCCAGGTTTTTATATCGCTAGGTACCCCGATATACTACCCAATAATGGTTTTAACCCCCTGATTGCCGCTAGTTAACCCTTTCACCCCCTTTTGCCAGTGTCACTAAGCGATCGTTTTTCTGATCGCTGCATTAGTGTCGCTACAGTCGCTAGGTAGCTAGTTATTTTTTTAGGTTCACCGCCAGGTTTTTATAGCGCTAGGTACCCCGATATACTACCCAATAATGGTTTTAACCCCCTGATTTCCGCTAGTTAACCCTTTCACCCCCTTTTGCCAGTGTCACTAAGCGATAATTTTTCTGAACGCTGCATCAGTGTCGCTAGTGTCGCTAGGTAGCTAGTTATTTTTTTAGGTTCACCGCCAGGTTTTTATAGCGCTAGGTACCCCGATATACTACCCAATAATGGTTTTAACCCCCTGATTGCTGCTAGTTAACCCTTTCACCCCCTTTCACCAGCGATCACAGTATAAGTGTCACTGGTGACGCTGGTTAGCCAGTTAGTTATTTAGGTTCCCCGTCAGGTTTTTATATAGCGCCAGGGACCCCCATATACTACCTAATAAAAATTTGAACCCCCTGATTGCTCCTAGTTAACCCTTTCACCACTGATCACCGTATAAGTGTTACGGGTGACTCTGGTTAGTTTGTTTTTTATAGCATCAGGGCACCCACCATTTATTACCCAATAAAGGTTTAACCCCCTGATCACCCGGCGGGTGATATCAATTAGGTTTTAGGGTCAGGGTCTGCGTCGCCCCAGGCAGCGCTAGGTTAGTGCCAGTACCGCTAACACCCACACGCAAAGCATACACCTCCCGTAGTGGTATAGAATCTGAACAGATCAATATCTGATCTGATCAGATCTATACTAGCGTCCCCAGCAGTTTAGGGTTCCAAAAAAACGCATTGTTAGCGGGATCAGCCCAAATACCTGCTGGCACCTGCGTTTTGCCCCTCTGCCCAGCCCACCCAAGTGCAGTATCGATCGATCACTGTCACTTACAAAACACTAAACACATAACTGCAGCGATCGCAGAGTCAGGCCTGATCCCTGCCATCGCTAACAGGTTTTTTGGTAGCATTTTATATTCAAATCCGGAAGGCAGTGCTTGGTTTTCGGGGTCCCGTACGTGGCTAGGCTCCCAAAAAGTCCCCCACATGTGGTATCCCCGTACTCGGGAGAAGCAGCAGAATTTATTTTGGGGTGTAATTTGACTTCTGCCCATAGCATGTGTGAGCAATATATCATTTAGTGACAACTTTGTGCAAAAAAAAAAAAGTTTGTAATATTCCCGCAACTTTTGGCAAAATATAAAATATTCCATGGACTCAACATGCCTCTCAGTAAATAGCTTGGGGTGTCTACTTTCCAAAATGGGGTCATTTGGGGGGGTTTTGTGCTATTTTGGCATTTTATGGACTTCGAAACTGTGATAGGTAGTGAGGAGTTAAATCAAAAATTTGCACCCTTAGAAATCCTGAAGGTGGTGATTGGTTTTCGGGGTGCCGTGCGCGACTAGACTCCCAAAAAGTCCCACACATGTGGTATCCCCGTACTCAGGAGAAGCAGCAGAATGTATTTTGGGGTGTCATTTCACATATGCCCATAGCATGTGTGAGCAATATATCATTTAGTGACAACTTGGTGCAAAAAAAAAAAAATTTGTAATATTCCCGCAACTTGTGGCAAAATATAAAATATTCCATGGACTCAACATGCCTCTCAGTAAATAGCTTGGGGTGTCTACTTTCCAAAATGGGGTCATTTTGGGGGGTTTTGTGCTATTTTGGCATTTTATGGCCTTCGAAACTGTGATAGGTAGTGAGGAGTTAAATCAAAAATTTGCACCCTTAGAAATCTTGAAGGTGGTGATTGGTTTTCGGGGTGCCGTGCGCGACTAGACTCCCAAAAAGTCCCACACATGTGGTATCCCCATACTCGGGAGAAGTAGCGGAATATATTTTGGGGTGCAATTCCACATATAACCATGGCATGTGTGAGCAATATATCATTTAGTGACAACTTTTTGTAAAAAAAAATTTTTTTTTTTTTTTTGTCATTATTCAATCCCTTAGGACAAAAAAAAAAATATTCAATGGGCTCAACATACCCATCAGCAATTTCCTTGGGGTGTCTACTTTCCAAAATGGGGTCATTTGGGGGGGATTTGTACTGCCCTGCCATTTTAGCACCTCAAGAAATGAGATCGGCAGTCATAAATTAAAAGCTGTGTAAATTCCAGAAAATGTACTCTAGTTTGTAGACGCTATAACTTTTGCGCAAACCAAAAAATATACGCTTATTGACATTTTTTTTACTAAAGACATGTGGCTGAATAAATTTTGCCCTCAATGTATGACTAAAATTTAGTTTATTCGATTTTTCTTATAACAAAAAGAAGAAAATATCTTTTTTTTTCAAAATTTTCGCTCTTTTTCCATTTATATCGCAAAAAAAAAAAAATCGCAGAGGCAATCAAATACCATCAAAAGAAAGCTCTATTTGTGGGAAGAAAAGGACGCAAATTTAGTTTGGGTGCAATATTGCATGACCGCGCAATTACCAGTTAAAGCAGCGCAGTGCGAAATTGCAAAAAGACCTCTGGTCCTTAAGGTATTTATTGGTCCGGAGCTGAAGTGGTTAATGCAGAAGAGACAAAGCATGTCTCTTCTGCATTATAAATCCAGTCTTTACAACAAGTTTAATTATATAGTCTAAAGTTCCACTTGATAGCTGAACTCCAGGTACATATAGAAGTAAATAAATGATGTTCTGCATTAATTGCATTATATTGAATGCTGCATTAAAGAGCAGTGTAGGATACTAAAAAAGTAAACATTTATGCTCACTGATATGGTGCACTTATGCTGCAACTGTCCCCCACCAGCTCCAAGCCCAAGAACTGAGCGATCACGTGACTGCTGATTGCTCTGTTCTTAAAGCGGGGTTCCACCCTAAAATGGAACTTCCACTGATCGGAACCCTCCCCCCCTCCGGTGTCACAATTGGCACCTTACAGGGGGGAGGGGGGTGGAGATACCTGTCAAAGACAGGTATTTACTAGACATGTGCATTCGTTTTCGTCCGAATGCATTTTCGTCCGAATTTCAGCTATTTTCGTTTTCGTTTTGACAAACGATAACGAAAGCACAAAATCCGAAAAACGAAAGATCCGACATAAATAAATGCTTTATTTTCGTTTTCATTGTTACAACAGTTCGATATAGAATAGGAGATTCGACATGACTCTGACAACAATCTGTGTCTATAGAACCTGTAGTCGAATGTGCCTAACCTTACCTCTATTAGTCCAAGATTATATAGAGAAAATATTCGACAGAGAAAAAAGATTTGACAGAGAGAAAAGATTCTGCAAGTTATGCCTGTGAAGGGGCGCATGTTTCCCGTGCTTAGAATTGTCCCTGCACAAAGTGTCATTTATGCAGGAAAAAAAGTCCTTTAAAATCACTCGCAGCTATTATGAATTGTTGGCTCCGTAATACAGAGAACACTCATTGAAAGTCATTGATAAAAAAAAAATAAAAAAAATAAAAAAAAAGCGTGGGGGTCCCCCAAATTCAATTACCAGGCCCTTCAGGTCTGGTATGGATATTAAGGGGAACCCTGCCTCAAATTTAAGAAAAAATTTGACGTGGGGTTCCCCCTAAATATCCATAACCAGACCCTTCAGGTCTGGTATGGATATTAAGGGGAACCCCGCATCAAATTAAAAAAAAAATTGACGTGGGGTTCCCCCTAAAAATCCATACCAGACCCTTTATCCGAGCACGCAACCTGGCAGGCCGCAGGAAAAGAGGGGGGGACGAGAGAGCGGCCCCCCCTCCCTCCTGAACTGTACCAGGCCACATGCCCTCAACATTGGGAGGATGCTTTGGGGGTCTGTGCCCCCTTAAAGCACCTTGTCCCCATGTTGATGAGGACAAGGGCCTCATCCCCACAACCCTGGCCGGTGGTTGTGGAGGTCTGCGGGCGGGGGGCTTATCAGAATCTGGAAGCCCCCTTTAACAAGGGGACCCCCAGATCCCGCCCCCCCCTGTTTGAAATGGTAAGGGGGTACAAAAGTACCCCTACCATTTCACAAAGAAAGTGTAAAAAATGGTTAAATAAAACAAACACACTTTTGAAAAATTCCTTTATTAAAAATAAAAAAATAAAAAAAAGATTCCAGCGGTGGTAATCCACTCTTGCTATCCAGCGACGGACGGTCATCTCTCCAGCGATGTCTCATGTCATCCAGCGCAGCGAATACATCCTTCTTCTGTCTCCTCCACGGAGACACTGCAGGCATTCCGGCGGCTGACGTTTCTTATATACAGAGGGCGGGGCCACCCGTCACCTGACCCCGCCCCCCTCTGACGCAAGGGGAAACCCGGGGTTCCCTGTGACGTAGGGGTGACCCGCACCCCTCTGATGTAACACAGGCAGGTTTCCGTTACATCAGAGGGGGGCGGGGTCACCCATACGTCACGGGGAACCCCGGGTTTCCCCTTGCGTCAGAGGGGGGCAGGGTCAGGTGACAGGTGGCCCCGCCCTCCGTATATAAGAAACGTCAGCCGCCGGAATGCCTGCAGTGTCTCCGTGGAGGAGACAGAAGAAGGATGGAGGATCGCTGCGCTGGATGAGATGAGACATCGCTGGAGAGATGATCGTCCGTCGCTGGATAGCAAGAGTGGATTACCGCCGCTGGAATCTTTTTTTTATTTTTTTATTTTTAATAAAGGAATTTTTCAAAAGTGTGTTTGTTTTATTTAACCATTTTTTACACTTTCTTTGTGAAATGGTAGGGGTACTTTTGTACCCCCTTACCATTTCAAACAGGGGGGGCGGGATCTGGGGGTCCCCTTGTTAAAGGGGGCTTCCAGATTCTGATAAGCCCCCCGCCCGCAGACCTCCACAACCACCGGCCAGGGTTGTGGGGATGAGGCCCTTGTCCTCATCAACATGGGGACAAGGTGCTTTGAGGGGTCACGGACCCCCAAAGCATCCTCCCAATGTTGAGGGCATGTGGCCTGGTACGGTTCAGGAGGGGGCGCTCTCTCGTCCCCCCCCTCTTTTCCTGCGGCCTGCCAGGTTGCGTGCTCGGATAAAGGGTCTGGTATGGATTTTTAGGGGGAACCCCACGTCAATTTTTTTTTAAATTTGACGCGGGGTTCCCCTTAATATCCATACCAGACCTGAAGGGTCTGGTTATGGATATTTAGGGGGAACCCCACGTCAAATTTTTTCTTAAATTTGAGGCAGGGTTCCCCTTAATATCCATACCAGACCTGAAGGGCCTGGTAATTGAATTTGGGGGACCCCCACGCTTTTTTATTTATTTATTTTTTTATTTTTTTATCAATGACTTTCAATGCGTGTTCTCTGTATTACGGAGCCGACAATTCATAATAGCTGCGAGTAATTTTAAAGGACTTTTTTTCCTGCATAAATGACACTTTGTGCAGGGACAATTCTAAGCACGGGAAACATGCGCCCCTTCACAGGCACACTATAGACAACCCCCCCCTACGAAATTTAAAGGAATATTACACTTTTATTGTTTCACTTTAATCATTATTAAAATCACTGCTCCGGAAAAAACGTCCGTTTTTAAAACTTTTTTTTGCATTGATACATGTCCCCTGGGGCAGGACCCGGGTCCCCAAACACTTTTTAGGACAGTAACTTGCAAATTAGCCTTTAAAATTAGCACTTTAGATTTTGAACGTTGGAGTCCCATAGACTTTAATAGGGTTCTAAAGTATGCTATATAGTTAGCTCCGTCTAATCTTCTTTATACATTCGACAGACACCATAAGCCTTCCAAGACAGATTCGACCGTAATTCATGTGGATTTTCGGACGAATGCAATTTTAGACGAAAAACAAAATAAATAAAAACGAATTTCGGGAGTAACTAAATAAATTAAGTTTTCGGACGAAAACGAAATTCCGAAACGAAATATTTTACTCTGCACATGTCTAGTATTTACACCCACTTCCGGGCATAGACTCCCATGGGAGTCTATGTCATTTCCTGTCCTGCCGCGCTGTCTGCTGGGACACACACGGGTCCCAGTGACAGCGCGGGCAATTCCTATTGCGCTGCGCGACCCGAGCATGCGCAGTAGGGAACTGGGAAGTGAAGCCGATTCGCTTCACTTCCTGATTCCCTCACCTAGAATGGTGACGGCAGCAGCCGAGAGCCGAGCGATCGATCGGCCTCGGCTGCCGGCATCGCTGGACCCTGGGACAGGTGAGTGTCCATTTATTAAAAGTCAGCAGCTGTAGTATTTATAGCTGCTGGCTTTTAATATTTTTTTTTTTAGGTGGAATCCCTCTTTAAGTTAGCTCTAGGTCTGTTCTGCCCCTCCAGTGCTTACTGGAGAGGGGGCAGAGGCGGCTGCTGATCAGGAATCTGGGTGTATCCTGATATTATTGGCAGTATACATACAGAGACTGGGATGGCTCTGTGATGTGAGCCAACAATAGGCTTTAACCCGCTGTCAGCTGATTCTGGGTCATAGGAGTAAACATGTAAGTACCTTCCTGTGACCCACATGACAAAGAGCTGTGGCTTACTTCTCTTTTAAGTGTATTTTTTTAATTACAGGCAATGCAAGTACATGGACTTGGTAGCAGCCTACTGAACAGCAGAGCCCAGGCTGGGATAGGTAGAGGGAGGGGTAGCAGAAGGAGCCAGTCAGTTGTACAGCAGCGGTCATGCAGTAGTAAGGAAGATGCTGAAAGGAGGAGAATCAGAGTGATCTAAATTGTGATCATCAGTCTGATGCTTTTCCATTCATTGTCCAGTTAGAGACTGTTTAGAGACTGTTAGAGACTGTTTAAGGGACGGTAACTCTGTTATGAAGCTAATGTTTTTTTTCCTGCCTCCTACTAATGTCCTCTGTGAGCTACCAAACCTCCCCTTTTCCTCCCTCACCCCCATTTGTTTGGAATGAGCAGCGCAGATAAGTTGTGATCATGTGCACTTCTCTGTGAACGCTACAAATCCTATAGACTCTATTCCATCTCTGGATAGATAGAACTACGTTCCCACATACAGTGGGACCATGAAGAATGAGTATAGCCACCCTCTAACAGGAAGGAAGGTCACAGCAGCAATAAAAGAATTTGGAGGCGGAAAGCAGTAGAAGGTACCTTTTTAGTTTAAAGCGGAGTTCCACCCAAAAATTGAACTTCCGCTATTCGGAATCCTCCTCCCCCCCCCCCCCCCGGTGTCACATTTGGCACCTTTCAGGGGGAGGGGGAGCAGATGCCTGTCTAATACAGGTATTTTGCTCCCACTTCCAGGCATAGATACCCATGCCACCCACGGGTATCTACGCCACTTCCCAACCCCGCTGTCTTCTGGGTCCCAGGAGATGGCAGGGACGAGTGGAAACACACAGCGCGAGTTGCGCATTCGCAGTAGGGAACCAGGAAGTGAAGCCGTAAGGCTGATTCCCTTACCGAAGATGGCAGCGGAAGCACCTGAGAGCCAAGGTACAGATTGGCTTCGGGTGCCGACATTGCGGGCGCCCTGGACAGGTAAGTGTCCATATTTTAAAAGTCAGCAGCTGCAGTATTTTTAGAATAAAAAAAAAAAACACATGAAACATTAAGCAAATATATTTAAAATCACTAGATGGCCTCATGCACACTGGGTGTTATTCTCTTTATTATTTAAAGTGGTTGTATACCCACTTTTTAAAATTTTTACCTACAGGTAAGCCTATAATAAGGTTTACCTGTAGGTAAAATGAATATCTCCTAAACCTGTACGGTTTAGGAAATATTCACTTTGCATGCAGCCGCTGACATCAGTGGTGCATGCGCTGTGAATGCCCGGTTGAAGGTCTGGCAGATGCTGCCGGACCTTGCCGGGAGGGAGACTCCTGCACGCATGCGTGGGAGTGACATCATCAAAGCGCCGGAACCACGAACCCGGAAAACACGCCGAGGGCAAAATGTCAGCTCCCTCGGTGTTGACCGAGCCCAGGCGATACCGGGACCTTGTTCTAAGGTAAGTATTTCATAATGAGCTAGTATGTGGTGCATACTAGCTCATTTTGCCTTTGCCCTACAGGGTTTTTTTTTTTTTTTTTACATGTTTTCTTCTTTCCCTGAGCGTATACAAACACTTTAATGAGAAAGAGACTTTATTTGGACTGTATGATATAAAGATTACAGCCTTATTGTCACTATTTCTTTCTGATGCAGTGCTTTTACCATATGCATACTGTCAGCACTCTGAGTGTAATGAAAAGAAAATATGGATTTCTAAGCAGCTGGTAGGGGGAGACTCATGGGCCCTAGAAGTGCCTGAGCAATGACACAGTGATAGCTATAGGGAAGGAAGGCTACTATATGCACCCTGCTAGCTGATGTGACAGAAACGTCAGTACTGGAGGCACGGTTGAAACAATCTAAGCAGCATGAATTAGGCTGGACAGTGACAGTACAAAGAACAAAGCCTAGGTGTATACCCGTTCCAGAAATAGACTTCTTCTATGTACTGAGCTAGAAAGCAGCAGCTTTTTTATATTAGTGCTAATAACATGATAAATAACAAGTGAATGGTATTGTAATCTGCACCACAAAATAGAATCTGAATTAAGCTGAAACGTCTGTAATATCTGATGGATGTATTAGCAATACATAAGAAAAGGGATTACGCTGGTCCTGCCACTGATCGGTGCATCGTTACTAAGATTAAGACTAGTAGTGTTTTGTTAATGATTCTGCAGTGGAAGTGGCATTTGGGTGCATACAAACAACTAATAAAAAAATAAGCAAGATCAATAAGTCATAGCTTCCGTCCCCTTTTAATGACTGTGAAACTGTTTTTTTTTGCTATCTGAATTGGGAAATGCAGGAAAATTTTAAAGCCACCCCATAGGGCATATGGCTTACAGTTGATTTTAGGAGACTGTTCTAGCTGTTATTGGCTTTGTAGATATATTGGAGGGATACTTTGTATTTTCTTTAAAGTTAGACACTTAATCCATCACAGAAGACAGTGAATTGGATGCTTCATACATAGCATCCTAGAGAGGAAATCTTTATTTGTTAGGACTGAACTATTTAATTGAGCCAAACTGAATTGACATTAATGATGCATCGGCATGTTTTTCTGATGAAAAGGTAGGACGTTCAAATATTGCATTTCTTTCAGTCACAAGATGTTGGTGTTGAGGCAAAATTTGGCTAAACTTAGCCCGTTTACGAATACTAAGTGGGAACTGCTACCTTTATGCTTCAAAGTGGCTTATTTACATTTCTAGGCTTGTACAACCTGTTGAACCCAAAGGTTAATTAAAGTTTAATGGAGAAAAATGCATCAAATCCACTTAGCCCTGGGGGGGGGGGGGAAATCCCATATTCACTCTCAATAATTGCTCATTACAATGCAATGGCCAATATCCAAACTTTTACCAAAAGTGTTTTTTCTGATCTGGTTCATTGATCCATCTGTTTGTTGACCAGAATTGTTTATACACAAATGTACCAAAATTAGAAAGAACTTTCCTTTCAAATACCAACCCAAATTTCCTGATATTATTTTGGTGGGCGTATTGTATGATAGTATCTGCTGATCAAATAGTTTTAACTATCAAGAGTCATTTTACTTATTACACAAGGTATTTAGTAGCACATTAGGTCGCTGAGGGCAACTTTAATATTTTCTGTAGGATGACTGAAGAAGGAACAATTAGAAAAATGACGTATGCACCCAACAAGTGAAGGAACCAGACATGCTTAAGTGGTCTAATATGCCTTCTCATAGTATGTGTCATCTTATGACAGTTATGCTCATTTTCTCTCATTGTGTGGTTGTACAAAGGGATAAATGATTTAGTAAGGAGGAACTAAATAACTGATGGAACACATATATTTTAAGTAATAATGTATAGCATGTTTCCAAAATGTTCATATTTCTCCAAGGGCTGGTTAAAAGCCTTTGACCTACTAAAACCTAAACTGTCACTAAACCCATATCATAAAAATCTATCAATAAATGGTGTATTACATGCTGTTCATACGCACTATGAAATTCCTTTTCTGTATTCTGCAAAAAACCTGGTTGATCCTGCTGTTCTCTATCTTCCCCTTCTGTCCAAGTCCCCGATTCAGCTAGGGATTTTGCAGCTGTAGGGGCAACTCTGCACATACTCAGCTTTAAGTGAGTTTCTATGTTGAGCACTTCTTCCCTATCACATATGAGCAGCCCATGTGACTATAGAGTCACACATGTGGGTGTATACACAGTGATAAATGACAGCCCATTCCCTACCTCCTCCTTCATGCCCACTAACCAGCTAAACACAATGGGGTAGGATATTACATGTAGATTGATGGAGGCTTCACCTCCCTCTTATTCTAAGACACAGACTGGAGGGGCATGACACAGTCTGTGACTGTCAGAAATCCGCCCACACCTTGTTATTTCCAAAAATAAAGAGTTATATTTCAAATATATATTTGTATGACAATTTAAAGCAGTTTATTGATAATAATTATTTATTTTTAATCTGTATTCCAAAGGCTGTTCTTTTTTATTTTGAACATGTGGCCAACAGTAGAGGACTATAAGCTCCTCCGGTTTATTTTTTCCTGCAGACAGGCTGGGAAAGATAAGGGCCATGTGACAGCTGTATATCGATTAGCAAAAAGGTACTTACATTTTTATTTTTTATTTTAAATAATTACAATGCCATCATCCACATACAGAAATAGAAAGGACAATGTAAATGAAATGGTGTGTATTTAGTAACACTGTAAATACAGCTATACGAGCACTACAAGGGATTAATATTAAGGGCCTTGATGAGTCATAGCAGACCTTTACTATACAAATCAGAGGTGCCATATGTGATGAAAGTTATGTATATTGTACCTGTATTACATGAACATTTTCTGGGATTGGGTTTAATATATGATTGTGTCAATTTTGCTTCAGATGCTATATTGAGTAATGATATTGGTGGTTGAATCAATTTTAGTCTACATGAACTTGTACAGCCTGATATTGATCTAATATCATAGTATGTTGCTCTAGACATATCACCTAAGTTAATACCACAGAGCTGAACAGCTGAGAAGATGTGTGTACAGACACAACAAAACACTTGTCAGATAATGTAAACTTATTGTGGAGGATTTTTAAGAAAAAATAAGTAGCAATTATACTCAAATTTCTATAGATAGTGTCACAGTTTATATATCTTAACATAATGCACATTGCAAAATATCTCAATATCAAAATCACCAGTTGCCACTAGCAGGTCCTGAGAATTCTAGATACTTTCATCTATTATAATTTGTGAAGAAATCACCTTAGAGCGTGGAAAGCTTGTATTTTTATAGTTTTAGTCATTAAATGTATCACTCTGAAAACTTTTTTGCCTCTACCTCTGTAGATACTTTCATTGAAATCAACCCACCTACATCAGGTGAATAACATGTAGGCTTCATGCACACTGGACGCTATAAAAATGCAAATAGCGTTAGCTGTAGAATGCTGCGTTTAAAAACGTGAGTCTTGTGTTTCGCAGCATTTTTTTGCATTAGCGGTTTTTAGTGTTTGTGTTTTGTAGCTTTTATTAGCATAACTATACTCCCACTAAGCTTGAGGCTAAAAAAACGCTCATAAATGCCGGATGGCCATGTTTCACTGCGTTTTTCAGCATTTCTACAGCTGAAAATTGTATACTCACCTTTCTGTAATTTTCCTTTTTCTGGTGCATCTTCATGGCAGCATACAATGGGTTGTGACTCTCCCCCACAACCTGTTAGGACTGGAAAACACTAAATCAAAGACAGACCCGTCTCTCAGCATTCTCTGTGACTCTCACCATTTGGGTGGGCATCTGTATGCTGCCACGAAGATGCACCAGGAAAGGAAAATTATGGAAAGATGAGTATACAATTTTCCATTTTCCTGGTGCATCATGGCAAGATACAGTGGGAACTAACTCGCCATACGGGAGGGTGCAGGAAAAATGTTGTATGCACCATGAATTTCCCAAATTTTACTGTCGTGAGCCGGGTTCAGTTATTAACCGCTTCCTGCCCGCCCTATAGCCGAATGCCGGCCTTAGGGCGGGCGGCTTCCCGTGCCTGGCCGTCCCTGGACGGCCTGGTGTTTACTTCCGCAATGCGCGCCGCCGCGGGCGCGCATCGCGGAAGTTCTGTGTTTGACGTGTCCCCCGGGGACAGGCAAACACAGATCGCTGTAAACGGCCAATCACAGCGGCCGTTTACAGCGTGATCGGCGTGTCCAATGGGAGATGATCTCATATGTAAACATATGAGATCATCTCTCAGCGCCGCTCTCCCTCCTCACACAGACAGCGTGTGAGAGGGGAGAGAAGAACGGCTGCAGCAGCCGTCAGTGTAAAAAAGAAAAAAAAAAAAAAGTAAAAAAAAAGTTTAATAAAAAGTGCCATCCTCCCCCAGTGCCACCCCCCCCCGTGCCATGCCCCCCCCCAGTGCCATCCTGCCCCAGTGCCATCCTGCCCCAGTGCCATCCTGCCCCAGTGCCATCCGCCCCAGTGCCATCCTGCCCCAGTGCCATCCGCCCCAGTGCCATCCGCCCCAGTGCCATCCACCCCAGTGCAATCCACCCCAGTGCAATCCACCCCACCCCAGTGCCACCTGCCCGCAGTGCTATCTGTCCCCAGTGCCACCTGTTGTCAGTGCCATTTGTCCCCAGTGCCATCTGTCATCAGTGCCACGTATAAGTGGCATCTGTCATCAGTGCCACGTGTTATTAGTGCCACATAGTGCCATCTGTCATCAGTGCCACGTATTAGTGCCATCTGTCATCAGTGCCACGTATCAGTGCCATTTGTCATCAGTGCCACCTGTCAGTGTCACGTGCCATCTGTTGTCAGTGTCACGTGTCATCAATGCCACTTATCAGTGCCATCTGTCATCAGTGTCACGTGTCATTGGTGCCACGTATTAGTGCCATCTGTCACCGGTGGCACGTATTAGTGCCACGTATTAGTGCCACATGTCATCAGTGCCACGTATTAGTGCCACGTGTCATCAGTGCCACATATTAGTGCCACGTGTCATCAGTGCCACGTATTAGTGCCACGTGTCATCAGTGCCACGTATTAGTGCCACGTGTCATCAGTGCCACATATTAGTGTCATCTGTCATCAGTGCCACGTGTCATCAGTGCCACGTATAAGTGTCATCATTGCCACGTATCAGTGCCATCTGTCATCAGTGTCACGTGTCATTGTCCTGGTATTTCAAAAGTGTAATAAGTAGTCAACAAGTTAGATGTGTAATTTATGCTCCTAGAACACGTGATGGCGCTCCCTGCATGTTGGGCCTCTCTATGTGGCCAGGCTGCGAAAAAGTCCCACACATGTGGTATTGTAATACTCAGGAGGAGTAGCAGAATTTTTTGGGGGGTGTCATTTGTGGTATACACATGCCACGTGAGAGAAATAACCTATTACAATGACAATTTTGTGGAGAAAAATAAAGAAAATGAAAAATCTTCATTTTGCAAAGAATTGTGGGAAAAAAATGACAACATCAAAAAGCTCACCATGCCTCTTACTAAATACCTTGGAATGTCTACTTTCCAAAAAGGGGTCATTTGGGGGGTATTTGTACTTTCCTGACTTGTTTGGGTCACAAGAAGCGAGATAGGCCACCAGTACATCAGATGTGATCAATTTTGTGCGATTCGCACCACAGCTTGTAGACTCTCTAACTTTCACAAAGACCAAATAATATCCACTAATTTGGGTTATTTTTACCAAAGATATGTAGCAGTATAAATTGTGGCCAAAATTTATGAAGAAAAATTAATAATTTGCATAATTCTGTCACAGAAACAAAGAAATATGCGTTTTTTTTCAAAATTTTCGGTCTTTTTTCATTTATAGCGCAAAAAATAAAAACCCCAGAGGTGATCAAATACCACCAAAAGAAAGCTCTATTTGTGGGAAAAAAAGGACACAAAATTCATTTGGGTACAGTGTTGCATGACTGAGTAATTGTCATTCAAAGTGTGAGAGCACCGAAAGCTGAAAATTGGTCTGGGCAGGAAGGGTGTTTAAGTGCCCAGTAAGCAAGTGGTTAAAGTGTAATGAAGGTGTCCTGGGAGGACCATATTGCTGACTTGCAAATAGCCTCAGGAGACACAGCACTGAGCTGTCCACAGAGCTGGCACTGCCCTAGTTAAATGTGCTCTTAGAACCTCCGAAACAGGAAGGTGTTGTGAAGAGTAGGCTCTTTAATTGTCTTAAAGTGGAGTTCCACCCAAATGGAACCTCCGCTTTAAGGGAAGGCAAGTAATTTTTTTTTGGGGGGGTGGAAACCCTCTTTTTAGAGGGTTCCAGCTCCCACTTACTCCCGGGGCACCACAAATAAGTTCACCTCTCCCCCCTCCCTGTCAGCAATCATCTGGTCTCAGGTCCCAGATGATTGCCCAGCCAGTCACAGCGCGGCTCGCGCATGAGCAGTGCGTGCTTCACAGCCGGGCACCCACAGTGACAATGCCGGCACCACAGAGAGGAGGGGGAGACGAGCGGGGCTTTGTTCCCCTGCATTGCTGGACCCTGGGACAGGTAAGTGTCCAATTATTAAAAGTCAGCAGCTGCAGTATTTGTAGCTGCTGACTTTTAATTATTTTTATTTTTTTTGTTAGAACACTGCTTTAACAATCTAGGAGCTGACTGAACATGTTGATGCTTTCTAACCTTGCCTTAAGCCACACTGGAACCAAGTACAGATTTCGGCTTTCCTGAATGAACAGGTCACCAGAGTGGGATATGATTCTCTTGTCAACCAAGAAAGATGATACATTTACTTCCTGGTTAAATTGGAAGGAGAAAGACACCCAATTGATAAAAGCAGTCTGGTGTTTTAGGACTATTCTTTCCAGGTAGAACGTTAAGTGAGGCTCCTTGAGTACAAAACCTGCAGTTCCGACACCTTTTTTCACAGAGGTTGTAGCAACCAGTAATATGGTCTTCTGGGTTAGATTGCAGAGTGTAGCCAATTCTGTAAGTCTATAACTTCATGCAAGCCTTTTAAGAATTGCATCACTAAAGGGTTAAGGATTCCTTAAACCCTTGTAAGTGCAGACAAGGTTGAACTTAGAACTTTAAAACATATTTTAACCTAGGCCCCTTTTCAGCCCCAGTTGTAAGAACTGTAGAGCCTTGGCTGATTTAGGTGATAAAGGACTCCAGGCTTTTGCTGTGTGAGATCTGCATACTTTTCCCATATTCTTTGGTAAGTCTTTTTCACGAAGACCTCTCTGGTTTGACACAAGGTAGGCACTACCTGCACTGAGCACCCTTGACTTGGTAGCCTCCTCCTTTCAACTTCCATGCCATCAAAAGTAGTCCTGTAGAGCTGGATGGCAAAACTGCCCATGAGAGAGCAAATCCACCATCACTGGAAGCAGCAGTGGTGACTCAATGTTTAAGTGTAGGAGAGACAGACACTAGAGCATCTTAAGCCAAAATGGTATATTTGCAATTATTGGTACAGGAAGTTCCACTGACAGCCTAAGAATTCTACCCTTCCACTGCTGTCTAGGCACAGTACAAATATTTCTCTTTCTAAAAAGGAATGAATGACAGAAGTGCTTTGAACACTACTCAGTTCAAGAGCATTCATTACTATGCCTCATAAGCTTAACATCCCATGACTTTAAGCAGCCTGCTCTTTGAAATGCGTCCCCTAACTTTTCTAGCTAGGGTTTGATGTGATAAGGTTCCATCTAAAAACAATTGGTTAGTTACGAAGAACCAAGGATACTCTGGCACTGTTCTCCTGGAAGAGGACTTCACTCCCAAAGCACTTTACGCTTTCTCTATCAGAGGACGGATATTCCCTTGTGGAAGTTCTACTGAATTTTTCCCATTGCTATTGCAAGACAGTAAGACCTTTGTGAATGCCATGGGGGAGATGTACAGACCGAAAGGGAGACACTGAAGCTGGTAGAGGAATTGAGGATGAATTGGGACAAGTAGGTGTCTGATAAACCTACAGAGCATCCAGTCTCCCAGATTTATGAATAATATAATTGGTCTGGAGGTTTTCCATCTTGCACGACTCCAACTTCCTGTGCTTGTTGAGGTTTTTTTTTCCTTCAACTTTAGCACTGGGCACAGATCGGAAGAGACTGAAAGGTGGACTTCCCACCTATCAATGTTATATGATCGTTATGCTTATTGAATTACGCCCCTGCATGGGTGAATGTTTATCATGATGTTATACTTTTTCAATAAAAACGATTGTACCAGAAAGGTTGACCTCCCTTTAAACTTCCACCAATGTCACACCAATATAGCTGATATGGCCCACAGATCCTGAATATTTTCCATCCAGGTGTGTGCGCAAAGCTTTACACAAAGCAAAGGGAAACACTGTCACTTGCATCAAAGCTTATTTGAAGCTTTTTCTGAGAAGCCTGCACCACCAGATAGCTCATTTATAGACTGTAAAGGAAGGACTTACACCCAGGAGAGGCTTAACCTGGCTGGGGCGACAAACAGTAAGGGATACCTTGCAATTTCAGTCCTGATCAGGTGAGGAAAAAAAGGAGAATGCTGTGAGTCGGGTCTGTCTTTGATTTATAGTTAACCAGTGCCATCAGGTTGTGGGGGTGGAGTCATAACCCATTGTATGCTGCCATGCTGCACCAGGAAACTCCTATTCAAACACAGTAGTTCTGTTTTTTTTTTCTTAACTAAGGAAACCAGTTCTCCCCTCTTGAAGACTTCTGGGATGTATGACATCATTTTGCCCAGGCCTGGAAACCAGGAAGCAACTGAAAAAATAAAAAAAAGCACAACTGTTTAAAACAAGTAAATATGATATACTTTCCTATGTACAGTAATCACTAATGCTGTCAACATAAGGATTAAAAATAGTCTATGTTGATTGAAAGAGATTAGGTTCAATGTAACCGCTTTGGGTGGTCACTCAAACCAGAAGTATTGTATTCAATTAACCACTTCAGCCCGGAAGGATTTACCCCTTTAATGACCAGGCTATTTTTAGGCGATATGCCACTTCGTTACTTAAACTGACAGTTGCGCGAAGTTGTACCCAAACAAAATTGATGCCCTTTTTTTTCCCCACAAATAGAGTTTCTTTGGTGGTGTTTGATCACCTCTGCGGTTCTTATTTCTTGAGCTATAAACAAAAAAGGCTGGTAATTTTTTCTGCTATAATACATACACAATACACACACAATTTTTTTTTCTGCTATAATACACACACAATCAAAAAAAATATATAAAATACTAATTTCTTCAGTCCGGGTCAATTTGTATTCTTCTACATATTTTTGGTAAAAAAAACCCCAATAAGCGTATATTGATTTGTGTGTGAAAAAGTTATAGCTGGGGATAGATTTATGACATTTTTACTAAATTTTATTTTATTTTATTTTTTTACTAGTTATGGCAGCGATCAGTGATTTTTAGCGGGCCTGTGACATTGCGGCAGACAGATAGGAAACCTAACTGACATTTTTACCACTTTTTTTAGGAATCGGTGACATTAATACAGTGATCAGTGCTAAAAATATGCACTGACATCGTACTAATGGCACTAGCAGGGAAGGGGTTAAACTCAGGGGTGATCAAGGGGTTAAACGTGTTCCCTGTTTGTGATTACTAGCTGTATGGGGGACTGTGTGACTGGACACACACACACACAGATCCATCTTCCTGCTTAGCAGGAAGACAGATCTCAGACAGATCTCAGTGACAGAACAGAGATCTGCCTTGTTTACTTCGGCAGATCGCCGTTGTGTCTCTGCGGGGAACTTTTGCGGGCAGCCGGTGGACATTGAGTCCACCGGATCCGCTGATTGGCTCTCTCGCTGGCCAATCTAAGCCTATGCCCTATGCCCATGAATGCTAGTGCACAAATCGCCATATTGGTACGGCAATTTGCGCAGCCAAGCCACCTTGCCACAGTACAGCTGTGGCAAGTGGTCGACAATTAAATAATTTTTGTAGGAGAAAGAAGCACGTGTCCCAGTCTGACCATCTGTAATTCTGTTCTGCCTTAAAGCGTGCCTGCCTTAAAGTGTTCCGCCCAAAAACATAAATAAATAAAAGCCAGCAGCTACACATACTGCAGCTGCTGGCTCATTTCCATCAGCTGTCAGGTGCTGCTGCCGCCATTGCGGTTAAGGGTACCTGGCAGTGTAGCCTTGCTGTGTCACGCTGGGAACCTACTGCGCATTTGCAAAGGCCTGCTCCTCTCTCCTACTGGCCCGGCGACAGGCTGAGGAGGAGGGAGCCCCGCAGGGATGTCACGGACCGGGGCCCGGACCAATGGAAGTGGGAACAGGATACCTGTCAAAGACAGGCATCCTGTCCCCCCTCCCAACTGAAAGGTGCCAATTGGTGGCACCAGAGGGGGAGAGGAGACAAATGAGCAGACGTTCCACTTTTGGGTGGAACTCCGCTTTAAACTCCAAAGCTGTTAACCATTGCAGTGTCAGAAATTCAGAGACAGGAAGAGGACCAAGCATCCATGCAATAAAGATTTCTCGGAACCAACTGCCTGCACAACATCGGACACCTTTCATTACAGGTAACTGATGTAACTAAAGCTGTAGGGATTTTTTTTAGCTAAACTTCAGCTTTAAGTGCAATAACTATAAGCAACCAATTCGAATTCACTATCCTTAAATAGGAAGTAAACCCTGGTGGGTTTTACGTCCTCTTTATTTTCCTGCAAAGGTAAAGCATAATGGGCTACTATGCATCACATAGTAGCCCATTATGTGTCACTTACCTGAAACTGAAGCCCACGATGTCTCTATTGTCCCCACTAGCAGGGAGCATTCATCTTCACTCCTCTTCCTACCGGGGCCACGAACTCTGGCACTGTGACTGACTGGAGTCCGATGACATTACACCCGCACATCCGCGCCGGAGCCGTTGCATGACCCCTATCAGAAACGTCACGATGTCCCCTTTCTTAAATCTGCATGTGCCAATGACATTGGCGCCTGCACGGTAGTCATCAGAGCTTGGGTCTTTCTTAAATATCTCCTAAACCGTGGAGGTTTAGAAGATTTCAAGCACCTACAGGTAGGCCTTAATATAGGCTAACCTGTAGGCAAAAGTGGTTGTACAGGGTGTTTACACTTTAAGTCAGTTCAGGACAAGAGGAATTTTGATTGATTGCTATTGACTACTATACTTAAAAATTTGCACTCTTTATTGAATAAGGCCAACAGTGCATTTGTTTAGCTTGTGGATATAATTTACATGAAAAATATAGACAAACGCTGGGCATATACTAATGCAGTCATTTTTACTTTTTGAATTCATGCTTTTATTGCTGACTTAAAGGAAAATGAAATGTAATTAGCAACTCTTTCAGCTTCAGAGTAGAGACAACATTGTTAGTAATTTATATTTAGAGATCTAAACAGCTCTGCTAGTAGAAACTAAAAAAAAAAAGTTCTAGCTTGAGTCAGTTCCACTGGGATAAGTGAATACAAGTGTCTGGGTCTCTTGTAGCAAGAGTAATTATTTTCTCTCAGAGGCCAGGAAATAAGAGGCAGAATCCTGATGATGTTATGAATAACATGCACTAGTTAATAAAACTCCAGAAAAAAAAATATTTCTATTTTTGTCCATCCAGTCCTGAGATTTACCCAGCTCTTCCACACATAACTGCCCTGTCTGGCAGGAGAGAGGACTTTATGTTTCTTCTGAAGTTTCACTTTCACTAACAGGTCCCCCCCCCCCCATCTAGACAGGGAAAGCAACACAGTGATGAGGTCATTTCTCTGTTACGCTACTCTCTGTTCCTATCAGCATGGTGCTTGCACAGCAATACAACTGATTGGCTCCTTGTGTTGCTTCTTACTCCCCCTCTCCAAGCTCTGGTATACAGTAGACTGTGGGGGGCTAATACCAAACCAAATACAGGTACTTCATTTAAAAAAAAAAATCATTAAGTGATGTATTAATGAATACAGAACTGCATTGAAGTGTTTGTAAACCCTTACATTTATCACTGAAGTGACTTTCCTCAGATTATATAGAGAGATGAAACAAATCCTCCTACATAAGTTGTACCTGTTTATTTTCAATATCCTATGCTCTGCAGCCTTCTAAAGCAGAGTTTATCACCTTTTTTTCAGTCAAAGCACCCTTTAGACTTATGGACAGTTTCAAAGCACCATATTTTAAAATGTAAAAAACAATTCTAATAGTTTTACATAACGCAGCAGCATTGATACACGTAGGACACTAAATGTTAGAGGTGATTTATTCTTCCAAAGCAAATACACTTTTGCACACTAGTACTGACTACTATTCCAGTGTTTCTCTTCTCCCTGACTTTCTCTTCATTACTCAGCTAATGTGACCCCGGGACTGACAGAAGGAGGCAGGTGAGGGTCAAACAAGGATGCTGTGCAGGTGATCAACACCTTTCTCATATCAACACTAATGACATCACTGGTTATGGTGGCTGGAAGGTTGAAATGGCGTACAATAAAAAGCTGTGCCTTCGTGTAATTAAAAGGCAGACTTGATCCAACCGCTGGCTTGTTTACATTTTTGGGCAATTTTTAGGCATTTTGCAAAGGCACCCCTGAAGAAACCTCAAGGCACCCCAAGGTGTTTGAGCACCCTGGTTGAAAAAGGCTGTTCTAAAGCACACAAGTCAGTTTTTTTTTCTCAGCTCCATAAGACAGGGGCAGGGATCTGATGTTACACACTGCACAGCTAGTAAGTAGAGCTCAGTGTAATCCGAGACCTGAGTGGAGGAAAGGGACACACCCCCTCTACACACTCTCATAGGGAAACACATACAGCTGAGGCTGGTAATCACCTACTTTGCGCTGTAGAGTGGGGGGCAGGCCATCTTCTGAAAATGTATGGTGTTGACAAAACATATTAGAAGCGAGTCATGTGGATAGCAGAGAAAGGAGAAAGCATAGAGAAATTACACTCAGTGCTTTGTATTGAAGAAAATACATACTATAGTAGGAAATGCTTTGTTCATTTTTAATTTCAGAGGTTTACAGCCACTTTAGTGTGTGCTTTTATATCTCCTTTGAATTTAGCTTTGATGTAAGTACAGCTGTTTGTCTTTATGAGCGTACTCACCAAATGATTAATGCCGCGTACACACGACCGGACTTTTAAACGGACTAGGTCCGACGGTCTTCCCAACAGACTTTCAGCGGAGGTCCGACTGATTTTCTGAATGAAACGGACTTGGCCACACACAACCGGACTAAGTTCCTTCCGAAAGTCCGTCCATTTGGACGTGATGACCTAAACGGGGATACGCAAGGAAGTTCAATAGCCAGTAGCCAATAGCTGCCATTGCGTCGTATTTGGTCCGTCGGACCAGCACACAGACTCCCAAATTTTTAGTCCGTCGGATAGATTTGAAACATGTTTTATTTCTAGGTCCATCTGACTTTTGGGAAAAAAAAGTCCGCTGGAGCCCACACACACAATCGAATTGCTCAGTGTTCTTTACATTCATTGGCTCAAACCATAGATAATAATGCAAGATAGTACATTCACTAAAGAAGTCTTCTTTGGAAATTGAAATTTCCTAGCAATCTTCACCTCGCTGTTACAGAAAAAAAACACACATTTAACTGCTGCAGGCAAAAACTTTCCGAAAAATCCCACCTGGACTGTAATCTGTCACTCTATGGATATCCACAGGAAAGAGCCTACTTAACTCTGTGCTTAGCAGATAATGCTTTCCAAATACACTTTCCAGCCTATGGATAATTATAAGAACAGATCAGTGAGTTTTTGTTTCTGCTGCCTGACATCTGTGTTTGGCTGTATTATTTTGATAGCCAGCCAAAGCATTGATGACTTCACTCAGTAGTGTGCATTGTTAGTACATCTCTAGACTTGTCACAATCTAAAATCACTGCTCTCTAGAATTATTAAAATACTGAAATGTGGAACTGTTCATTTTCTTTAATGTTATAGTCATGTAAAAAAAGAAGAAAACGTACATAAACATGCACATATATACAGTACATGCAGTGTTTGAACATAATGAAATGAAAAAAATAAAGTAGATTGGCAGTAAAGGCAAGAATATACATTTATGTGCTACACATGTGCAAACCTACAGATGCACATGTACACACGCTCTCTTACTCCCACACTACATGGTAGAGTGGACCACCACTCACTTTCACAGTAATATTTATTGGCTGGTTCACACAAGCAGCTAATTACTGCAGTGGATTGCTTTTCAGAGGGTGTTTGACAGGCAGTATTGCCTGTTTTAACCCTCAAGATGCCAGCTTACCATGCCGCAACCACATGCTTTGCATGCAGTTGGATCATAGCTCCATTAGCTTGAATGGGTCGCGTTTTGTAGCAGTACCACCCACTGAATGCAACATGCCAATATGTTTTTTCACAGCATTGCCTCCAAATGTGTACAGCAGAGTGGTTGCATTACTGTGTTTATGTTGGCAGTTGGAGACAATAAAACCATGGCTCAACTGCCTGCTTTTACTACACCCTGAATGAGCACCTAAGACTTTTTGCCATTAAAGTGTTACTAAACCCACAACCGTAAAATCAATCAATATATACAGTAAAAAATGCTTATTATACTCACTGTGAAACCTAAGGGGTTAATCCCCATGTAAAAAAAACTGCTTGATGCTCTCTTCTCTGATCCTCCCCTTCTTCCACAATCCCAATCCATCTGCTGGTAGTACAGAGCCTTGGGGGCACTCTGCACATGCTCAGTTTGGTGTGTATTGCTAGAAAGTTTTTTTTTTTTTGTTCTTTTTTCTTTTTGGGAGAGTACATGTGATCGGCACAGGGCCAGTCAGCACTCTGCAGACAGAGGGTCAGGAGTCATGCATATGTTTACTAAAATGATTGAATTTCCATTTTCTGTGTAATGTGAGAGATATAGTGAATGCAGTGACTTAAAGTGACACTTTCCTCTGCAAAGTGGTAACTGGACACTAAAAAATTGAATACAATTTTATCAAAGTATATGTAAACCCTCACCTTGTAAAACAACCAATTCAGTTTACAATATAAATGAAAGAAAACATTTGTGTTTAGATATAAAAAAAACATTATAAATACCTTTTTTCTCCTTTTTTTTTTTTTATACACGTGATCACATTACCTCTTCTAGGTTGTATAAAGAGCTCAGGGAGGTGAAGGAGGGTAAACAGCAGTACAGTGATCTTCCAGTGAATAACTGTGCATTGCAGCACAAGTCTGATCATTAGAGGAGAGCTGGCAGAATTCTAAGCACAGCACAAAACTGACCACACTGTGCTCTCATGCCTAATATAATCACTTTTAGTAGGAAGACAGATGGACTAGCAGGAACACCAGGAATTTCACACAAAGAAAGCAATACAAAAAAAAAAGGGATACTTGTTATACAAGTACATGGTAGAGCAGACACATCAGGAGTATGAAATGTTGGGTTTACATATTCTTTAAGAACTTTCTCTGAAGAAGCCGACCTTGTGCTGTGAAACATGTCAAAAACAGAATTTCAAAAGCCTTTATGCCCTGATCTTATACAAAGAGAATATGCAACAATATTTTCAAGAGCATTTTATTTGTTTTTGGTTTATTATATCTCTAGAAAGGCACACATGAGTTAAGTAAATTAATATTTTCTATTTATTTTCCATTGGGGGGTTTAGTTTTTTCCCTGAGCGATGGTTCTATATGCACGAGTTAAGACATGTATAAAAGGGGGCTTGTATGTATTATGTTTTTACATATGTATTTTAAAATGTGATGGAAAAATGTAAAAGGGATAGTGTACACTTTTTAACCTGAGAAGCTGTAGTTTGATGTGTTTTTTGGCAGTGCCAAAAATGTCCAAGAAGTATTTTTCCTAAAATGCGTAGCTGCTTTTAGCTTTTTTAATGCTGTGTTTGCATTAGAGATTCGCCATCACTTCCTAATAACATGACAGCATTGTCACCAAGACAGGAAATTAAGGGACAATTTCCCAAAAGAACATAAAAAGCAAAAAAATTGAGGCTGGATTCACACTATGTGCAGCTGCGGGGCACAGCAGGGGGTCCGGTGCGTCCCCCGCTCACCGTTTTAGGTCTGAATTTTTGCCTGAATTCTGACCTAAAACTGAGCCAAAACAGGACCCTTTTGCTGTACGCTCCGCTGTGTCTGCATTGCATAAGCTGAGCAGACACGGACCAGCCATCTGCCTGCTCAGCTGGGGTTAGTGGTCAGATTCCCCACTGAGCAGGTGGACTTGGCCTGCCCGTGTGTAAGGGGCCATATCCTTATGCTACTAGCATTAGTAAATAGACAGGAAAGTACAGTGTAATATTAGTACTTTCTGATCCACTGCACATCAGGAATTGTGATTTATATCACTTGCTTCATATATTGTGGTACATTCTCATAGGTATCAAAATCCAAGGATTAGCGCGACTTCCAGGTAAGCTAGTGCTTTCATGACAATGGCAATTGTAGCTCCCATATTTATTTCTGCATATTTCCTTAACCACTTAAGGACAAAGCCTCATTTTAAGATTTGGTGTTTACTGGTTTAAAACATTTTTTTTTGCTAGAAAATTACTTTGAACCCCCAAACATTAAATATATATATATTTTTTTTCTAACACCCTAGAAAATAAAATTGGGGGTCATTGCAATACTTTCACACCGTATTTGCGCAGTGGTCTTACACTCCCACTTTTTTGTTTTTTAAATGCACTTTTTTTAATTAAAAAAATAAGACAGCAGTAAAGTTAGCCCATTTTTTTTATATTGTGAAAGATGAGGTTACACCGAGTAAATTGATACCCAACATGTCACGCTTCAGAATTGCGCCCGCTCGTGGAATGGCGACAAACTTTACCCTTAAAATTCTCCATAGGATATGGTAAAAATGTTTACAGGTTGCATGTTTTGTGTTACATAGGTTTAGGGCTAGAATTATTGGTCTTGCTCTACCGATTGCGGCGATACCTCACGTGTGGTTTGAACACCCTTTACATATGCAGGCGCTACTCACATATGTGTTCACTTCTGTACGCGAACGGGGGCGCGTTAAACATTATTTACTTATTTATTATTTTACTTTTTATTTTTTATTTTTACACTGTTCTTTAAAAAAAAAAAAAAAAATTGTGTCACTTTTATTCCAAGGAATGTAAACGTGCCATGTAATAGAAAAAAAGCATGGCAGAACCTCTTAAATATGAGATCTGGGGTCAAAAAGACCTCATATCTCATATTTACACTAAAATTCAATAAAAAAAAGAATTAATTTCTACATTTTTTAAAAATGTCCCTTTTAAGAGCTATGGGCGGAAGTGACGTTTTGATGTCGCTTCCGCCGTGCAATGGTATGGAGCTGGGTGGGGCCATCTTCCCCTCACTCAGCTCCATACCATACACAGAAAAGGATCCGATTGCCTCTGCTGGCGGCGGAGGGCATCAGAGCACGGCGGGACGGGGGAGCCTTTCCCGCTACTGATAAAAGCACCGCAGAGACCACATTTATCTGAAAGCCGACTGCCCGCTTTTGAAGAGGATACCGGGGTTATGGTAACTAGCTGCTAGCTTACGATATTCCTCTTCAAACAGCTGATATATAACGATAGCGGGCGGTCGGCAAGTGGTTAAAGGTGTTCAATAGTCGCTGCATAAACTTCCATTTTAGATCATCAGCAATACTAATTATAGCTGGGTTTGACAATCCAATATGGCGTAAGCTTACTTGAAAAAGCTCCTTTCATGTTGTGAGTTTTGCTCGTCTGCTGACCATTTCCTACATGCTGTGCAGCTTCTCCTCTGCTGATTACTTTCATTTTCTAAAGACTATATATCCCATGGTACTTTGCTGCCTGCAAGCAGTGACTCCTCTACTGATGCTGCCTCCTGAAACTCCTCTTCTCAGCTCAGTATAATATATTGGTCTAGGTCAAAATAATGTCATACATCCCATGAGTCCATGAGTCTTCATGGGCATTTTTTTTATTTCTTCTGGAGGAGGGAAGGAGGGGCTTTCCCAGCTAAGCACATCCCTCTGTTTGCATGCCTGAGCTAAGAGCAGATGGATTACAGGAAATTGATGCTCCATGGTTCATCTGCCTTAGAAATGCTAGGAGGGTGTTTTAAACGTGTTTTCTCAACAAAGAAAAGCATGAATAGATGGGTGAGTTTGTTTTGAATATTAAAAATTAATTTAATAGCAATTTCAGCTTTGTGGTAATGAGATACAGTTGAGTCCCTCCTTAACAAGTCTCTATAGGGGCAGTTAGAATAGCTTTAAATCTGCTTGTGAACTCACTGTACACAATGGTGAGATGTAAATTAAAGAGAAAATTATCCTTTTATAAAAAAATTGTCACACTGTCACCACAAACGAATGCTTTTAACAGGCATTTGCACATGGTCATTTTGTATAATGAAAGCCTAATGAATACAGAGACGGAGTATAACAGTTAATGTTGAAATGGCCCTATTGTGGTTGATTAAATGAGGCCCATAGACAGAATGCCTGCCGAAGATTTTCATTTATAGAGAAACACTTTGCTCCATTGTACTGCATGGCCAGTCTCATCAGTTGAAATCTTTGCTCTTTCTGCTGTAATATCACCCTTTACTGTGACAGACATTGCTTCAAAGGTGACCATCCCCACTGCGTGCTTACTGACACAATCCAACGTCAGTTATCTGCTAACCCACTAGAGAAGAACATGAGCAATTTCTTTATAAAGACCTAGAGGAAAGGGATGCAAAGAATGAAGGCAGCAGTAGGCTCTCGTCATAGCTGTGTTACACTGGTGGTGAATCTTAATTGCTGATGTACGTAGAATGAACTAATATGGAAGCTAGTCCTGAGCCTTGCGTGACAGCCGTTATCTAAGAACCTTTTGCAATACTTTAAGTTGAATTCCAGACACCCGGCTAAATACACAGATGAAATTTACCTGTGTCAATATAAGGAAGCTGTTTCACCTGCCAAAGGATTTGTATTGCTGTCCATCCAGCCCAGATATTTAAACAGCTCTGTCACACAGAGGCAGGGCAGGGCAGGGCAGGGCAGGATACCTGATCATTTTAATTGCAATAGCCAACCCGCCTCCTTTCTTCCCTGGCCGCTGGTTGTAGCTTACAGAGGACGCTGGAGAGACCCTGCTGTAGTGAGGGATAAGGTATGAATTTTGTCTTTAACCCTCTGCTCGTAGACAAAATGAGCCATTAACCCTTGTAGTGCAGGGGGTGAGCGAGCTCCACGGCAAGATTGGATTTTTTTTATTTTCACAGAGCTGGGGTTTAAGTAACACTAAGGTCCCTTTCACATGGGACAAATCCGTAATGATCCACCCCGTGATGATCCGCTTACTCAGCGGGGATCGCTCCTTTTATCTCCGCTGAGCCGGCGGATGACAGGGCGGTCCCGGCACACTGTGCAGGGACTGCCCTGTCAGATCTCCACTCCCCTCTATGGGGGATCGGATGAACACGGACCGTCTGTCCGTGTTCATCTGATCCACTCTGCAGACGGATAGAAAAATAGTATTTTCCTCCGTCCGCAGAATTGGACCATAGCAGAGACGGACGATATCGGGTGTCAGCAGATGTTCATCTGCAGACACCCGCTATCCCATAGGGATGCATGTATGTCCGTATTTCATCTGCAAACGGATGGATGAAATATGATCATACTGTCCGCATGTGTAAAAGGGGCCTTAAAGTGACATTGAGCCCTGGCCCTCACATTTAAGCGATTTGACATGTCAAATCACATGCCAAATCAGCGGCTATTGCCGGCAATGGGACCATCCGAATCGGTGCAACACCGACTTTGCGGCGCTGCACCGATTCCCAAAAGTAGTTTCCGTACTTATTTTTGTCGACTTCGGGGGCGATTTCAATAGAAATCTCTACAGGGACCCGCTCACTGCTCAGCTGAACTTACACGATTTCAATCCCGCAGCAGTGTGAACCTAGGCTTAAGGTAATTCTTTTTTAAAAACAAAAAACATGCACACAGGGTGTTTGTTTTGGCCCTCTGAACACCAGACAGGAAAAAAGGTACTTAAAAAACGCACCTAAGGGCTCATTAACATGCACAGAAAAACTGATGCTTTTTAGATGTGTACTCTGCATAGATTTGTGTACATATAAATGCAGCACCATAGTAATCAATGTGCTCAGTGGTACTGCATCCATTAAGGGTGCACGGGTGCCACCCTCTCTGTCACACCAACCCCTATATGACTAATGGATAGATTCATGCATTGCATGAATCTATCCATGGCCGCCGCTGTCACCGCCTATTCAGGTGCTCAGTCCCTTTTCGGATGCTGGACGCCTGAATTACAGTGGCGTGGTGTTTTTTTGAAGCACCTTATTGGAGCCATAGGCTCTAAGGCTTAATGTACACGGGATGTTTTTACAACCTCTCCTGAACTATTTTAACTTGACAGATAGAAACCCACATTTAAACCGTCCGTTTTGCCACATTTACACGTCACATTTAGATGCATTTACGTTTAGAAGCAGAAAAAAAAAAAAAGTGTGTGTGTGTGTGTGTGTATATATGTATTGTGTGTGTGTGTGTGTGTGTGTGTGTGTGTATGTATATATGTGTGTATATATATATATATATATATATATATATATGTGTGTGTATATGTATATATATATATATATATATATATATATATATATATACATAATGTAAACAAAACCGTGTTTAGACAGGTTTGGTGCTTGAAATGCCTCTAAACACAGCTTCTGAATGTATTTTTTTGGGTTCCAAAAAAAGCCTCTAAACCCAGCTGCCTAAAAACGACTATAAACGATTCTGTGTACATGTACCAATAAGATAACATAGAAGAAAGTTAAGGAGCAGTTGAAAAAAAATGCCCAACTGCTCCTAAGCGTCCGTTTACCAGCAACAGTGTACGTGAGGCCTAATAGGCTTCAAAAAAGGTGGACTCAGAGAGCAGAGCATTGAAAGTGTCGGGCAGACAGCGGGCAGGCGGGGGTCACAGTGGCTGCATTTGATGGGGAACAAGTGGCTGCATTTGATGGGGCACAAGTGGCTGCATTTGATGGGGCACAAGTGGCTGCATTTGATGGGGCACAAGTGGCTGCATTTGATGGGGCACAAGTGGCTGCATATGATGGGCACAAGTGGCTGCATATGATGGGCACAAGTGGCTGCATATGATGGGGCACAAGTGGCTGCATATGATGGGGCACAAGTGGCTGCATATGATGGGGCACAATTTGAGAGCTATGGAAATTTTTGAATCTATAATAGATTTTTGTTATTACGTGTAAAGGCAGCATTAGGGTGTTGTAATGCTGACAAGAACATAACAATATGACTATTTGATATAGCGATCATGTCAATTTAATAAACATATGACAGAATAAACCACTAGACTAAATGGGTCAGTCTATGACTGTGTACAATAAAAAAAAAATATTAGGGAGGACAATCAGATTTACTTCCAACAAATCATTTATGCCTTTGTTGTGGCAAAAGTTGTTTCTAAGAGACAAGTAATTTTGAAATCTGTGATCAATCAATCGTTTGTTGTCATACAGTATGTATACCAGAATAAGGCACCCCAGATGTACATTCCCAATGAAGTTCTCTAGGTTGGTTGGTTGGGCGGGGGTCTGGGACGTGAAATGCTAGATTGGCGTTCCTTGTAATTCTGCTTGTTATTGCTGCTCTGTTGGCTTTGTGTAAGGTAAGTTATGAGAGCCGTGTTTTATTAAAATGTTTGTTAAATGTGCTGCATTATTTAGCTTTTTATTTTTAAGATTGCGTACCAGCTAGTAGCATATAACATTGCAAGTTCTGTGTAGGATATGATATTAGTCCCTGTGGATCATTTCTGAGCTAAACCTTATTTACACCCAATTCTCATTATATTTGGTTAGAAAATTTCCGGAGAGGGTCTGTTGGTGGTCACTGTGAACTTAAAGTGATTGCAAAGCTTTGTTTAAAAAAAATTAAAAATAACAAACATGTTATTACCTTAACTTACCTTGCCTCCTCTGTGAAAGGGTTTTGCACAGAGTGACACTGATCCTCCTTTTGCATCATTTTAGAATGAATTAAGGTAAAAAAAACCTGAAGGTTACAACCCCTTTAAACGCTTTAGCTCCAGAAGATTTGGCTGCTCAATGACCAGGCCACTTTTTGCAATTCGCCCCTGCATTGATTTAACTGACAATTGCGTGGTCGTGTACCCAAACAAAATTGACATGCTCTTTTTCCCACAAATAGAGCTTTCTTTTGGTGGTATTTGATCGCCTCTGCGGTTTTTATTTTTTGCGCTATAAACAAAAGAAGATCGGCAATTTTGGAAAAAAAAACACAATGAGGGTTATTTACTAAAGGAAAAGCCACTTTGCACTGAAAGGGCACTTGAAAGTAAAGTCGCTGTAGATCCGAGGGGGACATGCAAGGAAAATAAAAAATTGATTTTTAGCTCGCACATGATTGGATGATAAAATCAGCAGAGCGTCCCCTCATTTTAGATCTACCCCTTACATTTAGAGCGACTGCACTTCCAAGTGCACTTTCAAGTGCACTTGCAGTGCAAAGTGGATTTGCCTTTCATAAATAACCCTCATCTTTTACTTTTTGCTATAATAAATATCCCACATTTCTTATCAAAAAAACATTTTTTTTCCTCAGTTTGGGATGATACGTATTCTTCTACATATTTTTGGTAAAGAAATTTGCAATAAGCATACATTGATTGGTTTGTGAAAAGGTTATGGTGTCTACAAAATAGGGGATGGATTCATGGCATTTTTATTATGATTTTTTTTTTTTACTAGTACCGGCGGAGATCTGCAATTTTTATCAGGACTGCGACATTATGGTGGACACATTTTTGAAACCATTGACAATTATACAGCAATCAGTGCTATAAAAATGCACTGATTACTGTGTAAATGTCACTGACAGGGAAGGGGTTAACACTAGGGGACGATCAAGGGGTTAACTGTGTTCCCTGTGTGTCTCTCTAACTGTGGGGGGATGGGACTGTCTAGGAGGAGAGAGAGACCGGTGTTTACACACACTGATCACGGTTCTTGCTCTGTCACGAGCGATCGCGGGAACCCGGTGATCATCGTGCCCACTGGGCACTCGCATCAGAGTTGCGCACGTGCTGCGGGCAGGCCCCTAGTGGACAAAAGGCGAAGTGACGTAAGCTAACGTTGTTTTGCTCAGCCATGCCATTCTGCCGTAGTGAAACTGCGGCGGCTGGTTGGCAAGCGGTTAAGATTGGTAGATCTTGAATTTATAATGATAATTTTGTCAACAGGATGTTGTTATTGTTTTAATGGTACATGAGCATGTTTTTTTGCACTTTTTATTATATATTATGGATACATTTAAGTGATTGTAAAGGCAGAAGGTTTTTATCTGAATGCATACTATGCATTCAGATAAAAAGCCTTCTGTGTGCAGCAGCCCCTCTAAAACTTAGCCCCATCTTGATCTAGTGATGTGTCACAAAGTCTTGGCTGTCTGGGACTCCCCTCCTCATTGGCTGCAACAGCAACAAAACGCCATTGGCTCCCGCTACTGTCAATCAAAGTCAGTGAGCCAATGAGAAGAGAGAGGGGACAGGGCCAGGCCGCAGCTCCATGTCTGAATGGACACAGGGTGCTGTGGCTCGGCTTGGGTGCCCCCCATAGCAAGCTTCTTGCTGTGGGGGCACTCAACAGGAGGGATGGGGCCAGGAGCTCTGGTGAGTGATCCGAGAAAAGGAGGATCTGGGCTGCTCTGTGCAAAACAACTGCACAGAGGAGGTAACTATAACGTGCTTGTTTTTTTTTTTTTTTTTTTTTTTGACTAAAAAAAATAAAAAACGATACTTCTCTTTTAAGGACAGGAAATCTGCTGTTGCTTAGAAGCTTTCTTCCTGCTCTAAAAAATCTTTATTAAAATATTCCTAGTATTTGTATTTGAGCGTTGATGAAAATATTTATCTTATCAGGATGACCACAGATTTTTTTATTTATATTAAAATACATTTTTATTAATGTATTTTCCAGAGTAGCTATAGGAGCTGCATAACAAGGTACAACAGTACAATGTAGTTTCAATAAAGTTGGTCATTCAGTCCCAAAGATCCTCATATTCAAAACACTTGCAGCTCGGAATGATCTACCAGTACATAACATTCATTGCAGCCTCTTTTGTTCTCTTGGGGAATTGATGTTCTGAGATGTTGTGTATGGCAGTGCCATAAATAAATAGGCTTTTATATAGAATGTTGAACTAGGTCCAGCTACTGAGCATTAGGTTGTGCTGACACACACTGTAACAGAGGCATACAATTAACTGATCCTCTGTCACAGTTTGTTGCTACGGTGACAGAACCAGAAGACAAGAAAGCTGCATTGTCTCAGCTTTGTTCTGCATTGTCCGATCCACGGGATGATCCAAACTCCTTGTGGGCTGCTGGCTTGCAAGTGTTAAGCCCCATACGCGCTATCAGTTTTTCTGCTGAGTTTTTCCTTCAGATTTACCAAAACCATATAATATGCCATCAAACCTTAGGAGTTTCCATTTGTACGCAATCAGGCCCTTGCACTACATGGTTTTGGTAAATCTGAAGGAAAAAATCAGCAGAAAATCTGATAGTGTGTATGGGGCATTAGTGTAGAGCTGGACAGACAGGGTGGTGTTGTATGCTGCTTGGATTTCAGCAAACTGGAAAAGAGAAGGGGCATTGCAGTCCTAGACAGAGTCTGTACACAAGGCAAGTAGTAGATTGCTTATGTATAGGGCCGAAATAACTAATCGATTAAACGGCCACTAACATAATGGGGATAAAAAAAAAATAGCCCTTTATAGTACAAAAAGAACAAATTGCTACTGTAAATATTACTTTCACTGTCCCATAGTAAAAAATGAACCCCTTACAGTAGCGATTATTTGCTGTTTTTGTACTAATTTTAGTTTTTTTTAACCCCTATTATGTTACTAAACATCTCAGGCCTGGGTCACACCTCTGTTTTTTGGTGCTTTTTGCAGAAACACACTACAGTTCATTTACATGGCTTCCTATGGGACACGTTCACATCCGTGATTTTTTCAACTGCTGCGTATTTGGAAAAGACACAGACTTTTTTTTAACGCAAAACGGTGCTATTTTGTTTTTTTTGGTTCAATATACTTCAATGGAAACGCTGCAGAAAAGCATGTAATAATGCATTTTTGCGGCAGTTTGTGTTTTTTAATCTGCCCAACAACAAATTGGCCAAAAAAAATTAAAAATGCAAATCACAG
Organism: Lithobates pipiens; assembly: GCF_037356315.1. NCBI lineage: Eukaryota > Metazoa > Chordata > Amphibia > Anura > Ranidae > Lithobates > Lithobates pipiens. The sequence goes on along the minus strand of NW_027507764.1, from coordinate 436,047,353 downwards.
TAAAATTACCTTTTTTTTTTTTAAAGGTTATTAACCGATTATTCAATTAATTGAAACAATAATCGGCCAACTAATCGATTATGAAAATAATCGTTTGTGGTAGCCCTACTTATGTATGTAATAATTCTTTAGCTTTAGTGTTATACCCTGCTATATGTCTTTGAATTGAGTTGTCAAATGGCAGCTGAAAGCTGAAATTTAGGATTTCAGTTGGAGAGTGCATTAGAAACAGCAAGGTAAGGTTAGGTGTACACCTGGAGACATAGCTCATGGTTGGTGTCAAAAGTGTGCTGGTGGAGTTTACTGGTGATCCAAAGAGAAGACAGCTGTGCTAATGCCAAGGAGTGTGCAGAACTCCAACTGCAAACTCAAAATAGCTGTCACTCAGCCAGGATGTTTTTCTAATTTTGGGTATGGGGGCGATGTGAGCTGATCCCTGCCCACTGTGAGTGTGTAACTCGGCCTTGACATATGAACGTGGGGATACCTGAAGATAAGGGTTTTATCATTCCAAAGACATGCAAGTAGATTAATTGGCTTCTGTTCAAAATTGTCCCTAGTATATAAATGGGGACCTTGGATTGTGGGCTCCTTGAGGGTAGGTACTGATGTGAGTGTGCAATGTACAGAGATGGGGGCAATTGTAGACACTCAGGTTGAACTGGATGGACTGGTGTCTTTATTCAACCTTACTAACTATGTAACTATCACAAACTATAGAATTGCGATGTAGGTGAGGAAAGACCCAAGGATAATTTGTCTTCTGCTTTTGGGTAGAGTGGTTGAGGATTAGAACTTATGTGGAGGATTTACTGATGTCAGGGTTCTCAAGGTGGAAATCTGAAATTTTACAGTCGTGTCCAGAAAAGACAAGAGGAAGTTTTCCCTGGGGACACCTGCCTAGATGAATTTTCACTCTTGGAGCTCTCCTGTTGGTCAGGAAGAAAAGGGAAATCACCCTAGAGGGGACAGGGTCTATGTCAAAAACACATCCTAATTTTGTGCAAAACTAGAAACAATATTTTAGCTGACGTTCCAACTGAAACTGTACTGTAATCAGTGAAGTAACAATAGCCATAGAGCTCAAGTGGGTGCAATGGAGCCTGGGTGAGAAAAGGGGCCACACTAAGGGGGCTGTGAAGGCAACTAAAGCATCGAATGTCTGTGTGCATATGAAGATACCATAAATTCAGCATTGTGTGATTAAGGATTGTAGAGGTCACAGTTTACTCTGTATCCCTTTGACATTCGCAATCAAGAAGAGCTGACATCAGACATACAGCAGGAGACTTCAGAATTGTTGTCACTACTCACAGATTCCCTTTGCAGCTTGTGCAATAAGGAGAATGTGTTTAGTTGTCTAAGTAGTACACTTCAGGTTTCATTTTAGTCTGGCTAGGATGACCAGAAGCTCTAAGGGCAATGATGCTGTAGCTTTATTTAAAAATATTGTGATTGTAGCACCCTCTAGTGTGTGATAGATGTGTGTAGAATGGGCAAACCATACTCTGACTCATATTGTATCTTTGTGAGTCTGTAATTAGGGCAGGGTTATTAGCATTCAGGGCTGGATGACTCATCCCAGCAGCTCCCTGGTGTCTAGAAAGTTAGAGAACCTTCTAGAATTAGAGGGCGTGGGCTAGGAGGAGCTCTCATGCATATTTATGAGGCCTCAACCAGTCAGGGGTCTGATTTCACCTCATAAATAGACATGGGCCATGCCAGTAGGGCAGTCGGGTGGAAGATGGAGAGTTGAGGAAGCTGTCGGTGGCCCTAAGGGGCAGCCCCTAGTCTGGGGGGTGACCTGCCTTGGGCCAAGGCTCAGGTGCTGGGAAAAACTCCTAAAGACACACGGAAGGAATCATTCCTGGAGGCAAGAGAGAAAGGAGAGGACAGAGTGAGTAGTTCAACACTGGTGGGAACCAACAAAGGTGGGAGACTGCCATATCTAGCCAGTCTCCCTTGAAGAGAGCAGTGGGCTTAAGTCTTCAGTCCTTTCACTGAGAGATCTCCTGAGAGTCAGTTGGGTGGGCTGGTGAAGAAGCAGCTGTAGCCAGGTGGGCTGGCAAGGCCTAAAGAGATGGGGCTGAGATCAGTGACCACAAAGGAACATGAGGGAAAGTTACATGTTATGTCACTCCACATGTGCTACTGTTAAAGTACTGTGAGTTCCTGCCTGTAATGGGCCACCGCTGAACTGACACAGAGAGGAAGATTAAAGAGGGGTCTGTATATATCTGTATAAGGAATTTGTCCCTGAAGTTTACTAAAATCAAGTGAGCATCCCATAACCTCCCATCCCCATCCAAGTTACGGACTTTTCCCTGACTCTGTGTGCCTGTGGAGATTTGGTGTGCCTGGCTGTGCAGAAGTGGGGGATCTTTATTCATTTGCAGCTCCTACATGGGGTATGCTACATGATGATCATCATTATTGATACTAAAACCTCCCTTTTTTTTTATTTTATTTTTTTACTGACCACTAAACCACCTCTTTCAGCACTTGCCTACTGTGGTGATGGAAGGACTGAAACGGCTTAGAATTTACACTGAGACTCTGAGATCTGAGGCCCTGAAAAAGATTGGCAAGATACTAAGGGCTGAATAGTTAGCTGGAAGATTAATGTTAAAAGTTAATTTCCTGCACTGACACCCCCTCATCTCTGACAACTGTCCACAGCGTAGGTTCCTAGTAGTGTGCTGAGTGACTATGGTGACAGCTCTCCTGCTGCCCGTCCTTTATTTAGACATACATTATGTTAAGATCAATAATGGTAGGGATGTTTGCAGAGGGCCCCATACAAATGTTTCTATGGAGCCTCATTATCTATAGCAGTGCCAATGATGGCTACATAGCATGTCAGAGCCAGAGGTGGGTGAAAAACAAAAGTAAGAGCATTGCTATACCAATATTTTGGCAAGTGATGTTGCTCTGTGTGTGCGTTTTAATTTTGCTGTGTGGCTGGAGCTGCACTTTATTTCCTAAAGTTAGGCTACCCTGAAAATGTTCATCTGCCTATTATAGGGAAATCATTTTGAATCCCACAGACCAGAATGTTATGAACTCTATTGGTTGAATATCATGCTCCACATAGAAAAGATATGTTTTGTGCTCCCTTCCGTGTGCATTAGGCCCAGACTAGCTATAGGGCACACTGGGCACTTGCCTGGTGGGCCGGGGGCAGCCAGGCTGCATGTGCTTGTGGAGCCAAGGCAGCTGAGCTGCTCCTTGAGCCCCCGTCGCTCACCCGGCCTCTCCACGGCCGGCTGGTTAGCTACCCGGCCGACTGTCATTTCAGTTCTGGCCGGGGGCCAGAGACTACAGGTCACGTTACCTGTGACCATGAACAGGGAGGGAATCGACACGAGATGTGGCCACCCAACAGAAGGGAAAGTGAGTGTGACTCCCCATGCGTGCACCTGGATAGGAGAAGCAGCTGCATACTCGGTAGAACAATCCTTTATTTTTCTCCTACAGCCTCTGAATGCCTGCTTCTCATTCTCTCTCTCCCGTGGGCATTCAGAGGCTGTAGGAGAAAAATAAAGAGATGGATTAATCTACTGTGTATGCAGCTGCTTCTCCTATCCAGCTATCCAGCTCTCCAGCCTCTCCCTGTACTCATCAACCCCCTGTACTCTCTGGCCCCCCAGTGCTCTCAGGCCGCCTGTACCCCCTGTACTCTTCAGCCCCCCAGTGCTCTCCAGTCCTCCTAGTGCTTTTCAGCCCCTCCCAGTGCTCTCAGGCCCCTTTGTGCTCATCGTCTGCTCCTGTACTCTCCGCCCCCCCCCCGTGCTCTCCAACCCCTCCCAGTGCTCATCAGCCCCTGTATTCTCCTCCCCCCCCCTGCTCTCCAGCTCCTCCATGCTTTCCAGCCTCTCTCAGTGCTTATCAGCACCAGTACTTTTTGGGCCCCCCCCCCCCCGGTGCACTCCAGTCCCCCATGCTTTCCAGCCCATCCCAGTGCTCTCAGGTCCCCCTGTGCTCATCAGCCCCTGTACTCTCCAGCCCCCTAGTGATCTCCAGCCCCTCCCAGTGCTCCCAGGCCCCCCTGTGCTCATTGGCTGCCCCTGTACTCTCCAGCCCGCCAGTGCTCTCCAACTCCTCCCGGTGCTCATCAACCCCCTGTACTCTCCAGCCCCCCCAGTGCTCTCCAGCGCCCCTGTACTCTCCGGCACCCCTCCAGTCCTCTCCAGCCCTCCCATGCTCTCCATCCCCCTCAGTGCTCTCCAGCCCCCCCATGCTCTTCAGCCCCTCGCAGTGCTCTCAGGGCCCCCAGTGCTCATCAGCCGCCCCTTTACTCTCTGGCCCCTCCCACTGCTTTCAGGCCCCCCTGTGTTCACCGGCCGTCCCTGTACTCTCTGGCCCCCCAGTGCTCTCCAGCCCCCCATGCTCTCCAGCCCCCCCTGTGCTCTCTGCCCCCCCGTGTTCTCGGCCTCCCTGTGCTCTTCACCGCCCTGTGTCTTCGCCTCCCATGATCTCTGCCCCTGCTTGTGCTCTCCAGCCCCCCGTGGTCCCCGCCGCCCCCCCCCCAGTGTTCTCCAGCTCTTCTGTGCTCTCCGCCCCCGCCCATGTTCTTCACCCCCCCTGTGCTCTTCGCCTCCCATGTTCTCTGCCCCTGCTATTGCTCCCCAGCCCCCCTGTGCCCTTCGGCTCCCCCTAGTGCTCGCTGCACTCCCCCATGTTCTCTGCCCCCCTCCCTCATCCTCGCCATGACTCCTGATAAATATCCCATGGGCTGCTCAGTATAAAATGCCCGGGCCTTTTTTTTGTCCCAATTCGGGCCTGGTGTGCATCATATGGTTTATAAAAAATTCTTATTGTTTACTTATAAAATCTTAAAGTTGAACTTTAGTCACCAATATAAGCTCCCTTTTCATATTCCAAGCATAGAATGTAATTTCCCCAGAAAAGTGCTACAGTAGCACTCTCAGCACCTTTGAAAAGCTGACTATACAATCGATTTTCTAATGAATGTTGGTACAAACATTTATACAAAAATTCTTTGTACATTTGATGACCGAATGAATGTCAAAAGTACCTCAAAATTCCATTCCTTTTTTTTAACATTCCATTTTGGAATAAATGTAATTTCCCAAATAAAAAACACATACATTGTTTTCTGTTAAAAAAACACATACATTGTTAGAAGTTCATTAATTTGAGAAAAAAATTAAATTCTGCTCTTTTTTATTTTCTTGTCACTGTGGTCGAAAATTAATGTTGATATGACACTAATGATTAGAAAATCAAATTAACATTCCTAAAATGAAATATTTCTAATGAAATTCCACTAGTGTATAACCAACCTAATGCTTTGTACACATGATGAGAAAACCGGATGAAAAATACTGCTTTTGAAGCAATCGTATGATAATCTGATTACCAGTACACAGCCTTTGAAAAAGCCCATCACCACATCAATGCAAAATTATCCGAAGGGACAAGCACGTGAATTTTTCTCGTACGGTACGAGAACGAACAATTTTAGTTTAATCAGTACAGTATTTGAAAAAAATCAAGTAACCAAGACCGTGCATGATCAGAAACGAAAGAATACATTACAATACAAAACATTACATCACTTCCGAAGTTGTATTCTGTCATGCCAGAATTTTTGTACCTTTAGTAACATGTTCATTTTTGTTGTTAGAATAGCATGCAAAAAAAAAAAAAAGGGCTGATCATTGGTCCACTATTCTCATCGTTTTTGAAACACTACAGCTTTGTCAAGGTGGGAATGCACATATGGTAATTCGGCTGGTGGCTAATGGCTGCAGTGCTGATCTGTGTATTCTGATATGGGGGGGGGGTAGACTGGACCCCTATATTCTTTTCAAATGTTGAAGGGTAAATCCACTTTTGTTGATGTAGCGCACCCCCTAAGGAGCTGCAAGTAGAAAGGAATCCCTCACCCCGCACAGCCAGGCACACCGAATCTTCACAGTCACTCCAAGTCCGAGAAGAGCCCAGTGCTTTGTTTTTTTTTGTGTTTTATTGAGGGATTCGAACTTGGATAGGTAATAGGAATTATGGGATGCCCACTTGACGTCAAAACAATTCCAGGGACAACTATTCCTATATACAGTCTATATACACTCCTCTACTTGTTTTCAGAACTCGGCTTGTACACTGATAAAATGATCTGACACAGCACTCAGATTTTTGAGCAAAATCCTGGTATAGGCAGAAACCCAAATTCCCCTTTAGGTGTATAGCAAAAGTCAGTGTCCAGCTAACATCCCTGTGACTATTGATCCCAGCACCACCTCTTCAGGCACTGCCAACCCGCCTGGTTGCAGCTGTCCCTTTCCCTAGCCCTCCTGGCCAACTTTCTCCACAGTCCCTCTAGACTGTACACTCACCATCCGGCTGACTTCTCAGGAGATCTCCCAAACATGCTGACCTGTTCCTGCTGTCCTATCCTTGCTCCTGTGCCTCCAGTAACAGTTTTCTTTGTGTGTTTTGGGGGAATCTTATAGCGCCCGAGCTCCAGGCCTGAAGCCAACCCCTCCGCCCCCCGGACCCAGACTAAGGGGCGCCCTCAAGGGCCACTGTTAGCCTCCTCAGCACTCTATCTCCATCTTCCACCTGACTGCCCCTGCTGTCCATATCGATTTATGAGGTAGCCTCTGCCCCATGCCAACCCATTGCTCGGGATTGGCGGAGGCCTCATAAATATGCATGGAACCCCCTCCTTACTCCCACCATTCAGCTCTAGAAGTTTCTACAAACCTCCAGACCAGGGGGAAGTGTCAGAAAGGACTGCCAGGTGAGTCATCCAGCCCCTGAGTCACTGAACATTGACCCAGATTCACAGCTCAGGCTTAGCCTTGAGCTAAATAAATATACCTACACTAACAGAAACCTATATACATGTAGCAGACATACTAGAGGGTGCTACATTGAAAAAAAAACAAAAAACCATACCCTCTGGGTGATCAATGTACATTGCAAGGATTTTAACAAACTGTGTTGCAGACTCCTCCCTATTTCAGGTCTAAAAGAATGACTGTTAGAGGATGTCCTGTGCACAATGATTGTGAATGAGAGTGACTAATTATTTTAATCAGCTTATGCACTTTTGTTGTGTTCTGATGAGAAAAGTTGCAGTGTCTGCATCCATTTTGAGGTGATTAACCGTTAAGGAGTATCTCTCCAAAAATTACATTTTTGTTGCAAAGGATGCCTAAAACCAGACTTAGTGCAGACTGCTTCACCCAAGCAGGAAATAACATTTTTGTTGGCGTTCTGTACACAGGTTGCAAAGCATTAAAAACATTACAACAGCTGTAGTTTGAAAAAGAAAGACACTTTTAAAGTGGGGCTCCACTCCCCATAAGCATGCTTCCCCATGATTGTTATTACTTGTACATTTACATTAGAATACTGTTAGAACTGTATTCATGCTGGTTAGTTTAAATCTTTCAAATTTTACCTGATCTTCGGAAGCAAGCAGGGAGCCATCTAGGATGTGGGCATCTGAATCCTGCTTGTGTCTATTTCCGGGATTCAGTGCAGTTGGCTACCCAGCATGCACCTCCCGATCTCGTACTTTTGCAGTAATGATACTGCACAGTGCAGCTTGTTCACTACAGGTTGCCATAGCAATGGCAGTGACAGCAGAAATACCCACCGCGTTGTTATGGCAACCTGTCAATCACATTCACACGTGGATGGCAAGTGCGGTCAGGATCTTCCAAAATGGCACCAGGCTCCTCCCGATCGCATCATCTCCGTTCTGCAAATACCGTGAGATTTCATTGTTAGCCTTCCTGAAGACTCCTGTAATAGATGACACCAATGTCCCAGAAGTCAATGGGAATCGCCTAATGATGTTATCACCTAGGCGGCCAGGGCAGGAAGTGCCACCCGAAGATATTAAGAACATTGGAACTAAAAAAAGACTGGAACTCAACTTAGTAGCAGTTGTGTATGCTATATATTTTTTTTTTTGTTCACTATATTTTTTCTCCCCACAAAAATGGAGTTATGCCACGTACACACGACCAGACTTTTCAACATCAAAAGTCCGACGGAACAATTCCGGCAGACCATTCGATCGTGTGTGGACTGCAGCGGACTTTTGATTTGCAAAAGTCTGACAGACTTTAGAAATGGAACATGTTTCAAATTTTTCCGCCAGAACTCCGCTGGACCCAGTTCCTACCGAGAAATCCGCTCGTGTGTATGCTAGTCCGACGGACAAAAACCGACGCGAGGGCAGCTATTGGCTACTGGCTATGAACTTCCTTATTCTAGTCCAGTCGTACGTCATCACGTTCAAATCCGTCGGACTTTGGTGTGATTGTGTGTGGCCAAGTCCGTTCATTCGGAAAGTCCGTCAGAACTCTGTCAGAACTCCGTCGAAAGTCTGTCGGACCTAAGTCCGGTCGTGTGTACGCGGCATTACCCTTAGTATAGCTATAGTTGAAAGTTTTTTTTTTTGGATACAGAGTAGTTCAAACTCCCTTCCTTCTCAGACAGTTCTCACCAGAACAGGGGTCCCTATTAGAAGACTTCCCTTCTGTTCCTGTTTTAGTGGCTACTCGGAGTTTTGGAATTTTCCTAAATTTTCTCCAAAGTGACAGTGCTCTTCAGGACAAATAGAAGGTGCATCTATTTAGTGGGAACACAGACGGCAATAAAAACCTGACAGAGGCTTTAACCATTCGCTACTCTATCCAGAAATACAAAGTTGTGGGTTTAGGTGCACTTTATTTTCAAAATGTAATGTCATGTAACATTGAATAGTAAATCATACCACTGCTGAATTTGTTGGTGCTACAGTAATATAGCCAGCACTATAATGTATGTTTATGGCTTTAAAGGAATGAGCGCTGTAAGAAATCGTGCTTTAAATAAAGTCTTGCGATTACCTGGTAAGGTAACATGTACGGTATTTTAGTAATTCTTATGCGACCCCAAATGTTAAAAGAAAGCAGCTGAGCAATTTATACCAGGATATTTCAAATTATGTTTAGCAGGTTAGATGTGTATTATTCCATGAAGAAACACCGAATACAGCTGCAGTGGAGACAGATGGGTTAATGGGATGTCACTAAGGATGAAATTGTCCCAGACAAGATCAGACACGTTGAGTAAATGGATTAGAAGAATATCGGTAGAATGTTATCCTAAAAAGAAGATGTTTACAAATTGTTTTGTTTTGTTTCCCCCTGTGTATAAATAGAGATGGCATTTAGTAAATGAGGAACATTTGATTTGAAAGATGGATTTGGATCAATAGTAGTTTATGCTTAAAATTCTGAAAAGGCAATTTACAGTACAGTATTTTATACGAAAGCACGGAGCAAGCCACCAAATAACATCCCAACATACCCAGGCCTGGATTTACTCCCTTTGCCGCCCCAAGGCCGGGTCCTTCAATGCCCCCCCACCCCCCCCCCACACACACACACCACCATTCTTGTCCTTTATCGACGACTGCTACAATAGATCAATTAAAAACATATCTCCACACACTGAAAATAACTGGATTTAATTGTACAGACTGAAAATACTCTGTAATGCAGAAAATGCCTTTTAAAGATTATAGCAGTAAGAAACTTCCTACAATCTTTTAGTTCTAACTTTTCTTTTGGCAAACTCATCGATAATATCTTCGTAGGACAAAGTATTTCAAAGTTCTGACTCAGTGGCAAGTAAAGCTAAACTGTTCAGTCTTTCGTGACCCAAAGATGATCGTAAATAGTTCTTTATGCAAATACATTTCATTCATTTTTATGCACCACAACTCAGTTGCAGTGCATAGAAACCGTATATATTTTGCACCACACTGCTCAGCACACAGTGGTACTGTTGCAGGGTGAACAGGACACATAGAAAACAGTTGTTTTCTATTGCCCTTCACATCATATCACACACCCCCTTTTACATCAGTGTCCTCAGTCCCCCCTTTACTTCACATACCCCCTTTTATATCACGACCCCCTTTTACATCAGTGTCCTTAGCCCTCCTTATGTCACATCCCCCCGCCTCATCACAAACCCCCATCAGACTCCCCATTACAGACTGACCCATCAAAGACTGACCCCCCCATCACAGACTGACCCCCCAAATCACAGACCCCCTCATTACAGACTGACCCATCACAGACTGACCCCCTATCACAGACCCTCCCATCACAGACTGACCCCAAAAATCACAGACTCCTCATTACAGACTGACCCCCCCATTACAGACTGACCTGACCCATAGTATACCCCCATCATAGACTGACACCCCCCATCACAGATCCCCCATCACAGACTGACCCCCCCATCACAAACTGGTCCTGACCCATCACAGACTCCCCACCACAGACCCTCATCACAGACTGACCCCCCCATCACAGACTGAGCCCCCATCACAGTCCTCTCTCAATATCAAACTCCTTTACAGCACAGCACCCCCCCCCCCCCAAAGAACCCTAGCTTATTCAGACAAGACATGGAGCCTGGCCGCTCTGGACAACGGGTGTGACCTTTCACATTAAAAGTGAGTGATTTATTGCTGGGACAGCCCCACTGCCTAGCAACCAATCACCCACTTCTTAACTTAAAAAGTCCTGCCCTTTGTCTAGATCGACCGCGCTTCATGTTTTGTGTGAATAAGACAGGCAGTGTGGAGTGGGGGCAGTGCTGTTAGAGAAGGCACGGACCTGCCGCACGTGCCATTCTGCTATGTTAGTGCGGGGGTGGCCGAGAAGTCGCCGCAGGAACGGCTCCGTCCCTGCACCACTGCCTCCCTGAGGCCTGGCCTCAGTGGCCTTGTGGGAAATCCGGCCCTGAACATACCATCATCAAACATTCAGAACAATCAAATACCACCAGTCAGGCTTTAGCCTCATTTTTTGTCCATACTTGACAGCCATTTTGGACCACATTCCTTTGGGAATAAGGATATCATGGATGATCAAATGTAGACAAATGGGAGTTTTGCATTCTATACCTGTCTTTCCTTTGTAAGCAGATACTTTCCCTATAGACTACCAGTCACAGCTACACTGATGTTAGAAACCTGAGAGAATTACTGTCAGGGTTGGGAGTCAGGCTTAGGGATCTGTAGCTATAGCAATAGAGAGGCTCCAACCGACCAGCTGAATAAGTACACAAGCAGGTCACTCTGGCAGATGACATGGGCTCACTTGAGGTGCAGGGTCTAAGCACTAACCAGTATTCACCAGAGCTCCTGATGGGGGTGATGGGGTTTGCTGCATGTTAGTACCAGGTCGAGCTTCTCAGAATCACCCCACCATGAGATGGTAAGTTAATTAGGTCCAGTTTCAGATATATTGTAGCAGGTAGGGATCAAGCAGAACCATGATCAGTAAACAAGCCAAAGGTCGGTAACAAGTGGCTGTAGGTGGGATCAAGTGGAAGTGTACTCAAGAAACAAGCCAAAGGGTTGGTAGTGATTGATAGTGGAGATAAGGATAGATGCAGATACTCAAAGGAACAAGATTTCTGCTGGAGAGAGGCCAATAATCTAGCACCCAGGAAGTGCAGGTAAAAAATAAATAGTTGAGTATGGGGCCTGAAAATTGGTCTTACACATGGGCCCTACCCACCACATTACATTTGGGTTTGGCTTCCCGAATCTGGTATAGTATATTTTGGGTGGGAAGCTTTGGGAAGTGAAAACACACATACATTTTACTCTGAGCACCCATGCCCAGTCCAATTATCAATAATTCCCAACATTTATTAAATGCCCCCACATCAGACCCGCACCCTAATTCTAACATTTAATGTACATACAGTGCTTATAGTTAAGATGGCTGCTGCCGCCCAGGGACCAGGAGCTGGCTTTTGCACCAGGGATGGGATTTGACATATCAGCTGGGGAATAATGCCTCAACTAGTTTCTTCTGTAATTGGACATTTTTAGGAAGCTTCTTGAAGATGTCCAATTACAGATGAGACTAGTTGACAGTGTTGATGTTATAACAGGAAAGTACTTCCAAGCAATGGAAACTTGTTATCAGAGGTAAAGATTTTCCAACATATTGGAACATATTTGTGCTATTGGATATGCATAAGAAAATGGAACAAATTTCCCTGTTGTATCAGTACTTCCCAGGAGGCAGAATCGTGCTCTGGTGCTTCCACAAAATGTCTTACAGTAACCATATCATGTCATTTTTTCCAGTACCGGTTACAGAATGAGGGTTTGTTTTGTAGGTGTAACTTTTTTTCCTAGAATACAGGTCCTTATTACTCAAGCTCAAAGGCTGTGCTGATATCCTTAGCCAGCCAATGCATGCATATATGTCAATGTTTACTAATCTTCAGGAGCCATGTTTCTACAGATTTGGTGGATATGAGTGCATCATAAATGGCCTACCTAACCAACATCTTTATGTATTTTAAATTATGTTTTCAGAGCTAGCATGCAATGCCCACACTGAACATTGATAGTTCATAAGAGATGCATATAAAATAAAGAACACACAAATCTTATATAACTGAAAATATTGGAGCTTTCTAAGGACAGATATTCAAATTTTGGGTCCACCACTGGGAATGACCATAGTTACCTCATAAATTTTTTTTATTTCTTGCTATATGTTATTGCACTTTTCTTACTAGCACTGTTTTTCTAAATAAGATGAGCATGCATGTCCAGCATGATGGTAAGATGGGAATTGTGTGGCAAGGAGTAAATTATAGATACTGCACCTCATCCCTAAATAAATCACATCAAAAGCAACAAAGGAAGAAAATAGGATTATCACGGTGCCTTAATACAGATAGACACATTATAAATGTTTAAAAAACTAATTTATTACAGAGTTTAATAAATATCACACAAAATAGTGATATAATGGACATAGAAAAAAGGAGACAATTACATTTTTTAACACAAAATAGATATATTCTATCCAATTTCCAGACAGCCAAAGGGTTGTAATATATTAGGCCGAGATGGCGATGGCCTTGAAGTGCTATCTGGTCAGTCCTTCCCTACATGTTTCGCCATAAAAATGGCTTCCTCAGGGGTAATAGAATATAATCTCAAAAGAGAGACAACGATTCTACAAAAGAAAAAAAAACATATACAATTAAAATTAGAAGCTGCATGAAAGAGATTATATGTATAGGCTCCCCCATGGATATGAACAAATTGAGACCATCCAACCCACAAACCCATTAATAATGCCTACGTGTAGCCGAATACCTTCCCCACGGTGACCCCGCAAGAAAGGCCACTCAAACGCAGTCATGCAGATGGCAATCACCTAATAACCACCTTAGTGATGATGGTAAGATCTCATCAACTGCTATACTCATAGCTGGTTAGCTATGACTTTATAGTGACAAGTTTAAGTGTCCTCTGTCCAATGTCTCTTGTATAATGAGGGTGTCCTTATTGGTCAGCAAGGTGGTCTCCTTAAAGAGGCAGCTGATGGGTAGGTGCAACTTGGCATCTAGGGCAAGGTGTAGGCTTGAATTTGAAGAAGTTAAGACTTCTCACAAACCTAAAACTTTCTCAGGTAAAAATACTTTTTTGGTAATAGTGGGCACCTTGTGGTGCCTGCTCTTATGTAGCATTTTATTTTTAGATATTGAGAAGGGATGACAAGTTCAATTTAAGTACTTTCCATTGAAATACTTGGCTGACAGACGGTATTCACATATTAAGCCCACGTAATTCTTACATGCTGTATAACAGTGACTTTGTCATACAAAATAAAAGAGAAAATGTTTCTCCAGGCTCATTCTTAACATAAGAGTCGGTCATGAAAACATTTAACATAATACAGAGTAAGAAGACATTGAATATAAGCTGTGCATCCAAGTTATTGTTCTGTTACCTGTAAGAATTAAAGGTAAGGATTACATTAGAAGCTGTATTACTGGATTGCAGAATATATATATTTATTTAAATAATGTATAATAGAAAAGCAAAAAAAAGGTAACATTAATGAAAGCAATAAATTACTTTCTAAAGATTTGAATGAATGGAAAGAGGCTATTGTGGACTTTCATGGTACCATACAAAAGGCTTAACTTACACAAAATAGATAAAAATATGAATTTTATTACAACACTGTATTAAAACAATTAATTTTAAAATAGGCAAATTCTCTTGTGTCTTAAATATTCTACTTTAGAAAGACCACAGATAGAGTGACCTCTGGACTAAACCATTGTCCACTTTAACAAATACCATCTGTGTATTGAACACCCAAAATGTTTCGCGGGGAGGACCACCGCTTCTTCAGGAGCTTATTATGTGGGATTATAGGGCAGTCATCACATTCAATACTATAATCGAGAGGGGAGAGAGAGAGTAATTAGTTATATTAACATTTAGATACAGATTTATGATATAGTATGCATATAGAGAGATCCCATGCATGCTGTCTTACCTGGGATATGGTCAAAAGGCGTAGACCCAAGAATAAGTCTGCACCGGCGAATGCGAGAGCCCCTCATACACAGGGAAACACCCCTTTCTCCATCTTGCGAACAATATATAGTATAAATAATAAAAAAAAATCTCAGATAACATGTATACTGGTGAAACACATAATGTTCACAGAGATGTACATTCTTGATAACGCACCTAATGACAGGTGCAATAAGTCTAGGACAGAGCCTCTCAGAATTAACACTGGATCATGGCAGGGAGGTTCTCTTACAAAAAACAATAAACCGCTGCAAGAAACAACAAATAGGGGAACATGCTACTCAGCAATCCACACCCCTAGAGCCCTGTTAGGGTCAGTATATAAAAAAGGTGGAGAGTCATAGGTAGAGGGAGAAGTCAGGTTTAAATCCAGTACATGTCTCACATAAACTTACCTAAGGATAGAGGAGTGCAGTGGTAATCACAGCCTATAATCATAATCGGTATATACAGCACGGTTGGCCGTATATGGAGAACTCCAGCTCACCTGCTGTCTAGAGAGGGGACTATACCATGGCAACAGCAATGGGGAAACCATAAGATGCCCCCTGTATATATGCGAGGCTCCTGCCCGGCGATGCCGGCACCGCCGGAATGGCGTGGGACATCACCGGACCCTTTACATTGGTGGTCAGTGGAGAAGTGTCCCTTTACATTGGTGGTCAGTGGAGAACTGTTCATTTACATTGGTGGTCAGTGGAGAAGTGTCCCTTTATATGTGTTATCAGTGGAGAAGTTTCCCTTTACATTGGCGGTCAGTGGAGAAGCGTCCCTTTACATTGGTGGCCAGTAGAGTGGTGTTCCTTTTAGATTGGTGGTCAGTGGAGAAGCGTCCCTTTACATTGGTGGCCAATAGTGTTCCTTTTACATTGGTGGTCAGTGGAGAATTGTCCCTTTACATTGGTGGTCAGTGGAGAAGTGTCCATTTACATTGATGGTCAGGGAAGAAGCGGTCCCTTTACATTGCTGACAAGTGGAGAAGTGTCCCTTGGCATGTGGTCAGTTTTGTTTCCTCTTATACTGATGGCCAGTGAAACGTTGCCCCCTTAAACTGATCCTTAATGTAGTGTTCCCACACATTGGTGGCAAGTAGAATAGTGCCTCATCAAAATTATGGTCAGTGTACTGCCCCCTTACATAAATGGTCAGTGAAGTGTTCATTTACATTAGTGTCAGTGAGAAGGGTTAATTATCTTCCACTCCACCACTGCTAGCCCACTAGCAGGCACCAGGACTAAGCAGGCACCACTGGGAAGGAAAATAATCTGTCATAGACATCATGCCTGTTTTCATGATGCCTCATTGAACCCCTAGTAACTTCTTTTAGAATCCTGGTTGAGAAATATATTTCATCCAAGGTGGATATTTCTGTTTTTGAAAAGAGTAGCATAGGGCTGGAATACTCCTTGCATGACTGATATAGGCCGAGAACATTATATTTTGTCATGAAAGATCTGGTAGAGGATACAGGTACCTTCCAGTTTATCTATAACCAAAACATCTACCGTGTTTCCCCGAAAGTAAGACAGTGTCTTACTTTCTTTTTATCCCCAAAAGCCCCACTATGTCTTACTTTCGGGGTATGTCTTATATTGGAAAAAAATTGTCGAATTTTTTGTTTTAACCATAAAATTAACATTTATTAACAACCTGAACAGTATTGTATTCACCACAAAACAGTTTTATAAAAGGAAGTGCCAAGAATGTCTTGTTACAACATTGCATAACATGTAAAACAATGAAAAATGGTAAGAACGAACAGTGGAATACTGGAGGATAAAACAGATTTATGTGTGATACAGTACCACCTGCTGTATTTAATCCAGTGTGACACCTGCTGATACCCACTGGGTTACATACAGCAGATGATACCCCAGTATGCCAGTGTGTATGTTTTACTGATGTATGATTAATACTGTGTGCATTACCATATTTTAAGCAGGAGGCGGCAGTGACAAGTGCAGGGGACGGCGCGGTGACGTATGGAGAGGGGGACGGCTCAGGCGTGGGCAGGAGGCGGCGCTCATTAAGATCAGAGGGAAATGGCAGACGCGGCGACGTATGGAGAGGGGGGCAGTGCGGACGTGGGCAGGAGGCGGCGCGCAGCTAGATGAGAGGGAGGCGGCAATACCCCCGTGTTTCCCCGAAAGTAAGACATATGTCTTACTTTCGGGGTACGGCTTATATTAGCCGACCCCTCTGAAACTCCCGATACGTCTTACAATCGGGGGTGTCTTACTATCGGGGAAACAGGGTAGGGAAATCGCTTAGCCTGGTAATACAAGTAGCACTCTAACCTGCACTGACTGTAGGCAGAGGAGAAGACATATCACCAATTATGTTCTGTTCACAGCAGCAGGACCAGTTTTGCTGCATAGTCCACAATGACAATGACCTAATGCGACAAGGCTTCCAGGAACAGCACACAGCCATTCACACATGATGTTTTTGACTGCCAGAAACAAATTTCCATATATTATAAAAGATTCAGATAGCCGTCCTACCTGTCAGAACAATCTGGATGGGTCTTAGCCCTTGTACACACGGTCGGAGAATCCGTCGGAATGTGTCCTATCGGACCGTGTCGTCGGATAATCCGACTGTGTGTGGTATGCATCGGACTGATTCCATCCGAATATCCGTCGGACCCAATTTTCCAACATGTTGGAAATATTTCCCGACCAACTGGTTCGATCGGACATACTCCGATCATGTGTAGCGAATTTTGATCGGACCAAGTGCCACGCATGCTCAGATCAAATTCCTACATCAAAGCTATTGGCTACTAACCTGAATGTAGTCCCATCGTAACAAAATTACATCATCACGTTCTGAAAGATCGGATTTTTCAACAACTTGGCCCGACCGTGTGTATGCAACAGTTTCGGACACAATCCATCGGACTAAATCCGACGGACAAAATCCGACGGATTTGGTTGGCAGAATCTCCGACCGTGTGTACGTGGGCTGTCCCTGCTGTTCTTGTCCAGCTTGTATTTTCTGTTGGTAAAATAGGTTACGGTGTTCATATAGCCACTATGGGTCTATACACCTAGCTTCAACCTTCTAGTGGAGTTGAGGGACAGGACTCCCTGCTGTTCAAGCTGTTGGCTCTAAGTGTACTGGGCATTCTACCTCTCATTTTCTGTCTTGACAATATTTACACCCCAGAGGCCTTTGAAACTAAAATTCCTTCTCAGCCTGGAAAGATACGGCTTTCCTGCAGTTAAAAAAAAACAAAAAACAGTTCCTTCCATTGCTATTGATTTGCATATAATGGCAAATAGGTGCCTTTGTCGGATCAACTTGTAACATCTGCATGTATGCACAGAAGAGAGATCATGCTAAGCATTGGGCCTACGTGACCAACTTATTTTACATGCATTTTTGTACAGTTTCCATGTGTTACAGTGCGTTTTTGTCTTTAATGTGGGCTATGCAGAACTAAAAAAAAATTGGAACTATGCACATGAAAAGGGCTGTAATCCTAAAACCCATTGCAATGCATATAGAATGCATGTTAAAAATACATTGGTTTAATATACTGAGTTGTATATGGTCCCTGAGGGGCTCTTTAAGGTCAAAAGCTGACTTTGATCAGTACAACTCAGTACAAATTCTGTGATACAGTACAGTGCAATGCAGATGCAAGTGCATGGCTGTTCTTATAAATGATTAGGAAATATTGTGCTGTCTGTAGTTTTCCCTTAATACTCAATTATAGTTTTCTACAAATATTTCTATTTGGTATAAGATATAAATATTGAATGAGGTCTATTAATGTGTAATCCAGCAAACCGTTTCCATCCCTACCTTCTGCTGGAGGTTTTATTTTCTTATTTTGTCCATAATCCTTTTTTTCTCAGTTCATGGAATATTATTTTAAACTCTGCACATCTCCAAATTCTTTTTATACTATCTAGATAAATAAGTGACACTCAGCCTACTCATGCCAATCATGCTAGTAGCATTTTATTTTATTTTTAATCTATGTTAGAAAAGGAGTATTATTTTGGTGACTAACCAGATGGATGCAAAGCAACAACAAGTACCAATCTCCGATTATGAATCCAGAACTCACAAATGGTCACAGGCGTCTAGGCTACCATACATTTATAATGAACACAATGGATCTGCTGGGTCCAGCTCACGTACTGCCATCTGGTACAATAATTGTTATTAAACAAAAACTTCTTCATTGTCTGCATAGCTCTGAAAATAATTCTTTCTCTGCATAGAATACAATCCCAGCATTATCTTACCTCTGATTCTTCAGATTTTGTCATGCTTACTTCCCAGAAATACACGTATAAGTAAGTTTTAGCATGTTCATGTACACAGGAAGTTTTAAAACCTCTCTTGAACGATGGATCTTGACAGCTAGTAACAAATGTTTAAAAACGTCTGTTGTGCCGCGTTTACATGCCGCGTTTGCGTTTAGAAGCGTTTTTTACAATGTAAATGGTTAGAAATGTATCTCCATTAAAAACGCCTATAAACGAAACGTGGCTAAATGCGAGTTAACGCGTTCACGCGTGTTTACAAGCTGCTACAGGCATTTGGCATTTCAAATGCCTCTGAACATCCGTCCTGAAAGCATTTTTTTGCTTTCCAAAAAATGCTTCTAACCTCAACTGCCTGGAAACTACTAGAAATGACTCTGTGTACATGTCCTAAAAGATAACAGAGGAGAGTTCAGGGACAGCTGAAAAAAATGCCCATAGATGTCCATTTACCAGCAGCAGTATACATGGACTTACATAGAAACCTGTCAGTAACCTATAGATCGTTCAGTGAAAACAAATTCAGTGGGCCCTTTGCCTTGTTAAACAAGTCGATTCTATTAATATTTTTTTTTTTTATGCAGATATAACTCTGTTGTTTAATATACCATGTATATGAGCACTTTGGGTTCAAACTATGCCTTGTATTTGTGGGAAGGAGGTAGGGGAATCTTCAATAGCTTTGAAACACAGTTGCAATGTGGCTTATGCAGCTGAGAAGATCAGAAGCATTGCAATGTTCATGTCATGACCTGTCTGTCCTTATTTCCTCTGGGAAAGCAGTCAAATCTCCTATATACAGGACTGGGGCCATCATTGGCATCGAAAAGCAAGGTAATAATGTAAAACACCGCATAACTTATTTGCACTATATAAATGCCTGAAAAGCATAAAAAAAGTAAAACCAAAGGAGAGTGTACAGAATATCTGTCAAGCTTTTATGGCTGTCCCTGTTAGGGAAATCCACCCCTCTGTTTGTGTAGTTTACCATTATCACAAAAAAGAGAAAGAAAACCACAGATTTTTGGTTGTCTTCATAACGGTAGTAGAGGGAAAATTTTCCCGTGGGGACACCAGTTCTGGTGACCACCATGGATTCTTTGAAGGGATTTCCCCTGACTTCCTATTTTGGTTCTATGACAGGAAGTGAAGGGAAATCTCCACAATGGGACACAGATGGTAAAAATAAAACTGACAGGGGTTATAACCCTCCCATCCTCTATCTGAAATGAAAAACATTTTAGTTCTACTTTAATAATTAAAGTGGTTGTAAAGGCAGAAGGTGTTTTTTTTTTAATCTTAATGCATTCTGTGCAATAAAGTGTTACTAAACCCAGGAGCCTGCGTTCACTATATCTGGTCTTCCATGGTACACAGAACATGGAAATGCAATTATTTTAGTAAATATAAACGGTTAAATACATCTGCTCATCAGCAGTATATAGGAGTCTTGTGACTTGTATCAATGTCTGCTTTAGTTTGTAGGAGGAGTTTTCATTCTCCCCTGATCCTCTGTCTAGACAGTGCTGATTGGCCCTGAGCTGATCACATGCACTCCGACAAACCCCCTCCCCGCAAAACAAACAAAAACAACTCTCTAGCAATACACACCAAACTGGAGCATGCATAGCCTGACTCCTAATGCTCTGTTCTATCGAAAGATGGGTTGGAGATGGTTAAAGAAGAGGAGGATCAGAGAGACAGGATCACACAGACGTTATACACAATGCAGAGGATTAACAAGAGTATAACAAGTATGCTTTATGGCATATACACACTGATTTTACTGTTGTGGGTTTAGTAACACTTTAAGATAAAAAAGCCTCCCCCCCCCCAATACTTACCTGAGCCCATCTTGATCCAGGGATGTTGCATGAGGGACTCGGCTGTCCAGGACTCTCCCTCATTGGCTGAGACAGCTCCCGCTGTTGTCAATCAAAGTCAGTGAGCCAATGAGGAGTGAGAGGGGGCAGGGCTGGGCCATGGCTCCATGCCTGAATGGACACGCAGAGCTGCAGCTCAGCTCCGCTGCCCCTATAGCAAGCTGCTTGCTGTGGGGGGCATTCACCAGGAAGGGGGGACCAGGAGAGCCAAAGAGGGGCCTGAGAAAAGGAGGTTCTGGGCTTCTCTGTGCAAAACCACTTCACAGAGCAGGTAACTATAACATGTTTAAAGTGAAGGACCACCCTGAAAAACAAAAGTTCATAAAAAATTAGCAAAAAATCAGAAAAAAAAAATTAAATTTTTTTTTTTAAAACTTACCAGAAATGCCTGTTGCATATATACATATCTTCCTAATCTGCCTCTTCCTCCTCCGCGGTGATGTTCTGTCTTCTCTCCTCCGTGTGGTGTCTTCTGGGTAATGGGTTGTGCTGTGTTCTGGGAACTGTGTGTCCCAGAACACAGCGCGCCCCATTCACAAAGCACTGCGCGACTCGTGCATGCGCAGTAGGAAACGGACAGTGAAGCCGAAAGGCTCCACTGCCTGTTTCCCTTAGATAGAATGGCGGTGCCTGGACCCGAGAGCCGAGGGACGGGTCAACCTCGGGCGGCTGACATCGCGGGCACCCTGGACAGGTAAGTCTGCTTATTAAAAGTCAGCAGCTACAGTGTTTGCAGCTGCTGACTTTTAAAAATTTTTTTTTAAAGCTGGCCCTCCTCTTTAACTATTTTTAACGAAAAACAAAACAAAACAGACTTTAATATCACTTTAAAGTGGAAATTTACCCATAACAACTTGATAAAAATAATGTTCTTTAGTAAGAAATATACATTCTACAATAATAATTATGCGTCCAAAATTAGTGTTTGCTGCAAATTGTCTTCAGCATTGTTCCCTTTTCTTCTTACCAGTGGCTGCCATTTTGCTGAAGCCCAGAACCCCTGAAGAGCAGTAAACCTTTAGGTTGTCAGCAGATCAGCCTCTACAAATTCGGCACAGTGCCTAAAAATAGAGAGCAACTGAGCATGTGCAGAGCAGTGTGAGACAGCGTATTACTGGATTTTAAACAGTATAGGAATTTATTTTTTAACGTTTTACAGCTTGAGGTGATCTAGCAGGACTTAATTTTTAGACTAAAGTTACATTTTAATATTCTGCTGATATTTGCTGATATATCTTTAGGGCGGTCCTGTAAATGGCACCATTTCAATGATTTCTGCGGCTGTTTTATATTTTGTAATTACTAATCTTACCATCAATATTTTTGATGGCAAGACCAGTGATGTATCCAGTGATGTGTAATCTATGCAGCATATCACAGATCAGTGCTCATTAGTCTAATTGCAATATATCAAAGCTGAACCCTGAAACTTGAATTGCTTGTTAAAGGCATACACACACAAAAACACACACACTGTATTAATAAATGAGGCACCATAGAATGGCATTACTAACGTTTGGTTGAGTGTTCTTTTGGTGGGTTTGGCTGTAACAGCCATGCTTAGTTACTTTTGTTGGATTTTTCTGACCCATTTATATTAGTAGAACTTAGCTCTGTCAGCAGCATAGTTGCATTAGATTTCTTATTATGAGACCCTATAAACAAGGTGACACTCCTATAACTGGGGATGCCTATTCAATGTATTAAATGTGTTTAGTCTGTTTAGCGGGGAGGGCCAGTTCAAGAGTAAAGCTACACTAGATCAATGTGCTTACTGCTTTCCTTAGATATACAATGTGAAATGTGTTTACAACATTAGAATACCCGTATTTGCCGGCGTATAAGACGACTGGGCGTATAAGACGACCCCCTATTTTTCAAGTGAAAACATAGGTTTTGGGCAATACTCGCGGTATAAGACTACCCCCCTTCTGAGGCAACACCATTTAAAAAAAACATTAGAACGATTAAAAAATACAAAGCAAGAATGCCAATTACTCATCCGCCATGCTGTGTTATGTCATAAAGTAAATCAAACAATAATAACACAAACAGAGATCTATTGAATGCTACAACTCTGGAAAGTAGAATTTTTCACTAACCAAACCTATACCACTTTTGGGTTACTTTCTATGGGAATTGTCCACCAAAATGCATTTAATAACCCCTCTGTCATATGTCCCAGATTTACCTGTCCCTCTTGGGTGCCTGGGACTTCAAAGAAAAACAGCAGGATGTATAGTAGTAGGAGATCAGTGAATGGATTTACCCAGGGAAGTATGGTGAGCGGTGTATTATTTTAATGAATACAACGCCTGCTTGGATTGGCAGAGGCTGTAGCATCACCAGCCCTTGCCTCTCTCTCTCTCTCTCAAAGCCAATCCGAGCAGGCTACTCTATGTAGCCTGCTTGGATTGGCAGAGGTTGCTACTCCAATCCAAGCAGGCTCTGTATTCATTAATAGAATACATTGCTCGCCGGGATTGGCTCAACGGCGTATACTGTTTGTAGTTGAAGCCACATACAGTATTAGCAGAGATTTGGGGGCTGACATCCATCAGGCAGCATTGTATACCTGTATACCCGGCGTATAAGACGACCCCCGATTTTTGGACATTTTTTTTAAGTGTAAAAGGTAGTCTTATACGCCAGCAAATACAGTAGTTTAAACTGCCAACAGGATTACTGGGCCTGTTACAGCACATATTGCAAGCAATCAGCTTGGACATATTGTTTTAAAAGTGAAATATTGGTTCTATGCTGTGCATTTTGAAGTAAAATATGGTGCACAACTGTGTGACTCTAGCTTGTGCTTTTGCTTTTACAATAATTGTGTATATTAATAAAAATAAAGTGCTGAGAAATATACAGTTCAATAACATGTAATCAGTAACTAAAAAAGTGTAGTTCTTTTTGGTTAAACTCTATGCATCATAATTGGTCATGTGTCACGTAAGAATCCATGGAGCAGATGGAGCTTGACAAGAAGTACCCATCTCTGATTATAAGTCTGTGAAGAGTGTTTCCATTATCTGGGAGACATACCGGTAATTCAAATGGCTTTTTATTTCAGTATTTTCTTACACTGTATCTCAAAAAGAGGAAATGGAGACTCGTGCTAAGTCTTTGCAGCGCATTAAACACGTCCAACATGGAGCATTTATAATGTGAATCTCATTTACCTAAGTCTGCCAATTGCTCATGACAGGAACCAATGAGCTTTATAAATATGTGACTGTCACCTTTTAAACTCACAAAGGAGGTAAAGAAAGTATGAGGTAGTCCAACAACAGGCTTACCTGGCTTATGGGCCGTGTAGTCCCTTTCTGGGCTGATATGCCAATAGGTCTTCCTCTGCTGTTCCCAAAGCTCTGCCATCAGTCCTAGTCGTGGTATTATCATCATAAGCACATGTTACCACTGGGATTTGACATGTTTTAACCACTGCATACAGTTCTAGAAATGTTAGTGTTCAACCGGATTTGCAGGGAAAATAAAAAGTTAATGGAAGAATTATCCTTTCCTGGCATGACTGATATTTATGGAGACTCAGTGGTCTGGTCTGCACTTGCGGAGGTGGCGGTGTAGGTGTTCTGTTAATTTAGATAATACACTCTCGAAGGGCCATTTAACAGATTATGTGATGTTTTCTCTCCATCTGTGACTTTTCAACATGTGACAAAGGTCTCTCAAACCACGGGTATTGGGAATACAATTATGATTAGCTTTTATAGGGTTTGAAGGTTGGCACCTATGTATTGTTAAAGCTTTTGCATATGACACAAAAAAGTGTTAATGTAGAATATTTATTATGCTGATAAAAAGGGAAAGTGTATTTTTTTGCTGAACAAAGGAGCATCAGTCAGCTTATGCCGTAAAAGCAGTCAAGAGATTGAAAGGCACATTTATTCACAAAGTTTATTACACAAGTATTGCTCATTTCAGTTAATGAATAAAATACAGGTTAATGCTGATAATACACAACATGGTACTTTCCACCACAGTGTAAACTAGATTGTTGTGATAAGGTTAAATTATAACTGTGCCCTTATGTTTACCTCTTGCTAAGTATCCTAAATTAATTTTTTAATGAGGAAGAAACACTTTTTTAAATTATTGAATGTTCTTTTCATGTTTTTATAACTACAGTCATATCATCACCCAATTTAGGAACCATGACCCTTACCAGGCACCTAGTATGTGCATGCCTAAGTTTCATAATCTGCTTAGTATTTAAACATTTTGTGTCTCTTTCATTACCAAGCAACACGACGAGCAAATGTGTCATCACTAATTATCGTGGTGAGTGTTGGTAAATGTTAGATGAACAATTGCAGTTTTTTAATTATGGGCCAGAGCTGTCCATAGTGCTGATCTTGTGTTTTTCAAAATATCGGCTCTTGGAGAGTTGATTTTTTTTTATTAACTTCTTTTTTTTATTCAAAAATAAAATAAAAGAAGAAAATTGAGCCAACACCCTTCCAAAGCTACTGCAGGTTAATCCTTCCATACTTTTCAGCCTTACTAGGAAACAGTTATACACACAATGACATCTTGAGGTTCCCTGTGACATCATAGGTTTTATATCATATTTGGAACAAAAGGTTAAGAAGAATGACGTCTTACATTATACCTAATATGTTTTTTAGAGACCAATTAATCTACCAGTATACAGTATGAAATGCAGACATGCAGAATTCCAAGGCTCTAGTGAAGCAAGACAATAACCCTAACCACTAGGTATGCCTTTTAAGCAATAAACAACTCCTATATAAATGGTTTATAAAGACCTATTGGCTGCTTTGGTAAATGTGAAAGAATATGCACAGTGCAGTAATGTGGGAAACCGATTTTTCTTCTCTTATCTGACCCCAGTGAACTGAAATATGATAGACTACTTAGGTTAATGCATTTTATATATTACCATTCCTTTACTAAATAACTTTAAAAGTGTTTAGTGTGAATTGCCTCCCAGTGTAAAAGTATTGTAAAATCAGTAGATTTCTTTTTTATTAAAGCTGAGATGTTTAGGCAGACATCAAAATAAAAGGATTTGTACTTCTGTCCATCTAGTTCTCATGGACAGAGCCCATTTACACCAGATGCAATGGGATACATTATTGACTGCCCTCCAACTGCATAGATAGTCCAAAATCCAGGTTATCCTATGGGCAAAGTTCACACTTGCAGTGCAGTGCAGTAAGACCCATTTCACACTGGGGTGCTTTGCAGGCAATACAGCGCTAGAAATAGCAGTGCGACTATACTGCCGGAATAGCCCTTTGTTGGCCCCTAGCGGGGGGTAAAAGCACCCCGCTATCGATCGAATAGCGCCGCAAAATTGTCAGTAAAGCACCACTAAAAATGGCGGCGTTTTAACTCCGGCGCACCCACCACCCCAGTGTAAAAGGGGCCTTAGAAGGAAAAAGTCGGAAGTGACCTTTAAGGAAATGCAAGCTTAGGAAAAATACACTGCAAATGCATGTCAAATGCATGTTTGCATGTGCAAAAAACATGCAGTAAACACAGTTTCTGGTGTGAATGGGCCCTTAGTGAGGAGTAAAAGGAAGAGACAGATATTTTATTATTTTTATGATTTATAATCTGCAGTTAGATCATTTAAATGTCAGGAATTGCCCCATTAACTACCAGAAACTTCAACTATACATACAGAATACACCTGGGTGCAGGTCCCCATGTGCAGTCATCACATGTGGTACAATGTGGTGTATGATTTGTAGACACACTACTCTCTTCTCAGGGGAAGTAGATTACAAGAAAACAGTCCTATGAGGTTACAATTTCCCTACAGTCCAAATTTTTCCTGCAAACGTCATGCAGCTTCCTTTATAGGCTAAATTCCTCATCTGCCTTCATCAGGAATGTATCTCTTCACATACCCTCAGTGTGTACGTGATGGATCTTTAGGACTAGTGTGTCTATCTCCAGGGGAAATTCTGATGGTGCGTGTCAGGCAGGCACACAGCATCCTTAAAAAGGATCATTATTTCCAGTCCCTGGATGAGTTATCTGTCCTGTAGTAATAAATGGGTTAAATTATATCCCAAGCCCCAGGGCTGCTGTTAGAAATCACGGGGCCCCGTACAGCTTACCTAACAGGGCCCCTCTAAAAACTATCAAATCAATATTTCCGCTAAAAATACACAAAAATTATCATTAGTGGACACAAACACAGCATAACGTACAAACGTATGTGGGGGAACAGAAGGGTACAATGGGGGGGGGGGTGCAGGATGGCATGGTACAGTAGTTAGGACAGTACAGTACAGGGAGTCACAGAAGAAGGGGGACAGGAAGGTACGGTACGGGGGGGGGGGGGCAGGAGGGCACAGTAAGTCAGTAAGTGGTTAGGAGGGTACAGTACAGGGGAAGGGTAAGTGGACCCAGTACAGGGGGCAGGAGGGTACAGTATAGGGAACAGTGTAGGAACAGTAATGTATTATACGGACTCCTGAAGAAGAGCTGTGCAGGGAAGCTGACATTGCAGATTCTGACAGGCTGCCACTGGGCTAAATCTACAAATGGAAGACCAACTCCCCCTCTACCTTCCCCTCCAGAGTTTCTGGCTTTCTTCTGGTGCTTTGCAGTGGTTAAGGAAGAACCCCAAGGTGGGGCATCTTGTTAATGCTGCTGCTTGTGTGGGTGGGATGTGTACTGTGCCAATCACATAGGATGAATAGGAGTGGAGAGTCAGCAGGGATTGGCATGGTACACATCCCACACAAGCAGCAGCAGTAATAGGTTGCTCCACTTCAGGGTTCTTCCTTAACCCTGAATAAAATGGGGGAGGGGTGGAGATGGGAATCATGGGGTGAGGAAGGAGGAGGGGGGTGGACGTGGGTAGAAGATGGGGCATGGGCAGAGAAGAACTGGAGTGAGACTAGGGGAATTCTGGTCTGTATAGGGATAAAAAAAGGAGGAGGATTTGTAATAGAAGGAGGGGAGGTATGTGGATGGGGTGGAGGGGACTGGAGAGGGATGGCAGGGATGAGCATGGGGAATACTGTTGGCTGGTGAGGAATAGCCACAGTATAATAAAATCAAATAGGTTGTCTGTTAGGGAGGGGTAGAGGGTGAGATTCCATTAACTAGTAAAGATTCAGTGTTGGGGGTGTGCAGGGTGGGGGATTCCAGCCAGTTATAGTGTTTGTGTATGAGGGGGGCACACACCTGTGTGAATGTGCAGTGTCTGCAGAGAAGAAGACTGGGAGGGGAAGGGGATTGAGGGACTATTGTTTGTAAAGTGTCCAGAAAAGAATGTCTGGACGGTTGGAGAAAAGGCTAAAAATGAGCAGGGAGTGAGCAGCGATGGTTAACAAGATGTGGGAGAAGAGCCCTGTGACAGGAAGAGATGGGTCTGTGTGAGAATGAAACGAAAGCAGGACAAGATAGTGGCTGAGGCGGGAGGAAGATGTAGGGAGGGAGACATACATTAGGACAGCTGGACACAAGATATATTATAGAACTGACCTGAGAACCAGCCAAAGCGAGGGGAACTTGTTACCAGAGTAGAGAGTACTACTGGGAGCAGTGGGAGGCAATTTCTAGCCCCCCCCCCCCCCATGCACCAAGGACGGAGGACCCCTGGGCAGTTCTCAGAGGTGCCTGTGTCTTAAGACAGCCTCAGGAAGGGGCCGTAAATCACATATCCACCGGCACTTCCCCCGTTCTCAGTGTCCTGACACATCTCTCTGTTTTCCATGAGAGAAAAACAGGCAGCGCTGCTTTCAGATGCATCTAGCAGCTGAAAACCGACAGGAGGGAGAGAAATCGGATTTCAGCTGCTAGATGCATCCTTTCTGTATTCGTCAATCCGCACCGATCTGCCTCCTGTCCGGGCCCCTGTGTGTGTGTGGGCCCCGTACAGAAGGACCGGTGGTCCCCCCCTATCAGCGGCCCTGCCAAGCCCAGTTACCTTCTGCATCCTTTCCTTCACCCTGCACTAATACCACCCCCTCCTCACAACTGACATCTGGTGCTAGGACTGGGCTATCAACTCGACATCCCTTTGTTTTGTGTCTTTTCGTAAATTTTTATTTTTTTTATATTTTTCATGAATAAAAATAGATTGCAATACGATTATAACATTTGTGTAGTTATTGATATGAGTTTGGCTTCTGTCCTGGCTGAACAAATTATTATTATTTTTTTTTTTGTGTTAACAGTTATGTCTTTTTACTTTATATTTTTCTAAAATAACATTTAAAGTCATTTTTTTTTCTGAAAATGTTAATCTGCACATTTGTCAAATTGCAAAATATTTCTCATTTTCTACCCACCTTTGAATTTGTTTTATCCTTTCTGATTCCTTGTGGTCTCTTTATGACATCATCTAGAAGGAAAGCTGTCAGAATGCTAAAGACCTGTATCCCAACCCAAGGCCCTTATGGAAGCAGATATTATCTCTGGGTTTTCTAGCTACTGGGCAGCATACTAGTTCCAGAGCTCTGAAGCTTGACCTATTCAGCCTCAGTGGAACTGACATAACTGCCCCAAAGCTCGTATGGTACCTGGAAGTGAAATAAGAAAATCTATAGGAGATGTTAGAGACAGGTCTCCCTTAAAGTGCAGCAGCTTCAGGCAGATGGCTCAATGAGGATGGGATTCAAACCCATGCATGCAGAGCACAATGGATTAGCAGTCCATCGCCTTAACCACTCAGCCACCTCATCTATGGGACAGCTGTCATTCATGAAAAAGAAAAAATAAGTGCCGCTGTCATTCATGCAAAAGAAAGGTCTAGATTTGCCCCCAACAACATTTATTGTGCTGTACCCTATGACCACAGATCATTGTGGCTTTACAGTTGCATACACCTCATGATAGCGATCTACAAATACCTCCATGGGGACCCAGTATAGGGAAAAAACAATTCATTCCCAGGGAGTGTATGAGGACATGGGGCCACATTGAGACTGGAGGGGAAGCGGTTTAACCTTAAACTGCTCAGGAGGTTCTTCACTGTCAGTGCAATAAGGATGTGGAACTCTCCCACAATTGGTAATGGCTGCGGGAAGTATGGATATTTTTAAAAGACTCTTGGATGTACCAGTATATCTGAAAAAACACAACATACAGGGATATGGGAAATGATTATAGACACTGACACACGTACACCTACACAGGTTTAACTGGATGGACTATTGTCTTTTTTCAGCCTTACCTACTTTGTAACTATATAAATAAATATGTAATAAAAATGTAAAGTAAATCAATGTTTTTTTTTAGATTTGATAGAGTGGTGAGGAATTAGAACTACTGTCATGTTTTCATTGCTGTCCATGTTCCCGGTCATCCTCTTGGCTTGTTCTGGTCACCGGGAATAAAAGTAAGCGTAAATCTAAAATTTTCAGTTGCCACCAGAACAGAAATAGAGGAGACATCTTCCAATGGAGACACTTGCTCCTGTGACAACTGTCCAAGAGAAAAATTCCCTCACAGTTGAAAGATAACCTCTTCCTGTAATGCCCCATACACACGGACGGAAAAAGTCCAATCGGATTATGTTGTTGGAAAATCCGATTGTATGTGGGCTCTATCTGTCTTTTTCCGTCTGATTTTCCGATGCACAAAGTTTGAGAGCAGGATTTAAAATTTTCTGACAACAAAATCCGACCGTGTGTAGACAATTCCGAAGTGCCACGCATGCTCAGAATAAACTAAGAGACAAAAGCTATTGGCTACTGGCCCATTTATACTCCCGACGTACGTGTTTGACGTCAACTCGTTCCGAACAATCAGATTTTCTAACAACTTTGTGCGACCGTGTGTATGCAAGTTTGGCCCAAAATCCTTTGGAAAAAATCAGACGGATTAAGTAAGGGGAAATATTTTGAACATGGCACAGATGGCAAAAAATACTGACAGTGGTTTTAATGGTTTCCTACTCAAACTATTTGGCTTTAGTTATACTTTAACCAAGTGGTGGAACTACCACCATAGCATCCCACGCTGTTGCTATTAGACCAGGGGCTGGTAGAGGCTCAGTCAGGAGACCGGAAGGTGTGTGAATAGTAATGGCCCCTCCTAAATGGTAGCAGTCCAGAGCATGGCTGGCCAGTGCCATATCACCTTCCCTAACAAATGGCCCCAGAAACAGTATTGCTGGAGCTCCTGATTGACCCCAAACACAGCAGCTGTGACTTTTACTGTCCCACTGCCCATTGCTGTGATTACGTAGCAGAATCCTGCCTCCCCAAACTCCAGCAAGTTTACTCTGTAGACAGAGTTCAATGCTTGATAGAAAACTTTCACAGTGGGAATTTGGAAGGAAGAGGAGAAGCAGCAGGAAGAGAGTGGTGAGGCATACAGCAAAGGGGCACAATAAAAGTGTCTCCACAACCGCACTGTTATATGGGACTCAGATCATTCATTTTCTTTTACTCTGCATTCTCATTCTAACTTAAGTGTACAAAAATGGGCAATCTATGAATACATGAGTAGGTATCATACAGTGAAGTGGTCAGTGTATCATATGTAATGATACAATTTACTGTGTAGAATAGTCAGGAACATGTTAAGTCCAGTAAGTGAACAGAGTGAAGTATCAGCAGAAGGTAACACACAGTAAGGGGTACAATGAAGCATTCAGAAGTATGTAATGTACAATACAGCACAGAGAGTGGAGCAGTCAGAAGTACTGTGCCATTAAAAAGTATTCATACCCCTTGAGATTTTTCAACATTTTGTCATATTACAAACAAACACGTAAATGTATTTTATTGGGATTTTATGTGATAAACCAACATAAGTGGCACATAATTGTGAAGTAGAAGGAAAATGGAAAATGGTTTTCAAAATTTGTCAGAAGGTGCTCTGGTCAGATGAGGTCAAAATTGAACTTTTTGGCCTAAAAGCAAAATGCTAAGTGTAGTGGAAAACTAACATTGCACATCACCCTGAACACACTATCCTAACCGTGGAACATAGTGGTGGCAGCATCATGTTGTGGGGATGCTTTTCTTGAGCAGGGACAAGGAAGCTGGTCAGAGTTGATGGAAAGATGGCTGGAGCCAAATGCAGGGCAATCTTATGTCGTGTACACACGACCAGACTTTCCGGCAGACTAGGTCCGACGATCTTCCCGATGGACTTTCGGCAGAGTTCTGATGGACTTTCCAAATGAACGGACTTTGCCACACAAGTTCAATAGCCAGTAGCCAATAGCTTCCCTTGCGTCGTATTTGGTCCGTCGGACCAGCACACAGGCGAATGCTTATCCCAATAGGAATTGAGTCCTCGGACAGATATTTCTAGGTCCGTCAGATTTTTTTAATGAAAAACGATCGGATTAGCCCACACACGATTGGATTGTCCGACAGACTGATTCCGTTGGGCCTAGTCTGCCGGAAAGTCTGGTCGTGTGTATGCGGCATTAGAAGAAAACCTGTTAGATTCTGCAAAAGACTTCAGACTGGGGCAGAGGTTCACCTTCCAGCAGGACAACAACCCTAAACATACAGGCAGAGCTACAATAGAATGGTTCAGATCAAAGAATATTCATGTGTTAGAATGGCCCAGTCAAAGTCTAGACCTAAATCCAATTGAGCATTTGTGACATGACTTGAAAATAGCTGTTCTCGGACTCTCTCCACCCAGTCTGACAGAACTTGAGCTATTATGCAAAGAAGTATAGGCAAAAATGTCACTCTCTAGATGTGCAAAGCTGGTAGAGACATATCCATAAAGACTTCCAGCGAAAGGTGGTTCTACAATGTATTGACTCTGGGCATCTGAATAGAAATGCATGCACACTTTTCACATATTTATTTGTAAAAAAAATTGAAAACCATTTATAATTTTTCTTCCACTTTACAATTATGTGCCACTTTGTGTTGGTCTATCACATAAAATCCCAATAAAATAAATTTTAAGTTTTTGGTTGTAACATGACAAAATCTGGAACATTTCAAGAGGTATGAATACTTTTTCATGGCACTGTATGTAATGTACAGTAGAGTGGAGAGGTTAAGAGTACAGTATATAAGGTACAGTGCAGAGCACACTTCCTCATTTTGGACCCCGCATTGTACGTTTCATATTCCACACCACCCTGTTATGTACACTGTGTTGTACATTCCACACCTCTTTGTTCTGTACACTCTCTTGTGCATTCCCCATTCCGCACCACCTTGTTCTGTACACTGTGTTGTACATTCCACACCTCTTTGTTTTGTACACTCTCTTGTACATTACCCATTCCACACCGCCTTGTTCTGTACACTGTCTTGTACATTACACACCGCTTTGTTCTGTACACTGTCTTGTACATTCCCCATTCCACACCACCTTGTTCTGTACACTGTGTTGCACATTCCACACCGCTTTGTTCTGTACACTGTGTTGTACATTCCACACCGCCTTGTTCTGTACACTGTGTTGTACATTCCACACCGCTTTGTTCTGTACACTGTCTTGTACATTCCCCATTCCACACCGCCTTGTTCTGTACACTGTCTTGTACATTCCCCATGCCACACCGCCTTGTTCTGTACACTGTCTTGTACATTTCCCATTCCACACCGCCTTGTTCTGTACACTGTCTTGTACATTCCCCATGCCACACCGCCTTGTTCTGTACACTGTCTTGTACATTCCCCATGCCATACCGCCTTGTTCTGTACACTGTCTTGTACATTCCCCATGCCACACCGCCTTGTTCTGTACACTGTCTTGTACATTCCCCATGCCACA
Organism: Lithobates pipiens; assembly: GCF_037356315.1. Lineage (NCBI taxonomy): Eukaryota > Metazoa > Chordata > Amphibia > Anura > Ranidae > Lithobates > Lithobates pipiens. The sequence continues at coordinate 436,014,057 of NW_027507764.1, read as the reverse complement.
CCGCCTTGTTCTGTACACTGTCTTGTACATTTCCCATTCCACACCGCCTTGTTCTGTACACTGTCTTGTACATTCCCCATGCCACACCGCCTTGTTCTGTACACTGTCTTGTACATTCCCCATGCCATACCGCCTTGTTCTGTACACTGTCTTGTACATTTCCCATTCCACACCGCCTTGTTCTGTACACTGTCTTGTACATTCCCCATGCCACACCGCCTTGTTATGTACACTGTGTTGTACATTCCCCATGCCACACCGCCTTGTTCTGTACACTGTGTTGTACATTCCACACTGCCTTGTTCTGTACACTGTGTTGCACATTCCACACCGCTTTGTTCTGTACACTGTGTTGTACATTCCCCATTCCACACTACCTTGTTCTGTACACTGTGTTGCACATTCCACACCACTTTGTTCTGTACACTGTGTTGTACATTCCACACCGCTTTGTTCTGTACACTGTCTTGTACATTCCCCATTCCACACCGCCTTGTTCTGTATACTGTGTTGTACATTCCACACTGCTTTGTTCTGTACACTGTGTTGTACATTCCCCATTCCATAGCACCTTGTTCTGTACACTGTATTGTACATTCCACACTGCTTTGTTCTGTACACTCTCTTGTGCATTCCCCATTCCACACAGCCTTGTTCTGTACACTGTGTTGTACATTCCCCATTCCACACAGCCTTGTTCTGTATACTGGGGGTTATTTACGAAAGGCAAATCCACTTTGCACTGCAAGTGCACTTGGAAGTGCCGTCACTCTAAAGCTAAGGGGTAGAACTGAAATGAGTGGAAGCTCTGCTGATTTTATCATCCAATCATGTGCAAGCTAAAATGCTGTTTTTTATTTTCCTTGCATGACCCCCTCGCATCTACAGCGACTTTACTTCCAAGTGCACTTGCAGTGCAAAGTGGATTTTCCTTTAGTAAATAACCACCACTGTGTTGTACAACCCTTATTTCACATTGCCCCATTCTGCGCACTGCGTTGTCACAGCTGACACTACTAATGGCTATTTAGAGATATCTCTGGGGCCTCATCAAATTTTTGCTGCTCTTACACCTCTGACAGTGTAGGTGGTCGATCCAGGCTATACAATTGGAATTGTTTCAAATCATGTTACACCCCTGCTTTATCCTAGGTTTAAAGCTCTATGAATTGAGCCTAATGTCAGTTATTTTAAGTACTGGATACTTGTGTACAGTATTTCACAGAGTGCAGTAACACAGAAACCAATCAGTATTTATCTTCTACTTGTCTGACTCTAGTAAACTAAAATCTAGTTGGTTGCTTTAAATACAGCTCTTGGCAGTTTATTACTGGTATTGTCTCTGGTTTATAAGCTGGTCATAAGCGATATATGACAGCTGAATTGAGCATGGGCGATGTGACTGCCAAATTAACATTTCCCTGTGCCATGTGTGTGTCCCATGTTGCCAAAGAGTGCATATTTATGCACTTAACAGACACTACTAGACATTTTGATTGGCTGCTAAAGTTCAACCGTTCCTATCCTATAAAATCAAATGATTATCTATTGAATTGTACATTGTTACCACTAAAAGTTACTAGTGACGCAAAAGATTTTGAACAGTTTTTTACCCCGTATTCCTGATTCATATTCCTGATACACTATATTGCCAAAAGTATTGGAATGCCTGCCTTTACACACACATGAACTTTAATGGCATTCCAGTCTTGCTCCGTAGGGTTATTTAGTTGGCCCACCCTTTGCAGCTATAACAGCTTCAACTTTTCTGGGAAGGATGCCCACAAGGCTTAGGAGTTTGTCAGTGGGAATGTTTGCCAATTCTTCTAGAAGCGCATTTTTGAGGTCAGGCACTGATGTTGGATGAGAAGGCCTCTCCACTCTAATTCATGCCAAAGGTGTTCTATTGGGTTGAGGTCAGGACTCTGTGCAGGCCAGTCAAGTTCCTCCACCCCAAAGTTGCTCATCCCTGTCTTTATGGACCTTGTTTGTGCACTGGTGCGCAGACATGTTGGAATAGGAAGGGGCAATCCCCAAACTCTTCCCACAAAGTTGGGAGCATAAAATTGTCCAAAATGTCTTGGTATGCTGACGCCTTCAGAGTTCCCTTCGCTGGAACTAAGGGGCCAAGCCCAACCCCTGAAAAACAACCCCACATCATAACCCCAAATGATTTGGAGGGGTGACCCAATACTTTTGGCAATATAGCGTGGATGAGCGAGTTTACTGAGCTTCCTATTCACTGGGAAGCTCAGCGTGCTGCTGTTTCTTCTCCCTCAGCTCTTGTGCAGCTAGGAACAGAGGTAATGTGATCGCTTATAAAAAAAAGGCAAAAACATTTTTTTTTTATAATTTTTTTAAATATATATATATATATATATATATATATATATATATATATATCTATAGACAAAGGGTTTGCCTTTCATTTCTATTTTAAACCAAATGGGTTGTTTTACAATCACTTTAAACACCTAACACAAGGACTCCACTATTCACCACCCACGATTGATTACATTACTAACATCTGCCTAGAATAATATTGTATCCTGTTTTTTTCCCAGCTTATCAGTGGTTTTACAATTGTTTTTGTACATGACTGTAATGTCCTGCAAGTTTATCAAATTTCCATCAGGCAAGCAAGTTTATGTCTCTGTAGCCCTTTAGTTTCCACTTTAAGTCATGTTTTTATCTGTATGCTTCTTAACACAGTATCAAATATCGTACATTTCACTGTGCTACCTGAGGAAGGTTGGTTATCTGGGCAAAAAAGATTAATATAAATTACCATACACATAACAATCTGATTTCACAATCACATTATGATCTCTTTTGGATTTATAAAAACAATGTGATTTGATGGCCCACCTTAACAGTCTACTCAATTGTATTCAATTAATTACAAATCATTTCGCACTACATTGTTTCTAAGGAGATTGTATAATGGGATTGTATTGTGTAATGCCAGTACAAGGCTCATTGTGGATCATTAAAGCTAAACTCTAGGGATGTGGAAATGAAAGATTAATTCCTTGATTAATCGTTAATTGTTTTGATTGATTAAAATTATTTTAATCGGTACTCACCTTTCCGCCAGCTTCCGGGTCTTCAGGAAGTTCAATTGGAGATCCGGTGACATCACGGACATCGATTTCACTGGACTCTGCCCCCTTCCCGAAGTGCCTCCGTCTGCTAATGAAGGGATGGGGGGAGGAGCCCAGTGACGTTGACGTTCTGATTGAACGTAACGCGTATGGGAGAGGAGCTACGCATGACATCACCCGCTGCTGCCCTACGGAACTAACACGATTGTCGGCTTTACATGCTGTGTTTTTATCATCTTTATGTGAGTAGTTTGTGTTTGAACACAAAAATTTAATTTTATACTTAAGCAGTGAGCACTTAGATCTTTTCTTTCTACCCATGACCTGGCAGCCTTGCTGAGATCTAAGGAGACGTGAGAGAAGTTTATGGTCTGTGGTAACCCTTTTGATACCCAGCTTGCATGACCACCTGTTTGCACAGGGGTCCATGCCATAAGGTGAGAGTGATTAGTTAGACCGGAGGTGGAGGGATTGTCACACTACTGTGGGAAAAAAATACTTACATCAGTGCTACAGTTTGAATTTAAAACATATTTGTGTGAACTGTGAAGTTAAGTCATGGATTGTGGAAGCTAACTAGTGTCGGGTGATTGTATATAGTGTATACCACATTTACCACTGACTAATGCAGAGTTGCAATGCAAGGAGATCAGCTAAAAGTAGTTGGATCTGTATGTGCGTTATAATTAATCGAAATTAGTCGAATAATCGATTTAAAAAAATGGATTAATCAAACACGAAAATTTTAATCAGTAACAGCCCTACTAAACTCTAAACATGTTTTGATATGTTGAAGAAATTAATTATGTCTTTCAATGCAGTCATCTACCCACTGAGAAATCACATCTTTACTCCTACATAATAAGGGGTTGTTCCCCTTTAATTCTGTTTCATAAGACTGATTGCTGCTACCGTATGCCCACAATTCTCCCAATCATTGGTCTTTAACACTGCTGTGTAGTTAATTTACAAGTGTAGTGGGAGGACCCCAGAGTTTGGTCTGACTCCCCCACTTTGTAATGGGAGGACCCAGGAGTCTTATGCCGCGTACACACGAGCGGACTGTATGGCATACTTAGTTCGTCATACAATCCGACGGACAGTCCGTCGTACTTTCCACTGAACGGACTTGACCACACACGGATGCACAAACAGTCCGTCGAAAGCTTGCGCGATGACGTGTACAGTACGTACGACGGGACTAGAAATAGGAAGTCCAAGACACAGCAAAGCACCCTTCCACCGTGTAAATCCTTTCTGGGCATGCGCCATTCTTAGTCCGTCGAACTAGCATACTGACGACCGTACTGTCCGCTGAAACCAAAGTACGACGGACAGAATTTAAAAAAAAACAAAATACTTAGTACGCCAGACTGCACGCTGAAAAAGTCCACTGAAGCCCACACACGAGCGGATTGTCCGCTGAAATGTGTTTTGACGGACTAAGTACGCCATACAGTCCGCTCGTGTGTACGCGGCATTAGTCTACTGTGTAGTTCATTCATTACTGTACTAGAAGGACCCAGGTCCCAGTCTGACCCGTGATATTGGGTGCCTCACTGATCCTTCCTCCTAGTAGCTGGGCATAGTTTCAGTATCAGAAGAGACTGTGATGTCACCCATTCACCTCTAAGGTCGGCCATGCACGGAGAAAATTTATTTCCTGCAACCAAGGGATTTTCGAATCCTTCCTGCCTGGCCATTGTTTTCTCCCAGCGGTGGGGATGGGAGGAAGTTGTTCCCACCGGGAGAAAACAGTGATTATTGTTAGGGGATATAACAGCCACTAGCGATAATCGCAGGTAAAAACTCAGCATGTTGGTTGTACCCAAGTTGATCGATTTGATCAACTTGGTATATTCAGCCTGCCCATACACAGTTCGAATCTTGCTGGGTCAGCAGGAAATTCAAACCGTGTATGGCCTGCCATAGGCTGAAGAAATAAAAGCAAAAACTTCTCCTGCTATTGAATAAAGCAATGAAGCTCTATTAGTGGTAATGCACTAGGTCGGTGCGCCCTCCTTTTCTTTTTTTGTCCTTTTTTGTTCCAGCCATAGGTTGGCCATGGCTGCCTCGTTTTTTTTTATTTTTTTTTTCAATCAGCCAGAGGGCTGATTGAAAAAAACAAAGGCTTCCCCCATCCACCATCCACACTGTGCCACTATATTCTGACAACGGTATTCCTCTGCTGATCAGGCTGCAGCCTTCTAATCAACAGAAATTTTCCAATGATCCCATTCAAAATAAATTGATCGTTAGAGCAGGAACAACCATAGATGGATTGAAGTTTGTCCCATCCTTGCTAATGCAGCCAAATTTTAATGCATTCATGAGCAGCTTAGCAGCGATTTCTCAGAACTGAAAACAGTAATAGAATAAAACACTGCCTGCATTTGCTGTGCATAGGGAAGAGAAATTTAGAAGACAAACTTAAGCCGCGTACACACGGGCGGATTGTATGGCCTACTTGGTCCGTCATACAATCCGACGGACAGTCCGTCATACTTTCGAATGAATGGACTTGACCACACACGGATGCACAAACAGTCCATCGAAAGCTTGCGTGATGACGTGTACAGCACGTACGACGGCACTAGAAATAGGAAGTCCAATACACAGCAATGCAACCTTTCGCCGTGTAAATCCTTTCTGAGCATGCGCCATTCTTAGTCCGTCGAACTAGCCTACTGACGAGCGGATTGTCCGCTGAAACCAAAGTATGACGGACAGTATTACGGAAATTCCGAAATACTTAGTACGCCAGACTGCACACTGAAAAAGTCAGCTGAAGCCCACACACGAGCGGACTGTCCGCTGAAATGTGTTTCGACGGACTAAGTTGGCCATACAGTCCGCCCGTGTGTACGCGGCTTAAGAGTTCAGCTTTAATGTCCTACTGGTCCAGTTGGTATCTACTCAGAAATGTTTTGAGCCAGGGGATTATCTGGTTGTGTGGTTACACATTTGTCCATGACCACGGTCAGTACAGGACCACTTTCTTTGTTCCTTCTTGGCTGCAATTTATGCAGATTTGGTAAGAGCCCATTAGCAATTTGCTTTGTGATATAACTGTAAGTGATTTTATTTTTTTATCTTCAATGGCTCCTTACTATAACAGTGTAATAATTTTGGTCTAAGCCCCTGTACACACGGTCGGAGATTTCGACAACCAAATCCGTCGGATTTTGTCCGTCGGATCTTGTCCGAAACTGTTGCATACACACGGTCGGACAAAGTTGTCGAAAAATCCGATCTTTCAGAACGTGATGACGTAATTTCGTTACGATGGGACTACATTCAGGCTAGTAGCCAATAGCTTTGATGTAGGAATTTGATCTGAGCATGCGTGGCACTTGGTCCGATCAAAATTCTCTACACATGATCGGAGTATGTCCGACCGGCCCAGTTGGCCGGGAAATATTTCCAACAAGTTGGAAAATTGGGTCCAACGGATATTCCGACGGGATCAGTCCGATGCATACCACAAAGTCGGATTATCCGACAACACGGTCTGATAGGACACATTCCGACGGATTCTCCGACCGTGTGTACAAGGGCTAACAGGACCCACATACCTAAACCCAAGTAATGAAATGGCTTGGCAGTATTTATTTCCTGCCTAATCAGCTTATTTATTGAAGAGTTTTAATTCGCTGTGGAGACCTCCTTTGTACCTGCTCCACGTCTTTCTTTCTGAGCAACGAGAGGTAAAGCACTACTGTGGATCTCTTTTTGTTCCATGACCGCACCACGGAGTGTCAGTTAGCTCTGCTCTACTGAAATGTGTGACTGAGACCTGGCCTCCAGCTCCCCTGCTGCATGTCTATTGAGATGCTTCCCTCTGCTGCCCACATCACAGCGTTACTCTCTGGGCTATTTTTAGCCAACTGGGACACTTTTCCAGTAGCCCCGTCTGCGGGAACATGTGACGTTGACTAGCTCTGACCATTTCATTTTCTTTTTCGGATTAGTCATTTCACCCAAATGTAAATTCCTTGCACAATTTTAAGTTAGGAAAGGCAAAAAAAATTCATTTGTCTCCCTTTTTTTTATTATCCCCGTAGATTTTTCCTTTAATTGTTCCTTTTCATTTCACAAGTAGTTTGAGGTCATGTAATTATTACCTCTTAGGAAGCACAAGTGTCTAGGGTAGAGAATAATATAATGGAAAGCAAACTTCTGTTACACATGATTAGATCCTGCAAGCTTATCGAATTTGTCCACAGGATGTAGATAAATGATGGACAGCATGAGGGTTGAACGCCTCTGTGCTTTGTACCTCTATGACTGTTCAATGGCATTTATTGGATAAGAAAAAATGAGCTATTGTTCATATGATTACTTTTTCTATAGGTTACACCGTATTCGATGTTTGCGTAGTAGGAAAAAGTCCTGTTTTCCTCGTGACGTTCTATAGATAGAGATTTTTTTGTTCAGTCTACAGGGGAAGAGACTTCTATTGCATGTGACCGGTCGACACAAGCTCTTCGGATAGCAGGACTGTCACAGTTTCATTACATCTCCTGCATTCAATGATTCTGGGCCCGGCCTGGCACGCAGGGCACTAGAGAGGGAGCAGAAGGAGGGAGAGCTGCCTGCCCAGGTTTCTATGGCAACACTGAAATACCTCCAGGACAGGAGAAGGCGGCAGCAGGGAGATGAGAGAGAGAGAGAGAGGAGAAAAAAAAAAAAAGACTCCTAACCCAGCACCAACACCGACCACAGCAAGTGCAAGACACTCCCCGTGTCTGTTTTCTGCTGCATTCCTAATGACACCCGCGTTAGGCCACAAACATTATATATTTATCCTTCTATCTGAAAAGGGGACAGTGACGTTAACTGGGAGGAAGTAGCTCTCTACTTATGTGGGTCTGTATTCTTTTATCACTGTATCCCAGCTGTTAGCTCTGAAAAAAAAAAAAAAAAAGCCAGCTTAATCCTAATGTCCCAGGCCCACCCCGGGAGCTGCTATCGATTGGTGGATTCTAGGGTTGGTTGCTCACAGTGAAGGAGTGAAGGGGTGGGGGGGGGGGGGAGAGGGAGAGAGGGATGAGGGAGGCTATACAAGGTCCTCCTCCTCCCGTCCTTGGTGCATTCAGGCCCCATGCGTTCCCATGGAGACGGCCTGTCTGTGCGGCACCTGTACAGGCAACCTGAGAACCGCTCACTGTCTTATTCACTTGGTGACTGAAATAAGTGACACGACCTAGCCCACAGCAGCTGCTCCATCCTGCATGATAAATAATTTCAATTAAAGAGAAAAGTTTATTTCATTTGCGCTGTGTGGGCTCCTTAGTCTCAGTAAACAGTTTATTCGATAGGCAATTAGAAAGTGCTGGAGCATTCTCTCCTTCCGATAGGAGATCTACAACGCTCAGCTAGAAAAAGAAGGTGCATTGATTATTGGGAGCTCTTCACGGAGGGGCCATGGTCTTTGCTCGCAGCACCAAGATGTTAGAAAAACCTTGTTTGATGCCGCCTGCTATTGGCATTTTGGGGTATGGGTTAGGAAGAGCAGCGTTTCACCTTTACGGTTAGAAAAGAACGTCAGTGAGGACATCATCCCCACAATGATAATCCTAGCAAACCATTAGAATGAACTTCATTAGTTGTCTTCAGAGAGAGATGATTTGCTGTAACCCGTAGCAACCAATCATCATTCCATTGTTAGCTATATAGATAAATAGCTGTAGATTAATTGGGGGATTTACTAAGACTGGTGCACACAGAATCTGGTGCAGCTGTGCATAATAACCAATCAGCTTCCAAATTCATCTTGTTCAGTTAACCACTTCAGCCCCGGAAGAATTGACCCCCTTCCTGACCAGAATTTTTTTTGCGATTTATATTTTTTGCGCTATAAACAAAAAAAGAGCAACAATTTTGAAAAAAAAAAATCAATTTTTTTTTTACTTTTTACTATAATAAATATCCCCCAAAAATATATAAAAAAAAAATTTCTTTCTCAGTGTAGGCCATAATGTATTCTTCTACATATTTTTGTTAAAAAAAAGTTATAGCTTCTACAGAATAGTGGATAGATTTATGACATTTTTATTCTATTTTTTTTTATAGTAATGGCGGCGACCTGCGATTTTTATCATGACTATGGCATTCTGGTGGACACATTGGACACTTTTGACACAATTTTGGGACCATTGTCATTTATACAGCGATCAGTGCTGTAAAAATGCACTAATCACTGTATAAATGACACTGGCAGGGAAGGGTTTAAACACTAGGGGGCTATCAAGGGGTTAAGTGTGTCCTAGGGAGTGATTCTAACTGTGGGGGGGAGGGGCTACCACTGACATGACAGCAGTCACTGCTCCCAATGACAGGGAGCAGTAGATCTCTGTCATGTCATCAGGCAGAACGGGGAAATGCCTTGTTTATATAGGCATCTCCCCGCTCTGCTGCTCCATGATATGATCGCAGGACACCGTAGGACATCGAGTCAGCGGAATCTACGGACACATTCACGGTCACGAAGTACGTGGTGGGTGCACGCCCGCAATTCCGCTTCTTAAAGGGGACGTACTTGTACGCCCATTTGCGCAGCCATGCCATTGTGCCAATGTATATCGTTGTGCACTGGTCAACAAGTGGTTAAGGTGGTTCTAAAGCAGGGGTCTCAAACCGGTGGCCCTCCAGCTGTTGCGAAAGTACAAGTCCCATGAGGCATTGCAAGGCTGACAGCTACAAGCATGACTTCCACAGGCAGAGGCATGATAGGACCTGTAGTTTTGCAACAGCTGGAGGGCAACCAGTTTGAGACCCCTGTTCTAAAGGCTCAAGGTTTTTTTCTTACCTTTGTGCCTTCTATGCATGAAGGTAAAAAACCTTCTGTATGCAGCAGCTCCCCAGCCCCACTAAGACTTGTCTGATCCAGCAATGTGCACGAGAGCCCCCTCGGGACTCGCCCTCCTCATTGGCTCAGACAGCAGCTGGAGCCATTGAGAAGAGCCCTGTGTGTCTGAATGGACACACAGAGAAGCAGCTTGGGAGCGACCCTGCTTGGGTGCCCCCACAGCAACTTATTTGCTCTGGGGGCACTTGGCAGGAGGGAGGAGCCAGGAGCGCTGGCAAGTGACCTAATAAGAGGAGGAGTGGGGCTGCTCTGTGCAAAACCCCTGCACAGAACAGGTAAGTATGACATGTTATTAAAAAAAAAAAAGTGTCTTTAACCCTTTCCCGCCGAGCGTACGCAGATATGCATACTCGGCTTCCGGGGGTTATACTGGGATGATGCCCGCACCTGCAGGCATCATCCCGGTACCGTTTTTTGCAGCGGGCGATTGGCTATCCAGGCATAACAACCGATGCGGCTAAAAGCCGCTCGGCTGTTATGCCGGAGGAGCGGGAGGGGACATCCTGCCGCCTCTCGCCGCTGTTACCGGTGCTCCCGCTCGATCGGGAGCACCGATCAGAGATCCGACGCCTCCGACTGCTGCGGAGGAACTGGAACGAAGCCGTAATCGGCTTCGTTCCAGTCTCCTCATCGTAAACACGGAAGCGACGTCATGACGTCACTTCCCGTTTACTCGGCTGCCAATGGCGCCGGTTTTAAAAAAATATCCGGTATTCAGAATCGCCGTTTTCGGCGATCTGAATACATTGAAGTGTAAAGGAGGGGTGGGGGGTCTTTTAGACCCCCGATCCCTCCATAAAGAGGACCTGTCACCACCTATTACTGTCACAAGGGATGTTTATATTCCTTGTGACAGCAATAAAAGTGATCCATTTTTTTTTTTTTTTAAACAATTTAGTAATTTTAAAATAAATAAAAAAAAATAAAAAAATTTTTTAAAGCGCCCGCCGTCCCCGCGAGCTCGCGAAGCAAAGAAAACACATACGGAAGTCGCGCCCGCGTATGTTAACGGTGTTCAAATTACACATGTGAGGTATCGCCGCGATCGTCAGAGCAATAATTCTAGACCTCCTCTGTAACGCTAACCTGGTAACCGTAAACATTTTTTAAAGCGTCGCCTATTGAGATTTTTAGGTACCGTACTTTGTCATCAATCTACAAGTGCGCGCAATTATAAAGTGTGACATGTTTGGTATCTATTTACTCGGCGTAACATTATCTTTCACATTACGCAAAAAAATTGGGCTAATTTTACTGTTTTTTTTTTTTTATTATTCATGAAAGTGTCCCTTTTCCCAAAAAGTTGAGTTTAAAACACCACTGCGCAAATACCGTGTGACATAAAATATTGCAACAATCGCCGTTTTATTCTCTAGAGTCTCTGCTAAAAAAATATATATAATGTTTGGGGGTTCCAAGTAATTTTCTAGCAAAAAATATGGATTTTAACTTGTAAACACCAAATTCCAAAAATAGGCTTAGTCATGAAAGGGTTAATATAATTTTAAGCTTTGGCAATAAAACCTGGAAGCTGATTGGTCACAATGCACAGCACAACCAGATTCTGTGTGCTCCAGTTTTAGTAAATCTCCCCCAGTGGGGTTATTTACTAAAGGCAAAAAGACTGTGCACTTTTCAAAGTGCAGTTGCTCCAGAGCTTAGTAAATGAGCAGAAGCTCTGCTTATTTCCAATATTCAATCATGTGCAAGCAAAAATGCTGTTATTTTATTTTCCTTGCACGTGATTGGGCACTCTGTGCAAAGTGAAGGCTTACCTCATTTACTAAGCTCTGGAGCAACTTCAAAGTGCACAGTCTATTTGCCTTTAGTAATTCATCCCACTATCTCTGAATCTTATAGTTTGGAGCTATACACAGCCATGTTTACTAAGTGCCTACAGGCAGTGCTTGTGTTCTGATCTCCCTCTGTCTCAGTGCAAATTATGAGTTGGCTAAGACTGACCGAAGACCAAAATAAACTTTTGCTAGATTATTTTATCTCAGCAGGTTTTCAATAGAGATGCAGACCACACTTCCTGATATACAGTTTTCTGCTGTAGGGAGAATGTATGCAGCTGTATATGAATACTGGTTTGAAAATATAGAATAATAAACATGTAAACTGTGAAAATTATATGAAAATGATTTCAGGTAAATTTATAGTAATAACTCAAAATATGCATTAGCTGACAATACATTATACTTTCTCTTTAATGACTGTAGACTGAAAAAAATTCAATTTCAATATCTGTTGTCATTATTCTATACTGCTAAAAGCTTAGGTATAGTTGCTATCATTTTTAGTGACTCTGTCAGGTTACCAGGAAATCAAAATGAAAGCTTCATGCTGTAGAAGAGGTAATATCTCCCCAATGGCCTGTGTGGCCCGTCACCATTGTGTGGAAGTAGCATGTTCCACAGGAGCAGCCTCCATCGGTTTCTTTAGCATTCAACCCTTCTGGGAGTGACAAATGCCTAGGTCTCCCTCCGCAGGCCTTGGTTTCTTCTTCTATCCTCTTCCTCACAGCTAAATACTATAGTGGCAAAGGGGTTAGAGGGTGGAACCATGGTGTACAGAGGGGGGGACAGGCATCTGACACTAAGGGGTTGCTTATCCTACAAGTAAATAGACTGCGCACTTTGCAAGAGCATTTTCTCCAGAGCTTAATAATCGAGGTGAAGCTCCACTTTGCAAAGAATGCCCAATCACATGCAAGAAACAAAAAATAAAAAAAAATGTTTTTGCTTGCACATATTTGGATGGTGGAAGTCGGCAGAGCTTCCCCTCATTTACTAAGCTCTGGCGCAAATGCCTTTGCAGAGTGCACAGTCTATTTGCCTTTAGTCACTCATTCATTCCCTAAGTCAGTGATGGCAAACCTTGGCACCCCAGATGTTTTGGAACTACATTTCCCATGATGCTCCACTACACTGCAGAGTGCATGAGCATCATGGGAAATGTAGTCCCAAAACATCTGGGGTGCCAAGGTTCACCATCACTGCACTAAGTGTTAAATACCTAAGAGACTGATGAAGGCTGCAATGCTTGAACAGAGGGAGGTAGAATGGGCTGCCAGAGAGCGACATTTAAAACCTCTTCTATTGAAGGGAGCTTTCACCTTTATTTTTTGATAACCTGACAGGCTCATCTTAACCCTTTTTATGACCATCTCACACATAAACGTGGCATCAAGGAAGTGGGTTTTCTTCCTGTGACTGTGTTTGTGCTGGAAGTATACTCGATCGTGTGCTCCTCGCACTGAAAATAAATAAAGTGGATCACGGCTTGTTCTGGTTCAGTGAGTGTCCGTGTTAATGTCCGAGTTTAGTGTCAGTGTTAGTAAATGTTAGTATGTTTTAGGCACGGAAAAAAACTTTTTTTCTGCTTTCCTATTAAGAACTGACCACACTAAGACAAACCTACACTAGGGCATTTTTCAGGCGCTTTAGCGTTAAAAAAAGCGCCCGTGTAGCGCTTGAAAGAAGCCCCATCTGCAAGCCCAATGTGAAAGCCCAAGTGCTTTAAGAGCCCTTTCACACTGCCAGCGCCTGAACAACGCGGGTAAAGCGCAACTTAAACTAGCAGTGCTTTACCAGCGTTTTTTGAGCGCTAGTGGGGTGCTTTTAACCCCTGCTAGTGGACAAATAAAGGGTTAAAAGTGCCCACAAAGCGCTGCTGCCAAAAGCGCATTGGGGGCGCTTTTCAGGCGCTTTGCATGCGCTTCCCATTGATTTCAATGGGAAGGGGCGCTTTAGGAGTGGTCCAAAAGCGCTGTAAAGAAGCTGCTTGCAGGACTTTTTTTGACGCGCCTGCCAGCGCAACGCCTCAGTGTGAAAACACTCGGGCTTTCACATTGGGATTGCAGTTGTGGCTTCTTTCAGGAGCTTTACAGGTGCTTTTTTTAACGCTAAAGCGTCTGAATAATGTCTGAAAAACGCCCCAGTGTGAAAGGCGTCTAAGCAGGAGAACACACTGTGGTCAGTTCTTTAGCTATGCTTGGAACTCAGCCGCCTGTTTTCTGCCAATGATCAGACTTGTCCTAAACCCCCCTCCCTACATAGCCTTTCACTGGGAAGCTTAGTGTGCTGCTGTTTCTTCTGCCCCAGCTCTTATGTAGCTGAGAACAGAGAGTATGTGATCACTTATAAAAAAGGGAGAAAAAGTGTTTATAGTGTTTTGTTTTTTTAAACAAATGTTTTTCCTTTCATTTCTATTTTAAAATTAATGTTTTTTGAGGGTGAGGGTTTACATGCGCGTTAATGTTTTAAAAAATTATATTTTTTTATTATTTTGGGTCAATTTTCCTTTGATAATAAACAAATCTGGAGAATTATTCATTATCATATACCATCAAATAAAAGCCCAGTCTGCACAAAAAATACTAGGTGCAATTCACCTTCATATACTACGTAGTTGCAATATTATACCCTATATTGTCAAAAGTATTGGGATACCTGCCTTTACACACACACGGGACATCTGCCTTTACACACACATGAACTTTAATGGCATCCCAGTCTTAGTCCGTAGGGTTCAATATTTAGTTGGCCTACCCTTTGCAGCTATAATAACTGCAACTCTTCTGGGAAGGCTGCGCACAAGGTTTAGGAGTGTGTGTATGGGAATGTTTAACTATTCTTCCAGAAGCGCATTTGTGAGGTCAGGCATTGATGTTGGACAAGAAGGCCTGGCTTGCAGTCTCTGCTCTAATTCATCCCAAAGCAATTGGATTAAGGTCAGGACTCTGTGAAGGCCAGTCAAGTTCCTTCACCCTAAAGTTGTTCATCCATATCTTTATTGGACAGCCTTCCCAGAAGAGATGAAGCTGTTATAGCTGCAAAGGGTGGGCCAACTCAGTTTTGAACCCTACGGACTAAGACTGGGATGCCACTAAAGAACTGCAGTCTGCTCACATAGTTTATATTAAAAACATCTTTTCCATTCTAAAGCTTCCCTCAAACCACTTTGCATATTATGTTATATATACTGGGATTCTGCACTTGCCAAATATGCTGCAGAAATCTCCTGCCACTGAGTCTGGCTGCAGCCATTTTAACTGTGGGCAGCTGAAGCTGCTACCTGTTCACTTCCTGGATTTACACAGAGGCACACCTCCAGCTCTGCAGCTTTAATTGACCCTCGTATGACTCATCCCCCTCCCTTGCTGGTAAATTCTCACCAGTGAGAGAACTGTGCATGATGTCATAAGCTTAGGCTTTTTACCAGAGAAGAAACAGGAAGTGGGCTGTATAAGGAATTTACTGGCAGCACATTTTTTTTACTATCCAAAGTTAAAACAACAAGGGCAGAAGATTTAATAGATGGAAAGATGAAAAAAAGACTGAAGGTCCACTTTAACCATCTGCCGACCAGCCGCCAACGTTATACGATGGTATGTAGGCTCTCCTGTATAAATCACTGTAGCTGTATAGCGGCGTGGGCAGTTGCGGGCGGACGCACGCTGCCGCCGAGTATAGAGGCAGTACGGGGATCTGCCAGTGTAAACAAGCAGATCCTTGTTCTGACAGGAGACATGACAGAGATCTACTGTTCACAGTGATCGGGAACAGTGATCTCTGTCATGTCCCTGGTAGCCCATCCCCCCTACAGTTAGAACACTCTGAGGGAACACAATTAACTTCTTGATTGCCCCCCAGTGTTAACCCCTTCCCCACCAGTGTCATTTTTACATTGATCAGTGCATTTTTATAGCACTGATCAATGTAATAATGTCACTGTTCCCCAAAAAGTGTAATTTGGGGTCAGATGTCTGCCGCAATGTCATAGTCCCACTAAAAATTGGAGATCGCTGCCATTACTAGTAAAAACAATAAAAATAAATAAAAGTCCATAAATCTATCCCATAGCTTGTAGACACAAACTTTTGTGCAAACCAATCAATAAACACCTATTGCGATTTTTTATTTTTTTTACCAAAAAAATGTAGAAGAATATATATCGGCCTAAACTGATAAATAAATGTACTTATATATATATATATATATATATATATATATATATATATATATATATATATATATTTTTTTTTTTTGGATGTCTATTATAGCAAAAAGTGAAAACATTTTAATTTTTTTCAAAATTGTCGCTCTTTGTTTATAGCGCAAAAATTAAAAACCGCTAGAGGTGATCAAATACCACCAAAAGTAAGCTCTATTTTATTTGTAGGAAAAAAGGACACAATTTTGTTTGGGTGCAACGTCGCACGACCAAGCAATTATCAGTTAAAGTGACGCAGTGCCATATTACAAAAAATGGCCTGGTCATTAAGGGGGCAAATTGTTCCGGTCCTTAAAGAGGGATTCCGCCAAAAAAAAAAAATATTAAAAGCCAGCAGCTATAAATACTACAGCTGCTGACTTTTAATAAATGGACACTCACCTGTCCCGGGTTCCAGCGATGCCGGCAACCGAGGCCGATCGACCGCTCGGGCCTCGGCTGCTGCCGCCGCCATTCGAGGTGAGGGAATCAGGAAGTAAAGCGAATCGGCTTCACTTCCCGGTTCCCTACTGCGCATGCGCGAGCCGCGCCGCGCAATAGGAAATCTCCGCGCTGTCACTGGGACCCGTGTGTGTCCCAGCAGACAGCGCGGCAGGGCAGGAAATGGCGTAGACTCTCGTGGGAGTCTATGCCCGGAAGTGGGTGAAAATACCTGTCTTTGACAGGTATCTCCACCCCCCTCCCCCCTGAAAGGTGTCAATTGTGACACCGGAGGGGGTTCCGATCAGCGGAGGTTCCACTTTAGGGTGGAATCCCGCTTTAAGTAGTTAAGGTTCATGGCAGGTGTCCCAATACTTTTGACAATATAGTGTATGTACAGTATTACTAGCACATACCAAAGTTGCAAACCTGCCTTTAGTCTCTAATATGTGTTTTGATCTTAGTCATGAAAGGGTTAAGATACCCATAGAAATAGGGAAGAGCCATGCAAGAAGAACTGTCAAATGGCCCGGAACTGGAACTGCTTAGGCTCTGGGTAGAAACCTCCAATGCTAGCCTATTCTTAGAGGAACTGTAATGAACTAATGATTTTTTACTTCAATACTGTTGGGCATAGTTTGTCTGCAGAGCTCACAGACTGACCATAGAATCTTGTCTGGACCACCTATTGTCTGGATCAGATAGCAATCATTGTATGTTTGTTCATTCTAGTGGAAAGTCAGTGTGGAGCCTGCCTGAAGGCCACACATGGGCAAGGGGGTGAGGTGCCAAACTGGAAGGATTGTGAACAGCCGCAGTGTGCACAGGGCACGCCATGTAACTAGGATCACTATTGAGATAGATTTCTGCAACTTTAACTTACAGTGGTGTGAAAAAGTGTTTGCCCCCTTCCTCATTTCCTGTTCCTTTGCATGTTTGTCACACTTAAGTGTTTCGGAACATCAAACCAATTTAAACAATAGTCAAGGACAACACAACTAAACACAAAATGCAATTTGTAAATGAAGGTGTTTATTATTAAAGGTGAAAAAAAATCCAAACCATCATGGCCCTGTGTGAAAAAGTGATTGCCCCCCTTGTTAAAACATACTATAACTGTGGTTGTCCACACCTGAGTTCAATTTCTCTAGCCACACCCAGGCCTGATTATTGCCACACCTGTTCACAATCAAGGCATCACTTAAATAGGAGCTGCTTGACACAGTAAGGTCCACCACAAGATCCTTAAAAGCTACACATCATGCCGAGACCCAAAGAAATTCAGGAACAATTGAGAAAGAAAGTAATTGAGATCTATCAGTCTGGAAAGGGTTATAAAGCCATTTCCAAAGCTTTGGGAATCCAGCGAACCACAGTGAGAGCCATTATCCACAAATGGCGAAGACATGGAACAGTGGTGAACCTTCCCAGGAGTGGCCGGCCGCCCAAAATTACCCCAAGAGCGCAGCGACGACTCATCCAAGAGGTCACAAAAGACCCCACAACAACGTCCAAGGAACTGCAGGCCTCACTTGCCTCAGTTAAGGTCAGCGTTCATGCCTTCACCATCAGGAAAAGACTGGGCAAAAATGGCCTGCATGGCAGAGTTCCAAGGAGAAAACCACTGCTGAGCAAAAAGAACATCAAAGCTCGTCTCAATTTCTCCACAACACATCTTGATGATCCCCAAGACTTTTGGGACAACATTCTGTGGACCGATGAGACAAAAGTGGAACTCTTTGGAAGGTGTGTGTCCAAGTATATCTGGCGTAGAAGGAACACTGCATTTCATAAAAAGAACATTATACCAACAGTAAAATATGGTGGTGGTAGTGTGATGGTCTGGGGCTGTTTTGCTGCTTCAGGACCTGGAAGACTTGCCGTGATAAAAGGAACTATGAATTCTGCTGTCTACCAAGAGATCCTGAAGGAGAATGTCCGACCATCTGTTCGTGTACTCAAGCTGAAACGAACTTGGGTTCTGCAGCAGGACAATGATCCTAAACACACCAGCAAGTCCACCACCGAATGGCTGAAGAAAAACAAAATGAAGACTTTGGAGTGGCCTAGCCAAAGTCCTGACCTGAATCCTATTGAGATGTTGTGGTATGACCTTAAAAAGGCCGTTCATGCTCGAAAACCCTCTAATGTAACTGAATTAGGACAATTCTGCAAAGATGAGTGGGCCAAAATTCCTCCAGGATGCTGTAAAAGCCTCATTGCACGTTATCGCAAACGCTTGGTTGCAGTTGTTGCTGCTAAGGGTGGCTCAACCAGTTATTAGGTTTAGGGGGCAATCACTTTTTCACACAGGGCCATGATGGTTTGGATTTTTTTTCACCTTTAATAATAAACACCTTCATTTACAAATTGCATTTTGTGTTTACTTGTGTTGTCCTTGACTATTGTTTAAATTGGTTTGATGTTCCGAAAAACACTTAAGTGTGACAAACATGCAAAGGAACAGGAAATGAGGAAGGGGGCAAACACTTTTTCACACCACTGTATATGTGATAAAATTCTATAGTAGATGACAGTCTGACAAATAAATGAGCTGTAAATGTGCACTTATCTTGTAAAATGAACCTGTGAGAACAGAAATATGAAAGCTGACAATCGCTTACATGTTCCAAAAGCGCAGGCTCCAGGGATGCCATCTTAAAAGAGAAGTGTGGGATATGAAAAAAAAACACATTTATACTTACCTAGGTGTATACAGCATCAGTCTGGTTCTGCGTCTGTCCCCTACTGCCTCAAAACCAAGAACTGGGCAATCAAGGACCATTGATCGCTCAGTTCTCGGTCTTCAGTGAGCAGAAAGCCACTGACTGTCAGTCACCGGCTCTCTGTTCTGCCCCTCCAGTGCCAGGCTGTGGAGGGGGTTAGGGGGTGGGAGCGGCTGGTTCGGGCTCTCAGTAGTGCGCTGAAAGGCTAAGTTATCTGCTGGTCAGACATCTGGGGGAATCTTGAAAAGAAAGTTGGGATTGATCCAGAGCCTGGGCTTGCTGAATACAGATGCCAGGAGTGCAGAACTAAGTACACTGTTATCCCTATGAGAAGTAGAGCCAAAAGAGCTTTGGCCCTACTCCTCCTTTAGGCCAGGCTTCACTAACCATCATGTCATTGACCTGAAGCAAGTATGCAGGATAGGGATTCAGGCTTGCTAGTAGCATGCTGACAGCCCGGGAGGAATCTGCATCTTTAATAACAAGCCTACAAAGGAAGCTCCTTTATTTCCATTTCCCCGGTTCCCTTTAAAAGGTGCCATCTATTATCAAATTACACACTGTCATTAGGATTTCCAAACATGATGAGAAATATACTGTATGTTTCATAATAAACACGGCAGGGATTTAAAAGTGTTCACTGTTGTCCTGTACTCTCAAATTGTATGGGTAATGGTTGCATTTCTGGCAGATATTGGCCTGTGTATCATCACCTTAAAGTGGACCTTCACACACAAAATTAATTTCTACTTGCTTAAAGTGGATGTAAACCCCATTCATGAAATCTGACCTGGGCACATATATCTGTAGTATTTACTTATCTCTCTCCAAAGCCCTAAGTGCCCAATCTTTCTGCTGCCCCTCTGTTATCAGCATGATGACTTCTGACAAGTTCTCCAACACAGGAGATAAAAGCAGCTGGAAATATGTGTCAGGGAGTTAACCCAGAAGTAGATGAGCAGAGAGCTTGTCTATTCCCTGCACAGCTCTGGAAGTTTCTTAGTCCCTCTGCCTATGTGGAGGGGGTGTGTGCCTTTCCTCCAATCAGCTCTCACACAATGTATGCCCAGACTCCCCTCCCACTGCTGAAACAGGAAGAACAATTTATAATATGATGTGCACTTTCTAAAAGTCTAGAAAGCTGAAGACAGCAGGCATACATGTAAAACGTATGTAGGGAGATTTGTCTCATCTCTGTGTAACATTTGAGCCTGTTCACTTCACTGGTTTACATCCACTTTAAAGTGATTGTACAGTCAAAAGTTTTTTTATATTAATACATTACCTGCTCTGTGCAAATCCACTGCAACAGAGCAGGTAAGTATAACGTGTTTGTTATTTTTATAGGAAAAAAAAGAGACTTTACAATCACTTTATTGATTACATATGATTGAATATATACAGTATAAATAATAAAAAAAAATGGGGGAGACTCGATGGACCACTTGATCTTTTTTCTGTGGTCACTTTTTTATGTTTCTATTGGCATAAAAAGTTATAGGTGAAATTTGAAGTCTATTTCAAATGTATTTGTTTGATAACATATAACAGAAAATATCTAGAGTAGTGTCAACCTGCATGGTACATTTTTGCTATAAAACCACGACACATAACAAGCATTAAAGTGTTACTAAAGCCAAACATTTTTTTAATTAACATAACAAACATGTTATAATCACCTGCTCTGCAGTGGTATTGCACGGAGCGGCCCGATGCTCCTCTTCTTGGGTCCCCTGGCGGCGGTCCTGGCTCCTCTTCTTCTTCATGTGTCTCCATAGCAAGCTGCTTGCTATGGAGGCACACAGGGGGTTATTTACAAAAGGCAAATCCACTTTGCACTTGGAAGTGCAGTCGCTGTAGATGCAAGGAAAATAAAAAACAGCATTTTAACTTGCACATGATTGAATGATAAAATCAGCAGAGCTTCCCCTCATTTCAGATCTTCCCCTCAGATCTACAGCGACTGTACTTTCAGTGCACTTGTAGTGCAAAGTGGATTTGCCTTTCGTAAATAACCTCCACATTGTCTGTTCGCTCCCAAGCTGTGTGTCTGTGGAGCCGTGCTCCATAGACTAAGGGCCCTTTCACACTAATACCTTTTTCTTGCATTTTTACCTTGCAAGAAAAGCGTAAGAAAACGATTTCCCTTTAAATCCGTTGGGACTCTTACACGGTGCGTTTTGAGAAATTCTGCATGCTGCATCTTTGGTGTGGTTTTGAACACCAAAAACGCAGCTTCCCATTGAAATGAATGAAAATTGCGGTAACATCGCTGTAAAAACGCAATTCGTTTTTTGGTGTGTTTTTGAGTCGCATGTCTATTTTTCACAGGCGCAGGCAACCCAAAAACCCACCAGAAACGCATTTGAAGCACAGCAAAATTGTGCTAGAAATGTATATTTTGCTACAGAGCAGTGTGAAAGGGCCCTACACAGCAGGACTTAGCCCCGCTCCCACTTCCTCCTCACTGCATTTGATTGACAGCAGCGGGCTGAAGTGCTGTGTGAAGAGGAAGAGAGAGGAGAAGAGATGCAGCCGTGCACAGCGCTGGATTTAATCTCTCCTCTCCTCCCCTTCACACAGGGAAGGTGGGGCAGAGAAAAAAGAAAATGTTTTTTACCTTAATGCAAGGGATGCAGATTAAGGTATAAAATGTTTTTTTTTTCACTTCAGTATCACTTTAAGGTTATAGATGTACATATGAGAAGGATGGAGGGAAGGACGGTAGGTAGGGAGAGGAAGGGGTAAAGGGCCCATGTTGTCATAAGAGACAGCGCCCTGGTGAAGGGCCTGAAAGAATATATTATACTCAATGATTGACCACAGGCAAGCTAAACCTTCACTTTGTTTTGCACTGCAGTGTGTTGGCAGGAAAATTGCTTGCAATGTCTTTACTATGTCTGATGCTGCAAGTCTGTCAGTCGCATGTCTCCCTCTGGTGGGTCCCCTGCCAGGATAGTGTTTCAGTGTCTGGGGGAACATGACCCCGAGCCAAATGGGAATGGATGTGCTTCCTCATCAAGTACATGTATATATGGGCCCTGAAAAGAAAAATAGAGACAAGGCCTCAACAACAAACACCTTTGTGTGAGAGCTCTGATGGAAGCTACCTTTATGTGATGTAAACCCTTCTAATTTCTCAGTAGTAAATACCGACTTATTCACCTATACAAACTTGTGGCCATCAGAATTATTATACGTTGAGAATAATGAGCGTTTTACTTTGTAACAGATTGCTTTTAAAAGGGAATAGAAGAGATAGCAGAATGAAATCTGTCAAATGTGAAACGTCAACGTAGGGGGTTATTTACAAAAGGCAAATCCACTTTGCACTGCAAGTGCACTTGGAAGTGCAGTCGCTCTAAAATCTAAGGGGTAGACCTGAAATGAGTGGAAGCTCTGCGGATTTTATCATCCAATCATGTGCAAGCGAAAATGCTGTTTTTTATTTTCCTTGCATGTCGCCCTCGGATCTACAACGACTTTACTTCCAAGTGCACTTTCAGTGCAAAGTGGCTTTTCCTTTAGTAAATAACCCCCATAGTGTTGTAGAATAGAGTAGAACAACATAAAAATAGCTTTTCATTTATTTTCTTTTGCTGCTATTGCTGAGTGATAAACAGTGGAAAACCCGTGCAATCTACTTAGGATCTCCATCTGTATAGCAGAACGATGATAAGAAATCTCATGAGACTAATTTGTGGCTGGACGCTCAAAATAGCTGTGCCTATTGTCAATTTAGCGTTACATTGTAACCGTAATCCAAACCTGGACAAGCTCAGTGAAAGCATGGCACTTTCATTCGTTTGTGAACTGCTGCATGTCCCGGCTTTCTTTAATTGCTAACAGATCCCTATTAAGATAAGGGGGAGGTCTCTGGTCACATAAGAGGCTAGCCCCTCTGAATGTGAAGGGCAGCTAGCAATTTGTAGGTTATCCTGCTATAGAGAGCTCAGCGGCACGGATGTGTTACGACCATGTCCTAGTTAGTAGACCTTTAAAAAAAAAAACAAAAAAAAAACACATAGGTGAATATATAATTAACTTAACACCACTTTAATAAGGTTTTTGGGTTGGCTTTTTTTTTTTTTTTGGTGGGTGGGGGGTTGTAGATTTTTAAATGTTACCTTTGAAACTTAATTCCGATTTCAGGGTCAACGATGACAATAAAGGTTAATGACGGTGTCCACAGGGGTGAGGATGACACTGGCGATTCATGGCAAGCCTCACTGGGGGTTAACGGGTTAATAAGGACACATTCCACATTCATATTTCAGATCAGGATTTGTGGCAGGTGCGTTGCACCCCCCTGTACACAATCTAGCTGAAGCCCTTTGTGCTGTGACATCTGCTGCCCTGCTCAGCACTGCTTTTTTTTTTTCGACCCTCGTTATTAGGAGCTTGTTATGTCACAGAAGAATTAGTGAATGCAGGAAAGCAGGACGTGTTAAGAAGTGGCAGGGGCAGTACATCGCACAATACTGCAGAACCAAGCACGACCGCAGCTGGACAGTCTTAAGAAATCTGAACCCTACTATTAATCTTCTCCCTGACTCATGCATCCAGAGCCCAGGCATTAACATCCAATGACAGGATATCCTAGTGCATATGATTGTCCTTACACATGCTCAGCATCCACTGGAGCAAAGCGGCTCAACATTTTTATCATGGGGCCCCAAGAGGCAGTTTCCTATTGTTCTAAGAGTCAACAGATCCTAATGAAGATCATCATTTAAATGTTATAGGAATGCCTGTCACACTGGGCGCGTCACCAACAATCAGGGGATAAGTAACTGCAAAACCATTGGAATTGTTATTTCCCAATAAGCTGTATTCTAAGCAGTGTTAGCACAAAATATCTGGGCATGGGTAATAGGTACCCTTTAAATAGTCATGTCTTCAGTAAATGGGGTCTATTAAAAATTCTATGAAAGAGGAGCTCCAGCCCCCCCCACCAAAAAATTTAAAGTTAGCAGCTACAAATACTGTAGCTTCTGACTTTTAAAATTAGTTTTATCATTAATAAAACTAAAATTACGTTTTTTTTTATCATTAATAAATATTGTCCACTTTCTTTACTACACTATGAAGGTTGCGCTTGCCTTTTCCCTTTTGTTTTCTTAGTGTCCCAGCAATCACCCATGGCTACTTCAAGCTGCACCTTCTAGCTAGTAATCAGTGGCAATGTGTATAGTATATTAAGCTACCCGCCTCCTTGTTTATAGTTTACCTTTCAGTTTTTACTTTGTAACTTCTGCAATCATCTTTTATGGTTTCTTACATTGCCACACATACATTTCCTTGAGACCCTTTATTCATTCCAATAAGGTCATTATTGCCACCACACTTGCCACATTTTATAGAGACTTTGCCCTCTGATCACTTTTCAGAGAGCAGTGGACATGGATTGAGGAGATGTTGTGTAGCCTTTTTTAACATCTTCACATTTTATACAATACTTTCTTTGCAGTCGGTTTTATAACAATCCCTCCGGGGTTATGCGCTGCTGAGCAGTTTTCCCTGACACTTGCTTTTTATTTCAGTCTCAGTATAATAGAAACAGAAATAATACACACCCCATGCACCTTTCTTTCCTCCATGGAACAGTACTCAACATAGTAAAATTACCCTTTACTCCAAGAGTGTAAATAGCACAGGATCTTAAGTGAGTGCTTTACAGTTATATTGTTTTCCAATACGTTCGCTTTTAGAACTTATAGTTACTCGTTTGGTCAGTAAGGGGAGCAATTGTCTTAAACAGCACAGCAAAGTGTTTCTGGCTATATATCGAAATCTCATTACGTATTAATAAAACATGCCAGATTCCAGCAGGTGCAAATTTACCACTTGTAGCACAATTTGGGGGATCAAATTACACTTTATTTGCACGTGGTAGAAAAGATTCATGCAATTTAGAAATTTGTAATGTGCGCCTTTTACATTTGTAATATTCCTCAGGGTGTACGGCTCAAGTTGAATGATAAATAATTGTTTATAAGGATATATGAAATAAAATAAAATAAATAAATATATATATAATATTATGCTAGGATCGTCTCTGTATAAAGAATTGTTCTAATCTGTCCTTATTGTGTTAAGTAGCCTGTTTAGCTGCAAAATAGTCTGTAGATTTAGCTGCAACAAGTACAGAAACGGTGTAATCAAATTTGAAATTGAATATGAAATTGCCATATTATACATTACCCCAATAAATGATAGGTAGAGCTGTTGTTATATGGTTTCTATTGTCTCTGACTGACAAGTACTAGGACATATGTTTGAACACGTCTTACTGTGAGGGGCCATCCTCATTATTTCATAGCTTAGTAGGTCTGAGCTTGGAGTTCTTTGGTGGCAGTGGGAATGAGAACCTTCCTCTTGATGATATACATGCAGCGGGCACAGATTTTTGGATGATTCTTTCACGAACCTCAACATCAGTCTCCACTCTCCACTAGTCTCTTTCTCCCATACACTTACCCCATTCCAGGCAACAATCCTTTCCCTACACTTATTTATATAGTCCTGGCAGATTCGAGAAGCCCATTGACTTCACAGGGAGATTGAATGTACAGTGGCAATCTAATCGCCCAGAGGCCTTCCGCATAGTACGTTGATGTGCTTCAAGAGTAGGAATTCCTAACTTGGCCACGCATGCAGGTTTAGGTCAGTGAAGGGGGAAGAAGGAAGCACTCAGTGTTGCATAGGGCAACAATAGCAATAAAAAAAAACAATAACATTTTGTCCAGTCAGTCAATACACCAAGATCAGACAGCTGGTAAATGTTCACCACCACCATAGAGATAAGATTCTATCACTCTACATCCATGGCCAGCTTAGAGTAATCTCCGCAGGTCGTAGGTTAAGGAGTACTTTTTGTGGCAGCATAGGTATTGACTTTTGCAGTAGCTTATGCAAAATATCCTATACCTGGGTCCAAAACGTATATGTGATGCTGAGCAGGACCACCAGATATGAAAGTATGACCCCAGGTCCAGACAGCCCTGAAAGCAGGTTGGGGGATTGTTTGGGTAAGTTTGAGCCAGCCTTGTTGGCACCATGTGCCAGTGAAAAAGGACTTTGTAGCTGGTCTCAACTGCTGCTGCATTCCTGGAACTGGACTTAGTAGTACACCATAGTTTGTTCCAGTTTTGTGGGTTTAATTGCATTTATATGTCCCTCTACCAAGTTCTCATGTGAGAGAACGGTTCAGGTTAAAACTAAAAAATGTAAGTAGTATTTAGCAACAGTGGCGGCTGGTGGTATCCTCCCCCCATGCCCCCCCCCCCATCGGTTGATTGATCGGTCAGTCCCCGCTCTTACCCCATGTAGGTTGCGGGCCTTCTCCGGGGCGGCAGGCCTCTGCATCTCCTCCTTCCTCAGCTTCATGGCAGAGCCTCCCCTGTGTCTCCTCCTCGGAGGCCACTAGGGTCCTTTCTCCCCTCGGCCAATCAGGTCTCAGGACCCACTTCCTGAACTGGGATTGTCTGGGAGGATAAGCAGGAAGACAATAGTGAATAATAATTCACTACTGTCACACAACTAGGTGGGCTCGGGGTACAATGCTCTGCACCCTGAGCCAACCCTTTTTTGAAGCCAGTTAGAGCCTCCCATTGGAAATGGAAAACAACCTCCCATTGGAATTCATGTGTCCGGCGCCCTGCATATAAATTAGGAGTTAGGGCTGCCCCTGTACAGAAATGAGATTAAGCCTGGGAGTGCAGGTCTTTTAGACATTTGGATTCAAAAGAGGTAAAGCCTAATCTGTCTCCCCGTATCTTTATTGTGGAGGAGATATCATTTTAAATTATAAATATTATTAACACAACTCAAAGGAAAATGGTGAGAAGCTTGCAGGTCTGAAAAAGATTATCATTGGCAGTCACCAGGGTATGGAAATGGGTCAGTTTCAGGGCAGTCCAATGTTTGAAAGCCTGCGGTGATTCAAAGTCAGGTGGAAAGGCTAAGTTATATAGAAAAGACAGTAATGGTAAATGTGGAGACAGTAATCCCCCAAAGTACTTGAGATCGACCCAAACCTGCAGAGAATAGCAAGAAACAGGATTGTAGCCGTAACAGGTCATAAATAGATAATGGAGCACAGTCTTCTGCTTACAGGTAATCCCACACTGGAATTTCAAAGCTAGCATGATATTTTGTTAATTGAGAAATCTGCGCTGCCTGAAAGTATCTCTGAAAGTTTGGGTCCACCAAGCTCCTCCCCCACCCCAGGTTGGGTCTGATATGAAATTTTCCTTGAATCTGGAGGCTTGCGATGACACCATATAAAGTGCATCACTTGCTGTTGGATGTCAGCCATCGCAGAGGCAGGTTCCTGGACCAGCAAAACCCAAAATAAGTATACCAATTTAGGCAGATAAGTCATTTTGATTGCTGCAATATGGCCTAGCCAGGAAAAGGTATGGCCAGCCCAGGTATGGTCCACTTCAGTTTTTTATTGGCCTGTGTACAAGAAAACGTATTCTGACCCTGTTGGGCCCCCACTCCTAAGTGTGCCTCAGGGCCCTATTGTTATTTCAGATTTAGAGGCCCTACAGTCAGTTTGCGAAAAGGCTGTTTTTTAACAAGTTCCATTTTGGCTTGAAAGACCTTTCCTATACATGCACTACGTGGGAGAATTGATCAAAACTGGAGCAGACAGAATCTGGAGCAGCTGTGCATGGAAACCAATAAGCTTCTATCTTCAGCTTGTTAAGTTAAGCTTTGAAAATTAAAGATAAAAGCTGATTGGTTGCCATGCACAGCTGCTCCAGTTTTGATAAATTCCCCTCACAGTGGTTAAAACCTTCCCCTTTGAGAATGGAAAACATCCTATGGAATCATGGCTTCCTCCAGACATTGTAAAAGGACTTTTTCCCTTTAAGAGAAATGTTATGATGTGATAAGTGGTCTCACACCGGTGTAGCAAACTTTCTGTTGATACACCAGTCATCTGTAGCCATACTGCCGATCAGGTTAATGATGTTTTTGTTACATGCAGAGGTTTCACTGACAAACAAAATTCTGTATAATATGTTTTACATTTTCTGGCATGACTTTTCATTCCTTTTGGCAGTGACTTCGTTTTGTGAATCCCTGTCACTGTGGATACGTTTTTATTAAAGGGGACTCCTCCATCCTAAGAACAAACCCTTGTGACCTAGAGCTTTTGGATCAAATGTCTGGAGCTCTGCAGTTTAGCTGTAATGGTCTCTTGCATTCAAGCTTGTGCCGAGCATGGACGTAATGTATCTTCTAATGCGGAGGGGACTTTGATTTTGGGAATAGGATATGGGGGATATAGCCAAGGAATATCTCTGATTTACATGACCTTTAAGGAATCTCTTTTTCTCGTACTTGCATTACAACATATCCTCTACTTGTGCAGATTTTTATATAGGTGTTGCAGGTCACCCCACTCTTTAGTTAAAAGGATTTGGGATACAGTACTTCACTTCTTTTATTAAAGTTAGTTTTTATATATCAGTTAACTTCCTTCATACGTGGATCTCCTTCTCCCTCAAGTTAAGGGTTAAGAGTGTTTTACTTAAACCTCTACCTGTTAACTGGATGTTTTTAGTCTATACTACATACCTTGTTTGTTTTGTCTTTTTCCCGAAGGTCAAGAGTCAGGTGTCCTAGGCTTTCCCTTTTACCCTTGTAAGCATTCTTTTTTGTTGACCACCTTAGCTGTTGGTCTATTATTTTTTTCTCTTGTTCAGGGAGTTAAATGTTCCAGCAGTTTCCTTTATGGTAGATGTTTGATTTTTCTCCTAATTATAGTTGCTGCTTTCAGCTTTTAGTCTTGGTGTTTACATTAAACAATTTCAATTTAGTTATTTAGTACTGCAAAATGCTGATAAAGCATGCCTGTTGTCCTCAGGCCACGAAGAATGCTATATTATTTAAGGGACCATCATAGAGGTTCCCTGACTTACTACAACAGACTGGGATTGTAGTACAGGTGTAAGTACAATAGATAAGTACCAGTTCATTAATATGAAAGTGATATTACAGCTAGACATTTTCAATTGTCTTACTGAATTTTCAAAGCCAAGCAATTGCTGGAAAGTCTTTTTTTTAAGGATTGAATGGACATGTCTGATAAAAATAACTCACATTCTTAGCTAAAATAACTTAAAGGTCAGGCTGTTTATAAATAATATTTTACTTGATAAAAGTGATCCTGTCACCTATTTTTTTTTTAAATAACGATCTTACCTAAGAGAAGACACTATGCTCTTTTATGTTTTCGCATGGTAATGTCAGTCGGGGCAATCTCGACAATGGCAATAATTAACTGGCATTAGGATACCTAAGAGGATGCTTGTCTGTCTTTATGAAATTGCTACCCTTGCTAGCTGGGCTGGGCTAGCAGGTGTTGCTGCCCACTCACTTGTGAGGAGGATTTAACGGTGTTCAAGGCCAGCAAGTGAACGTTTCCACAGAAGTAAGTGGAAGGCTCTGCTGCGTGACTCTGCCCCTTGCGTGCCAAATGTCAGAGTCAGTCATGTGACATCAGTCTTAGGCAGCATTTTTAAATTAGAATTAAACTTAACATTTGAAAAATGGCTGCCAAGTAAGATTTTTTTTATTACAGAAGAGACCCTATTGGTCACTCATAACTGCTTCTCCCTGTCTGTCAGGGTTTGTGTACACTCAGTTGCATATATATCGGCTAAAAAAATTATTGAAATCGCCAGACCAGCCCACCTTCTTCCATTGTTCAATAGTCCAGTCTGATGCTCATGTGCCAATTGTAGGCACTTTTGGCTGTGGACATGGGTCAACATGGGCGCCCTGACCAGTCTGCAGATACACAGATCCAAAACCAACAAACTGCAATGCTCTGTGTATTCTGACACCTTTTTATCTGAAGCAATTTGAGCTACAGTAGTTCTTCTATTGGGTCAGACTACACGGGCCAGCTTTCGCTTCCCATGTGCATCAGTCAGCTTTGGCTGCTCATTGCCCTCTCGCTGGTTCACCGTTTTTCCTTCCTTGGACTACTTTTGGTAGGTTCTAACATTTGCAGACCAAAACATTACACTAGAACTTCAGTTTTGGATTTACTCTGACCAAGTTATCTTGAAATTTCGCCCTTGTTCATTTTGCCTAATATACCCCACCTACTTTCAGATACCATTCTAACAAGATAATCAGTGTTGTTTACTTTTCCTGTCAGTGGCCATAATGTTATAGCTAATTGGTGTATACTTAAGCAGAATTTTTTTAAAACACAATTTAAATGTTTTAAATGTTTAGGATGATAATGGGTTCTATTTAGATGCTATATAACAGTTAAAAGATCCAACCATGGTTTCCTTTTTAGCTTGCTGTAATTGTTGTGACAGTTGAGATCCATCCTTCAAGCACCAACTGCTGAGCTCTCATGTTTACGTACACACCTGCAACACCTGCCACTGGATTTATCTTGAAAATAAATGGTACTTGGTCCTTCCCTTGAGATTGGTCATCCAGGAGATGTCTGCCGAGGTTGGAAGAGTGTCCATAGAAACATAGTTCTTTCCTGATGTTTGGAACCTTTATCTTTTTCAGATTTGGGAAGCAAGATAAAGTGAATCTCAGATGTTTTTTCTTCTAGCAGTAGAAGGCTTGATAGCAACAAGAAATGTTCCAGACTTTGTGCACTGCTCGCAGCTCTTGGAAGGTTTGTGCTGTGCTAGAGTGCAATCACAAGCACCTCGGGAAATTGGAGGTGCTTATTATTGCAGTGGGACATTTTCTATGGAGAAGAATGAAGGATCACAAGTACAGTGTGTGCACCAATGTCAGTGTTGAGCTAATATAGCATGGCACTCCTATCTGCTGTTCTTGGGGATTTATATGTTGGTCTATGACTAACCTAATTTTTGTTGCCTATTTTTAAAATTTTGTTTGTTCTTTTCATTAACTGAATTGTTGATGAGTGCAAACATCTAGAATTCATTATCTAAATTTTGTGTATCTCTTTTTTTTCTTTAGAATATGGTTTTAATAAGTTATTTTTGCCCCATATAATTAAAAAAAACCTGCAATTCAGCCTTTTTATAATGTTTACTCTTGCTTCCAATAGTATTTTGTCAAATTAATTAATGTACTTATATATTCTTTTATCTTTCTCAAAAAAATATTTGTTCCACAATTCCATCACTGTTTTTTTTTTTTAAAGTGTAACTAAAATCAAAACCTTTTTTTGTAGTTGCAGGTAGAGTACAGTGAGATTAGAACACCTGTCAGTTTTTATTGTCATATTTGCCCCCATTTTTGTCCTGCTTACCATTATCATCGAAAGTAAAAATAAAAGATAGTTCCAAATTTAGGGTTGACACCAGAACAGTAATAGATGGGAAATCTTTCAGTGGGCTGGGGATACCCTGAGATTCCCTCACTTTGGAGGGCTTTCTTCTCACTTCCTGTTTTGGCTTTGGCACAGGAAGTAAAGGTAAATTTTCCCCATGAGACACAGATGGCAAGGAAAAACAACCGGACAGGGGTTATAAATCTACCTTACCCTATGCAAAATGAACAAAAAAGTTTTGCCTTTAGTTCTACTTTAGTGGATGAAACACAAAATGTGGTCTGTCTAAGTTGTTTTATACCCAGACAATCTATAAATCTGATTCAATCAGTGTTTGCGACAGGTGGAGATTGAAGAGAAACTGTAGGACCCCCCCCCCCCCCCAATGTTTCCCCAGCTTACCTTTTACTGTCTTTTGCACAGTAAGCATACTCACCTAGCTGCTAGGATCCTCCTCTCTGCAACCGCTGCACGGGTCCAGCGCCACCATGTTTTCTGTGACAGCTGCTGGCTCTTCCGGGTGCAGGCACCGCTAGGGCCATCTTCCTCCTCTTTGCTGAATAGGACTGCACATCCTGCATCCCAGAAGGCACCAAGGGCTCCGCTAGACATATTCCAAAAACTTGGGGTCGGGCCGAGCTTTTGATGCAATTTAATTCTGTGGCCAATCATAGAGCGAGTAATCCCACATTTCCAGTTATCCGCTACATGCTTTCATAAAGGTGGGGGCTATGAACAGACACCTTTTATGGCCTTGACAAGCAGGTTGCATGCCATTATATTTCATGTTGGAACTTTCTCCGCACATACAAAGTGAGACAAAATTATATAAAGGAAAGGGAAAACCAAAGTATGGCTCATATTAGCCAATCAGACTTATTGCCTTATTTTGATTATGAAACCTGACTGGTTACCAGTTTTTGTATACCAGGCCTATTGTGTATTAAGTCCATAGGATTTTGCAGCAAGGTATTAAAAGCCCTGACGAATTAAATGCCATTACCTAGTTTTTTTATAAGAATCATCAAAGAAGTGACAAACTTAACTGTATGAAAGCAGTTATACCCACTGTGACAAAATGTAAGTAATCTAAAGCTGGCCATACATTAGCAAAATTTTGTATGAATGTACAAAAATTCTCATCAAAATATTCTCAGAACATTTCTTGCTATCATTTGGCAACTCATTTTGTTTGAAAGCCCTTCATATTTTGTTTGGATCTGATATTTGATACTATTTGGTAATACAAGATAATAAACAGGTTTCATTATGGTATGCAAGGTTTTTCAAAAGATTTTTTGTAAACTAAAACAACATTCACAGTTATGCTGCATACACACGACTTTTTAACGGACTAGGTCCGACGGAATGAATCTGTCAGATATTACAATCGTGTATGGTTTCCAGTGGACTTTTTTTCCCCAAAAGTCCAACAGACCTAGAAATAAAACTTCAAATCTTTCCGAAGGACTCGAGTCTGGTCCAAAAATCAGTTTGTCTGTATGCTAGTCCGATGGACGAAAACCGATGCTAGGGCAGCTATTGGCTACTGGCTATGAACTTCCTTATTCTAGTCCGGTCGTACGTCATCACGTTCAAATCCATCGGACTTTGGTGTGCTTGTGTGTGGCCAAGTCCGTTCATTCGGAAAGTCCATCGGAACTCCGCCGAAAGTCCATCGGGAAGACCGTCGGACCTAGTCTGTCAAAAAGTCCAGTCGTGTGTGCGCAGCATCAGAGTTTAGTTAGTTTGAGAAAAAATTCCACCCTTCTTTTAATTTTTTGAAGTGGAAAAATCAGTGAGCCAGCCACACATGCAGAAAATTACTTTTCTGGAGGCGTTCCGTATAACAACTGTTGTACGGAACACCTTCAGGTTGCCATATTGTATTGAATTACAGACCCACAGATTGAAAAGGAAAGGTCATTTTTACTAACATTAAATTACAATTTTGCTGTTGTCAAAATTATATATTTTTATTTTTTAAAAATTAGCTATATATCGTGTTAACCTTTAACTTTTCAGATGCATATGGCATGCTAAACAGTGTAAATGAAAGAATACATCTGTGCTCTAACCTGCTGCGGAAATGTCTTGGGTGCTTTAGTTATGGTCTTTTGATATCTCTAGTCTTAATCCAAAATCTGGGGTCTCATTTGATAGGAGAATCATCCACTAATTGGCTGTAGATCTTCTTCTGATATGTTTCTGTACTACTTGGAAAGGCTGCATTTTGCTGGCTAATTTATTAATTAAAGTCAGAATAAAGTAACCTGTCTCAAGGGATGTAATAGGATCACTAAATCATTTAACGTGTGGTGAAATGGATCACAACTAAGACAAGACAAGGCAGTGGATGGAAACCGAAACCAAAGCGCTATCTGAAGATAAACCCTTCCTGGGACATGCAAGAACTGACTGTTACATGACACAGTTTGTCATGTTCCATATAAAGATACACTGTTCCTACAAATTTATCAACATACGCTGAAGAAAGAACTAACTGTGCTCCCTATACTAACCAAATGTGGTCTGTACAGATTTGAAAATAAAAAGCAGAACTCGGTTGTTTTAGGTAAAGCTCATTTCTTTTTGAAGTGACCCTTATATGTTCTGTCTCCATTTTAATTAAATTTTTATTTGGGACAGTGCCGGTGTGTCCGTAGGGGTGCCCCCTCTCTCCAGCCACCCCCTCTGTAACCAAGGGATAGATTCATGCATAGCATGAATCTATCCCTGGCCGGCACTGCCATCCCCTATTCAGGTGCCCAGCCCCTTTTCAGGCGCCGGGCGCCTGAATTACAGCAGCGGCTGTTTTTGAAGCACATGATTAGAGCCATAGGCTCTAATAGGTGTAAAAAAAGGTGACCTGCGAGTGACATGCCTGGCGCTCGCAGTTCACACAGGTGTGTTAGAACAGCGAATATTCGCTTTTCTAACACTGAACCGCCTTTCTGCCAATCAGTTGTTCGGGTCTATTACCCATCACCTGATTGGCTGAAACGACAGGCGATGTGATTGGACGCCTATCGGGAGGAGTGGATGGGAGGGGATGCATGGAGGACACCACTCACTGCCGTCACCCGCTGCCCCATGAGACAGGATACGTCCCGGGCCTGCGGCAGGTGGGGGAGTCACAGTGGTGGCATTCGATGGCACAGTGGCATCATTTGATGGAGCACAGTGGCAGCATTTGATGGACTCAGTGGCAGCATTTGACGGGCACAGTGGCTGCATTTGATGGTACAGTGGCAGCATTTGATGGGCACAGTAGCTGCACTTGATGGCACAGTGGCAGCATTTGATGGAACAGTGGAAGCATTTGATGGACACAGTGGCTGCGTTTGATGGCACAGTGACTACATTTGAGTGGCACAGTGGCTGTATTTGATGGGCACAGTGAGGCTGCAATTTATGGGGTTTTTTTCAGAATTTTTTAGTTTGTTTGCGCCCACCAAAATATTTGTGTGATTTAACTGTACTTCTGTCTCAGTCTGATTCATGGTTTCTGACAAGTGGTACCTCAATGTACACATATCTGCTCTTCTGTTACTATGGTAATTGTAATACTATTTTTGCAAAAGTTGAAGTGGTAGGCTTCTTTATCTCTTGACTGTTCCTGCTACCTCTGACGTTGCGCTCCATTTATAAACAGGTGTTGTACATCAATATCTAGTCTTTGTCCTTGATTGAAAACGTGTACAGAGATGTATGGAAGGAATGGGGAAGGGGAGAATGAATCATTGCTCTGAAAAAAAATTCAGCTTGAGCTATTTAACTCATTTAAAGAATAATTCCAGATATTGGTATGTTATAAACAGGGATTTTTTTTCTCACCCCCCTCCCCTAGGTCACGCCTGTCTCTGCACCACAATTTCAATTGTTATTCTCTTAATGGTGCCTGTGCCAAGTGTCCAACCTCCTGTGTTAAGTAGTGATGGCCGAACGGTTCGCCCGGCGGTCGTTTCGCGGCGAATTTCCGACTTTCGCCGTCCGCGGGTTCGAACGCCTTTTTCCGTCGTTCGCCCCGGCGGACTTACGTGTTTAATGTATACAAGAACTTTAACCTTTCGTGACACGTTTATCATGTGTTACAGGACAACCAATTGAGACATGACAGCTCATGGACACTTGGACATTCCCCCTAACCTATAAATACACCCGATCCGGTGGCCATTTTACATTCTTTCTTCTGTCACTGTAGGGAAAGGATCCTGTGTGGAGTAGGGACAGAGAAAACGCTAGCTATTTGGTACACAAAAGTTCTTTTCAGGACTGGTATAGGTGTTAGGTCAGCAGCCTGAGTTTCTTTTGTCAGTTTAGATAAAGGGACAGAGCGCTGTATGCTGCTATTTTAGGGACAGCTCAGCCAGATTAGTCTTTCTTCATCATCATCATCATCATCATCATTAGCTGTTACTATCAGGTCCACAAAAGAGCTGTTCCAGCTAATCGTTCCAGCCTACTCTTTTTTGCCAATTTGTATAGGGACAGGCAGGAAGCAGTGTGTCAGGCAGTGAGGATAATTTTAAAGACTTGCTGTTACTATTAGTTCCACAAAGGTTCTTTTCAGGACTGGTATCAGTGGTACGGTAATAGGCTTGTACACGTATAATATTCTTTCTTCCAAATATAGAAAGAATATTATACTTGACTGCTGCCCTTCTGCTGCAGTCTGCTAATCATTCACAACTCACTTGTTCCACAAAGCTCTTTATCAGGACTGGTAACTTGGTCTGTCTAGGGTGCTACGGTACATAGGCTTGGGTGCGGTACAGTCTGCTGTTCTGTAAGGACCGCTATCGGTCCACAATACATAGGGTTGCCGTGCACTACTGCTGACCGCTGCCCTATACTGCAGCAGTCCTTCAGCGGTATAGGGACTGACGCACAGTCTGCTAAACACTAATACACAACCTGCTTGGTCCACAAAAGTTCTTATAAGGACTGGTAACTTGGTATAGGGTGCTACGGTACATAGGCCTGAGTGCAGTACAGTCTGCTGTTCTGTAAGGACCGCTATCGGTCCACAATACATAGGGTTGCCGTGCACTACTGCTGACCGCTGCCCTATACTGCAGCAGTCCTTCATTGGTATAGGGACTGACGTACAGTCTGCTAATCACTAACACACAACCTGCTTGGTCCACAAAAGTTCTTATAAGGACTGGTAACTTGGTATAGGGTGCTACGGTACATAGGCCTGAGTGCAGTACAGTCTGCTGTTCTGTAAGGACCGCTATCGGTCCACAATACATAGGGTTGCCGTGCACTACTGCTGACCGCTGCCCTATACTGCAGCAGTCCTTCATTGGTATAGGGACTGACGTACAGTCTGCTAATCACTAACACACAACCTGCTTGGTCCACAAAAGTTCTTATAAGGACTGGTAACTTGGTATAGGGTGCTACGGTACATAGGCCTGAGTGCGTTACAGTCTGCTGTTCTGTAAGGACCGCTATCGGTCCACAATACATAGGGTTGCCGTGCACTACTGCTGACCGCTGCCCTATACTGCAGCAGTCCTTCAGCGGTATAGGGACTGACGCACAGTCTGCTAAACACTAACACACAACCTGCTTGGTCCACAAAAGTTTTTATAAGGACTGGTAACTTGGTATAGGGTGCTACGGTACATAGGCCTGAGTGCAGTACAGTCTGCTGTTCTGTAAGGACCGCTATCGGTCCACAATACATAGGGTTGCCGTGCACTACTGCTGACCGCTGCCCTATACTGCAGCAGTCCTTCATTGGTATAGGGACTGACGTACAGTCTGCTAATCACTAACACACAACCTGCTTGGTCCACAAAAGTTCTTATAAGGACTGGTAACTTGGTATAGGGTGCTACGGTACATAGGCCTGAGTGCGTTACAGTCTGCTGTTCTGTAAGGACCGCTATCGGTCCACAATACATAGGGTTGCCGTGCACTACTGCTGACCGCTGCCCTATACTGCAGCAGTCCTTCATTGGTATAGGGACTGACGTACAGTCTGCTAATCACTAACACACAACCTGCTTGGTCCACAAAAGTTCTTATAAGGACTGGTAACTTGGTATAGGGTGCTACGGTACATAGGCCTGAGTGCGTTACAGTCTGCTGTTCTGTAAGGACCGCTATCGGTCCACAATACATAGGGTTGCCGTGCACTACTGCTGACCGCTGCCCTATACTGCAGCAGTCCTTCAGCGGTATAGGGACTGACGTACAGTCTGCTAATCACTAACACACAACCTGCTTGTTCCACAAAAGTTCTTATAAGGACTGGTAACTTGGTATAGGGTGCTACGGTACATAGGCTTGAGTGCGGTACAGTCTGCTGTTCTGTAAGGACCGCTATCGGTCCACAATAGATAGGGTTGACGTGCACCACTGCTGACCGCTGCCCTATACTGCAGCAGTCCTTCAGCGGTATAGGGACTGACGTACAGTCTGCTAAACACTAATACACAACCTGCTTGGTCCACAAAAGTTCTTATAAGGACTGGTAACTTGGTATAGGGTGCTACGGTACATAGGCTTGAGTGCGGTACAGTCTGCTGTTCTGTAAGGACCGCTATCGGTCCACAATAGATAGGGTTGACGTGCACCACTGCTGACCGCTGCCCTATACTGCAGCAGTCCTTCAGCGGTATAGGGACTGACGTACAGTCTGCTAAACACTAATACACAACCTGCTTGGTCCACAAAAGTTCTTATAAGGACTGGTAACTTGGTATAGGGTGCTACGGTACATAGGCTTGAGTGCGGTACAGTCTGCTGTTCTGTAAGGACCGCTATCGGTCCACAATAGATAGGGTTGACGTGCACCACTGCTGACCGCTGCCCTATACTGCAGCAGTCCTTCAGCGGTATAGGGACTGACGTACAGTCTGCTAAACACTAATACACAACCTGCTTGGTCCACAAAAGTTCTTATAAGGACTGGTAACTTGGTATAGGGTGCTACGGTACATAGGCTTGAGTGCGGTACAGTCTGCTGTTCTGTAAGGACCGCTATAGGTCCACAATAGATAGGGTTGACGTGCACCACTGCTGACCGCTCACCTATACTGCAGCAGTCCTTCAGCGGTATAGGGACTAAGAGTTTTGTCACAGGGTCATTTAAAAAATGACATGCAGAGGAAGAGGCAGGCCCTTCCGCAGGGGTGGTAGGGGTAGGGCAGGAGCAACAGGCTTGAGCCAAAGTGGGAAGTTGCAGAAGGTGCGTTCAATTACTTTAAAGGATGCACCAGACTTGGTTGAGTGGCTCGCTCAGCCTTACTCTTCTGCACCCTCCTCATCCTCTCGATCTGCACCCTCTTCTTCACTCTCTGCTATGTGCACCCCCAAAGACACTACCACCAACAACACGACCACCACCACCACCACCACATACCTTCCGCTTGAGTCACTGGAATTATTTTCCGATCCATATCAAGAGGACATTTCTGATGCGCAGCCACTCTTGGTATTGGATCAGGAAGAGGAGGTAGCAACAAGCGCTACTCAGCAGTCTGACGCCAGTACCCAGATCAGCCCAAGGAGGAGGTTGGTCCCCGGTGTTGCTGCCTACTCTACTTATAGCGGTGGGGAAGGTGACGTTGATGATGACGTGTCTAGTGATGTCACGTGGGTGCCCACAAGAGAGGAAGAGGAGGGGAGTTCAGAGGGAGATATGGACCAGCAGATAGGGAGGAGAAGCAGCAATGACTTACATTGCACAGCAGGGACAAAGCAGACTGCAAATGTATCAGGAGCGAGTCATCGACCATGTACGGTCACATCTGGCGCTCCCAGGACACCGGCACATGGCTCCGCAGTGTGGGCTTTTTTTAACGTGTCCGCTGCTGACAATAGCGTTGCCATCTGCAATCTTTGCAGTCAACGCGTTAGTCGCGGTAAGCCCAATACTCACCTAGGGACGACCGCCTTAAGAAGGCACATGAGCAGCCATCACCGAGCCCAGTGGGAGCAACGGAACACACAAAGCCACACTGCAGGCTCTCACCGTCCAGCCTCGTCTTCTACTTCTCCTTCTCCTCTCTCCTCACAATTGTCCTCCACTCCACCTTCCATCACGCCAAGCTCACATTTTTCTGCAAAAAGGCAGGCTTCCGTGGGCCTAATGTTTGAGCGTAAAAAAATGATGACGCCGGATAACCCTCTTGCCCAACGGTTGGCGGCTGGCTTGTCAGAACTCATAGCCCGCCAACTACTGCCATATAAACTGGTGGACTCGGAGGCCTTTCGCAAATTTGTGGCCATTGGAACACCACAATGGAAGGTCCCAGGAAGGAAGTATTTCTCAGAGAAGGGCATCCCAGAGCTATATGGCCATGTTCAGCGGCAAGTGAATGTATCTCTGGCACACAGTGTCGGTGCCAAGATACATCTGACCACAGACACGTGGTCTAGCAAACACGGGCAGGGAAGGTATATCAGTTTTACTGCCCACTGGGTGAACCTTCTGACGGCCGTCAAGCATGTAACCCGTGGCACCCGTGTAGATTTGGTTTTACCGCCACGGATTGCATGCAGGCCTGACTCTTCTTCTCCTCCTCCTACTCCATCCTCCTCCCTCTCCTCCTCAGCTGCCTCCTCCTTTTCCGCTGCTAGCGTCTCTTCCACTGCACCGCCCAAGCTCCCCAGAACCTATTCCACATGCCAGGTGAGACGTTGCCATGCCGTGCTGCGTCTGTTGTGCCTGGAAGCAAAGAGCCACACTGGCCCGGCACTCCTTTCAGCTTTGCGTTCACAGGCAGATGAGTGGCTAACACCGCTCAATTTGACAGTTGGTAAAGTGGTGTGTGACAACGGTGCCAATCTGCTTAGCGCATTGAAACAGGGCAAAATCACGCACGTGCCGTGCATGGCACACGTCTTAAACTTGGTCGTGCAGCGATTCCTTGTCAAATACCCTGGGGTCCAGGACATCTTGCGGCAGGCAAGGAAAATCTCGGCCCATTTCAGAAGATCTTACACGGCCATGGCTCGCCTTGCTGACATTCAGCGGCGACACCATCTGCCGGTCAGACGTCTTATTTGCGATTGCCCGACGCGATGGAACTCAACCTTCTATATGCTTGATAGGCTGCTCCAGCAGAAACGTGCAGTTAACGTCTACCTGTATGAACTCTGCGAAAGAAACGGTTCTGGGGAGCTGGGTTTTTTTTCACCGCGCCAGTGGCTGCTCATGCGCGACACATGCAGACTTCTGCGGCCATTTGAGGAGATCACCAAACTGGTCAGTCGCAGCCATGGCGCCATCAGTGACATGGTACCTTATGCCTTCTTTCTGGAGCGTGCATTGCGTCGTGTCATTGATCAGGCTGTGGAGGAGCAGGAGCGGGAAGATGAGGAAGTCGCAATGCTGGATGAATTCCCAGGGGGGGCTACTCTATCTGAGACAAGTCAACAACAGGAGTCTGATGAGGAGTCAGAGGAGGATGGTGCCGGGGCGGATGAGCAGGAGCAAGAAGAGCATGCTTTAAACCTTTCTGGGATCCCTGTTGTGCGAGGATGGGGAGAGGAGAATGAAGAGGACGACATTATCCTGGATGATGAGCAGGAGCCAGGCCACCACACCGCTTCCACTTTAGTGCAAATGGGGGCCTTCATGCTCCAGTGTTTTAATAGGGACCCCCGTATAAAAAGCATGAGGGTCAAGGACCAGTACTGGGTGGCAACGTACTTAGACCCCCGGTACAAACACAAAATGGCGGAAATGTTACCGCCGTCGCAGAGGGCTGTCAGAATGCAGCACTTCCAGGCCTTGCTTCGAGAAATGCTGCATTCTGCTTTTGCGTGCGCTGGCAGAGGAGCAATTCCCACTCCCAGAGAAGGATTTGCGGGTACCAATCCAACAGCGCCTGCAAGAAGAGGCCGGTTTGAAGATGTGTTGGTGACTTCGGATATGAGGTCATTCTTTCAGCCGACCCATCGACAGGTGTCATCCGGATCCAGCATCAGGGAACGCCTAGACCGTCAGGTGTCCGACTACATTGGGTTAACGGCCGATGTGGACGCTCTGAGGAGTGATGAACCCCTAGACTACTGGGTGGGCAGGCTTGACCTCTGGCCAGAGCTTGCCCAATTTGCAATCGAACTGTTGGCTTGCCCCTCATCCAGTGTCCTGTCCGAAAGGACGTTCAGCGCAGCAGGGGGGATTGTGACCGATAAGCGTACTCGCCTAGCTCACCACAGTGTTAACTACCTCACATTTCTAAAAATGAATGAGGCATGGATCTCGGAGGAATTCAACACATGTGATCAGTAGACCATGTATATGTCTATAAACAATTTTTGGAATCAAGCACACAGACCTTCTTAATTCATTTGGCTCACTTCCCTGACCCAAAAAAGCACACCGTACTATATGCCCCTACCCTCCTCTTTGAAGAGGTTGAGCGGTGTCATATTTCTACTGGGGCTGCTTATTATGAGGGGTTCCCACCATCCCTGTGCTGTGCTGACTTCCTCCTGGGTGTTCTTATTATGAGGGGCTCCCACCATCCCTGTGCTGTGCTGACTTCCTCCTGGGGGTTCTTATTATGAGGGGATCACACCATCCCTGTGCTGTGCTGACTTCCTCCTGGGGCTGCTTACGGTGCTGCTGTCAGCGCTGTATGTCACGGAGCTGCTGTCAGCGCTGTATGTCACGGAGCTGCTGTCAGCGCTGTATGTCACGGAGCTGCTGTCAGCGCTGTATGTCACGGAGCTGCTGTCAGCGCTGTATGTCACGGAGCTGCTGTCAGCGCTGTATGTCACGGAGCTGCTGTCAGCGCTGTATGTCACGGAGCTGCTGTCAGCGCTGTATGTCACGGAGCTGCTGTCAGCGCTGTATGTCACGGAGCTGCTGTCAGCGCTGTATGTCACGGAGCTGCTGTCAGCGCTGTATGTCACGGAGCTGCTGTCAGCGCTGTATGTCACGGAGCTGCTGTCAGCGCTGTATGTCACGGTGCTGCTGTCAGCGCTGTATGTCACGGAGCTGCTGTCAGCGCTGTATGTCACGGAGCTGCTGTCAGTGCTGTATGTCACGGAGCTGCTGTCAGCGCTGTATGTCACAGAGCTGCTGTCAGCGCTGTATGTCACGGAGCTGCTGTCAGCGCTGTATGTCACGGTGCTGCTGTCAGCGCTGTATGTCACGGAGCTGCTGTCAGCGCTGTATGTCACGGAGCTGCTGTCAGCGCTGTATGTCACGGAGCTGCTGTCAGCGCTGTATGTCACGGAGCTGCTGTCAGCGCTGTATGTCACGGAGCTGCTGTCAGCGCTGTATGTCACGGTGCTGATGTCAGTGCTCTGTATTACGGTGCTGCTGTCAGTGCTCTGTATCTCCTGCACCCTCTTGTTTGCCTACCCTGGTCCCTGACCTTCCCTCTCCTCCATTGCCTTCATTAGCTCCATAGTCCTGAATTGTCAGAACAATTTCCCAAATAAAAAAAAAATGCTTGTAGTTATCGATCCCAAATTCACCTCATACATGTATTATGCTATTGTCCAGGTGGTGGGACTACGTGCTACCCCCTAATAATTACCCCGTGGCCGCAAATTCGACCTAAAGGTTTGCGAAATTCGCCTCCCATTGAAGTCAATGGAGCCCGCGGCGAACGGTCGTTTTCGCGAACGTTTGTGTCCGTTCGCGTTTCGCGTTCGCGAAACGTCCCGTCGGAAGTTCGTCCATCACTAGTGTTAAGTAAGCAGTGGTGCAGCCGCTCGGAACAGGACTGGGAAGCAACTGGAGATCACTGAAGTGGTGGTATCTACTACAGTGATTTCCACCTTCCAGGGGATTCAGCTAGGTATAGTATATTGGTCCAAGCTAGATCAATGTAGCTATGGGTAGCATGCCAATGCCTGACATTATTCTTTAACAGGCTATTTACAACAGGAGGTAAGGTAAAACTGTAAAACAAGTGAAAAGGTTTTACAGCTCCACCTTCTGGCTGGATATGAAAAAAAACATAATATTCATTTGCAACATTTCATATTTACCATTCTTTAAATTACTAATTTTTTAAATTACAAAATATTTAAAAACATATTTTGTAGTAGTCTATGTAAAGTAATTATAATGAACTCAGTGATAAGTTTACAAAATGTGTGTTATGTTGCCATAACCAAGAAATATAAATGTACATGCTGCTGTGAGATAACCATAGTAAATGCAGGAAATTAAACATGAAGCTAGAATTGGTGTAAGTTGTACCCACATTGCAGGACACAGAAGGTGACGTACATGCGGCTGCCATACACTGAGACGTTTTTCTAGTCAACTCCATTCTGTGCATTGTTACCATTGGGTATAGTAAAAATGTTGTCTCGGTAGACGCTTTTTGGGATTGAAAAAAATTATTACCGACTTCTGTCCCAAAACCGCCTTTTACTTTTGTAGACACCGGGACAGCGTGTTAGGTACTTCATGTACAGACAACCCCAGTATTCACATGCAAGGCCTGCAAATACAATGTTCTACTTAACAGTTGCCTAGTAGACATTGCTTTGTTCATATGAGAGTGGGTAATAGGCATTCAACGTGGTGCTTTGTTCTGGCACTCGTAGTGCCAAACGGAGGAACCGTATGAAAATTCCATGTTACATTCTCTGACTGCATACACTACCCAGCTGCTTTACAAATAAGGGCAGGACGCTTCATATAGGATGGGACATTTATTACGGTTGTCTGCTTCTGGAGATTTCATAACACAGTGTGTGTTAAGCTGACCATGGGCTTCAGAGACTAGCTGGATGGGCAAGCACAATTCTTTTCATTTCAGCCCTCAATGGCAGTGCTTGGGTTGCAGGAGCATTGCTGCTTAGGCTATGAGTATCAGGAGGGGGATGTGCAGCACACACACACACTGCAGGCTGTCCTGGTTGCTGCTAATCTCTGGGGAAACAGTTTTGATTGGACAAGGGCTTCTGAACTGCCTGATCAGTGTTCCCCGAGATCTTTTGGCCAGGAATGTTGGAGCTGCAGACAAAGCCCAGATCAGGAAACTGTCATCTCATGTCTGTGGGCACCTAGGAAGGTGCTAAAATCAGACTATGCTCATGACATTCTTAAATGAACTGTCATTTCTTTGTTCTTTTATCTTGGGATCAAAACCCAGCCATTCATACACATTAAAGATTTTACATTTTTTATATGTTCTGGAAGATAATAATAACTATTATCACTCATGTATGTGTGCAAAAATGCTTCTTTATTACAAAATGCATGAAAGGAGACCTGAACCGTTTAACAAACCCTCAACTTGTCTTTTTAATCAGTTGATAATCATTTTATATCCTTTTGAATAACTGATCTATTTCACATTTAATC
Source organism: Lithobates pipiens (assembly GCF_037356315.1). Classification (NCBI taxonomy): domain Eukaryota; kingdom Metazoa; phylum Chordata; class Amphibia; order Anura; family Ranidae; genus Lithobates; species Lithobates pipiens. The sequence goes on along the minus strand of NW_027507764.1, from coordinate 435,969,311 downwards.
ATTGTAATTATAATACATCATAAATGAGCTACTGGTTAGGTACCAATATATAAAAAGGTCCCAAACTGGATATTTTTTTCAGCTCTTTATTATCAGCAGCTTAGTGAATTTATTTTGTGAACAGTGCCCCCTGGTGTATTCAGTCATAAATACTGTCCGTATTCATTTATTTCAGCCACTTTGTTCAGGTATAGCAAAAAAGTTAAACATTTTAGAGAGATTATAGTTACATCTTACAGAGATATAGTTATATCTCTGTATTTATTTGTACTGTATATGTGATTATTATAGCATCTGCAAATTGGTTTAAATAACCAGTAGGGAGTAGTAGAGTGGCACTTAATTATTTTTGCTCCAAATTACTTTATAAATTGTGAAGATTATATAGGAAGTGCATGTTGTGTTTTAAGAAAAAAACAATTCAGCATGATGAACAATATTTTTTTGTGTAAATCTTCACACTGTTACACAGGCGGAGTTATTAGGTTTTAATATGATATCTATTTGCACCCTATATGATATCATGTGTTAGCTTTAGCACTTACAATAGTAGTAGTTTTTGTGGATAGTAGCAGCGAAGCACTTAATTACTATTGCATCGATTTGCAGTGTGGGAACACATGATAGGGTCAGCTGGCTGCACTAATATCTATATTTCAGTTACAGGTAATGCAGGGGTATATTCTTCTTTCAGAAAAGTTTGCACCAAGGAGTTGAATTGAATTTAAATTTTTTTGTTATAATAATAATAATATATATATATATATATATATATATATATATATATATATATATATATATATATATATATAAAATATAGCTTTTGATTAGGATTAAATAAATTGACAATGTAGGTACTACTATATTCAAAGTTTGTGCCACCCTAGTCTGTTGAGCTGTAGTACACTGATTTGTCTGTAAACCTTCTTAGCCTTGGACTAATATTCCATTTTTTCTCCATTGTCATATAAACACTTTCATGGTTATACAATCATATGATTGTATTCATTGTGCTTTACAAATACAGTAAACCTGGAAATGATGGCGCTAATGGAATGTAAGCCTTGTATATCAGAAGAATTTAAAAGCAAAACTGTCTTTGTTACCTTTAACTAGCAATTTTGAAATAAATTAACAGAGTGAAATGAGTTGCCATATGTATCAAAAATAATATTTTATTTAATACCAAAGAGCTGAAAGCCCGTATAAATCAGAATCCATATTGCTGTGATTAGACTTTATTATTAAATGTTGTTGCCATGGCATATGGGTTTTAGAGAACAGTCAAACCTGCATGCATGATTCACCTGTTCCATGATATCTACAGGTACGGCCCTTTTCCAATAACTTTAACAGAAATGTATGAGCATTCCTGACACGTATCTGAAGGGAAACAACCTGCAATCAAAGTTGTCTAACCTGTCCCATTGCTTTGTCTTCATAGAATAATTGTTCAAAACTTTCTGAGAGTGCCACATAGGCATCAATCTGGCATGCTATCCGACCCAAAAAACCCATTCCATGTGTATTAGCACTGTCTGCAACCTGTGTAAAATTTTAGTTTTAGGAATGACTTTTGATTTTAGAGTCACTGGTAATGATCATTCTGTGCCAATATTGTTCTGTCCAGTAGACCCTGCTCCAAAAGATCAAACCTAAAGTATAACTAAGGCCAAAACTATTTTAAGTTTTGGATAGAGTAGAGAGTGTCAGGGCCATCTTGATAGCATCATGTGCCCCTGGGCAAAGTAATGCACTGAGCCCCTACCATCCGGCCCCAATTTACGCACCTTCTCTCAAGAATTAAAGTATAAATAGTTGATAGAATTAAACATATATTTATTGGTACTTTTAATAAAATAGATTTTAAACAATAAGAAAGTTGGAGATAACAGTTAACATGACCAATAGAGAAAGTGAATCTCCCTAAAGGGGCCACAATCAGCAATAAAACCCCGACTGGTGTTTGTAATCTCTTTCCACTCCATTCAAACCTAAGAGACATTTTGCATTTTAATGGCTGGAAAGGTGTCTGTATCTCATTGTGGAATTCTTGGAGATATCAGTAGAGCACTGATTATGCGCTTTTAGGGCTGAGACACATCAGCACCGAATGTACTCTGGGAGGACACAGTACTGAAATACATATCTTGGGGTATTACATTTCTTTTCGTTTGTTTTTTACAGAACTTTATTGAACAGTCACAAGTGACATTTCATTCAAGGGGATGTAAACCTGATTTTTTTTTTTTTAATGAAGACTTCTACCTTGTACAGTAGAGGACGCCAAGCCATCTGTGCCCAGTCTTGCTACGAAGAGTTAATGCAGCTCTGAACAATCCTCTTGTCTTTTTGTAGTAAGAAAAAAAAAGACACACTGATAAGTTTGTGTCACCACATCCCCCACTGCTGTGACTGACATCTGATGAAAGGCATGAGAGAGAGATAGAGAGTGTTAGGATTCCAGCTTCACATCCCCTCTCCTTTCTTCTCCAGCTTTCCCAGGATTGGCTGATCCACACCTCAATATGATTGGGCCTGCTGTCGTGCCTTTCCTGAGTTTTGACTGGATGTTACTCAAAACTCAGGAATAGGAGAGTGTAGAGGTGGGTGGGGAGTCTTGTGACATAACTCCACCCACCGAGCTCTGACAAAGAGACCCACGCACCGCTTCCAGAGTTTTGCGTGGCTCCTATTGCTGAAGGGGGTGACATTTGCAAGGTAGGTATACATGCAAGAGGCTTGCATGTATATATACATTAACCACTTAAGGACCGCCCGTCGTCATTATACGGCGGTAATTTGAAGTGGAATATCGTTCTTATGGCAGCAGCTACCTGCAATAACCTCAGTATCCACTTATTCAGTGGGCGGTCCGCTTTCAGATAAAAGTGGTCTCTGCAGTGGATTTGCCACTAGATCACTTTTATCAGTGTCAGGAGAGCGGCCCCCCTCCCGCCGCTCTCCGGTGCCCCCTGCCGGCAGCGGCAAAGGTGATCACGTCCTCTTCCGTGTTAGGTATGGAGCTGAGTAAGGGGAAGATGGCCACTGCTCGGCTCCATACAATTGCAATTTGGAAAACAACTTTTTTTTTATTGCATTTTAGTGTAAATATGAGATCTGAGGTCTTTTTGACCCCCAGATCTCATATTTAAGAGGTCCTGTCATGTTTTTTTTTCTATTACAAGGGATGTTTGTAATAGGAATAAAAGTGAATAAAAGCTCACGTGCAGAAGCGAATGCATACGTGAGTATTGCCCGCATAAGAAAACGGTGTTCAGACCACACATGTGAGGTATCACTGCGATCGTTAGAGCGAGACCAATACTTCTATCCCTAGACATCCTCTGTAAACTCAAAACATGTAACCTTTAGAATTTTTTTAACATTGCATATGGAGATTTTTGAGGATAAATGTTTGTCGTCATTCCACAAGCCGGCACAATTTTGAAGTGTGACATGTGGGGTATCTATTTGCTTGGCATAACATCATCTTTCACAATATAAAAAAAAAATTGGGCTAACTTTACCGTTGTCTTATTTTTTAATTCAAAAAAGTGTATTTAAAAAAAAAAAAAAAAAGAAAATGTTGCAATGACCTCCATTATATTCTCTAGGGTGTTAGAAAAAATATATATAATGTTTGGGGGTTCTAAGAAATTTTCTAGCAAAAAAAATTATTTTAACTTGTAAGCAACAAGTCTGAAAAATAGGCCCAGTCTTAAAGTGGTTAAAGCGGTGTTCCTGCCAAAATTTTACTTTTAGGATAAAAATACCACTTTAAAACTCATTTTTATTGTATTCTAGTAAAGGTATGCTGTCTACTAAGGTCCGTTTACCATGTTTGCTGCATTGTTTTCTTCCTTTATGAAGTCCCAGCAGACTGTGGCCATCTCCTGTGTGGGCATCTGAAGCCAGAGTGTATCCCTTCCTGTATTCCATGCATGCTGGCTACCCAGCATGCACTTGCCGATCTCGCACATGCTCAGTGCAACACGAGCAGTATAATAGCTTGTAGGTCGGGTTTCCTCAGCATATATGAGGATTATAAATCAAGCTATCCAGAAAGCAAATTGCCTCTTCATTGCATTGGGACTGCACTGGGAAACACTGCCCTGCACATCCCAATGCAAATGGTGTGACTGGTCCCTTAGCATCTGTACATTTTTCTCTGTGCTTTTGTAATAGCTATGAACTGACCCCAGCTTTTACAACTTTTGCTTCATTGGGACAGTCTTTCTGTAGTGTATATTCGTAGAGGAAACATTTTGCTGTGCTCCATGTAAGTCATCCTTATGCTCTATCACACCTGTACTGCAGTCCTGGCATTGAAAACTAAACATCAAGAGGGTGGGAGGGTAAGGGGTGTTTTTTGATGTTTAGCCAGAAGACTATGTTCGTTAGTACGACTGTTATCTGTATTTTTCGGCCATGTTGATTGTTGGAGTGGCCTGATGTTGTGTCAAAGCCACTCTCCTGTCTTTCATAAAATGTATTAAAATTTTTTTTTTTTAATTTTCTTTAAAAACCATCAAGTTTAACCAGTTCCCGACCGGCGCACGCTGATGTACGTCGGCAGAATGGCACAGGCATGCATATTGGTGTACAGGTACGTCCATTTTTAAATGCCACCCTGCCATCGCGTGCGCGCTGCCGGAGGCGCCTCGCGTGCTGGTCGGGACCCCCATGAGTCCAGTCATGGGTCCCGCGGACTCAATCGCCCGCAGGGATACCCGCGATTGTCTCACGATGTAAATGAGAAGTTAAAGGGTTCTACCTAGCAACAAGTGACGCTGCTCCATGTGACCAGAGATCAGTGTTCACTAACACAAAGCCCAGACCCCCACAGTTAGTAACACTCCCCTAGAAACACTTAATCCCTTCACTGCCAGTGTCATTTACACAGGAATCAGTGCATTTGTATAGCATTGATTGCTGTATAAATGACAATGGTCCCAAAAATGTGTCAAAAATGTCCGATGTGTCCGCCACAATGTCGTAGTCAAAATAAAAATCGCTGATCGCTGCCATTACTAGTAAAAAAAAATTATTAATAAAAATGCCATAAAACTATCCCCTGTTTTGTAAGCGCTATAACTTTTGCGCAAACCAATCAATAATCGCTTATTGCGATTTTTTTTTTTTACCAAAAATATGTGGAAGAATACGTATCGGGATATTTATTATAACAAAAAGTGAAAAATTATGCGTTTTTTTCAAAATTGTCGCTCTATTTTTCTTTATAGCGCAAAAAATAAAAACCGCAGGGGTGATCAAATACCACCAAAAGAAAGCTCTATTTGTGGGAAAAAAAGAACGTCAATTTTGTTTGGGAGCCACGTCGCACACAGTTCCCAGGACACAGCGGGGACCAGAAGAAACGCGCAGCGCGACTCGCGCATGCACAGTAGGGAACCCGGGCAGTGAAGCCGCAACGCTTCACTTCCCGATTCCCTGACAGAGGATGGTGGTTGGGCAGCAGAGAGACGAGCGATCGCTCGTCATCTGCCGCCGACATCGCTGGACCCTGGGACAGGTAAGTGTCAATTTATTAAAAGTCAGCAGCTGCAATATTAGTAGCTGCTGGCTTTTAAATTTGTTTTTTTTAGGTGCAGAACCGCTTTAAGTCTCTGTGCTGAAGGAGAACTGCTTCCTGGCAAACTCTTTCTGGAACTGAACAGCTTTGAGAAGTCCACCTAATAGTGGCAGGCCACAGAATGTCTTTAGAGTTAAAAGAGATGTATGGAAATGTAACAAAAAGAAAGGTCCTACTCATATAGGTGGATGTAGTATCAACCCAATGCTGCATCTGTGTCATGCAGCCTTTGAGACCTATAACTGAGCAATTAAAGACCGCTGATCGCTCAGTTCCCAGTCTTCAGTCAGGAGAGCACGGTCAGTCACTGGCTCTCTGCTCTGCCCCTCCAGGGCTCACTGGAGCGCAGGACTGTGCAGGGGCAGGAGAGGCTGGCTCAGGCTCTTGGCGACATGCTGAGAGGCTGAGCGAACTGCTGGTCCAGGCATCTTGCTAGATCCCACCATTAAAATTTCTCTAGAGAGCTGGAGCGGCTCAGTGATGTCAGCTGACAGCAGACCTTAGCACACTGTTGGCTGAAAGCGGGTAACAGGAGTGCAGAATGAAGTGCACTCCTGTGACCTACAGGACAAATAGGGCCAAAAGATCTTTGGCCAGACTTCTCCTTAAATGTAAGTTTGATATAGATAAAATTAAAGTGATACGTAACACAGACTGTTTCATTTACATTGTCCTTTGTCTTTCTGTATATGGATGATGGCACTGTAATTATTTTAATAAAACAAAATAAAAAATCAATCTTTTTCCTAATTAGTATACAGCTGTCACATGACCCAACTGCTTCTCAGCCTGTCTGCAGGGAAACATAAGCAGAAGTCCTCTGCTGCTGGTCACATGTTCGAAATAAAAATAAAAAAAAACAGCTTTTGGAATACAGAGTACAAATAAATAATGAATATCAATAAACTGTTTTCAATTGTTATACCAATATATATTTGACATCAAATCCTTATGTTTTGGCAATAACATGGTGTGAGTCACAAGCTGTGTCACGCCCCTCCAGTCTGTGTCTTAGAATAAGAGTGAGGTGAAGCCTCCATCAATCTACATTTAATATTCCACCCCCATTGTGTTTAGCTGGTTAGTGGGCATGGAGGAGGAGGGAGGGAGTGGGATGTCATTTACCACTGTGTATACACCCACATGTGTGACTCTATAGCAGTGTTTCTCAACTCCAGGCCTCAAGGCACTCCAACAGGTCATGTTTTAAGGATTTCCCTCAGATGAAATGGCTGTGGTAATTACTAAGGCAGTAAAACTGATCTAAACACCTGTGCAAAATAATAGAAAGCTTGAAAACATGACCTGTTGGGGTACATTGAGGACTGGAGTTGAGAAACACTGCTCTATAGTCACATGGGCTGCTCAGATGTGATAAGGAGGAAATGCTCAGCATACAACCTGACCGAAAACTGAGCATACGCAGAGCCAACACTGCTCTGCAAAATCCCTAGCTCATTTGGGGACATGGACAGAAGGGGGAGATAGAGAACAGCAGGATCAACCTATAGTAGAAACTCATAGTGACTGAGTGAGTATGAACAGTGTGTAATACAGAATTTATTGATAGTTTTTTTACAGTATGGATTTAGTGACACTTTAACTAATTTCTTTCTTGCTATCTTATATTTACTTTTAGATTAATTGTCATTTTTCATGTGGCATGTGTTTGTATGTATGCCCTTGGTGAACTGTGAGCTCTATGAGAGGAAGTGACTGATACAAATCCTTTAATCCTTTCCACAAAAACACTGCAAGGTACTTCAAAAATAAACAGAAGTGAGGTTTGCAATCAGTATCCCAAAACTCTGGTCACGGACATCTTTGAGCAGTAGATGCGGAGCTGTTGACACACAGTACGGTACACACACTGTAAAGTGCAGTCATCCAGTTCCTATCCTTCTTTCTGTAATTGGTTGTTACAGGTTATGTAGTGACCCAAGTGAACTGAGGAGGGTGAGATCATAGACCTAGTTTATTATTTTAGCTGGTCATCAAAGATACTCATTTTCAGACATAACATTTTAACGGACTGTCTCTAATTTTTTTCTGATACACAATGGAGCCTTTTCACCATTGTCCTAAAAGCTGTTTTTAAAATCGTGTTATTAATATGCAGTAATAAAATCCCAGTGCCATCTATACTCGAAATATCCTGCAACTTATTACTGGTAGAGATGGGATACACAGGTGAATTTTCTTCTTAAAGATCATATCACCTATTTTCCTGTATTTTTCTTATCTGTGTCATAGATCCTTGACCCCTGCTGTGTCTGTGCTGGCCTCTATGAGCTGCATTGTACTGCACCATTATTTCCTGCCTCTCATTGCTTTTAATGTGACAGATCAAGACAGAACATTCTCAACCTTCACACCCCTGGACAGAAACCAGACTAATCCTTTGGTGTATATTTTTTTCAGGAATTTATGTTTAACATTTTATATGTTGTATGCAACATAAGAGGGGGTTAGGGACTTTGAATGAGGTGTGTATGGTGAAACCAAACAATTCATGTAACTAAAAACATCCATATGTTTATTACTAAACCATTAAATGGCATGACATAATACAGCATAACATAGTACAGTTATCAAATTACATTGGAAAAAAATGTTAAGGACATGGCACATCACAGTAAAAGATATGCATACTAGATATTAGGTAGAATGTAGTCTGGTAAAGAAACGTAAATTGGTAAAACCATTTAGAATATCGATGTATAATGGATGTATCAAGGTAGACTCAACGCATTTCATGGACTTCATCCACTCATCAGGAACCATGCATCTATGTTCTAAAAAGGAGGGGGATAAATGACCATTATAGTCTAATGTATCAATCAACATAGGGAACTTAGAATCACTAGAAGATTGAGGGCCATACATAAAATTACTCACGTACTCTATTAACTAAAACATGTGATAGCGCATGCCAGGGACTGGCAAATTATGTCTGGCCCGGGAGCTGATGGAGGGATCCAATAGGAAAAACCTGGAGGGTGGCCGCAATCCCCCATAGAGAGTGAATATGTCATGTCATGGTTAATGGGAGTTCTGAAATATGTGAAATAGTGCAATATATATATATATATATATATATATATATATATATATATATATATATATATATATATATATAAAACCATATCAATGTGCGTAGATATGTAGGGATAGAGTAGAGCCCATAAGCATGATGAGAGGATCAGAATTTGATCAATGTGCACAGTCAGTAAGTGTCCATAATAGAACCAGAATGAAAGGGTGAAGTGAAAGAAAACATCAAAGGATGATTCAAAGTTCCCTATGTCGGTTGATACATTAGACTATAATGGTCATTTATCCCCTCTCTTTTTAGAACATGGATGCATGGCTCCTGATGAGTGGATGAAGTCCACAAAACATGCCAAGCCTACCTTGATGCATCCAGTATACATCAATATTCTAAATGGTTTTACCAATTCAATTTTTTTTTTTTACCAGACTACATTCTGCCTAATACCTAGTAGAGCTGCACAATTAATGGTCAAGAATCTTTATCACAATCTTAACTAAAGTGTTTCACAATTCTTTCTATGCAAATAATTCTCTCTTCTCTTCTGAAGCCACAGCCTTCAAAAGAAAGGAAGAGAAAAACTGGGCAGTCTGCCAAGAATCAAAACTTTCTTTATCAGTTGAACTTAAGTATAAACATTGTAACAATTTGTCAATGGAATAGTCTGTGTGTAAGTGAAACAAGTTTAACCACTTAAACACCAAACCTTTTTCTGACATATGTTGGTTTCAAGTTAAAATATTTTTTTGCTAGAAAACTAAAAACTTAGAACCCCCACACATTATATAGATATATATTTTTTAGTAGACACCCTAGAGAATAAAATGGTGGTTGTTGCAATATTTTATGTCACACTGTATTTGCGCAGCGGTCTTTCAAATGCAATTTTTTTTGGAAAAAATGACTTTAATTAATTTAAAAAAAAACAGTAAAGTTAGCCCATTTATTTTTTGTAATGTGAAAGATTTTACGTTGCGAGAATCATGATCTTTTTATTCTAAGCAAAAAAATCGTGATTCTCATTTTGGCCAGAATCATGCAGCTCTAATACCTAATATGCGTATCTTTTACTGTTACGTGCCATGTGCAACAATTTTTCCAATGTAATTTGACAACTGTACTATGCATGTTATGCTGTATTATGTCATGTCATTTAATGGTTTAGTAATAAACATATGGATGTTTTTAGTTACATGAATCGTTTGGTTTCACCATACACACCTCATTCAAAGTACCTAACCTCCCCCCTCTTATGTTGCATACAGCACAGGAATGGAGACGTAAACCTTCCCTTATGTCTCACACAAAGTCCCAAATGTTCCCCCCTTTTTCTTCAAACATTTCATGTGTTGGAAACTGCTGTTAAGAGGCATTTCATTGTGTAAGGTATAAAAGTAAAATTAAGCCGTCTAAAGGGATTAAAAGGAAACTATAATGGTTTTTGGCCAATTTTATAGATTCCTTGAGTACATCAGATGCAAACTTTGGTCTCTAGCCATTGCTGTGTAAATTAACACTGCTTAAACGTTTAACTTAAATTTTATTTCTATTGTGGTCCCCATTGCCATTGGAGCAAAATCTTTGCCATTGTTGTTGGACACTTATGAATGCCATATATAATGATAGGGATGAATATACAACTTTATTTGTTCCAAAGCTGTTAGCTGTGACGTTTATTCTAAGAACATTTATATTTTGGAGGTTCAAAATATTATTGAGAGTCCCTTGAGAATACCTTTTCAGCATGAATTTAGGGAACTGAAGTCTATAGCAACTGTGTCAGTTTATATACACAATGCAAACTTGACTGGTTTGCATATATAGAAAAGGTAAAACTGTGTTTTTTGTATTAGGAACAAGATTTTATTAAGAGCTTGTAGTAAATTATTGCAATTTTTATGAGTGCATTTGTTTGTTTTTTTTGTTTTTTTATTAATAAGTGAAAGTGTTTCTAATATGTATCTTTATATCATATTATGTTTAGGGGTTATTGGGCAAATGTCTACTGCCCTTCTTGTTTTCTACATAAACATTATCCACTCTGTCTTTCTCTCTGTTTTTCTTTGGATAATTCATCATATCCAATATTGTTTTAATGTGGCCTTGCTGTCCTCAACTGCCGCACAAGTCAATGAGCTGAGGAACTGGTATTGGAGCATGATGAATCACCAACTCTTTTTATTTATTTATTTATGTATTTCACTTTATACTCTCACTTTCAGAAACATTTGAGTCAGCACAACAAATTGTACATCAAGACAATTTGGGGCTTTCACACCCTTCATTAAGGTTATGGTAAGTTGTAATGTAATGCAACATTAAAACTTACCATAAACCTAATAAAGGGTGGGGACACCAAACTGTCTTCATGTACTTGCTGATGTTCTTCAATAGAAAATAGAACACACTATGATCATTTAAAGGGTGCTGCACACACTCTTTGGCATTAATTGGTAGAGTGAAATCTACTAGTGATGGACACCCTATCACGGCGTTTACTGGAAAAACATGCAGCTCACCTATCCCGTACTGGAAAATATTCCCCAGTACATTGTTTACTAAAGGTATTTGCCCAATATATACTTTTTTATCTCTACACTGCTCCTGGCTTCAGATCACTCTGCGTCACTTCTCTCAACTTATGGGTAGGGAAGTGTACACACTGAGAACACTATGAAGATAGTGGAGCATGCACACTGAGGATACAGTGAGGGTAGGGGAGCATGCACACTGAGAACACAGAGAGGATAGGGGAGCATGCACACTAAGGATATAGTGAGTGTAGGGGCGTATGCACACTGAGGACAATGTGAAGGTTGGGGAGCATGCACACCGAGGATACAGAGAAGGTCGAGGAGTGCATGCACTGAGGACACAGTGAAGGTGGAGGATCATGCACACTGAGGACACAGTGAAGGTGGAGGGGAGCACATGCAGTGAGGATACAGTGAGTATAGGGGAGCATGCACAGTGAGAACACAGTAAGGGTAAGGGAACATGCACACTAAGGATAAGGTGAAGGTTGGGGAGCATGCACACCAAGGACGCAGTGAAGGTAGGAGAGCACATGCATTTGACACAGTGGAGGTAGAGAAATATGCATACTGAGGACACAGTGAAGATGGGGCAGCACATGCGCTGAGGACACAGGTTGGGTAGGGGAGCTCCCACACTGAGGACACAGTGAAGGTGGGGGGAGCACACACACTGAAGACACAGTAAAGATTGGCGAGCAGGCACACTGAGGACACAGTGAGGGTAGGGAGCATGCATACTGAGGACACAGTGAAGAGTGGCCAGCACATGCACTGAGGACACGGTAAGCGTAGGGGAGCACCCACACTGAGGACACAGTGAGGGTAGGGTAGCACAAACACAGAGGACATGGTAGAAATTGGGGAACATGTATACTAAAGACACAGGGTAGGGAAACATGCACACTGAGGAGACGAGGAGTTGGAGAGTGGTTTGCCACTTTAGCGATAGCTGCCTCAGTGTACACTGCTCATGGGAGGGTGGTTCCATGGAACCTTGTCAGAGCCACCCAAAAACAGGATCATTAGAAAACAGTGTTTCGATAGGAGTGCACTGCAACCACAGGCCTAGAAGGTAAGTGCTGAAGTCTGCAACACGATGGGGGTTATTTACTAAAGGAAAATCTACTTTGCACTGCAAGTGCACCTGGAAGTGCAGTTGCTCTAAATCTAAGGGGAAGATCTAAAATGAGTGGAAGCTCTGCTGATTTTATCATCCAATCATGTGCAAGCTAAAATGCGTTTTTTTTATTTTCCTCGCATGTCTCCCTCGGATCTACAGCGACTTTACTTCCAAGTGCACTTCCAGTGCACAGTGGATTTTCCTTTAGTAAATAACCCCCTATATCTTTTTAACTTAAAGGATTTAATAACACTTTAACACTCACACACATTCTTTAGTTGTGTGAAATAGAGGTGCAGGGGTTTGGCTTAGGCCTGATGGCACTAAACAATGAAATTTACATTTACAGCTTCATCATTATTCTTCAATGTTCTCTTATGATAACATAAACGCTGGTGCTTTAGGAGCTTGTATAAGCACTAGAAAATGAGACAGGGACACTTTTTGTTGATCGTTTCGCTGCCCTGTCTAACAGTATGATATTCTTCAGAAAAGGTCGAGTTCAGGCTTGTAATCTAAGTGTTGTGGTTATACATAATTTAGGACTATATCTGTGAGGAGAAGTTACACAGAGATTGTTTTATATGCATTATACCTTTACTGGTGTTAATGTGAAGATCCTGCTGTAGGCAAAGGTCCAGGTTCTTCAATTGAAGATGAACCTCAAGAAACTACTGTTCTGAGGAACCAAGAAGAATTTGGATGTGATACAATGATATTAAAGAACACTTAAAAATGTAACAACTCCCCATTGGGAGTTTTTTTTTTTAAAGATATTTGTTGAAGGACATGTACTCTGAAATAGGTCAGAGAAAGTCTGAAGTTTTATAGAACAAAACTATTCGTTTACTGAAAGAGTTATAGATTGTACAGTAGAAGAAAATGTTAGCACAGGGCTCTAGTTTTAGAGAAAATTATATATCGCGTAGTAAGTGGGAAGTAAAGGTGGGCACTGCCCTGTTTTTTAGGTGTGCGGAAAGAAGATATTACAGAAGACTTATTATTAAATTCAACATGCCAATGAATCACAGGACAAATGTCATCTTTACCAAACTACATTATTATTTTATTTAAAATGGTACATAAAGTGGAACTTAACTGTATCTAAGCACCATAAACTGAAAACACGATTTAATTCAATTTATTTTTATAAAGACAACTCAACCATCCATCCATGTATTCATACTCTATTTTGTTGAGAAATCACTTTGAAAAACACCCCTAGCCTTTCCATCATCTTGAGCAAGGACAGATGATTCATGTAGGATTTACTTCCTGAAATCCATTTTCCTTTAGCTCAGGCATGCAGGCAGGAGGGTGTGCTTAGCTGGAAAAGCCCCTCTCTCTACCCCTCCTCCAGATAAAAGAAAAAAAAATGCCCATGAAGACTCCTGGGATGTATGACACAATTTTGGCCTAGACCAGAAACCAGTACGAAACTGAACCAACGAATATAGTATACCTTCCTATCCATTGAATTTGCTAAAGCTAGCATCATTGGGATTAAATAATTAATGTTAATTGAGATAGTAACGGCTGGTGTGCAGTGTGATCAGACTGAGCTCAGCACAGTGATGAAACGCTGAGCTCGGCAGATTGCACTGTGTGAGGCAGTGGATTGCCTCCCACTGCGTTAAAAATATAGTCCTGCATGCAGTACTTTATTCATTGAAATGACCACCTAACACAGTCCCACCTTATATGGTGTGAACCAGCCCTAAAGTTTTTTTTCTTGTCATTAATAAAAAAAAATAGCTTTCAAGATCCCTCATGTAGTCTAAGGCCTAGGCAAAGGTCACATGGTCTGTAGCTGCCAGGAGGATCAGCAACTGTGACACATTCCTAATCAGGGAGCAGGGCCTCCCTATGCAGTAAGGAAATATGGCTCCCCAATAAACTAAATATGTACCTCCCATCTAGCCATCATTTAGAGGGACTGTCCTTTTTTGGAACCAAACCTCTCTGTCCCTCTTTCTTTCTCAGTCCCTTATTTTGTGTTGTGTAGGCCTCCATAATAAATGGAATTCTTAACTATTGAAAGTGTAATGCCCTGTACACATGGTTGGACATCCCAACGTCAAAATCCGTCTGATTTTTTCTGACGGATTTTGGCCCAAACTTGTCTTGCATACACTTGGTAGCACAAAGTTGTCGGAAAATCCGACCGTTCAGAACGAGGTGACGTAAAATACATACGACGGGACTATAAAGAGGTCAGGAGTCAATAGCTTTCGTCTCGTAATTTATTCTGAGCATGCGTGGCACTTTGTGAGTTGGAATTGTCTACACACGATCGGAATTTAAACAATCGGATTTGTTGTCGGAAAATTTTAGATCCAGATCTCAAACTTGGTGTGTCGCACATTTTCCCTCGGAAAGTCCAACCGTGTGTACAGGGCATAACTCTACACTAATCCTCTTGCATAAACCTTTTTATTATCAAATTGTTTTAAAAAGCCAATATAAAGGAAATAAAGTGATGAAATAAGCACTTTTGCATGTAGCCAATCATTTTTTTTTCTTAAGTTTTAACGAGGGAGTGTTTCTTTTCTCTACACTCTTTACGCTAAAGGATGTCCCTATTTTCTATCTCAGAAAGTTGGGAAATATGTGAATATATGTAAATGAAAAAGAAATATGTAGTATTTTCTGAGTAATCTTTAGGGAAATATGTAGCAGACATCAGTTTTATGTTTTATAACAAAACCGTATATATGCGTGAGGTGGTCGGGAAGCGGTTAAGTCTTCCCCATGTGTATGTATGTATATATATATATATATATATATATATATATATATATATTTTTAACCTTGTATAGATCTATGTTTCTCCCAAGCGTGTTTGAATCCACTTACTGGTGACTGTCTCACTACCTCTGCTGGAAGTTTGTGTCAAGCACTCTTGTTAAAATACTATTTTCTAAGTATAGTTGTGAATTTTCCTCCTGCTAGTTTCAGGTCATGTCCCCGTATTATTAATCTTGGCTTCAAATTGAATATACTGCACTTCCTGAATCATATTCACCCCCTTGATGTATTTAAAGAATTCAAACATGTCTCCACTTTCCTTTCTATCTTCCAGAATGTATATATTAAAGTAGAACTATGGGCAAACCTTTTTTAAAAATTTTTGATAGAGTAAGGGAGGGTCATAACCCCTGTCCATTTTATTTTTTGCCATCTGTTTCCCATTGGACGATTTCCCCTCATTTCCTTTCTCATAGCCAAAACAGGAAGTGTGAGGAAATCCTTTGAGGACCTCCAGGTAAACAGAACTAGCAATCGCATTGGAAGATTTCCCCTCTATTACATTTCTGGGGGCTTCCCAAAATGTGGAATTTACTTTTACTTTCACTTTCAATGATAATGGTAAATAGGATAAATAGAGAGAGTGAATCTCCCTAATGGAGTCATAGACAGCAATTAAAACTGAAAGGCCTTCTAATTCATCTTAGCTCTGTCCACAATTGAAAAAAAGTTTTCCATTTAGTTGTACTTTGAAGTTCCTGAAGTCTCTCCTGATATGTTTTATCCTGCAGACCCGTCACCATTTTTTACCCATCTCTGCACTCATTCTATCTTATCCATATCGTTGTGTAATTCTTGTGCCACTCCCCATTGCGGAGAGGGAGAGGCAGCATAGTGTTGGATGGAGGGTGGGGGCGGGAGTTGCCTCAGGGATTGGTTGCCATGTAGTTCTAGCAACCAATCACCAGCTTGTTATTATGAAAAGTTAACTCCGACAGCTCCTGCTCCCACCTTCCACTCAGCACTAGCACTGCTGTCTCCTGATCTCCGCTCTGCTATACACACGCTAGCAAGCAGGAAGTGTTACCTACACAGCACAATGTGTATGTTGGGGGGGAGGGGTGATGTGAATGGGACAGAGTAGACTCTGTTGGAGGGGGGAAAGAGGACACTACGGGGGGGGGGGGGGGTATTGTAATGAGAAATGAACAGAGGACACGACTTTGGGGGATGGGGAGGCAGGGGACCCTGCTTTCAGGGGGTAGGTAGGGGTGCTATGGGGGGGGGGGGATAGAGGCCACAACAGTGTGGGGTGGTGCGTGATGTGAAGGGGACAGAGTAGACTCTGTTGGAGGGGGGAAAGTGGACACTACTGGGGGTGAGGGGATTGTAATGAGAAATGAACAGAGGACACTACTTTGGGGGATGGGGAGGCAGGGGACATTGCTTTCAGAGGGCAGGGGTGCTATGGGGTAGAGAACAGAACAGTGGGGGGGGGGGGGTGCATGATGTGAAGGGGAAAGAGTAGACTCTGTGGGGGGGGGGGATAGATACTACAGTGGGGGAGGGGGATTATGCTGTGAAATTAACCTTTGGGGGATGAGGAGGCAAGGGACACTGCTTTCAGAGGGCAGGAGTGCTATGTGGGGTAGATGACAGAACAGTGGGGGGGGGGGGGTGATGTGAAGGGGGCAGAGGACACTATCTTGGGGGATACATGGCACTACTGAAGGGAAGTGGGCAGAGGACACTACATTGGAGAGGGGTGATGTGAAGGGGCAGAGGACTCTACTGTGGGGGGTGATGTGAAGGGGAGCAGAGGACTCTACTGTGGGGGTGATGTGAAGGGGGCAGAGGACACTATCTTGGGGGGTGCAGGACACTACTGAGGGGAAGGGGGCAGAGGACACTACGTTGGAGAGGAGTGATGTGAAGGGGGTCAGAGGACTCTACTGTGGGGGGTTATGTGTGTTCTTCATGCCATCTTTTTATTGGAAGCTTGATCGTTTTTTTTTTTTAGTTTTTTTACGGGTGCTGCCTCAGTTTAGGTCCTGCCTTGTAAGACTTTCGTATTAGATCGTTATGTGGAGTTGCATCAAATGCTTAGTTGAATTCAAGATAGGCTATGTCCACAGCACCACCCTGGTCCAAAATATTAGTGGTATAGGCAAATCCAATAAGATTAGTCTGACATGATCTGCCTTCAGTACAGCAAACTGTGTGTTTTTAAGTGATGAATGATCCTTCTTTTTAGGAGTAATTCCATTAACTTGACTACAACAAATGTTAAACTGACTGGCCTGTAATTGCCAGCTTCCACCTTACTAACCTTCTTGTGGATAAGTACAATATTAGCTTATAAATCCTAGGTATGAAATATTATAGTGTAAATGGTATTTACTGGTATACTTTATCGAATAAAACATAAATCTTATACAAGCTAGGTTATATCAGGAATTCATCTTCCCCTAGAGACTATTCATGCCAATGTCTTAAACGGTCTCATATGTACGTTTAACGTCTGGGATGAGTCATCATTTACAATGCATTATGATAATCACTTGTCATGATTATGTCATGCGTCTAATGTCTCTGCGCTCGCTGTAAGTATTGCAATAAAAACAGCACATGAAATGTGTGGCTGGCTGATTTATGTATTGTTGATCTGTCTGATCTCTGTTGTTACTCTAGACATCTATTTTACCTTTCTGGGAGAAAACTGTTATTTGTTTCCATTTGTTAACCTGGCTGACTGAGCATGAATGAATTTTTAGCATGATTAAATCAGAATAGTTATATTCCTATCTGTCTTTCCTTTTCCTCCCTCTTATTCGTAATACATCTTGTGTGCTTGTTCTGATAACACCAACCTGCCAGCTTCAAAGGGTGACCCTAAATGGCTTGATGCTGTGATGAGAATCAGGAGATTTAGGGCTAACCTAGGGGGTGTAATAAGTGGTTCTGACTGTCAAAAGTGCTTGTTATCACACCCAGGGGTTTTCCAACTGGGTGAAATGATGTCTCAGCAATAGGGCTCACACTTAGCAATGGGAAAGCTTGAGGTTAAGCAACTCAACAAAGCTCAAGCCAGCTCATAAATACTAACTCTTTTTGGTACATGCCAGTTTTGTCAGAATATCAGCACAGGTATTTTTGAGATTTTTAAACACAAACATTAAAACACGGCTCTTTCATTTGTGCAGTCACATACATACATTGCAAGAGCTTAAAGTGGTTGTAAAGCCAGAAGTTTTTTTATTTTAATGCACTCTAATAGTTTCCTGAGCTCATCTCGATCCAACAATGTTGCAGGAGAATGTCAGCTGCCCAAGACTCTGCTTCCTCATTGGCTGAGATGGCAGTGTGGTGCAATTGAGGAGAGAGAGGAGGTGGGGCCGAACCACGGCTCTGTATCTGAATGGACATACAAAGCAGTGGCTCAGCTTGGGTGACTCCATAGGAAGCTGCTTGCTGTGGGGGCACTCAGCAGGATGGAGGGGCCAGGAGCGCCGACAAGGGACCTGAGAAGAGGAGGATCTGGGCTGCAAACCCATTATACAGAACAGGTAAGTAAAACATGTTTGTTATTTTTTAAAGAAAAAAACTGAGACTTTAGTATCACTTTAAAGTGAACCTACCCATTGCCCATTCAGATAAAGCAGTGGGCTTGCTTGATAGTTTGCTCCCATCATTGCAGTGACATACCAGCTGTGCACTACCCCACCTCCCCATTCTTCCCCTTGTGACCAGTAAAATGCCCATAACTTTTTGATATGGGGAATCATTTGACTCTCAATCCCTTTCTCCCAAGTTGCATTGCTCAGTACCTGGATAGCTAACCAGTAGGTCCAAGAGATGTAAAACTTGGAGGCACTGTCCTTTGTATTAACAGTATTAAAAGAGAAGTAAAGGTTTTTTTCCCCCAAATCATACTTACCTAGGTGGATGGAACATTGGTCCAATGCTGCATCTGTCCCCCGGTGCCTCTACACTGAGAACCAAGTGACTGAACACCACCGATCACTCGTTTTTCAGAGCTACTGTCAGTCACAGCTCTCTGCTCTTTTCCCTCCTTGCTCACCAGAGCACCGAGCTGTGGAGGGGGCGGATCGGCTGTCTCAGGCTCTCAGTGGCTCCCTGAGAGGCTGACACAGGTGTCAGTCCAGGCACCCGGTGGATCCAGACTCCGTGGTCGGGATGACGTGGTGCCTGGACTGAAATAGGTGATGTCAGCAGAGAGCGGACTGCAGCCCACTCTCTGCTGAAAATGGGTTACAGGAGTGCAAAACTAATTGTTTAAATGGATTATGATTAAATGGATAAACTTTTGGATTGGTTGAATTGTTTTATTTTTATTTGAGCAGTTTGGAAACGTATTAGAATATTGGAGAACCTATAGTTTTTGTGTTTAAAAGCTTCAAGCAATTTTGACAAATAGTATTAATTAGGCATAGGCTCATACAACCCCCCATTTCAAATACCTCAGGTTCAGTTTAGGTCCGCTAAAAAAAAAAATACAGAAGGGGACTCAGTGCTCTTCTGTGTAGGCAGAATGTATCGGAGATAGTTGGGTGTAAATGTACAGCAAAGTACATTTATTCCAAACTGCCCATTCTGCAGAGTGGGCTCTTTCCATGTCCACTCTGCAGCGGACACAGATGTGTCATTCTTCCACCCTGCTATGATCATTACAGTAGAAAAAAAACATATTCTTTATGAACTCTTTAAAGCCCTTTCACATGGGACAGATTCTCTTTCGACCAGCGGGGGATCAGCTTGCAGATTCCCTGCTGATCGGAAGAGAATTTGTCCATGTGAAAGGGCTTTAAAGAGTTTATTAAGAATATGTTTTTTTCTACTGTAATATTTTTCAATTATGACATTAATTGAGGAAAAGAACATTACATTATGTATACATATTTCAGTATTTTTAATAATATATAATATAATAACTATGCATATATATCTGATGCAAGGGAATGGGGCCAGCACCTTTATTGAGACTGCTGCTTCACCATATAGGGACACTACAAGCTGTACATCCATTAAGGGGCTCGCTCTGGAAAGACTTTGCAGCCCTTACACACGAGGACACCCACATACATTCATACATACATATACATATGCCTACAAGAACTTAGTGGTTGTAAAGCGTAAACATTTTTTACCTTAAAGTGATTGTAAACCTTTTTTTTTTTTTTTTTTAAACAAACATATAATACTTACCTTCACTGTGCAGTTTGTTTAGCACAGTGTGGCCTCAATCATAGTCTTCTGGTGTCCCCCGGCGGCACCCGCGGCTCCTCCTTGCATCTGTAAACCCCCTGGGAGAAGCGCTCTTCCGGGGGGTTCCCTTGCAGCCACGGTCCTGAGTCCAGCATTTGCGTCCCTACACACAGAATGCTGGACTTTGCCCCTCCCCTGGCGCCCGTGTCATTGGATTTGATTGACAGCAGCGGGAGCCAATGGCTGTGCTGCTATCATTCTATCCAATCAAGAGCTGAGAACCTCGGGCAGAGAGGACAGCACGTCTGAGTAAAACAGGGGGGCTAGGGGGCCGGTCAGTGTCAGAAGTTTTTTCACCTTAATCGTAGGATGCAACCCCTTTAATGCATTCCTTGCATTAAAGTAAAAAATGTTTAGGTAAAATAATTGCCCCCCCCCCCACCCCACTTATGCTTACCTGAGCCCAATCTCAATCCAGCACTGTGCCCATCTGCAGCGTCTCTCTCCTCTCACTGGTTTCACAGGCCTTGCTGAGGCAGCGGGAGCCATCAGCTCCTACTGCTGTCAGTCAGATCCTGTGAGGAGGGAGCGGGAGGCAGGGCTGAGTCATGCTCTTTATGGAACACAGACAGCGTGGCTCAGGATTGAGCCCTTAGGTGTAATCATAATAGGAAGTGTCTTTCTATGGTGGTACCTTGAGAAGAGCAGGAGCCAAGAGTCCCAGTGAGGGACCTGAAAAGAGGAGGTACATTTACAATGACTTTAACAAAAACGTTATATTGTCAACATAACTCTACTTTTTGACATTGTTTTATATTAGATATTACAATATTCATCATGTAAGTATTTACTATTTTGCTTAGACAGGGATTTTTTTTTCAGGTCCCTGGTATGTGAACAGGGTATCAATGAATTATGGGGAAGGTAAGTGTCAGTAGTGGAGGGATTTAATCACATTAACCTGTTCCTTTGCACTTAATCGATAAAGAACATGTTCATTTTGACTTCTAAATCAGGCCATTGAGAAGACATAAGATGGCAGTCTGGCAGCCCATCCATTTACCACAAGAGCTGGAGAGCCTTCTAGAGTTCTTCTTAGACCTTTACATTTCTTAACACGCTACATTATTGGCTTTAACAATCACATTTAATCATAACTTTGAAGTTGAGATGAGACCTCTGATTGTAGAAACATATAAATAGGTGTGTTTTTTGCTGAAAAACATTAAAGTAAACCTGATTAACCACATTTCACTGTTTGCCTTTTCCGTGGTATTGTAGTCACAAAGCCCCCTATAATATTGGTGGTTGGATGTGTCTTTGGATGACATGCTGTAGACCAGTGCAGTTTCTTATTATAGATACCAGTGTTTATGGGTCATGGTGTTATGCCTGCTTAGGTACTGAAACAACATATGCAGCATATCTGTTTGAAGCACACTAGGCTTCAGGGAATTGATACATTTAACACTTACAGAAGTGGTGCTCATACTGCAGATTCCCTGCCAGTACTGCAGTGTTTTGGATTACTTGCAATTCAGTACAGAAAGTAACAGTGGTGTAACAGCAGAGGCCTTTGCCTTGGAGGAGATTTTAGGTTACCCCTCCCTCCTCTCTCCTAAGGGGCCTGTATTTTATATGTTCACTTCTTGCTGTTTTCTTCAACTATATACCATACTAGCAACTTTGTACCAGAAATTTGTAGCAGCTTATTATTTTCTCTGATGATTTGTAGCTAGCTACAGAGTTGTTACTGTGGCTGACTACTGTTTATCTAGGCATCTACAAGTCACTGGTGTGCCATGGTCTTCAGCCACTGCACCCAATAACATGATTAACTACTGAAGCTGGCGATTCTGTAGTTAACATCAAATGCTGCTCAAACTACAAATCGCTTGGAATTCTGCAGTATTTGCAACACAGATTTTTTATTGACTATTTTTTTTTCCCCAGCAGCAGAAATACAGTAGATGTTGTAGTAGCTACAACTTGCTGCTACAAAAATAGTATGACATGGTCCCTGACACGCAGCGCAGATAGTGCCAAGCCAGTCACATAATCCAACGGAGAGTTGGCAAGAAAGTCTTACTGGCCTGGCTCATAGTGCAGGCACATTTGCAATTGATATAACAGATCATATCACACAACTCAAGAAATGTAAAAAAAGAAAAAATGAAAATAAGTAAATATAATATATCTTCGTATTTATTTACTAATGCTAGCAGCAAAAGGATAAAAAAAGTTAATGTTGATTGAGAGAGGGTGGAGTTGGCAAGAAAGTCTTAGGCCCCTTTCACACTGACGTCCCGTTCAGGCCCGCCTGTCAGTTTTTCAGGCGGACCTGAACGGGTGCTCCATAGAGCTCTATGGAGCGTCGGATGTCAGTGGTGACATGTCCGCTGACATCCGACCCGCTCCGATCCGAAAAAGCTATTTTTCCATCCGTCTGCGGATCGGATCGGGTGACGACGGGCACTGTGGTCCGTCGTCATCCGATCTCCCATAGGGGAGAGCGGCGCTGTGACAGGTCCGTCCCTGCGCAGTATGTAGAAACGGACCTGTCATCTCCCTGCTCAGCGGGGATCGACGGAGTGATCCCCGCTGAGCAAACGGATATCCACGGGGCGGATCAGAACTGATCCGCCCCGTGTGAAAGGACCCTTACTGGGCTGGCTCGTAGTGCAGGCAAATTTTTCCATGTGCCCCCTGCAATTGATATAACAGATCATATCACACAACTCAAGAAATGTGAAAACATGAAAATAAGTAAATATAATATATCTTCGTATTTATTTACTAATGCTAGCAGCATAAGGATAAAAAAGTTAATGTTGATTGAGAGAGTAAAGTTGAACAAAGAAGTTTATTTCCCATTATAAGTTACTGGGCAGAGCCATTTATTATGTGATCGTAGCCTCTTGAAACAGGAGATATTTTCATGTCTTTACGTTTGAGGGCAGTGGGTACTACTATTCAAATCATCGATTAAAATCTTGGAGCATGGCTTTATGGGATAGCTACATTCAGGTTTTAGTTTTTGTGGTTATTTGTAGATTATTGAAAGGAAATGAGTTTGTCGGTGTCATTGTGACTGCATAGTGCAATTCATCTATTTGTACTAGTTCTATAAACAGATGCATATAGCAACACATCTAGGGAGAAACTGTAAAGTGGTATTAAACACTGTTGTTCTGGGAGGGCGTCATATGACATCCTCCCAGGATCGTACCTTGCACGCACCCCACGGGCTGTGTTCCAGCTTGATCTGTCACCTGCCATGTCCACCAGACACAGCTGATGACAGACCACTGTATTGGCCCCCTTGCCGGTACCATGTGACTGCAGTGGCCAATCACAGCAGATCACATGACAGTTGTACACAATGAAAGGCTTTGTTACATGCCTTTTATTGTGTACTACTGTACTATTGTGATGAGCTCTGTGATTCGTCACAGTCATCACATGGTACAGACAGAGCCAATCACAGTCCATCTACACCATGTGATTAGCTGTGACCAATCACAGCTAATCACAATACTAAACTCTGAATGAGTAGTGTTCATTCAGTAAACATGGACAATTATAACTGGAAAATGCACAGCAATCATAGTGTGTAAAAATCCTGATAAAGCCCCCCCCCCCGCGGTATTGCTTTTGTCACTGTATTTAAAAGATAAATAAGAAAAAGTGAGCCCCACAGCCCCCACGTTTTACTCATCTGAGCTCTAGTACTTCACCCAACAGGGACACGCTGTCCTCTGCCCGGGGTTCTCGGCTCTTGATTGGATAGCTTGATAGCAGTGCAAACATTGGCTCCCGCAGCTGTCAATCAAATCCAAAGCTGGGTCATACATTTGGCGGCTATGGACAGTGACTGCTGGGATCTGGAGCGTGCCCGCAAGCTGACACCCCCAGGAGAGCGCTTCTGATGTGGGGAGGAGCTGCGAGAACCGCCAGGGGACCCCAGAAGACGAGGTTTATTTAACAAAAAAACAAACAAACTCTTACAAATACTTTAACCGCTTGCCGACCAGCGCACACTGATTTATGTTGGCAGAATGGCACTGGTGGGCAAAAGGGCATACAGGTACGTCCCCTTTAATAAGCGGTGCTGCAGGTGCATGCGCGCCTGCTGTGGTCTCTGTGTCCACGACTGCGGGTTCGCCGCCGCCATTACTAATAAAAAAAAAATGTCATAAAACTATCCCCTATTTTGTAGACCCTTTTTTTGTGCAAACCAATCAATATAAGCTTATTGCGATTTTTATTTTATTTTTTACCAAAAATGTGTATTAGCCCTTGTACACACGGTCGGAGATTCCGACAACCAAATCCGTCGGAGTAATTCCGACGGATTAATTCCGGAAGAGGTCCGGAAGTGATGTTGCATACACACGGTCGGACTAAGTTGTCGGAAAATCCGATTGTACATAACGTGATGACGTTATTTTGTTACGACTGGACTACGTTCAGGCTAGTAGCCAATAGCTTTGGTCTAGGAATTTGATCTGAGCATGCGTGGCACTTTGTCCGTCGGAGTAGGCTACACATGATCGGAGTATGTCCGATTGGAGCATTTTGTCAGAAAATTTTACCGGCAAGTTGGAAAAGTTGGTCTGTCGGACATTCCGACGGAAACAGTCCGATGCAGACCACACACAGTTGGAATATCTGACAAAATGGTCCGATAGGACACATTCCGTCGGAATCTCAGACCGTGTGTACAAGGGCTTAGAATACATATCGGCTTAAATTAAGAAAAAAAAACACGTTTTTTTAATACATTTTTGGGGGATATTTATTACAGCAAAAAGTATAGCGTAAAAAAATAAAAACTGCAGAAGAGATCAAATACCACGAAAAGAAAGCTCTATTTGTGGGAAAATAAGGACATCAACTTTGTTTGGGTACAACATCGCACGACCGCACAATTGTCAGTTAAAGCGACGCAGTACCAAATCGCAAAAAGTGCTCTGATCAGGAAGGGGGTAAATTCTTCTGGGGCTGAAGCGGTTAAAGACAAACTCCAGCTAACACTTTATATGCAGTGACACTTTTTAAGTACTAACAGTTTTTTATTTTACTTTTGGTTTGCATAAATTGTTCTACATAAATAAAAGCTGACCATTATCAGCACCCATTATTAAGATCCATTTTACATACCTTTTTTCTTCATGTCTTTTTACCGGTCCAGTGGTGTCACCACGGCTTCCTTTCTTTCTTTTACTGGTTGTGGGTAGCTGACATATTTCCAGGACTGAACAGTGCTCAACTACTGTCAGTCCAGTCTGCATGATGGCACGCCCCCTAGGGGGGGCATGTAAACCACATGATAGGATCACAGGAAATGGGCAAAACAATAGGAAAGTCAAGAGAGTAATACCCCATACATACGATCAGAAATTCGGTCAGAAAAAACTTGGATTGTTTTTCCAACTAAATTACGCTCAAGCTTGCCTTGCACTTCTGAACTTTCGACCGTCGAGAACGCGGTGACGTACAGCATTACCACGAGCCGAGAAAATTAAGTTCAATGCTTCCAGAGCATGCGTTGAATTCTTCAGGCGTAGGAATTTTGCGCGTCGTAATTTGTACAGGCGATCTGAACTTTTTCTGACCGAAAAATAGAGAACCTGCTCTCAATCTTTTGCTGGCTGGAATTCTGCCAGCAAAAGTCCAATGGAGCGTACACATGATTGGAATTTCTGGCCAAAAGCTCACATCCGACTTTTACTGGTGGAATTTCTGATCGTGTGTATGATGGGGCTTAAGTAGAACTTGGAAATATTTTTACAGGGGAGAATCCATAGGAAAATAAAGTAGGTGGAATTCTACTTTAGGTGAAGGGACCCTGACTTTCCAGATTTGGAATTCCAGGCCTGAAACTGGGCTGTAAGTTTCAGCAGTATTGCATTGTATGGATATGAACAAATAACAACAGAAAATACTAATGACTTTTGGAAATTCCACTGTGTATAGGTTATTGCGTACTGATTTAATAATCTTCGTTTGCACTCCAGGAGAATTTCATTCTCGTTGTCTCTTCTTAAGAAGAAAACATACTCAGCATATTGCCGTATAGGTTATATATTGTTTTTATTTACCTCAAAGATAGCACTTCTACAGGCACACACTGTTCTCTGCTCACTATTGATGGTGTTGCCCATAATTGCTATTGCAAGTTGTGTTATAGGAAAACTGCTGCTGCGGCAGGAAACAGCTGCTGCTGGAAGATCAATAGGATACTGTGTGAGATAACTTTTAGTGGAAAATACAAAAAAAGTGGATGTTTATGTGTACTTAGGATGCAGTATAGGGATAGCTGCTGGAGGATAGATAGCTGTAGATAAAGTGTTCCCAGTAAATGATCTGTGTATAGATCTTTGCACTGGAACATCTAGGAAAATAAACAATTATATCATATAAAAGTATAAGAAAGACTGTCAGAGGACACCAACAGTCCCAGAACTGTTGGATATCAAACTAAGTTTGATACTTTCAACAATTTATTTACTAATGGCTAGGTTTGGGGGTGTTGCACAATCAGCCTCTTTCCCGACCCATACAGAAACATTCAGCTCTTTAGTTTAGCAGACGAGGGGGTGCCATTAATTCTCATGGGCACCTCCATGCATTGGCAACCATATGCAAATTTAAGCTAAGAGCACTTTTTTTTGTAGGCTCTAATTGTGTAAAAAAGGAAACTACTTTTTTTTGAAAATTTTCAGCAGTTGATTTGGTGTTTAAAGATCAATTTGCTAACTGAAAAGGCTATTTCCTTAATAAATTGCCCCTGGTGCATACCTAATAAACTAAATCATAAAAACGTGATGTACAGTGGGTGCAGTTAGAGTGACCCGGGCACTATAATTATTAGGGTCTGTGTGAATAAACTAAAGAGGAAATTAAAAAGCAGCTTGAAGCAGATTGATGCAGCTTAGAAGTAGGTCAGCTGAAGGTCAAATGCATGAATCAAAGAATGTGAATGATCTCGGAAGCATCACAAACAAAGGACAAATGCAAGTAGATGCACGTTACCTAAAGTGGACTTTCACACACATTTACAACATCTCGTCAGCCTAACCCTCCTGCTCCGTATTACACTTTTTATTTCTTGGGTAGCAAATACCATTCCCAACTTCTGTTTTTCTTGCCTAGATGTAGATGGCATTGCCCTCAGTTTGTCTACCCCTTCCTTCCCCCACCTGCAGCCTCCTGGGATACACGTCACTTATCTCCAGAGGCTTTAGGGCAGTCTCCCACAGGAGGTGAATTTTGCTCATTGTGCAGTAGGGGTAATCACAAAGTCACAGTCAGCCAGCTCCTGAATTTATAATGGCGGCGCAAGAACAAAAACAGCAGTGAAGACTTCAGATCCAAGGAAGACAGCCATGGACTTAATCAGCTGGTAAATGTTTATGTAAAATAATGTTTTGTTAAAAGTCAGCAGCTACAGTACTTGTAGCTACTGACTTTAACATTTTGGATAGCTGGGTGAACCTGTATAGCAGTGTGGTGACTTCCATTGCTGACCTCTACATCTAAAAAAATAACTACATGGCTGTCATCACTGGTTTCATTGTTTTCTGAATAACTGACCCACCCACAACCAGTATGCAGACACTAGACACTTCACTATGAATTTTCTGATCTACATGCTTGCTTGGGTTTAGTGACTTAGAACTTGGCAATTAGGCAGTTAGCAGTTTTAGAAGGAGATCAACAATGGCAGCCTGCATAAAGGTTTATTTTAACTATTTCAACTCTTTGGACATACGCAGGATGTTACAGCTACATACGTTACAGCTTTTATGTTAGAGCTACTGACTGTAACATGAAACTGATCCAGGTGGCAGTATAACTGGCCAATTACTTTCACAGTGCGACCCCTTTCCCCACGTATCCACCAGCTTCAGGTTGGCAGGAGGAGACAGAGAAACATATGTTCCTTGATCTCCTCTGCAATGACTTAAATCAGTTGTATTGTCCGCTTGGTAATTTTTACCTACAGATAAGCCTATAAGAATGTACAGTTTAGGAGATATTCACCATGCATGCAGCCACTTCAGCGGCACATGAGCAGTGAAGGTCCAGCGTGTGGTTCTGGAACGGAGGACTCCCGCGCATACACACAGGAGTGACATCACCCCACAGCGCCGGGGCCGTGAACCTGGAAGAAACGCTGAGGGAACATGTCAGCTCCCTCAGCAATGACTAGCCGACCTTTTGGAAGCTTTGTTCTCACAATGAGCTAGTTTGCAAAGCTTACTAGCTCATTATGCCTTTGCCTTTTTTTTGGGGGGGGGGGGGGGATTCAATCGCTTTAAATTGGAAGCAACAGTGATTTAGAGAAGCAGCTAACCAAGCAGATCTGTGCTTAGTTAATTGCTTTAGAAGGCAGGGGAGGCATTAAGGTCTAACAGACCCACAATGTCTTCATAAAGAGTACCTGTCACCTTTCCAAAGTTATGGGATTTTGTAACCCCTTGTGATGGCAATATAGTTAAAGAAAGAAATTAAAGAAGTAAAAAAAATATAAACTATTTATTAAGAAACAAAAGAAAAATTACCTATAACCCCTATTTCCCAGCATACATCTACAAATGCAAATTTGTGCACAGGGTGCACACATGTATGTAAACCATGATTGCACCACACGTGAGGTATTGCCACAAACATCACAGTGAGAGCAATAATTCTAGTGCCATAGCCAGCAGTTAACCTGATGAGTAGTAAAGGCTTTTAAAGCGTTGCCTATGGAGATTTCTGGGTGCCATTATTTTTCACAATATGACAGGTGTGTGCAATTTTAGGATTTGGCATGTTTGGTATCTTTTTACTCAATGCAACCAATATTTTATACTTTACCCAAAAAATGGGTATTATATTGTGTTTGTGTGCACTAAAATTAATTCATTATATTTTTCCTGGAAATATGCATGTAATAAACAATTGCACAAAACTTGTGCAGCATAAAAAATTGCAAATACTATCCTCTGCTATCCTACTAACCTCTGCTTTCAGAAAATATAAAATGTTCTGGGGGTTTTAGGTAATTTTTGCAGATTTTTATACATGTGCAAGAAATGAAAAAATTGTTCTAGAGCAGGAGTGGGTAAAATAATGCTTATCATCATGTTTCTTCCAATAAATGTGAATGATCAGTTTTACACTTCATGGAGTTCATGTAATTTATACATCTTTCCCATTTTTAAAGCAGAGTTTTGCCCTCCCCTTTAAAAATCAAAAGTCAGCAGCTACACATACTGTAGCTGCTGACTTTTAACGTTAGGACACTTACCTGTCCTGGAGTCCAGCGATGCCGGCACTGCAGCCAATGTTTATGTCGGCTGGTCGGGTGCTACCACCGCCATTGCGGGTAAGGGAACCCGGCAGTGTAACCTTTCAGCTTCACGGCCTGGTCCCTACTGTGCTTGCGGGAATCGTGCTGCGCTCTCTCACTAGCCTGGCAGAAAGGGAGGAGGAGGAGGGGGCCTGAGCTGCTGACGTAATTTACCACAGCACAGTCCCCCGGAAATTAGAGATTTCAGATGTTAAATTTATAATGTATGCTAAAAAAATGAGGGCTGCTCCAGATAACATCTTCACATTTTCTTTAGCCCACTTTTTATATAAAAGGCTTATTTTCTAAAAATTATGGTATATTCATTATCATATTGCTCTATTTTTTATGTACAAACTCTGGCTGTAGATTCATACGGCTAAGCCAGTTACTAAGCCCTGTACATTTGTTTGCTTTATGCCTGACACCTATGACATAATATATGATTAAATATGCATTTATAGTATTTTATGCATGCCTCTTCCTTTTAGATTGTAAGCTCTCATAATCTGAATCCTCCTAACTTTCTTGTTATTAATTGTATTGTACTTGTACTGTCTCCCTTTATATTGTATTGTGCTGTGCAAACTGGTCATGCTGTATAGGTTCTGTATAACGATAATAATAATTTACTTGTACAAGCTTCTGCTTGACACCGCCATCTTGGATGTGATGTCAGAAGCCACAGCAGACTCATTGTTGTCACCCTGCGCTCCTAGCATGGCAGCTACATAAACGTTTACTGGGCGGGGGGGAGGGATAGAGATGCTGGGCCAGCACAGACAGTAAGAGGGCTACTTGTGCAAGGAGAAAGGGGCCAGTGTTAGGGAATTGGCTCTCCCGGAGTAGTAAACCTTTCTAGGACATTCAAAGGCAAATTGAAAGTGAATAAAAATTATTTGTGAAAAGGAAAATGCTGTAGCATTTAAAATACTTGATTTTGTGCTTTTACCTGTAATTTTTAGACTGGCAGAATGTCAGTTATACTTCTGTGGTATTAAATGGACCTTTAAAAAGTTCATTATTGTTTTGGGGTATTTTAATATGATAGTCACAAATTATCTATTTGACCCAATGTTACATTTTATAGTTGGTTTAATATAACTATTATTTTTTTCTGAATATCTGCAATATTTGTATGTACTAAAACATTTGCCATTACTTTAGAAATATAAAAAGGTAAAATTGCTATATAGTAAAGCCTATTTTTTCAGTGTGCTTCAGTGACCTCATAACAGTTGTTAGTGACCGCCGGCCCCCAATAGCCTTTGGCCTTTATAATAATAATAATTATAATATAACTTAACAATGTAAGACAGAATAATGACTTAGACGCTATTGCAATACCAGCACAATTCCACTAGATGGACATTTTTTTGTACAGTCCTCTTCCCATAATACGATATTTCTGCTTTAATTTAATTTAGCACATTTATCATTTTGCTTAATCTGAGCGGTGGGGAAAGAATTGGTGCAAGACAGGCATTTCAATGATGATCAGAGGCAGGCTGCAGAATGAAATAAAGACACAGCATGCTATTTAATGTCAGAATCAGAGATATTGCACTAAGGGTCAGCAATGTAAGCTCCAGCAATTTCATTGAAGGCTTTCTGGTGGTGCAACCATAGATTTTCAACCCTGATTATTCATTCTTTGCTCCTGCTCACAACAACTGCAAATAAACACATTGAGCAATCCCCTGGAATTGTTTCTTTGAAGAAATACATTGTCTTGTTAGTGGATTATCTCTGCAGAAGTGTGCATTGAATTGATCTAAGTTTTCCTTTGAACACTGTCACAGAGAGAACATTTTGTTGTCATAATTTAAGAAGGAAAAAGGCAAATTACTTTTAAAACTTAAAATAGGAACAGACATGGGTTTATTTGTATATCATGAAATCCAGGCAAGCTCTTTTGCTACTTCTGCAGCTCTAAAGCTGTCTATACACTAGTAGAATTTTGTTCCAAATTTTTGATTTTAGGAGTATTTTAATCGTTCGTGAGGTCAAATCAACCTGCATAAATCTCAGAACTTAAAGAACAAAAGTACAGATTCTTTAGCAGGTTAAGCAGAACCATTATATTTAATATATTTTTTTAGCTGTTTGCCTGAAGATCCGCTTACATTTTTAAGTGAATCCGCTTAAAATTCTAAGTGAATCTGTCATAAGAGAAAAACTCTGGACTCACTGCTGGTCACATCCTGGAAATGCTATTTCCTTGGCTATTATGTGCACACTCTAATTCTGCGTACACACGATCGGAATTCCGGCCAGAAAAAGACAGATGAGAGCTTTTCATCGGAAAATGCGACCGTATGTATGCTCCATCAGAATATAGCTGTCCGAATTTCATCCAAGCATGTTCTCAATTTTCTCTACGGAAAAACTTTCTATGGGAAATTCTGATCATGTGTATGCAATTCCAACACGCCAAAAATCATGCATGCTCAGATTTAACTACGAGACAGAAGCTATTGGCTACTGGCTATTGAACTTCCTTTTTCTAGTCTCGTCATACGTGTTGTGCGTCACCGCGTTCTAAACGATCGGAATTTGGTGTGACCGTGTGTAGGCCAGACAGCTTGAGTGGAATTCCGTTGGAATTCTGTCGGGAAAACCATCAGAGCTTCTTCCGACGAGAATTGTGATCGTGTGTACGTGGCATAAGAGGTCTGACTTTAATACTTTCCTGGAACAAGAATGCAGTTCAGAAAAATTGGAATAAAGTTATAACTCCTGGAGCAAGAGGGTCATCATGACAGGCAGATCAGAACTTTCAAAATACTGCCTTTATGTTTCTCTGAAGACAGATTTCCTTCAGTACTTTGATCTTTCTATAAATCTAAGTTTACCAAACCAAGCTCTGCTATGGGGAAAATTTGTTTTGGCAAAACTTTTATAAAGAAAACAGATTCAGCAATACTACAAACTGTCTTCAGAAAAAAACGTGCTAGGTGCAATGATAAACAATGCAATTTTCTCTACAATTTCAATAGCAAAAAGTTAGATATTGTAATGTGATATATATATATATATATATATATATATATATATATATATATATATATAGGGTTATTATTATTTTTAATAATGTGTGAAAAGAGGAATCACCGCTACACGAAAAGGAAACTGTTGCATCTAAATAGAAATTCACAGGGGAGAAACCTATATGGGAGCTGGTAATGATCCAGGGACCCTACCAGACAGCACAGTCAGATTCACAAGACCTTGTCCAGAGCTAGCCAAACTTTTTTTTTTGGACCGTGACGTAGCAGAAGTAGACTGAGGGGCCAGTGCAAAAAATTGGTCTGACTATAATGTGCTAAATATTAGGCATGGCTTAAAAAGGTATGCCCCAGCTTATGTAGGAAATTCCCAGTGTCAGTTGCAGGTAAAAAGCCTTGATGTCAAGGAAAGGGAAAAACACCCCAGAACCTAGGGGACAAGAAAAAACATTCCGGCATCTGTGGGACAAGAAAACTGTTCCAGCATTAGTGGGACAGAAAAAATACCCCAGTGTCAGTGTGGCACAAAAACTGTCCCATTGTCAGTGGGACATGAAAAGTGCCCAGCGATGTAAAATAGAAGGGCAGTAAACCATTTCTGCGGTTCCCGCCAGCCCAGAACCTGGACAGGTGAAACTAGCAGTCAAGGGGTTCCATCTGGTTATTCATTGCCTGACTCCAAACCTATTCCAATGCCAAACTTCTTTCCTTAACCAGTCATACCATTATATAAACTTAGTCAGTTTATATAATGGTAGAGCTGCATCTACCAGAGAACGCCATTGCTGCACCGATGGGGGGGTCAGGTACTTCCAGTTCATAAGTATCGCCTTTCTGGCGTAAAAGGCTGTGTAAAACACAAATAGTTTTTTTGTCTGTGTGGTTTCAAGTGTATCCACTATGCCCAAGAGCAGAGGTATAAGGTTGCACTGGACCTGTAATTGTCAATCGAGTTAATGTCTTTAAGCACCCCTTTCCAAAAGGACTGGATGTGCCAGCAGGTCACATGTATGAATGAGCCCACTTCCATATTGCCCTTGGGACACAGCAG
This sequence comes from Lithobates pipiens, assembly GCF_037356315.1. NCBI lineage: Eukaryota > Metazoa > Chordata > Amphibia > Anura > Ranidae > Lithobates > Lithobates pipiens. The sequence continues at coordinate 435,935,630 of NW_027507764.1, read as the reverse complement.
GTTACTGGTGGGGTAGATCTTAGCTATACGTTCTGGGGTGGAATATGCTCAGTGTATGAACTTGAGTTGGATAAACCTGTCCCTCGCCGAGACCATGGGGGGAAGGCATTGCTGAATCCCCTCCTCCCAATCATCACCAGCGAGGGTTGGTACATCTGCCTGCCACCTAGACAACAACTGGGTCACCTTAGAGGTGTCCAACCCAGCTAAGTCAGAGTACAGAGCCGACAGTGGTTTAATATCCTCCTCCAGGCTCAACATATGCTTGAGCCTATTAGTCACTAAAGTGATATGGGTAGGGAACTGGGCTCTGTAAGCATGGCAGAGTTGCAAGTACCGAAAGAGCATGGGGTTAGGCACTCCGTGATCTCTCTTCAGAGCATTGAACGTACACACACCAGATATTGAGGTGATGTCGGCCAACGTTTTAATTCCATAGAGGGCCCATATCATGGGGTCCAGGATGGATTGAAAGTGTGGCAGTTACCCCACAGAGGGGTGTGCGGGGACCAGCTATTAGGTTTCTCGATTTTGGCCCATACCGTTTCCTAAAAGCGTGGTGCGCATCGATGGGGTGACGTGTGGGTTAGATCTAGGACCACGGTGTATCAGGTTTCTAAGTTCCAGATAAGATCCAAGTAGCGCCGCCTCCAGTGTGGCCGCAGGGTTGGCCGGTTCTCTCACCAGCCACCACCGCACCGTCACCAGCACCACCGATAAGCTTAATCTTTGCTATAGAGGTATGTGCTTTCATAAAATGTTTTCAACATGTGATCCTGGGTTGCAGGAATCCAAAAAAGACTCATAGCAGTCACATGGTTTGCTACAGTGCATCCAGAAAGTATTCACAGCACTTCACTTTTTCCACATTTTGTTATGTTACTGCCTTATTCCATAATGGATTAAAGTCATTATTTTCCTCAAAATTCTACAAACAATATCCCATATTGACAAGGTTAAAGAAGTTTGTTTGAAATCTTTGCAAATCTATTGAAAATAAAGAACAAAAAATAAATAAAAAATCACATGTATATAAGTATTCACAGCCTTTGTCATGACACTCAAAATTGAGCTCAGATGCATCTGGTTTCCACTGATCATTCTTGAGATGTCTCTACAACTTGATTGAAGTCCACCTGTGGTAAAAATCAGTTGATTAAACAGGATTTAGAAAGGCGCACACCTGTCTATATATGCTTCCACATTTAACAGTGCATGTTAGAGCACAAACCAAGCCATGAGGACCATGTAATTGTCTGTAGACGTTCGAGACCAGATTATATTGAGGAACAGATATGGGGAAGGGTACAGAAAAATGTCTGCAGAATTGAAGGTCCAAATGAGTACAGTGGCCTCCATCATCTGTAAATGGAAGAAGTTTTGGAACCACCAGGACTCTCCCTAGAATGGGCCGCCCAGCCAGATTGAGCATTCGGGGAGAAAGGCCTTAGTTAGGGAGGTGACCAAGAACCCGATGGTCACTCTGACAGAGCTCCAGCAGTCCTCTGTGGAGAGAGGAGAATCTTCCAGAAGAACAACCATCTCTGCAGCACTCCACTAATCAGGCCTGCATGGTAGAGTGGCCAAACAGAAGCCACTGCTCAGTAAAAGGCACATGACAGCCTGCCTGGAGTTAGACAAACAGCACCTGAAGGACTCTCAGACCATGAGAAACAAAAGTCTCTGGTCAGATGAAACAAAGATTGAACTCTTTGGCCTGAATGGTAAGTGTCATGCCTGGAGGAAACCAGACACCTCTCATCACCTAGCCAATACCATCACTACAGTAAGCATGGTGGTGGCAGCATAATGGTGTGGGGATGTTTTTCTGCGGCAAGAACTGGGAGACTAGTCAGGATCGAGGGAAAGATGAATGCAGCAATGTACAGAGACATCCTTGATGAAAAGCTGCTCCAGAGTTTTCTAGACCTCAGAGTGGGATGAAGGTTCATCTGCCAACAGGAAAATAACCCTAAGCACTAGAGCTGCACGATTAATCGTATATAGAATTGTGATCTCGATTCACCCCCCCCCCCCCCCCACGTGCGATCTCCAGCATGGATTACCGTGATTTTTTGGGTGTCTCCGGGATGTAGCCCGGATCGGAGGAGAAGCCGTCGGACATTCGTTGGACACCCTGGCCGAGAAACACTGTAGTGACTGTGCAGTGTGCGCACCAGCATTGCTCCAATTGATTTTTCCAACACAAATGTCAACTTATAATATATTATGACTGCTTGCTTGGACTTGATATCTAGAAAGCCCATGACATAGGAGGGGGTAATCTCAGTCCTCCCTATGTCACCATGCTGCACCACTCACAGATCTACATTTTTAAATGGTTAACTAAAAAAATTAAAATCTGTATCAAAGTTAAACTCAACAAGAAAAAAACAACTATATAGAATAAATATATTTTTATTTTTTTCCTGTTGAGTCGGTTATTGGGTGGTGCATGGTGACATAGGGAGGACTGAGAGATTCTATACATATATATATATATATATATATATATATATATATATATATATATATATATATAGATACATATATAAAGATAGATCTCTCTCTCTCTCTCTCTCTCTCTCTCTCTCTCTCTCTCTCCATATATATTTATATATGAGAATCTTTAAAATAAAAATGTTTTTGGGAATCGTGATCTTTATTCTGAGCAAAAGAATCGTGATTCTCATTTTTCCCAGAATCATGCAGCTCTACTAAGCACACAGCCAAGATAACAAAGGAGTGGCTATGGGACATCTCTGTTAATGTTCTTGAGTGGCCCAGACTTGAACCCGATTGAACATCTCTGGAGAGATCTGAAAATGGCTGTGCACCGACGCTCCCCATGCAACCTGATGGACCTTGAGAGGTCCTGCAAAGAAGAATGGGAGAACATGCCCAAAAAATAGGTGTGCCAAGCTTGTAGCATCATACCAAAAAAAGACTTGAGGCTGCAATTGGTACCAAAGGTGTTTTAACAAAGTATTGAGCAAAGGCTGTAAATACTTATGTACATGTGATTTTTTTTTGTTTTTTATTTTTTTTTTATAAATTTTCAAGGATTTCAAACAAACTTCTTCCATGTTGTCATTACAGGGTATTGTTTGTAGAATTTTAAGGAAAATTCAGAATTTTATCCAATTTGGAATAGTGAAGCACTGTGAATACTTTCCGGATGCACTGTATATCCGTATTGCCTTTGACACAGGAATAGATGTATGCATACAGCATTCTAGAGCTGCACGATTAATTGTTAAAGAATCACAATCTTGATTCAACCCCCCTTGCAATCTTAACACAACATTTCCTCAATTCAGTGCAGAGAGTTCTCTGCTCACTGCTGACAGCTGTCAAAAAAAAAGAAAAAACAGACAGCATGCCAAGTTTATCATTGTAACATTTTGCTCTTTTAGATCAAAGGGATGAACATCTGTCTGTAGATGAGGGCACTTTAACTACTTAAAGAATAAACCTTTTTCTGATACTTGTTGCTTACAAGTTAAAATCAGTATTTTTTGCTAGAAAATGATTTAGAACCCCCAAACATTATATATATAATTTTTTTTTCTTAGCAGAGACCGTAGAGAATAAAATGGCGGTTGTTCCAATATTTTATGTCACACTGTATTTGCACAGTGGTCTTTCAAACATAATATTTTTGGAAAAAAATACACTTTAATGAATATAAAAAAAAACTAAACAGTAAAGTTAGCCCAATTTGTTTGTATAATATGAAAGATGGTGTTACGCTGTGAGAATCGTGATCTTTATTCTAAGTAAACAAATCGTTATTCTCATTTTAGCCAGACTCGTGCAGCTCTACAGCATATTTCTTATTAAATTTGCCTTGCAACAAGTTCTCTGTATCTTGTTGGGCTACCAATCAGGTAAGTTTGAAGCAATGAAATGTTCTGGGTTGTTATAGATCACCTTACCCTACTCATCAATGCTGTATCAAAGAGATATCTCTATAGCAACATTAGCTGCTAACAACATGTTACTATGGCACTACAAGACTTCTCTGAAAGCCTGGATAGGACGGACATTGCTAAAAGTTTATTTATAGTAGTCCATCTCCCAGTTTAACTCAATTTACCTTTCTTCTTTTCGATATATTTTTTGAAAAAGTATTAAGATGAAGTGGCAGGATTCCGATATTCAAGGATTGGCAAAGTGTATTAGTACTTACTATATTAGATTTTCAACTGCTTGAGTACTTGGTGAGATAGAAATAGTAGATTTGTAGGACTGGTCACTTTTGGTCCCCAGACATGGGCACTGGTACCTTTTTAGCATATCTCTACTTCCAGCACCAGATAAAGTAAGTGTCTTAAAGGGGTTAATTTAATTTCAGAGGTAAGGGTTAGGGTCACGGATTAGTGGTATAAGGGTTAGGACTTTGGGAGTATTTAAAGGGAAGAGATATTTTTAGTGTTAGGGTTAGGCTAGGAGTTCAGGGTTACAATTAAGGTTAGAGTTAAGTGTTAGTGTTAAAGTTTCCATTACCATCAAGAGTTTGTTTGAGGATAATGGCTGTTTTAAGGTTAGGGTTAACTTGGATTGTAAATAATTACCAGCTTTCTTTTTGTACATATGTGATGCCACTTATGGATGATTCTCACTTGTATACTTGAGTTCAGCTTGAAAAAATGCACTATTGAACAGCATGCATTGTACTTATAGAATGTTAAAGGAAAGGTAGGGATGGTAAAATTGGTGTTGCTATAGGCAGGGTTTAGTCTTAGCCCACGATTCTGCTGTTATTGCTGGTAAGTGTATCATAAAAAAAAAAAAAAACATTAATATACATTATCTACAGTGTATACAGTATTATAACTCAGTTTGCATTGTTTGGTTGTATGTATTAAAAATGTAAATCTCTGCACATTTCCCTGTCTAAATACACTGCTATTAACTGACAATGCATTGGCATCTGCACAGTTATTTGCATTCCTTTTAACTGTGAGTCACTGGACAACTGCAAGAGTATGAAAATTGCAGATCAAAGCCTGGTTCACAATGCGGAAAACTTTGTTCAATCATTAATAAAAGAAAAGCTAGCAACAAACAAAATAATAATCATACAAAAATTATTTGTACATTCGATGAATGTCCTTTAAAAGTACTTAACAATTTTGTTTGCTTTTAACATTTGATTTTTGGGTGAATATAATTTCCCAAACCAACACTACATACATTGTTAAAAATGAATTTGTTCCAGGAAAACATTCCATCCTGCTCCTTTGAATTTTCACGGTGGTCAGAAACGAACATTGATTTGACCCCACAACAATTAGAAATTCGAACAAACATTCTTAAAATGAAAATTTACAAGCGAAATTCTACTAGTGTATAGCCAGCTTTACTTATTGGTCAAAGATTATTGATTACATTAAGTATACCTCTTTGTTAAATCCCCTATATAAGACAAGTGTTAGACACAATATACAGGAGGGTGTACCCCCAGGCGTTATCTTTATAAACTGACCAAAGTTGAGCCTTAAAGTGGTTGTTAACCTACTTTGTAAAATTGACAGTATCCTTTGTTTATTAATGTAATCTGCCCCAGTGTCTGGGCCTTGTAAAAAAAATACCGCTATATACCTGATTTCAGAGCGCTGCTCAGCGCCCACTTGTCTCCGCACCTCTCTCCTTTCTCAGCCTGACAGCTGCAGCGGGCAGGGTCGAGATTCCCCCCACTGACGTCAGCCAGGAGGAGAGGAGGAGAGAGCTAGCCGGTTTCAGAGCTGCATTTTTTTTTATGAACCACCGACACAGGGCCAGATTACATTAATAAACAGAGAGCATACTGTAAAAAAATTAACAGTAATTTCAGAAGCAGGAGGGGGTGGGCACGGACATGGAGCTGAAAGGCAGGGAGGGGAGACACAGGGGATGACGGAGGTTTACTTTCTCTTTAACCTTTTACAAGGATAGGACTAGAAAGGAATAAGGCTAGGTCCACATATGAGCTGCATGCAGCTCACAGCAGGGGTCTGGTGCGTCTTGGTTCACCGTTTCAGGTTTTGGGCTGAATTGGGGCTTAAAATGGACCAAAAGACGCATGTTTTTGTGCAAATTGCACTGGACCCGCTGCGGAAATATGTAAACCTCCTCCATAGAAAGCCAGTCAAAATTTCCTGCTGTTGCGAATTGGATTCGCAATGATGTGAACCCAGCCTAAATGTAAAAGGGTATATTTGCAAATTTGCTTGAGTTGTTTGGTTTAGTACAGCAGCGGAAAAGTTTTCAAAGTAGTTTTATGTTTTCATTTAATATACAGTATGTAATCTTATTCTTATCCTATGTTATAGTAGCAACATGTTCTCACTTTTACACAGCTAATTGAGAATGGTTAACAGATCTTCATAAAGAAGAACTCCAGGAACAGGGTTTTATTGTTTCTGTGCTATGATCATTGCTCCCTGGATTGTTTGAGTTAATTTAAAAGGAAAATTGTAATATGAATTTTGCTGCAGTGCATGATTAAATATTTTGAAAGCAATCTAAAAGAGGGAAAATGTAATTGCTAGCTTTACAAGAAGCAAATATGGCTCTATTTAAAAATTGTCTTGGAAGCTGTGTCCTGGAAATTAAATATATTCAGCCCCTACTACAAATTCACATCCTAGACTCAGATAGAACAAATTCCTTTGCTGTATAGTAATAGAACCAGGCTTACTGGGGTTGATTTGCTAAAATTGGAGAGTGCAAAATCTGGTACAACTGTGCATGGTAGCCTATCAGCTTCTAACTTTGACTAGTTCAAAAAAACTTGGAAGCTGATTGGTTTCTATGAGGAGATGCACCAGATTTTGCACTCCAGGTTTAGTAAATGTCCGCATTCCTATGAGTGCAAAAGTGAAGATGATACAAATATTTAACCATACAACATACAACTTCATGTTTTATCAATGTAAGGGGGATCTCATTGTTGATTGGTGTGGCTTGTAGCAGATTACACATTACACCTAAATAAAACTGTGAGAGTAATATAAGGTTATATATATGGCATACATTTTAAAATGACTATGACAGGCTCTAATAACAGGCCACCAACAACTTCATATCCTAACCATAGGTGTTTTTATTTTTTAACCTGTGCTTAATACAGTGTATAAAATAATGAAATCACATAGTAAGATAAAGTCAAATGATTTCTATGGTGCTCAACCCACTGCTTTCTTACAATACATTTATTATCCTGGCTTTACTGGGTTTTTGTTTGAACCACCTTGCTGCCTTTTTCTTGCTTTTGAAGACAGTTTACATGTTCATGAATGCAGTTTGTTAAAAATCACGTAAAGGAGTAAACACAATGCACATAGGCACGAGACATGAAACAAAACTATACAATACGTATAATATGTGTTTACCAACTTCAAGTTGAAAGAAAAAAAAACGCTATTTCATACACATGTAAACCTAAATCACAAAATTTCATTTAATTTTTAACACATTAATGTAAATAATTTTACACATTTCAATGCTTCAGTGCCTCAGCTTTCCTTAACCACTTCAGCCCTGGAAGATTTTACCCCCTTCCCGACCAGAACACTATTTACAATTTGGCACTGCGTCGGATTAACTGACAATTGCGCGGTCATGCAATGCTGTACACAAACAAAATTTGTGTCCTTTTTTCCCCACAAATAGAGCTTTCTTTTGGTGGTATTTGATCACCTCTGCATTTTTTTTTGCGCTATAAACAAAAAAAGAGCAACAATTTTGAAAAACATATCTTTTACTTTTTGCTATAATAAATATCCCCAAAAAATGTTTTTAAAAAACAAATTTCTTCATCAGTTTAGGCCAATATATTTTCTTCTACATATTTTTGGTAAAAAAAATCACAATAAACAAATATTGATTGGTCTGCACAAAGGTTAGAGCGTCTACAAACTATGGGAAAGATTTATGGCATTTTTCATAGTGATCAAGGGGTTAACTGTGTTAACTAGTTAGTGTTTCTAACTGTATGGGGATAGGACTGACTGGTGGAGGAGACATATCACTGTTCCTACTTAGTAGGAACAAATTATATGTCTCCTCTCCTCTGACAGAACAGGGATTTGTGTGTTTATGGCTCCTGTGCCCATGATCGGGGGTAGCCGGCGGCGATTGCACCCTCCGGCTATGCGGAATGTGTCCCCCATATGCAGTGGGCGCGCGCCCTCTGGCAGCTCTTAAAGGGGACAACATACCCATATGGGGTTTCGCCCAGTAGAGCCATTTTGCCTGCGTATATCAATCAGTGCTCAGGCATGTTCCTCTTTTGTGATCATCAGCAAATCCATCCTGAGAAATAACATACGGTTACTGTTGTAGTACATGCATGTAGACAGAAAGGGTCTAAGAAAGGTTGCAGGCAATCAGTCGCATTGAGATGCAAAAAAAGATAATGAAAACAGTATTTCTAAAAGGCTGCAATACCAAAATAGCAGCTGTTTGACACATGGGGGGGGGGGGGGGGGGTTACTAAAACTGGTCCACATAGAATATGGTGCAGCTGTGCACAGTAACCAATCAGCTCCTAACTTCAGCGTCTTCATTTAAGCATTGACAGTAAAACCTAGAAGCTGATTGGTTAATGTGCACAGCTGCACCAGTTTTAGTAAATCCCCCCCATAATGTCATCTTTAGATCTACTTTAAAGCTGAACTCCAGAAAAAATAAATCTTCCCTTACAGTAGGGTTGCCCCTGCACTGCAAGGGTTAAACATTCATTTACATCTATGGGACCAAGTAAAGCACTTATTTGATCCTCTGCTCCTCCAGGCTCCTCTGTGCTGCAAGACCGGTCCCCTTCAGCCTCTTTTGCCCTATGTTCTGGTAGTTGGAATGCGCCCGACATCCTCAAGACTGATGCAGAAATAAGCCTTTAACCCATGCAGCGCAGTGACACATTTAAGTGTTAGGCTTTAAAAATACTTAAGTTATAAACAATGTGTTGTTTATAAATATTTTATTTAGATACCATTTGTGCATTTAGTATAGGGTCCATAAACAACTCACAATAAAAAGGTCAAGAGAGTACTTAACTTAATAATGCCCTGGGCAATGAGAAATGCACAGAGGAAATTACCTAATAACACCATTGGGAGAAAATGGTTTAATTGATTCAGTCCAGATATATTCGAAAGCACAGATGTTTATGTTAACCTAGTTTTATACAACCTTCCAGGAACAGACCGATATGACAGCATACATCATGAGCATATTTGGGGGAATTCAATAAAGCCCTAACAACACTTTTCTGGAGGTATGGCCCTTTAAAATGGCCTGTGCCAGATTCCAAAATCTCTGCTATCTCTTTTAGTAGCTTTACTGACACAGGCAGCAGGTAGTTCTTAATAGCACCACTTTTACAAAGTGTAGCTTTTATTGCACCAAATTCAAAAATAATTACCTCCATAAGTGATGAAAAGTGACCATTTCTAACTTAAGGTACAGAGACAGACCTGTCTCTGTTAGCCATTTAGTGGGCAGCATGTATGTTGCCTCTGCCTCCTTGTCTCCGCCACCTGTTACTGGATGTTAAGGAGGCTGTTCACTTCACAGCCAAGAGCCTCCTAAACAGCCTCCTAGCTACCAGTGACATTGATAGTGGGTAGAGCCTGATGAGTACGCTAAGACACCAGTCCATCATCAGGTCCACTCTCTCCGTGATTGAAAGCAGGCAGTGGGCAGATTCTATAGCCAATAGCAGACTGTGTATTGGTTGTAAATCTGCCCACTGCCTACTGTGAATAACAAGGGGAGCAGACCCAATGGAAAACTATTGTCTGTGAATCCCCATCAGAATCTGGACACCCAGCATCAAAAATCCTCAACGTGACAGCTGCTGCAGCAGGGAGAGAGCTCAGCTGCACTGAGGGTGGAGTGTCAATACGGAGATTCGGGCATCATTGCACTTCTGCAAGTGGCAAATGCTCCAAATTCATGTACCTGTTTCTAACAGGTACAGTAATCTGTCATCTGCATTGACATCTGTCCCATGGTGGCATGATGGTATTCTAAAGATCTCTTTATGAATTTCCTTAAAGTGGTTGTAAACTCTGTTACACCACTTGTACCTACAGGAAAGTCTATAATAAGGCTTACCTGTGGGTACTGTACATATTTCCTAAACTTACACCATTTAGGAGATATTCACTATATGCGCAGCTCCCGACATCATTGGCGCATGCTCACTGAAGAAAGGGCCCGCTGATGCCGTTTCTTCAGGGCCCATACCGTGACCGGCGGCTCCCACGCACATGCGCGGGAGTGATGTCATTGTGGCTCCAGCCAATTACAGCTCCAGAGCCCACAAACCCAGAAGTAACTCCGGTGAAAGATGTCGGCTGTGGGAGCGGAGCGAGGGCGGCACTGCAGGGCATCTTTCTAAGGTAAGTATTTCATAATGAGCTAGTATGCAATGCATACTAGCTCGTTATGCTTTTGTCCTGCAGGCTTTTTCGGAGGTTTACAACCTCTTTAATAAACTTGAGAATGGGGAAACACTGGAACTGGTCCTAGCTTACAGTAAGGTGGACTGGGCTGATTAATCAAACCTGGAGCAAACAAAATTGAAGAAACGCTGGTACAGTTGCAAGTAGTGACCCCACAGATTTCACACTTTACTTAAAAGAAGGGATAAGCTTAGGCCTCATGCACACTGGACACTTTCCAGCTGCATCTAAGGGCATTCAGCGGTTTTTCTTCCTGCCTCTAAAATCCCCTGAATGTTAGCCTGAGGTGTTGATTTATTAAAGCCAAGCACTAACCACACCTAGCGTTAACAGATTTAGACATGTTTACAAGCGTCAATCATGTTTTCTGACCAAACTCTGCTGCTCCTGGATGGACTGGCAGAGGGTTTTTTCCTGCCTCTAAACCCTCCTGTCACTAAACACTGCTAAAAGACTATGGGTTGATTTACTAAAGGCAAATAGACTGTGCACTTCACAAAGTGTAGTTACACTCTGCAAGAGCACTTGCTCCAGAGTTTAGTAAATGAGCAGAAGCTTTGCTGACTTCCATCATCCAATCATATGTAAACAAAAATGCATTTTTTGTTAATCTCCTTGAATTTGATTGGGTATTCTCTGCAAAGTTAGACTTCCCTTAATTTACTAATTAAGGTAAAACGGTAAAACGCCGCTATATTTGCGACGGATTTGCGGCGCATTTCGGCCGCTAGCGGGGCACTTTTACCCCCCGCTAGCGGCCGCGAAAGGGTTAAAACCGCCGGCAATACGCCGCAATAGCGGCGTTTTGCCGGCGGCATTACAGCGCTGCCCCATTGATTTCAATGGGCAGCAGCGGTGGAGGAGCGGTAAACACACCGCTCCTTCACCGCTCCAAAGAAGCTGCTGGCAGGACTTTTTTCTGACGTCCTGCCAGCGCACCGCTGTAGTGTGAAAGCCCTCGGGGCTTTCACACTACACACAATGGTGCAGCTTCTTTAGGGCGTTTTGCAGGCGCTATTTCTAACGATATAGCGCCTGCAAAACGCCCTGGTGTGAAAGGGGTCTTAGGGTTGATCTACTAAAAGCAAATAGGCTGTGCACTTTGAAAAGTGCAGTTGCGCCAGAGCTTAGTAAATTAAGGGAAGCCTAACTTTGCAGAGAATACCCAATCACATGCAAGGAGATAAAAAAAAATGCATTTTTGCTTACACATGATTAAATATAAAAAATAAAGTTGCGCTAATCAGTATATGTGAAAATCACAGTGTGAATGAATGAATGACAACAAGAAAAAATCAAACAGTCAAATTGTCCTTTTTGATTGATGTGCAATAAACCCAAAACTTAGTGATTCAAATGTCCTTGATAAAAAAACACTCCAGGTAGAAACAGTATGCAAGTGAACCCCAGCAGCAATGATCAGCAGGAACCAAATCCTTTCAATGATAGTATCAACTGGACAGGCAGCCACAGTCCTCTGCGGGGACACTGGGACTGCCTGTCCAGTTGACTCCGCTCATACGGGAGTCCAACCAATCCGGTAAGGACCCTCAGATACTATCATTGAGCGTTAATTCATTTCAATGAGAAAAACCAATTATTTATTGTGGCCAATGAAATTTAATTAATGCCCAAGCGCTTGATGCCTGTAAATGCACCCAAGCGCTTGTAAAAGTGTTAGACACTGTTACAAGCGTCAGATGTTTCTTCTGCAAAAATGCTGCTGACTTCTAGAAGAGTAAAAAAAAAATATCCAGTGTGCATAAGGCCCTAAAGGGGTTGTAAAGTTAGAAGTTTTTTTTATCTTAATGCATTTTATACATTAACATAAAAAACCTTCTGTGTCTCAGCACTGATTGGCTGAGACACAATCAATCAAAGTCAGTCAGCCAATCAGAAGAGAAAGGGGCAGGGTCTGAAAGGACACACGGAGCTGTAACTTGGCTCGGCTGCCCCAAATAGCAAGCGGCTTGCTGTGGGGGCACTCGAGAGGAGGGAGGGGCCAGGAGCACAAACGAGGGACCCCAGAAGAGGAGGATCCAGGCTGCTCTGTGCAAATCCACTGCAACAGAGCAGGTAAGTATAACATGTTTATTATTATTTTATTTTTTTTATTATAGAAAAAATTCAAGACTTTACAATCACTTTAAGCTCAAAAGCCGAAAACTTTTTTCTCTTTTCTGTTACACAGGGTCAGGTTTAAAGCCTGCATATGAGTCCTACTTCTGTTTGTGTCGTCACAAGGGACATTTCTGTCTAGGGGACGAGTGTTACAAAGATCAGCAAGAAATCTCCTATATGGGAAAATAGACAGAATTTAAAATCCGAATTAATACATTTATTTCAAAGGGGACACAGACGCATTCCCAGAAGTTTCCATTCTATCCAAAGCTCAAAGACATTTTGTCTGGAGTTGGTTTCCAGTAATATGACTGTTCAGACTGCATAATCAGTATTTACAGGAAGTGTCATAGCAGTTTAATGGAGGGGATGATAGGACAGTACACTCGGTGTATGGTGTCAATGTTGTCTCACACCTAGTAAAGGCTTTAATGCCAACCATACATATAATAAGTGATACACTTATTTACATGCATGTTCTTGATCCACTTGAGACTTTATAATAAGTGGTTTGCAGGAATGTCATCAGGAGATCCTAGAATAATTGAACTCATTATTTCAGAGCCACAGCAAGGAGACTATTTTTGCCTTTCTTAGATGTCAAAGGGGAGTCGCACCATAGGGATATCTTTGCATTTGCTCTTGCCGTGTTCTATATATATATATATATATATATATATATATATATATATTCATACGATGATTGTTAGTCCAGTTTTCTTGAGCCATGTACTGTCCTATGGTCCTATGTATGTTATGTATATACAAGTGTTACAGTCAGTTCTGCTGTATAAACACGTCTCCCCTTCTTATTCTTTTTCTATCTCAAATTTAGGATGGAGTGGGTATTGAAGAGAAGTTATCCCTGAGGAGAGTGGCTGTTGTGGAAGATTTCTTCGATATCATCTATTCCATGCATGTAGAGACAGGGCCTAATGGAGAACAGATTAGGAAGCATGCTGGGCAGAAGAGGACCTACAAAGCTGTAAGTCACGAGTCCTTTTATCACTGCATATGTTTGTTAACTCAACTCATTCATTTTTTTCTTTGGTTAAGCAATCACTCTGTATATGTGTTTTGAACACAAGTTGAGTGTTTATTGCATTTGTATGCATTAAGTGACATTTGACAAGCTTACTTGTGACTATTATTTCTTTCTCAGCATGACCCATTAATTTAATCAAATGTGAATATTAATGGGAAAGCTTCACAGCTAGTTGTTCTGCCGCTGTATTTATTTATTTTTTGAATGTTATATGTACATATTGATCTCTATATGTACCGTATATACTGTACATATATCATTGGATTAGAATTGATTTACCACATAAGTAGATTCTTGACAAAAATCTCAATAGTGCAAAATACAAAGTATTCTCAAGAAAGCAGAACCTCTGCATGCTGAATTTGGGAGGATCTAGTATTGAAATTCAGATAATTTATTTCTTTAGAATACTTGTCTGTGAGTGGTTGAGCTCTTGATTCCCAAGGGACTAAATGTGGTTAATAAAAATTATAAAGAAAAAGAGAGCGGATGCCTGCTGCAACCAAATTTTAGAGGCTATTCGCTTTCTGATGTTCAATAAACTACTTTTTTTTTTTTTTTTTATTGTAGACCAGAGGTAAAAGCATTCAGTGAGCTACTAGTATTATGCAAGAAACACCTAAACTGCATAAAACCAAAAGTCTTCTGCATTTACCTTTGAAAGTACCTCTTCTTACCTTTAAAAATATTTTTTTTTTGTAATTCGCTGCGTCCACAACACAAATTATATTACAGGTTCAGTAGAAGGTCAGTAGGAGATTTCCTAGAGTCTGTTTGCAAATCTGCATTTCATTCTTCCTCTTTCTGTCTCCCTCTCTCTTTTTCACTCCCTATGTCTCTCTCTTCTCTCCTTCTCCTTCTCTCTCTCTTTCCCTCTCTCCCCCATCCTCTTCTGTCCCTCTCCCTCTTCTCTTTCTGCCCCCCCCTTCCCTCTCTCTCTCTCTCCCTCCCTCTGTACCCATCCCTGGGATCGCTCTCTCTCTCCCACGCTCCCACACACTCTCTCCCTGCTCTCTTTTTCTCCCTCCCCTTTTCTCTCCGTCTTTTTCTTTCTCTTCTCCCTCTCTCCCCCTCTCTCTCTACCTCTATTTCTCATCCCCCTTCCTCTCTCCCTCTCTTTTCCTGCCCCTCTCTCTCTTGCCTCCACTCAACCCCCCCCTTCACTCTCTCCCCCCTTCCCCTGTCTCTCTCTCTCCCCTACCCCTCTTCCCCTCTCTCTCTCTCCCCTCCCCCTCCCTTTCTCTCTCTCTCTCACTCTCCTTTTGTTCTCTCTCACCCTCTCACTCTCCTTTTGTTCTCTCTCTCTCTCTCACCCCCTCTCTCTCCCTCCCTTCTCCCTCTTTCTTTCACCCATGTGAAAGTATGTTCCAGGGTCAAGGGATGGGCTAGTGCACTACAGCAAAGTTTGAATTAAAAAGAAAGTAGTGAGAAACCAAACTGCGCTTCATGTATGCATCTCAAGGTTTAATTTTCAAGCGTTAAATGGAGTGTAATTGTAAATCAATTCACAAAACTTCTTAAAGCGGTGTTCCACCCAAAAGTGGAACTTCCGCTTTAAGCACTCCTCGCTCCCTGACATGCTACAAATGGCATGTCATTTTTTGGGGGGGGGGGTGTCCCTTCTTCTTAGTGGGACTACCTCCTTCCTCTTCTTGGCAGCCTAGGTGACTCCTCCTCTCGCCCTAGGTGGCCCCTCCTTGCCAGTGATCTTCTGGGACATGTCACAGGTCCCAGAAGCCTGCCTGGCCAATAGCAGAGTGCAGCGTGACTTGCGCATGCGCAGTGTGTGCCCGGCCATGAAGCCATAGACTGTCACGGCCAGGGGCCCGCAGTTGCTATGATGGCGCCGCGGACAGAAGGGGGAGAGGAGCGAGGCTTCGGGCACCCACATCACTGGACCATGGGACAGGTAAGTGTCTGTTTTTTAAAAGTCAGCAGCTATACTTTTTGTAGTTGCTGACTTTTAATAAACTAAAAAAATGGGTGGAACTCCGCTTTAAACAAATTGCATAAACATAAAGCACACTCTACTATGCCATTGATGCAGATGAAATCTACACAGAAGGACCACATATCTCAGCCTTCTGTTGTGGTGATGAAGGTCAGGAAGTTCTCATTATGCTATTTTGTTGTTAAGTGATACTAAACACACACTGTTTAATTTACATTACCCATTCTTTTTATGAAGAAAAATGGCCTAGTTTTTATTTTAATAAAAAAAAAATTCTGTACCCTTTTCATAACCATACTGTCACATGACCCAGGTCTTTCTCAGCCCATCACCAGGAGGAGTTTCTAGTCCACTGTTGCTGGTCTAATGTTCAAAAAAATAAACAGCGTACAGAATGCAGAGAAAAAATATATAATTAATATCAAATAAATGAGTGGTCCCCAAACTGCTGTCCGGGTGTCGGGTGCAGCCCTTTGTTTGCCTCTATACTGTCCTTGGGGCACTTTTCCTCCCACTGATGCAAGACACTATTCCTCCCACTGACACCAACAATGGGGCATAATTCCTGTTACTGACATCAACAATGGGACACTGTTCTTCCCACTGATATCAACAACAGGGCACTGTTCCTCCCACTGACACCAATGAAGGGGCACTATTCCTCCCACTGACACCAATGATGGGGCACTATTACTTGCACCGACACCAATGATGGGACACTATTCCTGCCACTGACACAAACGACGGGGCACTATTCCTCCCACTGACGCCAATAATGATATTGATAGGACGGTGGTACATCACATCAGATGTTTGTCTGCTTGTCTGCTGTCCATCTTCTTCCACAAATTCCAGGATTTCCTACATGCTGTACAGCTTCCCCTCTGCTGTTTATTTAAAATTTTTAGGGACTACATATCCCATGGTACTTTGCTGCCTGCAAGCAGTGATTCCTGTACTGACTCTGAATTCTGAAACTCCTCCTTCTTAGCACATCTGTAGTTCAGAAGGCAGGCTCTGTAAATTCTGTGACACAGCAGTGCTTTTCACAGGGCATAGGGCATACGTAGGCAAAAGGCATAGTGAATACATGTCACAGAATTCAGGGAAGTAAATGTGTGGGGATCGACAAACTAAGGCCGGCCATACGCGGCTCGAACTGGTAATTGGCAAGTTGAATGTACTAAGTTGATCAATCAATCAACTAGGGTACAACCAATTATTGATTGCAGCTGCTATAGCCACTAGCAATAATCACTGTCTTCTCCTAGCGGGGATGGCCCCCTCCCTGTCTGTGTTGATGGGGGAATTGTGCAAATTTCTGCATGAAAGAAATTCGCACCATGTATAGCTATACATTTATATTTTTACATTTATAGCTGTATTGTTCAAATTAAAAGGAGGAGGCTAGGAATAATAAAAATACAACGTGGAATATATATATATATATATATATATATATATATATATACATACACACACACACACACACACACACACACACACACACACACACACACACACACAGTTTGTGTTTACATTTTTTGCATAGATATGCTTTATTTAATACAATATTTTGATACTATGTTTAGCAGATTCATTCAGTACAGTTTTGTATGCTTTCCCCCCATCAGACAAGCATGGAGGAGAGTGATTTTTTTCTGGACTGATATTTGTAAAAAAAAAGTAATTGTTGGCCTCAGTTTTAAAACTTGCTGCATCACGTATTATACTTGACATCCCCAATACAATAGTTTTCACTTCCTTCATATCAGTAAATCATGGTACAAGTACATGAACAGATGTCATCATGTTGATAGGACATCAAGTGCTTCAATCATGGTAGATTAGCTAAATCATCGTACCCAGGGTTGTGGAGCAACACCTATTGAAATACTACAGGTGCTGTTTCACAATAGCAGCCTAACTCCTGCAAGCCTGCTGTCTGCCAGGAATATACCCTTGCTTCTGTGAGAATCCCCGATGGAAATAATTAAAGGCTTGGACATCTGCCAATAACAACAACCAACAATGTGAAATTCTACCTGAACAGCGGGAGTGCCTGTGATACGAGCCTGCAGCCTATTCTTATGTAATAAGGGCTGGTGCGAGAAAGCCTGTTCCAATAATTAGTACTTAACAGTGGATCTGGAAGAGATACTCCCACATCTGGGGACTCACAGAAGACAGAGTTCATAGACTAGACAGAACTTACAGTCCCTGAAGATTCAGCCTTAAATTTGGCAGAAAGTATAGATTTTGCACTGGTTGTTATATTTTTTTTTACTGATAAAGTGATGTTTGATATTCCTATGGGAATGCATGTTTTGCCCTAAATCGGTTTACCTTCTAAAGTGCAATGCTATATATCGAAATTACATACCCAGTGCTCAGTTTTTCTTCAGATCCATGAGAAAAATGTCAGTTGTCACACAGAGCTCTGGTCATTTGTGCCTGAGAAATACCAAGACGTCTTTAAATTGATGTACAAGGATTTTGTTCAGCCAAACAAGTCATTACAGATGCTTGGTCTGCAGAGTGTGTTTGCTTAGCATCACTTTAAAATGTTTGTAGGGCTTTTAGAATATTTTTATGATGAGACTTTTTCTGCCCTTATGAATAAGTCTTCTTGGGCAGATCCTATCCATGGCTGGGGCAGCTTCAAGCATGAGGGCAACTTGTTGTGCTACATCCAGCATGTGTCAAACTGAGCCCTTACTCTGTTCTTTATCACAGTGTTTCTCACTTTTTTTCAGTCAAGTCACCCTTTAAATTCTGCACTCTATTCAACAATGTAAAAAACTAAACTGATAGTTTTTTTACATTGTTTTGCAATGCTACTTTTACTAAATGCAGCATCATCTACACCAGGGGTGCTCAACCTTTTAAAGAGAGAGGGCCACTAACATGATTTGGTAACCGCTCAAGGGCCACAATGAAATGGTTCATAATTTATAATTTTTATTTTGGATAGCATAATGAACACTTTCCTCCTGCAGCTCCTGCAGGTGTTTGGGAGAGGAGGAGAAGCTGTCTTTCAGCGGTTGCAGGAGGAAAATGGAGAGGACTGATTCCTGTATTTGCCCACGCAGCCCCTCCTGTCTAGGTGTAAAACATGTGACAGGGAGGCCGCATAGGCCCCCTGGAACATGTGGTGGGGTCACCATTGCAACCCCTCACACTACACTGATGGTTGGGAGGGTGTGGTAAAAACACGGCTCAACAATGTGGTTTTATCTCTCCCCGATCCAACAGTGTAAACGAGCCCTTACTGTCCCGAGCCCCTTATAAAGCTGCTCTTACACTGATGTGTTGTGGTTTACAAATGCCTGTGAGTTGGCTGTGCTTTGCCATAGACTCCTATTATATCTTCCGGGTGTGGTGCACTTTCAGAGAGCACAGCAAGCCCGCAAGATAAAATAGAAGTGTGCCCGGTTTGGGGTCGAGGGCCACATGAAAGGGCTCCAAGGGCTATGTGTGGCCCTCAGGCCGCAGGTTGAGCACCCCTGATCTACACATAGGCCACTGTACATTAGAGGTGATTTATTTTTACAAGCAATATACCTTTGTACACTGGTAATGACTAGTATTTGAGCGTTTCTTTCCTCCCTCGTTTCTCTCCCTCTTTCAGCAAACGTAACCCCAATGCTGACAGAGAGGGCAGGGTTGGGGCAAACAGGGAAGTCTTCAGGCAGGCAGCAGGTCTGCATGGTGCCCAAGATTGTAATTTTGCACAGAGATGTGTCGGGCAGGGGGTGCTTTTCTAGGTGTGGAGAAACCATGGAAAAAAAAAAGAGATTTTTTTTTCTTTTCTCCTTCTCTCTTCTTTTTATTTCCTTTCTTTCTGTAGTTTTTTTTTTCTGTTGGAGGGGTCCCTTTGTCAAATAATGGATTTTTATAAGTATATAATTTTAGGTTAAGGCATTAACTGCCAGTGAATCTACATATTGCAAGGGTGTGAATTGTAGCACTATATGTAGAGACGGTATAACGTTTTTTATTTTTATTTTTTTTAAATCGAAAAAAAAATAGTGGTCTGTCTCAACTTTGTAGCTACCACTTTTGCTGGACAGCTTGGTCTGTTAAAGGAAGTTAAAAATAGCAGATCTACTGACTGGATCAACAGCTCAAAATAAAGACAAAAACGGCATAAAATAATGCAGCTACCATATTTACCCACTTAAGGACCGCCCCACGCAGATATACTGCGGCAGGGAGGCCCTCCTGCACAAAATCATATACGGCACATGATTTTGCGCAGTGGGTCTGGGGCACACACGTGCCGCCAGTGACCCGTTTCCAATGTGATTGGACACAGGAGAGGCAGAATGGTGGTCTGCCTATGTAAACAAGGCAGACAGCCATTATTTGAGGGGGGAAGATGGAGATCTTTTGTTTCTGCTAAACAAAAACATGGATCTCTGTGTTCCATCAGTCACAGCATTCCCCCACAGTTTGAAAGCACTCTCTAGGAGCACATTTAATTCCTAGATTGCCTCTGATGTTAACCCCTTCCCTGCCAGTGTCATTAGTACAGTTACAGTGCATATTATTTAGCAGCGATTACTGTATTAGTGGCACTGGTCCCCAAAAAGTGTCAAAAGTGTCAATTAGGGGTCCGATTTGTCCACTACAATGTCAATATAAAAATCACTGAACGCCGCCCTTACTAGTAAAATTTTTTTTTAACAGTTATAAAAACATCCCCTAGTTTGTAGACGCTATAATAACTTTTGCACAAATTAATCGATCAATATACACTTATTGCGATTTTTTACCAAAAATATGTAGCAGAATACATATTGCCTAAATTCATGAAGAAATTTGATTTTTTTTAAAGGTATTGGATATGTTTTATAGCTTAAAAAAATATTGTTTTTTTTAAATAAAATTGACGGCTTTTTTTGTTTATAGAGCAAAAAAAAAACCTCTAAAAAGCTCTATTTGTGGGGGAAAAAAACCCCATCAATTTTATTTGTGTACAGCATTGCGCGAAGTGTGCTATTGTCCGTTAAAGTAATGCAGTGCCGTATCGCAAAAAAATGGGCTGGTCATGAAGGGAGTAAACCTTCCGGGGCTAACGTGGATAAGAATTGGCAAGCTGAAAAATAATATTTGTTTATTTTTGTGTTTAATACTGATTTGAATTGGATGTAAACCTGCTTCTTTAAAGTTGAGCTGCAGTGTTTTCTTATCTCTCTTCAAAGCACTATGTCCCGTAGCTGTCTCCTGCTCCGTTCTTCTGTTATCAGCCTGCTAACTCCTGACAAGTTCTCCATCAAGTGAGATAAAAGCAGCCTGAGTTTTGTGTTGGGGAGGATGCTATAAATAGATTAGCAGAGTGCTGAACTATTCAACAGACAGTTCTGAAAGTCTCTACCTATGAGGAGAGGGGGTGTGTGCCTTTCCTCCAATCAGCTGTCTTGGCTGTATGCCCAGGCCTCACTGCAGTGCTAACCAGGAGGAGAAAATCTCCTAACATAATCTGAACTTTCTAAAGCAGCCATCACTAAATGGCAGCCAGCTGTATGAGCACAGCCTGCGCAATGCTCCTGCCCAGACCAGAAGGCCGCCAGTGTAGTAGCAGTCATTGTTTTGCTGGGACCGCGGGTTGCCCAAAAGGCAGTGACATTGCGTGTGTGCGCCCCGCTTCCTGCTCCTGACCTCGGCTCTCGCTCCCACTCCCGGCTGGCCATGACGTCATGTGCGCCGAATGTGCTGACTCCTACCCTGAAGTTATGTGGGGCAGAATTTGTTAAGGGGCACACTGATTTAGTTGTGTCCATCAGAGTGCCCCTTAACATAACATGTGCCCATCAGCGTGCCTCCTTAACATAACATGTACTCATTAGCATGCCTCCACTAACATATGACGGGCGGCACAGTGGTGTAGTGGTTATCACTCTCGCCTAGCAGTAAAAAGGGTCGCTGGTTTGAATCCCAACCATGACACTACCTGCTTGGTGTTTGCATGTTCTCCCTGTGTGGGTTTCCTCCAGGTACTCCGGTTTCCTCCCACACTCCAAAAGACATGCAGGTAGGGTAATTGGCTTCTGTCCAAAATTGGCCCTAGTATATGAATGGAGACCTTGGATTTTGGGCTCCTTGAGGGTAGGGACCGATGTGAGTGTGCAATGTACAGGGATAGGGACAATTGTAGACACTCACTCAGGTTGAACTGGATGGACTGGTGTCTTTATTCAACCTCACTATGTAACTATATATGCCCATCAGTGTGCCCCCTTAACATGAAATGTGCCCATGAGCATGCCCCTTATTTTAGGCACGCTGATGGGAAAATTTTATGTTAAAGGGGCATGCTGATGGGCAAATTGTATGTTAAGGGGCACTATGATGGGCACATATGTTAGTATATTAGTGGGGGCATACTAATGGGCATATATTATGTTAAGGGAGCACGCTGATGGGGACACCTGATATAAGGGGGTACTCTGGTTGTGGCAACTGATTTATGGGGTTAGTCTGATGGGGGCACCCCATGTAATGAATTACGCTGGTAGTGGCACCTGATGTAAGGGGGGACACTATTGGGGACATTTACATAGTATTACCAGAGTGGGTGGAGGAAACAGTAAGAAAAGTGTCAGAGAGAGTACAGCTTGTGTCAAAAAATGAAAGAAGATACGTACAATCTTTCATGGCACAGACTTGTGATTCAGACCTTGGCAAAAATTATTTAGTTACCGGACCGCCTTCAATTTTAATTCACTTCGACTGTTCTAAAGAATATAAAGCTAAAGACAGCAGATATAGATGTAAAACTCATGTAGGAGGATTTCTTTCATCCCTGTGTATCATCTGAGGCTGTTCACTTCACTGGGTATATGTGAGGGTTTACATCCACTTTAACCACTTGAGGACCGCCGTATTGCCATTGTACGTCAGCACAATGGCACAGGCAGGCATAATCACGTACATCTACGTGATTGCCTTCCAGCGGGTGGGGGGTCCGATCGGACCCCCTCCCGCTGGTTACGGCGGTCCGATTCGGTCCAGGAGCGCTCCGTGATGAGGGGATGGCCGTTGGTTTTCGGCCACCCCCTCTGGATCGCTCCTGGCCAATGAGAAGCTTCCTCCCCTGTGTATTGTTTACACAGGAAGGAGGAAGTGATGTCATTCTCCTCGGGGCGGTCTTTTTGACCGGACTACGAGGAGAAGAGTAAAAGTAAGTCTGCACGAACACTACACTGACATGTAGGTACACACAGGCACACAAACCCCCCCCGATCCCCCCCCCGATCGCCCCCCGATCCCCCCCCCCGCCCCCCCTCCCCCCCCAGTCACAGTGTCACTGATTGCATTGATCATTTCTTTACTGATCAATGCATTCAGTGTCAGTTGTGACAGTAAAAACTGTCAGGACAGTTAGTGTTAGGTCCAGGGTAGCCCCCTATCACCCCCCAATAAAGATTTAACCCCCTGATTGCCCCTAGAGTTAACCCTTTCACCCCCTTTTGCCAGTGTCACTAAGCGATCATTTTTCTGATCGCTGCATGTGTCGCTAGGTAGCTAGTTATTTTTTTAGGTTCACCGCCAGGTTTTTATATCGCTAGGTACCCCGATATACTACCCAATAATGTTTTTAACCCCCTGATTGCCGCTAGTTAACCCTTTCACCCCCTTTTGCCAGTGTCACTAAGCGATCGTTTTTCTGATCGCTGCATTAGTGTCGCTACAGTCGCTAGGTAGCTAGTTATTTTTTTAGGTTCACCGCCAGGTTTTTATAGCGCTAGGTACCCCGATATACTACCCAATAATGTTTTTAACCCCCTGATTGCCGCTAGTTAACCCTTTCACCCCCTTTTGCCAGTGTCACTAAGCGATCATTTTTCTGATCGCTGCATGTGTCGCTAGGTAGCTAGTTATTTTTTTAGGTTCACCGCCAGGTTTTTATATCGCTAGGTACCCCGATATACTACCCAATAATGTTTTTAACCCCCTGATTGCCGCTAGTTAACCCTTTCACCCCCTTTTGCCAGTGTCACTAAGCGATCGTTTTTCTGATCGCTGCATTAGTGTCGCTACAGTCGCTAGGTAGCTAGTTATTTTTTTAGGTTCACCGCCAGGTTTTTATAGCGCTAGGTACCCCGATATACTACACAATAATGGTTTTAACCCCCTGATTTCCGCTAGTTAACCCTTTCACCCCCTTTTGCCAGTGTCACTAAGCGATAATTTTTCTGAACGCTGCATCAGTGTCGCTAGTGTCGCTAGGTAGCTAGTTAACTAGGCTCCCAAAAAGTCCCCCACATGTGGTATCCCCGTACTCGGGAGAAGCAGCAGAATTTATTTTGGGGTGTAATTTGACTTCTGCCCATAGCATGTGTGAGCAATATATCATTTAGTGACAACTTTGTGCAAAAAAAAAAAAGTTTGTAATATTCCCGCAACTTTTGGCAAAATATAAAATATTCCATGGACTCAACATGCCTCTCAGTAAATAGCTTGGGGTGTCTACTTTCCAAAATGGGGTCATTTGGGGGGGTTTTGTGCTATTTTGGCATTTTATGGCCTTCGAAACTGTGATAGGTAGTGAGGAGTTAAATCAAAAATTTGCACCCTTAGAAATCCTGAAGGTGGTGATTGGTTTTCGGGGTGCCGTGCGCGACTAGACTCCCAAAAAGTCCCACACATGTGGTATCCCCGTACTCGGGAGAAGCAGCAGAATGTATTTTGGGGTGTCATTTCACATATAACCATGGCATGTGTGAGCAATATATCATTTAGTGACAACTTTTTGTAAAAAAAATTTTTTTTTTTTTTTTTTTGTCATTATTCAATCCCTTAGGACAAAAAAAATAAATATTCAATGGGCTCAACATACCCATCAGCAATTTCCTTGGGGTGTCTACTTTCCAAAATGGGGTCATTTGGGGGGGATTTGTACTGCCCTGCCATTTTAGCACCTCAAGAAATGAGATAGACAGTCATAAATTAAAAGCTGTGTAAATTCCAGAAAATGTACTCTAGTTTGTAGACGCTATAACTTTTGCGCAAACCAAAAAATATACGCTTATTGACATTTTTTTTACTAAAGACATGTGGCTGAATAAATTTTGCCCTCAATGTATGACTAAAATTTAGTTTATTCGATTTTTCTTATAACAAAAAGAAGAAAATATCATTTTTTTTCAAAATTTTCGCTCTTTTTCCATTTATATCGCAAAAAATAAAAATCGCAGAGGCAATCAAATACCATCAAAAGAAAGCTCTATTTGTGGGAAGAAAAGGACGCAAATTTCGTTTGGGTGCAATATTGCATGACCGCGCAATTACCAGTTAAAGCAGCGCAGTGCGAAATTGCAAAAACACCTCTGGTCCTTAAGGTATTTATTGGTCCGGAGCTGAAGTGGTTAAGTAACACAACTTCTGTAGGGCTTTTCTGTGCTTCCAGACTGTCAATACAGTAGACTGGGAATGAGAAGCACCAGCCTGATGAGCACATCTCTCTGTCACTCTGCTCTCTCAATCTGTCATCATGTTCTTGTTAGCACATGAGCACTGCAGCACACCAAAGCTGTGATTGTTGGTGGACATGGCGAAGTCAGAGCACACAAACTCCTTTCAGCTTTGGCCAAGGAGAGAAGATGTTTCTAAATTCTGTCGGATAAGAAGTCCTGATATTTTATAGGAAAGGAATTTTCTGAAGAATGAATCTAAAATAATTCAGAATGTGTATATCTGAGAAGACTAACCACAATCATTTATATGATTCAAAATAAAAACTATACAGCGTCATGTTATTTTGCTAGTGATCTAATTAATTAAATGTGTAGTTGTATGCTGTTTTCTTGTACTTAATTCTGTTTAATCAAAGTAGTATAACTTTTGTTATATGCTTTGTGTATGCCCATCTAGATGCCCAGCATTCATTCAAAATTTTGATTATTTATGCAACCTAAACCACCGCTCAAAAGCAGAAATTGGTATTGTAAGTTAATACCACCCTCTAGGGTCTACGTGAAGGTAACAGTCCTTTATTTAATGAAATCTTGCTATGTTTACTGATAACCACTCCTTCTTACTCTTTTATGTATGAGGAGTCTGCATGATTAAAACAAAATCACATCAAAATGCAGACACTGTCTTGTCTTTGTTAGGTCAAATGTATCAATCACTAGTGCCGGGAGAAGCGGTTCTGTCTCCTCCTTTTTTTTTCTCTTCCAGATATGACCTACACAACATCTCCATGTCATTTTAACATTGTAAACATCCTTCCAGTTTTGATAGCAGTATGGATGAACACTCGCTTTGATTGCCAATACTTTCTGGTTGCTACAGAGTTAACTCATACAGCAACAACATGGGAAGTCTATAACCAATCAGATTCAACAGGCACAAAGCAGTTACTATAGTGTGTGTTGCTGTCCAAGGTCCTGCAGTTCTGAAGTGCTCCATACACAAATGTTCTCTCCTATGCTGAACCTCACAGCTGGCTCACGGCGCTCAACACGAGTCCACTGCTTCTGCTGTGTATTCTGCAAATATTGTTCACAGGTGGGGCGTTAAACCCAATTTACTTGATTGCCATGGAAATATAGCACCTGTTCCTTCCCATCAATGTGCAAGGCGTACATATGACATAACCATTCAGTTGTTATGAACGCTGTTATATTGGAGTATGTGCTGAAAATATTATTTTTCACTAATTAAGAACAGTGTACATGTAGACATATCAAGCAAGAAGAGAACATACGTTGTAAAGGCTAAACAAATGTATCCTGCATATGTGGCAAATAAACTGGTGTTGTTTTGGTATATGCTGATTCTAAAGCCGCGTACACATGGGCGGATTGTATGGCCTACTTAGTCCGTCATACAATCCGACGGACAGTCCGTCATACTTTCGAATGAACGGACTTGACCACACACGGATGCACAAACAGTCCGTCGAAAGCTTGCGCAATGACGTGTACAGCACGTACGACGGGACTAGAAATAGGAAGTCCAATACACAGCAATGCAACCTTCCGCCGTGTAAATCCTTTCTGAGCATGCGCCATTCTTAGTCCGTCGAACTAGCCTACTCACGAGCGGATTGTCCGCTGAAACCAAAGTATGACGGACAGTATTACGGAAATTCCGAAATACTTAGTACGCCAGACTGCACGCTGAAAAAGTCCGCTGAAGCCCACACACGAGCGGACTGTCCGCTGAAATGTGTTTTGACGGACTAAGTAGGCCATACAGTCCGCCCGTGTGTACGCGGCCTAAGATTTACCCCTTTTTTAATGCAGAAGCATACCCTCAACAACCCTTGTATGCTTAAGCTCATCTCAAAGTAGAACTGAAGGCAAAACTTTTTAAAATATAATTTTAGATAGAGTAAGGGAGAGTT
Source organism: Lithobates pipiens (assembly GCF_037356315.1). NCBI lineage: Eukaryota > Metazoa > Chordata > Amphibia > Anura > Ranidae > Lithobates > Lithobates pipiens. The sequence goes on along the minus strand of NW_027507764.1, from coordinate 435,908,697 downwards.
TTAACTACTGGCAGAGGTTTTTTTTTTACCATCTGTGTCCATTGGGAAGGTTTTCCTGTCCCATAGGCAAAACATGGAGTGAGAGGAGGCACAGACATCCATAGACAGCAAAGACCTTAATCAAATCCCAGTTAGAACAGGTGTTCTAATCCCTCTCTACTCTATTCAAAATTAAAAAATAACATTTTGCCTTTAGTTATACCAGCCTTTCTCAACATTTTCAACACAGAGGAACCATTGAAATTGTTCTCCAGTCTCAGAGAACCCCTGCTAAAAATTAGAAATGTACAACTCATGATACATTAGTGTGATGGACATTGGGAAGAATGGTCCTCACACGTGTGGTCATTGGGGAGAATTATCTCCTTACAGATCGCTAAAAAGATCATTGGTGTCAGTGGGAATTTATCTGAGAGCAGACATTTCTGAATGCTGAAGGAACCCATAGCAACCTCTGGAGGAACCCTAGAGTTCCACAGGAACTGGTTGAGAACCACCGAGTTATAAATGAAAGACAAAGTGAACTCTGGATGCTTTGGCCAAAAACATGCAGGCAGAGGGCAGCTGATCATTCTCTGATGCTTGAATTTTGGATAATTCTTGCTGCCTCAGATGAAATTCAAGCAATGCCTTGCTGTCACTGCTCCATTTAACAAAAGGTGATTGTTGAATCAACTTTTGTTGAAGGAGCCTTTTGGAAAATTGTTGGCCAAACAGCACCAGCATCCAGTAAGGTACAAGCATTGTTCAGGTATTCTGAATTCAGGTACTAAATTGATTGTGAGGACTCAAGGATTCTTTACCTTCAGGCACTCTATGCATGAGGGTAAAAAAAACACCTCAGCTCCCCAAATACTTACCTTATCTCCATCACGATCCAGCGATGTGCATGAAAGCCTCGGCTCTCCAGGAACTCTCCCTCTTCATTGGCTAAGACAGCAGCCATCTGCTGTCAATCACAGCTAGTGAGCCAATGAGGAGAGAGAGGGGGTGGGCCAAGCTATGGCTCTGTGTGTGAATGGACATGCTGAGCAGGTGCTCAAGAGCGAGCCTGCTTGGGTGGCCACTATTGCAAGCTTCTTTCTCTTGGGAAACTTGGCAGGAGGGATGGGTCAGGAAAACGGTGGGGACCCAAGAAGAGGAGGATCAGGGCTGCTCTGTGCAAAACTGCTGCACAGAGCAGGGAAGTATGAAATGTTTATTTAAAAAATAAATTGCCTTTAATATCACTTCCAGAATGCACACTTGCAGTAAGGACTCTTGTTCTCACAACTAATATTAAAGGTTACATTTTAGTCACTTTGGGGAGATTTTCCCCTTACTCCCTGTTGCTTTCCTGGGGATACAAAGGTACAATAAAATCTCACTGACAGTGACATACATAGCAGAGACTATAAATCTTTGCCATTCAATCTAAGTTTTGAATGGAGTTGCACTTTGTGCTCCTAAAACTGAAACCTAAATGTAATGGGAGTAAATGCTGAGTTGTAAGAGCAGCTGCTCCTTGTCTGGGTTTGAGCCCATGATCTCTCTGGTTCTAGACATGTCTCTGTTGATTAGACTGGGGCTGCAGGTGTCTTGCCATGCTTCCACTTTGAACTCAAGCTGCCTTTATGTCCTCCTCTTCCAGCTTTCTTAGGTTACAAGAGCAGTCTAAAATGTAGTTGATGCTGTTCTATGGTTTTGGCCTTATGCCACCTGTGTTTGTATGTCTGTCTAAAAATCCCCTGCTTTTGGCAGCCAGTCTTAAAATGTGTTTCTTATTTTGCACACAAACTTTTTTCTTCTTGAATTTTGTGCTGTTTGTATCCTGTCAATCTCTGTCTGCCTCTCCATTGTTTGTCCTTTGTGTCTCATAGTGTCCTATGTTTTCTACTTCATTGTGTTTTGTATGAGCTTATGATGTCTTTCTGCTTGTATTGCTCTGTGCTCCTGGCACCCAGTGTATTCCATCATCTTGTGTCTTCGTGTCTCCATTGTATCTTCTGTGTCTTAGGTCTGCCATGTGCACTCCTTTTTCTTACAGGTCTTGGACTCTTCTGTCCCCTTTTATCTTTTATCTGTACCTTTTTATCCCCTAGTGCCTCCTGATCTGGGACCCTGTGTATTCCATCTCCTTCGGTCTCTTCTATGTCTTAGCTCTGCCATGTGAACTCCTTTTTATCTTGTATCCATTCCCTGTTCAGGTACCCTGTGTTTTACATCTCACACTTTGCGATTCTTGTGCCTCGTGATCCATGGTAGAAGCATCTGATTTTCTTTGCAAGATGACCAGCAGTTTGTGATAATAGCTCAGTGTTCAGATTGTACAAGAATCCTTGAGAGCAGGAAAATTGCAACAATAAGTTCAGTGACATTAGCAACACATTGGGGATGAATGATAAAACTGGAGCAAGAGAAAATTATGTTTATTGTAGCTTACATATTCTTTCCTTGGGGAGGGTAACATTTGTTTTTCCCTCTCTTTTCTCCATACATTTACAGCATGTAAAATAAGTATTGAACATGTCACCATTTTTATAGGTAAATATATTTCTTGTTTCAATGTTTTTAATTGAAGTTTTACAAGAACAGAGAAAATAAAAAAGAACAATATGAAATGACAAGTAATCAGAACATGTCATACAATAAGACACATTATCAGTACACTGAATATTAGCGTATGGTTATCAGAATGGCAGATAATATTGAGCCGAATAGGTAATGGTGCACCTGAGCGCAGGATAAGGGACATTGTCTCCTCCCCCGATACCCCATCTGGGACCAAACTGTGTCATTTATATCCTAAATTGTGATTCCGAGAGTTTTATTTTGGTTACCAGGCATGTATGTAATGTTGATGAGTTACCTTTGTATAGTAGATATCATACACTCCTATTCTCACATTGAATAGGTGCAAAAGTTTAACTTACGTCAACCTGAGGTTTAAGGATTTAATGAGGTTTAATTCGTTTAGTATTCCTTGTCATAAACGTAGAACAAAATATAACAATAGAATAGTATCACATTAATGACAGATGAGGACTTCATAGAAAAGAGAGAGAAAAAGAAAGGAAACAGAAGGATAAGAGAAAAAAGGGAAGAATCAAAAAGGATAAGTCTACAGTCTCTATCAGGTAAATATATTTCTAAAGGTGCTATTCACATGAAAATGTCACCATATGTCAGTAACAACCAATGCAATCCATATATACAAGGAAACCAAAAGCAACAAATTCAGAAATTAAGTTATGTGTAATTAAATGGAATGACACAGGGAAAATATTGAATGCATGAAGAAAGGGAGGTGCAAAAATGCATGATAAGCCAAGACACCTGCTGAAATCTGTCAGTAATTAGAAAGCAACCCTACCCCTTATCAGTGCAAATTAATATCAGCTGATTTAGTCTTAACTGATGGCCTATAAAAAGATGTCCCATTACTAAGGTGTCACACAAGAAACATCTCATGATGGGTAAAAGCAAAGAGCTCTCTCAAGACCTTTGCATCCTTATTGTTGCAACACATACTGATGGCATTGGTTACGGAAGGATTTCTAAACTTCTGAATGTTCCAGTGAGCACTGCTGGGGCCATTATCTGAAAGTGGAAAGAACATCATTTCACCATAAACCGGCCATGACCAAGTGCTCCTCGCAAGATGTCTCAGTGAGAAGTGAAAATAATTATCAGAAGTGTTGTCCAAGAGCCCAGGAACACTTGTGGGAAGCTTCAGAAAAACCCGGAATTCAAAGAAAAAAATAGTACTACAAGTAAAGCACTCAACGGCCGTGGCCTGTATGCACACTCATCGTGCAAGACTCCATTGCTGAAGAAAAAGCAGGCTGAAGCTCATTTAAAGTTAAAGTAAAAAAACTGCGCAACATTTAGACAAGCCTGTGAAATACTGGGAGAATATAGTCTGGTCAGATGAGACCAGAATTGAACTCTTTGGATCCCATAAGGCTCCGTTCACACAGGGGCAACTTGTCCAGGCGACTTAGCCGCCTGACAAGTCGCGCTCCGTTCTGTACTATGGAATCGTTCTAATAGGAGCGACTCAAGCCGCTCCGACTTAGAAAAAGGTTCCTGTACTATTTTTGGGGCGACTTCAGGCGACTTGCATTGACTTCTATACAGAAGTCGTTTTGCAAGTCGCGGCTGAAGTCGTGTGCAGGTCGCGTCTGTGAGTCGCGCTGCAAGTCGTGCCACCCCTGTGTGAACCGAGCCTAATACACACCATGTTTGCAGGTCAAATGGCACTGCACATCACCATAAAAACACCACACCAACAGTGAAGTTTGGAGGTGGGAACTGGTACTCTACTGGCAAACCTCATATCATTGAAGGAAGCATGAATGGAAAAATGTACCAAGACATTCTTGATAAAAATCTGCTGTCATCTATAGGGATAAAGAAAATGAAATGAGGGTGGACATTTCAGCAAGACAATGATCCCAAACACAAAGCCAAGCAAACTCTTAATTGTTTTTAAAGAAAGAAAGAAGAAAAATAAAGCTGCTAGAATGGCCCAGCCAATCACCTGACTTGAATCCAGTAGAAAATCTATGAAAAGAACTAAAGATCAGAGTTCATAGAAGAGGCTCATGGAACCTTCAAGATTTGAAGGCTGATTGTGTGGGAAAATGGGCTAAAATCATACCTAAGCAATGCATGCGACATCTTGAAGCTAATATTACCAACGAAGAATTTTGTACAAAGTATTAAATACATTTCAGTTAGCGTGTTCAATACTTTTTCCCTGTGTCATTCCATTTTATTAAACAAAACTTAATTTCTGAACTTATTTGTTTTGGTTTCTTTGTACCTGTGTATAGGTATGCAACCACGTGCATAGGTTGTTAACGACACGTGGTAAACATTTCATGTCAATAACACCTTTTAGAAATATAAATGTTCCATACCATTCAAATTGTTGTGGTGCATTTTTCTGCATGTTGACATGCATTACGTTAGTTCATTCATTTGTATGGACTGGCTAAAACACTAAAGTGCACCAAAAAAGTATTATTTTTCATAACAGAGCACACCACAGCACAAAGCAGGTATATTTGTAAGGTGCATTAGGGTGTCATTAAAAAGTAAATACTTTGCACTGCATGAATGGCCATAATGGCTTCACAGTTCAATGGTGCTATCAAAGTCTACTACTTAAATTTATTGCATTGGGGTGTCATTAAGTATGAATAGCTTTTCAGCACATCATTGCTCATAACATGCGTTTTTTGCGTGTTGCAATAATACAGTGCAACAGTGTGAGCCAAGCCTAGTACTTAGAGGAACGGTAGTCTGCTCACATAATTTGTAATAAGAACACCTTTGCAATTCTCAAGCTTCCCTCCAACCACTTTGCATATTATTTTATATACAGTGAATATAGAAAGTCTACACACCCCTGTTAAAATGTCAGGTTTCTGTGATGTAAAAAAATGAGACAAGGAAAATTCAGAACTTTTCCACCTTTTAATTAAGGCTTATAAGCTGTACAACTCAATTGAAAAACAAACTGAAATATTTTAAGGGGGGGGGGGGGGGTGGAAAGTAAAAATCAAAAACTAAAATAATGTGGTTGCACACCCTCCTCTAACTGTGGATGTAGCCGTGTTCATAATTAAGCAATCACATTCAAGCTCATGTTAAATAGGAGTCAGTACACATCTGCCATCATTTAAAGTGCCTCTGATTACCTCCAAATAAAGTTCAACTGTTCTAATAGGTCTTTCCTGACATTTTCTTAGTCGCATCTTACAGCAAAAGCCATGGTCCGCAGAGAGATTCCAAAGCATCAGAGGGACCTCATTGTTAAAAGGTATAAAACTGGAGAAGGGTACAAAATAATTTCCTGTGCATTAGATATACCATGGAACACAGTGAAGACATCATCAAGTGGGAAAATATGACACAACAGTGACATTACCAAGAACTGGATGTCCCTCTAAAAGTTATGAAAAGACGAGAAGAAAACCGGTCAGGGAGGCTGTCAGGAGGCCTACAGCAACATTAAAGGAGCTGCAGCAGTATCTGGCAAGTACTGGCTGTGTGGTACATGTGACAACAATCAACTGTATTATTTATATGGCTGGGCTATGGGATAGAGTGGCAAGACCAAAGCCTTTTCTTAAAAAAGAAAAACATCCAAGCCCGGCTAAATTTGGCAAAAACACATCTGAAGTTTCCCAAAAGCATGTGGGAAAATGTGTTCTGGTCTGATGAAACCAAGGTTGAACTTTTTGGCCATAATTCCAAAAGATATGTTTGCCGCACAAACAACACTGCACATCACGAAAAGAACTCCACACCCACAGTGAAGCATGGTGGTGGCAGCATCATGTTCTGCCCTGTTTTTTTTTCAGCTGGAACAGGGGCCATAGTATAGGTAGAGGGAATTATGAACAGTTCCAAATACTAGTCAATATTGGCACAAAACCTTCAGGCTTCTGCTAGAAAGAGGAACTTCATCTTTCAGCATGACAATGACCCAAAGCATACATCCAAACCAACAAAGGAATGGTATCACCAGAAGAAGATTACATTTTAGGAATGGCCCAGCCAGAGGCCAGACCTAAATCTGATTGGAAATCTGTGGGGTGATCTGAAGAGGGCTGTGCACAGGAGCTCCTCCTCACAATCTGACAGATTTGGAGTGTTTTTGCAAAGAGTGGGAAAATATTGCCAAGTCAAAATGTGCCATGCTGATAGACTCATATCCAGAAAGAGTGCTGTAATAAAATCAAAAGGTGCTTCAACAAAGTAACAGTTTAAGGGTGTGCACACTTATGCAGCCATATTATTTTATTTTTTTATTTTTACTTCCCTCTACCTAAAAGATTTCAGTTTGTTGTTCAACTGAGTTGTACAGTTTATAGGTCACATTAAAGGTGGAAAAAGTTCTGAAAGGATTTGTCTTTGTCTCATTTTTTTACATCACCGAAACCTGACATTTTAACAGGGGTGTGCAGACTTTTTATATCCACTGTATACTGTGATTCTGTACTTGCCAAATATGCTGTATAAATCTCCCTCCACTGAGTCTGGTTGCATTCATTTTAACTGTGGGCAGCTGAAGCTGCTGCCCGTTCACTTCCTGGATTCACACAAAATCACAGAGGCACACCTCCATCTCTGCAGCTCTCTGGCCCTCTTATGGCTCAACCCCCTCCCTTCCTGGCAAGTTCTCACAAGACTGAGAGAGAGAGCTGTGCATGATCTCATAGGCCTAGGCCTTTTTAACAGACAAACAGGAAATGGGCTGTATAAGGTATTTACTGGCATAAAAAAAGGTTTTACTATCCAAAGTTAAAACAACAAGGGCAGAAGGTTTAATAGATAGAAAGATGAAAAAATGACTGAAGATCCACTTTAACTGCAAATCTTATAAATAGCTGGACATAAATACAAATCCCTTAGTAGTTCAAGCTCTGGATTGGGGAAAAGGCCCTGCCCCCCCCCCCCCCCCCCCCACACACACACACTGTAAGGGTTAAATGCTTATTAACTCTTGGGATAGAGGTAGAGGCTGTATTATTTACCTTGCGTCTTACTTTGGCAGGCTACAGCACTCCCCACTTCTCTCGAGTGCTCTAGTCCGGTGGTCTCTGAACTGTGGCCCGGGGGCCAGATATGACCTTTTGCTTGCCTTTATCTGACCCTTAAGGTGCTATTTCACCAGCTGACACCATCAATGAGACACTATTTTTCAAATTGATGTCAACAGTGGGGCACTATTTCTCCCATTAGAACCAATAATGGGGCACTGATGCCAGGCGGTATCTTCTCACACTGGCCACAGTCCGGCCCCTCTAAAGTCTGAAGGACAGTAAACTGGCCTTCAGCTTAGAAAGTTTAGAGACCCTTGCTCTAGAATGTGTGTGGTCCCCCAGCATCATAACATACAGTGTAGGACTATTAGTGCCGGTTCACAGCAGGAATAGCACAGGAATGTGCAGTTCTGTGTGGTGCTACTTTAGCCCATTCATTTTGAATAGGCTGAAATCGCACAGCATCGCAGCAGACATAGTGCAGACATAGTGCAGACGCTCTGCATGTGAGGTTGCAAGTGCGTGACCACAAGCTGGAGCACCTTAGAGAGGAGATTGTGCAGATGGTTGCACGGATGGAGGGAGCCTGCCATAGTAAGGTATTACACCTTATTCCTCACCCACTAGGCTTCACAAGCATTTAAGTGTGTGGAGTGGCGGATGCATGGCCCACTGCAAGTGTATTTTTTCCTTGTGCCTGGAGTTTGGCTTTAAAACGGCTCTCTATGTGCATTGCTGTGTATTTAGCTGTTTGCCTGGAGTTCAGCCATAAACTCTGCAAGGTGCCTTTGTCTCACTTACCTATATTTTCGGAATGTAAAATAAATAAAACCACTGATAAAAATTGATCAATGAAAAGTTGAGTTAAAGCATAATCATTTGCTGACTAGCTCAGGACAAAAATATAAGCCGCCACGCTTGACGAGGAACACTCATTTTTATCTGTTGCATTAGTCAATTAACTGTATAATTTGACTTTTTTTCCAAATTCTTTGTTTTTATTTGTACGATACTGTGCAGCAAGGCAAACAAAGAAATATGTGCAGTAAATATTATTCCACTTAAAACACTGAAATTGATATTAGTAGTCTTGTCCTGCTTTCTTCCCAAACCTTAATAGTCGTGTGTATTGTTATCAGAAGTATTTTCCTCGTTTTTGTTTTATGCATCCAGCTTCAGTGCAGCATCTTCTACAAAGGCAAAGCAACGTCTGTCCTGTCATTACTGGCAGCTTAGGTTTCACTTCTGTGATTTCAAAGCTTTAAATATTCAACATATTCATTTATTAGGTGGAGGGTGAATAGTATTACCATAATTTTTCATTTGTTGTCATATACTCAGTTGCTAATGCTGGGTATCGGGGACAGCCAAGCCTTGTATCAGTTTTAAATTAAACAAATTGACTATCAACATTAATTTGCATTTACAAAGATACATTACTGTTATCACAGCTTGAAGCCCACTTTCCAAAATCTAGAATGGAATAAGGTGGAGGAAGAAATCAGCATTCAATTTATTGCAGAAAATGTTTAATTTTCGCTTTTTTTTTTTTTCATAAGTTAGTTCATGAAATGTAAAACAGAAGGTATCAAAATTATGTAGATTAAGCTTATTATTATTAATTTTATTATGATTTTTCACAAGAGCTTTAAGTAAAAATTGAAAATGTTATAAGTGAGGATACAATCGGATTTGTATCAATCATATGAGTCGTAATGGGAATATTCTTTATTTCATTGTTGAGCAGTAATGAATTAATGGCAATTGAACTGTTTACTACACAGTTTGACTAGTGCTAGAAAAAAGTACCCCCGGGTAAATTGCATGCTGGTCTAAGAGCAGTCAACTGCCCTATATCTGAGTACACACAACCATGGGGGTAATTGTATGGTGCCTCTTTATAAAGGTGCAGAATGGTTAGTTCTCCGGTGTTCATTTTTATATATTTATCTGTTTTGTGCCTTTGACCGTGACATTTCATTTTTGGGATTTTAGTAGCTAGTTTGCCTATAGACCATCCCTCTGAAGCTGGCTATACACCATACTGGTTTTCATTTGGGAAATTACATTAATTCTAAAATCAGACGTTAAAAGCAAAGGAAATACTGAAGTACTTTCAAACAACATTCCTCAAGTCATTGAATGTATTGATATTTTTCGTATAAAGGTTTGTTTGAAAACCTATTGGAGTATGGCCAGTTTGAGAGCACTTAGTTGATTTCTATGAAAACAACATTTTCTTTAGACCTCCTACATCATTCATTCATAAATAGCACTGGCACAGGGAATGGCATAGCATTACCAGCTCACACTAGACTCAGCGTTGTTGATTTTCTAAAACTGGAGAGTGCATGGTACAACTGGTGCAGCTGTGCATGGTAGCCAATCAGCTTCAAATGTCAGCTTGTTCAGTTAAAGTGTTACTAAACCTAAAAAAGTTTTTTTACCTTAATGCATTGCTTGCATTAAGGTAAAAAAATGTTTTCAGTTTCCTTGTGTCCCCCTTCCCTGTGTGAAGGGGAAGATAGGGGAGAAGAGATCAGCACTGTGCAGGGCTGCATCTTTTCTCCCCCTACTTCCTCTTTACACTGCATTTGAGCAGCAACAGGAGCCATTGGCTCTTGCTGCTGTCAATCAGAGTAAGTGGGGGGGGGGGGGGCGGCCTAAGTCCCACTGTGTAAGTCTATGGAGAGCGGCTCTGTTGACACACAGATCAGGAGCGTGGTGACTACCTCTCCCCATATGGCTATGGTAGTCCCGTAGAAGAAGAGGAGGATCGGGGCCACTCTGAGCAATACCACTGCCAAGAGCAGGTAAGTAGGACATGTTTGTTATTTTAGTAAAAAAAATAAAAATATGAGTTTAGTAATACTTTAAGCTTTGACAAAAAAAACTGGACGCTGATTGGTTTCTATGCAGAGCTGCACCAGATTTTGCACTCTCCCGTTTTAGTAAATCGACCCCAGTGTGCCCACTCCCACATGCACTCATCAAGAAAGCAATGTCGCAGATACTCAGATCAAAAGACTGCTGTGTGTTCCATCCGGGACAGAAGACTGGCGTACTCCCATTAGGAGAGGTGATCCACTCAAGAGACCGCACTCCATGTTGGAGTCCAAAGGCCAGGAGAGCTCAGAGAGCTGGATCTGACAAGAGCAATCGAGCTGCTGAAGAGAAAAATAGGTGGCTTGGCAATTTCATTACCCTGTGTGGGCAACTATTTTTGTAAGCTTTCTTGTTTTGGGGGGAGCACCAGTCTCCCCCCAAAAAAGTTAAAATCTACAAATACTGTAGCTGCTGACTTTTAATAAAAGCACACCTGCCTTCCCCTGGACCCAGGGCTGTCCTCACCTGAGCCAATTCTTAAATCAGCTTCAGGTCCAGGTGCCATCATATTAACTAGGGGAAACTGACAGTGAAATGTCATAGCTTCACAGCAAGCTTCCCACTGGGTATGCACAAGCTGCACTGCACTTTGAGAATGATCTCATAGTCTTCTGGGACCTGTGATGTGTCTCAGAATGCTGCAGGGGAAGGAGGGAAGCCAAACTTCTGCTTGAATCGCCAAGTGATCTGATCAGGAAATAGGGGATTGAGTACCTGTCAAAATCTGCTACCTGCTCCCCTTCCCCCAAAAAAGTGCCAAATGTGAAGGAGGAGGGGAGGAAGAAAAGGGGCAGAACTTCCCCTTTTGGGTGAAGTTCTGCTTTAAAACAGTTCGGATTGGCATGTATTTACTAAAATGCCACTACCACTGAGCTAAACAACTCCCATATCACAGTATGTATCAGTTTATCTAAAACAATTTGTTTAAAGTGGAAGTAAACCCTCCTGTTGTTTTCTGCCAAGGAAGCTGCCATCTTGGCTTCTGTTTAAACTTCAACTGCCATGATGCTGCATATGTGATCAGTTATGACATCAGCCATTGGATGATTTGACAGATTGGTTGAGAGCACAACCAATGTGGTAGTTGCATTTCTGGCACATGCTGGGAATTTAACTGTTTTTTTAAACCGTTAAATTGATGGGTTTACGTCCACTTTAATGTCATGGCCATGAGTGCTTCAGTAGAGAGTCAGTACTGGACCTGATCCACTGTAGCTATAGTTTATGCTCTTACTTATAGCCCAAGCTGTTCTGGATAATAACAGGGAAGCTCCAACTGCCTTAATTGTTATCCAATCAGCAGAAAGTAAAGTACAATTAGTCTGATCAACCAATCAGAATTCACCTTTCATTGATTTGACTGCTGTACACAAAAGCCTTGCTGTTATTTATTGGAGAACATACTTTGTACTACCATTGCACTTTGCACTGCTCTTTTGAGTAAAATTGTATGTGCTGAAGATTGTGAAATGTTACTGGATTTGTTGGGCAATTGCCTCAGGAAGGGAAGGATCCAGAAAGTGTAAAAATTAAGTACTACCCAAAATCGCTTATATATATATATATATATATATATATATATATATATATATATATATATATATATATATATATATATATATATATATATATATATATGGTATTTTGTGGAGGGTGATAAGGAGACCTTTAAATAGAAATCTGGTTGTGTCCAACTTCAGTGACATTCTACTACTGAAAAGTTTCCTCACCAGTTTCTATTGCTTTGAGTCTGTCAGATTTGTGTCATTAGATTCTCCTGCGGCAGCGAGCATTAGCGTTCATTAGGGAACTTTTATAGAGGCCGGAATTCATAGCAGGGTGCCGCAGCTAAATATAGCCATTTAGGCAAAGATGACCTAATCACTGACTGACTACCCCAAAGAGAATATTTAGTTGATGTAATGTAATTCTGATTATTCATAACTACGGCCAGAAGGAAGAAGAATAAAGGTGTAGGCTTTATGGTTATTTTTAGACATACAAGTACATGTAAAATCTGTCAGATTGAGGTAAATCTTATGTTGTTCTGAAAAAACTTTTTTTCTGTGTAGTTAGTAATTACATAACGTATGTATATGGGATCAGCAATTTTTTTCATTACATATGCGTGTCCTGCTTACTGCTGTGCAGAGCTGCACGATTCTGGATAAAATGAGAATCACAATTTTTTTACTTAGAATAAATCATCATCTTTCACATTATACAAAAAAATTGGGCTAACTTTACTGTTTAGTTTTTTTATTACTTAATTGAAGTGTATTTTTCCCCCCAAAAATTGCATTTGAAAGACCACTGCGCAAATACAGTGTGACATAAAATATTGCAACAACTGCCACATAATTCTCTAGGGTCTCTGCTAAATATATATATCTATTTTTATATAATATAATAATAATAATAATAATTAAATATTAATAATTAAATATAATAATAATAATAATAATACTATATCTTTTTCTGACACTTGTTGCTTACAAGTTAAAAACAGTATTTTCTGATATAAAATCTATGTGGGACCCCCAAATATTATATATATATATATATATATATATATATATATATATATATATATATGTGTGTGTGTGTGTGTGTGTCTGTATATATATATATATATATATATATATATATATATAAATATATATGTGTGTGTGTATATATATATATATATATATATATATATATATATATATATATATATAAATATATATATGTGTGTGTGTGTATATATATATATATATATATATATATATATATATATATATATATATAATATTTGGGGGTCCCAAGTAGATTTTATATCAGAAAACACTGTTTTTAACTTGAAAGCAAGAAGTGTCAGAAAAAGGCTTAGTCTTTAAAAGAGAAGTATGGGTTTTGCTTTTTTTGCCCATTTATGCTTACCTAAGTGGATGCAGCATCGGTTTGATGCTGCATCTGCCCCCACCGTCTCTGCACTGAGAACTGAGCGATCGAATATCGTTTGATGGCTCGGTTCGCATAGATCCCTGAAAGGAGAGCTGCTGACTGTCAATCAGCAGCTCTCCTTTCTGCTCCTCCACGCTCATTGGAGCGTTGAGCTGTGTAGGGGCGGGGAGCAGCCGTCTGTCTCTCAGTGACTCGGTGAGAGGCTGATACAAGCATCAGTCCAGGCAGCTGGCAGATCCTGACTTCATTGTCATGATGGTGCGGTGCCTGAACTGATTTGTACTCCTGTGAGCCATAGGAGAAGCCCAGCCAGACAAGCTCAGGTGGGGGATTTCCTACCCCACAGCTGCATGTACAAAAAGGGACAAGGATGCTTGACGCAAAGAATTCTCGCTACATTGCGTATATGCAGCTGCGGAAAGGGGAATCCCCTTATTGTAATTGATTGGCCGGGCATTGACAGTTTCCTTTCTTTCTGGAATAGGTAACTGAACCCACACTCATTACTGCTCCCTATATGGCTATGTAATGTTGTTTAAGTGGTTAGACCTTTTAGCAGTGGTTGAAAAGCAGAAAGGAAAAAAAGGAAAAACATTTATTAAAACAAAAGAATTCAGCCCCCCTCTCAGCATTGATGACCTTTAGGCATGTTTTGCAGCTCTCAGTAATCCTGACATGAGGGTAAAGGTGATATGTGATTGCCCTTATTATACCTTACAGGTAACCTGTAATCTTCAATCCTAACCAATCACAATCAATAAAGAAGCATGTTGTGTAACGTATTCTGCATGTTTAGTGCATGAAGATGCATTTTAAGTCTGCTTTTTTCTTCCTTTAACTGGTGAATCATTATGGACCTCATCACCATTCCCCATTCATTCCAGACAATGAGAAAATATTGCAAGATGTTTTCTTGGGAAGAATTAACTGTTTCATTTCAACAACAGGATAATATTATGTCTTAACAGAGAGGCTGAATGATTTTAGTGAAATCTCCCTCTAGTGGCTAATTGACAAATCTCTCATGTTAACATATTATTAGAACAAATGGAAAAAACAAGCATTTTACGGTTTGTATTGCCATCCTAGTGTCCATCACTTTCCATCTGTCAGGAAACCAGTGATGGAATACTGTTGAAAATATTATAACTACCAGATAGTAAACTCCAGAGTATATGCAATATAAGTATGTTTATTGTTTATCATCGAGGAGTGCAACAAATAGTGAGCAAACTGAAATACCAACAAGGACACAGCAACTAACAAGTGGTACACAGTATGGAGTTTAAGCAGTGATGGTAGGACTGGGAACCAACAAGTCAATGTATCAGGCAGGATACAAAGAAATGTAACGGATTAGGGCAGATAACAAATAATTAGCCGGTTGGTGCAGCCAGGCTCACATGATGATAGATGATACAAATTGATGACTGCAGGAAAAACTCATTCATGCCTCCCCAAATAACAGGCAGACTATTACACAGTGCCACCAGCAGGTGAATTGGGGAAGGACAGATTTCTGATACTGTCCCTCTGTCATTGCAGTAGAAAATAAGAGAAAATCTCTCCAACTGAGGCAGAAACCATAGTAAAACATATTTTATCAAAATTCCTTCTTTTTTGTTTTATATCTCTTCAGAAAGCAAAAAGAGACATTTCACTTTACTGCCAAATTCAGTGACACCTTTGGTGTCGGAATTTGACATAGTGTCTTCAGGACGGAAAGTGAGTAATTTCACTAATGGGTATATATACTTTGGTAAACACCTGACAGAGACTTTACTTGCAGACCACCCCATACACATATATGGCGATGGAGCGCCCACTCTGCGCCAGATCACGCACATTTACATGATCCGGCATTTATGGCTAGGGGGCTGATTCGATACAGCACAAGTCAGTCAGCAGGTCCCAGACAATGATTTTTGGCTGGGACCTGCTGGTCAGCTTAGCGAATCCCAGAACTGACTAAGTGACACTGACATCACCAGTGGCACAGTAATTAGTGCAAATACTATACATTGTCACTGTACCAATGACACTGGCTGGGAAGGGATTAACATCTAAGGACAGTGAAAGGGTTAACTGTGTGCCTAACAATGTTTAGTGTGTGCTGCCTTTACTAGTGGCTGATTTTTTCCAAAAAAAAGGCCTCATCTCTGCTTTGTATTTCAATTTAATTTTCATTTATATACCGTAATAAAAAAACAAAAAACTCAGTAATGATCAAATACAACCAAAATAAAACTCTATTTGTGTAAAAAAAAAAAAAAAGACAAATTTAATTTGCGTACAGCGTTGAATGACTGCACAATAGCCAGTTAAAGTAGCGCAGTGCCGAATAGCAAAAAATGCTGCAGTCATGAATGGGGTAAAATCTTCCAGTGGTCAAGTGGTTAACTTTTCCTCACTCATGCTGCTAAAATAACTCAAAATATGTGCTCACTGAAAGTAAACTTTATACATAACGCATCCCTAGCCCATAACTCTTAACTAGCCATACGTAAATGTATTTCCAGTTTTGCAGGCAGTTTTGGATAACGCCTACTTTATATTTGGCTCATTCTTTTAAACTGGTCACAATTTAATTAATTTTTTTCTGAAAAATCCAAAACTGATACATTCTTCTACTATTAGAGACTGCTGAGGAGGTCATGTTTACTGTAATTAACACTTGTCTGTACTGTGCTGGCAGAACTCATTACCAGTTGTAAACTAGATTTGACCACTGCATGTCTTAAAGGGTTAAAGATCTAGAAGCTGGCCTTTTTGTATTGTATGTTATTGAGAAGCAACTCGTGTCCCTCACTGTCAGTGAAGACAGATTGAGTTTTCCTTCTTTTCAAATTGTTTAGAGTAGATTGCAGTTTGCCAAAGGCTTGCTCCAAATAAACATTTAGAAAGGTAAAAAAAAAAAAAAAAAAAAAAATTTTTTTTTTAGGTAAACTGTGGCAATGGGAACACATAACTAATGTGTATAGTGTTTTTTATATCAACTTGACTGCACATTGGAAATCCACTTTAAACATAACATTCATGTATACAGATGAGCTGTAAGTAATGTCATCTGTGTGCTATATAATGGAACTAAAGTCTAGTTGTGCCGCAGCTTCATAACCTCATAGCGGTGTATATGATAACAGAAACAGCTTCAAATGACAGGTATCATATGTCCTTTTATCGCTGCGTACACAGTTGATCAAATCTTTACACAAACCTGCAGCAGGTTTTTTATGACTTTCAGGTTAAAGACACATGCTAAACTACAGAGTCGATCAATCTTGTATCCCAGGGGCCACATGAGATTTGCTTTTACAGTCTTGCTGATATATATTCATTTACTCATCTATGACCTGTAACTCCTACGTTCTCTATCTTATTTCCTTTTCTTTTCTTTTTTTACTTTGCTCAGCTTACATTAACACATCTGCACTTGCTAACAAAATGTAAAACAAAAGCTTGTTTGTGTGTAATATAATTCTGAAATATAAGGGTTTAGGCAAACACCTCAATACACACCTTAAATAAGATAAAAAAAAATTTATATATATATATATATATATATATATATATATATATATACACACGGTATATATATATATATATATATATATATATATATATATATATATATATATATATATATATATATAAATATATATATATTCTGTATATACATATACACACACACACACACACACACACACACACACACATTTTTTTTCTTTTGTATGTGGTCCTTGTACCCACATATTATGAAGTGATGCTTACTGACACTATACACTCAATAAAATGATAAAACAAAGCCTTCCATTATTAAGTTTTGTAATCCTCACTTGTAAAAGTATGCTCTTCACAGTTAGGAGAAATGCCACAGCTGAGCGCTTTGAACTTAAAGTCAACCAGTACTAATACAAAGGCACTCATTAACAAAGTTTTAAATGCAAATGCTTGTAAATAAATCATGTATCTGATAACATCAAGGCTTTAAAGGCAATGCGTGATGCATTTTCAGCTAGCACATATTCTGAGTTAATTTTGCAGTACTTACCTTAAAGCGGAAGTGTCCCTCTGATAAAACTTCAAGCAGACAGGATATTTTTTGCAGACGAAACATGCAACCTCTCTTCTGCATATAAGCATGCATACGGGCACACCCTAAACACCCCGTGTGGTGCTGATCCCCTCTGCTTTCTGGCGATCCCTGTCCTACCTGCAGTGCTTCCAGCTTCCTCCTCTGCTCTCCCACAGGCTGCTGTGGGGGATGTTTCAGGATGGAGAGCAGGGGAAGGGGCCAGTAAATATTGCATTTATCACTAGCTTCCTTTTCTAAATGAACACAGTGAGTGATCTGTACCGATCACTCCTGTGTTCAATCTTTACTGAACATAGTAAACTATATTTATTATGCTTCAGTTTGTGAATGAACAGGAAGTCAATCAGCACAGAGCACTACCCATTCAGTGCAGTTGAGGCTGCAGGGAAAGGGACTGAGCCCAGTCTGAGCACCTCGAACACAGATTTACCATTTAGCACAAGCACCTTTATATCATTACATTGGGACTGTTTAAGATTTTCTATATCGTTTACACCTAGCATGTTGGATTGTTTCTTTTTTCATTTTTTGCTATCCAGCAAGTTTTTACTGCAGTTGGTGAAATACATTTTAATTTATTTAGATTATTATCCATTTGGCACTTAGCGCTATCTATACATAAGCCTATAATATAGCTTACCTACAGGTAGTGAAAATATCTCCTGAACCTGTACAGTTTAGGAGATATCACTCGCCCATGCGCTCTGAAGGAACAGCCCACGTGCTCCGTTCCTTCCAAGCTGGTGCCGTGAACACTGGCGTGGAAGTGACATCATTGTGGCTCTGGCCAATCACTGTGCCGGAGCCCACAAACCCAAAAGAAGCTCTGGGAAAGATGATAGCCATGACAGGGATCTGCCGGGACCGCTTCAACATCTTCGTTCTAAGGTTAGTATTTCATAATGAGCTAGTATGCGATGCATGCTAGCTCATTATGCCTTTGTCTAGCAGGGTCTTTTTTTTGTGGAGGTTTACAACCTCTTTAAGTGGGGGGAGTTTCCCAGTGATATCAGTGGTTGCCAGAGATACAGCTTCATTGGGAACCAGTGACAGCTGGAAATATTCCATAAATGATTTTGGGCTCCCACTAAACAAGGGGCTGAATAAGCTAACATTTGGTTTGAACCTAGGTACCGTGTTTCTCGGAAGATAAGACCTACCCTGAAAATAAGCTCTACTGTGATTTTCAGAGAGGGCTACAATATAATCTCTACCCCGAAAATAGGCCCTAGTTTAAAGTGGTGGTAAAATCCTAGAATGCACTGTATTACAGAATTATGAAAACTGTGTATGTTTCTGTAATCTGTTTGTGTTAAATATCTTCTTATAACTCGGCGCTCAGCTGACGTCCCGCCACTCTCCTCCTCTTCTCCCAGCTGTCAGTGGGGGATCTCGCCCCCCCCTCTGCAGTTTTTGGAGCGAGAAAGAGAGGTCCGGCACTATAAGCCCACGTACACATGGTCGAAGATTTTGCCAACCAAATCCGTCGGATTTTGTCTGTTGGATTTAGTCCGACGGATTGTGTCCGAAACTGTTGCATACACATGGTCGGGCCAAGTTGTCTGATTTAGCGGTTGCCAAGAACGCGGTGACGTAATTTCGTTACGATGGGACTACATTCAAGCTAGTAGCCAATAGCTTTGATGTAGGAATTTGATCTGAGCATGCGTGGCACTTGGTCCGATCAAAATTCGCTACACATGATCGGATTATCTCCGACCGGCCCAGTTGGTAGGGAAATATTTCCAACATGTTGGAAAATTGGGTCCGACGGAGATTCGGACGGAATCAGTCCGATGCATACCACACACAGTCTGATTATCTGAAGACACGGTCCGATAAGACGCATTCCGACGGATTCTCCCACCGTGTGTACGCGGCATTAGAAGGTATTTATCACAAATAGATTGCAGAAACATTATATAATACTGTAATACAATGCATTCTAGGATTTTACAAACACTATTACTCAGTTCCACTGGCCACTGGGGATTCCTGACAGGCAGGGAGGGAGAGGGGGAGAGAAGACAGCACATGACAAGCCCTACCCCGAAAATAAGCTCTACTGTGTCCTTTGTTGCCAAAATTAATATAAGACCTGGGCTTATTTTGTGGGAAACACGGTATATACTAAATTGTCAGCTTATCCCTACTTCTGGCATTTGCTGTAGTGATCTTGGCAGTGTTTGATATAAGTCACCGAGCTGTCTATAGCATACATGGCCTCTCCTATTAAGCACTGAAATTATTTCCCTATAGCTACCAATCTAATTTAAAATTACAGGTCAAGTTGAAATCTGATTGGTAGCTGAGGGGAAGTAGCTCTATTTCTTGTAAAAACGTGCGATACATGAGGCATACAGTTTTTCTTAGCATACATTCCAACTTAGACTGCACCATGGTGCGGCATTGTGCTGTTCAATAAAGTTTACTTTTTAGAGTGTCATATTCCCCCTGACTCCTTATATAACATACATTTTGAAGTAAACATATGACCCGTAATACATTTATATTTTATACAATTAAAAAAAGAAAAAACATAAATCTACCCAGCTCAGATGCTTATAGTTATTTAAAATGAGTAATGCTAGTTAATGAATTCATGGGTTCAGCTGAAAAGCTGAGTCCTACATTTGATTTAAAAAGTAAAGTCCTTGTGTTCTGATTATTCTGCCTTCAAAAGGAGAATAAGAAGCAAAATTGGAAAGCAATTCATTGAAAGTCTGGGTTAGGTAAAGCTGCTGACCTACTCTGCAAGGTATAATTTCCATCTGTCTGTGCAAATCTGCTAAAATAGCTGTGAAATTGCTGCCCTTTGTTAACTTGCTCACAGCTGCACCTCTGCTGGATGCTGCAAGCAGGTTCACACCAAGTATTATAGGCTGCTACATGTGACAAAGCACAGTATGGTCACATTCCAACATAGATAGGTTTGTATCTGCCCTAAGTAGTGCAATTAGTTCAATAAAAAAAAAAAAAAATTCTGACAATGATCACAGCTCATATATCATTGAGTTTAGGTCACTGATATTGATGAATAAAAGTATTTTTAAACATATTTAAACATGAACAATGTTTGTCTTTTTATTCAGCTGGCGGGCTAAACAAAAAAAACAAACAGATTCCCTCACCCACACAAGCAAGACCCCTTTCACACTGACGGACCGTTCAGGCCTGTCAGTTTTGACGGCGGACCTGAATGGGCGCTCCATGCTGGTCTATGGAGCAACGGATGTCAGCGGAGATATGTCTGCTGACATCTGACCCGGTCTGCTCTGCCAAAAGCAGACGGATGGCCCTACGTCCGGATCCTTCGTTGGTGGATAAAATCGGGTGAGATCTGATGAAAATGGACATGCTGTCCATTTTCATCAAATCTCTCCATAGAGACCAGCGACGCTGGACAAGCCCCTCCCCGCTCAGTGAGCAGAGAGAGACCTGTCATCCGCCGGCTCAGGGGAGTTCAATGGAGAGATCTCCCGCTGAGCCGGCGGACAGAGGTGGATAGGTGCCTCGTGTGATAGGGGCCTTAGGTGGATAGATGAGTTCCCTCTAACGGGACATTGTATTCTGACAGTGGGATTCTCTACTGTCAGAAAACACTGATCCACTGTCAGAAAACGACTTCAGCTGCTGTTCGGTTTCCCAGCTTAATTGTTCTACAATAATCAACCTAGCAATCGACGTCTGTCAAACAGGGAGGGCCACATCCAGATCGAAGTTCCCTGCTGAGCCGGCCAAATTTTAATTTGTACACAGTTTAAAGCCTGGTACACACAAACTGACAGCTCTGGACAGAGCTGATGTACTAACAATCTGATGTTAGTACAGCAATCTCCCCTTCTGAGCTGTTGTGTTCTGACGGGATGCACGCCCGCCAGAACACTCCAATCAGTGCTCTGAGCCAATGGCTAAAAGAGCGCTGATCAGGAGCCAGTCAGCTGCTGTTTCTCCAACATGCTCGTCCGCCAGAAACCAGCTTCTTTTGGACTGGCTGACATACGCACGATCTGAATGTTGGCCAGTTTTTGGCCAATGTTTTCCGACATTCGACCCTTGTGTATGGGGCTTAAGGCTAGTTGTGTTAGACGGCCCTTTTTAAAATTATTGGGCTACAACATTCTTCAATGCATAAAATAAACTGCAGGCTGCATTTTTTCACAGTTCAGTGCACCACACCACCCAGGACGACATGCATTGTCATGCACTGTGGTGCATTGCGGTGCATGTGTGTTGTGAAGGTGCATTTGGGTGCCATTCAGAATGAATGGCACCATAACGCTTCAACAAAAAGCATCATGGATGGTGATAATGGGCAGTAATGCATTGCAACATGCATAAAAAACATGCTAAAGTGTGTAGACATTAATTTTAATGCATTTTCATTCATTACAATGAAAAATGCATCAGGAAAAAAGTGCATGGGTGTAAATAGTCTTACATATGTATGTATACATTATACAGGATTTATATAGTGCCACTTTGCACAGCACTTTACAATATAAAGGGAGACAGTTACAGTTACAATACAATATAATACAAGAGGGTTAAGAGGGACTTGCTCATAAGAGCTTACAATCTAATAGGATGGGGCAAGGGGTACAAAAGGTTATAACTGTGGGGGATGAATGTGTTAAAAGTTCAATTAGTTGGAGGTCTCTTTCCTGAAGAGATGGGTTTTCAGGGATCGCCTAAAGGCAGCCAGAGTAGGAGATAGCCAGACAGACTGAAGTAGAAAGTTCCAGAGGATGGGAGAGGCTCTGGATGGGTTCCTTCTTGGAGTCATTCAGCTGTGTATATAGCAGATCCAAATACTGCCTCTTAACAGCAAAGTGGTAGGATACATCAACAAGGGAGGTAGAGAACTGATTTAACTGTACCACTTACTGTCTTAAGGTGATAAATATGAGATTTGTATGCAATTTCATATTTCATAACTAAAAATAAAAAAATATGTTTAAACAAAATATATACGAGGCGTGTCTATTAAATAACAAGACTGATTAAATAACTCACCTTTAGTTATATGTATTACAAATGTAATGCTTGTCTCCTTCAATATATTGCCCATTTGCACTAATACATTGCTGTAGTCTTGTTTTCCACTGTTCGAAGGCATGGAGTAAATCTATTTCTGTCAGCTGTTTCAACACATCCGCCGTTTTCTCCTTTACTGCATCAACTGACTTAAAACTTGTCCCTTTAAGCACTGATTTAATTTTGGGAATTCATTCTCACGTTCCTCGCTGAATATTTCGTCCCACTCGAACAAATGTGCACAAGACAGGCCGTCATTCCTATAAGCTGTAGTAAGCATTTTAAAACATTCTGTTGGTGTTTTGTGCAATTTTACAAAAAATTTCAAATTGACAAGTTTTCAACTTTTAAACTTAGCATTTTTTCACACTACAGAAAACGCAACCAAACTAAATGACAACTCACAATCAACGTCCATAGAGTGTTGCTGCTTGTCATGCAGGTTCAAACATGTTTAAGGTCACCACACATGTAGAGTGTGGCTTCAGTTCCCCTCCCCCTGCTTTTTGAAAAGCTAAGCTTTGAATATTCAGAACTTTGAATGGATGTAGCTAAGCGAAGACTACAGATAAACAGGTAAAACTTATGTGGGAGAATTTGTTTCATCTCTGTGAATCAGACCAGTCACTGGGTATACATAGGGGTTTGCAACCACTTTAAGGGTTGGTTTACACCAGATGCAGTCTAAGGAGCTTTTATTCTGCATGAAAAACCCATGCACAGTGTTAAACATGAATTCCAATGGCCCTAGTTCACATCAGTGCAGTGTGTTCCAGTGCAGTCAACAAAAGTAGAACATGTTGTGTTTTTTTTGTATGACATGCATCTGGAATGCGGCAAACACATCAGAAATGCACCAGAATGCACATGTTCTAACTGAGATAAAGAAAAAAAAGAGGGACAAAACCCCTAAAAAAACGCACCTGAATGCATAAAATTTGTATATGCAGAAACACATATGGAATGTAGAAATTGTGGTGTGACGCGGCCTTAAATGCAGATCAGAGAATTAAACTGAATATGTGATGCCTACTATGGATGTTGCTGCATATTTTCTAGGGGTGCACCGAATGGGTTTTTTGCTGCCGAAACCGATACCGAAAATGAAAAATACACTAGGCCGAAAACCGAAACTGATACCAAAACAGTACCGATACCGAAACATATTTAAAAAAAATATATTTTTATTTTTATACAGGAGATGGTCAGAGACTGGAGACATGGTACAGGAGATGGTCAGAGACTGGGGATGTGGTACAGGAGATGGTCAGAGACTGGGGACGTGGTACAGGAGATGGTCAGAGACTGGGGACGTGGTACAGGAGACAAGGGGGAGGGGCTGTGTGTGACGGCTATTGAAATGAAAGCTGTGATGTTCCCGGCACTATGATTAAACAGGCGGCGGATGCGGCTTTCCTGCGCTACAGCACCAGGGGCGGGGGGTGGAGCCCCACCCCCACCCAGGCCACACCCCATTTTCGGCTCCATTATCGGCTGTTTTTCTCTTTCGGCAAATTGCCGAAAAGGGCATTTTTGGCCGATATGTTTCGGCGGCTGAAATTTCGGTGCATCCCTAATATTTTCCTGTTGTGCTTAATCAATAGGATAACTGCAGTGTAATTTTTAATACACAAGTATCTAGATATTACATATTCTGGGAAAATAAATAGTTCATACTGATTCCATAAGTAAGTATAACAGTGGATTCCAGCAAGTGTTCAGGGTTAAATGCCATGGCTAAATATGAGTCTAAACTCAGAATTTCAGCAGAAAAGTTTTTGAAAACACGGAAAGCTTCACAAAGTACTTCAGGTTTTAGGACGCAAGCGGGTCAAGGTAGGAAGTATTTGTAATGCTGTTTGTATAAAAGCCTTGCAGGATGTTGGCTTACACAAGTGCCGTGTGACCATAATCTAATGTGTATTGACATCCCGCAAGTTCGTAAAAATCACTTCAAATTTCTTTCTGACAGCAGCTACTGTCGCACTTCAAGGCTAATTGTAGCCTATTCAATTCAATCTTTTCACAAAAGAACTTTATTTCATTGCATTTTTGTGTGGTAAGTGTATAGGTACTTATGTGGCTTGGTAATTTCATTTATATGTTGGCTGATTTAAAGAATAACTTGAGAAAAAAAAAAACATCTCTCTGGGTAAGCACTGTACTTTGCAGAGATTTTAACAAACGTTGTTGCAGATTCCCGCCGTGGTTTCCCTGCGGTTGTTACGGTACGGTGCAGATTTGTTTTCCAGTTCGGGTGCAATTCAGGTGCGAATTTGTACTTGAAATCGCACCTTAAGGCTCGATTCACACCTATGCAATTTTAGTGCTTTTTGCATTTTGCAGATTTGCTCTATAGGAAACCATGTGAAATGGGCTGTAGTGCAAATCTGCAAAAAGCACTAAAAATGCATAGGTGTGAATCAAGCCTAACTGGACTGAACATACAGGACTCTTTTTAGCAGCCGGCCTGCAGATATGCAAACTGGCTCCATAGAGAAGGCTGCCTGTTCACGTGTCATGGGAATTGTATGTGGTTCAAAACCCATCCAGTTCAGCTGTATGTGAACAGAGCCTGAAGAAATAGCTGTCTGTTTGTCTGTGGCCATGTGAAGTGAAACTGAATGGTTTTATAGTTATCAGTCAGCTGCTGCACCTGCAGGGCTCTAATGAGGAAAGTTGAAGGGTCTGCATCAGTTTAGACATGATTTCCATTTGTATGACACTAAAACTTTTTTGCTGCTGGGGATACTCAAAATCTGATTAGTATCTTAGTGCAGACTTCTGGCAAAATCAGTAAACCAATCACAAGCAGGAAACAACATTTTTTTGGGGGGGCATTCTGTACACCATCTGTGTACAGACCACCTCCAGGTAGTCATATTGCATTGCATTTTACAGAAAATTACAGCGCTGCAGGTTGAAAAGGAAAGGTAATTTTTAGTAATGTTCAATTACAATCTGACATGTGTAACAATTGTTACACTTTATATTATTTTTTTCTCACAAACTTACCGTACTTACCATTTAACATGTTAAGTAGTTGAAAACTGGTGCAGAACAATATTTTAGCTGTATACACATATTTCTCTTAAAATCTGATTTTATCTTTATTGATGCCCTTGTTTTGCATACTTTTTTGCATACTTTTTTCTTTAATGTATTTTTATTTTTTTAATGGTATATTTGTATTAAGTGTATATACATAAAATCTGTTGCATTTCCCCTTTAATATATATATGAATCAACAAAAGTGCAGCCGATAACCAAAATATGACACAACTCAAAACATAATGAGTTAATAAATATATACCGGTGAAAAATTCTGTGAAAAAAAAGCATTCATATAAAATAGGGTCCCACAACAAGGAAATCACAAATATATTAATATAAGTGAGAGAACTCCACAATAGAAATAGTCCATCCACAGGTGAAGAGTGCTGATTGGATATCACACATGATCACTCCTATGTTCCAACACCAGACCACTAACATAAAGGTCATAAATGCATGAGGACTATCCAGGGTTACTGTCAGATGAACCTTCTCTGGCAGGTATCATAAATGGACCGCGGAGAGAGGAAAAGGACAGATAGAGCATTACTGTCATACAATTGTATTTATTTTATATGCTCGACTTCTAAAAACACCCATTGCAAAGGCATCTTATTCTTCTGTGGCAGTTCCAGCTTGGTCACCAAACCCAAGCTAGATAGGTCCTTCAAAATTGAATCCCACCATCAACTCCAACTCCAAGGGATACTTCAAGACCTTCGCTGCCTTTGGCTTGGTAGATGTGTGGGGGGAACTCAATCCCTCATATGTGATTATATCCAGTACTCTGCTTCTTATATTTGCTTTTCTAGAATGAACTACTTTTCGACCTGGTAACTCCCTCCACCAATGGGATAAGATAAAATTCTTTAGTAGCATAGTTTGTTCCCATCTGCCCTGGCATCTCCCATGGCTCATTTCTTCCATATCCCCCCTGTTAGAGATGCAACCTCCTTTAGTGTCTTCCACATTCGACACATTCAGGACTTAGTGGTGACATAGGGGTGATAAGAAAGGAATCATAGTGGTGGGGAATGCAGGCACCCCATGCTAGATGAGGCTGCAGCACAGAAACAGAGGAAAGATATTAAACCTGGGCTGCCAGAGAGGTAAAATTCCTCTTCTTTTATAGGGAAGTGCCAT
The DNA here is from genome assembly GCF_037356315.1 of Lithobates pipiens. NCBI lineage: Eukaryota > Metazoa > Chordata > Amphibia > Anura > Ranidae > Lithobates > Lithobates pipiens. Next base: position 435,881,997 of record NW_027507764.1, on the reverse strand, counting down.
GTCTCTTTAAAGTGCTGGAGCTGCAGGTTCTGTTTGATCGTTCCAGTGGCCTTCATGTCTCACAGATAGATGCCCAGCAACCATCAATGTTTCCTTCTTGTTGGACTACAATGAGGACACAAGAAGAAACATGGCCCCTCAAAGACTATTTGATGAAGATGGATATTGAATGTTCGTGCAGTGCTGTGGGGCCTTTTTTTTTAACAAACTTTATTGAGATGTCACACTCATAAAATTAAATTGCCATCTGTGTGGTACAAGGCAATGGATTGCCTCACACTGTGCTTTAAAAAGTACTACATGCAGTAATTGTTTTCAGTGCATTGCACCCGTGCACCATGGCAACACAGTGCGTTAAAAAAAAGTACTGCATGCCTTGTCCATGCGGTGGGACTATGCTGGAATAGCCACCCAACGCAGTCCCTCTGCATGTGGTATAAACATATCCTTAGGGCTCATATAGACTTGTGGTTAGGGGATGTAAAAAATCTGCCTTTAAGACGTGTTTTTAGTGCTCCCCAACCCCCCCCCCCCCCTTCTTAAGCTGTAAAGGCAGCAGACGGGGGTGTTCACATGCCCACAGCAAATTAGCACTCCTGTCACGTTCAGTGGGCAGCAAACCCATTTTGAACATAGATCGCTTTTCAGAGGAGTTGCGGTTTATATGCACTTCTTAAGCCTTAGAGGTGCCCTGTTTCTTCTTGTGTTCTCAGCATATCCTGACTCCACATGGGAGTGTGCAGTAGCTGCCCAAGAGATTCAACCTTGTGAACAAATTTAGTACTGAATTACCATACTTCCTCTGTGATTCTGGGACTTGTGATGCTGGTGCCCTATTGGTCTTCAGAACACCTTTCCTGCTCCTCATCTCTATAAATAAGGGGGGGGGGGTGTTGCTCTGTAGTAGCCAAGGAGACTCAAGGCAGGGCTGACAAGCAGCTCATTGGATTTATGTCAGGATCAACAGGGGTTTTTCTATACTTGCAGCTTATATACAGACAAAACATGGAGAAATGTGCATGTATTGTACATTTATTTTGCCCAGATATACACTTTCTTTTGAGTGCAATTTTGTGGTAAGCATTAGCAAAATACAGAATTTTCATCTAGCTGTTGTAAAATTGTTTCACTGTGTACTCTATGGCAAATATTTCTGGTTTTCTCATATTGTGGATGTTATTTTGTTTGTTTTAGATATCAGAGACATATGCCTTCCTTCCCAGAGAAGCTGTGACAAGATTCCTAATGAGCTGCTCAGAGTGTCAGAAAAGAATGCACTTAAACCCAGATGGAGCTGATCACAAAGGTACTGTGAGAGCAATGGTCAGTGATTGAAAGTGACCCACCTGCTTTACAGGGCGAGAGGTATAGCTGGTTCACTTAGCACATGCTATTCATAGGAGAATACTTTCCGACATTACAGTTATGTACGTGCTAATTCAATATAGCCAATACAGCCAACCATGGTTTATGTAATTAGGTTGCCAAAAAATAGTTGGTTGGCTGTTAGCACTGTTTAAGTGTTATTAGTGTGTAAGTCAATAAATAACCCTGTAACTGGTAACTGCTTTCTTCATATGTTCCTTTTGAGCCATCACCTAAAGCATTGCAATTTGGACGTTAAACTAGGTCATGCCCACCTGCTGGGCAATTCTCCATAGCACCTGGAGCACGTTTGAGGCAATGCTACATTGAAATCTGCAACCTCTGTATCACTCCAGTGTGATTTCCAAGCCCATACACTTCTACCTTACTAGATCCAGTTCTGTCTCTGGTGAAATTGGAAACAGAAGCCTCAAGTTTACATAATTATATATATATATACATATATATATATATATATATATATATATATATATATATATACTATTTTACTAAAAGCATTTAGATTTAGACCAGTACACAAAGCAAGGTCAGGAAAGACATGGATGAGCGATTTTGGGGTGGAGGAACTTGAGAGGTCTGCACAATCCTGACCTGAACCCAATAAAACACCTTTGAGATGAGTTAAAGCAAAGACTGGGAGCCAGGCCTTCTTGTCCCACATCAGTGCCTTTCCTCACTAATGCACGTTTGAAAGAATGGTCAGTCATTCCCATAGACACACTCATAAACCTTGTGGACAGCCTTCCCAGAAGAGTTGAAGCTGTTATAGCTGCAAAGGGTGGGCCAACTCAGTATTAAACCCTATGGACTAAGACTGGGATGCCATTAAAGTTCATGTGCATGTAAAGGCAGACGCCCTACTACTTTTGGCAATATAGTGTATATATTATATATATATATATATATATATATATATATATATATATATATATATACACACACACACACACACACACACACACACACACACACACACACACACACACACACACACACACACACACACACACACACCTATATTATTGCTAGAGACAAAGGGAACAGAAACAGGACAGAATAAGGGAGAAGCTGGGGTTGAAAATTTAACAGAACAGGGGAAACAAGCCCTGGAGAATGAGGAGGTATGTCCAACAGTGATGCAAAGAAAAAAAATGCTTATTAGATTAACCACTTGACCTCAGGAAGATTTACCCCCCTACATGACCAGGACATTTTTTGCTATATGGCACTGCGTTACTTTAACTGACAATTGCGCAGTAATGCAACGCTTTACCCAAATTAAATTTGTCATTTTTTTCACACAAATAGGGCTTTCTTTTGGTGGTATTTGACCATCACTACGTTTTTATTTTATGCGCTAAAAACAAAAAAGTCAGTCGATTTTGAAAAAAAAAACAATATTTTTTACTTTCTGCTATAAAACATATCAAATAAAAAAATTTAAAACAATCTAATTTCTTCATAAATTTAGGCCAATATGTATACTGTTACATATTGTCAACAAAAATCCCGTTAATCTTATTATGATTGGTTTGCGCACAAGTTATAGCATCTACAACTATGGTATATATACCGGATTATTTTTTTTATTTTCTTATACTAGTAATGGGGCGATCAGGGACTTATAGCGGGACTGGGATATTGTGGTGGACAATATGACACTATCTGACACTTTGTGGGAACCAGTGACACTAATACAGTGATCAGTGCACTGTCACTGTACTTATGACACTGACTGAGAAGGGGTTAAATATCTAGGAAGACCAAAGGGTTAAATGTGTGCCTAACCAGTGTTTTTGTGTGTACAGTGTGCTGCTTTCACTAAGGGATGTGCTGGATTTTATTCCCTGTTTTGCAGGGAAACAAAATCAAGCACATCCCCACTTCCCCACTGACAGAACGGATCTCTGCATTGTTTACATATGCAGAGTTTTGTCCAGTGTGTCTCCTCACCAATCAGCGGGAGTTGGCGGACATCCATTGGCCGGCACCCACTGACATATATATATATATATATATATATATATATATATATATATATAATTCTGCACAGTAAATCTGCTATAGTAATATATTAAGTGGTTAATAGAGCATAATCCAAGATGTATAACTTGGAAAACTATTGAATAACTTCTGGTCCTTGTGTTTCTGAGACAAATGCCTTTTTTTTTTTAAATAAAACTGTTCCATAACTTTAGTTTGTGTCTTGATTTAAAATAGAATTTTTAACTAAAGTTTATTTTTTTTCCATTTAAATAGTAATATTGTCCATCAGAATCAGAATCCATTTTTGTTTTGCTGTTCTAGTAGTAGTCACCAGGACATTTCCGATGAAATCTCTTCAGTTTGATATAGACAGCAGTGGAAACCCTTTTTTTTAGTAAAGTAGTAAAGAGCCTCATTCCTTGTCAGCAGAATGGGAACATTTGTTGACATAATAAATGTCTCTGATGAAAGATTCCTCCTCCATTTCTGCTGTGGTAGCTGTAAAATTTTTGATTTATTATCACTTTCTGTCCCAGTGATTATAGTCACCGGGACAAACAGATAGTATCACACACAGCAATGAAAACCTAAACCCAAAATCCGTACGGCAATGTCTTCAGTGGTCAGATGTAGTTGATGTTTGGCCAGTAGAGGTGCGGTTGAATATCCATTGCTTGAAATAGTCAGTACATCGTGTGCAGGTACAACTTTACTGAAATCTCATACATGAAATGAAAAATGTTTTGGAGACACTAGGGTCCCCTATATCAATGTAACAATACAGAACCACCATGTCCAAACATATGACACAAGTTTTTAGAAAGAACAGGGGCGCTTAAAACTATTGCTTACTCACAAATTTGGGCTGATTGTACTGTTGCGGCATGGAAGGATGAATAATTTGCATTACGTTTTGACATCACATACCATTGATTTGTATACATTTAATTAGCAGTGACAGCGGACACCACTTGATGTGGATGACTTGTCTATAAAGCACTAGTGGTTAGTGGCACCTGAGCTCACCCAAGTGTGTATATACTGTATACACACACACACACACCATATAATGACCAACAAGGTGCACCAGGGACCCTCATATTCCACCAAGTGGGGTCCACTGTGCACGAGGGACCCTCACATTCCATAGTGCATCTGTGAAGTCCTACACGAGAGTAATGCCACATATATTGGCTGGGTATGTTTCACCTCCTGCGACATTGCTTTGGTGTCAGCATTGTTGATGCATAAAGGTATTGGATAGTCCCAGGTGGGCCTTGTTGGTCACTATATGGTGTATTTGTGTGAATATATGCACGTGGTTGTTGCACAACAATGAAATCAATGCAATATTGTGAATAAAAAATAGTTTTGAGTGTCCCTGCTCTATTAACGTGTTAAAAGGTGACACCCTGGGGTTGATTTACTAAAACTGGAGAGTGCAAAATCGTGTGCAGCTGTACATGGTAGGTAATCAGCTTCAAACTTCAGCGTATTCAATTAAGTTTTTTGATAATAAAACCTGGAAGCTGATTGGTTTCTATGCAGAGCTGCATCAGATTTTGCACTCTCCGGTTTTAGTAAATCATCCCCCTGCGTCTTTAAAATGTTGGTCATGGTTTTTATGGGACTTCAATAAATATGTTGTATCCGCACATGGCATGCTGACTTTCTCTAGCAATAGTACTAAAAACCTGATGTGATTCTAACATTTCCAATACGTATAAAAAGTTTTAGGTTTAGATACCGCTTAAATCCGCCCCAGCACAAATCAGTTTAAACTTGCAAGCACACTTACGTGACCAGAGAATGATTTAAAAGTGACTTGAACATAACAAACGTTTTTATTTTCTTTACAGATAATGGAAAGCCTCCAACACTGGTGACAAGTATGATTGACTACAACATGCCAATAACCATGGCTTATATGAAGCACATGAAACTTCAGCTCTTAAATTCACAACAAGATGAGGTAAAGTGAGTTATAGATTGCAGTAAAGGACTATTATGACAATTCACAATGCAGTTCCTAGGTTACCCCTAGGCCATTCATTACAAACATTTTTTACCAAATACGACCATACATGGTTCGATATTCAGCCAGTGACCCCCCAAGTTTCAATCCATGTATGGGCAGGCTTATTGTACCCAGGTCAAGCCATTGTTCAATTTGTGTGCAACCAGCGTTTAAGATTTTTTTACATTTGATTACTGCCAGCAGCTATAGTTATTAGAAAAAATTGTGTTCTGCTGCCCGGGAAGGCTTCCTGCAACCAATAGCGCTGCAGGGGGTTGGCTGTGTTGATGGGGGAATCAAGTGATTTTCTTTCCTTCTACCCGTGGACTGCTTTACTGACCCCTTTATTGCTTTTAAAACTTAAATTACAAAGCTAATGTTAAGAGAAATGTTAGGCATACATAAGAGTGAGTAAATATATCAAATGAATAACTATTTATCTGTTCTTGCTTTTTTGTGTTTTTAAAGGTGCATCTTTTTTCTCTTTGAAGTAAAAAAAAAAAAAAAAATGCTTCATAAAGTTTTTGGCCTGTAGTGGGAAAGGAAGCTGGTCTCCGGAGTTGGTTTTGTGCGATCTGGACAGCAAATTATCTATGACACAAAACTGACCTGATTCACTAAAGAGAAAATACATATTTTTTTTTACAATAAACATGTCAACCACTTAGATCAGTTTATACCTAGCATTAGTAAGGTGCACTTGGGCAGGGCAGTTTACTGAACATTAAGAAAGTACAAATGTTAGCATTTGAAAAAAAAATCCATTTGTTAAAGTGCTTGCATTTGTCTTTGATTCAAGGAAGTTCTTTTGCGCAGCATTCTGATGTCAAGTTGTGCACATTTTTCTGCTGATATGCTTTATGGGCAAACATTTTGCCATGCAGACTAGGGCAGTGTGCGGGCATGAACTCAACAGGGAGGAGAGTGCCCCTGAAAAGACAAGACAGTTGTCAGGAGCTATGGTAAGCAGGGGTAATCCTGCATCACATACCAAATGAAGCATAATATAAACAAGAATTGAATTTGGAAACTTAATAAAAAAAAAAAAAGATTTTCAATTTTACTTACCAAGAATTATGAAAAAAATTATTCCACTCTATTATTACCATATACACATACATGGACAAATGACTGAGATTGGGTGTTTTCAGCGAAGGTTACTGTTAATGCTACAACATACTGTACAAAGACATGTTAGACCATTGTGTGTGATTTCATCCTTTTGGTAACAGCTTCCCAATTCTAGCATAACTGTACCCTTTGGACAAAGGCAGGTACATAAAGACATGGGCTAACAAGTTTGGCATGGAGAGACTCCACTGCCTGCACTGAGCCCTGACTGCAACACTACAAAACACATTTCAAATGAATTGGAGCGCTAATTGTGAACCACGTCTTCTCATATGTCGTCAGTATGTGACCTTACAAATGCTCTTTTTGCTGAGCAGGCACAAATCCCACAAACACACTCCAACATCTTGAAGAAAGACTTCCTGTAAGGGTTGAGGCTGTTATAGCCACAAAAGACTAGGAGATGGAGGCCTTCTGGCCACTGAAACTCTCACATAACTTACACAAATGGCTTCCTCTTGTTTGCTATAAGAAAAATATCATTTGTTTTCAGCAAAAGAAACTGAGCTTTCTGAATCTGCCACTTAAAATGCCCATGTAGAGACATGAACTCCTTGATGAATCAGCCACAAAATGGTCTTGGAGTATGAGTGCTTTTACCATGTGCTAAACTGCACATGCATACATTTGTGCATCTATATTTCACACACACAATACAAATTTAGCTTAAAAAAGTAGTATTATTTTATCGAAATGAAAAAGTTAGCATTTAAAAAAACATGCAGACTTATTTCACCCTTCCACCCTATCACTCTTTGGACTGTTAAAGCCACGTACACACAGGCCGAATGTCAGGAGACAACGACTGGTTAAAAAAAAAAAGTCCGGCAATCGGCCGATGTGTCTATCGGTTTGACGGCGGCCTTTTGTCGAACGCGTGTGCTGAAAAACCAGCAGCTGGCCGATCAATGACAGAGTGCGTTGATCGGAGTGTTTTAGCGGGTAGTGGGGGACTGTTTCCTGTCAGAACACAACAGATCAGCGGGGGAGATTTCTGAACTAACCTTGAATGGTTAGTACAGCGGCTCCGACTGGAGCTAGCAGTTTTTTTACATGCAACCAGCTGGGTTGCGCATAAATAAAATTGTTACCCAGCCTAATGTCAGGAGACAACGGCTGGTTAAAACATTCTGCCCGCGTGTATGTCGGTCTGACGGGCGTGCATCCTGTAAAACCAGCAGCTGACGACTACCGATCAGTGTTCTCAAAGAGAGAGATCAGAGTATTCTGGGGGGGGGGGGGGACGACACAACAGCTCAGCGGGGTAGATCGCTGTACTAACCTTGCATGGTTAGTACAGCGACTCTGACCAGAGCTGTCAGTATGTACCCTGCATTTTGCTGTTGCTTAATATCTAAAACACTAGCTGTACATGATCTGATGTTGTTTTTGCTTATCCTGACGAGATATCATCTAAACTAGTTACGACAGTAAAATAGGTTTTCTACTTTTTGTAAAATATGACTGTAATTCACACACATATACAGTATATTTCAGCATAAAATGAGTCTCTTACAAAACCCCTATTTACAGGCTGACTTGCGCTCTCGTTCCATTTGAACTCTACAGGTATTCTTGTGACAACAATTACAGCTAAATGGAAAGACATTGCTGGACACAACAGTAAACCAAGTACTACTGGTTAGCAGCACAGTGGGGTAGATGCCCTATGTGTTTTTACAAGGAGTAAAAAACATCAGAGGTCCTCCTTTTTGTCTTACACAGAAATTCAATTTAAAATGGATCTAAAATTTTATTAACTATTCACCAAAAATGCAGTCCCCCCCAGCCCTTCCCAATAATAATTTTAATAAAAATGTCAAACCTTTAATCAGATGCTTTTATTCTAGCAGCAGACCAGAAGTCTACGTAGCTGGCCAGCATTTGTGCTGCTGCACCCAGACGCCTCAGAAAAAGCTTTGCAGTCAAAGCTATAGCTGTATGGATCTACCCGCTGCCAAAAAAAAGTGTTTGATGGTATAAAAACATAGGCTTGCAATACACAATTAGATTTTCTCCCGTTCAGCCTGTGGGCTAAACAAGAGCAAATCAATCGAATTGCCCATCCATGCTAAAAAGCATTTATGGAGGAATCTCAATTGCTGACCATTGTAATCAGTACTTGCGTCATCCGAACAGTGACTGCATCTGATAGCATTTGTTTGGCCATTATTTTTCCACCCAGCTCAGTCAATTTTTAAATTATTGTTTATCAAACTGCTCGAATGCCAACTGAATCAGCAAGAATCAGCCAAAATTCAGACACTTTAGTGTACCTCACAACTATCAAAATTCAAAGTCTAGAATTATTTATTGCAGGGGTAATATTAATGGTGCAATCACCTTACCAAAATCACCCTACTGAAAACAATTCATTGTAAAGAGTACTGATTGCTACACAGATGGAACATCCCTATCTTGTGTCAACTTGAGAGTATATAAACATAAAATGGGTAGAACTACTCCTTGTGGCTTTCTGTATCTCCGATAGTGCAGTTAGCATTTTACTGAATAGCAGATTAAAAAAAAAAAATGGATAAACCATCTGAATTCTGTCCAACTTTGAGATAAGAGCAGTAGTAAAGTACAGCCACTGCAAAGCAGGGTGAACAAATACAATTATAAATGGAAATGCTTAAAAACAAAACCCATGCCAGTCAAATGTGATCATATTAACATAAAGCTAAAAAAAAGCTAGATTCCCTATAAAGTTATGTGTACTATAATGGCAGTATTGGTTTCAAGTTTCATTTTTCCAAGTCTTTCTGGTTTCTGGGCTCTGATGTGAATAGCTGTCCAAGGCATTTGTTGATTGTTATTGGAGTCTAAACTTGGAATACCTACTGCTGTATTGACTGTTAGTGCATCAAGTGAAGTGGTGAATAAAAAGACTTGACACACTTATATCTGGACTGTCAAGGTGTCAGCGTGGATCAGACTGAGTGAGAGATCCCTGAACTGAGAAGCTTGTTGAACACAAGTCGTCTATCAGTACCAATAACAATGGATGAGTTGTACCTAGCTACTATACAGCTCTCCGCAAATCTGCTTCTTATATATACATGCTGGGTAATTTATGTCTTCATTAGGTTAAACATCTTCAGAACTGACACTGGTCTTCCTATGGGAATAAAAGGAGAGGCTAAACATAGTAATTACCGATTTTCTTATATTAAATAAATAAAAGCCAAGATACACATAGACATTAGGATTTACATCTTCTTCAGCTGATCTTAAGGGGACCTTGTTACATGTGTATCAGAACACACCTATTATGATTAGGCATTCTGTTCATGTATCTTTTTTCTTAAGTATACTGGAGATCCAAGTCATTTTTTTATCCCATTTATCAGACCCTTATATTGAAATATCAGTGTACCCAGAGACACGGAACAGCAGTCAGAAGACAGGAAATAATCTGACTGCTGAAGAAAACCTTTTCTAACATTGACATATATGTGCACACACGTATCTTATGCTATAGTCTGCCAGCAGTGAAACCACACATGATTTCTGCATTGATAGAACAGCGACATAAATGCTAGACTCCGCTATAATCGTTGATGAAGTTAAAAAGATACATCAGTTCAGAGCTGAGGACGAGTTCATTGTGTGATTTACAAAGACAATTTGTGATTTACGGTAACTTGGCTGCATCCTCCCAGAATTGTTATCTTTAAACTTTAGAAGTAGATGATGAGAGGATAGCTGATTAATCATCCAATATCTCTATGCACTGAACCTGTTGCAACTCTCTTACCTTAATTGGGTGTTGTTTACCACCTGAAAAGTACTTGCCCTTTAGGGCACAGTCCTAAAATGATTGCAGAGATTCTTCTATATGTTGGAATAAAATGAGCAAACAGTAAAAAGCATCATTTTACATTCATGTGAGCTTTGTACGCCTATTATTTGAATAAAGTAGCCCAGTTATCACAAGTAATACAGTATTTAGACTGATCATATAAGGCTGGGGTCACACTGATGCAAATTGGATGCAGGTTTTTTCCGCATCCAATTTGCATGACAGGAGATTGTGACCGGCTCTCAATGGAGCCGGTTCACACATTTGGGGGGGGGGGGGGCTGCGGAGCACATTGCATGGGGTCCTGTGCTTCTTTGACTCTGTTTTGGGTCCAAATTCAGTCCTAATTCGTCCCTGAAAAGGAGAACAGGGATGCACCGGACCCCTGCTGTCAGCCGCATCCGTATTAGGTTTGAACCCAAAGCTTGTAAACAAAAAATAACATTCCCCAATGGAAGAAGTGACAGACCAAATAATAAGTCCACATTAGATTATTGGTTCACAGTAAAAATCAGCCAAAGAATTTTGGGGGCCAGGAGAAACTTCCCTTTCATAAGGGCTCTAGTTAAAAGAAGACCTTTGAGGCTGGGTTCACACATATACAATGCGGGAATCTGGCGTGATTCTGTTGCAGGTTCCCACATTGCATGTCACTCACAGGGAGTTCACACTGCCTTCTCAGAACTGCTGTGGGTGTCAATAGAAAGTTACTGACACCCCCAGATCAGTTTGCAGATCGCAGTGCGAACTGTCAAATGGTACAGGAATCGGAACGCATAGGTGTGAACACCCATGCGATCTGATTCCAGTGCGGACCAAAAAAAGGATCCTGCACCATTTTAGTGCGAATGCGATGCGATTACAGTTTGTATGGCTGAATTTGAATCGCACAGACATGTAATCTGCACTGAAATGCAGTGTAAATCACATGCAATGTCTGTGTTCGCATCAGTGTGAACCCAGCCTGAAAGGACTCAAAACAGCGCTTTTCTATGTGAATCTATGTAGGGAAGCTAATTGTTGGACCAGGGGAGTTAATAGCCAGCACGACCTTCATAAGCAATCAAGATCTTGCCCCAGAAATGGGGCTAGTGCATTCATAACATGTTACACCTTGAATGTGGGTGTAACATGTAACATGTTATGAAACATGTTATGAAAGGTGAACTTATCCTTTAAGGATCTCTCTGCCCAGTTTTTGTTTGCAAATAAACATGTAATGTAATGTAATAATTATCGATTTTTATAAGTGGTTTGTGTTCTTAAGAAATCCTGGCTTTTAACAATGTAAACTTTATACCTGCAGGATGAAAGCTCCATAGAAAGTGATGAATTTGACATGAGTGATTCCACCAGGATGTCAGCTGTGAATTCTGACCTCAGCTCCAACCTTGAAGAAAGAATGCAAAGTCCCCAGAATCTTCATGGGCAGCAAGATGGTGAGTTAATCTTAATACATCTTATAACTTAATTTTCAGCTGCGTCATATACAGTCAGTTCTCTTTTTACAACATATTTGAAGAGCAAATTTCCACAAAGTTATATATAAGAAAATCTATTTTGAGGTAAGTGTATAAAACAAATACTATACCAGTGTCTCCTGCTCTACTATGCAAATTGTGAACCAAATTTGTGTAAAAACAAGATTTCCTAAAATTAACAAAACTGCACACGTGAAATAAAGGTAGTACCAAGAGGATATTTTTTAATATTACTTTCTTGTCCATTAAACCTAAAGAAAAAAAAGCAGCTGCACATGTTAAAGTGAACCTCTGGGGGGAAAAAAACAAATTGTAAAACAAATAGGGCAGAAGCTACAAGTATTCAGTCAGCATAGACATTTTAATTTGGTTTCCAAGTTAAAAGGTATTTCACAGCCTTTCAACATCATAGCGTACTTTCCTTAAAGGTGCATAGTGAGGTATAGGCATTGCATTGTGAATGCCACGTAAATATCTCCACGTCAAGGATAAAGCACAACTAAACGCACCTTTTCAACTTTTTCTTAAAAAAAAAAACTCAAGTAAAAAATGTTCAGTATATATTAATACAGTAGGGGAACATAATTATTTGACCCCCTGCATATTTTGTAAGTTGCACACTTACAAAGAAATTAAGGTTCTATAATTTTATCATAGGTATATTTTAAATGATAGAGAGAGAATATCAACCAAAAATCCAGAAAAAAACCACATGATACAAATGTTATAAATTGAGTTGCAGTTCAGCGAGTAAAATAAGTATTTAATCCCCAAATAAAACATGACTTGGTGGAGAAAACCTTGTTTGCAAGCACAGAGGTAAGACTTTTCTTGTAGGTAGTTACCAGGTTTGCACAGATCTCAGGAGGGATTTAGGTCCACTCTTCCATAAAGATCTTCTGTAAATCCTTAAGATTTCTTGGCTGTCAATTGACAACTTGAAATTTCAGCTCCCTCCATATATTTTATATAGGATTAAGGTCTGGAGACTGGCTAGTAGTACACTCCATGACCTTAATGTGCTTCATCTTGAGCCACTCCTTTGTTACCTTGGTGGTATGTTTTAGGTCATTGTCATGCTGAAAGATCCATCCATGACCCATCCTTAGTGTTCTGGCTGAGGGATGAATGTTCTCATCCAAGATTTTACAATACATGGCCCCATCCATTGGTCCCTCAATGCGGCAAAGTCAGTCTGTACCTTTAGCAGAGAAACAGCCCCAAAGCATAATGTTTCCACCCTTGTGCTTGACTATAGGGGTGGTGTTCCTAGGGTCATAGTCAGCATTTTTCTTTCTCCAAACATGATGGGTCCCCCTCCTCAAGAAGGCACATGTACAGTCATGCCAATGAACATCTAAATGATTCCTAGATGGCTTGGGAGAAAGTGCCGTGGTCAGATCAGGCCGAAATTGAGCTCTTTGGCATTAACTTGACTCGCTGTGTTAGGTGGAAGAAAAAATGCTGACTATGACCTTAAAAACACCATCCCTACAGTCAAGCACGGAGGTGGAAACATGATGCTTTTGGGCTGTTTCTCTGCTAAAGGATCTTGGACCTTCTTCCCTCAGCCAGAACACTGAAGATGGGTCATGGATGGGTCTTTTAGCATGACAATGACCCAAAACACTGCCAAGGCAACAAAGGAGTGACTCAAGAAAATGCACATTAAGGTTATGGAGTGACCTAGTCAGTCTCCAGACCTTAATCCTATAGAACATTTATGGAGGGAGCCGAAACTTTGAGTTGCCAAGCGACAGCCAAGAAACCTTAGGTATTTGGAGAAGTTCTGTAAAGAAGAGTGGACCAAAATCCCTACTGAGATGTGTGCAAATCTGGTAACCAACTACAAAAAATGTCTTACCTCTGTGCTTGCCAACAAAAGTTTCTCCACCAAGTACTAAGTCATGTTTTGCTTGAGGATCAAATACTTATTTTACTTACTGAACTTCAACTTAATTTATGGCATTTGTTTTATGTGTTTTTTCTGGATTTTTGGTTGATATTCTGTCTCTATCATATAAAATACACCTGTGATAAAAATGATAGACCCTTCATTTATTTGTAAGTGGGCAAACTTACAAAATTTACAGGGGATCAAATAATTATTCTCCCCCCTGTAAATCCATAAACATACCAACATTGTTTTCTGCACAGTGTGACTTTATATTCTGCCTACAAGTGCATGTGCAGTATATGCTCAATTGGAGGAATGCCTCCAGTGATGACTGTCAGCACACAACCAATCCTTTTAAGCCCTGAAATGGCTGGTGTCGTAGCTGATCATATGTGCAGCACCATGGAAACTGCAGGCCTAAATAAAGGCTAAGATGGCACCATCCTTGGCAGATTGGTTGGCAGGTTTAGTTGGCTTTAGTTTGAAATGTACCTGTTGAGTCCGACCTGTTGTCAAGATACACAGAAGATGCTTTGGTCAAAACTAGGAATGTGTATGGGAACCTTGTGGTGCCTGCCTATTACAGGTGACAGGTAGAAATACATTTCCAAATTGCCAGACTGTAATGGCTTATGGGAAAATATATCCATGCAAGTTGCCCCAGGTAAGTACAGAGATAAACAGAAAATGTGGTTCAGGGTATCTCCACTATGGGTGGAAAAGCAACAGAGACGTGTTTGGACAGCAACATTGTCAACTTGTGGCGAGTGTAATATTGCATGCACTGCACTTGCAGATGGACTTGACAAAAAAAATTTAAGCTGAACTCCAGCAAACACTTTATAAGCAGTTACAGCATTTTTATACTTTTGGGATAACTATTTTACATAAATGAGTAAAAGCTGACCTTTGGAAGCACCCCTGTCAGTATTAAATAGTTTGTCTTAAGGCTATAACTGCCACTTTTGCTGGACAGCTTGGTCTGTTAACCACTTGAGATCTGCGCTATTGCCAAATGACGGCATTAGCGCGGACCTACATTTCCGGGACTACGTCTATTGACGTCGTCCCGGTTACGAGCGGCCTGCGCGCCCCCTGAGGGGCGCGCGCGGCGCGCTCTGTGATCGGCGAGTCCATGAGACTCGCCTGATCACCGATCCGTGCAAGAGGTCGATCCCGACCCCTTATCACGTGATCAGCTGTCAGCCAATGACAGCTGATCATGTGATAGAACGGAGCCGGTAATCGGCTATTATTCCTCCTCGCGCTGACAGCGCGAGGAGAAAAAAAAAAAGCCGATCACCGGCGGCCGTGATCGGGACATCAGTCCCGATCACGGCCATCAATACAAGGGACCACCTGCCACCTGCCAGTGCCCACCTGCCTCCTGCAGTGCCATCCTGAAGTAAAATAAAACGCAAAAGTAAGTGCCCCCCGTCAGTGCCCATAGTGCCCACAGTGCCACCCACAGTGCCACCCACAGTGCCACCCCACAGTGCCACCCACAGTGCCACCCAATCTGCCTCAAAGGTGCTGCACCCCAGTGCCGCCCATCAGTGCCCAGCAGTGCCGCCCATCAGTGCCCAGCAGTGCCGCCCATCAGTGCCCAGCAGTGCCACCTATCAGAGCCACCTATCAGTGCCACCTATCAGTGCCCATCAGTCCCATCTATCTGTGGTACCTATCAGTGCCCATCCGTGCCACCCATCCGTGCCACTTATCCGTGCCACCCATCCGTGCCATCTTATCTGTGCCCATCTTTGCCCATCAGTGCCGCCTTATCTGTGCCCATCGGTGCCGCCTTATCTGTGCCTATTAGTGCCGCCTTAACTATGCCTATCAGTGCCCACCAGTGCAGCCTATCAGTGCCCACCAATGCAGCCCATCAGTGCCCACCAATGCAGCCCATCAGTGCCCACCAATGCAGCCCATCAGTGCCCACCAATGCAGCCTATCAGTGCCGCCTAATCAGCGCACTTCAATGAAGGAGAAAAATGACCCGTTTGCTAAATTTTGCGAACAAACTATTAAAACATGATTTTATTTTTTATTTTTTTTGCATCTTTTTTTGTTTGTTTAGCAAAAAATAAAACTCCGAGCTGTAACTAAATACCACCAAAATAAAGCTCTATTTGTGGGAAAAAAATGATAAAAATTTCATTTGGGTACAGTGTTGTATGCCCGCGCAATTGTCATTCAAAGTGCATCAGCGCTGAAAGCTGAAAATTGGTCTGGGACTGAGGGGGGTTTAAGTGCCCAGTAAGCAAGTGGTTAAAGAAAGAAAAATAACAAATTTACGAGCTGGCTCTCCAGGTAACAAGAAAGCCTTTAAAACATAATACAGCCACCACTTTTAAAAATTGGTACACTGCCAAACAGTTTAATAGTGCTTTAAAACAGTTTCAGTGTCAAGTTAATGATCATGTATTAGTGGGTTATTATTTATCTGCAAACCTCTATTGCATGTAAAATTTGCAGCTTAATGTGACTTTACAGAATCTCCTCATTACTTTCCAGACATTTATCCTTTTTATAGGCACCTCATTGCTTATTAAGAAATGTATTATGTTTACAGTGATTGTAAATCTTTTTTTTAAAATAACAAACATGTTATACTTACCCACTCTGTGCAGCTGTTTTGCACAGAGCAGCCCCGATCCTCCCTTTCTTGGGTACCCACAGACACTCCTGGCTCCTCCCACACTTGTGTGAGCTCCAGAGCTGGTTCTGTGTGTCAATAGACACACAGAGCGTGGCTTGGCCCTGCCTCCTGCTTGTGGTTGACAGCAGCAGGAGCCAATGGCACAATCATGCAAATTCCAACTTCATTTGGGACTTCCTGACCTTTTCTCCTGCATTTTGTTATTAGCACCTGGGGGTGAATGAAAACCTCACTGCCCTTTAAGGCCCCTTTCACATTGGGGCGGTGCGGCCGCCAGCGGTAAAACTGTGCTATTTTTAGCACTGCTTTACTGTCGTTTTAGCGGCGGTATTCGGCCGCTAGTGGGATGGTTTTACCCCCTGCTAGCGGCCGAGAAAGGGTTAAAACCGCTGCAAAGCGCTGCTGCATTGGCGCTTTGCCGGCGGTATAGCTACGCTGCCCCATTGATGTCAATGGGCAGGAGTGGTGGAGGAGCGGTATACACACCGCTTCTTCACCGCTCCGAAGATGCTGCCAACGGGACTTTTTTTTACAGTCCGACCGGCGCACCACTCCACTGGAGTGTGAGGAGCGGCTCTTTCAGGGCGCTTTGCAGGTGCTATTTGTAGCACTGTAGTGCCTACAAAGCGCCCCAGTGTGAAAGGGGTCTAAGAAAGCAAAGGGGAAAAAATGGGTGGAGCACCAGCTTCAGAATGTATAATGATTGCATGATAGAATGTCCTGCTAAAGAATCTTTACCCTGAATTGTGAACTGCATGTACCTGCAAGTACAGACATGTTACAAGTTTAACAAGTTAACTGTGAATTTAGGTTATTTTACATCAGAAAATCTCATCTACATACTTGTTCCAGGTCACTAATTCAGAAAGTAACGAAGCCAAAATATCTACATAACAGCCAGACAACAAGCTTTTTCAGAAGAAACTCAACAGTGGCAGCTCCCATATTCATGGCAGAATTTCTTTTAATATTTTTAGAAATAAAACTCTCCAGCTATAATCAGCTATGTGAGATGTATTGTTTGTTTTAGGCTTACCAGAAACATAGATTTGTCAATTATCAATTCACTGGCAAAAAAATTAAATTAAGACCAATGAACACCTCCAAAACACCACTGTCGATAAAATACTAATTTAAATTGTCATTTGGGACCTTGTCAGTAATCGTATTTACTCTCAGCCTCTCTTCCTAGTCTGTTTTTTATTGAGCTCTATTGATTTGTGGTGTTTACTGTTATTACACTCTAAGTGCCCATACAAATCAAAGGTAACTGGTGGTGTCTGCAGTGAACCTGTTAAGATGTATGCACATTTCTAATAACTTAGCAAGAAGCCAATGGAAGTTATGCCTAGATATGTTAAAGCAAAACCATTTGAAATCTTAGAATACCTGAAAGGATAAGGAAACTTTCTCACTAAGTTTCCTGCCCCCCCCCCCCCAGTTGTTTTAGCCCACCCTCCACCACCAGATGACTATATTTGCCTAGATTTTATTCTGTGGTCCCACTGCATTGTTTACATCCATTCTTGTTCTGACATCTGCACCTGTGCAGTTTGACAGTAATCACTTTACTATTCCACAGCAATCTATCAGGTATGAAATATTTAAAGTGGAACTCCAATCTCTAGCTAACTAAGTCTAAAACAGCTCTCACCCCTTTCTAACTCCTATACCATCTACCCTGTAGAACAGGGGTGCCCAACCTTTTGAAGAGCGAGGGCCACTTAAGCGACTCGGTAACCGGTCGTGGGCCACGATGAGCGGAGCAGGTGGGTGGCATGTCCGTGTCCACTATGCATTTGGAGAGCGGACATGGACGCAGCCCACGACTTTTTAGTGAATCGTATTGGAGGTGGAGCACACGTCAGTTTATGTCTGCCCCTACTTAGAGGTGAATAGAGGATCCAATTGGTCGGACTGACAGACTGTCAGTGTGAAAGGGGTCCAAGGCTGCTTTCACAATGATGCGCTGCGGTTTACCTGCCCTACGTGTGCAACGCAGTGTATCTTTGGCTTTCCTGCAGTTTACAATAGACTGCTATTATATTCTGCAGGTTTGGTGCACTTTCAGAAAGCGCACCAAACTCGCAGATAATAATAAAAGTCTATTGCTCAGTGCAGGTAACCCGCAGGTAACCTGTTCTGCACCTGCGTTTGTTTGAAAGCAGCCCAGTAACCACTGCAGAAAACATATGCCCAGATATGCCCTGTGATTTTAGTAATAAACTGACCTTTAATAACAGTATTCTTTCTATTCTATCCCAGAGCAGGAGGTTGCGGGCCACATCAAAGGGCTCCGCGGGCCACATGTGGCCCTCGGGCCACTGGTCGGGCACCCCTGCTGTAGAAGGAAGATTTATGCTTACTTATTCTCAGAGCTCTGTTCCAATCATGTGATCTCCCCAGCAGCTGGCTTCAGGGAAGAAGAGGGTGTCAACAACAGATGGAATGCCTAGGCAGTGGCATCACCGATGAGCTTATTATGGGGCATCCAATGTTGGTGGTCCCTTCTCTCCCCTGAAGCTGCTGCTCAGAGCTGATCAGTGACTAAACCAAAGAGTCCTGACAATAGATAAGTATAAGCATTTTCCTTCTACAGGGTAGATAGTAAAGGTGTTAGAAGGGGGAGGGATCTGTTCCAAGCTTAGTTAATTAGAGCCTGGAATTCCACTTTAAATTGGTTCAAGCTCACTTAGTGTAACTATGCAATTAAGATATTACCTAGAGCAGTGATGGCGCTCCAGATGTTTTGGAACTACATTTCCCATGATGCTCATACACTCTGCAGTGTAGTTGAGCATCATGGGAAATGTAGTTCCAAAACATCTGGGGTGCCAAGGTTCGCCATCACTGACCTAGAGTTAAGTTATATTCACTTTATTGCATTGATATTATAGTTTAAGAGCATTAGAGGTATCATACACATTAAAGGAGAATAGCCAAAGCTATTTTGGCTGTACTTCTATGGATACTCATTTTCGGCGTATAGTGGACTGAAGCCTGCTATCCGCTGATGTCGCACGTTCAATGCTCTTAAAAGATCCTGACGGAAGATGGACAGTCCTCGGCTCTCGGCTCACAGAATGCTGAGAACTGAGTGAGCAGCAGTGTTTGATCGCTCAGTTCTCAGTCTTAGAGCCAGGGGACAAATGCAGCATCAGATCGCTGTATCCACCTAGATGAGTATCATTTTTGTTTTCCTAAATCCTGAACTTCTCTTTTTAATAATTATAAATAACTTTCTGATTTGTATAAACATAATACATATTCTAACCCAGTGATGGCGAACCTTGGCACCCCAGATGTTTTGGAATTACATCTCCCATGATGCTCAATTAAACTGCAGAGTGCATGAGCATCATGGGAAATGTAGTTCCAAAACATCTGAGGTGCCAAGGTTCGCCATCACTGTTTTAACCTATAACAATACTTCAGAAAACACAATTATATGTGTATATTTTCTTAATTTGGTATTAAAGAGAACAGACTGCTCCATGTCAGTTTCAGCCTATGCCAACTCTGTCTTGGGAAAGGTATCCTGGCTATATAATTTATGAGATATGCAGTACTGCATTTCAATTTGATGCCCCTTCCCATGAGCCTTTTGTTAGAGTGTAACCTGCAATCACAAAATCTTGTTTGTATAGTTCTATGGCTCTGATAGACAGATTTCCCCTCACTTTCTGGAATGATGACCACAGTTTCATCTGGCAAGTAGAGGAAAATCTGCAGGAACACAGACTGCAAAAACATCTGGTAGGGAATGCAACCCTCCACTACTTATTTCTGTTTGTGTTGGAGATTTTTCCTTCCTATTCTGTCTGGTGAAACAGCTGTCATTGGTACAGAAATAAGGGGAAAATCCCCTTAGCAGAACCCTGAAAAACATAAAAAATTCCAATGAAGAAAAAAGCATCCAGGAGGCGATGGGACTTTGATGCGAGTTTATACAAAGTAGCGAGAGGGCAAACACTTTTGAAGAGCTCACTGGCTCAGGTTAGGCTGCTTACAACAGACAAGGCTTTACCATAAAAAAACCTGCACAAATGGAAGGAGCGCCAGACCATAGAATTCAACAGTATACATTTGTTTATTGTATTGTTTATTAGTTTGTACTAGAAACCACCAACACTGTTTTTTAGTACCAACACCTCATTGTGGAATCTTTTCTTCTATGACCATCTATAATCTATAATATCATCTATAATCCTCTATGGCCAGTTTTAAATAGACTCATGTAAATGACTCTTATGTTATGTGCAGGGTCCTTCCAAGCATCCCGTCAGTGCTGAACTTTCTTAATACAAAGCTCAGTATCATTGCTACATCCTTTATTAAATATTTTTATAAGTGAGGATTTCACATAAATTTTAAGTAAAATTGTGTAAACAATCACTGTATAAACTTTTATTCTGACAGCGGAATCGGCAAAGTTTTCCATCTTGTTTATTCAATCTAATGATGGACTTCTGTCAAACAAGGAAGGCCAGTCGAATTTCGATCCATCTATGGGCATCTTTACTTAAAGCACATCTCTGGACAACATTTTTTTTGTAATGGCAGGAGGAGTTATGGGGAAGTCTTAACATCAGCCTTAAATATAATATTAGAGAGGAGGAGGAATGTGTCCCTCTGTGAGTCATTCTGTAGTGTAGGTAAACCAGGAGTTCCCATTTATGCCTCTATAAAGCTGATGCTCTTGCTCAGAGCTAGCCACCTATTGGGTGCAAGTGTAAATGTAAGGTATTCATATACAAACACTTCATATTTACATGGTTTAAGATTAATTATTTTTGAAAATGTGACTTCTTTTAGTACTAAACACAGTTTACATAATATATGCAAAAACCCCATATGTTCCTATGTCAACATACACACAACAAACGCACAACAAACACACCAACACAGGTGTAAGAAACCCCCTCAGTTCTTGGAAAGCTACCTCCTTCACCTTTCCTGCTGCACATCCCTTTCCCTTAATAATCCAAACTGTATTTGAGCACATGGTAGATATATACCGTATATACTCGAGTATAGGCCGACCCGAATATAAGCCGAGGCCCCCAATTTACCCCCAAAAAAACTGGCAAACTTATTGACTCGTGTATAAGCCGAGGGTGAGACATGCCTGTCCATCCCTGTGTGTGTGTCCGTCCATCCCTGTGTGTCCGTCCATCCCTGTGTGTCCGTCCATCCCTGTGTGTCCGTCCATCCATCCCTGTGTGTGTGTGTGTCCATCCATCCATCCATCCCTGTGTGTGTGTGTCTCCATCCATCCATCCATCCATCCATCCGTGTGTGTGTGTGTGTCTCCATCCATCCATCCCTGTGTGTGTGTGTCTCCATCCATCCATCCATCCATCCCTGTGTGTGTGTGTGTGTGTGTGTGTGTGTGTGTGTGTGTCCAGCCTACCTGTGTCCCGAGCCTCCGTCCCGTGCCTTGCCTCCTTGCCTCCGTCCCGTGCCGTGCCTTGCCGCCGTGCCGCCGTGCCTTGCCTCCGTCCCGTGTCGTGCCTTGCCTTGCCTCCGTCCCGTCCCGTGCCGTGCCTTGCCTTGCCTCCGTCCCGTGCCCTCTTCGTCGGCGCCTCGGCGGCCATTGTAAAATTCAAAAGCCTCCGCCTTCGCCTGTGATAGGCGGAACACTGAATTTCCCAGCAGCCTGTGTTCCGCCTATCACGGACATCGTATCATCCTCGTCCGTAGTACGAGGATGATACGATGTCCGTGATAGGCGGAACACAGGCTGCTGGGAAATTCAGTGTTCCGCCTATCACAGGCGAAGGCGGAGCCGGAGGCGCGGCTTTTGAATGAT
This sequence comes from Lithobates pipiens, assembly GCF_037356315.1. Taxonomy (NCBI): domain Eukaryota; kingdom Metazoa; phylum Chordata; class Amphibia; order Anura; family Ranidae; genus Lithobates; species Lithobates pipiens. The sequence continues at coordinate 435,859,820 of NW_027507764.1, read as the reverse complement.
AGAATGGCCGCTGTCTGTCTGCTCGACACGCTGATCGAGCGGGCAGACAGCGATGACTCGAGTATAAGCCGAGGGGGGCACTTTCAGCCTCAAAAAAGAGGCTGAAAATCTCGGCTTATACTCGAGTATATACGGTAGCTACACAATTGGCATTATTAAAGGGGTTGTAAAGGCAGAAGTTATTTTATCCTAATGCATTCTATGAATTAAGAAAAAAAGCCTTCTGTGTGCAGCAGCCCCCTCAGCCCCCCCCCCCCTAACACTTACCTGAGCCCCATCTTTGTTCAAAGATGTCCACCAGTGTCTCAGCTGTCTGAGCTGGGAGAGAGAGCGGATGGGGCTGGGTCTGGCTTCATGTCTGAATGGACACAGGAAGCTGTGAGTCAGCTCGGGTGCCCCCATAGCAAGCTGCTTGCTGTGGGGTCACTGAACAGGAGGGAGGGGCCAGGATCACAGAAGAGGGACCCTAGAAGGGGAGGATCCAGGCTGCTTTGTGCAAATCCACTGCAACAGAGCAGGTAAGTATGACATGTTTGTGTTTTTTATATGAAAAACAATTTGACTTTACAATCACTTTAAGTGCAAGGCAAAATCTTGCTTAGTGCACTGACTCAATGCCTGTGCAAAGGTATTTGTACCTATACCTGCCAGTCTTTAATAACAGTTTTTTAGTGTATGCGCCTGTCTTGTGTATGTTCCTGTCTTGGAACATGGCTTGTTCCAAGACATCTGCAACCTCAGGTAATCATTGGTTAAGACTAAAATTTTACTTTTATTTTCTGTTTTCTGTCTGCTGCTGCACTTTCACTTGCCCAGGCCTCAAGCCTGCACTGACTGCAACTTGGCTTAACTGTATCATGCTCTGGTTTGACTCTTTTTTTAACCTGTCTGCTGTGACAAATCAGGCAGATTTATGGGATTGCAGAACCCACAATCACAGTGTAGCGCTAAAAAAGAAAGTGACCATTATATATAACTAATCAGTGATCTCATCATATTATGCAAATGTCAAGACCAAGGATTATATGACATTCATTAAAAATCTACCATATGTGCACAATTTACTAGTACAAAAAATTATATGAAAAACCATATAGTAATACAAGAAAGTCCAAAAAGAGATACGAAAAAAAGGCTCTTATTCCACACGTGAAGTAAAAAATCACCGTCCACCTTCTTTATATGAAGATAACGTGCAGACACCACGTGATATTCCCGTCACCATTTACGATATAGGCTTACCAGATGTATTGGATCCAAACGAATATACATTCGAAGGATCGCAAAGGCTTGTGCACTCGTATGCAAAATCTTTCAAAGATAAACTCTCCAGGGAAGTTTCAGATCAGACTATTCCACTCCAGTTTTCAAAAAATGTCAAATCTTCAGTAATGTAATCCAACTCACATTGTCGAACCCATACAAAAAGAAATGAGGGCCACAATAGTATAATTCAGTTTAAAAGAAAAATTTAATAAAAAAGTAATGAACTTACATATATACAGTGAATAAAGCGCTTATTTCATAAAAGACACAGCTGCAGTAGGAGTCCCGACGCGTTTCGTCCTCAAAAGACGTCATCTGGGGTAACACTCCGCTGCAGCCCACTTACTTTTATACCTAACCTTCCAATCTAGGCGAAAATTTCACCTGCCTGTGTCACCGCATATTACTTCCGGTTTAACATGGCGCCCGGCGTGCGTTCCACGCCTCATTATAGTGTTTTCGCATAAACCTACTCTTAATTGCATACCATGATGTATCTAAAGTGAGCCACTACAAGGAACTATCAATAAAGTGTTTAAACGACACAGAAAAACGGATATTTAGAAAGAGCGACGTTATACAACAAACGTCACTTCCGGGTCATGACTGGGATGTTATCTAGTCAAATAAATGAATATAGGTGTGGCTCCAATAACAACCCACCTATCCCAGCCAATCAACGAACGCCCACCAACCAGAGACGCCCAACAAAGGAAGCACGTCTCATCATGGGAGCGACGCAAAAACATGGCATTTCCGGCCAGCACTAAGCCGCATCCGGGCCTACGCTGGAACGCACAGCACAGGAAACGCCAACACCAAAGGCGCATCCGATGCTGGAAGTGATGCAAATAAGAACTCGTCACTTCCGGTTGCTAATGGAACGCATGTAAACACACGCCGGAACGCACAGCATAAGAGAATATACGATCATACATACGCCTACCCCATGATCCGAAAAAATCAGACTCCACCAAACAAAAAATAATAATAATTCAAAAGAAAAAAGGGGGACAAAAGAGAATGGAATTTATGCAACTCTCGCTTTATATTCCATTCGAAAAATGAAAAACCAACCTATAAGAGTTTATTGTGTGCCAGATTGTACTTGGCAAAAAATCCCAGAATGCATTCATCGTGCATTCTAAAAAGGAAGACACACATATATCTTCCACAATTTAGAAAATAATGATATAATTGGTTCTAAATCCCTGTGCACACAGGCACGCAATAAGATAATGCATGTCGGTGTGCACATAATAACCTAATGCGTTGACACATAAGGCAGGTAAAATTCTATCCCAGGGATGGTACAGCAAACAAATAACAACCATAAAAAAGAATCCTATTAACATACAAATTTAAAATAATATAGAAAATATTGAAAAATTATAGAGGTTACAAAAAATATTTTTTTGAAATGCAATCGAAAACAGGACATTGCCACTTCCCACCTTACCCATCATTGATAAACGCATTAATGTCCCATTCTACGTTTAGGCCAAACGGAGAATAGGATCGAATCGTATATATCCAGTAGGTCTCTAATCTGGAGACACCCCGGGTCATAGCACCACCCCTCCAGGGAGGTGTGTATTTATCAATAGCCAAAAACTGTGTACCTGTAGGATCGCTGTTGTGACATTCCCTATAATGTCTCGGGACAGTGTGTTTAGAGACTTTACTCTTTATCAGGGCTATATGCTCTCCTACTCTAATCGCAAATGTTCTTGTTGTCCTCCCCACATATTGTTTGCCGCATGGACAAGTGATCAGATAAACTACGTACTTAGTACTACAGGTACAGAATGATTTTATAATGTGTGTTTTATTAGTTGTTGTTGATATAAACTCAGTTGTTTTATGTCTTCCAACCGTATTAAATTGGCACACAACACATTTCTTACAAGGATAAAAGCCCGTTAAATTGTGAAAAAATGATGGGCGACAGGGTGGATTGATAACATTGGGAGCAATACAACTCCGTAGAGAGGGTGCACCCCTAAAAAGTACCTTAGCACACTCAGGCAATTTAGAGGCCAGAACTGGCTGTGCGTTCCGGCGTGTGTTTACATGCGTTCCATTAGCAACCGGAAGTGACGAGTTCTTATTTGCATCACTTCCGGCATCGGATGCGCCTTTGGTGTTGGCGTTTCCTGTGCTGTGCGTTCCAGCGTAGGCCCGGATGCGGCTTAGTGCTGGCCGGAAATGCCATGTTTTTGCGTCGCTCCCATGATGAGACGTGCTTCCTTTGTTGGGCGTCTCTGGTTGGTGGGCGTTCGTTGATTGGCTGGGATAGGTGGGTTGTTATTGGAGTCACACCTACATTCATTTATTTGACTAGATAACATCCCAGTCATGACCCGGAAGTGACGTTTGTTGTATAACGTTGCTCTTTCTAAATATCCGTTTTTCTGTGTCGTTTAAACACTTTATTGATAGTTCCTTGTAGTGGCTCACTTTAGATACATCATGGTATGCAATTAAGAGTAGGTTTATGCGAAAACACTATAATGAGGCGTGGAACGCACGCCGGGCGCCATGTTAAACCGGAAGTAATATGCGGTGACACAGGCAGGTGAAATTTTCGCCTAGATTGGAAGGTTAGGTATAAAAGTAAGTGGGCTGCAGCGGAGTGTTACCCCAGATTACGTCTTTTGAGGACGAAACGCGTCGGGACTCCTACTGCAGCTGTGTCTTTTATGAAATAAGCTCTTTATTCACTGTATATATGTAAGTTCATTACTTTTTTATTAAATTTTTCTTTTAAACGGAATTATACTATTGTGGCCCTCATTTCTTTTTGTATGGGTTCGACAATGTGAGTTGGATTACATTACTGAAGATTTGAAATTTTTTGAAAACTGGAGTGGAATAGTCTGATCTGAAACTTCCCTGGAGAGTTTATCTTTGAAAGATTTTGCATACGAGTGCACAAGCCTTTGCGATCCTTCGAATGTATATTCGTTTGGATCCAATACATCTGGTAAGCCTATATTGTAAATGGTGACGGGAATATCACGTGGTGTCTGCACGTTATCTTCATATAAAGAAGGTGGACGGTGATTTTTTACTTCACGTGTGGAATAAGAGACTTTTTTTCGTATCTCTTTTTGGACTTTCTTGTATTACTATATGGTTTTTCATATAATTTTTTGTACTAGTAAATTGTGCACATATGGTGGATTTTTAATGAATTTCATATAATCCTTGGTCTTGACATTTATATAATATGATGAGATCACTGATTAGTTATATATAATGGTCACTTTCTTTTTTAGCGCTACACTATGATTTAACATTTGCAAATTGTTCACTATTTTATATCCTTGTGATTGTGTTAGCAGCTTTACTTTATTTGTTTTTTTTGGGATAGCGCAGTGTTAATTGGTATTAATGTTTTTTAGAACCCACAATCACGCCTTAACCACTTGACATCCACGCTATGGCCGAATGATGGCCAAATTGTGGATATGACGGCCTCCCCTGTGCATGCTCCCTGTAGGGCGCGCGCAGAGCGTGCTGTGATCACTGCATCACTGAGACTTGGATGATCACCGATCCGAGTAAGGGGCCAGTCCTAGCCCCCTACCATGTGATCAGCTGTCAGCCAATGACAGATGATCACATGATCAAGACAAAGGCTTGGTGATTGTTTTTTTTCTCCTCACGCTGACAGCGGAGGAGGAAAAAAAGCCGATCACCGACTCATCTTAAAGGGACATCGGTCCCGAAAAGGAAGAGGCAATTATGCCTCATTTATGCCACCTATCAATGCCCACAAGTGCCACCTATCAATGCCCACCAGTGGTGCCAATCATCGCCACCTAGAAGTGCTTTCTATCAGTGTAACTGATCAGTGCCCATCACTGCCACCCATCAGTGCCCATCACTGTCACCTATCGGTGCCCATCAGTGCTGCCTCATCAGCATACATCAATGTTGGACAAAAATTCCCCGTTTTAAAATTTTATAACAAAATAAACCAAAAAATATTATAATTTTTTTCAATTCAGTCTTTAAACATAAAAAATAAAATAAAATCGTACAGGTGATCAAATACCACCAAAAGAAAGCTCTATTTGGAGGAAAAAATTATAAAAAATGTATTTGGGTACAGTGTTGTATGACCGCGCAATTGTCATTCAAAGTGCATCAGTGCTAAAAACTGAAAATTGGTCTGGATAGGAGGGGGGTTTAAGTGCCCGATAAGCAAGTGGTTAAACCAAATAGAAACAAACCCTCTACAGGGAAAAAAAGGTTAATAAAGAAGACAAAGACGAGGACAAACCAACTTTTAGAAAATATTAAGCTGCAGCCCTTTATTGGGGTTAAAAGCATATTAAAAAAAAGTTAAATTCAATAAACTTTCTTTAATCTGTATCACCATATACAGCCAAGAATTTATTTTGAACTAAATATCAAACACAAAGGCTAGTCGACAAGACTAAAGCTGAACATAATAATCCATTAAAGTCTTTAACAACACTGTCCACTCACAATAGTGCGTCACAATACCCTCCAAAAAAGGATAGCCATGACAAAGGAAAGGGAGAGTGGAACAGCTGATCTTGATTGAAGAGCTTTCTGCTGAAAATCATCTCAGGAAAAAAATATTTAAAGGTAGATAAGAATCACAATTGGTTGACAGGTTTTCCCTTAGACAGTCCATAGCCAATCTAGGGGGGAGCCTGAAACTATCCGATCTGCCTAGTGATAGTTGATAACAGAAGTTCTGTCTGGATGCATCAAGCGGGGAACTTAAAACAGAGAAAAAGGAAAGCCAGGTAACTGCTCTGTACAAAAATCTTTAGCAACAACTAAATCTTTTTTTAAAAATAACTTTTAGCAAGGGGTTCCAGGGGCCCTGTAATCCCATGGGGCCACTTCATAATACTTGTGGCCGTGAAAAGAGCAGTACTCTGGAAGTTGATAGGAGCCAATTTCATCTGCCTTTGGGAAAGACCATACAATTCTAGAGCTTGTGCTTCAGTAAGAACTTCTGCCACTTTCTGGTGACACAGAAGATTTATCTTTCTAGTAATTCTTAACAAAACTGTGTGTTGCCACACTTGTATCCATTAGCATACAAGAGTCAAATACTGTATTTCTGGGATATAGTAGTGAGAATATTTTATTTAATTTATTGCTTAATTAATATTTATAGCAAAAGCTTAAGACGTGTATAGCTCAGTCCAGGATTGACAAAAATCAATTAAGAGCATAAGAACAACATAAAGTATAAATGCGTAAAGTATGTATATATACAAGAACACAGTAAAAGGAACAAACCTCAACTGCACTTACATACAGTAGTCTGTGTGGGTTTTTTAAAACCTCTGTTTGAATTAGCTGAGGGAAAACTGTGTGACCTTAAATAAAGAGCGGCATACAGTAAGTCGATAGGAAGGCATTGATCGCTGTCATGGTAACAGTAATCTCTTGAAGTTCAGACACACTTTGCACAGAACAGCATACCTTTTTACATAACAGAGTAGGAATCAGTCAGTAAATATGATCACAGAATGCATCAACACCAGAGCTGGCTTTTCCATTCTCAAACTTTGTGTGCTTACTTACATCATTTAATGGATGTAAAGTACTAGATGGTTTAACTTTGCTTAAAAATAAAAAAAATTTCCAATGTGCCTTTGGTAATTTTTTTTTTTTATTATAATTAATTTTAATAAAGTGCCCATTATCTGGAAATTCTATGACCAGAGTCTGATGAAATGTATAATTTACAAAGCTTAGAAAGTCAATGTATTTTATTATTCTCTTTTTATAGGCTAAAGTAGCAATCCTCATGCTAGACCAAATTAATACCTGGTGACTATAAAGAATTACTTAATTTGTGAAACAGCTAAACCATAGCCAGGCATTCAGCTGTGTGGAATTGCAAGTTCATGCAAGTTCTTCCATTCAGCATTCAAGTCGATATTGGCTGATCTACGGCTCCTTATTTTTTCCAAACTAGCTGGATTAAATTATATATAAATAAATATATATATATATATATATATATATATATATATATATATATATATATATATATATATATATATATATATATATATATATATATATATATATATACATTGTACAGGACGCCAAGGTTGGGTCCTGGATGGATGCTATATAGCACCAGTATTTGGGTTGTGGTCCCTTTAAGGGAGTCACGGTAGACTTCAGGGGGTCACCCAGAATGGGTGTGGAATTCCGGGAGTAGTCAATCAGGAGAGGACTGACTCGCAGTCCTCTCTATATTAATAGAGAGTTAGTTGGGACCCGGAATTTGGGAGGCTCTGAAGTGATATTCGGGTGGGAAAGAGCCTCCCTCCCTGACCACAGGGACACAGTACACAGCGGGTTAAATGCCTCCAGGAAACAGCTCATAAAAGACAGGAAGTAGTGAAGAGGTGGTGGTGAGGAGGAGTAGGTGATTTACACCTGTATGATAAGCTGTGTTGCTGTTTAGAGGCTGCTAAAGATTCGATAAGGACTCTCAAAACTCTTGGGCGAAGAGACCCGGTTACAAAACTGTATGTGTTTTTTCTTTAATTTTTGCTTTGTGCTGAAGATAAGCAGACTTTGTTTTATGCTGAAGATAAGCAGACTTTATTTTATATTTTGACCTATGTGCCGAAGAAAGCCTTATTTTTGATTTACCTATAAATAAAAGTCCCACGGAGCTATTATTCCCAAAGTTTACTATATATACAGTATATGTATATATATATATATATATATATATATATATATATATATACACACACATTTTACATAAATTCTAGAAAGTATTTCCTGCACACAGAGATGTTCACAGGTCCAGTATTATGGATGCACCCTAATGTATTTAAAGTCGAATTTCACGCACACATCTAAATATACAAATGAAAGACATATTTGGGAACTGTGTGACCTGCCAAATGATTTATATTTCTGTCCATCCAGTCCTAATTATACATGGCATAGCCCTGTCTGGCAGGACAGTAGACCCGAGTTTTCTTTGGGGCAGTACAGGTCTGCTCCCCTCCCCTCCCCCAGCCTTAGACTAAACAGTGAAATGAGAAGCATCAGATGGATGAAATAGTTTCTTACTCTGTTTTGCTGCCTCCTTGTAACATCCTCCATGAGCTTCTGAACCTCTCCCCTTCCACCTCACTTTGTTTGGCATGAGCAGTGTATGTTAGTTGTGGTCATATGCACTGCTCTATGCCCACTACAAATCCCATAGTCCCTAGTCCATCTCGGGAGTAAGCAAGAGAGGGTGGCTACATTCCTCCATACAGCAGGACAATGGAGAATGAACATTGCTACACTCTAAAAGGAAGTCAGATCACAGCAGCAAAAAAAAAAAAAAGACATTTGGAGGAGGCTGAGAGCCACAGACGAGACTTTTTAAGTTAAAGCGGTTGTATAGTCAATTTTTTTACTTTTACCTACAGGAAAGTCTATAATAAGGCTTACCTGTAGGTAAAAAAAATATCTCCTAAACCTGTACGGTTTAGAAGATATTCCCCTCGCAATGCGCGGCTGACTGCAGCGGCGCATGCACACAAGGGCATTCTCAGCTGAAAGCCCGGCAGACGCCGTACCCTGCCGGATGAAATCTCCCGTGAGCACGCGCGGGAGTGACGATTTTGCGGCTCCGGCCACTCACAGCGCCGGAGCCGCGATACCCGGAAGAAATGCAGAGGGAACATGTCAGCTCCCTCGGCGTGGATCGGGCCAGATGTCGGGGGCCTCGTTCTAAGGTGGCAAAAAAAAACACATTGATGGGTTTACAACCGCTTTAAGAAATACATACTTGATTAGAAGTATTTTTTTTTGAATCAGAGTTTAGTGTTACTCTAAAGTTCTAAGAAGGATGGTAGATCATAAGACTAATAAGCTAAGATGAAAAGCTGGAATAGAATGAATAAAAAAGGGATAACTGTTAGGTTTCCTATAGCAACCAACAATTTTAAATGAAGCATGAAGTGGTTGCAACTAGGTTTTGTCTTTTCAAATGAGCCCCAGTGCGCAGTTCAGAACCAGGATATCCATCTAAAATAAAAACAAAAATAAGGACTGACCTGGTATCTAACAGCATATTTAAGATCTGTTCTTTTCAGCCTCTAAAAAGAATTGCCCCATCAAGGCTAGGTGTTAGGTACTAAGATGTATACAACGGCAGAAAATAACCAAGATGTGTGTAAGGGCAGGAGATACCAAGGTGTGCACAAGAGCAGGAGATTCTGCAGTGTTCACAAGGACAGGAGATATGCAATGTGCTTAAAGGCAGTGTATGCCAGTAACACAAAGTGAAGGCCAAGATGGAGCTCATATAAAAGACATCATTCACAGACCAGGCATCAGGTTAAGTGCAAACAAGAATAAATGGCAAGACTGAGGTATATAGTGAAAGGAGAACATACAATCAACAGAATAGAGCAGGAAAAGTCTTGACAAGATAAAAGACCATAGTACATGTTTTCTGAGCAAGTTCCTAACAAACCCATCTGGTTTAAGACTGCCGTATATCAGCAGTGCTCCATGAACAAATGAACTATAACTTTTTAAATGATTTATATTCAAATTCACCATTCCTCCAGTCACAAATTAAACTTTCATCTTATCACTGTCCGCTTCTTGATGCCCGTGTTCACTGATTTGACAAATTGGAGAAGCAGGGTAGCAATGTTCTCTAGCACATTCAGGGAATGCTTTGCATCAATTGAGAAAGCATTCTCCTTATGGCAACCATGCCCAACAGCCAATGCAGCAGGCATAAGCATGCACAGGGGGTGTGCCGGATGTGCCTGGGCACACCCTAATCACCCCTTGTGGCACAGATTCCTCTTCGTGATATTTCACCAAAGCCCCCTCCTAAAAATAATTGTTAAAAAAAAGCTAAAATTGTAGAAAATAATATTAAAAATAAAATGACAATAAAAAAGTACAGATACTGTTCACTGCCCTACTGACACCAACCTCTGCCCTACTGAAATGTCCACTGATCTACTGACACCACCCTACTGTGTGTGTGTGTGTGTGTGTGTGTGTATATATATATATATATATATATATACACAGTTGTGCTTATACGTTTTTAGGGTTTGGCTGTATCTATTTATCGATCAACTGTGTTTTTTTTAAAATCATAATGGCAACAGAAACTACCAAAATTACCCTGATCAAAAGTTCACATACCTCAGTTCTTAATACCGTGTATTGTCCCCTTCAACATCAATGACTGCTTGAAGTCTTTTTTGGTATTTGTGGATGAGGCTCTTTATCTTCTCAGATGGTAAAGCTGCCCATTCCTCTTGGCAAAAAGCCTCCAGTTCCTGTAAATTTTTGAGCTGTCTTGCATGAAAAATAATGTTTGAGATCTCCCCAGAGTGGCTCAATGATATTGAAGCCAAGAGACTGAGATGGCCACTCCAGAACCTTCACTTTATTCTGCTGCAGCCAATGACAAGTTGACTTGGCCTTGTGTTTTGGATCATTGTCATGTTGGAATGTCCAGATATGTCCCATGTGCAGCTTCCTGGCTGATGAATGCAAATGTTCCTCCAGTATTTTTTGATAACATACTGCATTTATCTTGCCTACAATTTTGACCAAATTCTCTGTGCCTTTGTAGCACACACATCCATAAAAACATCAGCGATCCACCTCCGTACCTTTCATCATAGGCACCTGTTGACTCCTCGCCAAATGTAGCATTTATGGTTGTGGCCAAAAAGCTAAAGTTTGGTCTCCTCACTTCAAAGGACTTTGTGCCAGAAGGTTTGAGGCTTGTCTCTGTGCTGTTTGGCGTATTGTAAGTGGGATACTTTGTGGCATTTGCATAGTATTAGCTTTCTTCTGGCGACCCGACCATGCAGCCCATCTTTCTTCAAATGCCTCCTTATTGTGCATCTTGAAACAGCCACACCACATGTTTTCAAAGAGTCCTGTATTTCATCTGAAGTTATTTGTGGGTTTTTCTTTGCATCCCGAACACTTTTCCTGGCAGTTGTGGCTGAAATTTTAGTTGGTCTACCTGACCGTGGTTTGGTTTCAACAGAAACCCTAATTTTCCACTTCTTGATTAGCGTTTGAACACTGCTGATTGGCATTCTTAATTCCTTGAACAGCTTGTATAACAGTGTACATTTGCTATCCCCTCAAAATAACTCTACTCACAAGCATTAATCCCTAAACCCCTAAGTGAAAATGTCCGAATTGGGCCCAAAGTGTCAATATTTTTGTGGCCACCATTATTTTCCAGCACTGCCTTAACCCTCTTGGGTATGGTGTTTACCAAAGCTTCGTAGGTTGCCACTGGAATCCTCATCTATTCCTCCATGATGACATCATGGAGCTGGTGGATGTTAGAGACCTTGCGTTCCTCCACCTTCCGTTTTGAGGATGCCTCACAGATGCTCAATAGGGTTTAGGTCTGGAGACATGCTTGGCCAGTCCATTACCTCTACCCTCAGCTTCTTTAGCATGGCTGTGGTCATCTTGGAGGTGTGTTTGGGGTCGTTATCATGTTGGAATACTGCCCTGCGGCCCAGTCTCCCTGAAGGAAGGAGATCATGCTCTGCTTCAGTATGTCACAGTACATGTTTGCATTCATTCCCTCAGTGAACTGTAGCTCCCCAGTATCGGCAGGACTCATGCAGCCCCAGACCACTCCCACAACCATGCTTGACTGTAGGCAAGACACACTTGTCTTTGTAATGTTCATCTGGTTGCCGACACACGCGCTTGACACTATCTGAACCAAAGAAGTTTATCTTGGTCTCATTAGACCACAGGACATGGTTCTAGTAATCCATGTCCTTAGTCTGCTTATCTTCAGCAAACTGTTTGTGGGCTTTCTTGTGCACCATCTTTAGAAGAGACTTCCTTCTGGGATGACAGCCATGCAGACCAATTTGATGCAGCGTGCGGCATATGGTCTGAGCACTGACAGGCTGACCCCCCCCCCCACCCCTTCAACCTCAATGCTAACAGCACTCATACATCTATTTCCCAAAGATATCCTCTGGATATGACGATGAGCACATGCACTCAACCTCTTTGGTCGACTATGGTGAGGCTTGTTCTGAGTGGAACCTGTCCTGTTAAACCGCTGTATGGTCTTGACCACCATGCTGCAGCTCAGTTTCAGGGCCTTGGCAATCTTTTTATAGCCTAGGCCATCTTTCTGTAGAACAACAATTCTTTTTTTCAACTCCTCACAAAGTTCTTTGCCATGAGGTACCATGTTGAACTGCCAGTGACCAGTATGAGAGAGTGAGAGCAATAACACCAAATTTAACACACCTGCAACCTTGTAACACTAACGAGTCACATGACACTAGGGAGGGAAATGGCTAATTGGGCCCAATTTGGACATTTTCACTAAGGGGTTTACTCAGTTTTGTTGCCAGAGGTTTAGACATTATGGCTGTGTGTTGAGTTATTTTGAGGGGACAGCAAATTTACACTATTATATAAGCTATACACTCACTACTTTACATTGTAGCAAAGTATCATTTCTTCAGTGTTGTCACATGAAAAGATATAACAAAATATTTACAAAAAGGGAGGGGTGTACTTACTTTTGTGAGATATTGTATTTTATATAGATGCGTTACAGAATGATATATTTCAAGCATTTCTTTCTTTTAATTTTTGATGATTATGGCTTAGGCCGCGTACACACGCGGGGACTGTTCGCCCAACTTTGTCCGTCAAACAGTTTCAGCAAACAGTCCGCTCAAAATTAGCATGGACGGACATGGCCACACACGACGAACGAACAGTTTGCTGAAACCGTGCGCGATGACGTGAACGGCACGTACGACGGGACGAAAAATACGACGTCCTATACACTGCATTATAACTTTCGGCGTGTAAATCCTTTCTGAGCATGCGCGGAACTTAGTTTGACGAACAAGCCTACACACGAGGGGACTGTTCGCTGAAACTTTGTTTCAGCGGACAGTTTTTCGGAATTTCCGAAAAACCTTGTTCAGCGGACTGTTCGCTGAAACTGTCCGCTGAAAGCCCACACACGAGCGGACTGTCCGCCGAAAACACTGTTCAGCGGACAAAGTTGGGCGAACAGTCCCCGCGTGTGTACGCGGCCTTACAGCTAGTAAAAACCCAAAATTCAGTATCTCAAAAAATGTGAATATTACATAAGACCAATAAAAATTTAAAAAAAAGGATTTTTAATACAGAAATGTTGGCGTACTGAAAAAGTATGTCCATGTACAGTATAGTATGCACTCAATACTTGGTCGAGGTTCTTTTTACATAAATTACTGCATCAATGCGGCGTGGCATGGAGGTGATCAGCCTGTGGCACTGCTGAGGTGTTATGGAAGCCCAGGTTGCTTTGATAGCAGCTTTCAGCTTGTCTGTATTGTTGGGTCTGGTGTCTCTTATCTTCCTCTTGCTCCAATACCCCACATTCTCTATGGACCACAGGCTGATCGCCTCCATGCCACACTGCTTTAATGCAGTCATTTATGTAAAAAGACCCTCGACCAAGTACTGAGTGTGTAGTATACTGTATATGGACATACTTTTTCAGTAAGCCAATATTTCTGTATTAAAAATCCTTTTTTTTTATTTTTATTTTTTTATTAGTCTTATGAATATATTCTAATTTTCTGAGATACAGAAATTTGTGTTTTCTCTAGCTGTAAGCCACAGTCATCAAAATTAAAAGAAAGAAATGCTTAAAATATATCACTCTGTGTGTAACACATCTACAGTATATAAAATGAGTTTCACTTTTTGAACTGAATTACTGAAAATAATTAAACTTTTTCATGGTATTCCAATTTTATGAAATGCACCTGTATATCAAAGTTAAATTCTAGTCTGATGCAATTGGAGACACAACCAAGAAACGGATATGGCTAAATAACACCCCACAACACCTTACCATTAAAAAAATAATGTAGTTAATTTTGTATTCTGTGCAGTCCTAAATGCTGATTTTCTGCCGTTCTGGCTCTTTTGGGGTCTTAATTCAGGGACATTTTAAAGATATAAAGCCTCTGTCATTGTCAGCTACCACACTGGTCTTTATAGTGAGTAATTTAAGGGGTATATACAGCGAAGCATCTAAATATACACCTGAGACACCTGCTAAAAAAAATTGTCAAAGTTATTTACAAAATCCTGTGATCCACCCTCTGGAATATTATATTGCTGCATAGGAAAATGGCAACTGTTTTCAAAGCCCACAGTTGTGGACACTTTAGGCCACTGATCTGCCTCCTGTTTTTGGACTAAAAGCAAACCACAACAGAAGCCCCCTTGTTCTACCTGTCAGCATACACGGCAGGCACTCCCACTGCAAGTCTAATTTCAATGACTAATTTTCTCTTCATGTGAGATTTCACTGAATTAATACAAAATTATGTAATGAATGAAATTTGACAACCAAGGCTTGCTTATTCTGTAGTTTTTAATAATACCATCCACTTTGTGAATCATTAGGGATATTGACCTATGTAAGGAGCTTCTCTCATGCTGGAGGGAATTCTCACTCCCACCCTAAGCACTTATTTTTAATCGGCAGTACCTACGTACACCTCATTCATACAACACCTCATCTCCCCGAAAACTTCTAGATATCCTATGTGCCACCTCCAGACTCCACTTCATCAAATAATTTAAAAAAAATACAATTAATTTTGTCTGGAAGCTGCAACGTAACCTGTACCTATACAATATCTCACCATGACATGCATCATATTTAATAAGCATGATATGTCCCTATAGTATTACTGGTTCCTTTATCTTTACTGGTTATTTTCCAGTTATACATGTGCTAATTATAATAAGAAGATTATCATAAATGAAAATGTATGACATTTGAAGGAATACATTTGTGATCTAAAGGGTGTTTGTAATTTATTGCTGGGTGTGAAATAGTACATAAACAATAAAACAATCCATGTATTAGAATGAACTCAACAGCAACAAAAGTTAAACCTAAAAAAACAAACGAGATGAAATACATTCAGTCATTCATACATTTTTTTTTCATTCACCTAAAAGAGGAAGCTTCCCCCTAGCCTAACCACTCATAGCACATAGTCCTTACAAGCAGTACTTGTCAGACACAATTTTACAGTGGCATTTCTTGTCAGGGTTGACATATTACAGTAGCATATGCACAGTGCTTCAGGCTATTCTGTTTCATGCTAATTATGAAGCATCATGTGCCTTTATGCAAATTATAATTTTATCCAATTGAAAATTATTCAAATAAATCCAGACTCAGCCCTGTCAAAACACAGACAATTTTGTCAGGAACACATGTCTCTTTTTAACACCTTGAATGACCATCTTTTACTTTAGATTTTTGGACTTACACTGATTTGTGTAATCGTTTGCTATCTGGCAGTCCTTATTTTAAATTACATGGAATCATTTACTTACTAGAATACATAGTATTAGTATGTTTGATGACAATACTGCCAAAAGAGCTGTATCTTTCAAAAACTGATTTTGGTGGCTCAATTGCTAAACAATTGTTTCAGCCTCAAATTACACAAGATCCGTAATTTTCTTTGTAGTCTTAGATGATTGGTATTGTAGAATCTTTTGCCAATTACAATAGAACATCATTGAGTAAAGGCATTATTAGACTTTACATAGCTTACATTGTTCCTTGACAGTCTGGTGGACCCTGTCAATTTGGCTCAGACCAAATGGGAGCACATTGCTGAAGACTACCCTAGTGTGGTGCTCTCAGTGAAGACATCTAGTGAAACTGTAAAGCTTGGTAAAGAACTTGCTACCAAATGTAATCCTGGGCTGTGAATTTCTTCTGTTTGGAAATTGTTTGTGTGTGGGGGAGACAGGTAACCATCTATAAAAATGTATCTGAAATAAATAATGTTATTATTTATCCTGAACTTGATGGGGGACATTGACAATCTTAGGTCAGAGGTACCTGACCACTTTCGAGTAGAGGTTATGATTGAAGAGGAAACTGCCCCAGTGCCAAAAATAACAGATATACCAGTGACCAGGGAAGATTTTGAGATCCCACAGTTGCAGATTCTCAATATGACAAATGCGTGGAAAAATGTAAGGGTGATAAACAGGTACCTTAAGAACCAGAAGTTAGCCCATAATACCCCCATTTTGCAGTATACCATGACTTATGATATCATGTAAAGAACTTGTAGAGCAACTGGTGGTACTCCAGTCTCACAATATGATGGTGTTGTATCTAGTCCATTCTCATGGGTTGGGTCATCATTAGAAAAAATAAATGCAGCTCGAGCAGTGGTTTTTATGGCTCAGAATTTAACCACTACAATACAGGGCACTTTCACCCCCTTCCCAATTTTCAGCTTTCAGCGCTCTATCGCTTTCAGTGACAATTGCGCGGTCATGCTACACTGTACCCAAATGAAATTGTTATCATTTTGTTCGCACAAATAGAGCTTTATTTTGGTGTTATTTATTCACGACTCCGTTTTTTTTTTTTTGCGATATAAGCGCAAAAATAGCGGAAATTTGGAAAAAAAACAATATTTTCTTTTTTCTATTTGAAAAGAAATCCAATAAAATCAAATTTTGTCATAAATTTAAGCCAAAATGTATTTTGCTACATGTTTTTGGTAAAAAAAATTCCGTTAAGTGTATAATAATTGGTTTGTGTGATCACGGACATATGTACGCAAATGATCATGTACATATGTGTGCAGGTGATCACGTACATATGTGTGCAGATAATCATTGGGACATGTGATTTTAGTGGGACATATGTGGGGGACATGTTTTTATTATTAGGGACATGTGTTTTTATTATTTGGGGACATGTATGTTTTGGGGACATGTGTGTTTTGGGGACATATGTGGGGACTGTGTTTGTACTGTGTGGTGTGTTGTGTGTTTACACTACACTGATGATCAGTGAGTAAAAAGCTGTAAAAAGCAGCCCATACTCACTGATCATCAGCCGGCTGCAGCGTTCTGCTCTCCTCTCCTCAGCGGTGACTTCCGTGTGAGGAGAGGAGAGCCGATTGCCTAGCAACCGGCTGTTTGTTTACATCACATGACGGCCGTGATTGGACACGGCCGTCATGTGATCAGGAGGGCCAATCACAGAGCCCTCCTGCCGATCTGAGATGTGCCGTGTCCGGGTGACACGAGCACATCGGGATCGCGCCGCTGCGCGAGCGCGCGCGCGATCCCGCTACTCCTGAAGGACGTTTCTGAACGGCCTATCGGGAGTAGACGGCTCCCACCCGGCCGTATATATGCATTGGCCGGGTGGGAAGTGGTTAAAAAGCAGTTGATGAGTATTGTAAACTTGCTCTGAGTGTCAAATGAATGCACCCATCCACAGTTTCAAAGTACTCTGAACCACCTGCCTATAATTGAGGTCCCTTTTGTATGGATTGCTATGAATCTGAACAGGTCACTCTCGAAGTCCACCAGTGGGCACCAATACAAACTGGTATTCCCTGACTAGGCCTATTGGTACCCAGAAGCAATTCTTATGGGAAACACCTAATCCAAGGTTACAGAGATAGCTTTTCCACATTGTTTCCAGCACTAGTATTTCTAATGAGATTTTGGCAGACCAAGGATCCCCTTTCATGTAAAAGGCAACCAAAGTGCTGTGTTGCTTGTTGAAAATGACTCATCTATGGACTCATGTAAACCACTCCTAAACTGAAAAAAAATAAAAAGTGCTTAACCACTTCCAGCCCAGGACTTGGAGTGGGGGTATATGAATGATGCCTGCAGCTACAGGCATCATTCAGCCATCATCATTTTCAGACGGCAATTCTGTGCTCCGTAAGAACAATCCGATGATCAGCCGAATGATCATTCTTACAGGCGGTGGGAGGGGACAAGCCCCCTTCCGCCACCCTCTGGTGCTTCTCCGGTCTCACCTGTGCGATCGGCGAGCCAGAGAATGAAAAGGTCGCCGATGGAAGTTGATCATAGAAATGACTGAGGACCAGATGGTCTTCTCTATGACCCTCGGAAGCCCAGGCATGACATCATGTCTTGGCTGGCGGATGTAAACAATACCGGGAATTCGGCTGAAAAGGCCGAGACAGTTTTTTTCTGATCTCCGTCTTTCCAGCCTGGAGGAGAGATGTGGGGTCTTATAGATCCCACATCTTTCCATAAAGAGGATCTGTTAAGCACTATTAGCACTATATAGTTTAAAGTCCTTGTAATAGGAATAAAAGTGATATAAAAAAAAAGGTAAAATAAATAATTTTAAAAAAGTATTAATTTTTAAAGTGCCCCGTCCCTGCATGCTATCGCACAGAAGCGAACACATATGTAACTCGTGCCCACATATTTAAACAGCGTTCAAATCACACATGTGAGGTATCGCCGCGTGTGTTAGAGCAAGAGCAACAATTCTAACCCAAGACCTCCTCTGTAACTCTAAACTGGTAACCTGTAAAAAATCCCTTGTAAAATAAAAAAAGATTTAAAAAAGTTAGAGCCATTCTAGGATTTTTAGGCTACTACTGGAGGTAACTTTGCAACTAAGGAAACTCCAATTACTAATCTCACCAAAGGGAGCAAATCCCTGAAGTAAAATGAGGAGGCAGAGAGAAGTAAAATGAGGAGGCAGAGAGAGCTTTTAAAGTGAACCACCCCAAATTCTGTCAAGAATTTCTTGGCTGGCGTTGGCCTGGGAGCAACATTAATACGGAAAAACCTTCAGTAGCATGGAAACTAACCCCTGCAGAGAGGAAATATTAATTTATGCCTGCAGTTCAGCTTTAAAATAAAAAGTGTATTTTTACATGTTATAACAAATGTTAAAAGGACTTGCCCTTAAAATCAGGTGTGACAATTTATCATCCCCATAAATCTAGATTAATATCATGAAGTCAGAATACTTATTATGTGCTTAACTGTTTTTGTATGCTGTGTATGGACCATTGTCAGCCGCTGTTATTTTATTTGAAGGATGGATTGGTGTCACAGCTTGATGAATTGACAGCTTGTTGGATTTGGCACCTCAGTACAGTGCATATTTGGGAAGGAAAAATCTGTTTTTGTAATCATACACCTCAACCTTTCTTGAAATAATACAAATGATTAAACCATTATCATACATTATTCCAATATAATGCCAGTTGATTATTAACTTTTAGGTATACAAATGTCTTTGCAGCTTCTTTTGTACCAAAGCATGCTCTGTTTTACTCAAACTGTCTTGCTCTCACATTACTATGTATATTCGTGTTAATTCTATTGCATTTGGACAATGTCACAACCAAGAAACGGATATGGCTGAATAACACACCCCCACCCTCACAATAATTTACTGCTAAAAAAAAAGTATTGTTAATTTTCTATTTAGTGCTGTCCTAAAACTTTGATTTTCTGCAGTTCTGACTCCTTTGGGGTCTGAATTAGGAGACATTTTAAAGGTAACATTGCAACTTTAGAAACTTCACTTACTGATCTTACCAAAAGCATGGCAAAATAAAATGAAGAGGCAGAGAGCGCTTTTAACTAGCTGAAGTTAGTAATGTGTAAGGGACCGGTGTTAACCATTTCTAATTCAGTCAAGAATTTCTTGGCTGATGTTGGCCTGGGAGCAGTCTTTTTCCAGAACATTAATAGGAAAAACCTTCAGTAGCAAGCCTTAGTTGGCAACAAACCCCTGTAGAGAGGAAATATTCAGTGGTGAAAAGAGAAATGTTCATGTTCATCCTTCCCATAGGTCAGAGGGGGAAGGTGTGTGAGACAACAGCAGACAGGATTGTGGATGGTGTGTATGTATATATGCGTGCCATAGGTTTTGCACATACACATGGTGAGGGGCTTGAGGGTTTATGGCTGCTGTGGAGAAAGCAACACTTTTGTTTCTCAAAGTGATGAGTCTTATCCTGGCCCTGGAACCCAGGGGACTTTGTAGAGCTTTGCGCCTCAACTCCCAGGTCTATATATTATGTGGTGGCCATGTCTTATTATTAGTCTCAGCTGACCACAGGCCTTTAGAAATGTGAGCTGACTGACAGAGCCCTCTCTTTTGCTCTCTCTACTGTGTGAGCATGCTGCTGCGTGAAAAGGCTGACTGCTGACAACATTAAAAAGGTAAACTTGCTGCCAGTTCATGTTGAGGAACTCATTAGGGGTTACACTTATAGCCAGAAATCTATTTCCACTGGGGTACCTATCTATGTGGGGTATGTACTGTATGTTCTAACTGTAGTTGTGGGTTTCCTTTTTTAAAGTAAACCTGTGCCCAGATCATGTACCCTAAATTATTTGCATATAACAGTAAAAGCACTTAGAACCTTATATATCTCTGTATCTATAAGCATTGTGAAGAAATTTGTTTTTAAAGTTCACAACTGCAATGAAATCTTATCTTTTTTTCTTTGAGAGCAGAATCTTGCCAGCTTGTCAGTCCTATGATGTAAACCAATGTTTCTCAAATCCAGTCCTCAAGTACCCCCAACAGGTCATGTTTTCAGGATTTCCCTCAGATGAAACAGCTGTGGTAATTAATAAGGCAGGGGAACTGATAAAATCACCTGTGCAAAATAATGGAAAACATGACCTGTTGGGGGTACTTGAGGACTGGTGTTGAGAAACATTGATTTAACAACCAGCTTTTGTTTCTAAGCTTTTTTAAACTGAACTTTAAAGTCTTTGTTGTAATCTTTGAGAATAAATTCCATCACATTAAAAGCAGCTGAAGGGGTCAGAGATGGCTTATTTTAAAGCACTTTCACTGCTTGGTAAAATATGTAAATTGACTGGGCACAGGTGCACTTTAAAGTAGAATGCTATGCACAACATAACTACTGTTAAAAATGCTTCCTCCCCACAGCAAACATCTATTCTAACTAACCTGTGTAAGAAAGATATGTATACTTACCTATTTTCAGGCCACTCCATTCCTGTCACGTAATCTGGCTCCCCTGTGTCAGTCAGCAGGCAATGCAGGGGAGAGGAGGGAGTGCAGACAATGGGTGGGCCATAAGAGCCTCTGGGTGATGTAATCACTCCCAAGCTATACCAGCCCTTGTTGAGTGCTTTTTCCTCTCCCCTACAGCGGGGCACTGACTGACATGGGGATCATATGACCAGGCCAGAGCAGATATTTCCTACACAGATTAGTCAGAAAAGGAGGGGGCAAGAGCATTGTTAAGAGAAGTTAGGTTTTTCATGGAATTCTACATATGCTTATTTTTGGCTTGTTTTCTGACCAAATTACTCTAGTGCAAGTATTTTTGACTGTGGCAACCTATGCAAGTGGTTCTGTAGGCTGTAAACCTCTCAGCAGTTTGTTGGTGCTTTATAAATTATTGATGTACTGTATAATTATATTAATAGACAAGAGACTAAGAGAATGTGGCAGTTACAACTTGAGTGCGTATTCATTCACAACTAGAACACTAACAACACTATAGTTTTTTCCTATTCCAGAAGATCTTACTGCAACTGCAGCTTCTAATGGTAGCGTTGTAATGATCTGTAACTATTAACAATTTTGTCTACGTTTTAAAAGCTGGAAAGGCTTAGCTTATGTCCTTAACTAGATAACAAGAATAGTTATATTATTATTATTGCCTACCATGTTGTAATATCATGGAAAGTCACAGGTACTCATATTTCTCTTCCCTTTCTTACCATACACTTAGTTACACGTGTTATCACTGCCATGTAAGTTTCAGAATTAGTGTGTTGTTTTCTACAGAAAAGGTTGTTGTTTAAAAACAGTATTTGGATTAAGTCACCTATTTAGTCGCCAAAACTGCTTTAATCCTGTAGGTTAGAAATATGTCTCCAGTCAGTTAAAGTTAAACAGTCTAAAGCTGGTCATAAATGAAATAGATGAATCAGCTGGCTGATCAAAAAAATGAACAGATTCCTCCATCCACACAATGGAGGTGGATGGAGGAGTCCTCCCCACTGTGCTGTTGTATTCTGCGAGTGGAACTCCTCCACTGTCAGAATATACTGATCAGCACTGCAGCTGCTTGGCTGCAGGCGCTGATCAAGTGAAAATTTCCATAATTTCCAATCGATAGAAGTTGATCATCATTTGACTTTCATTCCTTATTTCCAGTCTTGGACAAGTTTTCATATCTATCTATCTGGGTAATAAATGTGAGTGAGGGAAGAAAATTCCCACGCAGGGGCACTTTGCTGACTAATTCCCAAGTGACTAATTTGCACCACTAATTTTCAAGTGCCTGATAATTCTGCCAACACACTTCTAGTCCTATGAGGACAATGCTTACTTTTTGTATCATGACAACAGAAACTAGACAAAACTGCAGAACCCCACTGTTTTCCTATTCTTCATTACATAGGGGTCTGTGGCTCTGTTGTCCTCAGATATAGCTGAGAACAATGTAAATGATAATAGAAGTGGAGCTGTTTTCTTTCTCTACTGCTGTGTGACCCACCTACAGATAACAGCATTAAGATTGATAGGCTGCAATCCTGCCAATTTCCCCAAATGTATTAACCTGTAATATCTGTTGTTGAGCTCTGACATGTACCCATCAGCCTATAATATTAGTGGCATTGGGAAACAAATATGTGAATATGTAATCTGGCCATGGATGGGCAGAATTTCAAATGAAAATTCAAACATCCATTTTTAATCGCAGAGACAAGAAACTTTGAAGGTGCGCAATGTCGAATTTGGCTCAAACGAATACATTTCTAACCATTTATGTGATTTTCATAAGGTGAAGTCTATTCATTCCAAAATCAAATTGTTGTCAACTGGGCACCCGGGTTCGGCGCATCACGGCTCTGGTGGACAGATTACTGGGAGGGGCTGGGGAAGACCCGACTGTCATGGTGCACATTGGCACCATTGACAAAGTCAGAGGAAGATGGAATGTCCTAAAAAATTATTTTAGGGACTTAGTAGCTAAATTGAGGAAAAGGACCTCCAAGGTAATATTCTCACAAATACTACTGGTACCTGGAGCCACACAAGAAATGCAGTGGGAGATTAGGGAAGAAAACAAGTGGCTGAGGAGCTGATGTAGGAAAGAGGGGTTTGGGTTCCTGGAGAACTGGGCCAACTTCTCAGTCGGTCACCAGCTCTTTAGAAGAGAACTGCTTTTAGTGAAGATGGCCAAAAAGTTAAAGGGGCTTTTAAACTAGGCGATGAGATAGTCAGCGTGGAACATATTCCAGAGGGTAGTATTAGGGGCATTAGTGGTAGGTTGACTATAGCACCTAAACCTGAGGTAAGTATAGTAGCAAGTCCTATTTGCAACCTCAGAACACCCAATAAGAAGACAGTATGCGACTGGTCTAAACTACATGACATGTTCACCAATGCCAAGAGTCTGGCAGACAAGATGGAAGAACTAGGGCTACTGTTGTACCAGGAGGACTTCGATTTTGTAGGAATTTCAGAGACTTGGTTCAACAGCTCTCATAATTGGCTGGCAACCATTCAAGGATATCCCCTATATCGCAGGGATATCAAAAACGATGTACAAGTGAATGTGAGAGATAACATCGCTAAGGGAGCAAGGGAGGAGGTGGAATCCATATGGGTAGAGCTGAAAAGGGATGGAACTAAGGGGAAAGTAATACTGGGAGTATGTTACCTGAGGGAAGAGGGGAAGGCGGACCTTCTATCATAATTTGGATTAGCGGCAAGGATGGGAAGTGTCATCATAATGGGGGATTTTAATTATTTAGACATAGACTGGGTGGAAGGAACCGTGCATTCATCTAAGGCTCGCCAGTTCCAAAATGTCTTGCAGGACAATTTCATGGGTCAGATGATAAACGCACCAACTAGAAACAAAGCGTTACTAGACCTACTGATTACCAACAATACAGACCTAATCATAGATGTGGAAATACAGGGCAATTTAGTAAAAAGCAATCACAGGTCAATTTGTTTCAGTATAAATCACACTAATAGGAAACATAAGGGGAATACAAAGACACTGAATTTCAAAAGAGCAAACTTCCCTAAACTACGAGCCTTGCTAGAAGTTACTAATTGGAATAATAATCTTAGGAAAAAAGAACAAGGAGAAGAAATGGGTATACTTTAAGAGCATATTAAAAAAGGACATTAGCCAGTGCATCCCAATGGGAAACAAATTTAAAAGAGCTAATACAAGTCCTGGGTGGCTTAACTCCAACGTAAAAATGCACATAAAAGCAAAGGAGAAGGCCTTCAAAAAATACAATGCTCAGGGATCATCAGCTTTCAACTTTACAAAGAATGCAACAAGAAATGTAAGGGTGCAATCAGGGTGGCTAAGATAGAACACGAAAGGCACATAGTGGGGGAGAGTAAGAAAAATCCCAAGAAATTCTTTAAGTACATAAATTGTAAGAAAGGGAGGTCAGATCATATCAGTCCCATAAAGAATGATGAAGGCAATCTGTTTACTAAGGATGGAGAGATGGCAAAGGTATTGAATTTATTCTTCTTCTCAGTCTTCACAAGGGAATCGGGGGACTTCAGTAAACAAAACTGCAATTTTTATCCTTATGAGATGTCAGAGGAAGCAACCTCATGACTAACAGAGGACAGAATTGGAAATAGACTTGAAAAACGTAACATTAATAAGTCACTGAGACCAGATGGCTTGCACCCGAGGGTCCTTAAGGAACTCAGTCAAGTAATTGCCAGGCCATTGTTCCTAATTTTTAGGAACAGTGTACTGACTGGAATGGTACCAGCTGATTGGAGAAAAGCCAATGTAGCACCAATATTTAAAAAAGGGCCAAGTTACTTCCCTGGAAATTACAGACTAATTAGCCTAACATCAATAGTATGCAGGCTCTTGGAGGGGATGATAAGGGACTATATACAAGATTTTAGTAATGACAACGGTATCAGCAGTAATCAGCATGGAGTCATGAAGAATCATTCTTGCCAAACCAATCTATTAACCTTCTATGAGGAGGGGAGCTGACATCTAGATAAAGGAGGGCCCGTAAACATGGTGTATCTGGATTTTGGAAAAGCATTTGATACAGTTCTCCATAAACATTTACTGTACAAAGTAAGGTCCATTGGCATGGACCATAGGGTGAGTACATTTAATGGAAAACTGGCTACAAGGGCGAGTTCAGAGGGTAGTGATAAATGGTGAGTACTCTGGATGGGCAGGGGTGGTAAGTGGGGTCCCCCAGGGTTCTGTCCTGGGACCAATCCTATTTAATTTATTCATAAACGACCTGGAGGATGGGATAAACAGCTCAATCTCTGTATTTGTGGATGATACTAAGCTAAGCAGGGAAATAACTTCTGTGCAGGATGTGGAAACTTTGCATGAAGATTAATGGGGTGGGCAACTACATGGCAAATGAGGTTTAATGTAGAAAAATGTAAAATAATGCATTTGGATGGCAACAATATGATTGCAATCCACTCAGTAGGGGAGAACCTCTGGGGAATCTAGGATGGAAAAGGACCTGGGGGTCCTAGTAGATGACTGGCTCAGTAATGGCATGCAATGCCAAGCTGCTGCAAGAAAAGCAAACAGAATATTGCCATGCATTCAAAAGGGGATTAATTCCAGAGATAAAACAACAATTTTCCCACTCTACAAGACTCCGGCCGGCCCTGGAGTACGCTGTCCAGTTCTGGGCACCAGTCCTCAGGAAGAATGTGCTGGAACTGGAGAGTGTCCAGAGAAGGGAAACAAAATGAATAAAGGTAATGGAGGACATTAGTTATGAGGTAAGGTTACGAGCACTGAACTTGGTCTCTCTGGAAAAGGGAGGCTTGAGAGGGGATATGATTTAAATGTACAAATACCATACTGGTGACCCCACAATAGGGATAAAACTTTTCAGCATGAGGGAATTTAATAAGGCACGGGGTATCCACCGATGCTGAGGAGGCATTCAATTGGGTAGACTGGCACTTTCTCCAGACAAGCTTGCAGCATATCAGGATTGGTGAACACGTGTGCCGCTGGATAATGGCGAATTAAGCTGTCCCCCCATACTTCTCGCTTGCAAATTGAACACAGCAGGGTAGTGCTCTCTTGGCTCTTTATTTATTCTAACATTAGAGCCCAGAAAGATCCACAAGGTCACTGCCAATGAGAACGACCTTCTCTTTTTTATTTCTTTGCCTGTGGTGACTTTTCTGAAACTCATTA
Source organism: Lithobates pipiens (assembly GCF_037356315.1). Taxonomy (NCBI): domain Eukaryota; kingdom Metazoa; phylum Chordata; class Amphibia; order Anura; family Ranidae; genus Lithobates; species Lithobates pipiens. Next base: position 435,833,442 of record NW_027507764.1, on the reverse strand, counting down.
AAAAGCTACACATGTTTGGGGATCTGTTCAATATTAACACCAACTACCACAAATCAGAGGCCTTGAATCTCCCTTTGACCCCATCCTGTGTAAAACACTTGCAGAGGGAGTTTCCCTTTCAGTGGGCCAAATCCCATATAACATATTTGGGTACCAAGATCACTCCATTGTGATCAATTGACAAGCATCTTCAGAAATCGTATAGCTGGACTCATACCTGGTTTGGACGGATGGCGATTTACAAGAAGACAGTCACCCTCAGAGTAATTAACTTACTGCAGACTCTTCCATTTATAATTCTCCAGGGTTATCTGAAAGCGCTTCGGGGAGACTTTAATCACTTTGTCTGGGCTCGCTTACATCCAAAATTGTCTCATCTGCATCTCTTCAGACCTAAACTATATGGTGGGATTGTGTTCCCAGACCTGATCAAGCACTATCAAGTAACATATTTGGTTAGGATGATTCCCTGGTGCAGAGACTATAACAGTGGATTTCTCTAGAACAATGTGCCACGGAGATTTCTGTGCCCTGTCTCCCCTGGCTCCGTCAGGTGCTTTTGGTGGACCTTAGGGGTCACCTGTTGATTGGTCCTAAATGATACACCCTACTGCAGGCTAACAATGCTGGCAAAATCCTCTCGCAAGATTCTAGCCTGACACCAATCTTGGAAAGCCTGGAATTTCTGCCTGGGAATCTCAGGCAACCAGTTTTGATACTATTGAAGCTAGCCACATACCGTGTGAAAGATTTTGTTTGTGAGATGGGCCGAAAAAAATCACTGTCTCTCTTTGACACATGCTTGAGACCGTTCTTGAATGTTTATGTATGGATTCTTCTCCTCGTGTGGTCTCCACTGCATACAAGTTTTTATTCCTTCCGGAGAAGGATTTTGTACCATTATTTCTACTTAAATCGGAACGAGACTTGGGTTTCACTTTTTCACCCGCTCACAAAGAAGACATTTTATGTTTTTCAAATAATTCATTTATAGCAACAGGTACCAAGAACTGAAATACAAAATTCTGGAAAGCTGGTACGGTGTTCCATCGGTTTTACATTTAATTTATTCCCTAGTACCTCTAGTAATTGTTGAAGATGCCAGAAAGTAGAGGGTACTCTCCTACATATCTTCTGGACCTGTGACAAGCTGCAGCACTTTCGGTCCACCGTTGGGTTATCAAACAGTTTACTGATTTGGGCATGGACCCTGACAAAAAACACTTGTTAGACGTGTCATATTTGCCTAAGAAGCCCTATAAAAGGACTATGTTGGTTCACCCTGTAAACATCGCCGCAAGGGCTTGTTTTCTGGCCCTCTGGAAGAGGGAGACTCCCCCACACTGTGGCTTGCCAAAATCACAGAGATTCACTGTGTGGAAAGCCTCATGGCAGCTTTCAAGGGCACTGAAGAGAAATTCTGGACTTTATTCACATGTTCCCAGGATTATGATTCCTTGTAGGGGGAAGACATGTGATAATATTGCAGTACTTGGACCACTCATTTTATTGTTTACGCAATACTTGGTACCTCTGGGACTACTCCTTTACTCTCCATTCCTGTGTTCTCTCTTCCTTTTATTAGTTTATATCTTAGTTTGTTATATTTCTGTAGAATGTCTGGCTGTGGACTAACAGGCCTTAACCCCCCTAGCGGTAATCCCGAGTCTGGCTCGGGGTAGGAATATACTGACAGGAGCGGTAACCCCGAGCCAGACTCGGGATGGCTTTGCTCGATGCAGGGGATGACACAGGGAGCGTTGCTCACCTTGTCCCCTGGATCCAGCAATGTCCGCCGCGCTGTGTGATCGAGCTGCCTTCGCTCGATTCACAGTGCCGAATGCCGCCGAGCTCCGTTCCCTGCGGCGTTACGGCGCACGGGAGCGGAGAACGGCGGCAAATTCAAAAAAGTAAAAACACACTAAACACAAACAGCACTGTAATCTTACAGATTACAGTGCTGTATTAAAAAATACACACCCCCTTTGTCCCTAGTGGTCTGTGCAATGCCCTGCATGCACTTTTATATTATAAATACTGTTTTTTACTGCCTGGAATTTGGAGATTGTCCATAGCAACCAAAAAGTGTAAATTTTTCAGTGTTTTAGGATTTTATTACATTATTGAATAATTTTTATTATTCTTTATTATATTATAAACTTTATCATACCCCGGATGTCTGCTAGACTCTGGTTTGAACAGATTTAAGAGCATTATTCCTAAGAATTACAGGACTACAAAATAAAAGCCAGATTTCCGTGCAAAATAATTGTACCGCTTTCAGCACCTAATTCCAGACTGAATCATACCGCCAGGGAGGTTAAAGTGGTTGTAAAGTCTCAAGATTTTTCACTTTAATGCATTCGGCCCCCCCCCCTTCCTTTTTGTTACCTGAGCCCGATCCAGCGGTGTCCACAAGCCCAGCAGCTCCAGCCACTGTCTCTCTACTCATTGGACAGATGGATAGCAAATCAAATCAAGCTACCAGTCAATCAAATCCTGTGTCAATGGACGCAGCAGCAGGACTTGGGAGCGAGTCCGCATGGGTGGACTGGAGTTCAGCCAAGAAGAAGAGGATCATGTTCGTTATTTTAATAAAAAAATAAAAAAAAACCTTTAAAAACACTTTAACTGTTATAGCCGTGCTGCTACTTGACTGCATAACTGGTTTCTTACATGGTATTTCTGGCATGGTTTACAGAATATTTTTCTATTTTTTTTCTGTATATCCGCAGTTCCTGCTACTAGTGTCCAATCTCTTTGTTATAAATAGTTTTGAACAGCCTTTTAATAAAGATTTTTTAAATGTTAAAAGAAAACATTAAAAGAACAACATTCAAATGTTCTGAGAATTTTTGTAAGAATTTTCCTAAGACGTTTCCCAAGAATTTTTAATTGAAATTCTATCCACCTATGGCCAGCTTAACATGTATCAGTTAAAGAAATACTAGTATGAACAACCTGATGAATAATTCCCTTTATGTAAAATACATTTTTTAATTAGCATGAGACTTTGTAAATCCCCAAATTAAATAATTGTCTTTAAATAAAAATCAGTGTTTCAAAATAATAATGGCACAGTAATGAGAGCTGGAACACAGATAGCACAATGGCATCATTTCTTTGATGCCTAAATAGATATTGAACACAAGACTGATCTACGCTTTAGTGAATTGCAGAGTCTTCATTTATTAATGGCATGGCTCAGTGACCCAGATGAGAAAAGCCTATTGCTCTGGACCTTATACTGACTCTGTTAAACTGGCAGTGAAGAGTAAAATGAAAAAATGATGTGACTGCAGATGTTATGGATACAAGTCTTCTGAGACATCCAACACAATGGTCATTGTTGAGCTGCTTGCAACCCAATCTTTGATTAATCTTATATTAAAAATGTTAATGTGGGTCAAACATGCCTCAATATCTAGAAGCACATCAAAGTCATCTGAGTGAAGTAAAACAGTAAATCAAAGGCTTGTAAGTCAGTGGTAGAATAGCTTTTTCATGATATTCTCTGGCGACAACTTCAAAAAAATATTAAACCGTACTCTGGGACACTCTTTAGTAAAAAGATTGGAGATCCTAACCTGGAATTCATAGATAATATCTCTGAACTGTAATATGCTAGCAAAAGTCTGTGATAATCTCTCAAATAGCTGTAAGATACTGAGGCCGATTGACTAAAGGAGTTGGTAATCTTCACAAAATAAATTCCTGTTTACTTATTTTATCTGAACATGATCGAGTATAGGGATAAATAAATCTGTCTAGGTTTGGTTTACGAACAGCAAACCCAACTGAAGGGGAATCTTGTAACTCAATTGCCATTTGTAGGGGTATTAAGCAATTTGGTATCAAACAAAAGGCATGGAAAGGTGGAGGTGGACTCTCCCATGGGGGACATCTACCAATGTAAATCAGAATGAGTGTCAGCAGAAGTCCCAAAAGAAACCAAAACATGGAGATACCTAATGAAAATAAATGTAATTTGCATGGTGGGAATACCTAGATTTTATCATCAGGCTATAGCTATCAGGATAAGGGTCCCAGCAAATATAATCTCCTTATGTATGTGTATAAAACTCCAAAATACTGCACAATGTGGTTGGTTGATTTTGGTTATTTCCTCCGTGTTCGTTATACAGATTTTGTTGCTGCCAGAGAGAATGACAACAGCTCTTCCATCAGGTGGTTATGTACATAACATGGTGTTTATTATGTTTTATTAATGGATTGCAGAAATACACAGATGCATATGGTGTACGTGGTCTCCATAGTCTTGCCTGTGAAGTAAGTAGTATTTCCATGATCTCCTCGTGGCTATGTCTTTTTTTTCAGTAAGCAAGAAAGATTGTGCCTGCAGAGATTTACTCTTGTCAGCAGCAGCAGCATTCCTCACCCCCTCTCCCAGGCCAAGAGCTCTGTGTTCCTACTGAGACCACATCCACTCCATCTGTATATGAGCTGCTCTAATACTAATAGGGTTACATTAACCCTGCAAGTAGTGGCAGCCTTTATTCTGCTGAAAGACCAAGCCTTTAAAACCCCACAAAAAAGAATATGCTGAAGCATTTTAAAATCGTGTATGGAATTGTATCATCTTAAAAAAAAAGAAAGCCTGCAAGTCTTTAGATCATATTAAATTAAAGCAATGTTGTGTATTAATTAATAGAAGCTATCATGCATCAACTTCTAGTAGCATTTATACAACAGATCTATGCAAGCTGATATCGGATGGGTCTGCATGCCTTTGTTCATGTCACTATAACGTTAATAAACCAACTTAAGTCAGGAATGTCCATCTGGCCAGTTGATGGCACTCATCTCTGTTATCCTCAGCACCCATACAATATCATTATAGAATAGTTATAGTTATAGTTCATGGTTGTAATACGTATTGAGTCACCTTCATGAAATTGCTTGGACAGGACTGAGTTAAATTGTTTGACTATAGAAATCCTGAAGGAAACATCCAGGAGAGGAGAGAAGGGCATGTGTTTCTCAGACATCCCTTTTTTTTTCGGCTGGGCGCAGCAGGATCAGCCCCACTGACAGAATGTGCTTGTTGTCATGGCAACACCCTCCCCTGCTTCATACACGAAAGATTAGCTCTCACTGTGCAGAGGAGAGAAATTCGGGAAGTCAGGCTAATCCCCGGGTGCACAGAGAGAGAGAGAGAGAAAGGTTGGATCATGCCCGGGGGATGCCACATCTGCACTGATAGAATTGGCCAGCTAGAGAAACTGGTATTGAAACTGAAGAGCAGAATTCAGCCTAAGTGTCAGCTACAGGCAGAAGTAGATTATTCAATAACAATGATAAAAGACCCGGTGAAGGCTTTTGTCGGCATAAAAACCCGTCAGCAAGAGTTGGACTGGATAGAGTTTTCGATCCAAAGACAAACATTTTATCAGCACAGGAGTTTCTGGGGATATGGAGGAGCAGATTCATTCATAATAATCCATAGCATGCACAGTATAAAAGATATACAGAGCATTATAAGACCCACAAGACTGTTACTCATCAATTAGGCGCTTGAGAAAGGCCAATATGTACTGTCCAGACAGAGGGTCAGGGGTCCTGCAGCCTCATAGGATGATCAGGCGAGAATTAAAACTCCTCCTACAGGCTTTAACCAGTGCTCTGCTGGACACTGATAGAAGTCACACGACTGCTATATACTGCTGATGAGAAAAGGCATTTAACAGTTTATATTTACTAAAATAATTGCCTTTCCATGTTATGTGTACTGTGGGAGAACTGATATAAATACAGGGTCCTGGGTTTAGCAACACTTTAAAGCTGAACTTCCCTCTTTGGTTAGAGCTTCACTTTAATTTCTAGTGAGGTACTGGTTGAACTGAATGGACTTTTGTTCAACCAGACTAACTACTGTATGTAATTATGTAACTATGTAACTGCTTTTTTCTAACTTTGGTTTTTAATCAAGATCACTAAGCCCCCGTACACACGGTCGGACATTCCGATGGAAAATGTCCGATCGGACCATGTTGTCAGATGATCCGACCTTGTGTGGGCTCCATCGGACTTTTTCCATCGGAATGTCCGACCAACAAAGTTTGAGAGCTGGATATAAAACATTTCCGACAACATGATCCGATCAGACTTTGTCCAATCGTTTGTAGAGAATTCTGATCGGACAAAGTGCCACGCATGCTCAGATCAAATGAGACCAAAGCTATTAGCTACTAGCCTGAACGTAGTCCCGTCGTAGCGAACGAACGTCATCACGTTCCGAACGATTGGATTTTCCGACAACTTTGTCTGAAAAAATCTGACGGATTTTGTGATCGGAATGTCCGACCATGTGTACAAGGGTTAATACATTGGGACATGTTGTACAACTTATAAGAAAAGCATTTGTAGCTGCAGCATTGGAGTTTGACATTAGTTACACTGTAATAAAATAAATTCAATATACAATTTCTTTCAATGAGTTTCAAATGAAAAAAAATTGGACCATTCTTTCAAGATAGTTAGTGTGGCATTTTTCTACTACTTATTATTTATTTATTTTTTAAATATTAAAGTGTATCTATGGCAAAATCTTTTTTCTGTTTTGGATAGAAGACAGAATAGTTAGATCCTCTGTTCATTTTCTTTTTATCATCACTTTCTTTCCAACTACAGTGGTCAGTTGGATTCTTCCCAGTGGGACACAGCCAACAATAAATACATGACAGGGCTCTATCTAAGAAAAAGATAGAGATTAGATATTGATTAAATATTAATAAATCATTACATATTTTATTAAACATAAATGTAGATGCAAATGTTGGTGTGTGTGAATATCAGAAGAGCATATAACCATATTGGGATTGGCCTAAATAAAGAATCGGCTTATATAAAGAAACTCTAGACTCTGAACTCTAACAGATATATACATTAAACATTATTAACAAGTGCCAGCTTATTTGTTTCTGGATACCCAGTTTGACTTTAAGCTCATAGGAGCCCAGGTTTCTCCCTTTCTATATTTGTTGCTGCATTTGTCCACTACACAACTGTACGTACTTTGCATTGGAGCATTTTTGTATTTGTATTATTGACATTACTATACATTGTTTGTAATACTTAGTGCAGCACCATAGAAGATGGTGATGCTATGTAAAATAAAAATGTAAATTAAAAAAATGTATTCAGAAATGGTTTGGGCCTATAGCACAGCACTAAACCTAAAATAAAAACTGTGGATTTCAGATTTACTAACCATTAGAAAACAGTGCAGTACACTTTTGTCAAATGATACTAACCACTGCGGAGAAAAAAATCATTAGTTGCAGTGTCATTTGACCTTTTATTATAAATGTAAAAGAAAAGCAATTTTTAATAACCCAATATAGTATACATTTTACTTTGACTTTAGTTCTCCTTTATCCACTCTTTCTAATGCCACATGCTACGTTAGGTATACCATGAGTCTTCCCTCCTTCCCTGACCTCCTGCTTGTACTTTGACCTAGATTCTGCCTGCTGACTTGGATTAGTTGCCTTGGCGTTCCCTGACATGGCTTGTGCTAGCAGTATTTGAATGAATCAGCAGGAACAGTTCAGTGCTACAGACCTGCAGTATATCTGCTGGGCATAATGGGGTTGATTTACTAAAGGCAAATAGACTGTGCAGTTTGCAAGAGCAGTTGCTCGAGTGCTTAGATAGTGAAGGAAAGCTTCACTTAGCAAAGCATGCCCAATCACATGCAAGGAAAAAAAAAAAACTAAATGATTGAAGTCAGCAGATCTTATTATAATGCAACAAGTACAATTTATTTAAATGTATTCTAATATTAATTTCCTGTGCATGACCATCCAGACTGGGAGAAGGAGGATGGAAATTCAGTGCCAGCTAGGCTTTACAACATGCGCATGTGTTGCAAATAACGTACTGACAAGAAGAGAACAGCGAGGTGACATAATCATTGTGCTGCTGCCATATAGGTTAAGAATATGGCTATTGTGATCAAGCAGAAATGTCTGGATCACAAAATTAGTTACATAGAATTACAAAGTGTGTGAAGGGTAGCCAAGACAATTGCCATATACATTTTAACTGTGTATTTAGATACCTGCATGAAGTTCAGCTTTAAAGTTGCATCCATAGTATTGTGAAATACATACAAAACTCAGATAATATGGGGGTTATTTACTAAAGGAAAATCCACTTTGCACTGCAATTGCACTTGAAAGTGCTGTCGCTGTAGATCTGAGGGGGACATGCAAGGAAAAAAAAAAAGCATTTTAGCTTGCACATGATTGGGTGATAAAATCAGCAGAGCTTCCCCTCATTTCAGATCTACTCCTTAGATTCAGAGCTACTGCACTTCCAAGTGCACTTGCAGTGCAAAGTGGATTTGCCTTTCGTAAATAACCTCCCAATGTGTCATTATTATAAATTGGTTTGTTCGTATTTACACTTATGCCTAAATACTGTAGTAAAACAACACTACAGTGTCAGAAAACAAGAAAAAGAACACAGACGCTTATATCATTTCAGGTTTAATGTAATTTCTATTCAGTTTTAGAACTAGTAGCTATAACAACTTTTTAAAAATGTTTGCCCTGAAGCATCCTTGAAAAGTACAAAAGTGCAATGCATACAATATGCATGCAATGTGTATGTTCTCTGAGAGTTTACTTGGATTTCCTCCTGAGTCACTGGCAGGGTGTTTGGCATCTACCTAAAATTGGCCCTGGCATAATAATGCCGCGTACACGCAGTCGGAATTTCGGCCAGCAAAAGACCAATGAGAGCTTTTCGTCAGGAAATGCGACCGTGTGTATCGGAATTTTGCTGGCCGAATTTCCGCCAGCAAAAAATTGAGAGCATGTTCTCAATTTTTCCAACGGAAAAAGTTTCTGTCGGAAATTCCAATCGTGTGTATGCAATTCAGACGCACAAAAACTCACGCATGCTCAGATTCAACTACGAGACGGAAGCTATTGGCTACTGGCTATTGAACTTCCTTTTTCTAGTCCCGTCGTACGTGTTGTACGTTACTGCGTTCTTGACGGTCGGAATTTGGTGTGACCGTGTGTATGCAAGACAGCTTGAGCGAAATCCCATCGGAATTCCGTTTCGAAACCCATCAGAGCTTTTTCCGACCAAAATTCCGATGGTGTGTACGCAGCATTAGGGTATCAGACTGTTAGCTCTTTCAGGAGTGTAAACTGTTGTCAGTGGCTAATTACCGTAAAGCACTACACAGTCTGTGGGGACTATACACATAAATAAAAAAAAAAAAATGTAAAATTAAAATGTGTAATAAGTACATGAAGAAAATGGATTTAAATACGTTGAGACATTGATGGGTGTGACTGGTCCCTTATTAAAAATCCTTCAGGAAAAGATCAACTTGCAGTAGTTTAAAATTTCGGCCACATATTCCATCATTAATAAAATTCTAAATACACCAATATATTATCTTTACCAGAAATGTCTTTATTAAGATATGCCCCATTATGTCTATGGATGACAATGTAAGACATAAAAAAAATCTGTCCTTTACATATGTTGTGCCTTTTATATGAATTCAAAAATAAAATAAATAATCACAGGTAAATAGTAATTTGCTTCACATATGCATGATCAATTTCAAAGAGCTTCCCTAATGTATGTAGATCACCACATGAAATGCCCATGTGCCAACATTTAGCACCCATTGTATCTAACACTCCTTTTCAATTAAGTGAACCAATAGAATAACTCTCTAAAATAAATTGTTCTGAATATATGGCCAGGCTAGTTACATTGTGAATAAATCAACATGCAAGCTAGCTAAAACTGGCTCATCCAGATATGCAAAGCAAATAAAAGATCATTGCCTATCTTTATGTCCTTTATATTAGTATAGATTTTGTAAGCAAACACTTTCATATTTTACTCAATTTCCAATTCTACTGCAACTTTTAGCAAGTTATTCTTATTCAAAAATAGATTTTAATAGCGAAAATAGAGAAATTAGCACATGGTAGTGCATTTTTCATTGCATTTAAGGGAATCTTAGATACTAAAACAGCTCCTAAGACAGTGATATGATGGTTGGATATTTAATATAACTCAGCAAAGCTCACACTGCGTTCAGCTGATGGGCTGGTGTTTGAAGTCAGCAGTGCCACCTACTGTGCATTTTAAGATAAGCAGCGGCTGCACCACGTTTGCAGCCCCTGCAGTTTGCAGAGAGAGTGAACATAGAAGTGTATATTGCAGAGCTTTTTCATTTACCATAGGACTCTCTTCCCTCTGATTTATGTGCCCTGAGGTATAAACATTTCTTTTGCAGTTTATCTTGTGTTGGATTTATCTCTAGTGCTACAAAATGTTTTCAAGCTTGCAAGATTGTAATATATTCAATTCTAGTTTAGGAGTCCAGGTCACGGTACGGGCTGCTTGTGCCATGTTTCTGAACTCTGTGCATGATCTAAAAGACTTAATCACTCAGGGGTGCTTTAGGCACAGCAGACACAAGAGCTGAGGAGTACTTCGTATTCTATTTTTAGCAGTAAACCGTGTTTAATCCGCATGTGACTTTGGGCTCCTTCGCTTTTCATTCAACTTGATCTTCTGTATCCTTGCATAAATCATGAGTCCAGTGACAGTCCGGGGCAGATACATTCATTACATTGGTGTGTGCTCCTGAAGTGAACTATAGAGCCCGGAGGACTAGTCAGCTGCTAAGTAAATACCAGGTGCTGTACAGTAGCTAGGCTTTGTCAAGTATGGACTGGATACAGATAATACTCTTACAAACTGCAGTTCCAAGTTAAAAAGAGAAAAAAAAAACAACAACCTTTGAAATATTCAATTTATAAATTTTATGCAAATTATAACATACAGTATTCTGATATGTCTAATTTGCCAAAATATTTTTTATTTCTTAACAATAGTGTTGTATCGTGTTAGCCATTGTTAGAAGCAGCAAAATGCTAAGTTACACTATATTTATTGGCTACCCAAATAAATAAAATTTCAAGTTTGTAAAACAGTTTGGAATGGAGTCAAGTACTACAGTAAATGCTACATGTCAGCCATGAAATAGCAGCTTGGAACTTCCAAGCATAAAGTCTTAGGGGTGGATTTACTAAAGACAATTAGGCTGTTCACTTTGCAAGAGAAGTTAAACTTTACAAGAGAGTTTTCTCCAGATCTTAGTGAATGAGATGAAGTTCTACTGACTCCCATCATCCAAACAAGTGCAAGAAAAAATGTTGGTATTCTTTGCGAAGTGTCATTTCACCACATTGACTAAATTCTTGGGGGAAATGGCATACAAAATACATCTTTCCTTGCAAAATGAACATCCTACTTCCTTAACCACTTAACCACTACAATACAGGGCACTTTCACCCCCTTCCTTCCCAGCCCAATTTTCAGCTTTCAGCGCTCTAGCGCTTTCAGTGACAATTGCGCGGTCGTGCTACACTGTACCCAAATGAAATTGTTATCATTTTGTTCGCACAAATAGAGCTTTATTTTGGTGTTATTTATTCACGACTCCGTTTTTTTTTTTTTTGCGATATAAGCGCAAAAATAGCGGAAATTTGGAAAAAAAAACAATATTTTCTTTTTTCTATTTGAAAAGAAATCCAATAAAATCTAATTTTGTCATAAATTTAAGCCAAAATGTATTCTGCTACATGTTTTTTGTAAATAAAATTCCGTTAAGTGTATAATAATTGGTTTGTGTGATCACGGACATATGTACGCAAATGATCACGTACATATGTGTGCAGATAATCATTGGGACATGTGATTTTAGTGGGACATATGTGGGGGACATGTTTTTATTATTAGGGACATGTGTTTTTATTATTTGGGGACATGTATGTTTTGGGGACATGTGTGTTTTGGGGACATATGTGGGGACTGTGTTTGTACTGTGTGGTGTGTTGTGTGTTTACACTACACTGATGATCAGTGAGTAAAAAGCTGTAAAAAGCAGCCCATACTCACTGATCATCAGCCGGCTGCAGCGTTCTGCTCTCCTCTCCTCAGCGGTGACTTCCGCGTGAGGAGAGGAGAGCCGATTGCCTAGCAACCGGCTGTTTGTTTACATCACATGACGGCCGTGATTGGACACGGCCGTCATGTGATCAGGAGGGCCAATCACAGAGCCCTCCTGCCGATCTGAGATGTGCCGTGTCCGGGTGACACGAGCACATCGGGATCGCGCCGCTGCGCGGGCGCGCGCGCGATCCCGCTGCTCCTGAAGGACGTTCCTGAACGTCCTATCAGGAGTAGACGGCTCCCACCCGGCCGTATATATGCATTGGCCGGGTGGGAAGTGGTTAAGGACCGCCTCACGCCGATATACGTCGGCAGAATGGCACGGCTGGGCACAATCACGTACCTGTACGTGGCTCTTTAAGTGCCCAGCCGTGGGACAGGAGCGAGCCGCCGGCGGCACACTCCCGACCCGGATCTGAGCTCCGTGGCCGCGGGACCCGCAGACCCGATCTCCGCTGGTGTCCCGCAATCGGTTCACAGAGCTGAAGAAAGAGGAGAGGTCTGTGTAAACAAACCTCTCCCGTGCTTCCTAGTGTAGCTGTCACCGATCGTCTGTTCCCTTTTAAAGGGAAGGACGATCAGTGATGTCACATGCCAGGTCACGCCCCCTACAATAAAAAACACATAACATCATACATAACACCTACACTGCCCCCTAGTGGTTAACTCCTTCACTGCCAGTGTCATTTACACAGGAATCAGTGCATTTAAATATCACTGATTGCTGTATAAATGACAATGGTCCCAAAAATGTGTCAAAAATGTCTGATGTGTCCGCTAATAATGTCGCAGTCACAATAAAAATCGCTGCTCGCCGCCATTACTAGTAAAAAAAAAAATTAATAAAAATGCTTTAAAACTATCCCCTATTTTGTAAACGCTATCATTTTTGCGCAAACCAATCAATAATCGCTAATTGCGATTTTTTTTTTACCAAAAATATGTAGAAGAATATGTATTGGCCTAAACTGAGGGAATCAATTTTTTTTATATATTTTTTGGGGATATTTATTATAGCAAAAAGTAAAAAATATTGCATTTTTTTCAAAATTGTTGCTCTATTTTTGTTTATGGTGCAAAAAATAAAAACCGCAGAGGTGATCAAATACCACCAAAAGAAAGCTCTATTTGTGGGAAAAAAAGGACATACATTTTGTCACGTCGCACGACCACGCAATTGTCAATCAAAGCGACACAGTGCCGAATTGCCAAAAGGGGCCTGGTCCTTTGGCTGCAAATTGGTCCAGGGCTTAAGTGATTAAAGTACATCTGCTTTCTTTCTTTATTTTTTATAAAATGAAGCATTTCTGGACTTATTCATGGCAGCCCCAATGGTTGAAGTGCCCTAGTGGTCAAGCCAATTTCTTTTAAACGATCTGGACATGCTCAGAGATGGTTAAGTATTGAGTAACAGTTACTGGTTTTAGTATACGAGTTTTCATATGTATATGATTCAATATAACCTTACCCTTGCCTGGTGGACAGGGAAGAGGAATACTCGCCTCCTAATGCTATTAGATCTCTACTTGAGTTACTCCTTTTTTATTCAAAGAAAGCTTTGATTCTTAACTGGATATCCCAACTTCACCTTATCTTGAAATTCCGAAGTTCTGTTTTAAATTCTACTCTTCATAATTACCACATAAAAAAAAAAACACATACCCTTAAATTTAAAGCAAGTTTGAAAAGTTTTTGAATCTTTGGCTAGCATAAACTGCAGTTAATTCACTTTTTTAGTTATGAGATTGGTATGTAATTAAATCTTAGCTTTGGACACCACCTCACTGTTTCCACTTGCTTGTTGTACCATGTTAGTTACTCATACACGACAGTAAATGTGAAGTTGGATGTAGAGTTGCATGATTAATCATTAAAAAATCTTGATCTCAATTCAGCCCCCCCTCACAATCTTAATTTGGCATTTCTATTTGCTCGTAGCTGACAGCTGTCAAAAGATAAATTAAAAAAAAGTCAGACTGCCAAGTTTTTCACAACATTGCTCAGTGGGAGATAAAGAGAAACAATCTATCTTTTGGTTGTTTTAGATCAAAGGAACTTTGGTCTGTAAATGAGGTCAGTTTAACCATTTAAAGATTAAACCTTTTTCTGACATTCGTTGCTTACAAGATAATATCAGTATTTTTTTGCTAGAAAATTACTTAACCCCTAAACAATATATATATATATATATATATATATATATATATATTTTTTTTTTTTTAGCAGAGACCCTAAAGAATAAAATGGCGGTTGTTGCAATATTTTATGTCATACTGTATTTGTGCAGCAGTCTTTCACACACATTTTTTTTTTTTAAATACACTTCAGTGAATTAAAAAAACGAAACAGTCTGTTCCCACACATGGATGATCTCTGCTGCTGTCTGGGCTTTATAGATCATCCCACTGAATATCTGGACTTTTATTATTTATCTGATTTCTAGAATTTGATAAAAAAATTTGCGCTGCACTTCTTTTTATCTTTGATTTACCTTCGGGGTGTTGTGATTACGTTATAATTATATATTATTATTATAATTATTATAAGTGTTCAGCTGGCAAACAATTGTTCTTATCAATTTATTGTGTATTTGCACTGTTTGCTCTTTGTGAAAGTTGATGTTACGCCGAGAATTATGAGATAATCGTAATCTTTATTCTAAGCAAAACAATCGTGATTCTCATTTTATCCAGAATTGTGCAGCTCTAGTTGGATGTTACCTTTTATTGGCTACCTGAATAAATAAAAAATTGAAAACCTTAAAGACAGCTCAGGTCTGTTCCTTAGGCCTGGTGTAGCCATGTTTGAATGCATGACTATGCTATGCCGCAACTCTTGGGTTAGGGTCCATTCATACCAGATGCAGTAGGACTGCATTGGTGAGCAATCCAGTGCAGTCGCAGCACACCCCCACCACAAGACAAGACAAAATGCCTTGTCTCCAGTGTGGCTGTTTTGAACCACTACATTGAAGTGGCGTGCGGCAGTGTGTGCTGAAACACAGTACTGAGTGCAGTACTTTTTTCCAGTGCAGCACAGGTCACTACACGCCGGCTGATAGAACTTTATGAAATTTCACTATTTAACATTTCAAGTAAAGTTTATTTTAAAAAAAAGTGAACAGCGTGATACACCGGGATTGGCACATCAACACAGCACTTGTCCGGCCGGACCAAACCACACACCTGTCTCTGTGTTGTAACATAGAGGCTGGTGTGAATGGACCCTTAATATCACTCAGTAGTCTTGTGTTTCTCTTTTTTGGCACGGTGTAGTCCGCAGAAACCTCAGCTGCATGTTTTTTATTTACTTAGCTAGTTAATAGGTTTCCTTTGATTCTTATGGTATTATTCATTAAATAATGCAAGTTGCAATTTGCTAAGTGCAGGATGCAGTGTCCAATTGCATTCAACCAGAATTCACTTTACTGAAGTCACACTAGCACAG
Source organism: Lithobates pipiens (assembly GCF_037356315.1). NCBI lineage: Eukaryota > Metazoa > Chordata > Amphibia > Anura > Ranidae > Lithobates > Lithobates pipiens. Next base: position 435,817,974 of record NW_027507764.1, on the reverse strand, counting down.
GATCATTATTGATTGGTTGCTTTGGGTACTTCACTTTGCACTCAGCACTTGGCTCCTTGCGCTATTTACTGAACAAACATGATTGGTCTGATTCTCACCTGAGACTTTGGAATGTGAGATTTATTTTACTGCTCCCCATGCACTTTTCTCTTTTATATCAATATTTCAAGTAATCTTTTTATCTCCAATGTTATCAACTATATTAGGTAAAATGTTCATATGCTGTAAGTATTGTACTTGCAGAAAATACACTTTATACATGGATTGCTTTAAAGGTATGGTAATCCATTTTACACAAAGTGTACTTGTAGTCATAAGACTGGTTGTACATTTTTAACGTGCAGCTTATAAAATTGTGACTGTTCACAAGAGATTTGTCTTTAATCACAAACATCAACAGATAACACTTATTTACCATGCCATGGTCTTTCTTTGCAGATCCTTGGAGGGATTGCCATTCTTTACTCAAAATGTTTTCAGCAGACAAGCCAAGTACCAATTAAAAGATGTGCTAGTTAGAAAAAAGAAGTTTTACTGCTTTTCCCTTGCCGCTTTATCAAAATAATATGCTTCTAAATATATAACTTGCCAAACAATGTTATAGGTGTAATTTACTGGGATAACTAGATAACTATTAATCACTACAGTATAAGTTACTATAGTTGCAGCAGTGAGAAAGGTTTGTTATGGTAGCTAGTCGGTGAGAGAGCTGGACGGCTTTGATGCTCCATCATTTGTCTGGTTAACCAAAAGACACAGCAGTGGAGAGCTGAAAATTTTCCCATGTACGTTAAAGGGTAGGGTTCGTTTTTTTCTTTTTTTTTTTCAATTAGCACCAGAGAGTTTTTTTCAATGAATGAAACGTATTCCATGTGCTGGTGGCTCCTGTGTTGACTGAAATGTTCAGTGGTCTGCTCCCACCCAACCCCAAATACTCCTGCAGCTGTTATCTTCCAGTGCTGCAGGGGTTAATACAAGCACTTGCACCTCCATTCATAGGAGCCGTACTGTCAATTCTGGATCATGATTGAACTGGCAAAAAGTTCCCAGGTTGATTATCACACAGCTTCCAGGCCAAGGGCATCAAAAGGTAAAAATATTATCCCCAAAAAAGAAAAAAAAAGAGCACTGATTCTCTGCCACTGAAAGCTACTGATTCTCCCAACTGATGTTATCAAATTGATCACCAGAAATTAAAGGCTTCTATTTTGTGACATTTTAAAGCAGGACCTCATCCTCGCTATGGGAGCAGGCCACACTTTGCCCATTACCTTAGTTCCCCGGATACAACCATAAAGCTAATAAAACACACACCATATTTTGGCAAAAATTGGCCACAGTAATTTTATTGGTTTAAAATATTCATACATATAAACATATTAATTCAAATATTCAGATGGAAACAAATATTTACAGAAAACCTTTGCTCAGTTTTCAGAACATGAGCTACTCAACCTTTATTTAACAAAGAAATAAGCCCCCCCCCCCAGATTCCGGGGTGACCCAACCACATAAAATGCACTGCGACAGGGATGGAGGGAGCTTCTTCTCCTTCAGGTCTAGCCGCTGCAAGAGGAGGTAGAGACCCTCAGCAGCCCCTTTTATCACTTCCCCAGGGACTTCCAGAAAATTCCCTGGATTCCCATTGGACCACCTAGACCTTAATATAAATAATTTAAAGAGACAGTACACCCACCAATTCTAAACACACTAAACCTATGCAGCTAACCTGCATCTTACCCTTAACCAGGGCTGGGTGGCCCATCCCAAGAAAGTGGGCTCAGAAGGTGTGCCCCCTTTTTACCTTCCCCTTGTATTTAACATTTGTCAATAAAAATGATTGAACAAGCAAAATAAAGGCGAGCAGCAGTGATGCTTAATATCCACTACAAATAGATATTTTGTGGTGTGACTTTAAAGGATCAACCTGAACCCTTGGACTGCTAGTACAGATCATTAGCTTCTTATGTATATCTCTCTGGGATTTCTTCAGAGATTTAACTTTCAGAATTTTTGGCTCTGTACCCCCCATGCAGCTTAGGAAATATTTCTTCTGTTTGGTGTGCAGCAGTGAAGATCAATGAACTGTGATGTGGATCAACTACAGTGTTCTGCATCGTCACTTGCTACCTGCTGTTTTATGAGCTTCTCTTGCTGCGTTCACGGTCATGGTTAAAGAAAGAATAATCCAGCAATGAAGAACAGACCCTTCGCAATGAATATGGTAGATAGGTGAAGCTTGGAACTTGGGCGCTGATCTCTTCAGCCAGAGTCCATGAGACTGTGAGGGAAATACTGCAATACTTTTTATTAAGGCGATCCTCAGGATTTAGATCTTTTGGACTTACTGATCCAGAACAAATGTTAATTCCACTAAATCAGAACTCCTGACATATTCTGAACACAAGTACAAGTAGTGCATAGAGTAGAGCATGTTCAGTTTGCAAGGGAAATTTCAGCTAGCTTAAGGAATGTGTTGAAAATTCACCTTGAAAAGATTGCCCAATTATATGCGAGAAAGGGAAAAAAAAATGTTTTTTTGCCTGCATATGATTGGTAAATAGAAGTCAGTACAGCTTCACCTCACTTACTAAGTTAAATCATGGTATATACTACAAGTTCTTTTTAGTTCAACCCAGCGGGTTGAACAAAATAAACTGTCAGCTCCACTTGGAGCCGCTGTTCTAACTATGCACATTTAGTACAGTGATCTCCCCTACTAAACTATTGTGTTCTGACAGGGGGACGGCCTCCCTGCCAAAACACTCCAATCAGCGATCTCTGCCATTATCGCTGATCAGGAGTCGGTCAGTTGCTGGTTTTCCAGCATGCTCGTCTGACAGAAGCAGGCTTTAGGGGAAATTCTCTTGCAAAGGGAAAATTCACTTTGTAATGTAAACATGCTCAATGTATTTATGTAAATCAGCCACAGTGACTCAGAAAACACTGAAAGCCTGACTAAAGTTTCAGTTTAAATCCGCTAAATTTATTCCCAGTACATTAATTCAAAAGGTGCTCAATGTCTTACATATCATTTTCTTTCTAAAGCAACTACAGCCTGAGTAGAAAAGCCTGTCCACTCGCAGCAGAGTGGAGAAGAAGTCATCTTTCTATAGTGGTCTGAAACACTCCCTGCTGAGTCGGGCCTATAACTCTGCACTCAGCATTATTCATGCCCCCTGCTGATTGGAGAACTCTGCTCCTGACTTAGCATGGAGTGTGCCAAACCTCAGCAGATAAACCACTGCTTCCACACAGAGGGCAAGGGTGCCACTATGCAGCATGCTGGCAGCAGGCAGGCTTTTAAACGTAGGCTTTGGCGGCTTTCCAGAGAAAACGAGCTGTAAGATTTTGAACACTTTTTGTCTTGATGCTCCTGAAATGTATTTAGCTTATTTAAATTGAAAGTTCCTTTGAGTTTGAAGCCAGAACATCAGCATGATAGCCAGTCAACTAGCATGATTAACAGTAGGGCATCTGTAGTAGCTTTTTTTTTTATCTCATTGCAGGTTTCCTTTGACTAGAAAGACTATTTTCATAATCAGATTTTATATTTAATAGGCATAGCTGTCAGTAACATTATTCAAATATTTGTCAGCTGTCCTGCTTTATTTCAGATTCTTGAGGTATGCTTTTATTGTCCCATTCAAAAAATGTTTAGATGATGCTGTTAGGCATGGGGTGTTTTTGTAGAATATTGTAGGATTATCTGTTAAGGGAAACAGAATATATATTGATATCAGACTGTTGTAATCCCCAGCACACGCTGCTCTAACTGGGAGGGGGGGGGGGGGCAGCAATCAGTCTCTGCTATGCATGCTAACAGGAGGAGGGAGCATAAGGATAACCTCATCAGTGTCCTACTGCTGCTTCATTGTCCAGTCAACAAATTAGGAAGAGATAGAAAGAGATTTCCTGAGGCAATGGACTGGCCTATGCTGTCTTACAAAAGTGCTAGGATCATAAAACTGGCTGTGCATGAATACAAATAGTTTGCCAAGTAAAACAAATAACATGATATTTGGTAAAGAGCATCATGGTCAATTTGGTGGCTTAACTTTTGGAAATAAAGCAGGCCATAGATATGAAAATCTGTATCCTGCAAGACTTAGTTGCACCTTCAAGTGAAAAAAATCAATAAGACAAACTACGGGGTTGCTTTACTAAAGACAAATAGACGGTGCACTTTGCAAAATGCTGTTGCACTCTGCACATGCAGTTGCTCCAGAGCTTAGTAAATGAGCTGAAGCTCTACTGACTACCATCATCAATTCATGTGCTGCAAGCAAAAATTCAGGGTTTTTTTGTTCATTTTCCTTGCATGTGATTAGGTATTCTTTGCAAAGTGAAGCTTTACCTAATTTACTAAGCTCTGGAGCAACTGCACTTGCAGATGGGCAACTGCATTTTGAAAAGTGCACAGTCTTTTTGCTTTTAGTAAATCAACTTCTATAAGCGAGAACATTTTGAGACAAAATTTTGTACCATGAAGACAGTTTGTTCTCACCTAATGCCCTGTACACATGGTCCAAAATTCAGACGGAAAAGGTCCAATTGGATTATATTGACGGAAAATCCGATCATGTGTGGGCTCTATCGGACTTTTTCCATCGGAAATTCACAGGGAAAAAATTTGAGAGTAGGATCTCAAATTTTCCGTCAAAAAAAATCTGATTGGACTATTTCCAATCGGTTGTAGAGAATTCCGATTAGACAAAGTGGCAGGCATGATCAGATCAAATTACGAGACCAAAGCTATTGGCTACTAGCCTCAACGTAGTCCGGTCATAACGAAGGAACGTCATCACGTTCCAAACGATCGGATTTTCCATCAACTTTGTCCGACCTTGTGTATGCAACACCAGTTTAGGACAAAATCCGTCAGAAAAAATCCGACGGATTTTGTTGTCGGAATGTCCGACCGTGTGTACAAGGCATTATACTATTATGGAGTTCAATGTTTTACCTAACTCTAATCTGAATTACTTTGATAAGGTAGAAGAACTACCCATCACTGTGAACCATAAGAGAAGTATGCGCTGGCTGATTTAATGATAAGAATTAATCATGTGCATCTCAGCAGATTCAGCAGACTCCCTCCAGAAACATAGCACTAGCACTATTTTGATATTGCAGAAATGTTTCCACACAGTCTAATGAGTGCACCAAATGCATTATTATAATCAGATATCCCATCAGAAACTGTTTCTTATTTCTGGTATGCATAAAACAGCCTTTAATTCTTCTCATCAGAACATCCCAGCCAAACAACTGTGATTATGGTCAATGACTCCCTCCTCTTTCTCTAATGTTTACTTAGTTCCAGCCTGATTACTAGCTAGGAAAACGCCTGTATTTCCAGCTAACGGGCTTAATTGCTTTTTTTTTTTTTTTTTGTGGTTACTATTAACTACTGAATATGTAAGTTAATAAGTTAGGATTGTCACATTTTTGTATGCATTTTATTGCATGCTTTGTTTTTTAGGATAAATATTACTGTATCAATAATGACCATGTACATGATACTCATACAATACATAAAATAAATTAAAAATCTAATTTCAAAATATAAAATTTGTTAAAATTCAACTTGCACTTATCACTCTATTGATTTTTGTGCAAAACCTCAAACCCTTTTTATAGTGTAATTGCTTTTTCTGCAAAACTGATTTTAATCCAAATTAAGCTAATAAGTAGGTTTCAAGAACAGAGTGTAGCTGAATTATTTCCCTAATTTGTAACAATTTCAGAATGTTCTATGTTAGCTCAGACAGCATGGGCCTAAGCCTGAGTGCCAGTTCATACTGGTATGCAGTGTTGGAAACCTGGGTTCTGTGTGTATTTTCCGCACCAGGTATGCAGCAGGTTTCAGTGTAAAGTTAATGACACCAAAAATGCAGATAGCAAACACAGCGCATTTGCCTGCAAGAGGTTGCATGGTACCAGGTGAAGTAGTTGATTGAGGATGCTGTTTTCTTGATCAAAGTGCAAGAGAGGCAGGTAGTCTTTTTGGAGACATCTGGGATCTTTTGGACCCCTGATGTCTCCTTAAAAATTACCTGTCACTAAAAAAGGCCTGCTCTATACAATAGGAGCCATATCAGCCCATTTGTGTTGCATTAAGGTTAAGTGGAAAAAAATTAAAGTGTAAAATAAAATGATAAAAGAAAAAACACGTTAAAGCTGCCTTGCTGCCTTGCACACATGTACAAAAAAATGATTGCACAATACATGTTGGGCCATGCACACCAGAATGAGAGTAATAATTTTAGGACCATCATTTACTGTATGGTTAACTGTAAGCTGATGACATGTAAAGACTTTTAAAGTGTTGCCAATAGACAATCTTTGGGTATTGTAGTTTGTCACCGTGTCATGGGTGCACTCAGTTTTGAGTCTTGACATTTTTTTATGCCTAATTACTCAACTTTGTCTCATTTTTTATGTTTTGTTAAAATAAATGTAACAGTTTTGTTTGCTTAAAATATAGTTTAATAAATAGTAGTGCAAATATTGTTTGACATAAAAAATGACAACTGTCACCATTTTATTCTACAGGGTTTTAAGTAATCTTCAGGCCTAACATGTACATTTTGACATGTGTGAAAAATAAAATGAAATAAAAAGTTTAAAGCAAATCACTAAATACAGTGTTAAAATACATATAAGAGTGCTTTTTATCTTCCAAAAGATTTGTATTTCTGTCCAATCAGCCATGAGATAAACCTAAATACTATGAATCTGAGATATGAGATAAACCTGGCTAGTCTGTATAGTAAGGCTGGTAACCTGACTTTTCTGTACTGCTGATATGCAATATAGCATCAATATTACCTGGTCACCTGAACAGTGAATAGGTAGCAGATGGGGGTCATCTCTCTTCTCACTCCATCTGTCAGCATAGTCCTTGTCAGCACGCATGCACAGCAACACACCTGGCTACTCCTAATGCTTCTCTTCCCTCTCACAATCTGTGTGCTGAGTACACATTGAGTACAAGAGGCTGGTGCCAAGACATATTGGGGTACTTTTGTTAGTTGCACATGAATATACATATACTGTATTATGTTGTTAATGCATACATAACTGCATTAATTGGGGATGTTTTGTATCTGTACTGACTGACTTCAGCTTTAATTTACATAAATAGATTGGAAACTACATTACAATTGTCTCTATAAATAGTGTCTTTTCACAACTGATTTTTTATGGCTAGTGTCATTTAGTATACAATAAGTGTTAAATGTTACATTTGAATAGCTAATTACATAATTTTTAATACCATATTATAATTGTTTCTGTGCCATTATAAGATGACAAACTCATTTCCAGCGTCTTGCTATGTCTCAGCTATTGCCTTGGAATCCAAATCACACAGCACTTTATTTAGTGGTCTTAAAAAATGTTCATATTCCAAAGACCTCCTTGTCCAGCTTTGTAGTGTTGTGAGAGCAATTGGTTGATGTGAAATACACTCTGATTAATAAACATTTTGTTTGAGATTTAGGTATCATGATGACTTTAGCTGTGGTAACAAAGGAAAGAAAGTGAATAAACTCTTGGTCTCATAGACGGTATGAAAAACTAAGCAGCTGTTTAAAATAAATGTTTTGCAGATGATTCCGCTCCAGAGAGTTTGAGTGGTAATGATACCCTAGGACACAGCTCAAATCCACCAGGAGGAACACTCAGCAGGGAGGTGACTGAAGCCAGCAGCAACGGAAAAGCTAGTTCTGAGCAAGATGAACAGCCCTTGAATTTGAGTGACTGTCCACTGTCAACACCTATAAATTCTGAATTGCAAATAGATGATCATACTAGTAATGGAAAAACAAAGTACAAAAACTTCTTAATGGCCGATATCAAGATGGAGCGGGAAACAAGAGAGAATGGAAGCAAGGTAAGTTCTATAAAATATTATACGTCCAGCTACTTTTAGCAAACATATATATTTTTATTACATTTTTGAATAGTTGGCCATATGGCCAGTCCTCTGCCTGAAAGATCAGATTATTCTTTTTTGGCTGGGCCATTTTTAGAGACCTTTTAATAGCAATGTTGCAGCTAGTATAGCTCTCTCTGTCATTGGATCGCACCAATCCCACCACGTCATCATTTTGAGCTATAGTTATTGTGAAACTATCGTAATCAGCACTATGACATCACTGCTGTTGAATGTTCACATTCACACAATCTTAAAGTTCACCTTTCGGAACATGATACCTGTTTTACCTGTATTTAGGGTGAAACATGTAACATGTTCCAGCTCCTGCAGTCTCTCCCCACGCTCCCCTTCTCAGTGTGACAGTAGGCCGAGGATCTTTCCGCACCCACTGTCACAATTCAAAAACAGCATGGCCGTGTGGGGCTGTGCCCACATGGCCACATTATTTTTTCACAGTTTCCTGTGAATGAATAGACTACAACTACCATCATTCACAATGGTTGAACTGAGAGGGTGCTGATGAGCACTCTAGTAGTTCATTCATAAGCCCTGCAGCTTGAAAACACTCAGCCTGTATCAGAGGTATGGACCGAGAGCTTATCTGCAGAAGCCTGACATTGCACCCCTGATCCATTCAGCCCAAGTGCAATGCTTTTCAGGTTCTTGGCAAAAAAATAAATAAATGCTAATTTTTTTTTCTGAAAAGATATGTGCATTTATTGTTTTTTCTTAGGGCTGGGTTCACACTAGCTGTGGCCGCGGCTCACAGCAGGGGGTCCGGTGTGCCCCTGTTCACCGTTTCAGGCGCGAATCAGTTTTGAATTTTTGCCTGAATTCATACCTGTAATGGACCAGAAGATGCACAGGACCCTTCTACAATTCAGACCACGACTGCCCTGGAGGTGTGTGAATTGGCTCCATTGAGAGCCAGTCACACTCTCCATTATATGTGGGGAAAGCTGCATCCAATTTCCATCAGTGTGAACCCAACCTAAAAGGTGAACTTATCCTTTAATATTTATACAGAATATACTCTATACATTATCACATTTATATGATATAAATCTTATAAGAGGGTTTGTGCACCTGTGTTTATGTTTACACCCATTCTCTGTTTGAGGGAAATTTAATTCACTGCAGGTAAATCTCATCCTATCTAAGATATTAATTATCCTCCAGTGAATGGCACACATCACAAAGAGACATTCAGACATGGGTACTGTGATACTTTTTGTTGTTCTCTAGTGGAAAAAGTAAAGATGTACACGGAGCTATTTTAGCCAGTCTATTCAGGAACAATGATAACAGCCAAAATCTGTTTCAGCTTATATAGCATTTCATGTAAAAACAACCAATCAAAGACAACCCTGTTTGGAAAAATTAAAATTGGACAGGGGTGCCCTCCAAATCCCATGTTTAGACAACTTGTGCTGCATGCGCTGCCATTGTAACAAACATACTGCATGGACATACAGGACTATAGCAGGCCTTAAATGAGATCATTTCAAAATACATTACAATTTTTATCACTGAGAACACAGTGTCTACCTACCATAATTCCTTAAATGTTTGTTAAGCAAACAAAAAAAAATAGGCTTTCCAAAAAGAACTATTTAGGCAATAACATTCTTACGTTGTTACAACAAAGATGTGGTCATTCACTTCTGTAGGGCAGCAGCCAAACAAGCATAAAAAGACAGCAGAAGTGGTTAGCAATAAAGATTGGTGCCTAAAGCATAACTTCACCCAAAAGGGGAAGTTGCGCTCTTTCTCCTCCTTCCCAGCTTTTGGGATTTCAAAATATTTTGGGGGAGTGGATACCTGGTTTTGACAGGTACCTGCTCCCATTTTCACTCGGATCGCCTAGGCGATCCAATCAGAAGGTCCCCTACTAACAGGGTGCAATGTGGTTCATCCATGCTCAGTGGGCAGCTGGCTGTGAAGCTGCAAGGAGTTGCAGCTGGCTGCCCACAGTTAACAAGCCAGCACTGGGACCTAAGGATCAATGAAGAAACCAGTTGGGGGTGAGGATGGTGCTGGAATCCTTTACAGATTAGAGATGGTTTATTAAAAATCAGCAGCTACAGTTTTTGTTTAAGTTTAATTTTTAAAGAAATTACTGAAGAACCACTTTTAATATTGACATTTGACAAAAAGTCTAAATTTACATATCAGTAACAACAATGTTTAGTCTGCTTAAGCTGCATGTTTTGTGGACAGAGGGAGTACATCTGAAACAGCTGGCATAGCAGATTATGGGTTTACCACTATGTCTACATGCTCGGTGAATGTAATATTGCACCTTAATGAAAACCTTCTCTACATTGATGGTTAGTCAGTGGAAAGACCTTCTTAAAGCCCCATTTACACTGGTGATCAATCAGCACAAAGGTCCTTGTAAAATTCTATGTACAATGCTAGTTAGTAAGTGGAAATGTCCAATTAAAGCCCCCCTTTACATTGATGGTCAGCCAGTGGAAAGTCTTAGCCCACGTACACACGGTCGAAGATTTTGCCAACCAAATCCGTCGGATTTTGCCCGTCGGATTTAGTCCGACGGATTGTGTCCGAAACTGTTGCCTACACACGGTCGGGCCAAGTTGGCGAAAAATCCGATCTTTTCATTACGATGGGACTACATTCAGGCTAGTAGCCAATAGCTTTGATGTAGGAATTTAATCTGAGCATGCGTGGCACTTGGTCCGATGAAAATGCTCTACACATGATCGGATTAGGTCCGTCCGGCCCAGTTGGTCGGGAAATATTTCCAACATGTTGGAAAATTGGGTCGGACGGAGATTCGGACGGAATCAGTCCGATGCATACCACACACAGTCGGATTATCCGACGACACGGTCCGATAAGACTCATTCCGACAGATTCTCCGACCGTGTGTACAAGGGCTTAAAGTTTCTGTTACATTGCTAGTCAATCTGTGGAAATCACCTCCAAAGCCACATATACAGTTTACCATGGAATTAAGTTATCGTTGTGTAGAAAATACAAATAGGTAATGGTCACTGTTCTTATTTTTGTGGATTTTCACTCATGGGACTATCCTGAAACCACCTAGTCACCTGTTTTGTTTTATTGGTTTACACAAGGCACCAGTCGCCTTATTGATAAGCACAAGTCACTTTATGTTCTTTGGTGTATGTAAAAAAACCTAATATATTGTGTGTGTTTTTTCTGATAAGCACAAGTCACCTTTATGGCTTTATTGTATGATTTGGCTATGTAAAAACTATAACATTATTTGCGGTCTTCTTAGATAGCACACAGTCACTTTTGGTTATTGCATTGATGCACTGGTCACTTTATATGAAAACATAGGAGGATTAAGGTGTTGTTTTTTTCCACCTACGCTATCACTTCTGTATTTTGCATAAAGGTTTTTGTCGGATTAATTTAATCCATAATAGGTTTCCTTTTTTCTGGAAACACACAGTTGGATTAAACAGATATTTTTTAACACATAATAAATAATCAAACACATAAATAACTCTTTTGGGGTTTTACACAAAAGATCACAGAGGTTCTAACACAGAGCCTTTTTTTCCAGAAAGCTTCCTTAAAAAAGTTTTTCTTATTTTCCAACATATGTGATGTCATCTGATGCCATTTGTCCAACCCAATATAAGGGAAAAGCCATAATATAATCATTTTTTGGGCAAGATTTAAAATGCAGGCTGAGATTCTAACACAAATATAAAAAAATATTAAAAATCGATTTTTCACTTTTTCGTATATAAATAAAGCTATTTTTCCCGTAGTATCTAAAGTAAGATAAGGGTGTGTAGCACCTTGGGATAAGCCATTGTTTATAAAGTATTTCCAGCCCAATATAAAGTTTCTCCCACCTGTAAAAATTATCATTTACATTCACCGTTTATCAACCATTCGGTTTATGAGCTTGGAGGTAAATGGGAGCAGATAGATGGGTCTTAAGTTATTCAAACAGGTGGGGTATAGTGAGGGTTTTTTAAGAAAGGAGGTAACCAGTGCATGTTTTGAGCGGGGAAGGAAAGGTGCCGGAGGAGATGGAGAGGTTGAAGATGTGGTTTAGGGAGTTTAGGATAGAGTGGGAAGGTGATCGCAGTAATTGTGAGGGGACAGGATCCAGGGGACAGGTGGTGAGGTGGGCCATGGAGAGGAGTTTATTAACTTCATCGGTGGTAACTGGGCAGAAGGAGGAGAGTATTGAGTGTGGTGTTGGACCTGATGTGTTGGGTAGGGGAGGAAGTTGAATGCTGGCTATCTCCTTGCGAATTGTGTCGATTTTGCTTTTGAAATGGTTGGCAATCTGTTGAGCGGTAAGCAATTTGGTGGGTGGGGGCAGTGGGGGGTGAAGTAAGGAATTAAGGGTAGAAAAGAGTTGACGAGGTTTGGATGAGAGGGTTTTTATGAGTGTTGTAGAAGGTTTGTTTAGCAGTGTGGAGGCAGGAGTTGTATTTGAGAAGGGCAGATTTGTAGAGGGTAAAGTCTTTCAGGGATTTCGATTTACGCCATACTCACTCAAGAGAACGACTGCGTCTCTTGAGACTTCTGGTGTCGTTTGTTTGCTGGGGTTTTCGCAGATGGGCCCTGGTTCTGCGTGTAGAAAGAGGAGCAAGTACATCTAGGGGGGATGACAGTGTGTTGTTGTAGATGGAAGTGGTTAGGTCTGGGCAGGACATGGGTGCGATTTTGTCATAAATCACATCAGTAGCAGAATGAAGAAGGGAAGGGTTGAGATTGCAAAGGTTTCTGAGGGTAGTGGTTTGTGGGTTGGCAGCATGGGAGGGGGGGGGGGGACAAGGAGAGTGTGAAATGGATAAGGTTGTGATCAGAAAGAGGAAAGGGGGTGTTAGAGAGGTTGCAGGGAGTGCAGCAATGGAAGAATATAAGGTTGAGAGTATTGCCGTTGGATTGAGTGGTGGTTTGTGTCCATTGAAAAAAAGGGGGAAGGGGGTGTGTTGCGCTTCCTTAGATACCAAGAAAAAGATAAAACTCATAAGGTAAATAGAGACTAACAATTCTCCTCAAAGTGTGAATAAAAAATAAGTGCGATAGTGCTTAATACTTAAAACTTATAAAGTTGCATTTCAAATAAACATCTGATATATAATGTGCTTGTGCATCATTCCAGTGTCTAAAAATAAGCGAAGATGTGTCTAAGGCTATAAAGTGCATATAATTGATTAATATTGCAATATAGAAAAAAGGTGAAGCATCTGTGATGAAACTACAAACAAATATGTACCAATAAATCAATGTGATAAAATAATCTAAAAAAGATTCTATGGATACTTTAAAAAACGATGATCTAAAACGTGCAAAAAACAGAGAGAAGTAATATTATATTCCTTGATACAAAAGAAAACGGAGTAGCAGCAAAACAGCAGCAAAAATGTGGATCTCGATAAAGTGTCCCATACACAGTCCAATCGTGCAACTTTAGAGTGTGATTTCACAATCAAACATAAAGTGCAATGTGCAAAAATAGCTCTCCTCCAAACGGTGTCCCGTGTCAGTGCTGGTGTTCCTAAATAATTACCTCACAGCTGCAAGGTATACAGCAAGACAATAAATTTGCAGGGGGAATTCCGGGGGGTCAGATAGGCTGTGGCTGGGACTTCTTGACAGTGCCGCTCTTCCTTGCAGTTTTGGCCGACAAGCAATGCTCAAAATAACAAGTGAAAGATATCCTCCATGGTGTAGTAATTTAAAACAAGCGATTTATTTGTAAAGATAAAACTACTCACAAACAGGAGCGAATAGGCAGGCACACACAGCTAAACAGATCGGTGGACGGTACGAACGTCACTTCCGGTTTCCTACGCGTTACGTCACAAGTGGACTTCAACTGGGATGGTTTGTGTCCATTGTGTTAGGTTAAGAGGAGGTTAGGTTGAGTAGTTGAGAAGTGGTTGCCGTATTAACATTTATTAAAAGGTTAAAGTCACCTTGGATGATGGTAGGTACTTCAGAGGAGAGAAAGTAGGGTAGCCATGCAGAGAAGCCATCCAGAAAGCATGACACTGGTCCAGGAGGCCGATAAATGACTTTGACCCTCAGACAAGCTGCAGAGAAAAGACTAATGCAGTGCACTTCGAAAGAGCAGGGGGAAAGAGATTGAGGTGTGTGGGAAGAACCTGGAAAGTGCATGGTGGGGAGAGGAGAAGTCCGACGCCACCTCCTTTTCGCCCACTGGGTCTGGTGGAGTGAGTCCAGAGAAGGTCACAGTGGGACAGGGCAGTTGGAGAGGTAGTGTCAAATTCCTGGAGCCAGGTTTCGGTAATAGCAAATAGATTAAAGGATATGGAGAGGAAAAGGTAATTGACAGAAACTAGTTTGTTGAAGACCGAGCAGGCATTCCAGAGGGCACATGAAAGAGGAGGGGCTGACTGGGGGTGAAAATTGGGTGTGTGAGGGTTGGGGTTTGGTGCAATGTCCCCAGACATTAGGAATAGTAGGAGGGTGAGGGAGGTAAGATGTGAGTGGGATTTGTAGAAGGGAAGTGGAGTGGAAATGTTGATACTGTGTGGGCTTAGAATGAGCAGGAGGTGATAAGTGCAGTAATATTGAGTGGGCAGAAAAGAGGGAGCTATGTACAGGTTGCGGGCTGGAGAGGGGGGGTAAAGAAATGAGAGTTTGAGGAGAGAGAACGTTATAGCAAAGATTAGTTTGAGCATGTGGGAGGATGGGGAGATGGGAATAGAAGAAAGGATGAGGAAAGTTAGAGGATGAATGGGGAACTTCATGTAAAATAGGTGTGGAACACTAATGTCTGTACTTGCTTTTTTGTAGCAGTGCCTTAGTCAAAGTGCTGTGTACAAGTGCCAAACATTTGTGGCCGGAGTGATGCTTGGCGCAAGGAGTGGACAGCCCAATCCCTTTATTTAGTTGAGCATATTTTTATCAAGTTGAGATTAAAGAGTTTTTGTTTCTTCGCATGCCTTAAATCTGAGTTGGAATTTATTAGTTTAAAACAATAAAGAATGCTATGACTGTAATGAAAAGGTAAGGATAAAATTACCTGCTGAAAAGGGAGTAAGCATCATGCATACTTCTATCTTCACAATAAAATTTCACAGCGTGCTAATACATCTCTTCAGACAGCTCATATAAATATATCTCATTAGCTCATTTAAGATGACCATAAATTCAAGTACCCATTCACAGAGCTAAGATTGCACAAATATCATTATAAACCCCTCAGCTTGAGCCTGCCTCCGCTGGCAGTACAAAATTATAAAAATCCACTTACCTGGCTAATTGTATTAAAAGATGCTTTAACAGAATGTAGTCTCTATATTTTTTTAAGATGGGAATAGTTTGCACACACACAAAAAAAGATGATCAGTTTTAATTTTATGGATAGCACAGATTCTACTAGCAGAATGTTATTAGCACTAATTTTATTGCTATTCTTTTTAATACAGTGGTTTTACAGTTATTATCAAAAAGTAAATTATACCGTGAGATGAATATAAGAGAGATCACTGCACAGAATAAGCAATGCTGCAGTATAATGTGTGATGGAATTTACTAAAGGTTTAGAGATTTGATATGTAGATTGGTATCCTCATCCTAATTAGGTTAAAGCAAAGGGGCGGGTTGGCATGGGCTACTCCATATAAGTTACCATGCAACACCTGTGGTGATTAAGGACTATCTTGATACCCAATAATTGAACATAACTAAGTAAAAAAATATAATAATACATACATTTTTATTTAGAAAAACAACAAT
The DNA here is from genome assembly GCF_037356315.1 of Lithobates pipiens. Taxonomy (NCBI): domain Eukaryota; kingdom Metazoa; phylum Chordata; class Amphibia; order Anura; family Ranidae; genus Lithobates; species Lithobates pipiens. The sequence goes on along the minus strand of NW_027507764.1, from coordinate 435,802,295 downwards.
TAAAAAGATATGGTAAAAAAAAAACAATCAAGGGTTATTATATCGTCATTACATAGCCAATTTGATTTTTGAACAATTTTCTGCCCCCCATTGAATGGAGAATAGGGGGACTGGTGCCAAATCTAACGATGTCCTCTACTAGTTTTGCGACGAGGTCGCTTCTTCAGGAGTATCTTGACGCATCTAAAATTAAGTAAATACAATCTCATAGTTATATGCTTCATAACTAAATTGCTACAATGTATTCACAATATAGTCTTACAGAATTACATAAATGGAGTAAATTACATAGATAACAGCGCAACTTACCACCAAAGTCCCCAAAGGAAGCCCACAAAATGGGCACGGGTGGCACCTCAACAGGGGTGTCACACCCCCGGACCACCCCTCCACCTCTCATTTTTGGATATATATATATTATTATTTTTTTACTACCTTTTCAGAAGTACAAAGGTGTACTTCCGTCCCAGCCAGGCCGCGGCAAAGTACGTTATTTTGTCTGCTGGGACACACACAGGCCCCAGAAGGCAGCGGGGAAAAACAAGGACGAAATAGCATACTTCGCCACGGCCCAGCTGGTGACCAGGCGGTGGCCTTTCAGAAAGCACCGCACGACTTGCGCATATGCAGTAGGAAACTGGCTGTGAAGACTCCACTGCCAGTTTCCCTTAGTTGTAATGGCGGTGCCTGCACCCGAGCCGGTGGATGAATCGGCCTCAAGGGGCCGACATCACGGGCTCCCTGGACAGGTAAGTGTCATTATTAAATTCAGCAGCTACAGTACTTGTAGCTACTGACTTTAAAAAAAAAGTGGGGAGGGTCAGCCTGTCAGTGCTCAGACCATACGCCGCACACTGCAGCAAATTGGTCTGCAACATCTGCAGCAATAATGGCAGCACTCATACGTCTATTTCCCTAAGACAACCTCTGGATAAAACACTGAGCAGGTGTTGACCATGGCAAGGCCTGTTCTGAGTGAAACCTGTCCTGTTAAACCGCTGTATGGTCTTGGCCACCGTGGTGCAGCTCTGTTTCAGGGTCTTGGCAAGCTTCTTATAGCCTAGGCCATCTTTATGTAGAGCAACAATTCTTTTTTTCAGATCCTCAGATAGTTCTTTGCCATGTGGTGCTATGTTGAACTTCCAGTGACTAGTATGAGAGAGTGAGAGTGATAATACCAAATTTCACACATCTGCTCCCCATTCACACCTGAGACCTTGATTAGTCACATAACACCGGGGAGGGAAAATAGCTAATTTCGCCCAATTTGGACATTTTCACTTAGGGTTGTACTCACTTTTGTTGCCAGTGGTTTAGACATTATTGGCTGTGTGTTGAGTTATTTTGAGGGGACAGCAAATTTACACTGTTATACAAGCTACTTTTTCACTACTTTATATTGTAACAAAGTGTCATTTCTTGTCACATTAAAAGATATAATAAAATATTTACAAAAATCTGAGGGGTGTACTCACTTTTGTGGGATACTGTATATGGTTCACTTGTTATGTATGTTTTACAGTCATTGTTAAAAAAAATTATTTATTTTTCTGCACACTACTCTCGGTATACAGAGTGCATTTTCTTTAGTCTCTGTTTTATTTACGTTTTAAGAGCAGTTGCACAGTGGCATTTATTTTATTCCAAATGATGGAGATGGCTCTCCACACTTGTTGTTCAATGTATGTCTAATTTAAAGGACCCTCCTAGTAGTGCTATTTAGGCTTAAATATAGATATAAATTATTATATAATGGTTTCTCAGTGTAATGACGATGTGTGGTCTGTTTATCCAATTGTTAATTTAGATAACCAGTACCTCTGTTTTGGAAACTTTCCTGTACCTTTTGTGGTGTCTCTTGTAGGTGTCCAGTTTTGGATATGTCAATAGATGGTAATCATATATGCCATAAGGGAGCACTTTTTCATATACACAGTTACTGTAGTGATAGCAGTAGTGTGTCCCAGTGTAGCCTCCCGTTATCCAGAATGGTGAAATCAAACAGTTGTAGGATGCACACAGCAATTTGGACATTGTTTTTTTTATTTTTATGTGTGCATAACAATTATTGTGCATCAGTGTTTTATTATTATTATTTTTTTTATATTTAAAGTATGTAGTTTAAATAAATTAATGTCTTCAAAAGTCCGACTCAGGCCAAAACTATCTTTTTTTTATGTAGATAGCGTAGGGAAGACATGAAACCCTATTTAGGTTTTAATTGTTTCAGTTGGGAAGATTGAAACTCAGTTTTTGCTTCATTGACACCCTGTCACAACCTGTTACACAGTTTGTCACTGGGATAGGAAGGGGGTGGAAATGTACCCAATGGGGACACAGAAAGCAAAAAAAAAAAAAAAAAAGCGTTAACATTAAAACCCAGTGACAAGTTTTGGCTGGAGCTCAACTTCAAATTTATATATATATATATATATATATATATATATATATATATATATATATATATATATATATAATATAGAACCCGGGGTCTAAGATACCTTATTCTGTAGCTGCATGCCATTGACTAAGCACAAGCAAGATGTCTGCTTTCTTTTTATGCTATCCCCCACCACCACACTAAATATTACCCTATTATCCCAGAGAAAATAAATGTTCTATTGAAGGCAATATGCTGTCTGCTTTTTTGCGTTTTGCATAGATTTAGGTTAGCATTGGCAGTAACAGTGGGTGGAAACACTCAAAGTAGGCAGAAAAAGAATTAGGAATTATGGCAGGGAAGACTTGCTGTTGGAGTATCCAGGACATGCAAGAAACTAGGGATTTAGGAAGGATGTGCTTGAATTGGAGATACTCCAGAGAAGGCTAACAAAGTTAATAAGAGGGCTAGAGGACTTCAGTTATAAGGAATGACTACAATTATTAGACATATTCTTCCTGGAGAAGGGACGCTTAAGAGAGGATATGAGCACAATATACAAATCTTTGATTGGTGCCTCTAACATTGGGCAGAAATTATTTAGCCAACGGTCCATAAAAAAGACAGTCAACTACAATGAAGTTGGATGAGAAGTTGTTCAATCTCAAACTTTGTAAGGGGTTCTTTACTGTTAGAGCAGTGGGGATGTGGAACACCCTTCCACAGTTGATGGTGTCAGTGGGGAGTGGGGATAAATTAAAAAAAAATTTGATATGGAAAATAGTAGTCATGCACACACACACCCTCAAGTTGAATTGGATGGACTTGTGTTTTTATTCAGCTGTATTTCCCTTGCCGAGCAGGTTCACATTAGTGGCAAAAACAGGCAAACCAATATCTATATCACCTGTATGCAACAGAAGAGAATGTGGTCCTCTGATTAATCTTATCGTAGGGAACTGTCCTGAATGGTTAGGTGACAATGAAAAGCTAATCTGTCTTTTTTTTTTTCTCAGTCTCCAGCACATAGCTACTCCAGCTATGACTCTGGTAAAAATGAAAGTGTAGGTGGTTGCGGTGAAGATCTGTCTTTGAATCGGGGGGATGACGATGAAGATGACCACGATGACCATGAGGATGTAGAGAAGGCAACTGAAGCAGATGGTGTGGAAGCAGAACGCTTGAAAGCTTTTAATGTAAGGAATCAAAATGGGTGAAATCCGATTCTGAAGTCAATGGGTAGATTTGAAGGAAAATGTTTTAAAATTAAAACTTTTTAATCTAGAAACATATTAGTTATTGGCCATGGTTCCTTTGTGATTATAATGCTGTTTCCATATTTTCATTTAGTACAGTGGTTTGCTTTGGTGACGAACAAGCCAGGAATTATGATGCCAATTGAACCAATGGCACTATGGCACATTTTATTCTTCTGTGTATTCATTTTTTTCACTTTTTGATTTAGTTATGCTTCTTGTTTGCATGTAATATATATATATATATATATTTTTTTCTGTATTTTGGTCAAGAAATTTCAAGCAAAAAAAAAAAGCCTGAAAAAATAAAGGTAGACCCCTAGAGTTGTATAAAAATGACATCTAAACCATCTAAAACAGATTCCCAAAATAAACATTATTTCAGGTACCTGTTTTATATTTTTGTTGTTTTCTGTTAAATAAGGTACAGATTGGTGAATAAAAGTGTGCTGTTATATGCCAGCAAACTCACCCTCCGTTCCAAAATTTTGACTGCAACGTTTTGCTAAAGCAAAGTTTGGTAACGATTGTTGAAGCACTTAGGTGAACAGAAAACACTCAGCATACAGGCAGCTAATGAATAGCAGACGTTTAGATCATATCCTTTGCTGCATGTGAGTTGAGGTATTTGCTTTACAGTGATGTCCCAAATGGGAAGAGCAGCTGCACAGGGAAAGTTTGAATTGTCTTCAGCTTAAAATAACAGTATGCATGGAACCCTAATGCACAGCACATGCTATGAAGCTAAGTGTCGATATTCAAAAAAAATTATAAAAGATTTGCTTTAAGGGCATGTCTTTAATGCCTACAAATAGTTAAATATGTATGCCATTTGCTCTGTAAATAAATTATATTTGTATAAATGCCTATAATCTGTACTCCACATAAACGTAAAGTATAAGCATGTTTTTACCCTGTAGAAAATTGTAGAGCTTTAGAATGGCAATAAAAGTGGGGTGTGGTGAGAATTCCAGTCAGTATAAGGTACAGGATCAGTGTCTCTTTGAGCCCTGCACTTAAAGTGCACCTGTGTCCAGATTATGGACATTAAATTATTTACATATTCTTAACAAACATTAAAGAGGCTTTAAAACACGCTACCTCTTACCTTTCTATGTGATTTTAATATAACGTTATTCATTCTCAAACATTCTCAAAGTTTGCAACAAAAACTCTGAAGTGCGGTTCCAGTCCTTTTCTAACAGCTTAGAAATACGTGTTGTGTGTTTACATTAGAGGGCTGATATCCTGCCAAGATTCTGTTCTCATAGTAAAACACAGTGTCTGTTTTGTAAATTAATTTCTCCACACTGCTTATAGATACAGAGAGGCATTATGGTTTATTTTAAAATCCTTTAACTGCTTGATCAAAATCTGTAAACTCTTTATTGCACAGGTTCACTTGAAATGATCAGGACACTATGTATTGATGTGCATTTTTAAAGCTTTTTATATAACATTAGCCATATTTAAACAGGAGTAGGTGTGACAGGTGAGCATGCCTTTTAAAACCTGGTAATATAACATGAACTAGGATTAAATCCCACTTCCAGCCAAAATATTTTATATCATCTTGTGTAGAATAAGGTAGGGTTAGAACCTCTTTTTGGAAGTTATTGGCATATGTGTTTTCCTATATGGGAGATGTCCCCTCACATTCTTCCGGGACAGGAAGGGATGAAAAATCTCCCCAGCAGGGATCAAGACAAAATGATCTTTAAGGAAGCATTTCAACTTCTGAGGATGTTTTCCTTGCTGTCTATACTTCATTGTCTGAGTAATGCCCCCACTCCCCATTTCTTGTATGGGTGTCAGAGGAACAGGAATATTTTCCCAATGTTGTCACAGACAGAAATAAAAACCCAATAAAAAGTTTAATTAATTTCTACTTTCTGCAAAACTAAAATAAAAAGGCTAGCGTTAGGTGTTAAATAAGTTACCAGTAGCACCTCTTGCCTAACTACTGTCTATGTCATAAAAAGACTGTCCTAACAAGCTTTGGCCTGGCATGGGATGAATCTTTACCTTCTGATAATAAAAAGTAAGGTACTAAAGTGTGCAAGCTTTAATTAGTTGCTGTTTTTAGTTTTATAATTTCTTTTACCCCTTTGCCTTAGGGAATGTGCACAATGTTTTTGTTTCCTGTGTTGCAGTCGTGTTTGTGTTGTGTGCTTTATTCTCTGTGAATGTCTGTGCCTGTGGTTTGATTTAGGAGTATAAACTCAATGCAGAGCACATTACAAAAAGTTTTCAAAGTATGCTTTTTTTTGGGATTCCTTTTTCTTTGCATCATTAATAGTTTATTGTCTGCTGGTGTATCCCATTATTATTTCCACCAGGAAGTGTTCTCGGTTTAGAATGATGTATCTCTGTATATACATTATTGTTTTCATGGAAAGTCTCTACTCCTGTCTCTGTGGAAGGTGTGGTAGTAAGATGAGAGAGACAAGAGCAGCCCCTCCAATCCCTTCTCCTCTGTCTCTCTCTTACCAACAGATGTTTGTCAGGCTGTTTGTAGATGAAAACTTGGACCGAATGGTCCCTATCTCTAAGCAGCCCAAAGAAAAGATCCAGGCAATCATTGACTCATGCAGGCGACAATTTCCTGAGTACCAAGAGCGTGCCAGAAAACGTATACGCACTTACCTCAAGTCCTGCAGGCGGATGAAAAGAAGTGGTTTTGAGATGGTGAGTTTTGACGTAAAATCAAGCCCATCAGAAACCCCATATGTAATTCATGGCACTATTTTGTTTTCATCTTAGTGTCTTTATTTTTATCCCCAGTGCAATCAGATCAAAACATTATTTTATTTTTTTTGTAATCCTCTCATCATTCCTGAATTTTACCCCATTTGACCCTTGAACAGAAACCACCTGTGCCTTATTATTCATCAGGGCTGTCTTGTTTTTCCAAGTTTAAGGTAACTTTTGTTTAGATAATTGTACTGACCAACCTGCAACTAGCTACATTTTGGATTGCTTTTAAATGTGCCAGCAGTAGTTTCATGGGAATTGGCACAGACCTTTATTTTGGTTGCCTTTAATAGCATGTTTCTCCTTTACTCCCTGCTTCGTGTGGTAACAATAAATTAGACTCTGTATAAAACCCAACATAGGATTAAACATGCAGGAAAGTATGTGCAGACTATGAACTGTTTGAACATGGAACGCCACTTTATGGAATTTTAGACAGAAGCCTTACTCCAGGTACCAGTATTTTCATATTCTGGAGCTTTAAGTAAGTGGTTACCTTAGAAGTGTAGTAAGTGAATCTCAGATTTGTATAGAAAGATTTAAAATTAGCCTTTTTATTTCAGCTGGATAATGCAGCTACAAGTCTGCAACTTCAGAATTGCATTAGCAATAGACATTGCGCTGGTGTTGTGTCTTCGCACATCTTTACACTTGGCCATTCACAAAATTCATCACTGGTGTTTGGAGTTGGGCTTTAAAGAGGATGTAAACCCTGATGGGTTTACTTCCTCTTTGATTCCCTGCAAAGGTAAAGCATAATGGACTACTATGCATCGCATAGTAATCCATTATGTGTCACTTACCTGACACAGGAGCCAGCGAAGTCACCGCTGTCCCCTGTAGTCGGGAGCATCCATCTTCTCGGTGGGTCTCCCTGCTCCGCCGCTGTCATTCGGCAAAGCCGCAATGACGTCACTCCTGCGTCACTCCCGCTCAGTGCGCCTGCGCGCCGCTGTCTATGGCGCATGAGCCCTAGACAACGGTGCCTGTCTTTCGGCAAATATCTCCTAAACCGTGTAGGTTTAGGAGATATTTCTTGGACCTACAGGTAAGCCTTAATCTAGGCTTACCTGTAGGTCAAAGTTGGTTGTAAGGGTTTACAACCACTTTAACTTGACAAACAAAAAAAAACCTATTTATGTATGTATTCCTAACTTAAAAAGTACCTTCTATTGCTCTCAGCCTTCTCCAGATCTCCATATTATTTTCTTTTTTTGCTGCTATGATCTGACATCCTGTTAGGGGGTGGCTACATTTGTTCTCCATGGTCCTACTGTATGTAGGAAGATAGCCACCCTCTCTTTCTCGCTCCCAAATGGATTAGGGACTATGGGTTATAAAATATGGGATATGTAGTTTGCACAGAGCAGTGCACATGACCGGAACTAACGTGCACAGCTCATTGCAAACAAACACAAGTTAAAGGAAAAAGGAGAGGCTTGGGAACATACAGAGGACATTACAAGGAGGCAGAAAAACATAGTAAAAAATATTTCATGAAGGAGAAGTATAGGATTTAAAAAAAAATTTATTAAATGTGAGTTTAGAGATAGACTGAAGGATATCATATTGTGAGTGCTATGGACCATAAGGCAAGCTTGGTATAGTATTACTACCTTACTATACACTCAAGGATGTACAGACTCCCTAGTTAGGTAGAATCATTTTTCCTATCTGTAAAGTGCCAGGTTCTCATCTAAACTTCATGCTATCCAGCTATACAGTGAATATATAATATTAAAAAGCACTAGCTATTTAAGGCTGGTTCACATTTTCTTTGGATGCGGCTCACAGCAGGGGTCCGGTGCGTCCCTGTTCTCCATTTCAGGGACAGATTTTGACCTGAATTCAGACCTGAAACAGAACCAGAGATGCACAGGACCCTTGTGTCATCCTCTCTGTGGCTGAAATGGTGCTGTGTGAACTGGCTCCATTGAGAGCCGGTCACAGTCTCCTGTTATGCGAATTTGATGCAGGGAAATCTGCATCCAATTCACATCAGTGTGAACCCAGCCTTAAACATTACGTGACAAGACACTACAATCATTAACTTTATATTTAGTGTTCAGTATCTTTTTTGCTGATATGTCTATTTTTAAGGATACAGTACATCTTGTCCAGGAGGAAATTTTCAGTCTTACTGCCATAGATGTCTACCTATTGTATCAGCATGTCTTAGTTCCAACAATGCATGTCTTACTTCTTCCAAGTAAAGATTGAACATTTCTCACTGGGATCATCCTTAGGACATCCAGAAGGATGTCCTAAGGCTGCATCAATTGTTATGTAGCAACATCATCCCAAGTTCAGTAATGCCTATTGCCATGTCTCCTTTATTGATTGACAGAACAGTCAAGAGCATTGGAGGATTTCCAGTCATATGATTGTCAAAAAGGGAGGATAAGAGCTGTAGTTTTGTAATCCCAGGAAGATGACATCCAGGCACCACTAGTAACCCCCCTTTACCAATATAAACTTTAAAGTATACCTAACACCTAATGCCAAAACATTCCAATAGAATGGGGAATGGTTTACACCCCTGTATTATATTTTTGCCATCTATGTCATATTGGAGACATTTCTTTTTACTTCCTACCCTGTATTGTAGACAGGAAGAAGTGAGAAGAAATTGATTTACCACTTCAGCCCCCTTCCTGACCAGAGCACTTTTCACAATTTAGCACTGCGTCACTTTAACTGACATTTGCGCGGTCATGCGACGCTGTCCCCAAAAAAAAAAGAAATTGCATCCTTTTTTCCCACAGAGTTTTTTATGTGGTTGTATTTGATCACTTTTTTTTTTGTTTGCTCTATAAACAAAAAAAGAAACAATTTTGAAAAAAATAAAAAATAATCATCCCCAAAATAAAATATCCTCAATTATTTTTTCAGAAAAAATTTCTTCATCAGTTTAGGCCGATGTGTATTCTTCTACATATTTTTGGTAATAATAAGCATATATTGATTGGTTTGCACAAAGTTATAGAATCTACAATCTATGTGAAAGAATTATGGCATTCTTATGGCATTTTTATTATTATTATTTTTTTACTAGTAAAGGCAGTGATCTGCGACTTTTAGCGGTACTGCGACTTTGCAACGGACAGATCGGACACTTTTGACACATTTTTGGGACCAATGACATTTATATAGTGATCAGTGCTATAAATATGTATAAATGTCACTGGCAGGGAAGGAGTTAACACTAGGGGGCGATCAAGGGGTTAAGAGTGTGTTCCCTCAGTGTGTTCTAACTGTATGGGGATAGGACTGACTAGGGGAGGAGACATATTGTTGTTCCTACTTAATAGGAACAAAGGACATGTCTCCTCTCCCCTGACAGAACAGGGATTTGTGTGTTGACACACACAAATCCCTGCGCTGACTCTCATGCACGGAATTGCGTGTGGCCTCTGACACCCTCTGGTGGCTCTTAAAGGGAACCGTGTACCCGTACGGGGTTTCGTGTGGGGGGGGGCTTTATGCCCCCCCGTAAAAAAAAAGACGTGAGCCAGCTGGGAACCGATTAAAGTGATGTTCTGGTGACAGCTTGTGTAAGGAGATTTTCAAGTGTTGCCATTGGAGAATTTCCCCTTTACTCTTAAAATCCAACTTAAATTTGGGGATTTTTCCTCACTTCCAATAACTGTAGGAAATAAGAACAAATAGAAAGAATGAGTGTCTCTAGTGGGGGTGCAAGCAGCAGTAAAGACATGACAGGAGTTGTAACTTGGTCAAAAGTTATAGCTTTAAATACAATTTAGGGGCCAGTTCACAACTGAATCACACAAGAATGTGGTCCTCATTTCTGTGCAATTCCTGTGTGGTGCAAATCACGCTGGATCGTACTAAAAGTAGTGCATGTACTACTTTTCAAAAATACACTGCACCAGATCGCATGGTATTGCAGGTTTTTGAAAACGTATAAAATGGTTTTGTTAAAAGAATTGTGCTCTGCAAACAATAGTGCTTACATTCACTTTAAATGATACCAGCAAGTCTGGAGTTATATATTGTTTTAAATCAAGCATGTTCTTCTCTACATTGATCTGTGGTAGGGCTGCACAGAAGTCAACAAGTTAACTAAATGTTTTATACATTATTTCACATTATTGAGCCTGAATAATGATTCACACTGGTCCATTTCCTGAATTCAATTTGAATATGTTTTAATTTCTATTCTTTGTAACGTGGGGTAACGTAGCATGTTGATGAACAATATCAAAATAACATCCTTGTGGTTTTCTGTTGAAGCATTGCAATTCTAGTCAAGCATAAATTGTCAGGTTTAATAGCATGATGAGTAAACATTTTAAATGGAAGACAAAGAGAATCACCAAGCAGAAAATGAATCGTTTGAAGTAAAACAGTTTATAATAAACATGACTGCAGGCTTGTATGAGGCAAAATTGTATGTGGAGCATGTGAGGATAGTTCAGAGGGCTGTGCTGTGTGCATGGGGACATTCCAATTATAATTATATCATTTTTTAATTGTAACCTTTTAGGGATCACATTGCTTTGAGTGCTTTGTTTACTGATACTGTAGCATCCAGTATATCCTCTACAACTGGGATCCTGATGATTACTTAAGAGGGAAGTAGAAGAGACTATGCAAATATCATTTTTGTTAATTTATTCAGACTTTTAGATTAAATCAGAGTCAAATATCTCAGTATTGAAAGATGGTCCTGATGACAATGGCACTCTATGGACTTGCATTTAAAAATTAGCACATATTTACAGTGTAACAGTTATTTGTCTGATATGTTTCTGATTTGTATATAGCTTTGTAGATCGTAAGGGCATATTACAGTAAAACCCCAGGCAAATTGCTAACCTACACATTGAAATACATATACAGTATGTTTAACGTTTTACTTCCCAAAGTATTTGTTATCTTGTAGAGCCACACTTGAGATTTGCACACATTTTGTAGAGACAGATAGGTGATGTGTAGTTCCTGAGTGAGAAATTCCTCTTTCTGGTTAAGCAATGCAGCTTTCTATGTAACCATTCCACTTATAACCTCCTCATTGAACAGTAAATCAGCACCATCAGTTCTTACAGAGAGCTGACCTATGATGCAATAAACTTGCTCAGGATGCTAAACCAAAAAGTATTCATATAGGGAGATCTCTTAAGCCCCATACACACTATTAGATTTTCTGCAGGTTTTTGTCATCAGATTTACCAAAACCATGTAGTGCAAGGGCCTGCCTGCTTGCATACAAATTGAAACTCTAATGCTGCGTACACATGACCGGTCTTTCTGGCAAACTAGGTTAGACGTGTGTGGGCTACTCTGATCGTTTTTCATTTTAAAAATCCGACGGACCTAGAAATAGAACATGTTTTCAAATCTGTCCGAGGGACTCAATTCCTAAAAAGGACAAAATACGATGCAAGGGAAGCTATTGGCTACTGGCTATTGACTTTTGAATGGACTTAGTCCATTCATGTGTGGCCGAGTCCGTTCGTTTGGAAGTCCGTCGGAACTCCGCTGAAAAGTCAGTCGGGAAGACCGTCGGACCTAGTCTGCCAGAAAGTCCGGTCATGTGCATGCGTCATTAAGGTTTTACCTCATACTATATGGTTTAGGTAACTCTGAAGACAAAAGTGTGTATGGGGTCTTTTCCTGATGTAGAATAAATGTACCGCTCAAATAAATCATTCATTGCCGTAAGTCCTCTGGCATTTGTGTCTTCTGGAGATCACCAAGCCCTACCATTGCTATAATTAAGTTTTACACATTTTATTGCAAGCAGAGGAATCTCCATGGCATTGTACACCCCACAATACTCACCCACCAACCTGTAAAAAGAACAAAGGTTAACTATAAAAGGAGGCTTGAATGAACATCCTTTTACTGACAGGAACGCCTGGAGATCCAAACACAGATTGGATACCTTAACGCTGATGAAAAGATTGCCACCAAACACACCTTTGACAGCTGCTGTCAATTCTTCCCAGAAACTGCCGTCCCCTTTCTTGCAGCTTTTTTGCTAGTAAAAGTTGAGAAGAATGACCTGAAATAGAAAAAAGCGAGAGCCAGAAACAACCCACAAGCATTGAAATAATTAGATTTATTTTAGTTAGTTTAACAGTGGGCACAGGACTCCCATTGTTATAAGGGCATTTCATACATTTTGTGGCATCTAACAAATGACCAACAAAGTAATTCTCCAAAATACGAAACAAATGAAGGACTAATGCCGCGTACACACGATCGGAATTACGGTCGGAAAAAGGTCTGATGGTTTTCCCGACTAAATCAAGCTGTCTTGCCTACACACAGTCACACCAAATTCCGACCACCAAGAACGCAGTGACGTACAACATGTACGACGGGACTAGAAAAAGGAAAGTCAATAGCCAGTAGCTTCTGTCTCGTAGTTGAATCTGAGCATGCGTGATTTTATGTGTGTCGGAATTGCATACACACGATCAGAATTTCTGATAGAAAGTTTTTCCGTCTGGAAATTTGAGAACATTCTCTGAAATTCTTGCTGGCGGGAATTCAGCCAGCTAAATTCCGATGGAGCATACACACGGTCATACTATGCTATTATGGCCATGCCAGGTGGCCATCCATCAGATCTAAATAAATCAATGAATATTCAGCCCATCACCTGCTCAACATTAAAATGTTTGAGAACTTTCAACAAAAATGTTTTTACTTTAGAAGACTGTAGAAAAATAAAATCCAAATAGATATGGTCCTTTCATTGAAATGAAAAACCTGCTTCTGGTGAAGAAACATTTAAACCCAGAAGTAAGAATGGCTTACAGTCATGTGTATAGCTTCATAGTAATGTAATAGTAATGTATTTTATTTGATTGGTAATTTTTTCTATTTTGATCATTTGAAGTAAAAATGCAGCAAAAACATTACTAGTATAAAATAGCAGTGAGGTCTGTTTTTCATACTACCTGTGTCCACTATGGAGAGATTGACTCTTAACCTTATGACAATTGTCACTGGAACACAAAGGAAAAATCCTAAATTTTACAGTTGTCACTGGAAAGCGAGCGGACATTTTCCAACTGAGACAAATGTCCTTGTGAAAAATAATATGTGGAATTTCTCCATTGAGAACATTTCCACTTATTAGCTGCCATGTTTTGAAGACAGGAAGCAAAGGAAAGACAGACCATAACAAGGCCCTTGCTGATGTTTCTAACTCTTTCTTACTATATAGAAAATCCAACAAAAAGCTAAGGCCTATGTGTGGCCTTGTGTATTTTTTATAGATCACTAGCTTGAAGTCAGCCTGTCGTTGGCTTCATGGTTTGAATGAGACACTTGTCAACAAAGGATTATTCTTAAGCTACTGAGCAAAAAATATCCGTAGTAGTTTAGATCTTACATGATTTCAGCAGTTCAAATAGCTTTTGAGATATGGAGTAAGGCCTTCATTTAACAACACAGTGCAAATTCTCTGATGTATAAATACTTACAGCCACCAGATTTTCTTTAGGTATTTTTTTATTGGTTTTGTTTCATTAAGCACATACAACATACAGTTAACATTTCTGGTCTGTTACCCCTGGGTATCAAGGGTACAATGCTGAATATTGCAACTGCATTAAATCATAAGGTACAGAGCAACACAGCTTGCCACATATCCATTGAAGTTCTAAAGTTGATCTCAGATAATAAGCTTCTCTATTTGTAATACAAACTTGTAACATACGATAAAACCAATCCACAGTGGTCTTGAATGAGTTCAGTGTTGCATTTATTTCCCAAAATCAAACATCTAAATTGTACCCATAACAAGATTTGTATATTAAGTAGCTTAAAATTACAGTATCATAACATGTACTTGGTTTGGTCATGAACATTATTATATATATATATATATATATATATATATATATATGTGTATATATATATATATATATGTATATATATATATATATATAGTTCTTTTTTTACTAGATTGGAAAAAAAGTTTCTGCTATCAGGTGCCAGACCTGGCATTGATAACCAAGAGCCTAAACTTAAAGATAATTTTTTACCTGTGCAGGATAGTATTGATTTTGTGTCTCTATTCCTCAAAAGTAGGAAGGTGGGGGAATAACCGCTTCAAGGTTGTCTTTTTCTGGGCCAAGAACAGGAATCTAGCCGCAGGAGCTGTGTCTAGAAGTGTCTCCTGGCCTAGCACTCTCAACATACAAAGAAGAGGATCTAGGACAATAGTGGTATCATAGGTATTATACAGCTTTAGGCTCACCTTCACAGCATGTGAAACAGGTCAGACGGAGCACCTTCCCCCGTCCCCCCCCCAATACACATAGAACAGTTTTTGTGGGGGGGTACAATATACTCTATTTAGTATGAATAGTTGTGTGGGTTGAAAAAGAAAACAACTATTTCTAGGGCTCTCTCTTTTGCCAGCTCCCACCCATGATCAATCAGATTCTAGCATATGACATTTTAGTGTCGTAGAAATGACAGATGACATCTGATTGGTTGCTGTTGGTTATTGGCTTTAACATATTATTTCTTCCTTATTAAATAAAAATGTAAGCGGGTAAAAAGTAGATACATCTTACCCTTTACCCCACTCCATTCTACTGATGACTAGGGGATCAGTGGTGTGATATTTAAGAAATAGAAACGTAGGCTTGTCAATGATTGAAAGGGACAATTCAGATGACTCTTGTACTAGTAGGAAATAAAGTAAATATACAAGTGTAAAGAATCTAGGGTACTGGATACCATTATTTTCAAATAACCTCACTTTCACAGCATGTCCTCTCAGGAAAATTATAGCTGAAAGGTTTTAAAATAGGATGAGTGTAGAAAAATGTCCTTATGTAAACCTCTTCTGCCTGAGCTGTTACCATGAATTGCATAGCTTCGAAAGCTGCCTTTCTCACTCTGAGGATTTAATTTTTTATTTTTACATTTATTTCTGAAGTGCTTTTCAATTAGCACTCTGAGCAGCCCTGACTATTGTTCCTAGTGCAACTCTAAAATTAAGGAATCCAATTAAACAGTTTTGTAGGTAATGTCAGCAACTAAAGGTGAATGAGGGCCAGCAGCCCCCGTAAACTGTACATGCCAGCAGCTTTTCAACTAGCTTGAAAGTGCAGAGAAGTACATGGTGAACTTTAATATATCATCCAGGTCCTGTTTTGTATGCACTGGAAAACATTGGCTTTTAGAATAGACTTTGCAGTGTTTATCGTAGCATTCAGCAAAAAATAATAGAAGAACTTTGAATAAAATAAAATATTACTTGCCTGGCTGTCATGGTGATTCTGTGGCATGAATCATTTTTGATTCACTAACCTAGAACAAAAATACAGAACAGTAATTCTGACTACCCTGTGACATCACTGGCTGCATACTTGATCTGGGCCAGTCAAAAAGAGTCTCTGAATTTAGAGACTCACCAACAGTTAGCATTTTCAGATGATAATCAGCAATAGCATCTCAAATTTCTTGTCATAAAAGAAATATGTAAAGTGTCGCTGCTTACCTTGTTTTCCAAAAGCCAGGAAACTGTTAAGCCTGGTTCACACTGTTGCGACACAAAAGTTGCACAACTTTCAGTCTGACGTCCATTCGACTTTAATGAACAGGATCTGATTTTCATCCAACTTTGAGATGAGTGTGACTTGTCCTTTGATCAATCAAATTCATTTGGTTCTGGTATGGATGAAACCTCATGCCAAATTTTTTTTTTTTAAATGCCAAAAAATACAGCATTGGGTCCCCCCTAAAATCCATACTAGTCCATTATCTTATGGGAGCATGCAGCCTGGCAGGTCAGAAAAGGGAGGGGACATGCAAACGCCCCCCCCCCCACAAGGGTTTCTTCCCCACAACCCTGGGCACTGGTTGTGAGGGTCTGCAGGCAGGGAGCTTATTGTAATCTGGAAGCCTCCTTTAAGAAAGGGGGCCCCACATCCTGGCCAACCCCATGTGAATGAGTATAGGCACCGCTACCCATTCACCCAAAAAAAAAACAGTGTAGTGGAAAAAAAAAGTCAGTCCTTTATTAAAAATGTCCCCTGTGGTAGCTCCAATGTCAATCTGAAAAAAAATCTCCGACACTGGCTCCCACCATTTTATCAGCTCTGTTGTCTGACAGTTCTTATATAAATTTGGGGCGTGGCCATCTGGAGATGACACCCGGAGACCCCCACCCCTTTATGATGTCACGGACTCATCATGCCCGGTATGGTGATGTTACAAGGGGCAGGTTCTCTGGGTTACATTACCGCATGGCCACGCCCCATAGTTCTTCAAGAACTGTCAGATACTGGATCTGCCAGAACATGGGAGCATTCATCGGGGGAGGAGCATTTTTTTTTCTATGGGGTTGGCAGCAGCGGCCATTGTGATTGACCTTGGATCTACATCGGCGGACATTAATATGTTTTAATAAAGGACTAGTCAAAAACCGCCTTATGTTTATTGTTATACTACACTTTTTTTGGGGTGAATGGGCAGGGATACTATGTCCCCCATACTCATTCACATGAAGGGCAGGATCTGGGGGCCCCATTTCAGATTCTGATAAGCCCCCTGCCCGCAGAACCCCACAACCACTGCTCAGGGTTGTGGGGAAGAGATCCTTGTCCCTATCAACATGAGGACAAGGCGCTTTGGGGCGGGGGGCACAGCCCCTTCTTCCCCAAAGCACCCCCCCATGTTGAGGGCATGTGGCCTGGTATAGTGCAGGAGGAGGGGGACGCTCACCCACCCCTCCTTTCCTGGCCTGCAGGGCTGCATGCACAGATAAGGGTCTGGTATGGATTGGGGGGGACAACGCGCCATTTTTTATTTTATTTTTTATACATTTTGCATTGCTAACATTGCCGCTGAGCACAAGTTACATGTCACAAGTCAGATCAGTTAAGATGCGATTTCCATTCAATTCTATGGGCTGAAATCAGACAGAAGTCTCACCAAAGTAGTGCAGGAACCTTTTCCAAAGACGGACCGACCCAAGTCAGACCAGTAAAGACAGCTCTCATAGGGAAACATTCATTTCTACAGGTCATGAGACTTGTGCTCTCAAAATCAAAGTGTGAACCAGGCCTTATGGCTGATCTCCTGGCTTCAATATACGTCTTTGAGTTAGTGACCAAGAACAAGTATGACGATAAAGAGCCTTGACTTTACTCTGATCTCAGTTACTACATACTTATTCTGGGTCAGTGACTACAAATGTATTGAAAATGTAGAAAAAAGCTAGATACGGCCAAGCAACTAGCATTTTCAAACAGATGTCATCGAAGACAGAGCCCACTCATTTGTTTCATCATAGATGCTCTTCCACTATCAATCTGGCAATTTGAGATAAATAACCAGACAGGTAAAATAAAAATCATTTGTCTGTTCCAATTTAATATGAAAACTCTTTGAGAATAAAAAGGAATTTATAGCCTTTTTTTAAAGTTTTTGTACATATGTATGAGACCAAAAAGTAAACTTTTCTGTGTATTAGTCAATGTATTGTATATGCACAGGGGGTAACCATAATTGGTAATTAAACACGCTGCTCTGCATCCTGCTGAGCTGCGCTGCGCAGTGATTGTGCTTTCTGTTCCTCTCTGCTCTGATGGTCTAAAAACATCATGCTCAGTATCTCTATATGGCTTATTCTGTAGTAAATTAAACCACAGCAGTCAACATGGATGCTTTTTGATTCCCAGCCACAAGAGGTAAACATTACAAAACCTTTATATAAAATGCCGTCATAAAAATATCATACAGACATCTGTTAAAATATAAAAAGGCGTGTCAAAATTAGGTAAAGGATGCAATTATAGCTTATAAAGTGTACTCACTAAAAACATACTAGTTTCTGCATGTAAATTATGCTTCTATTATTTCCACAGTAGTAGCAATTTTTGCTCATTACACATACTTGCTATGCTTTCTCCTGATACCTCAATGCAAGTCTGCTTATTTATTAATAGACTTTCAGGGTAAAAAACAGCACACTCCTCTTCTGTTGCTTATCCTATGAATTATTTTCTAGAAGCCGTTCACTAAGGATATTCATTACATTGGCATATACAGTAGATAACTGCTACATAGGAAATCCTATGTGTTTGAATCTAAAATTTGATTATGAGAAAATGAAACAAACCAAGTAAAAATAAGAACATTAAAAAAAAAAAATCATTACAAAATAATAATAATAATAACAAAAATAATAATAAATAACAAATGAAAATGGGCCATCTTAAAAGAAATGAAGGATTAGGGAAAAGCTCTAATGAGCATTCCTATTGGAAAGTATGTGGCTTTGGCTGCGGAGAGTTTCAAATATACTAATTGTAGTGATCATTCAAGGGCAGAGCTCTAATCTTTCATCAAAGCAGCGTCAAAAAAGATAAATGTTGGAAGGAATAAATTACTAGGTTTATGCAGCAGTTCTACTTATTTCATGCATGTAAAGAATGTTACAAAAGAAAATGCTATGCTTTGGCAGTTATATGGCAAGAGTAGCCAGCAATATACATACTTCATGCTGCAGATAGCGCAGTTCATCATGTAGAAGATTTTCATAGACTGTATCGCTATGCCAACAAGGTGGCCCCTTCACACTATTAATTGTGTTGCCTAGTTACCACTTCTGACTAGGAGAATTTATCTTGACATTGGCAGGATACAAGAAACTTGGGGAGGGTGGTGTTAGATATAAGGCTAAAGACACACAAAGGACTGTGTGTGGGGCAGGGGAAAGGTATACCAAGTATGGCATAATAGTAAACATTGATGGGGAGGTTGAACTAGCTTCGTGATTGTAAGGATTGCTTTGTTCATAGAAGCTACAGACGAGGGAATAACTCAAAATCAACTCTGCTGGTAGCTTGGTAATTTTTTATCAAAAATGAAAATGAACTTGACCTGCTCTCCCAGAAGACACAGCACACAAGGCATAAGGGTTAGCATCCCCATAGCAAGGGGGTCCTCTACTTTGGGGCACCAATTGTTTCTGCATCACCAGTACTTCAAAAAGTTTGCGTTAAAACTGAAGATCGTGTGAAGCTTCTGATTGATGCAGTAAAATACTACCTCTACTTCTTAAAAATTTAGGAGGTAAAATAAAACAAGGAAAAGCAAAATTATGCTCAGATATTAAAAAAAAAACGAAAAACAAATGCGGTTATGCATTCATTAAAGTTGTGAATTGAATTTTAAATGCAGCAAGTGTAAGTATTGGAATTTGAGTTTGCATCAGCATCTTGAAATTTTCTATACAGTTAGTGCTCAGATGGGATAGGGAGGGGAAGCACTAGGAGCCAATCGGGTATGCTGCATGCATATTTGCTTATAAGAAACAGGCTCAGTGGAGGAGAGAGCAGAATAAATGAGGGATGAACATCTGCTGCTTCTTCACTGTCCACCGAGAGATGATCTATGTCTTTTTAGTTAACTGCAGCAAAGGGAAGTAAGGTCCCCAGACTCTCACTCATACAGGTTTTTTTTTTTTACAGTACTAGTATCAACTGTGTATTTAGCTTTTTTCTGGAGTTTAACTTCAAATTAAAAAAATGCCTCCTATTCACCAATTACTTATTATTCCTTACTTATTCCTTATCGGTTCTTTGGGTTTGGTCACAGAGATTTGCTTTATTCAAAATAAATTAGAGATTGGCCTTAATATATCCTGCCTCACAAAAGGTAAAGTCATTGAAAGGACATCTTTCTTGGCTGGTAGAGCAATCCTAATCATGCATTTAAAGAAAATTCTTTATACGGTATACCAGTATAGGATTAAATATGGGGAAGTAGAGCTTAGTGAACAGTGGAGAGCAGGGGATTTGTATTTTATTCAATAACATTTGTTGCAATTTTCAACAAAATGGTGACCATCTGCACACAGACACCTACTCTCTGGTGCATAAATATGAATGAGATGGGTAAAGCCCTCTACAATTAAGCTCTGAAAAGGGCAAAATGCATGTGATAAGTTCTGTACAGGTAGAGAATGGGAGCTGAAGCCATTTTTTAGCTATTTTCTTCGATGTATGTACCGTATTTGCCGGCGTATAAGACGACTGGGCGTATAAGACGACCCCCTATTTTTCAAGTGAAAACATAGGTTTTGGGCAATACTCGTGGTATAAGACTACCCCCCTTCTGAGGTAACACCATTTAAAAAAAACATTAGAACGAACAAAAAATACAAAGCAAGAATGCCAACTACTCATCCACCATGCTGTGATATGTCATAAAGTAAATCAAACAATAATAACACAAAAAGATCTATTGAATGCCACAACACTGGAAAGTAGAATTTTTCACTAACCAAACATATACCACTTTTGGGTTACATTCTATGGGAATTGTCCACCAAAATGCATTTAATAACCCCCCTGTCATATGCCCCAGATTTACCTGTCCCTCTTGGGTGCCTGGGACCTCAAAGGCAAACAGTAGGATGTATAGTAGTAGGAGATCAGTGAATGGATTTACCCAGGGAAGTATGGTGAGCGGTGTATTATTTTAATGAATACCTGCTTGGATTGGCAGAGGCTGTAGCATCGTCAGCCTTTGTCTCTCTCTCTCTCTCTCTTAATAGAATACATCGCTCGCTGGGATTGGCTCAACGGCGTATACTGTTTGTAGCTGCAGCCACATACAGTATTAGCAGACATTTGGGGGCTGACATCCATCGGGCAGCATTGTATACCTGTATACCCGGCGTATAAGACGACCCCCGATTTTTGGGCATTTTTTTTAAGTGTAAAAGGTAGTCTTATACGCCAGCAAATACAGTATGTATGTAACAGGGAGTCGGTGTCTGTGTGCAGACAGTCACCATTTTGTTGAAGTCTACTAGAGCCTAGCAAGCTGATTCTGTCTTTCTTGCATCAGTCTATTCACATGCTGATCCAACTGACACAGGTCTGGGGGGCATTTGAGTAGTACTAATTTCTTTGTTTTGGGCTACATTTGTTGTGATTGTCACAATTATCTTGTGGTTGGTGGTCTGAAAACTCTTCACCTCTCGATTGAAGCAGGTGTAAGGTGCATATAACCTTGCACCTGGTTCCCCATACTGATTGAAGGTCATTTTGAGTTGGCCTGTCTTCTGGAAGCAGCCACCAGATACTCTAGGTAGCAGAAAGAGTGGGAAGCTTGTAGTCTTTTTTCATTTTGGGGATACTAGTGTTATGTCTGGTGTTTTTTTATTTATTTTTTTATTTGGGGTGGATGTTGCTACACATGCTAAAAAAAGGGAAGTAAAGAAAAACTCAGTCTGCCATTGTCACTTTGTGTACTACAGGACTATGCCCCAGCACCTTAGTTTAGAGATGGAAGAATAGAATTTGGTTATCATTATGGGATGAAATCCCGGTTCTGTTCTTTCTCATACTTATTATGAATAAATCACAAAAACCTAAGCGTGTCATACCACCTCCCTCCTATATGTACAGAAGTGCACACTTCATTCGACTAAGCTTGTTGGAAGGTGGGGCATGAGTGGGAATTGTCATCACCACCTTAGGTACCACAGGACCTTTTCCCAGCACTGCATGCAAAAAAAACAGCTGTCTACAAGTTCCATGGACCCCATATCTTGTGGTATATGAGTGTTTCTAGTACGTTAGCAGTGGAATTATTGGAAATGAAAAGAAGTGGTGACTAGGAGTAAAGAGAACACAATCAGCCTTTCATTCTACTAGATCTAATTGTTGTGAAGCGTTCACTATCAGCTGTTCATTCTAATTCTTGTGTGTATATATATATATATATATATATATATATATATATATATATATATATGTGTGTGTATATATATATATATATATATATATATATATATATATATATATATATATATATATATATATATATATTATGTATATATATATATATATATATATATATATATATATATACAGTGTGTGTGTGTATAAGCAACCAACGCTATACATTGTATAAATATTAGTGTAATTACCACAATGAAACAGGATATAGTGGTCTAATACACATAGCAAAGAAGATGTAGCTGGTACCAGACTAGACTAGCACTGACCACACCACAAGGTTAGATTAAGATCTGTATACTCCTTTTTATAGCCCAGTTTATCTATACGTTATACTTTATATTGTGGTAAGATATGAAAGCACCATAGTATTTTTTTTTTAAATGCTCCTTACAGAACATTATCATTACATAACAAAAATTGCTAGAATAATGTGTACATGCATTTAGGTATAAGAGACAATTAGCTGAGTCCTGTTTAGAGTTACAGGGCTTGTGGTTATCCTCTGGCATTGTATTAATTACTTAGATTTGACCTGTAATTGTCTGCTGCTAAATATTTATCATCCTAATGTTTTAGCAAGGTGATTTTGAAAAGACTACAGAAAGGCCAATATTACCCAACGGCTTTTCATATTGACACTCATTATGTCTTTACATTTTTTTCCCAGTAATTTGCCCCTGGAGTGATACATTTAATATGTTTATATAACTAACTGGTTAATTTATTTAATGCAATAAAACATATATGCATGTGACCCTGGACAAATCAGTCATGTGATTATTGAAAAATGAGAATAGTGTTAATGTAAATTATTACTAAATGAAACAGTTGCTTAATGAGATGATCACTTTTATTATATTTGGGAGGCCTGGGAAGTTTTGTTTCTCTAGAGTTCCTAATAGTCTCCATGTTTTGATATAATTTGCATTTATCCAAAATTAACAAGACAAGTTCTGGATACATGTGCAAATTATTATAGAGGTAAACTGAGATTAAGTAGCAAATTATTAAATAGGCAGTGTGATGCAATCATTAGCATTGTAGCACATTGTCAGATCTTCCATGGTAATGGCAGATTAACAGATTACAATCACCCTAGACCCAAAAAATGTGTGTGAGTGTCTGGGTAATTGTTCTATGGGCATTAGGTTGTAAAATTCATTGGCGCAAGAACAAATTAAACTATTAAAAAAATTGTAAATTAGGAAAATTTATAATAGTAGGGTCACAGAGGAGACTTACATATATCTTTATTTAATTGTCACACTTTGATCCTGTGATCTTCTTCCCAAAAACGACATGTCGTCTACTTAAATACGAAAGTCAAAGATGTTTTCACTTGGCATGGTCACAGGAGAATTTGATGCCTGAGATTTCATAGATTCAGTACCTGCAGGGGAAAGGATCTTCATCATCAGATGATGCTGCAATCCTCAGCTCAGTCAGGCTTTTAAAACCATGTGCTCCTCAATTTAAAAGAATCAATGACATACAAATCTGTTGTGTGAACAAACTAAATAGATGTGGAGTTATTAACTGTATTTGTAGCATTTATGCTGAACAATTTCTTGAACAGTATTACTTCAGGTAACATATAAATTACAATGGAGACCTTTCCATTTGAAGTAAGGGCCTGTGCTTCTATTCCTTCTTTCTAACCAGTCATACATTTCCTTAGTATAGCATTTTAGATTAATTTTTGTTTTCTATGCATCATTTTGATACATAAAGACAATGAACATTGTAATTTCAAGCCAAGGACACTCTTAAATCATGCCTAAAGAATTTCAATTACTTTCTAGGGGCTAAGCCCAGAATGTCACTATTTCACATGCCCGGTGAAGGACTTGTGTTTCTAGTCTTCATTTTTACCATCTGTTTCATTTTTTCCCTTTTAGTTGTTGTTGTGTTTATGTGCACTGTAAAATAACATTTCAGTACATAGCCTTAACACATTGTATAGTTATTTTCTGTGAGCAGCTCGTTAATCTTGTTTTTATATATGTTGTGTTCTTTTACAGTCTCGGCCTATACCTTCACACCTCACATCCGCTGTAGCAGAAAGTATCTTGGCTTCTGCTTGTGAAAGTGAAAGCAGGAACGCCGCTAAGAGAATGAGATTAGACAGGCAGCAGGTAACATTTTGCAGATACTTAACATGGTGTACTTTCCTTTTTGTGGAATGCATATGTATTTGCCAACATACAGTATGTATTCTACATCCTTGTTCTGTCCTTTCTTCTTTCCCTATCTCCTCTCCTCCATTCCTTCCCCTTTCTTTCTCTGTTTCTTCACTTTGTCTTCTCTTCCCTTTTTTTATTTAATTCTTTTATTTTTATTTTTATTCTTCCTTTAGTTCCCTCACATTAGTTCTCTTCTTCCTTCTTTTTCTCCCTCTCACACTGTCCACCTAAAAGCAATTATATAATTTTTTTAGACTAAGTGGGGTCAATTTACTTTAATGGGGGTGTGCAAAATCTGTCAGAAAAACAGTCAGTTCCAGTATTATTTATTTTTGTCAAAGCTTAATTGACCAAGCTGAAGTTAGAAGCAATACAATAGAATACAATGCACAGCTGCACCCCTTTATGCACTCTCCAGTTTTAGTAACCCCCCCCCCCCCCAATTGAGTGGGTGAAGCTAGCTATAAAATGGGGTGGACTTTATTAAAAGTGTAAAAAGGAATAGTAATGCTATGCTACTCCCTTGGATAGTAAATGCCACAGCCCTATTTTTCATGGTCTGTGTGCTACTTTAAAACATGTGGTTTAGAGCATGCAATATATAGTTGTCTTCTTACATAAGAAATAATTGTATTCCAATATCTGGACCACTTTATATTTATGATATAAGATGTAATTTATAATCTCTGCAGATGAAATCCTACATCAACTAAAGTAAAATGAGAGTTAAAAAACAATGATCTCCTTTGTATTATTACCAATATAGTGGCACCCTATAACATAAAAGCTAATGTATAACATAATGGAAATAAATCATGTCTAAGTGTCTCTTGATGTTCAGAGTATATGAGCAAGAAACAAGCAATGGAAGACCAAGTATAATAAATTCTGAAATGGGAATATAGCAGGGAAACAATCAATAATACATAAAATAGTTACCAGAATTAAACAGGCTCGGTGTGCGCTGAGGATCAAGTTAGATTTAAAAACTCTTTGTAAACTTTTCTGCTATAATATACTTGAAGGTGTCTTCATGAGGCTAGTATGATGACTCACCTTCTGTATCAGCCTGATCCAGAATGTTCAAAGCGTACATCTTGCAAAGCCCAGAATTATAACTGTATAAATGGGGACAGTACAGTGACTCACCAGACTGAGCTTGCTCACTAAATAATACAAAATGCAATTAGAATTCTACTTGCAAAACAGCAAGGGGTTTAATATTTCCCACTACTGCATATGTGAAACATTTTCTATATTAGTGGAGTCTCTGTCCTTGCTTATGATTATATTAGAAGGAAATGTTAAAAGAGACTGAAACATTGTCAGGCTGCTGAATGGCTGGTTGTTACATTGATACTGTAGTGTCGCATGTTCACTCTTTAACCCATTCCTACCTGACCAAGGGGAAGTGACCTTGTCTTAGTAGCATACCATGGACACAGGCTTCCCAGGGGAACTATCTTGCTTTTCCTTGCTTGTGGGGGAAACCTGTCCTGGCTTAACCAGTACCTAATGACAGTCCTTTGCACACCTACTTTAAGCCTTACATCAATGCATCCCGATTTGCCCCTTGAGAACAAGTTCTGTTTCCAGGAGATGTTCCCTTATAGAGGTTAGGAGAATGAGGAGTCCACACCAGACTAGCTCATCGGGAGAACTATCCTTGTCTCTCTTATGGGTGGGACATCTGCAGGGAAACCTGTCCTGGCCTAATCAGTACCTGCTGACAGTCCTTTGCACACCTACTGCACTACTGCAAGCTCTAAACCAATGCACCCTGCTTTGCTGATTGGGAACAAGTTCCAGGAGTTGTTCTCATATCAGGGGTTAGGAGAAAGAGGCATTCACAGCAGAAATGCCCTTTACCATTTTACTGAATGGAGAGCTATTTACATGCTTCACTCACCCCAGAGGTGGTGGCACAATTCTTTTAAGTTGCAAACAACAATGGAAAGCAATAGCAAGCAGAGAGCTGAGTGGAGGAGCCTATAACTTTTTAGGGGGTTTCCCAGAGTCCTACATTCCATAAAAAAGGGGATGTGAGTTGTCATAACAGTCCTGCACTTTTCCTCCCTGCTTTCTCCCCAAGTGGCAGCTCCCAGATAGTAGAGTCTTAAAGATTACATCTTTGTTTTGTTGTTGCCTGTTCTTTGCAATGATTCACATAGTGACCAAGAAGCAGTCATCTGCCGAACTACATATATATATACCGAGTTCTCTTTCCCAGGATTCCCTACACCAGCAGGGGCAGGACTGACACTACCTCACTAGCTATAGTTACACCCCACTCTCTCCTCTGGGAGCCTCTAGGGTCTAGGCTAACTAGGCAACTACACTGTCTAGTAGTCTACTTATGTGGGTTCCTGACTCCATGGTGACACCTAGTGACCAATTTGAGGAACTACACAGGGCACTCCTATGCCACTATTCGACAGTGCTTGAAGAGCAAAAACTGCAATGTACTCTTATAAGGTCACATAAACCAACAAGGGAAGTCTTGAAAACATGACCTTATATTTAAGACCCAGAGCTGAAAAAAAATGTTTTAAATATTAAGGAAAATGTACAGTAATGAAAAGAAAAGTAGAAATGTTACTCATATCATATGGACAGATTCCTGCCTTTTTTTTAAACCAGATAGTTTTTATTTGAAGGTTTTTGACATATACATAACAATAGTATACAAGGACCCCCCCATTCTCCATTCCCCCTTTGCTGGGTTTTCCAAAGAGTGGAAACCCTATATCGAAAACAAAACATTTACCAATACAGAGTGAACCATTGCTGGTGCGTTCACTGAAACAAGGTCCATAGAGACATGGATGTGTAAGTTTGGGGTGGAGGAAAGAGTCCTGACCTCAACCCGATAGAACACCTTTGGGATGAATTAGAGCAAAGACTGCGAGCCAGACCTTCTCATCCACATCAGTGCCTGACCTCATATATGCGCTTCTGGAAGCATGGTCAAAGATTCCTATAGACACATTCCTAAACCTTGTGGACAGCCTTCCCAGAAGAGTTGAAGCTGTTATAGCTGCACAGGGTGGGCCAACTCAATATTAAACCCTACGGACTAAGACTGGAATGCCAGTAAAGTTCATGTGCGTGTAAAGGCGGGTGTCCCAATACGTTTGGCAATATATTGTATAAACAAATCTCTGAAACTACAACATATTACTCTCTTTACCTTATGGCATTTCATTCACAAAAATATGCCTGTTATAAGGGTAAGGATTAGCCAACATTTTACACTGTTTGAAGGAATTGTTTGAGTGAGGTCTGTGACTTTAGAAACGTGATTATTTTGCAGTGTGAAAGATTGCATTCAGCCCGATCATATACATTTAGCATACTATATACAGCGTGTGTGTAAACTTTATATATATATATATATATATATATATATATATATATATATATATATATATACACACACACACACACACACACACACACACACACACACACCATATATATGCTCAAGATGAAGAATAGATTAAGAGTCACAGGTGACATCATCACAACACTAACTGAGCCACTGGTTTTAGTAGGGGTTATGTATTGTGGCCCATAAACCACCTGATTATTATTTAGATATAGTTGTGCTCATAAGTTTACATACCCTGGCAGAATTTATAAATTCTTGGCCATTTTCAGAGAATATGAATGATAACACAAAAACATCTCTTTCACTCATGATTAGTGATTGGCTAAAGTCATTTATTACCAATCAACTGTGTTTACTCTTTTTAAATCATAATGGCAACAGAAACTACCCAAATGACCCTGATCAAAGGTTTACATACCCTGGTGATTTTGGCCTGATAACATGCACACAAGTTGATACAAAAGGGTTTGAATGGCCATTAAAGGTAACCACCCTCACCTGTGATCTGTTTGCTTGTAATTAGTGTGTGTATAAAAGGTCAATGAGTTTCTGGACTCCTGAGAGACCCTGGCATCGTTCATCCAGTGCTGCACTGACATTTCTGGATTCTGAGTAATGGGGAAAGCAAAAGAATTGTCAAAGTATCTGCGGGAAAAGGTAGTTGAACTGTATAAAACAGGAAAGGGATATAAAAAGATACCCAAGGAATTGAGAATGCCAATCAGCAGTGTTCAAACTCTAATCAAGAAGTAGAAAACGAGGGCTTCTGTTGAAACCAACTCAGGTTGACCAACTAAAATTTCAGCCACAATGGCCAGGAAAATTGTTTAGGATGCAAAGAAAAACCCAGAAATAACTTCAGGTGAAATACAGGACTCTCTGAAAACATGTGGTGTGGCTGTTTCAAGATGCACAATAAGGAGGCACTTGAAGAAAGATGGGCTACATGGTCGAGTCGCCAGGAGAAAGCCATTACTACGCAAATGCCACAACGTATACCGCTTACAATACGCCAAACAGCACAGGGAAAAGCCTCAAACTTTCTGGCACAAAGTCATTTGGAGTGATGAGACCAAAATTAAGCTTTTTGGCCACAACCATAAACCCTACATTTGGAGAGGAGTCAACAAGGCCTATGATAAAAGGTACGGTACGGAGGTGGATCGCTGATGTTTTGGGGATGTGTGAGCTACAAAGGCACAGTAAATTTGGTCAAAATTGTTGGCAAGATGAATGCAGTATATTATCAAAAAATAACGGAATGGAAATATAGGAACATTTGCATTCATCAGTCAGGAAGCTACGCATGGGACATACTTGGGCATTCCAACATGACAACGATCCAAAACACAAGGCCAAGTCGACCTATCATTGGCTACAGCAGAATAAAGTGAAGGTTCTGGGGTGGCCATCTCAGTCTTCTGACCTCAATATCATTGAGCCACTCTGGGGAGATCTCAAAACGTGCAGTTCATGCAAGACAGCCCAAGAATTTACAGGAACTGGAGGCTTCAAGACTTCAAGCTGTCATCGATGTGAAAGGGGGCAATACATGGTATTAAGAACTGGGGTATGTATTTTGATCAGGGTCATTTGGGTAGTTTCTGTTTCCATTATGATTTAAAAAGAGTAAACACAGTTGATTGATAATACATGGCTTCAGCCAAACACTAACCATGAGTGAAATAAAAGATTTTGTGTTATCCTTCATATTCTCTGAAAAATGGCCAAGAAATCATAAATTCTATCAGGGTATGTAAACTTATGAGCACAACTGTATATTGCCATATATATATATATATATATATATATATATATATATATATATATATATATATATATACTGTATATACATATGCTACTAACAAATTAATAGAACACATATACACTAAGTTATTTAACCACTTGCTGACTGGCTCACGCTGATATATGTTGGCAGAAGGGCACGTACAGGCATATTAACGTACCTGTACGTTGCCCTTTAAGAAGCGGCTTGAGGGCACACACACGCGTGCCCGCCCGCCACGTGCTCCATGAGTGTGATCACGGTGTCCGAGGGGATACCTGCAATCGTCTCACAGAGAGGAAGAATTGGGAATTGCTGATGTAAGCAAGTATTTCCCCATTTGGCCTAGTGACCCTGATCACAGCTCCCTGTAATCGGGAGCGGTAAAAAGGGGCGGGTCACACATAGCCCCCCCCCCCCACAGTTAGAATCACTCCGTAGGGAACACTTAACCCCTACAGTGCCACCTAGTGGTTAACCCCTTTACTGCCAGTCACATTTACACCGTAATCAATGCATTTTAAATCGCACTGATCGCTGTATAAATGTGAATGGTCCCAAAATAGTGCCAAACGTGTCCGATCTGTCCGCCATAATGTCAGTCATGATAAATATCACTGATCGCTGCCATTACTAGTAAAAAAAAATTATTAATAAAAATGTCATAAAACTACCCCCTATTTTGTAGCTATAACTTTTGCGCAAACCAATCAATAAACGCTCATTGCGATTTTTTTACCACAAATATGTATATATATATATATATATATATATATATATATATATATATATATATATATATATATATATATATATATATATGTATATATGTATATCAGCGTAAACTGAGGAAAAAAATGTTATATATATTTTTTGAGGATATTTATTATAGCAAAAAGTAAAAAATAATGTTTTTTTTTCAAAATTGGCGCTATTTTTTTGTTTATAGTGCAAAAAATAAAAACCGCAGAGGTGATCAAATACCACCAAAAGAAAACGCTATTTGTGGGGAAAAAAGGACGTAAATTTTGTTTGGGAGCCACATTGCACGACCGCACAATTGTCAGTTAAAGTGACACAGTGCTGAATCGCAAAAAGTGCTCTGGTCTTTTGCCAGCCAAATGGTCCGGGGCTTAAGTGGTTAACTGACAATATTACCCTAATACAGATATTTGACTTCACAATTTTAGGCTTGTGGCTTCTTTGCAATAAAATCTAGCCCTACAAAACTTCCCTTCTGGATTTTCTCTTATTGGCATAGCAGATATGGGCAGTGCTTCCTTACTGGGATCATGCTGGGTGACAATGAGCAAGTGCAGTTATATTTACACAAACTAAAACAGAAAATCCAATTTTTCCTTCTTGATCCTTTCTTACACTATGCAGGCTCTGAATGTTCTGAATGCATATCTAGCATTAAGATCTTAGAAACATTTGAGTGATTAGTCCAGACATAATTATGTGTCCTGAATGTTAAAGTACTGTGACTGGCCAGTATGTTGCTAAGGTAACTCTTTAACTGTCTGTAAATGGCCTTCTTAACACTCCCATCCAGTAGCCATTGGTTCAATGTTTGTCTCAATGTGGCAGATATGACTGTGCTGCAAGGTTGCCAGAGTTTTACATAACAACCAAATCAGTTTGTAAAATATTTTGATAGATACAGTATAAATGCATAAAGAAGGGGGCTACTTGTAAAAAGCAGTCTTAGTTATGAATCAAGCATTGCAGCATTTCATTTGTACAGTTCTATGTCTGGATCATAATTATGATTAATAATCATAATCAGATGTATTGATAAAATACATTTGCATCGACTGGAATTCACATTTTTAGTCTTACAGCCTAGAAATATAAATTGGAATTTTATGGTGGTGGCATTATCATTTTGTGGTATGCCGTCATCAGCGAGGACTTCGAAATTGGTAAAAATTGAGGGCAAATTGGATGGAGCAAAGTACATAAGTACATTACAGTTCCTGGAAAACGTTTTCAGCCTACAGAAAAGAATCACACAGCTAAAGCTAAACTTTAGTGGCTTAGTACCAAGAACCTGAATATTTAAGAGTGGTCAAACCAAAGTCCAGACCTCAGCTCAGTTTAGAACTTGTTAAAGATTTGAGAATGGTGGTTCAGCAATGGTTCACATTCAGTGAGAGCTCAATCAATTTTTCTAACAACCATGGACAAAAAGTGCAAAATCAGAAGAAAGAGATAGAACCTTAAAGGGATTGTAAAGACTCATTCGATTTCGCACATCGCTGGACCTGGCTCAGGTAAGTATGGGGGGGGGGGGGCTACATGGAGAAAGTTTTTTTACCTTAATGCATAAAGTGCATCAAGGTAAAAATCTTTCTGGCTTTAGAACCACTTTAACTGGAGCCAAAGGTGGTTCTAGAAAGTACAGATATAACCACTAATAGAAACTGCTTGTATGTTTAATTCAATGTTGTACTCTAAGGTTGGTGAACACAAACTCAGTGCACCCTAGTGCATTAAATAAAGTAAAGTATAAATAGTGGTACTGCCCATAGTCACTCAAGTGTTTCTGTTTTCTAACTTCAACTAGAAAATTGAGAGCTAAATCTAGTTGCTGTGGTTATTTTTTACATTGAACTCCAGGGAACACAAAATAACATTTGCATGATATGGCAATTGGCTTGTTAGTTTAAGCAAAGAATGGTCACGTGGTTGAATAATAAGACCGTATTTCTTATATTTTTTGAAACCTTTGATTTTTAAGTGTTATTTTCTTATCGCTAACAGTTTTCACCTAAATATATTGCCAAATTACAATGGAATATATAGGTATACAATTTATAATTACTTTTCAGATCATGTTGTACTGTACAGGAAAAAGTTTAACCAAAAGAAAGAAAAAGTCTAGAAGTGGCAAATCGAACGCCTCATCATTAAGAATTGAAAGAAGTATTGCTTTTAGTGCTTAAGGACTCTAGAGGCAGATATTAGGTCTCTGACAAAGCAATTATGGACTAGACACATATACTGTAAGCTGACCTGACATTTGCCTCTGGATAGTTGTCATAGCAGCAGCCTGTACTGTGTTTGATGCAAGTGTTTACAGGAGACCCTAGATGAACAAACCAAATGAACGCACTGTAGAATAATAGTGAGCATGCATACTGTCCACATTTGTGTCCTAGTTTTTGAATCTAGCCTTTTGGATGGATTTTCTATGAACAAATTGTGTTAGGTTAATGATTTACTCTTGGTCAGTTTGGAGTTCCATTCACCATTGATGGTTACATAGTAACAAGGGAATGCTGCCAGGGAACACTATTTAAACATGATTGTATTAACAAGTCAGAAGGTTCAACTTTTAGACTGCTGTGAAAAGAAGAACCAAGAGGGCAATCAATTACAGAAAATAGAGAATAATTATAAATCAGTCATATATTTGGAAGACCTTGAGGCATTATTCCTGCCACTGACATCAACAGTGGGGCATAATTGGGCACTTTTCCCCCCAATGACACCAACTATTTCTCCCCCTAATTCTAAAGATTGGTCATTGTTTACTCCAACTGGGCACAATCTGGCCCCCCTAGAGTCTGAAGGACTGTAAAGTTTAGGAAGTTTGTAGACCCCTGGTATATGGTATATGGTGATAAATCCATTCTTCATGCTTTTAAATGAAATCATCTTATCCAGGAATGGCCTTGGCTAACTGTTGGTTACCAATTATTAGGAAGGAACATGTTTCAACAACCTTTTTTTTTTGCTAGTTGCTACACTGAAAGGACATGCTGGGATATTACAGTATATGTCATGTATAGCCAGATCTTTAGTTTTTGCTGCCTCTATCCCATTGGAGAGCATTCCCTCTAAAACAGAAAAAAAAAAAGTTTTGATTATACAAACAGTTTAAGTTATTTTAAGCTCATCTGTCCTAAAGAAATATAGGGGGTGATTTACTAAAGCTGGAGGAACTCAGAATCTGGTGCAGCTGTGCGTGGTAGCTCGTTCAATTAGGCTTTGACATAGAAACCTGAAAGCTGATGGGTTACTATGCTGAACTGCACCAGAGTTTGTCCTTTTCAGTGTAGTAAATCTCCCCCATAGTCATTACTGACCTGCTAGTTGCCTGGTTGGGTCTTCCTTCAATACTGCACAAAAGCATGAAGCAGATGAGTGTCAGAGAAAAGCTAGAACCACCTTCTCTACTTGTTCCAGGTCAATGACTCATAAACCAGCAGGATGAGATCAGGAACGTTATATTCCTGTCAGGACAGGTTTCCTCTAATAGCTTGAGGATCACATGCTGCCGACGCTTCTACAGGAAAGAAGAAAGTGGTATCAAACCAAAACCAAAAATGTACTATATTGCAGCTTACCAATTATTTGGTGTGGTGGCTGCATTCGTTTTCTTTTTTAGGCATTTGTTCCCTCTGTTTTGCTCTGGTGATCTGGCCAGTAATACACCTCCTGTATTAAGAGTGCCTCCCTACTGAATGAAGGAGCACTTTTAGACAGTAGCAACGTCAGTCTAAGGGAGGGGTGTATTAGATGGACTAGCAGGTTTAGATAAACTAACAAACTAAAGCCAAACTCCAGCTCACACTTTATAAGCAGTTACAGCAATCATTTTGTTTTCCCTTTTGGGATAAAGGTTTTACTTAAATAAAAATCTGATCACTGTAAGCATCCCTGCTAAATGGTTTGTCTCATCAATCTGAATGGTTTTATAATGTTGCTGTAGTCACAAACCCCTTAAGAGGTCCACATTTATTCCCAGTATATTCTGTGTTAACAAATATTAGAAATGTTGCTTTCATGAGACTTTTTAGAATGCTTGAGCCCAGTTTATTTAAAATGATCAACATATAGCTTAGTTAAACTAAAGAGTAGTGCTGGGTGAATTGTTCGGCCTGAGCATGAGTTCGGGCCAAACAATGGCTGTTCAGCCCGTTCAGGGAACACCCAAATTTGCAGGGTATTTGGCAGGTGTTCACCTTTTTTTGTATGCCCTGCAATGCATTATGCGCAGCACAGTGCATTCTGCTCCCTGATTGGGCAAAGCTTTGCCCAATCAGAGCACAGTAAAAGCTGGTTGGTAAAGAACTGGGTTGTGAAGACGGCCACTGAATACTTAACAAGCTATGAGTCATCAGCTGTCAGTGAGCTTCCCCACTGACAGCTGAATGGAAAAAAAAACTTTGCTGGTAAAAAAAAATAGTGAAAAAAAACAGCATGGACCCCTTCAAGCCTGGTATGGATTTTAAGGGGAACCCCACGCCAAACATTTTTTTAAAAACAGCCTGGGTCCCTCTCAAAATCCATACCAGACCCTTGTCCGAACATGCATCCTGGCAGGTCAGAAATGGGGGGGGGCAGGCAACCATACCAGGCCACATGCCCTCCACCTAGGGGTTGTGGGGAAGAGACCCTTGTCAAGGCAGAGCCCCACCTGCCCCAAAGCACCTCGCCATGTTGAGAGCATGTGGCCTGGTATGATTCAGGAGGGGAATTTACTTTTTTATTTTTTTTTTAGAAATGGAATTGTTACTGCAGCATGTTCTATACATGTTAGGGCCAGTTTACAGGCAGACTAAGGGGACTCCCCAGGCACTATATTTAAAGGAATTTAAAAATTTTATTTTTGCACTTTAAGCATCAGTAAAATGATTTCTCCCTTAAAAACAATCATTTAAAAAAAATGCATTGATACATGTCCCCCAATTCAGTACCCAGACCCCCATACCCTTTTCTGGCCAATTACGTGCATATAAGCCTTCAAAATTGACACTTTTGATGTTTCCTAGTGGGCTCCCATAGACTTCAATGGGGTTTGCCGTTTGAACTTTTCCCCTGTTTGGGAGTTCGGCCAGGAACCAAACAGGGGGGTGTTCGGGCCAACTCTACTGAACAGACCAAGAAAGAAAATATATTTGGGTGGAATTTGATACGTTCTGATTAAGTACAATCGGTTATTCCACTGGTCTGTTACTGTTTGTCCACAATGCATATGAAAGATCCTTTCTCCTGCAGGGTTTTCCTTTCTTAGGCCGCGTACACACGGGCGGACTGTCTGCCCAACTAAGTTCGGCAGACAATCCGACAAACAGTCCGTTCAAAATTAGCATGAACGGACTTGACCACACACGATGAGCAGACAGTCCGCTGAAAGCGTGCGTGATTACGTGTACAGCACGTACGACGGGACTAGAAAAACGACGTCCTATACACTGCAATGCAACCTTCGGCCGTGTAAACCCTTTCTGAGCATGCGCCATACTTAGTCCGTCCAACTTGCCTACACACGAGCGGACTGTCCGCTGAAACCAAGTTTGGACGGACTGTCTTACGGAAATTCCGTAAGACTTTGTTCGTCAGACTGTCCGCTGAAAAAGTCCGCTGAAGCCCACACACGAGCGGATTGTCCGCTGAAACACTGTTCAGCGGACTAAGTTGGGCAGACAGTCCGCCCGTGTGTATGCGGCCTTAGTCATTAAATCCCTATTCAAGAACTTCCTATTCAAACACATGGAAGATTCAAATGAGAAAAAGGCATTTACAAACTTGGTAAAAGTGTGTTATGCTTAAAAAAACTGCTTAACATACAAGTATTTAGGATTTAAGATTTGTTCAGTGTTGCTAAAGAGTATTGGACAGTGTCCAAGATGTGGAAGCACAGTCGTTTAAATATTAAGATACCTAGTGATGTCATAATATACCCCAGCAGAAGAGTGACAAATGAACCACAATAGAACACAAAATAAAAATACAATGTTAAACTTAGTCTATGGCTTTATAATGATTATCATTATTATTATTTTGGCAATACAGTTGCAATTATAGCATAAAATTCACTATTGCCTTCCTGCTATTGGCAATGCAGATTTGTTGCATTGCCATCTAGTGGACATCACTAACTAGCTTAATTCATAAACATGTATTTCTTTGTTACTTATTAAAAACATATACAAAATGAAAATTCGATTTTGGTTTAATAGATATTGTTTATTAAAGTCAGATTATTGATTCTTATTTTATCTATTGTAAATAACAGGTCATACATTAAACATTTAGAGCAACATATACATTCGAAAAATCGAGTAGCATAAATGTATCAAGCTAAAAAAGTTAGCATGCTGGAAACCTATGCTTAAATCTGAACTTCTGCACTTCCTACTCCACCCCCTGCACCTTCACATTTGGCACATCATTTTTTTGGGGGGGGGGGGGGGCGGGAGCAGGTACCCAGTTTTGACAGGTACCTGCTCCCACGTCTGTTCTAATCGGCGTGGCAATCCAACCTCAAGCCGCAAGCAGTCACAGCCAGCTGCCCACAGTTAAAAGTCCAGGGCCCAGGATGAAGACCAGTGAAAAAAGCGGCCGGGTGAGGAAAGCGCCAGGGACATCCTGGGACAGGCGAGTGACTGCTTATTAAGAGCCAGCAGCTGCAGCTTTTGTAGCTACTGACTTTTGATTTTTTCACAGGTGCCTGAAGAACCTCTTTAAGATATTCAGTAATATTAAACATTATTTAGGCCTCATTCACATGACTAAATGTGTTTTCTAGGAGAAAAGTTCCTGTAAAATACTCGCATATAGATAAGTTTAAACACATAAAGACGCGCATGCGTACAAATACATGTTTTCTGATTATTTATTTTCCCACTTTGTTTAGACTTAATTTACATGCTTACAAATGCAAATACATGTGTTTATACCAGTAAGCACGTAAAGCGCATGTGTTTAGAAGCAGATTTTTGGATTATGTGTCACAGATCTGAAAGCAAGTTTACATACCTGTGTGAATGTGTCAATTGAAAACAATGCAGCTGCATTCAGATCCATATTTTAAAAAAAATTCTATATATATGTGTTTTTTTACAGTCGTGTAAGTTAAGTCTTAATGCTTCTGAATAGTCGCTTGCTGTTCTGTACAAATGTACGATACACACAAATATATATTTGTATGTTTTACATGCTCTTCTAGACTTCACTCGGTACAATCTACACCAGGGGTAGCTGGTTGGGCGGTGGGGGCAGCAAACAGTGCACCCACAGACACCCCCACAACATCACCCACTCCCCCCCAGAGCACTTACCCCATCTATGGTGGGCAACACTTCACCCAGGCGACGGGTGACGGGCATCACAGGCTTCCCCTTCCCTTGCTCTCCTCCGAGGGCGGCTTTCGTCTCCTCCATCCTCCTCGGCGGCCAATCGGATAGCTTCTCCTTTCAGCCAATCTGGAAATGGGTCTCAGACCCACTTCCTGATTGGCTGGGAGGAGAATCGGTGTGAAAATAGTAACAATTCATTTGCTATTATCACACAACTGGATGAACTTGGTTTGTAGTGCTCTGCACCCCGAACCCATCCTATTTTGAAGCCTATTAGAACCTTTGGCTTTAATCACGTGCTTCAAGAAAAAAATGGGGAGGCGCCCGTGCGCCCCTAATGAACGGGCCGCCCCTGATCTGCACCCATCATATTGCTTCTCCACTAGCACACTCACTCATGCACACAAACACACACACCATGATAGCCCTACCACAATTTTTTTTTATTGGGATTATGTCCCTGTTCATACTGGTGCAGTGTGGGAAACCGCAAGTGATTCGGACAAGAATCGCACAGCATTCCTGGTCAAATCACATGTGATTCTTTGCAGTGCGATTTGAGCATTCATTTTGCATGTCTCTTTTTTTTGCCACACTGGAATTGGATCATGAACAACCATGCGATCCGATACAGCCAATCGTTTTGCGGTGCCATTAACTTAAAGAGGGAGTCTGCCGGGACTCCGCGTTTTTTTTTTTTTTAAAAGCCAGCAGCTACAAATACTGCAGCTGCTGACTTTTAAAATAGTGACACTTACCTGTCCAGCGCGCCCGCGATGTCGGCACCCGAAGCCGATCTGTAGATCGTTTCTCGGGTGCTGCCGCCGCCATCTTGGGTATGGGAATCAGGAAATGGAGCCTTTCGGCTTCATTTCCCGGTTCCCTACTGCACATGCGCGAGCCGCACTGCGCAATAAGGACGGTCCCCGCTGCCTCTGGGATCTGTGTGTTTTCCCAGCAGGCAGCGGGGCACTTGCGGAAAGGGGTGGGCACTTGCGGAAAGGGGCGTAATATACGCCCCTTTCCGCAGAGAGCTATCCCGGAAGTGGGTGCAGATACCTGTACTGTACAGGTATCTGCACCCCCCTCCCCCCTGAAAGGTGCCAATTGTGGAGCCGGGGGGGGGGGGGGGTTCCGATTAGCGGAAGGTCCACTTTAGGGTGGACCTCCGCTTCGGTTTGCATGAACGGAGTGTGATTATGTGAACCAAGACTACAACTAAAATGGAAAGAAAGCACTCTCAATCCTTGC
The DNA here is from genome assembly GCF_037356315.1 of Lithobates pipiens. Lineage (NCBI taxonomy): Eukaryota > Metazoa > Chordata > Amphibia > Anura > Ranidae > Lithobates > Lithobates pipiens. Next base: position 435,763,446 of record NW_027507764.1, on the reverse strand, counting down.
AAAATGAAAAAATGTTCCTATTACTTTTTCTGTAACATTCATGGCATGTATCTTTTTTTGTACAGCTTGTAACTTGGCTTAAATTTGGAGGAGAAATGTCAACCACAGACATAAATGTTTCACAGCTTACCAGTATACAAAGATGTCATGTTTGTAGGTTGTCTCACCTAAAGGGCTGGAACTTTTTAAATGTAATAAAATAAGTGTGAAATAATAATCATAATGATATTAATAATATTGCAAAACGGTGTAAGCATTGTAGTTACTTCATTATGAATCTTATTTTGCGCATAAGAAACAGTTTCTCGATCTTGCTGCAGCAAGCCTCCATCAGAGTCTACAATGTCTGCTATATAGTGAGTCTTTTGTGCACTGCATATATGGCAAACAATATACCTGGTATTCGGCTGCTAATCCATTTTCTTTCACCCTTTTTAAATTGACAACAACCACTCGGGCTGGAGCCAGCTCTTCTTGTTTCCTCATCCAGTGTTCTTCTATGTAATTGACCTTGTCTATAGAAAATTCCAGAACTTCACTAATAAATGTAGGTCCTTTCTCTAATGGAAGGCAAGGGCTGATGTTGAACGTAAAGTATAAATCTTTTATCCAGGACTATGTGGAGCACTTAACCTTGATCTGTAAAAGGGACAAATACATGGAAATAAAGCGGAGTCTATCCTATTGTAATAAAAAAGAAAATCTCCCAGGAACAGAAAAATAAACGGTACTTTAATAATTATTTTGTGCAGGAAAGATGTTGGCTTTGAATTATGATGTTTCTTTTGCCAAGTTCCAATTATCCCTCTTACCCACCTGAATGCAGGCAGCATGGAGTCAGGACAAAATCAGTTTCTTCAAATTTTAAATTGGCTCATTGTTTGCAAACACCATATTTGCAATAGACCTCATAAGAAAATCAGTCAATTTGGCCAAAGAGCAATAAATAAAAAATTTTCCCTGCTTATGTACCAGTCTAATTGGCTAGTATGAAACATATGATTGTTATTTAAACCTCATAGACTGGGTAAAACATAATGAATTTATCAATTAAAGCTAAACAAAATGAGAAATGTAGATGTTAACTACAGATATCTAATTTTCTAATTTACAGCTTTCTGAAAGTGCACTACATCTGCATGAATAGAAGCCTATGGCAAAGTGCAGCTAACCCGCAGGAAAGCCACAGGTGCTCTACGCTGCACCCGCGGTGTGGGTATTCCGTAGCGCATCAGTGTGAAAGTAGCCTGAGGCCGCGTACACACGGGCGGATTGTCTGCCCAACTAAGTTCGTCAGACAATCCGACAGACAGTCCATCCAAATTTTGAATGAACGGACTTGACCACACACGATGAACAGACAGTCCGCTGAAAGCGTGCGCAATGACGTGTACAGCACGTACGACGGGACTAGAAAAACAACGTCCAATACACTGCAATCCAACCTTCGGCCGTGTAAATCCTTTCTGAGCATGCGCCATACTTAGTCCGTCCAACTTGCCTACACACGAGCGGACTGTCCGCTGAAACCAAGTTTGGACGGACAAAACCAAGTTTGGACGGACAAAATTACGGAAATTCCGTAAGACTTTGTTCGTCAGACAGTCCGCTGAAAAAGTCCGCTGAAGCCCACACACGAGCGGATTGTCCGCTGAAACACGTTTCAGCGGACTAAGTTGGACAGACAATCCGCCCGTGTGTACGCGGCCTTAGGCTCCTTTCACATGATCAGTCTGACCCAATCGGACCCTACATTCACCTCTATGGAGCAGCAGATGTAAACAGACTTGTGTCCATTTACACCCGCCTACCTCCAATTTATTCTGTTAAATAAAACAGAAGGGGATCCATTCTCTTCTGTCTGGGTAGATTGGAGGGCCCATAGAGTAGAGTGGGCTGTGTTCATGTCCCGCTATGCATATGCACAGTGAACACGGACCTGTTATGCTTCAGCTCTGCTCATTTTGCCCCGCAAACAGTTACCAAGCCGCTTAAGTGGGGTGTATGGTCCTGACCCCTGCACTATGTACAATACATACTCCTGACGCCAGCATCTGTTCTCATTTTGTGTTTATGGATATTGGTTAATACTACTTCTCTTGCACAGCTTTCTATGTCACCTTTTTGTGGCACACCTAAAGCTATGTCCCTTAACCAAATTAGCCACACCCAGCTATTGCTCATCCTGATCACCCGCTACACTGTTCTCCCAGGTTAAATGACAAGTTCTTTCTAGCTATTCAAAAAGTGGCAGCCACTGAGTCAAGCACCTGGGCATACTTGGACTCTCACAGGCCATGTACTGCCTATTAAGGATGAGCTCCAGCGTGTTCGCACAGCCCACGTGCAGAGCCCGCCTGGAAGTCAGTACTGCGCTGCGCTAATCACAGGCAGTCAGACATTGTCCCGATGTGCGGCTGCAGAGATTGGGAAATGTCTCACTGCCTGTGATTAGCACAGCACCGTGCCGACTTCTTGGCGGGCTCTGCATGTGGGCTGTGCGAACACGCCAGAGCTCATCCTTACTGCCTACGGTTTCCTGCTAGTTTGGCAGGTACCCCCCTTTTTTTGTTTTTGTTCTCCCAGGTTGAGATTTCTGAAATGATTAGCTTTATTGTCTCAGCTTTACTTTAATCAAGCCCTATTTTCCCCAAATTCACCCTCACAGACCACACACACTCAATATTCCCCTCATTTGTAGTTAATCATTCATCACACAGGTATATAAACAACCTGACATCCTAAGTGTCAAAAGTCACCTAAAGCCTTACACCATACATTTTGATTTTACAATCTCCTTTAGATCTACCATGAACTAATATAAGGGCCTGCTTGATTGGATACAGAGTGTTTGGGTAGATACTGTAGGTGTGTCCTTCTATTATATAGTTTTGGTAAATCTAAAGTTGGTTGTACAGAATTTGTACAGATTATACAGTGTATAGCCACCTTCATATATCTAAAATGAACTAGTTGCAATTTCGATGCTATTAATAGTTAACAGCACCCCAAATGTAGACGCAAACCCACATTTTGTTGAGTGCTAAAATGCGTGACAAATGTGCAGTAAAAATTTGCAAACCACAACAGTCTAAACTGCCCCATTAGCTACTTTGCTGCGTTTGCCATTCATAGGGCAACCCATTGATTTCAATGGGCTGCCCTATGCATATCGTGGGAAAACCAAAAAACATGCACTCCCATTACACTGTGTGAATGGGGCCTGAATGTGAAATTAGTGGGTTTACACCCTCCCTCTCCCTGAGCTGGACCTGGATTACAAGACAGCTGAATGTCTCCCACCCATGTAAAGCAGACCATACACTTTGCAGTCTGATTGTACAATCTCTGTACAGTTTCCTTTAGAATTACCAAAACTATGTAGTAGAAGGACCCACCTGAACAATCCATTTCATTTGTATCAACTCAGGCAGGCCCTTGCACAAAATAGATGATGGTAGATCTAAAGGATATTGTACAATTAGATTGTACAGTGTATGGCCCTTTAATGGCTTTAGACTGCCGGGAGGCGGGGCTTACCGCCATGTGACCACTGTCATTGGCTGTTACATGATCGGAAAGCTCCCGATCACAAGCAGCAAGTGGGAGCTTTCATTTAGCTGCCGTTGACTGTGCCGTGAGTGTGCTGGGTGCACGCTCTCTGTACAGCTCTATTGGCGCTATTGCACGCAAATATGCGGCCACTTGGCTCTTAGCACGAAGAGGTTAAAGGAAAGAGTAGGAAAGTGGGTGGAAATAAAAAAAAAGAGGTGGTATAGTAAAGTGGAAAGCGTTGTCTATAAAAGTAAATACACTCTATTTTATGATTCAGTAAGGCAAGGCATGATGGGATATGAGGGTTCCTGGAAGGTCACATGATGCTACAGGAAATTATGGGTTTGTAAACCATTTTTTTGGATTTTGAACAGTGGTGCAGATTCAAAGTTGCCATGGACTAGGTAAGTGAGAGATAAGCATATTGGGGTGGATTGGGCAGAAAATAATATATATATTCTTTTATTTATATATATATATATATATATATATATATATATATATATATATATATAAGAAAAGTCTTCTATTTATCGTATGAAATAGTGATACTGTTGCTGATGGGAACTGGGGAACAGGGAAATTAAATACTCACCTACTCACCTACTTCCATGTGTTGCTCCTTCACCAGCTGGATGAGGGAAATGGCGCTCCTTCACTTGCAACTTAAATTCTTCAGTACTTTATCAGCAATGAAGGGCCTCCTCACTCATCTGGCCAGCCATGGTGTCACACATCAGAAATTAAGGATTTTGTTTGCATTTTGTTGAGCTATCCTTGTGAGGACTTGCAGGATCATTGGTGTGACCTGCCTGGCTGGTAAAAATAAAAAAATGAGACTTGTTGCCAGTGTTATTAATATGACCAAATGTTTTTCCCAGATAAATTAGCAGCCCTAAACATTAATAACTAAAACTACACTTAATAACCACCCTCACTAAAGGGCAATGGGCACCACCAGCCCTGCATTACAAAGTCAATCATAGAAAGTGGAATTCTTTCAATGTCGTCCCAAAAACAGTTCCTCCATAAATACTCAGGTAGTGTGTAGACCTTGCTGCCCTCTTCAGCAGCCCTAGCTGAGGGCATTTTATATATTGGAGGTGATTTAATTAGAAATTTGAAATTATTTGTATGTTTGTATCTGGTAAAACTGAACTTATTTTCCAGTGACACGTATGTTCACAAATTGTCTTTGCAGGATGAACCAGCAGTACCCGACAAACCATTGAAACAAGAGAATGCACAGGTCACTTATTCCACGTCCGCGGTATCCAGCACGCAAGAGGTGTTATACATCAATGGGAATGGGACTTACAGTTACCATAGTTACCGAGGGCTAGGGGGTGGCCTACTAAATCTCTCGGATACTTCGAACAGTGGTGAGTTGCATTCGATTTTACATTTTAGCCTTGTGTTATTTATGCTCTAATGTTCACAATTTTAGAAAAGTAAATGTGTATAATGGTACTGTACTGGGATTATATTTAAAAAATTACACCACCTAATGTAAGTATTTCATGTTGTAGTTGTTTTTCTCCTTTGAAAAATATGATTTTTTTAATATACATTATAAGAACAACAAAAACATTTTACATGCAAATGACTTTAGAGGTCTTAAAAGACAAATTTAGCGGTTATGTAAAAAACAAAACAAAAGTGAGACCTCCCTTCTGGTTCCTTAACTAGGCTGAGCCACCCCACCGTCCAAAGTTGATTACATACCTCCTGCAATGGCAGCAGCCTCCTGGCCAGTGAATATTTAGTGCTGGGCTTCCCTTGTCTGCGCACTAACATTCTATACACCTGAATGGGATAGTGCCCCTGCAGTACAAGTATGTCCCATCCAAGTCTATGGGACATAAGCATACTGTTTAGAATTCACTAAACTCAGAACAGCCCCATAGTTCCAGCAGCTTTGTACAGTAATGTAAACCAGACTTATCATCATTGATGTTCTTAAATATTTGACTGGCCAGACTGCAAACACAAGTCTTTACTAAATTTTATAGATAATGCCAGTTTTCACAAGAGCAAGTGGTGCTACCAACATTTTTGAATAACCCACACTATTATGATGATTTACTAAACTTTTTGTCACTACACAAGAGAGCTGTTTATGTCACTATATACACTATATTACCAAAAGTATTGGGACACCTGCCTTTACACGCACATGAACTTTAATGGCATCCCAGTCTTAATCTGTAGGGTTTAATGTTGCATTCGCCCACACTTTGTAGCTATAACAGCTTCAATTCCTCCGGGAAAGCTATCCACAAGGTTTAGGAGTATATGAATGTTTGACCATTCTTTCAGAAGCGCATTTGTGAGGTAAGGCACTGATGTGGATGAGAAGCCTGGCTCACAGTCTCCGCTCCAATTCATCCCAAAGGCATTCTATCGGGTTGAGTTCAGGAGTCTGTGCAGGCTAGTCAAGTTCCTCCTCCCCAGAATCGCTCATCCATGTCTTTATGGTCCTTTCTTTGTGCACTGGCGCACAGTAATTTTGGAACAGGAAGGGGCCATCCCCAAACTGTTCCCACAAAGTTGGGAGCATGAAATTGTCCAAAATGTCTTGGTATGCCAATGCCTTATAAAATCCCTTCACTTGAACTAAGGGGACAAGCTCAACCCCTGAAAAACAACCCCATGTCATAATCCCCCCTCCACCAAATAATTTGGACCAGTGCACAAAGCAAAGTCCATAAAGACATAGATGAGCGAGTTTGGGGTAGAGGAACATAACTGGCCTGCACAGAGTCCTGTCTTCAACCCGATAGAAAAACGTTGGAATGAATTAGAGTGGAGACTTGTGGAAGAATGGTCAAACATCCTCATAGACATGCTCCTAAACCCCGTGGACAGCCCCCCCGTGGACAGCCTTCCAAGAAGAGTTGAAGCTGTTATAATTGCAAAGGGTGGGCCAACTCAATATTGAACCCTACGGACAAAGACTGGGATGCCATTAAACTTCATGTGCGTGTAAAGGCAGGCGTCCAATACTTTTGGTAATATAGTGTATATATTCTTGTTAAATTTAAAACAAAAAGCAAATAAAACAGAGGAAAATATTGATTTACTGGCTATCAAGCTATTCCAGTGGCTTTAAAGTGGTATTAAAGTTTAACTCTTTCAATGCCAGGGCTGTTTTTGCATTTTTTGCACACGTTGAAAAAATAATTATAAGCCTGAAGATTGCACAAAACCCACAAATATTGAATATATTTTCAGAAAAATCAGATACCACAGAATAAAATAGGGGTAGATACAATTTTTTATGTCACACAACATTACCACAAAGGTCTAGGAAACGCAAAATTTCAGTTAAAAACACACTAACGCACTATTTTTAGGCAAACACACTAACGCAAATTTTAAGGCAAACAAACGCAATAGACTACCTACATTTTTGGTAAAATATAAATAGATACCCAACATGCCAAACCTTAAATTTTTATGCACCCGCTAAATGGCATCAAACTTCAGTACTCTATATTTTCAATAGGCAATGATTCAAAAGCCCCCTATAAGTATCAGTTTAGTGTTACGGAAGAGGTCTTTTGTTAGAATTATTGCTCTCATTCTAGCGCGTGCGGCGAAATGTAACGTGTTTCACAGTCAACGTTTTCACACGTAGGTGCCCCGACGCATGTGTTTACGTTCTTGCATGTGTATATGTGGGGGTGGGGGTTGCCTCAAATTCTTTGGGGGGTTTATGTACTTGGGTGTAACTTTTTTTTCCCATCACATAGGGGATACAATGTCCCCAATGTGATTTTTGAGATATGCTGGGTCCCTGCATGTCTCCCTTGTACTCCACTAAATGTTTTGCAATGCAGATCACATTGCAAAACATTATTTCCCGGCTAAGCTAGCCAGGGACACCTAGAGCTTGACCCAGAAGTGACGTCAGAGATGTCGCTTTCCGGGTCACAAGAAGAAGGGGAGGAGAGCGGACGTGTGTCCGCTCTTTTCCTTCCTCTTTTAGCCGCCCCCACCTGCCATGGAGCTCACGGGCCCGCCAAAGGGCAATCAGAGCCAAGTAAGCATGGCAGGGCATGGCGGCAGGGGGTGGCGCCAGTACTGGGGTGTCTGCGGGGGATCAGGCGGCAGCCAAGCCACACGAATGCTCCCATCTGACAGTCAGGAGTCATCAGGAGTCTGGCTGCAGCCCCCGGATTGTGTGTAATACCCCACACTTGGCGGCAAAGGGGTTAATGTTTTTTTTTACATTTGGCACCTTTTGGGGGGGGGGAATGGGTACCTGTTTTTGACAGGTACCGTTCCCCTTTTCCGGCAGACATGGCCACGGCCCCATCCCTCGGAAGTTCAGCCCCCTCCTCCTTCCTCCGCCACCACACCAATTAGAAAGCGCATGCACAGTAGGGCCCGGCCGTGTCACTGTCACCAGGAATGGCAGCAGCTGCACCCGACATTCGTTTCGAAGATCAGCTGTGGTGCCAACATCGCAGGCTCCCTGGACACGTACTATAGGTGTCCATATATTAAAAGGTAGCAGCTGCAGTATTTGTAGATGCTGACTTTTTTGTGAGGGGGCTCGACCTCTTCTTTAAGATAAAACAAAACCTTCTGTATCATAGAATACCTCACCCCTTAAGCTTACCTGAGCCCAGGGCTGGTGCAAGGATTTTTGACACCCTAGGCGAAACCTCATTTTGCTGCCCTTGACTCCTCCCCTTACCCCACCCCCTTTGCCTACCCATGTAACCCATGTGACCTACACTGACCTACCTGGTCACTACACTAACCTACCTGCATACAGTCACCACCGAACACCTACATATCGTGGAGACCGGAGGAAGATGGAGAGTAGGGAAACCAGCGGCCGGGCACCTTAGGTGGCAGTGTGCCCTAGGCAGCTGACTAGTTTGCCTAGTGGAAGCACCGACCCTGCCTGAGCCCGTTCTCAATCCAGCACTATGCCCAAGATCAGTGGCTCTCTCCTTCTTCACAGTACAGATTGATTGCAGCAGGAGTCTTTGTTCCCCACCACTGTCAATAAAATTCTGTGATGAGGGTACAGGGGGCAGGGCTGAGCCAAGCTGTCCTTGTCAATAGATGCAGACAGGGTGACTCGAGAGTGAGCCTGCATGAGTGGCCACAAAAAAACGGCATTATAGGGGCAGTCATAGAAGAGGATGAGCCAGAATCACCGGTGTGGGAACCCAAAAGAGGAAGATCGCAGTTGCTCTGTGAAAAAACATTGGACAGAGCAGGTAAGATGTATTTGTTCTTTTATTTAAAAAAAGAAAGCTTTATAATCCCTTTAATTCTTTCTCAATTCCTGTCCCAGAATAAGTATGTTTATTAGGACTGCTGACTTGACTTGGTACATGTTTGTTCCAGGTTAGAGTCGAAGGGAGAAACAAATAACATTTTCAGATCAGCAAAGCTGCCTACACATTTTTGAGTACAGGTCTCCCTTCAAGAGCTGCAGCAGGGCCACTACAAACATCCAGTATACTAAAGGGTTGAAAAGGAACTAAGAAAGTTGTCATTTCCAATTAATCACTCTTGTTACATTAAATCAAACTAAGCATTAAACAACACATTTACTGTGTTAGCAATACAAATGTGTGGTAATGTCCCTGTAGTGGAAAACACTAGCAGCTATTGATTTTTGTGGGAAATCAACTCATTGTAAATGATTTGACCTTCGCAGCTACATAGCTAATGCTCTGTGCCACTCATCAGTGACGGCATTGAAAATGCATAGACTCCATGCACCTCCAAAGGAGGAATACTATAACAGGCACAATGTAGGTACTAGAGAAGCACCCTTAGTTTTGCATGCTTCTCTGCGATCAAACAATTTTAAAAGTGAGCAGCAGAAACATAGTGGGCTATATTTCAGACAACATGGCCTTTCAGGGCCCAAGAAAATATTTACACTCCTACGTCACAGACATGAGCCTCTCAAAATTTGAGATATGTATTCTTGTCGGAGACTCAGACATGAGTGAAGCCAAAGTATCAGCATGACAGGTCTGGGAGCAGACCTTCTCTAAAGGCAGCCTCTATGATTCTCTAATGACTAAGTCTCTTTAAAGAATAAAACCATTGTTAATACATAACATTTAAAGGCAAAAGTTATGCTACGGACACGCGGTTGGATTTTCTGACAGGAAATTTTCGATGTGAGATTGTTGTCGTAAACTCAATCACATTTTCCACCAACAAAACTTGTCGGAAAGTCAGATCATTTGTACACAAGTTTGAGCCAACATCCTTCAAACAAAAACCCATGGTTTTGTTGTCAGAAAATCCGATCGTGTGTACGCAGCATTAGACTTTTTTCCCATGTTGTTTTTTCCAACGTTCATAATTTAGCCTCTTGAAGCTACAACGTTTTTTAGTTGATCCAACAGTGTGTTGATGTATTTTCTAAATGAATAAAGCTTTGTTTATAAGTGGCTTGTAGTCATTTTAGTTATAAATTGTATTAATCAAGACTTCTGCCTTTCTTCAAACATGCATAATTTTAAAAGCTTGCTTAACCACTTTCAGACCGGACCAATTTGCTGGTCAAAGACCAGACCACTTTTTGCGATTCGGCACTGCGTCGCTTTAACTGACAATTGCGCGGTCGTGCGACGTGGCTCCCAAACAAAATTGACGTCCTTTTTTTCCCACAAATAGAGATTTCTTTTGGTGGTATTTGATCACCCCTGCGGTTTTTTAATTTTTTGCGCTATAAACAAAAATAGAGCGACAATTTTGAAAAAAACGCATTATTTTTTACTTTTTGTTATAATAAATATCCCCCAAAAATATATAAAAAAACATTTTTTTCCCTCAATTTAGGCCGATACGTATTCTTCTACATATTTTTGGTAAAAAAAATTGCAATAAGCAATTATTGATTGGTTTGCGCAAAAGTTATAGCGTTTACAAAATAGGGATAGTTTTATAGCATTTTTATTAATAATTTTTTATTATTTTTTTTTTTACTAGTAATGGCGGCGATCTGCGATTTTTATTGTGACTGCGACATTGTCGGGGACCCATCGGACATTTTTGACACATTTTTGGGACCATTGTCATTTATACAGTAATCACTGCTATATAAATGCAGTGATTCCTGTGTAAATGACACTGGCAGTGAAAGGGTTAACCAGTGGGTGGCAGTGTAGGGGTTAAGTGTTCCTAGGGGTGTGTTACTAACTGTGGGGGGGTTGGGCTTTCATTTAGTGTACACTGATCTCTGCTCCAATCACATGGAGCAGAGATCAGCGTCACTAGTTGCTAGGCAGAATGGAAAAATGTTGTTTATACAGCATTTCCTCCATTCGGCCGCTCCGTGAGACGATCGCGGGGATGCCCGCGGCGATCGAGTCCGCGGGTCCCGCGACTGGACTCACGGGGGTCCCGACCAGCGCGGGAGCGCGCCGCCGGCGGCGCGCTCCCGATGGCAGGGCGGCATCGAATATTGGACGTACATGTACGCCAATATGCCTGCCCGTGCCATTCTGTCGACGTACATCGTCGTGCGCTGGTCGGGAAGTGGTTAAGCTGGCCATACATTATATAATTTCCTTGTTATATTTTCTTTAGATTTACCTTCAACTAGTAGTACAGGGACCTGCCTGTTTGCATACAAATTGAAAATGTTTAGGCTTAGCTCATATTATAATGGTTTAAAAAATCTAAAGGACAAGAAAATTGTATAATGGCCAGTCTTACAGTAGACAGGATAGTATAGGATGAGTTACATGTCACTATACTGTACGTGCACAATTTTTGTAGCTTCCATTGTCCGTGTTTTTGTTTGTTTTCCTATACTTCAATGTAGGCTTACTTGATGGTTTCTTGTATAGATGGCACAAACACAAACAGGTATGAGAGTAGTAGACACTCCATTTATAATTGTATCATCAGGATGTACTTGTATGCGTTATATTTATGTGTAGATCCAGGTGTTCTCTCTGGTCATTGTAATCCATGGATGGAAATCCTATTTCACACTATGCAGTCAGTAGCTCATGTCATTTAGGCCAGCTTACCCCAAAAATGAGCACTTCACTTGACCAGATTCTTGGCGAATAGCTAATATATATATATATATATATATATATATATATATATATATACATATACATACATACACATACATACATACCTCACAAAAGTGAGTACACCACCCACATTTTTGTAAATATTTTATTATATCTTTTCATGTGACAACACTGAAGAAATTACACTTTGCTACAATGTAACGTAGTGAGTGTACAGCTTGTATAACAGTATAAATTTTCTGTCCCCTCAAAATAACTCAACACAAAGCCATTACACATAACACATGTCTAAACCGCTGGCAACAAAAGTGAGTACACTCCTAAGTGAAAACGTCCAAATTGGGCCCAATTAGTCATTTTCCCTCTGAGATGTCTTGTCACTCATTAGTGTTACAAATCCCAGGTGTGAAGGGGGAGCAGGTGTGCTAAATTTGGTGATATTGCTCTCACTCTGTCATACTGGTCACTGGAAGTTCAACGTGGCACCTCATGGCGAAGAACTGTCTGAGGATCTGAAAAAAATAATTGTTGCTCTACATAAAGATGGCCTAGGCTATAAGAAGATTGCCAAGACCCTGAAACTGAGCTGCAGTGCGGTGCAAAGACCATATAGCGGTTTAACAGGACAGATTCCACTCAGAACAGGCCTTGGTCAACCCTCCTCAGGAAGACACATGTTCAGGCCTGTCTGAAGTTTGTCAATGAACATATAAATGATTCAGAGAAGGATTGGGAGAAAGTGATGAGACCAAAATGTAGCTTTTTGGCATTAACTCGCCTCGTCGTGTTAGGAGGAGGAAAAATGCTATGACCCTAAGAAGACCATCCCTACAGTCTAGCTTGACTGTAGGGATGGTGTTCTTAGGGTCATAGTCAGCATTTTTCTACCTCCAAACCCAGAGATGGAAACAACTCTGCTAAAGGTACAGGCCGACTTTGCCGCATTGAGGGGCCATTGGATGGGGCCATGTATTGTAAAATCTTGGATGAGAACCTTCTTCCCTCAGCCAGAACACTGAAGATGGGTCGTGGATGGATCATCCAGCATGACAATGACCCAAAACATACCACCAAGGTAAAAAAGGAGTGGCTCAAGAAGTAGCACATTAGGGTCATGAAGTGGCCTAGCCAGTCCAAAATGTATGGAGGGAGCTGGAACTTCAAGTTGCCAGGTGACAGCCAAGAAACCTTAAGGATTTAGAGAAGATCTGTAAAAAAGAGTGGACCAAAATCCCCCGAGATGTGTGCAAACCTGGTAACCAACTACAAGAAATGTATTACCTCTGTGCTTGCCAACAAGGGTTTTTCCAAAAAGTACTAAGTCATGTTTTGCTTGGGGATCAAATACTTACTGAATATATATATACTGTATATTTAGCAGTGTGCTGTTGACAGGCACACTTTTCAAAAATTTTAGCCAGTTACAGTAATACCACGTGTGACCTTTACCTTAGTATAAAAATTATTTTACCAAATAGTGTTGGTGATTTATAATAAGAATGAAGAGTGCAGATCTGATATCTAATCATGATGTGACTCATAATACAGTCTATATGTGAATTAAATAGACATCAGTGTCTCACAGAGTTCACCCTTTTATCTAGGGCTGTAGAGTATGTTAATGTAATGAAGTGACAGGTGACGATTGAATAATAAGCCTTTGCGTATGCATTGCAGTTTGACTTATGTTACAGTCACATCATCCCTCCCGTTCATGCCTCTTCTGAAAATGAATCATTTGTAATTACATTATATTTTTTTTAATTTTATAATATACTACTTTATAATATCAAAAAATGTTCTTCATGGTACCATTCAATTTGTTCTATATTGTGAGATCACAATAGACCAGCACCCTGCAAAAATGTGTTTTGTTTTTTTTAAGGCATGGTCCCAAGGGTGCAGGAACAGGGAACACCAACAGCAGCCAACCTGGAGAAGCCAGGGAGGTCAAACTGACATTTTATGCAACTGTCAGCCTTGTGCTTCTATGTGCCTTATCCAAGATTCTCTTTAAATACTTTCTATCTGTGAATCTGTTTTAGTGCCATTGATACACTAATGCGGCGTACACATGATCAGATTATGCGGCGGACCAGAGTCCGCCGCACAATCTGCCCGTGTGTGGGCTCCGGCTGACTTTTTCTTCCCAAAAGGCCGGCGGACTTAGAAAGACGTTTTGACTCAAAATTGTCAACAATCCGCCCGTCTGTGTGCTAGCCCGCCGGACTTTTGAAATAAACGGCATTGCCCACACACGTGGCTCCAGGTAGACGGAACTAGCGAAGGAAGTCAATGTCACCACCTCCATTGGCGAGATTGTGACCCCACCCCTTATGATTTCACAGTCTCAGCATCCTCCAGGACTGTGACATCATAAGGGGTGGGGTCACCATGTGACATCACCCGGTGACCCCGCCCCTTATCCCTATATATAATTCGCTGCACAATGCATCCCTGCCATTAAGGCTGGAGAGAGCGTTGTGTCAACATTGGAAGAAAGAAGAAGAAGACAAGAAGAAGCAGAAGGCGGCAGCGACAGAAGACTGGGCCAACGCTAGTAAAAGAGCTGGAAGAAGAAAGCGGAAGCCCGGCAAGAAGAACCGAAGAGCGGGACAAGACCCCTGAAGTTGGAAAGAGACCCCCTGAGGGCGACGAAGGAGAAAGCTGGGCTCCTCCGCTAGTAAAAGAGCTAGCAAAAGAGCAGAAGACAGCGGAGGAGCTTGGCGAGAAGACCCCATCAAGACAGAAGACCACCGGAGCTGTCTAATAAAGTATTTTAAAAACCTGTGTTGTGTTTTTTTATGTACACTTTTTTCCCCCAGGTGAATGGGTAGGGGTACATCGTACCCCATACTCATTCACATAGGGTAGTGGGCCGGAATCTGGGGGCCCCCTTATTAAAGGGGCTCCTGGATTCTGATAATCCCCCCGCCTGCAGACCCCAACAACCAACGGCCAGGATTGTCGGGAAGAGGCCCTTGTCCTCATCAACATGGGGACAAGGTGCTTTGGGGTGGGGGGGCCGCAGGGCCCCCCTTCCCCAAAGCACCCCCCATGTTGAGGGCACGCGGCCTGGTACAGCTCAGGAGGAGGGGCGCTCGCTCGTCCCCATCCCCTTTCCTGACTGGCCGGGCTGTGTGCTCAGATAAGGGTCTGCTATGGACTTTGGGGGGACCCCCACGCCGTTTTTTCGACGTAGGGGTTCCCCTTTAAATCCATACCAGGTGACAGGGCTAGCAAGGTGTCAATCTCGCTGATGGAGGTGACATTGACTTCCTTCACTAGTTCCGTCTACCTGGAGCCATGTTCAAAATGAACGGACTTTACTCCGTGTGTGGGCAAGTCCGTTAATTTCAAAAGTCTGGCGGACCTAGTCCGCCAGAAAAGTCCGGTCGCGTGTGGGCAAATCTGTCGTTCGTAAAGTCCAGCTGGTTGTCCGCCGGACTAAATCCGCCGGATAGTCTGAGCATGTGTAGGCGGCATAACTCTATACGTGTCTCTGAGGATAGTGATATAAACCAAGCGAATATTTTTTATTTTTTATTTATTGAGCGAAAATGCAAGTAACAGACATGAGGCTGCAACATTAGGCCAATAAAGATGGTAGAGGTTTACAGTCATAAAGCAAGTGATTATGAAAAGGCCACCACTGGACGATGAAAACTATTAAGTGCCATGGCTACACAGAGAGAAGGTCATAACAAAACAAGCATTCTGTTAAGGAAGTGGTCAGTTAACCGATCAAGCAGCTAACCCTGCAAATAAACGGATGACTAGTTGGAGGGTGGCAGCCAGCTGATCACTCAATTTCTCAGGAGGACGAGGAGGCCTCAAGTAAGTTAGTGGTCAAAACATCTATAGGGGGAGTTTGTATTCCAGTATTCTGGTTAAATACCATTGAATGTGGTGGAAGCACTGTACTATTGACTGTTGAATATTTATAGACGATGTTTGTATAATCAATTAGAACCCAACATACTTATGTATGCAGGGAGGGGTGTCATCCAAAGGGGGAGGAGCATTGAAATACTGTCTTATGTTAGGCATCATGAGCTAGGGTTAGTGTATTACAGTATCGAGCACATGCTATTTTATTATTTTGATTTTCTACTAATTTAAAATGTAAACAGTAATCTTAAAGTCAAATTCCAGTCAAATCTTTTTTTTGTATCAGGTTTTTATTCCTCATTCCTTCCCTTTTCCTCTTTCACTGACCCCTTTGGAGATATTTGCCCTCTTTTCTTCTTGTCTCTGTGACCACAAAAACCATAGAAAGTAATAAAATTATTCTAACACTTCTTCTCTTTACCAAAATGTCTATTTTTTGCATGTGCTCCCGTGTGATAGATTTCCAATTACTCTGTATGGCAATATGTATTTATTTAAATTTTTTTGTGGTTACTGAGTCACAAATCACGGAAGCCAGAAAATCAGCATTATAGACAGGCAACATTTTCAGAACATTAGCAATGGCAGCACACAGATTTCTCTCATAGCAAGTTTCCTTTAAGTGGTGTCTAGGGATGAGCTTGAACATCGCGTGTTTGCCCGTTCGGCGTGCAATACCCGTTTGCGTGCCATGCAACGCCCTATAATGCACTGCGAGATCGCAGTGCATTAATGTCTGATGACTGGCCAAAACATGCACCTGACCTTCATGCTTTGGCCAATCACAGCACGCTCTGCTGTGAGAGCCATAATTGGACAAAGGCAGGGTGCCTTTGGCCAATCATAGCTCAGGGGGACTAAGTCTATGCCCCACACTATATAAGGCTGCTTACGTAGCGGCCATGTATAGTGTGTGACTGTGAATGGAGATAGATTAAGCTAGATTAGGCAGGAAGGTTAGTTAGTTAGTGGCAGTATATTTGATTGTGTGTGTGTGTGTGTGTGTGTGTGTGTGTGTGTGTATATATATATACACACACACACACACACACACAGTATCTCACGAAAGTGAGTACACCCCTCATATTTTTGTAAATATGTTATTATATATTTTCATGTGACCACAGAAGAAATTACACTTTGCTACAATGTAAAGTAGTGAGTGTACAGCTTGTATAACAGTGTAGATTTGCTGTCCTCTCAAAATAACTCAACACACAGCCATTAATGTCTAAACCACTGGCAACAAAAGTGAGTACACCCCCAAGTTAAAATGTCCAAATTGGGCCCAATTAGCAATTTTCCCTCCCCGGTGTCATGTGAATCGTTAGTGTTACAAGGTCTCAGGTGTGAATGGGGAGCAGGTGTGTTAAATTTGGTGTTATCACTCTCACTCTCACATACTGGTCACTGAAAGTTCAACACGGCATCTCATGGCAGAGAACTCTCTTAGGAACTGAAAAAAATAATTGTTGCTCTACATAAAGATGGCCTAGGCCCTAGGCTATAAGAAGATGGCCAAGACCCTTAAACTGAGCTCCAGCATGGTGGCCAAGACCATACAGCGGTTTAACAGGACCAATTCCACTCAGAACAGGCCTCACCATGGTCAACAAAAGAAGATGAGTGCACGTACTCAGCGTAATATCCAGAGATTGTCTTTGGGAAATAGATGTATGAGTGCTGCCAGCATTACTGCAGAGGTTGAAGGGGTGGGGGGTCAGCCTGTCAGTGCTCAGACCATACGCTACACACTGCATCAAATTAGTCTGCATGGCTGTCATCCCAGAAGGAAGCATCTTCTAAAGATGATGCACAAGAAAGCCCCCTAACAGTTTGCTGAAGACAAGCAGACTAAGGACATGGATTATTGGAACCATGGCCTGTGGTCTGATGAGGCCAAGATAAAATTATTTGGTTCAGATGGTGTCAAGCATGTGTAGCGGCCATCCGGTGAGGAGTACAAAGACAAGTGTGTCTTGCCCACAGTCAAGCATGGTGGTGGAGTGTCATGGTCTGGGGCTGCCAGCACTGGGGAGCTACAGTTCATTGAGGGAACCATGAATGCCAACATGTACTGTGACATACTGAACCCGAGCATGATCCCCTCCTTTGAGAGACTGGGCCACAGGGAAGTATTCCAACATAACAAGGGCCCTAAACACACCTACAAGATGACCACTACCTTGCTAAAGAAGCTGAGGGTAAAGGTAAGGGGCATACCAAGCATGTCTCCAGTCCTAAACCCTATTGAGCATCTAAATCAAACAGAAGTTGGAGGAGCGCAAGGTCTCTTAACATCCACCAGCTCCGTGATGTCATCATGGAGGAGTGGAAGAGGACTCCAGTGGCAACCTGTGAAGCTCTGGTGAACTCCATGCCCATGGGGATTAAGGCAGTGTTGGAAAATAATGGTGGCCACACAAAATATTGACAATTTGGACCCACAATTGACATTTTCACTTAGGTGTGTACTCACTTTTGTTGCCAGTGGTTTAGACAATAATGACTGTGTGTTGAGTTATTTTGAGGGGACAGCAAATTTACACAAGCTGTACACTCACTACTTTACATTGTAGCAAAGAGTCATTTCTTCAGTGTTGTCGCATGAATATATATATATAAATACACTCTGCATTTAGTGTAGACTAGATATTCAGTGTAGACTCTATATTCAGTCAGTGCAGGCAGTTTAGTATATATATAACACAGTGTATTGAAGTGGTTAAGGGGAATTAAAAAAAATGGGCCTTTCAGGTCTGGTGTGGATTTTAAAATGTGAAAAAAATGGCGTGGGGTCCCCCCAAAACCCATACCAGACCATTTTTTGAGCAAGCAGCCATGGCAGGCCAGGAAAGGGGGAGAAGCGATGCCCCCCCCCCTCCTAAACCATACCAAGCTGCTTGCCCTCAACTTGGGGAGGGTGCTTTGGGGTCCCCCAAAGCACCTTGTCCCCATATTGATAGGGACAAGGGCCTCATCCCCACAACCCTTGAGCGGTGGTTGTGGGGGTCTGCGGGCGTGGGGCTTATCGTAATCTGGAAGCCTCCTTTAACAAGGGGCCCCTAGATCCTAGCCCCCCCCCTATTTAAATGGGTAGGGGTGCATTGTATCCCTACCTATTCACCAAAAAAAAGTGTCAAAATGACAGGAGACAAAGTGTCCCCTGATGTCCATCTATCTTCAATCACGGTGCCCGGACCCAAAAAACAAATGTAACAGCTGTCAAAGCCAAGAGACAGAAGTCGGAGGGACGTCTCCCATCAAGGTGGAGCTTTTCTTTCCTTCTATTTTTTGGGTCTGTCCGCGCTGTGATTGAAGATGGATGGACATCGCGGGACACTTTTTTTTAATATAATATAGTGTCCTGCAATGCCCATCCATCTTCAATCATGGTGCCGAAGGACCCAAAAAATAGAAAGAAAAAAAAGCTCCACCTCGACGGCACCCGGACTCAAAAAACAGAAAAAAAAGAAAGCTCCGCCTCGATGGGAGGCGTCCCCCCGACTCCTGTCTCTTGGTTTTGACGGCTGTTCTTTAGGCAAGGGCGGGGCCACCAGATGATGTAAACGGGTGACCACACCCCCTCTGACATCACGTCGCCTATATAACAGCTGTCACAGCCAAGAGACAGCAGTTGGCGGGATGCCTCCCATCAAGGCGGAGCATTTTTTTCTGTTTTTCGGGTCTGATCGCAGTGATTAAAGATGGATGGACATCACAGGACACTTTTTTTAAATAAAGGAATTGTCAAAAACTCTCTCCTGTCGTTTTGACTTTTTTGATGAATGAGTAGGGGTGCAATCTACCCCTACTCATTCACATGGGGGGCCGGGATCTGGGGGCCCCTTGTTAAAGGGGGCTTTCGGATTCCGATACGCCCCCCTGCCCGCAGACCCACACAACCACCGGTCAAGGGTTGTGGGGTTGAGGCCCCAAAACACCCTCCCCATGTTGAAGGCAAACGGCCTGGTATGGTTCAGGGGGGGGGGGGGGGGGGGGCTGCTTGCTTGAGTAAGGGTCTGGTATGGATTTATATATCTGGGATCCGGCAATACATTACAGCCGCAAGCAATTTTAAATTAAATTTTTTCCTTTTTTAAATGTAATTTTGCTGCGGCACAGTAAAACACATGAGAAACGTGTGCCACTTTACAGGCAGACTAACGGGAACCCCAGGCATGATATTTACAGGAATATTTCATTATTATTGTTTCACTTTAAACATTAAGAAAATCACTGTTCCTGAAAAATGGCCATTGTAAAAACTTTTTTTTGCATTGATACATGTCCCCTGGGATAGTACCCGGGTCCCCAAACACTTTTTATTGCAATAACTTGCATAAAAACCTTTAAAATTAGCTCTTTTGATTTTTCATGTTTGTGTCCCATAGACTTTAACGGTGCTCGCATGTTCTGGTGCGAACCGAAACAGGGGGTGCTCAGCTAATCCCAAGTGGTGTCTTCTTGGCCCTGTTTCTGGTGCTATTATCATGCAAATTAATCCAATGTGCATATGAGTGATCTCATATTGAAGTTGTTCTCAATATACTGAATAATACACACTCTTACGTGTCAGGTTATAGTTCATATAACAAACTGCTGCATTTGCCATAAAGCATCACAACATGGCTCATTCAGGTGTGTAAATGGTAGATGCACTGTATATCTGTAACACTGCTTCCTCCTACACTTTATGTCAAGCACATAATGCTGGTTCATATAAATTGCTATTCTGTAGGCTGATTTGTTTAAGAAAGTAGCCAGTTCTCTATGAATATATCAGTGTGATCTATACATAAAAAAACTATATATCAATTATGCAATGACTGTGCTCTTCTTGTGGGATGCCACGTTCTATACAGTATATGCTTCTAATTTATTTTAGCTTCTAGCAAATGAATGACCTGTCCATAATATTTCTGCATTATCTGCTCCTGAAAACCATTAGTGTCTCATTGTCAGTGATTTCAATGGCACGTGACTAATGTATACAGATGACAGTGCTTGGCTGCACAATAGAGCTATGAACGAGATGCAGCAGCTATATTGCCATGCATTAAATTCTAATTTGCTTTTTTTTACAGGGCCGACAGATCTAAGCATGAAGAGGCAGTTAGCAACTACCTCCACCTCATCCAGTAACACAAGCTCCAGACCTCAGCTAAATCCTACAGAAGTTACTGCCGTCAAGCAGCTAGTGGCTGGCTACCGGGAATCGGCAGCGTTTTTGTTACGTTCAGCAGATGAACTAGAGAACCTCATCTTACAGCAGAACTGAGTCATGCAACCTCTTCCCTGGCCTGGATTAGTCCCAAAATTCCACTAATGACATGTTGACAGTGTATATGCCAGAGTGGAGCCGTTTGGTTACCGCGTTGACGAGTAGAGGAGTTAATTACCATAATGCCACACTGTTTTCAGTCCATGAAGTGATGTTCAGGTGCTGCCGGTGAACTCGAGACCTCTGACATTCCAAAAGGTCTTTGATGTGTCCAGCTTTTTTGTTCTCAGTGTGTCGGTTTAAATATTGCATATGTGGCTGTAGCTCATTAAGTCATGCAAAACAGTGGAGCAAATGGAAGACACTAAGATGTTCAATTATTTCCAAGTGCAATATTAGTGGAATGTTCTACTGACTCTGGATCCGAAGCTACACGATGAGATGGTAGGATGTAAAATGCCAACCTAGGCTCAAACTAGAAAATTTCAATGAAGGATTGCATATTTTTTAAATGATGTGATTTTTATATGGTCATTTTTCATGCAGATATTTTAATTTATATGACAGTGATCTTTCCACATTCCCTGTGAGAAAATATTTTCGATTGCCCTTTCTTACAGCCCAGTAGTTACTGATTGCTAAGAACGCACAGAAAGCGTTGTCGACGCTTTGCAAACATCCACTAAGGGTTATGGGATTGAGGAACGTTTACCTCAATGCGGGTCCAAAAGCCATTTTCCACATAAGTTATTTTGATTTGAGTTTTTCTGGAAAGATAATGTCTTTGGCTTTATGTGCCAATGTAGAAATGGGCACTGAAACTGGTAAATGGAAGTAGATAAACAAAAAAAAAGAGTGATAACTGTGTTTTTTCCGACAAAACCCTTAAAGCCACACATCTTTGGTACCTCATAAACTTATATTCCGTAGAATAGATTCCTTTCCAGAAAAATAAACACGTACTGTACCTCCTAATTGTCCTAAGATCTGGACCAAAGAAGAGTCAAGGCTTGGGAAGAAAAATGGATGTGGTTGGTTGGGGTTTGGGGAGATCAGGGAAGGGACCCACCAACTTCCTGATTTTGTAGCTGAGAATTGTTGGCAGGATAAAGGCAATGGCAAAAGGATATTTATGATGTGTGCTGCATAGTTAATGTCTTCTCCAGGTTAAGCTGAAGACAGGTTTGACTGGTTATTCTGAGATGGTAATGTCTGATAAAGTAACCTAGTAGGAGAGTCTGTGCTTAGAGGGCATGTATTCCATACAGATCGCAGGAGCCAGCACCATCCTGAATTAATGAGGGTCCAGAGGATTCATGCAGCTTCAGATGTGACAGAAAGCCACTAAAAGCTCTTTTTTGTGAGCACAAAAGCGACCAGAGCTTCACACAAGTGACAATGTTACAAATCAGAATCATGTATGTTTACAAATATAATTTAAAAAAAATTTTTTAAGGTAGATTGTAGTCTGGAGTATTCGTTCTCAATATTGGTACATACGCATAGCAGGTTTACCCTGGCACTGGTGTCTGGTTGGATACTGTGGGGATACAAAGTCTGCCAATACATTGCAAGCTCTCTGTAGGTGGCACAACCCAGGGAATGTATGGTTCTGCTCTGTCATCACCACAAGATGATTGCTGCTCTTATGTGTACAAGTCCTTCTCTCTGAGGTTGGATATTGATGACTGAATACTTAAGAGGTTGCAGTGACAATCTGATAATTTGCACTCTGGTGTGTATTTTTCATTGTATGCGATGGAAGTATAATTAACGACACATTGGGTGGGAGAGGTATCCTCTCTTTTTACCCCTATGGAACACTTGTGCCAGGGGGTGTAGCTGCAGACTGTTGCACAGGAGTCTGGTTCTGCTGGAAGCTAGAGCTGGCAATTCTTAAAATGTTTGCAAAAAATATGACACTTTTTTTATCACTTGAAATGGAACTCTGGGCACTTAACCCACCCACACTACCCCTCCCTGGTATTCTATATTTAAAAGAAAACCATATAGATAAATTTTTCCTTCAGTCTTTAAGACGGTCCAGTAACATCACAACAGCTTCCTCTTCCTACCTAGGCAGTGGGGTGGGCACGCTTCCTGGACTGTTTCTCAGTCCTGAATTACAGTGAGCTCAGCCTGCACAAGGATGTGTGCCCTGGGGAAAGGGGGTATAATTAACAGGCTGGGCTCACAGGAAATAGAATGGCTCTCATTTTGCCTGAAGAGTACTGCTGATCCGAAGACAAAGTCAGAAACAACACGGAGGGCGTGGAAAGGGTAAACAGAATGGGGATTTTTATTTTTTCAATTCATACATCACCGCATCCCCACACACATACACCTTGTTCCATCAGAAATCCTCTTGTATTCATTGAAAAAAATACAAGATAGTCTATGAATGGTGGAGGGGCTGAGCAAGCAACCCCCACAGTGGAAACCACTCACACAGATTGCATAAGATCACAGCTTTCACTGCACAGTGCAGACTGCAACAATCATTTACAGAATCCCTATTGGCCCTCTGCATATCATACATGCATACTTACATTTAGCCAAGCTATCTCAATGCAAGTATAATAACATATGTAATTCAGCTTTAATATAGAGGTCCTTTGTTCAGTGTATTTAGGACAGGCTCCTATTATTAGTGATAACTCGATCAGAGAAAAACATTGGGGAATCTGATAGTAATCCAACTCTTATGATTTTTGTTTCCTGGAACACTGATTTCCCAAGGTTATGTTTTGTGATAGGCCTGTTTTATACGGGCTCCAGCTTGTTTAAGAGAAGTGTGAAGATCAATCTTTGACAAAGCATTTTCAGAGCTTGCAGTAAGCTTTGTTGAAGTACCATTCAGCTCCAGTTTTGAAATGTTGCTACTTTCAGCAAGCTACTAGCAGGCTTCAGCAGGCTTTCAACATGCTTCAAGATGTGCTGAAGTCTGCTAGCATCTTGTTTAAAGAGGCGATTTAGTTCGCATTGTGTGCTATACAAGTATTTCATTCATTCATTTCATTCATTAAAGTGTCCACCAGCACTCCCATTGGGATCTGTGTTCAACATTTACAAACTTGAGCTGTATGGTACTTTAAAGGTGTCAGCAAAGCTTGCTGAAAGCTCTGCAAATGCTTTGTCAAAGCTTGTGGTTCACATTGCTGTTATAAAAACTGAAGCCTGTGTGAAACTGGCCTTAGATTGTTGTACAACAGCGCCAGAATGATTTCTGAAATTATATATTGGTGTGTATGTGTACAATCTAAAACCATACACATAAAGCCTTAAAAATGTAGTTTCATTTGTATAAGAGCAGTGTGTACAGCAAGCTTCATGCAGCTTTCTTGAAGCCTTCAAAGCACCCTTTAGTTCCAGTTTGGGGGTGTTAAAGGCAAAGTTCACCTTTTTACATATTTTTGCAGGTAAAAATAAATTGCATTTTCTTTCTTAGGAGCCTGCATAGCATCTGGTGGTCACGGGTGCAATGTCAGGCTCCTGCACACACTGCGTAGAGCTCTCTGTACAGGCAGACAGTTGCTGACAGTCTGAGCTGTAGGCAGTGTGAATTAACTACGACTGCAGTTCATTCAAATTACAAGTCCGTCTGCCACGGTGGAAGAGGGGAATTGTTTTTTTTTTTCTCATTCACACATTCCTGTGGCTTTTAAATTGTCACGGGGGTGCAGGGAGAAGACACCCCACCCGTTGTCACAGTGGGCATTTGAGGGGGTGAGTGAGGCTGCTGCATTAGTAACACGTTACATGTTACACCCTAAATACAAGCGTAACGTGCAACATGTTACAAAAGGTGAATTTTTTCCTTTAAAAACAGATCATTATAGGAGTGCTGTCACTTTAACCAAGCTGCTAACAAGTTTCCACAGGCTGCTAAGGTCTTGTTAAAGGGATTGTTCACACTAAATGCACAGTTTCCCACTCCACATCTGTCACTTGTGTTACAGTATAAAAGAATACATCAAAAGCAGTTGTTTTCTGGGTGCCCCTCCAGAGACCACGGATTTTCTTGTAGAGGAAAACACCGATCTCTGCCCAATTGTAAACAAGCCCCAACATGACAACACCCCCCTCCCCCTTAACTGAAGGTTACTTTAAAGGACTCTAGAAATTAGTTAGAAGCTGGCTTACAGTTCTTAAATGCTTTTGAAATCACTGGAATAACGTGTTCAAGGCCTAACACACCAGAAAGCTAACATGACCCATGTAAGGTCCAATTTGATCTTGTAGCCTAAAAATGGTGATATCAGTTTTTTTTGTTCAGCCACGAGGCTGAACAAAAAAAAAAAAGGATTCCTCCTTCGACACAAATGAGGAGGATGAACGATTCCCCTAATGCCATGCCAGTTGTCAGAATACACTGATCAGTAGCTGGAGCCTCTGATTGAAAACTTTTTCCACCATGTTCCTTCTACAGAAGTCAAGCAAACATATGTCTTCTGTCAAACAGGGAAGGCCACATACTGATTGGAATTGGGCTGGTCTTTGCTGAAATGGGTCAATTTCAATCAGTGTATAGCCTGCTAAACACATCACCCTTACATGGCTAACAACAGTCATAAAAGGGATAAGTATAGGTTACCTCCCACACCCAACGTGTGAATCATGACCTCCCACCAGACTGAAATCTGTAAAAAATTTCCAACCTCTCTAATTATTTTACAATGTGGTCTACATGTTCTTAGTGTTTCTTTGTGCACTGAATCATAATTTTCACTTAGCAGTAGAGCGTACTTTTGTTCTTTGCACAGTATATCTGTTTAGTTGTTTAGCTTTTGTTAAATATCATGTCCCTTGTGCATTCCTGAATTTGCCTTATTTCATGTAAAAATGTAATTCAATTTTTGACAATGAGTTTAAGGCATCAGTGATATTTTGTACATAAACATACCTGTTTTATATAGACTGACTGTGATTGTGACTAGGTAATGTGCACTTTTTTCTTGTACCTGTGGGCATTGCTATGCTTTTTTGAGTGTTTCTAGATTTATTGTTGCTTACTTAAAAAGAAACTTTTGTGATACTGTTTGTGAAATATAATGTGAAAAACTATTGAATATTTTTAATATATTGTACATTATTATTACACAAAACGACTTTAAGTTGTGGAACCAGATCCACAAATTTCAACGAAAAAAAAAAAAAGAAAACAGATTTGGATTTGAGGGCTGACATTTCCTCTGTTTTGTTTGGATAAATAAATCGATTTATGTGTAAAACAGTTTCCTATTTTTTTGTTTTGTTGTGGGCATAAAGTAGAATTATGGCCTCCCACTAAAACAATATGTACCTCAGTACTTAATTATTAATGTATTTGTACTTACAGGTATTATTATTTCACAGGATTTATATAGAGACAACAATTTGCACTGAGTTTTCCAATATAAAACAATTCAAAACAAGAGGGTTAGGAGGGCCCTTCCCATAAGAGCTTACAATCTAATAGGGAAATACAAGTGGTACAAAAGTTAATAACTGTGAGGTATGAGTTGATGGAGAAAGTAAGGGGTCGGATTTAGGCGGAGACAGAATAGGCTTCCCTGAATGAGGAGGTATTTAGGGTTTGCCTCAAGGTGAACAGAGCGGGCAAAGGAAAGTCCCAGGTGAGAGGAGGAGACAAGAGAGCTAGGTAGACGGATTTCCTGAGAGGAGCAGAGAGGATGGTTTAGGTCAGGGGCACCCAACCAGTGGACCGTGGAGCCCTCTAATGTGGCCTCCTGCTCTGGGATGACGGGTCGGCAAGCCCAGACCGCAGGTTGACAACCTGCCATTCCAGAGCATCATTGTTGTGGATGGAGCCAACGGTAGAGGAAGCATGCAGAATGCTTCTTCAATAGTGCCAGCTCTAAGGTCACATTAGAGGGCTCTGCGGGCCACCGGTTGGACATCCCTGACCTAAACCATGCTTTCCGCTCCTCTCAAGAAATCCATCTACCTAGCTCCCTTGTCTCCTCCTCTCACCTAGGACTTTCCCAGGCAGAGTGATACCAAATGCACTCCGCCTGGGACAGCAACATTTCTACAGCCAAAGCCGGTGATGCCTGTTGAAAGCGTAATTCCTGGAGATCAGAAACTGAAGGATCATTACATTAAATATCAGTTTATGAAAATTACAGTATATAGATAGCAATGGGCATATCTGTTCTGCAAGGGTTACTAGGCTGCATTCAAACTGATCCACAGGTGCAGCACAGTGCACCTGCGGGTTACCTGCACTGAGCCATAGACCACTTTTATTACCTGCAGGTTTGGAGTGCTTTCAGAAAGTGCACCATACCTGCATGATTTAATAGAAGTCTATGGCAAAGTGGAGCTAACCCACAGGAAAGCCGCAGGTGCACTGTGCTGCACCCAGAGTGTGGGGAAAACCACAGTGCATCAGTGTGAACACAGCCTTATAGGGAACCGCCATCCTAATTACTGTCTTCTGCATCTGATGTTCACTGGACTTCCACCCTTACTTCTCCCGAACTGTAATCTCACACACATGCGCAGTAATTCTTTAGCAAGCTTGTTCGTTTTGTGAATGGGAATAAAGTAACGTGATATCTCGGAACTGTGCCGTGGACACTGAAGATAAGGGAGCCCCGGCATGTCAGCAAAGGACTTGCGACACGATGAGAGTGCCATTAAGAAAAAAAAAAAATATGCGCATGCACCACTGACATAATCAAAAGTAACAGGATGGATTACAAACAAACGAACAAGGTTAGAAGGATTTTACACACAGTGATTAGTTAAGTGCTTAGTAATGCTTTATACTGCAGAAAATGGGCAGGATGAGTATGCTACCACTTTAAGTGGACCTCGCTCTACAAAAGGTTGAACACCACTGGTTTAGGTGATATTTGGAGAAAAGATTGGTGATGTAGTTCAGGACAGAGTTTGGAATGGCTTTGTGTGTTGGTGTTTTGAATTTTATATTTTAACCATTTTGCTGGCCAAAGACCAGAGCATTTTTTGCGATTCGGCACTGCGTCGCTTCAACTGACAATTGCGCGGTCATGCGACGTGGCACCCAAACAAAATTTACGTCCTTTTTTTCCCACAAATAGAGCTTTCTTTTGGTGGTATTTGATCACCCCTGTGATTTTTATTGTTTGCGCTATAAACAAAAAAAGACCGACAATTAAAAAAAAAACTTATTATTTTTTACATTTTGCTATAACAAATATCCCCCAAAAATATATAAAAAAAATGTTTTTCCTCAACCCGACTCACGGAGCTTGCCACGGGCCCGCAGGCCACCTCTTAAAGGGCAACGTACAGGTACATTAGTTTGCCTGTACGCGCCCTTCTGCCTCAGTATATCTGCGTGAAGCAGTCGGCAAGCGGTTAAGCAATCCAAAGCCAGCAGAGGGATCGGCAGAAAGGAATAGGAGACACTGGGCAGTGGATCATCAGACTAGCCCTTTCATTCTGCTGTCCCATGCTAAAACAAAGCAAGCAAAGACATACCAAATAGGATTTTTCAGTGATTTTTTTTTTTATCGCTTTTTTACTGATCTTTGTCTCAAGTCCTGCACACTACACTTTATCACAAGCTATGTGAAGGACTTCTTTGTCCTGTTTATCCCATATAAATGCAGAATGATCTTTGAAGGGCCATGATGTTTTATATTTGTTACATATACATGTCGTCTCTACTGAAATCTCAGACAAAGCCATGTGGAGGAACAAGGAAGAGTCACAGAGTCACTTGCCTGTCTCATTCATTGTGTGTAAATATCAGCATGTGAGAAGCAGCCTCAAAAGCCACACCTACTGGCTTCATATAAAAAAAAGCAAAATATGCAATATGTCATATTACCTTGTAAAACATATTTACTATTTTTTTTTTTTTTAACCTGACCATAATAAATAGTGAAAAATTATACAAATCATCATTACATTCCCTTTGACATGCCTTGATAAGCATGCATAGATGCACACAAGGCAGCGCAAGAAGATGTAGAATAAAGTTTGCTAAACCTTTCACTTGAAATGTTTAATGTTCATGCACGAGGTAGCAGAAATCGCAGGGGTTATATGCAAACCACAGCTACCCATGATAACCAAGCTGTTTTTAATGCAGTGAAATGAGACCGGTGAAAACTAGTTGCTAAGAGTTTCTGCATTGTGTTACAATATTGACTCCTATATGATAATACTTGATGAGCTTTTACAGTTTCATAAAATAGTTAAACAGTTGAATGTTTTTTTTTTTTTTTTACTATTTACTTCTTTTACCCTGATGACATACGAAGTAAGAAAGGCAACTCTACCATCCATAATGTAGGTCTTCTCTATACCTTCATACACCAAGCATTCTTCAGTAATAATAGGATTTTGTGTGCTATATGATTTACAGAAAAACAGCCACAGGAAAGTATTTAAGGACATTTATTTTCAAGTGGTCTATTCAGACAGCGATAGCAACAGCAATAACATCAAAAAGCTTCTCTTTACAAGGTTGCCTTAGTGAAATAAAAAAAATGAAGTTTTAAATTATGTACAATGCCAATTGCTGTAAAAGAACGTCAGAAGGTTAATTGGAAGGAAAAATAATTTTGTCATGGTTGGAGTGAGTATTACATGTGACCCAAGGTGTACAGAGGAATTAAATTTCACTTAGAATATATTGAGCACTGCATAGCACAGTCACATAGTCCGCGATTCTGCTTATTGCCCACGTAATGGCTATTAAATCCACACAGTTGCCTGCTACTTTACTGTACCGTTGTGTTAGCAGGCAGACTTAGGAGATGAAGCGGAATGGGCAATTTTAATAGCCTTTTAGAAGGATATGTAATTCCTGGTCTGTAGTTGCTTTATTTGTAATACACTGATTTCAGCTGGGGCAATTGCCAATAAGTTAAATCTTTCGCTTACAAGAGATATATAGCCCCAGCCTCAGACACTGATTAGGCATGCAGCACAAGAATTTTTATCTTTAAACAATATTATCACAACCAGCAGATCAGCTGATTAGATTTATTGCACATTCAGAGGACTCTGCTTTTACAATTTTCAGTGTGCAATAAAAAAAAACTGTTATATCAGTAATGGGCTTTTTATACTATGTGTCTTTTCAGGTATCTGAAATTCTGACAAAATGCTTGTACACAGCAATTGCCATGTTTGGATTGTTGAAGGCTGACCACTATATGGGCATTTTTGAAAATCTCCAGCTTGAAGTATTTTCCTAGTACTTTCACCTGCCATAAACAGGCCTGAATTAAAAAGGGGAGCATTAAAAGGGAAAATTGGTCCTGGGCCTCCACCATCTAGGGGCCCCCACATATAAGGTGAGATGCAGGGCTAATTTTATGGCTAGCTAGCTGAACAGCAGTTCAAATGTACTAAGAGTATATATAATGTAATTTATAATCTTTGATGATTGTAAGTGTAATGCCATCCTCTTCCTGTAATTCCACTATTACATCTCAGATCCTTCTGACCTCCACATAAATAAAACACTCAATCTCTACTTCTGGGCAGTGATGGCTGGTCCACAAGGGGCACCGCCCCAGCCCACAGAATCCATCCCCCTAGCCTGCACAGTAAAACATCAGGTCTCTACCAGGTCGGTCACCTCCTCACAAGCACATGACCAGAGCCCAAGGCCTCAGTTGGCTTGTTTTATGATGCCATCGGGGCGCAAAGCACTGCACCCCGAACCCTCCCACCCTGCGATACCAGCAAATGCCCCAGCCAATCAGGACAGGAGGCCAAAGACCCAGAACCTGGAAAGAAGACCGGGTCAACACAGAAGCCGTTTTGCTGGGCACCAGGGGAGCCATAACTGCTTGAGGGTTCTGCCCATAGGGTGAATAAGGACCCGCCCACACCCCACCCCCAAAGCATTCCAGCACCAGCCACCACTGGTTCTGGGGCAGATGTGGATGGAAACCACAGACATATACTGTTTTTTAATAAGGGTACATTACTGCAGGATATGAAGTTTGTGTGGGCAATAGCAGGTAGAGGGTTTTAGGGTATTACATTGAAGCAGCAATGGTTTACATAACTTCACCATCCATTCCCCGGGTGAAAACTATATAAATAAATTATATATATATATATATATATATATATATATATATATATATGACAGTTGTGCTCATAAGTTTACATACCCTAGCAGAATTTATGATTTCTTGGCCATTTTTCAGAGAATATGAATGATAAACACAAAAACTTTGCTTTCACTCATGGTTAGTGTTTGGCAGAAGCCATTTATTATCAGTCAACTGTGTTTACTCTTTTTAAATCATAACGACAACAGAAACTAACCAAATGACCCTGATCAAAAGTTTACATACCCCAGTTCTTAACACCGTGTATTGCCCCCTTTAACATCAATGACAAAGCCTCCAGTTTCTGTAAATTCTTGGGTTGTCTTACATGAACTGCATGTTTGAGATCTCCCCAAAGTGGCTCAATGATATTGAGGTCAGGAGACTGAGATGGCCACTCCAGAACCTTCACTTTATTCTGCTATAGCCAATGACAAGTCGAATTGGCCATGTGTTTTGGATCATTATCATGTTGTAATGTCCAAGTACGTCCCATGCGCAGCTTCCTGGCTGATGAATGCAAATGTTCCTCCAGTATTTTTTGATAACATACTGCATTCATCTTGCCATCAATTTTGACAAAATTTCCTGTGCCTTTGTAGCTCACACATCCACAAAATATTAGCGATCCACATCTGTGTTTCACAGTCATAATGGTGTACCTTTCATCATAGGCCTTGTTGACTCCTCTCCAAATGTAGCGTTTATGGTTGAGGCCAAAAAGCAAAATTTTGGTCTCATCACTCCAAATGTCTTTGTGCCAGAAGGTTTGAGGCTTTTCTCTGTGCTGCTTGGCGTATTGTAAGTGGGATACTTTGTGGCTTTTGCGTAGTAATGGCTTTTTTCTGGTGACTCGACCATGCAGCCCATATTTCTTTAAGTGCCTCCTTATTGTACATCTTGAAACAGCCACACCACATGTTTTCATAGAGTCCTGTATTTCACCTAAAGTTATTTGTGGGTTTTTCTTTGCATCCCAAAAAATTTTTCCTGCCAGTTGTGGCTGAAATTTTAGTTGGTCTACCTGACCGTGGTTTGGTTTTAGCTGAAGCCCTAGTTTTCCACTTCTTGATTAGAGTTTAAACACTGCTGATTGGCATTCTCAATTCCTTGGATATCTTTTTATCCCTTTCCAAATTTATACAGTTCAACTACCTTTTCCCGCAGATCCTTTGACAATTATTTTGCTTTCCCCATGACACAGAATACAGAATTGTCAGTGCAGCACTGGATGAAAGATACAAGGGTCTGTAAGCAGTCCAGAAACTCACTGACCTTTTATATACACACACATTAATTACAAGCAAACAGATCACAAGTGAGGGTGGTTACCTTTAATAGCCATTCAAACCTTTGTGTCAACTTTTGTGCATGTTATCAGGCCAAAATCACCTGGGTATGCAAACTTTTGATCAGGGTAATTTGGGTCGTTTCTGTTGTCATTATGATTTAAAAAAAGTAAATATAGTTGATTGCGCATAAATGGCTTCAGCCAAACACTAATCATGAGTGAAAGAGATGTTTTTGTGTTCTCATTCATATTCTTATTCTCTAAACAATGGCCAAGAAATCAAATTCTGCCAGGGTATGTAAACTTATGAGCACAACTATGTGTGTGTGTGTATATATATATATATATATATATACACACGCACACACACACACAGTATCTCACAAAAGTGAGTACACCAATCACATTTTTGTAAATATTTGATTATATCTTTTCATGTGACAACACTGAAGAAATTACACTTTATACTGTACAGTAGTGAGTGTACAGCTTGTATGACAGTATACATTTTCTGTCCTCTCAAAATAACTCAACCTACAGCCATTAATGTCTAAATCACTGGCACCAAAAGTGAGTACACCCCTAAGTGAAAATGTCCAAATTGGGCCCAAAGTGTGAATATTTTGTGTGGCCACCATTATTTTCCAGCACTGCCTTAACCCTCTTGGGCATGGTATCCACCAGAGCTTCACAGATTGCCACTGGAGTCCTCTTCCACTCCTCCATGACGAGATCACAGAGCTGGTGGTTGTTAGTGACCTTATAGTTTCATAGATAGTAAGGTTGAATAAAGACACCAGTCCATCCAGTTCAACCTGAGTGTCTACAATTGTCCCTATCCCTGTACATTGCACACTCACATCAGTCCCTACCCTTAAGGAGCCTACAATCCAAGATACCCATTCATATACTAGGGCCAATTTTGGACAGAAGCCAAGTAACCTACCTGCATGTCTTTGGACATTGCGCTCCTCCACCTTCCGTTTGAGGATGCCTCACAGATGCTCAATAGGGTTTAGGTCTGGAGACATGCTTTACCAGTCCATCACATTTACCCTCAGCTTCTTTAGCAAGGCAGTGGTCATCTTGGAGGTGTGTTTGGGGTTATCATTGGGGTTGTTATCATGTTGAAATACTGTCCTACGGCCCAGTCTATGAAGGGAGGGGATCATGCTCTGTTTTAGTATGTCACAGTACATGTTGGCATTCATGGTTCCCTCAAAGAACCGTAGCCTCCCAGTTCCGGCAGCATTCATGCAGCCTCAGACCATGACACTGCCACTCCATGCTTCACTGTAGGCAAGACACACTTGTCTTTGTACTCCTCATACTGGTTGCTGCCACACACGTTTGACACCATCTGAACCAAATAAGTTGATCTTGGTCTCATCAGACTACATGGCATGGTTCCAGTAATCCATGTTCTTAGTCTGCTTGCCGTCAGCAAACTGTTTGCAGGCTTTCTTGTGCAACATCTTTAGATGAGTTTTCCTTCTGGGATGACAGCTTTGCAGACCAATTTGATGCAGTGTGCGGCATATGGTCTGAGCACTGACAGGTTGACCCCCACCATTTCAACCTCTGCAGCAATGCTGGAAGCACTCATACGTCTATTTCCCAAAGACAACCTCTGGATATGATGCTGAGCATGTGCACCCATATTCTTTGGTTGACCACAGTGCGACCTGTTCTGAGTGGAATCTGTCCTATTAAACCGCTGTAAGGTCTTGGCCACCGTGCTGCAGCACAGTTTCTGGGTCTTGGCAATCTTCTTATAGCCTAGGCCATCTTTATGTAGAGCAACAATTCTTTTTGCTCAAATCCTCAGCGAGTTCTTTGCCATGAGGTGCCATGTTGAACTTCCAGTGACCAGTATGAGAGAGTGAGAGTTATTACACTAAATACTTAGGGGTGCATTAACTTTTGTTGCCAGCAGTTTAGACATTAGCTGTACACTCACTACTTTACATTGTAGCAACGTGTCATTCCTTCAGTGTCGTCACGTGAAAAGATATAATAATATTTACAAAAATGTGAGGGTTGTACTCACTTTTGAGATATATATATATATATATATATATATATATATATATATATATATATATGGTTTGGGGTGCTTTTTTAATTTTCACTTGGCTTGATACATTGGTGGTCCCCACAACCACACAATGTTTTGTCCATGGTCCTCATAGAATTTTAAAATGTTAACTATAGCAGTATTAAAACCAAAAACAACATTTTTAATATATTGCAGTTTATCAATCTTTAATTGTGGTGTCTGCAATTTCTTTTTTTTAGTTTTTTCCCCTGTATTCCCCACATCTAAAAAATTTCTAGCTGTAGTAAAAAAAAAATGTTGCTTCAGAATTGATTACAGCTTTAAATTTAATTGCAAAATGCTAACATATCCTTACAAATGCTGTACCCTTCAATAATATAGTAATTCTATAATGAATTATGTGACACTAAGCATAATCCTCTTCAATGCATGACACATGCAGCGCTACAATGCAATACATAAAATTTTTTACTATAAATAGTACAATTGTTCTATATACGAAACACTGTAGGCTATTGACCAGAGGAGATATTCATTAACAGAGGGATGTGCTTTCATAGGAACTAATTATCAGACCAGAAAGTAAACTGCAAGGACCTCGAAGGGTATACAGTACGTTTATTTCTGTATTAATAGAAAAGATAGATGGTAACAGTATGTACGCTATCTCACAAAAGTGAGTACACCCCTCACATTTTTGTAAATATTTTATTATAGCTTTTCATGTGACAACACTGAAGAAATGACACTTTGCTACAATGTAGTACTGAGTGTACAGCTTGTATAACAGTGTAAAATTGCTGTCCCTTCAAAATAACTCAACACACAGCCATTAATGTCTAAACCGCTGGCAACAAAAGTGAGTACACCCCTAAGTGAAAATGTCCAAATTGGGCCCAAAGTATCAATATTTTGAGTGGCCACCATTATTTTTTCCAGTTCTGCCTTAACCCTCTTGGGCATGGAGGTCACAGAGCTTCACAGGTTTCCACTGGAGTCCTCTTCTATGATGACATCACAGAGCTGGTGGATGTAAAAGACCTTGCACTCCTCCAACTTCCATTTGAGGATGCCCCACAGATGCTCAATAGGGTTTAGGTCTGGAGACATGCTTGGCCAGTCCATCACCCTTACCATCAGCTTCTTTAGCAAGGCAGTGATCATCTTGGAGGTGTTGTTGGGGTCGTTATGTTGGAATACTGCCCTGCGGCCCAGTATGTCACAGTACATGTTGCCATTCATGAGCCTCAGTCTGGTCTGACAGAAAATGCAGTCTCTCATAGTACCACAGCTCTGGGGACATAAACGTCATCTGCTGCAGCTTCAGATCTCTGGGACTCCCAGACCTTCTTGCACTCCCTCAGATATGTACTCCTCAGGCCACCAATTTTCACTTTTAAATAGGTGATGTCTGCCCTGGGGCCCACCAGCTTCACCAACTCCAGCAGTTTCTCCAGCGCTGCCTGCCTCTTTCATTTGTTGGTGTAATGCGGGTGTGCCAGAAACGTCCTGATCCCAGAGGAGGAGATTTAAGGCCTCAAATATGGCTTTTGTAGAGATGTTGGAGATGGTGGACATATTGAAAAGGAATGACTATGATGGAAAGTATGGACCTTACTCAAACCCAAATATCAGAAAGGCCAAGATTATGACTAAAGTTGTGAAGAGTCTGCAGAAGAATTTTGGGGTACAACGATCCAAGGATCAACTGAGGAAACGCTGGTCAGACCTGAGACTGAGGAAGCACGATCAGTACAGAAAGATCAAGTGAGTTCTTCAAAAAAGTAAGTAGTTGTCGTGTGTTCATATTATTTTTATTACTTGCATACTGCTCCATGTGCTTTTATTTAGTGTTGTACAGTTTAAAATGGCCACTTTCATGTTCATGGGTTCAATCATTCACCCACTTAAAATATGATGTTTTTGAAAGTTGCACTTAACTACATTTGTTCATGCCTATTTCTAGTCAAAGGAAGTTTGTTGTCTAGAGGGGTTTGTAATAGAATGAAATGCAAACTTGATTCAGTGTAAAGGAGAGGACATACAGTAGTTGTTTACACATCTGGACTCAGGAGCACTAGTGTGGGACACCAGAACACGCTTTTTATTAGAATGTCCCACACACATGGATACTATAGGGGTGTCACAATCTGTGAAACTTGTACAACACAGGTAAGTATTCCGGCTTTAGAAAGTTTCTAAAATAATGTTTTCAGCTTTGAACTCTGCCAAAAAACACAATTGTACGACACTTCCAAGCAATGTTTCATATTCCTATTTGTGCCCTCAAATATTGGTGTGTCAAGTATTCCTTTTTTACATTCTCATAGGGGAGAGAAGACTCAGGACGTCTGAGAACACCAGGGACCCCACACCTCACAAAGAAGGGGAAATCCATAAACCAGAAGCAGAGGAGGAAGAGGAAGGAGAGGTTGTTGAAATTGGCACCACAACAGGTGAATGTCTGAGATCACAGCTTCAGGTAATAGATGTATGCCTGCATTATAATACATGGTGTGTGTGTTTTTTTTGGGTTATTTTTAGGTGATGTGGATGTTGTGGGAGAAGAATCGCATTTGAAAGTGCCCAGATCCTCATCGGGGAGATAATGGGGTGCAATCGTGATTTAGAAAATCTCAAGAAAAACATCAATGATGTTCAACAAAAAATGAAGAACATCATTGATGTTTTAGGGAGAATCTGAAACACCCAAAACTAGCTAGCATCGATTTTATATTTTAAAGCCAGTTTTATATTTTGACAAAAGCCAAATTTGGAAGATGCACACAGTGTGTCAACATGTGCTATCTCCCATCATGGGGGATCAAAGTACGCGTTTTGTGGGTGCAACCTCTTCCTTGCTACTAAAGTGGTTGCACCCCCAAAACACGTACATTGATCCCCCATGATGGGAGATAGCACATGTTGACATTAGGCATGGGATCAGAAGGAAAATTCCCAGGTTGAATCACAATTTGTGTGCATCTTCCAAATTTGACTTTTACAGGGGTGACGCCCCATGTGATGAAGGCAATATCAACACAGTTTGGACATACTCATGTCTGATATTGTCTTCACTTTTCAAAGCTGAACTTTGTAAGTTCCTCAGTTCTGTATGTTATGCTTTGATACATGCCTGTTTCCTCAAAAACGGCAAGTTATAGTAATGTTACCAAAAATAATGTTATATACACCAAATATGTTGGTTTGTTGTAAAACCCTTTTATAAACGCACATGTGAATGTGCTTTGAGTAAAAAGTTTAATTATCAACAATGTGAGGCTTCCTTTTTCAATGCGCAAAAGCAGTATTTGTAGTAAAATTGTTGTTTTCTGTGGCAATGGGTGTTATTTACTAAAGGCAACTCCACTTTGCACTCCAAGTGCAGTTTCAGGTGCACTATTGCAGTGCACTTGTAGCGCATAGTGGATTTGCCTTTAGTAAATAACACCCACAGTGCTTTATAATTTTCCCCAATCACACCATTTTCATGACTCCACACATTTCTGTCATGGTACTGAAAATGAGGTGTGTGTGTAGCAGACCCACAACATAATAATATTATCTGAAGAAGAGACTGTCACCTCATCTTGCACAGAAATTTGTTTTGCACTGTTGAAGAAAAAGGCCCAAAAAATAAACAAAAAAAACCTAGGACACACCTAAAACAAACCCAAGCGGTAAATCAAAACAAATTTTATTGCAGTTTGAAAGAGAAATTTATTAAAAAATGCCTCTCAGACATTGTCTGGCATACCAATGGCCCCCCTACCCGCAGATGTATTGGTTTTTGACCTCACGGGAGATTTGGGAGGGCAATCCAGGACAGGCAGCTTCAAGTGCCATCAGGTTGACAAGTTCGGGAAAGTCTGCCTCAGGCCCAACTGAGGCCACATAGTTTGGAGAGTACTTTTAAAAAAAAATGTGCAGCATGCAGCAGGAAAGCACTATATGATTCAATTTATATTCCGCCATGTGGATGGGTGTCAAAAATAGGCGGAACTGGCTGGCCATTATCCCCAAAGCGTTCTCCACCACTTTTCTGGCTCTGGCCAGCCGGTAATTAAAAACCCTCTGGTCCAAGGTGAGGGTCCTCAATGGGAATGGCCACATAAGATGGTCCCCCAGTGCAAAGGCTTAATCCGTGACGAAGACGAAGGGGAGTCCTTCCACATTCTCCTCTGGAGGTGGCAAGCCCAAACTGCCACTCTGGAGTCGCCAGTAGAACCGGCCATTTTTCCCCACGTCCACATACAGGAACTCGTAGGTAGCTGACACCACCGCCAACATCACAATACTATTATACCCCTTGTAATTATAATAGTAGGACACCGAGTTGGTGGGTGGGATAATGCGGTCATGTTTCCCATCAATTGCACCTCCACAATTTGGAAAGTCCCAACGGGTGGCAAAGTGGAAGGACACAGTCTGCCATTCCTGTGGCGTTGAAGGAAACTGTGGAGTCAAGAAAAAAAATTTGTCATTTTGCACATCAACATTGCAAGCAGATTAGACACAAACATTTTTGGCCAAGATCAGTATAACATTTTTGGAAATTAGTATTTTAAGCCAAAAGTATAAGGTCCCCTTATCAGATTCCTCTCCCCATCTGATGGCCAATTGCAAAAAATTAGGGGGTGATGTTTTGGACAGGTAACCCTCTCCACTTCATTGAGAGATGAATGCGTAAATAATGTGTGATACTTTGGCCAGCCCTTCCTTACTTACACTATTGGCAGCCCACTGGACAGGTATGAAGTGTCATAATCCAAAAAAAAAAAACGAACAAATAGAAGCACATTTTTACATTCTGCTATTACCTATCAAGATAATAATAGGATAAAAAAACCTAAAACAGTAGCATTTGAAATTATTGAGGCAGACCCTTGCACTACATGCTTTGGTGAATTCATCCATAAGGCTGACCACAAAAGAGGTAGGTATAGTGTGCAAGGGTTTGGTAAAGTCAGCAGATAGAGGATTGGTATCAGCTGACTTAGCAGTTGGGGGAGGGGGATTCCTAATGAGTTTGACCCACCAAAAAGAAAGCCTCTGGCACTCTGCATGAATTTAAGGACACACATAACATTTGTACACATTTTAGGGGATGTTTAGAGGAAAGCACTACTATGGAGCTGACAAAATACATTGCTAAGTGACTAGGCTATAGGTGTTTATGGGCCCAGAAGAGCATGCCTGGGAGGTTAGTGAAGGCAAATATGCATGAAGGACAAAAAAGGAAGTTTAAAAGCTTCCAGAATGCATGAGGACAAAGAGGTACAGCATATTACAATCATGACGATTAGGAAATTATGAAAGAAATACAATACATTAGCAAACATTAAATACATAGAATCTGATGTTAAAGGAGAACACTTACTTTAATATAGTCCTTCTGCAGGACCTGAATGATGGCAGAACAGGTCTCTGGAATAATGATCCCCAGAGCCTGGGAGGAGATACCTGTAGAGAACTTCAGGTCCTGAAAGCTTCTCCCTGTCACCAAGTACCTCAAAGTGGCAACTAGCCTCTGCTCCAGAGTGATAGCTTGCCGCATGCAGGTATCCTGACTGCTGATATAAGGGGTTAGCAAAGCCAACAGAAGGTGAAAAATGGGGTCCGTCATCCTGAGATAATTCCTGAAATCATCAGGATTATTCTCTCGGATCTCACGAAGCAAAGGCATGTGCGAGAATTGGTCATGCTGGAGTAACCAATTCTTGCTCCATGAACTCCTCCTCACCATGTTCATGGACTGGGCTTGGGTCAAAGCTAAAAGCCCAACACCAAGCCCCTGCACAGCACGAACTCTACGACAAGTACGTACACTCAACATGGCTTCAGAACGGTCGGCTGGTCAGAACAGCAAGGCCTGAAAGAACGAACTGAAAATCAGCAGCGAGCGGACAATAAGCACTGAAAATCAAAGAGTACTATATAAATATAGCACGCAATGACAAACAAATGCAAACTGACTACACACACTGATAAGCAGATATGCACCGACAAGCTCAAACTGTAGAGCATTAACGATCTGAAGCAGGAGTCTGAAAAGCGGGAATCGTCTCTAACCAAACTTCTACTAACACGCGATCAGCAGAAGGAGCCCAAAGGGTGCCACACATGGTGCTGAACTTCCCTTTTATAGTCCCATCGTACGCGTCGTATGTCACCTCATTCTTGACGATTGGATTTTCCAACAACTTTGTCCGACCATGTGTATACAACACAAGTTTCGGACAAAATCCGTCTGAAAAAATCAGACGGATTTTGTGGTCGGAATATCCGACCGTGTGTACAAGGCATAACTCCTCACAGTTACTCTGACTGCTGTTAAAAATTAGAAAAAAAATTAAATTACATGTACTTTTCAAACAGGTGCAGCAAAATTGGGCCTCTTCTGCATGTTGTGGTTAAATAACACGGCCAGCACCGGAAAAGCGAGTATGTACCATGTCCACGACCACCACTTTTCACTGTAGACACAGAGGCTGCTTGCCCTCTTTAAGTGGCCTTTGAGCGTCTGCCTCTCCTTATTGGCCTTTTTGGACATAATGAGGATTTTTCTGGGGAATTTTCATAACTTTTTATTATAGATTGTGGGATGGAAATATGGTGTAATACATTTGTGTTTGGTGTAAACCATTTTATTATATTATTTTTATTTTTATTTTTTTAAAGAAGAAAATAAGTGTGCAGTAATTGTGCAGATTTTTTTTACTGCTGCTGCAAAAAAATAAAAAAAATAAAATAAATGTAAAATAAATTATGAAAGGCCAATCAAAAACAAATGGTGGTAATGCAGAAGGAAGACCACCTGCGAAGGAATTACGGAGATTTTTTTTTTTTGCTACTGCTGAGAAAAAATAATCAAAAAGCCCCCCAAAAATAGGGAAGCACGGCTGATGCAGAAAGAGGAACACCTGCGACACAGAAGGGGGGGCAGAAATTATGGCCTAAATATTCTTAGTGCTGGTGCACCACCCAAAAAATAAAAATAAATAAACGCAGAAAGAATAACACCAGCGACATAGAAGGGGGGAGTACTAATAATGCAGCAACAGAACCTGATACTGCAAAAAAAAAATAAAAAATATATATATATATATATATATATATATATATATATATATTAAAAAAACAATTATTAATGAGAAAAAAAAAGGAATCAGTGGTGGTACACTTCATTAGCACCACAAAACACTGTGTTATATACACTGCACTACACTGTGCTATATACTCCGCACTACAATGTGTTATATACTCTACACTGCACTGTATCATATATACTCTACACTACACTGTATTATATATACTCTACACTACACAGTATTATATATTATCTACACTGCACTGTATCATATATTCTCTACACTACACTGCGTTATATATTCTCTACACTACACTGTTTTATATATTCTCTACACTACACTGTATTCTATATGCAAAGTACAGTTGCACTCTGCAAAAGCAGTTTCTCAAGAGCTTAAAGGGTTGTAAAGGTAAATGTTTTTTCACCTTAATGCATTCTATGCATTAAGGTGAAAAAACATCTGCCAATGCCTGTGCCCCCAGCCCCCCCCCCCGTTTTACTTACCTCACCCCTCGAAAGTCCCGCGCTCGTCCCCTGACGTCCTTTCCACCGTTCAGCCTGGCCGTTGATTGGCTGGAGTGGATAGATGGAAAGCAGCGCAGCCATTGGCTCGCGCTGCTGTCAATCACTTCCACTGAGGTGGAGCACCGGGGGGCGGGGCTGTATGATACAGAGAGCGGGCCCGCAGATGCTTCTCACCATGCGAGGGAGCTTGCATGAACGTGAGAAGCACCTGCGGGAGGAAGCCGAGACAGCCGCCGAGGGACCCCAGAAGAGCAGGTTCGGGGCCACTCTGTGCAAAACAAGCTGCACAGTGGAGGTAAGTATAACATGTTTGTTATTTAAAAAAAAAAAATAATCACTTTACAATCCCTTTAATAAATGAGCAGAGGCTCTGCTGACTTCCATCATCCAATTATGTGCAAGCAAAAATGCTTTTTTTTTATTTTCCTTGAACTTGATTGGGTATTCTTTGCAAAGTTAAGATTTACCTCATTTTAACTCATTTACTAAGCTGTGGAACAACTGCACGTTATGAAGTGTACAGCCTATTTGACTTTAGTAAATCAACCCCTGTATTATATACTTAACGTTTGGCTCAAACACCGGGCCTATCACTACCCACTTTCACCACTCACTAACTCATTCACTGACTAGGACATTAACAGTCATTTCAAAAACAAGATTGGTGCAATTCACAATGAGATCTCCCATAGCCTAACAAACCATGTATATCACTACACTCAACACTCTACTTTTTTTTTACCCTGTTACCATAAAGGAAGTTATTAGACTTTTACTAAAGCCCATCTGGGCCCCTCCCCACCCCAAAGCACCTTGTCTCCATGTTGATGACCGTAGGCTGTGGTCGTGGGAGTCTGCGGACAGGGGGCTTATCATGAAAAACATAGGGTCCCTCGATGTAAATCCATCGCCAATCCTGCTGTACGCCGCACCCGGAAAAAAAAAAATGCTCCGGCCAACTATGAAGGC
The DNA here is from genome assembly GCF_037356315.1 of Lithobates pipiens. Lineage (NCBI taxonomy): Eukaryota > Metazoa > Chordata > Amphibia > Anura > Ranidae > Lithobates > Lithobates pipiens. The sequence goes on along the minus strand of NW_027507764.1, from coordinate 435,720,730 downwards.
TGGCTGCCTAACCGCGGGCTCTTCCGTTTGACAGTACTTATATAGGTAAGGGGCGGAGCCATTTGGAGATGTCATCTGGTGGCACTACCCCTTGTGGCGTTGCTGACCCAGCATGCACCAATCCATGATGTCAGAAGGGGTGATTCCATCAAGTGATATAGCCAGGTGGCTCTGCCCCTTACCTACAGTATATAAGAACTGTCAAACCACTTAGCCTGCAGTAGACGGCCAGCCTTCATAGATGGCAGAAGGGTTTTTTTTTTTTTTGGGTGCGCGGGTAGTGTGATTGATGAGGAATTTACATCGGGATGCTATTTTTTTTTTTTTTTATAAAGGAATTTTGGTGAATAGGTAAGGGTACTATGTACCCCATACTCATTGACATGGGGGTACCAGAATAAGCCCCTCGCCCGCAGACTGTGGGGATGAGGGCATGTGGCCTGGTATGGTTCAGGACCTGGCAGGCTGCATGTCCAGAAAAGGGTCTGGTGTGAATTTTGGGGGGGGGGGGGAGGAGGCTTCAAGCTCTTTTTTTTTTTACTAGCCAGGTGTCGGCATTTGCAAACAAAATAATTTTAAATGTGATTTGGCTCGTTTTTTTTTTTCTTTAGAAATGTCAATTTTTGCTACAGCAGGCTCTATACACAGTACAGATGTGCCACTTTACAGGCAGGCTATATTTAATGGAATTTTTGTTTTATATTGTTGCACTTTAAATATCATTAAAATCACTGCTCCTAAAAAAAAAAAAGATTGTTTTTAAAAAACATTTTTGCATTGATACATGTCCCCCAAGGCAGTACCCGGACCCCCATACCCCTTTTAGGGCCAATTACTTGAATATAAGCTTTCAAAATGGGCACTTTTGAGTTTTTCCTGTTTGGGTCCCATAGACTTCAATTGGGTTTGCCGTTCAGATTAGAAATTTTCCCCTGTTTCGGGAGTTTTGCTACGAACCAAACGGGGGGATGTTCGGCCCTTCTCTAATCACAAATTTACAGACATATCAGAATGGATGTCGCACTACTTCCTACAATTCAATATTTGCAATATTTCAAAACCTAAACACAGGTTTTAAAACCTAAAAAAACTGTCCATGACACTTTATTTGCAATAACATTTAAATTTTCAGGACAAGCTTTTGGAACAATCAGTTTAATTACCATTGCTGCCTGGGATTTTTTTTTTCTCAGAGATTGTCCTAAAAATTTTGCTTTGTGTAACAGTATAGCTTGAAATGAGAACGGAACATTCTGAAAAGGTGTCCTGAAAATGTAACCGTTAGTATTAAATATATATATATATATATATATATATATATATATATATATAAAAGCATCATTGAAAATATTTTTTTATTTTTTGCAAGTTCACTAATACAGCTACAATCAGCTAAAGCCAACAAGTATAATGCAACGCAAAAAAAAGGTGAGCTAGTACTCATAGCCTGATAAAAGATGAGTGATTACTGACACCTTCCTGCTTTCTTGTGCTTGTTGTTTTCCAATTACAATCACCTAAAACCTGAGCTCATAATATTTCCACCTCCCTGTGTCCCTTACCTTGACTTTTCAGTATTTCCTCTCATGCTAGGGTACCAGGTCATCCGACCACTACCCAAATCTTACCATCTTAACCTCGGTAACATTTCCAAAACACTCTCCCTTTTAACAAAGTTACTTATTCACTGACTTGTTATCTCCCGCACCCACTATTGCAACTTCCTTCTCAATGGCATATATTTACACAGGATATACCCTTTTTGGCTGCTAGACTCACCCACCAAACGTTCAGTGGTCACCACTCCTCCTGAAAATCCCTCCACTGGCTTCTGCATGCCCAACATTCATGCCTCATGAGCACAGGGCATTTTTACTGCTGCTTTTAGCAGTGTCAGGCTTTTTTTTTTTAGTACAGCTTCAAAACGCCTCTCTGTGTCCATGCACATATAGGCATTTAGAAGCTGTAAAAAAACCTCAGGTCCAGCATGTTCTAGAGCCTCTTCCCCAGAACCCTGGTCTGCAAGGCTGCATGCTCAAATAAGGGTCTAGTATGGATTTTGGGGGGACCCCACGCCCTTTTTATTTTTTTAATTGTGGTGTGGGATTGGGGAGGGGGGCTCCTACGCCATTTTTTTTTACATTTTTGTTTTGCCAACAATGTTTTTCGTTATTCAGCTGTCAGCGATGACTTGCCCATTGTTAAGGACATGGCGGCCGGCTTCCTGGCCCACTCCTTAACCAGCTGTTCGCTGGTTAAGGATGCTGAAGGCTTGCTCCTTACCACTGCAGCAACTAAATATAACTTACACACTAGGCTAAACATTAGAAAACAATGCTAAAACTATACTGTTTTTGTCCAGCATTTATACAGCAGTTTTAGCATCTTAATGTGCATGAGGCCTTAAACTCTAAAAGCTAACAACAACATAAAAAGCCACCCACAACGCTGCCCCAAGCTATATCACTAACCTCATTCAAAATGTCCTCATCATTCTTCCAATAACCCCCTGCTCTCAAGCTCCCCTGCCATCTCCTCTCATGCTAGCCTTCAAGAAATCTCCAGTGCCTCCCCCATCCTCTAAAATGTACTACCACATGTAGTCTGGCTATCTTCTACTCTGTCCCTGAAAACTTAACTTATTAGGGAAGCACATTCCACTTCTACTTTCTCTATCAGCTCATCCCTCACAGTTACCACCTTTTGTATCACTGTCCTTCCTTTTTCGACTGTAAGCTCTTATGAACAGGCACCTCCTAATCCTATTGTACTGAATTGTATTGTAACTGTCTACATTTATTTTGTAAGTGTTGTACAAACTGTTGGTGTTATATAATTACTGTATAATAATATTATAATAAATATATTTTAAGGATAATCCATAAACATCAAAGCTAAAATCAGAATTCACAAATAGGCACAGAACTATCGCTTTAAAAAAAATAACATGGAGTTATTTTTTAATCCCCTGCAGAAAAAGTACACTCATTCCCATAGGTGGCCAGTAGGAGTGTACCTCCTGAATCTTGTGCTTTCTTTCTCTCTTCCTACATCAAACGTTCAAGACAAGTTTGAATTAGATTGACGACTGTGAGAAACTTTGATCACATAAAAGTTGTAAAGTTCCCATTTACTGAGCATGAATACAACAATGAACTTGTGCACAATACAGGTGACTGTTGAGAAGCCATAGCAACCGAGAGATCATTACTGCAGTTGATTCAATGTATCCATATATCTGAATGCAATGCGACTCCTAAAGTATAACTTCATACATTACAGTGTCATGAGCCCACTCTATCTTCAGCGTTATATACTCCTCCACTGTACCACTTAACCTAGATAAAATTGAAGTTTATAAAAGAGCTGCTGCCAGTTTTCAGAGGTGAGCCTCTGATTATGGCAAGTGTTTCTTGTTGCATGATGCATTGTGCTACATATTGGGCATAAAATAAAGCCTATGGACCAATGCTGGCCCAAATGGAATTAACTAAGGCCTACTGGGTATCTGTTGATGCCATGGGTTACTGCTTATATTTCTTTCTCATGCATATGCATATTTTCTAAAAATCTAAAAAAAAAAAAAAAGTTTTTTTTACATTTGAATAGGCCTGCTTAACCACTTCAGCCCTGGAATGATTTACCCCCTTCCTGCCTGGGCCATTTTTTGCGATACAGCAGTGTGTTGCTTTATCTGTTTCTTCATCAGTTTAGGCCGATATGTATTTTTTTTGGTAAAAAAAAGAAATAAATAATCACAATAAGCTTATATTGATTGGTTTGCGCAAAAGTTATAGCGTCTACAAAATAGGGAATAGATTTATGGCATTTTTATATTACTATTAATGGCGGCGATCAGGATTTTTTTCAGGACTGCGACATTGTGGCGGACAGATCGGACACTTTTTTGGGACCGTTGACATTTATACAGCGATCAGTGCTAAAAAAAAAGCACTGATTACTGTGTAAATGTCACTGGCAGGGAAGAGGTTAACAGGGGGCGATAAAGGGGCTAAATGAGTTCCCTAGGTGTGTTTCTAACTGTGAGGGGATGGGGTTGACTAGAGAAGGAGCCAGATTGTTGTTCCTACTTAGTAGGAACAGACGATCTGTCTCTCCTGCCCTGTCAGAACAGGGATTTGTGTGTTTACACACACAAATCCCTGTTCTGGCTCTTGTGCCAGTGATTGCGGGTGGCCAGCGGCGACATCGATTGCGCCCACTGGCCACACGCATCAGGTCCCCCGCTGTGCAGCGTGTGCACATGCCTGCTATGGCTTTTAAAGGAGCTGGCGTAAGGGTATGGTGGTTTTCACAGCGGTGCTATTCTGCCAACGTATATCGGCGTGAGCTGGTCAGCAAGTGATTAATAATGTTTATGTAGAAAAAGTGAATATGCGGGAATGTATTATAAATGTGCTGCACTGCAATGCAAAGGTATGAAAATATTAATTGAAATAAATATTCTGTACAGTTTACCTGTGTTTTGCTGCAAAAACACACAAGGGTTACCAAGGCCTAAAAACATCTGCATATGTTATGCAATCAATGAAAAATGCAGTAAAATTAATTTTGAAACAACAGCTACCATGAAATGGTATGGGTTATGTGAGCTCATCACCTTTTACTGTTCAAGTACACTAGTCTGCCCAATATACAGATATAAAAAATTTAAACATAACATTGCTGCCCTTGTGCTGTTTTCAATTCCTGAATCAGTGTAGCTAGTTGTTACAATGTAAGTGTGAAAAGATGGTATTGTTGTATGTATTATAAGATATAAAAATCCTGCTTTCTGCAAGAGAAAAGTCCTACAAAGCTAGAAATATCTACAAAATCAATAAAGGACATATTTTTAAGAAAACAAATACTAAAAAATGTTCAGGATATCATTGCTGACCTCCTTCTTAAAATGCTTGCTGTTTGGCTGTCATGCTGATCCAATTGCTTTAGTACTTTAAAGTGGTTGTAAACCCTTATGTTTAACCAGTGAAGTAACTGGTCTCAGGTAATACACTGGTCTCAGGTAATACATAGAGATTAAACAAATCCTCCTATATAGGTTGTATTTATTTATCTGCAGCCATTTCTCCTGTAGAGCCTTCTAAAACACACAGATCAAAGAATTTCTCTCTGCAGCAGAAAGCAGGGGGTTACAAACACGGCAGAGCTAGAGCTTAGAGCTGCCTATTATGATAGCAGAGTGGATGGATGGCAAGAACATACTCTTTAAAGCTTGGTAGTTTTTTAAAAAGACAAATTTCTCTTTCAGAAAATATATTCTGATGAGTGTAAAGCCAAATTATTACCTGTATCCTGCATAGCGATCAGGAAGGGACTTGTCAGTATTCCACTTGCAATGTTTTGCTCACGCACTGAAATCAGCAGGTCACGTATAGACAGAACTTTCTGTTTTGCTGGCAGATCAGATTTTGCTCTTGCTAAAGGCCAAAGGAGACACAGCTCTGCCGATCCAGGCTTTTAGCAGTGCATGCAGCGTGTAGGACTGAATTACGTTTCTCAGCTTGACGATTCCTGCTCGCATACCATGACTATATTATAGATGCCAATATAAAACTGGAAATCCTTGAAACAAGAAAAATGCAGTAAGAAATAGGTGCAGGAAAAAAACAATTTATTCCTTTAATTTGCTTTTTGTTTTTTAACCCATTGTTTAGAAGAAAAACATTTTGCAAAAATGTTTCAACCCTTGGCAGGGAATTAAACCTCCTGGGCCTGTGTGATGTCCCATAGATCAGGATGGGCCATGTCATTGGGAAAGGCCCTTTCAAGTCTATGGGAAGGTACTGACCAGGGCATTTTTTGCGATACTGCACTGCATTACTTTAACTGACAATTGCGTGGTTGTGCGATGATGTACCCAAATAAAATGGATGCCATCCCCCCCCCCCAAATAGAGCTTTCTTTTGGTGGCATTAAATCCCCTCTGCGGTTTTTATTTTTTGCGCTATAAACAAAAAAAAGTGTAAATTTGGGAAAAAAATTATATTTTTTACTTTCTGCTATAAAAAACAGCCAATAAAAAATTGAAATATCTAATTTCTTCATCAATTTAGGCCAGTATGTATTCAGCTAAATGTTTTTAGTAAAAAAATCCCAAATCGTATATTGATTGGTTTCCGCAAAAATTATCGCATCTACAAACTATGGGATATTTTTATGGTTTTATATTTCATTTTTTTTTTTACTAGTAATGGTAGAGATCAGCGATTTTTAGTGGGACTGCAACATTGGTTTCAGAATTTGACCAACCAAGCCTTAAAATGTAATCTCCTGTTACAACAAAAAATTATTTTTTTAGCTGGGAATCTTCTTTTCTTTCTAGGAATTTTCTTTTATTGTGTTAATGAGTATTTGTTTTTAGATTATATTTCTCACACGATTCTCCCATCATCGATTAGAAAATCATTTGTTTCCAAAAAAAATTCCAACATGCTCGATCACTCATATTCGATAGCAGCATGAAAATCAGCCCAGTAATGGTGCGAAATTAGAACGAAAATTCTTAGATAAGATTTTCAAAAGAGAATTCTTTCGGAATTCAACCCATGTATGGCTGGCCCAATTCAGAGCTTCTTTCTTCACGATCAGGCTAGAGAAGTCCACAAACACCTTATCACAAAGGGTTGTACGTGTGAATCATGTTTGACATTAAACAGCCACATTGTGCAAACATTTTGTAACCAATGTGCCTCTTTACAACTGTATTGTGATGCTCTGATTATGTATGAAATGATTGATTTCTAGTCACAAACATCAGATTCAGGTTAAGTATACTAGAAGTCGATGTTATAGATGTTGAAGATAATGAGGTCAAAATTCTAAGCTTCTGTGCAGTGGGGTGGAATATCAAACTTCAACTTTTTTACTCTAATACCCACATTTTTTTTATTACTTTGCACCATAATTAAACATTGTACACCCTCTATGTGCTTCAGCCAGATGTAACACACACTTTGTTGAAAAATCAAAACATGTTGGAATAAATTTGCTACCCTAAATAATGCAAGTCCAATCAAATGTTATCAATAGAACTTAACATACAAATTGTTTTGTCAGTTTCTTCACAGGCTTTTGAAATATCTAATGGCTCTAATGGACATATCCAAAGTTTGCTTGGAGTCTTATGGTTCAGTCTATATTGTTAGCGAAGGCAGGTTTCCATGGCCACAGCATTACTTGTTTTGACAAAATCTGAGCATTCTTGCTTTGGTACATTAGAAAATGCATATGTTGATTATTTTACTTCCCCGGCTTAGAACATCAAATTAGATGGAAAAGTTCATGAAGGTAGACTAACCCCTTTAAAAACAGACCTTTTTTAAAATATTGTAATGTTAAAAGTACATCATCATAGTAAATTAAGCCAAATGTCTATGTAGCATTCACACGTATAACGATGAGATGTGTGCTAAAAAAAAAGTAAGTTTAGTCTGTGAGTCAGTGTGCAGCAATGGCTTATGTGAGAGTTGGTGGATCCCTACTGCAAACAATATTTTAGGCCTCATTCACACAGGTGTACTAATCTGTAAACTTGTGCAAAGGGCTGTCTTTATTAACATCTGATCCACTGTCTGCATCAGTCCTGCACTAATGTACACTTGGGGATGTGTTCGGAGATCCATGCAGGTCTGTGCAGCTGTCCACTAGAGATGGGCCGAATGACCCCCTATGCGGCAGAACTTTTCAACATTGCAAAAGTTCAGAACCGAATAATGAACCCCATTGAAGTCTATAGGACCCGGACTGGAAAAATAAAAAAATGCCCATTTTGAAGGCTTATACACAAGTAATTTGGCATACAATGGTTATGGGGGTGTGAGTACTGCCCTGGGGTACATGTATCAATGAAAAAAGTTTGCAAAAAAATTCATTTTTAAACAAGCAGTGATTTACTGAAGCTTTAAGTGAAACCATCAAAATTAGAAAGAACAATAAAAATTAAAAATTACTTTAAATATAGTGCCCAAATGGTCCCCTTAGTCTGCATGTAAAGTGGCACATCTATACCATGTATAGAACGGGCTGCAGCAATAATGACCTTTGTAAAGCGAAAAAAGGACATTTTTCATTCAAGCTTTCTTTATAAGAATTATTATTTAGTGCACCCGGAATACGATTTTTGGGATAAAGTCAAGCGCCTCTGTACAGACTTTGGATAGAAGTAACAGAAAAATTGGGCTTTGGGTGTTGGTGGTGCCTTCACACCGTAACCCTATAGAGGTACTCTTAATAAAAGCAAGAATTGGCCTTGCTGTCAAAAATTGCAATAATATGCACTTGTCAAATAGGTGCTGAAAAAATGGTCCTTGGATGTTAATTGTGCCCATGAAACCTACACTAAAAAAAATCTTCCAGATGAAATCAACACCCACAAAGCTAGGCAGCCTGGACAGTCTTTCAGAGATTTAAGATCCAGAATGTACCTAATCAGCGACATTGGCATCAGGGGCTTGATAGCTGCTAATCCAGGACTAATTCATTTTGATAAATGCCAGCCGGTCCATGGAGTATATGGACAGCACTGAATGCCATTTGGAAAGCACACTGGATGCAGGGAAGCTCAGCAGCTCTATTGCATACTGGGAAAGTTCTGGCCAGTGATCTATTCTCATGACCCAGCAACCCAGTGGAGCATCAACTGGAAACTCTCCATATCTGTTTTTATCCCTAGATAATCTTCCACCATATGATGAAGACACTGCTGATGGGATGTGGAAGCTGACAGCCCTGGGAGCCAAGGACTAAAAAAAAAATTTGAAAAGCATCGTTGAGGGTTCTGGGAGTTGGAAAACCATCTGTTAAGGGTTGACATATGTCTTGCTCTGCTTCAAAACCTCCAAAGCTCCTTCTCCTCTCTCTCTGCTTGTGTGTTCTGTGGTATAAGAAGAATGGTGTCTGCATAAAGTGGGCATTGAGAGTATAGAAAGTCCTCCTCTTCCTCCCGCTGCTCTGCCTCGAGTGCCCTGTCCATAATGCCACGCAGAGTCTGTTCCAGCAGGAATAAAACAGGGATTCTGTCACTGATGCATACATCATTGCCATAGCTCACCATCCTTGTTTCCTCCTCAAATGGTGACAGTACAGTGCATGCATCCTTTATCAGCAGCCATTGGCATAGGGGAAAAAAGCAGAGCCAGCCTGAGCCTGTCATTGTGCCACACAGGTACTCATTGACAACCCTCTGCTGCATGTGCAGCCACTGCAGCATTGCCAAAGTCGAGTTTTAACTGGTGAGCATGTCGCAAATCAGGCGGTTTATGGGTAGATGAAATTCCCACTGAATTTCAGCCAGCCGAGCACCTCCTGAAGTGGCTACAGACTCTTCTGGCCTGCTTCAGCAGATCTTCCAACCCTAGGTAGCTATTTAAAAAAACTCTGCACCGCCAAATTGAGGACATGTGCCAGGCATGGCACATGTGTCACCTTTCCCTGTCTAAGGGCGGACAGGATGTTTTTTGCCATTATCGCACACCCCCATTTCTGTCTCCAGTTGGTGTGGCATGAACCACCTCTGGGCCTGCCTCTGCAGAGCTGCCAGAATCTCTGCTCTAGTGTGGCTCCTGTCCCCTAGACAGACCAGCTGAAGCACTGCATGGCACCTTTCAGCCTGACTCATTGAATTGCCCCTTAAACGCTTAGGGTACTTGTGGTTCATGGGACAATTCTGCAGAGGAGGGCATAGAGGAGGGAAGAGGAGGAGGAGGGGGTGGAGGAGCTGACAAATCTCACATCATCACCACTAGCTGTATGGAGATGTGGCAGCACAGCAAGCTGCATTACTGAGCCCTGTCCTGCATCCTTCTAAGCTGCAAGCAGAGTTACCCAGTGTGCTGTGAACAAAATATATTGTCCCTGACCATGCTTGCTGGACCACGTGTCAGCAGAAACTTGCGACTGACTGCCTTGCCCAACGATGCTACAACATTGCCTTCCCCGTAATGGTAGAGAGCTGGAATAGCCATTAAAGGACAACAAGGAGAGTGACCAGCCAGTAATGGTCCCTCTCCTTGATCCAAAGAATACGAGGATTCTTCCGCAGGCTTTGCAGGATCAGGAAGGCCATGCAGCGTAGGTTAGCTGAGGCATTCAGTCCGGAGTCCTTTGGGTCACTAAGGACAACATGATCCGGAGCCACCTCCTCCCAGCCACGTAGAAGTCCACGGGTATCTGGGGACTTTAAATCATCCCTACAAGACTGCTGCTGCTGATGCTGAGTGCCAGGCTCCACCTCCATGCTGACACAATCATCCTCCTCCTCCTTCTCCTCCTCCTCCTCTTCCTGTGTGATGGTGGGACAGCAGGAACACTGTCTGGATAAAGGGGGCCTTGAGAGGCAAGGAAGTCCTCCTCTTCCTGCCTCTGTTCTGCCTCAAGTGCCCTGTCCATTATTCCATGCAGCGTATGCTCCAACAGGTGGACAAGAGGTACAGTGTCACTGATGCATGCACTGTCACTGCTCACCATCCTTGTGGCCTCCTCAAACGGTGACAGGACAGTGCATGCATCCCTGATCATGTCCCACTGGTGTGGTGAGAAAAAACCAAGCTCCCCTGACCCTGTCCTGGTGCTGTAGTCACACAGGTACTCATTGATGTCCCTCTGCTGCGCGTGCAGCCGCTGCAGCATGGCCAACATTTAGTTCCACCTGGTGGGCATGTCACATATAAGGCGGTTCTTGGGCAGGTTCAACTCCTTTTGAAGCTCAGCCAGCCAAGCACTGGCATTAAATGATCGGCAGAAATGCACACAGACTTTCCTGGCCTGCTTCAGGACATCCTGTAAGCCCGGGTACCTGCCCAAGAACCGCTGCACCACCAGGTTAAGGACATGAGCCACACAGGGCACATGGGTCAGTTGTCCCTGTCGGAGGGCGGAGAGGAGGTTGGTGCCATTGTCGCAAACCACCATTCCTCGCTTAAGCTGGCATGGCGTCAACCACCTCTCGGCCTGCCCCTGCAGAGCTGACAAATAATCTGCCCCAGTGTGGCCCCTGTCCCCCAAACTAACCAACGCAAGCACAGCATGGCATAGTTTTGCCTGCGTACTTGCGTAGCCACTTGAACACCTACGGAGCACCGCTGGTTCCAAGGACAGAGCACTGGAAGAGGCCATGGAGGAAGAAGAAGAGGAGGGGGTGGAGGAGAGAGGTGTGTCACAACCAGTAGTAGCATTTTGTAGGCGTGGTGGCAGAACAACCTCCAACACTACTGCACCTTGTCCTGCATCCTTCCCAGCTGCCAGAAGAGTGACCCAATGGGCTGTGAAAGACAGGTAATGTCCCTGTCCATGCCTGCTGGATCATGAGTCAGCGGTAACATGCACCGTACTGCTGACCGCCCTGCCCAGCGAGGCAAGGACATTTCCTTCCACATGCCGGTAGAGAGTCGGAATCGCCTTCCGTGAGAAAAAGTGGCGTTTGGAGACCTGCCACTGAGGAACCGCACATTGCACAAACTCACGGAAGGGGGTAGAGTCTACCAACTGAAAAGGCAGCAGTTGAAATGCTAGCAATTTAGCCAAGCTAGCATTCAACCACTGGGCATGTGGATGGCTGGGAGTAAACTTCTTTCTACAGTCCAGCAGGTGGGGCAGGGAAATTTGTCTGCTACAATCGGATGTGGGTGTACTGCTAGCAGAGTACCCGCAAGCACTTGGCTGTGACACACCTAATTCTACACCTTCATTCCTCTCAGTGCAGGTTTCAGAGAGGACTGAAGGTCTAGTGGGGTTGGAGATCCCAGCTGATGAGGAGCAAAGAGAGGTCCGCTTTGTTCTTTGGTGCGAGTCTTTGAGGTACACTTGCCAACGAGCTGCATGGCAGGTCAATATATGTCTGGTCAAGCATGTGGTGCTCAAGAGGCTGATGTTTTGGCCACGTGAGATACGCTTGAGACATATGTTGCAAATAGCAGCGGTGCGATCTGATGCACTCATCTCAAAAAAGGCCCACACCAAAGAATTTTTAGATTAACGAGCAGAGGGGGGTGCCCTGCACAGGCGGAGCTCTGCCGTGTGATTCAGTTAGTGTGCTGCCCCTAAGCTGGCCCCCGGAGGGCATCCTGCCTCGTTGGAGATGTGCCTCCTCCTCCTCCTCTCTCCTACCAGGCACCCACGTGGAGTCAGTGACCTCATCATCCCCTCCCTCTTCATCACTGGAGCAAACCTGGCAGTATGCTGCAGCTTGTGGAACATGGCTGCCAGATTGCTGTCCTTCTTGAGCATCCCCTCTGTCTGTGCTCATGCTACTGCTTTCCTCTAGCTGAGTATCATCATCAGAGCCTACAAAACACTGGGCATCCTCCTGAAGCATGTACCCAACATTGTGCTCAAACAGTTCAGGGGACTCCTCAGGAGGACATGGTGGGTCTAGGGAATGAGTGACTGATGATGACATTGAGATGAGGGAAGAGGATGCATTGGCAGCTGCTTTGCTAGTACCCTGAGCCTGGGTGAGAGAGGATGGGGAGGATGAAGAGGGCTTGGTCATCCACTCTACCAAGTTTTCAGCATGATTCGCCTCAACACGTCCAGATGCCGAAAATAAGGACAAGCGTGTCCCATGGCCACATGCTGATGACGATGCACCGCGTCCACAACCAGCAATGTTGCCTCTAGACACAGAGCCTGCTTACCCTCTTTTATTGGCTCGTGACTGTCTGCCTCTCCTTGTTGGCCTTCCAGACATGGTAATGGCCTGCAGGGAGATGGGGAAACCATCAATTGGGTAGTGTATATTATGCTGGAGGCACACAACACCCACTAACTCCTGCAGATGCCTGTATGATAGAACACCAGCAATAAAGGGTAGATACAGGTGTATACTGGGCTGGAGGCACACAACACCCACTGACTACTGCAGGTGCCTATATGAGAGAACACCAGCAATAAAGGGTAGATACATGTGTATACTGTGCTGTGCTGGAGGCACACAACACCCACTAACTCCTGCAGATGGCTCTATTTGAGAACAGCGATAAAGGGTAGATACAGGTGTATACTGCGCTGGAGGCACACAACACCAACTAACTTCTGCAGATGGCTGTATTAGAGAACACCAGCAATAAAGGGTAGATACAGGTGTATACTGTGCTGTGCTGGAGGCACACAACACCCACTAAGTCCTGCAGATGGCTCTATTAGAGAACAGCAATAAAGGGTAGATACAGGTGTATACTGTGCTGGAGGCACACAACACTCACTAACTCCTGCAGATGGTTGTATTAGAGAACACCAGCAATAAAGGGTAGATACAGGTGTATACTGCACTGGAAGCACACAACACGCACTAACTCCTGCAGATGGCTCAATTATAGAACAGCAATATAGGTAGATACAGCTGTATATTGCGCTGTAGGCACACAACACCCACTAACTCCTGCAGATGGCTCAATTAGAGAACAGCAATATAGGTAGATACAGGTGTATACTGCGCTGGAGGCACACAACACCCACTAACTCCTGCAGACGGCGGAACACTACACAAGGCCACCGTGCTGGCGGCCTTATATAGTGTGGGGCGTGTACTAAACAGCCTGAGCTATAATTGGCCACAGGCATCCTGCCTGTGGCCAATCATGGCTCTCCTCACTGCCGGCGCTGTGATTGGCCAAGCATGTGGGGTCACAGTGCATGCTTGGCCAATCATGAGCCAGCAATGCACTGCGATGGCGCAGTGCATTGTGGGCCGTGAGCGCCACACGAATTTGCCGCTAAAGGCCCACAGAGTTCTGGCTTCGCCGAACGGGGGAACAGCCGGTGTTCGAGTCGAACATGTGTTCGACTTGAACACCAAGCTCATCCCTACTGTCCGCCTATCATTGATTTGAACAGGATGTCTGCATAGAAAACCAGTGCATCCTACATGGATAAAGATGGCTCCTTGTGCGGATTGGTACTCATTATCTTACAGAAGCAACATAGAGAGATGGGTCCAGTCTTCGCAGGGGCAGAGTTGCCATTGCATGAAATTAACCTGTAAACTAAACCTTATCAATGTAAAACTGGACTGCACCTTAGTACTGACTCGCAGGGCTCCCAAGGTGCTTTGAAAGATGTTTAAAGGCATTGCTACTTTAACTACTTGTCTACTGGACATTTTTTCATTTTTCACACATATTCAAATCTGTATTTTTTGTTAGAAAAGTACTTTAAATCCCCAGACAGTTATATTTGTAATTATTATTAATTATTATTTTATAATTATACTGAAAGCCAAGGCCATGTAGAATAACATACTGGCAGTTACAATTTTCTTATGCTTAGCACAATTTTCCTGCAACTGTTTATCACAATAACATTTTTAGGGAAACCACACAATAAAAAGTGTAAAATAACCCGTTTGACAGAGTAAAAACTATGAGGCTACATCAAGTAAATAGAAACCAAACTTGTCAAGCCCTAACATATTGGTCACCTGTGAAATGGCTTAAAAACTACAGTGCCCAAAATTGTCCATAGGTAACACATTAACCAACTCCCGCCCACTGTATAGGGAAATGTCAGCGGCAGGGTGGTTCTATTGTTCAGGGACGACGTCATAGGACTTTGTCCCACTCTCTGTGCATATCGCATCCTGATCTCGGTAAAGAGCCAATGTGTCAGCTAATCAGCGCCCATCAGTGATGCCAGTTTAGACCCATTAGTGATGCCAGTGAGTGCCCAGCAGTGCCATCTATCAGTGCTGCATATCAGTGTCCATCAGTGCCACGTCATCAGTGCCCTTCAGTGCTGCCTATTAGTGCCCATCAGTGCAGCCTCATCAGAGCACATCATTAAGGGGAAAAATTACTTGTTTACAAAATTTTCGAATAGAAACTAATTAAAAAAAAAAAAAAGTTCAGGCTTTTTTTATTTTTATTTTTATTTTTTTTAGCAAAAAATAAAAAACCCCAGTGGTGATACCCTCAAAATAAATCTCTATCTGTCTCAAAAAAATGATAAAAATTTAATTTGGGTACAGCATTGCATGACCATGCAATTGTCATTGAATGTGCGACAGCGCAGGATGGGGTATCTACACATCTAGCGAAGTCCACCCTTCAACTACCAATTAGCCTTACCCAACCTGCAGCTTTATTACCGGGCTGCCTTCTTTGGCCTCATGGGAGGCTGCAATTAATGTGTTGTTGCCTATGTACTGTATAAGCTAACCTTCTGTATATCAGCAGGAACTGTCATAAAAAATATGGAACCCTTGGCTAGGGCTGCTGTTAAAAATCACAGGGCACCGTACAGCCTACCTGACAGGGACCCCCCACCTGACAGGGCCTGGGGTCTAAGCGTGACCACCACTCTCTCCCCCTAGCCCACAGGCAGCAAACAGAGAAAAAGGAGGCAGCATGCACTGTGTAAGGATGTGGCAAAACTGCACTAACAGTGGGAGGGCAGGTAACAGGTGTATGCATATCATTTACAAAATGCAGCTGTCAAGAATATGTAATGTACAGAGTGCAGGGGTCAGGACTATGTAACTTACATTGTAGTTTCAGTAGTATGTACTATAAAGTTTGCAGAAATCAGGGGTGTGTATATAGTGTAGGGGTCAGGAGTGGGTAATGCATCGAAAGCAGGAGTCTGGGATATGTAATGTACAGAATGCAGTTGTTAGGAAGGGGTAATGGCAGTTTAGAGAGTTAACCTTGATTTTTGGCCCCAGAATTATTCCTCTTACTCCAATATTCACAGCAATAGCTCTCAAATATGGTGCAATTACATATATATGTTGTACCCAAAATGCACATATGTATTCACATGTATGTGCAGGATGAGGAGATGCTTTTACTTAAATTCATTTAATTTATTTTATTAAAAAATTTATTTTCTCAAGTTGTCTTCCAGGACGGCACCCTGAGAGATGACTGGTCCCACCTGACAGGAAACACAATCAACAAAGAGGTTAAAACCCCCACCCCTCTCTATGCTCCTCAGTTCTTGATTGTGTTTCCCCACAGTGAATATTGTTTGTCTTTTTCTTATAGACCCAAAGCCGTGGGCTGGTGCCTGGGAGCCGGACCGCAGGCTCTTTGGGTCCGGTAGGGCTTGCCCTTCCTGTGGGGGTCTCTTTCTCGGGGGGGCCAGCAGTTTTGGGAAGAGGCCCCCTGAGAGCTGAAGGACCCTGGGTACAGTGGGGTACCCAGAACTTCAGGGATCATTTTCCTGTTCCTCCCTCCCTTTCCTGGCATGAGAGAATTCAGCGGCATCTTGCTAGTGACAGGAAGTGGAATGGCTTGGCTTCCTCCCTAGCGTCGGAAATGATGTTTCCTTGCTTCCCCGGGTCACTTCTGGTCCGGGGCTTCAGAAAAATGGCAATGGTGTTCTGAGCTGGGAGCGGAGGTCTGACCAACGGTGGAGCAGGCGTCCAAAGCCTTCTCTTACTGGATCATCAGCACCAGTCTCAGCAAGGAGTGCAGCACTGGCAGTGGTGACAAGATGGGAGGAGAGGAGAGGCCCTCAGCGGTCACAACATTAGAGGAGACCACAGGGGGTGAGTTGGCCTAAGCTGGTAGGGGTAATGATGGGGGAGGGGGACCCCGACTTACTCCTGTGGGACATAGCAAGGGGAGTATTGCTTTCTAACTTGCATATGTGTCTCTTTTAGGGGAGGACAGTACTGCCCAGGTGGTCGCCAGCCATCCTAAAGTCCCTCCCCACTCTAAGAGATGCGGATACTGTAATGATAAATTACCTCAGGATCACACTAAACCTTTGTTATATGTGTATCCACAAGCTAGTGGGGAAAGAAAGCTCTCAGGTTATGAAAAGACTTTCTCTCCATTCAGTGAGAGATGTTCACGACCCTTAAAGCTTTCCAAGAAACCCTTAAAGCTAGGGACCCTGAACCTCACACTAGCAGTGAGGGTTCTTCCTACAGGAGGGTCCCTCCTCTAACCAGATCAGAGGGTAGCAGAGATAGGAGTCCGGAACCCCTAAAACTTCTGCCCTCTCAGGTTTCTGAGGCGGAGGAGGCTGAATCCCCCGATCAGAGCAGTTCTGATGAGGGCATTGAGGACAGTCCGGAGGAGGAGGACTCCAGACCAGGCAGACATATCTTTGCCACTGATGATATGGAGGGCCTTCTTTGGTGCAGTTTATGCATCAGAAGAGATTCAGGAACCCGCAACACAGGTGTACACACAAGATAGGATGTAAAGAGGCTTGCTTAAGCCCCAATCCATCAGGCCCTTAAGCATATCATCCTGAGTGAGTGGAAGGAGCCTTAAAGAAAACTTTTGAAGTTTAAAACGTGGAAACGTAGGTGCCCCTTCAAGGAAGAGGAATAAAGATTCTTGAAGACACCTAGATTAGATACTTCCCTGGTTCAGGTGTCCAAGCAATCCAACCTCTCATTTGAGGATTCAGGTAACATCAGGGACCAGATGGATCGACAAGCCAAAACCCTCTTGCGCAGGGCCTGGCAGGCCAGTGCAGCGGCTATGAGCCCTGCCTTGGCTTTAGCTTGTGTGGCAAGGAACGCAGATATGTGGGTCACCAAACTAATGGATCATGTGTGAACCTCTAAGTCTAAACAAGTCTTGGACTCTTTAGAGGTAATTGGTAGGGCAGTAGCCTACCTGGCAGATCCGACAGTCGAGATGGTACATACAACCGCCAAGACTGGTGCCTTTTTGAATTCCGCAGGGAGAGCCTTGTGGCTGAAGACCTGGGATGGGGACAGCACTTCTAAGACTTTGAGAGTTTTCTGCTCTTCGGCACTGGGTTGGATCAGGCCCTTTCTAGGTCTACAGAGAAAGGCAAGAAATTTCCCATTAAACCTAAGAAGGACAGACATTATTTTGAGACCCCCATGCTAAAAACCAGTTTAGAGATAAAAAGGAAGGTACCGTTAATAGGCGTTATGGAGGCAAGCAGAAGGGGAGTCTTCTGTTCCCCAGTCAGAAGTCTGCCGACAGATATACCAAGTGACGTAAGAGTAGAGAGAAGACTTTCCCACTTTCTCTCTCAGTGGGAAATAATTACTCAGAGTCCCCACATCCTTCAGATTGTAAGAGAGGGCTACAGATTGGAGTTTCTCTCCTCACCTCACCCAAGTTTCCTTTTTAACCCACTTACCCAGTGACCCTCAGAAAGCAGTGGGTCTCTTACACACTGTGAAACAACTGGCAGAGCAGGGGGTCCTAGTGCCAGTACCAGCAGGACAGTGCGGGCAGAGATAATTTTCGTAGTCCCAAAGCCCTCGAGGAAAAGTACCATCTAATAATAATAATTCTAAGGAAGTTAAATACGTTCCTACGGTACACAAGGTTCCGCATAGAAAGCGTCTATAGTCTCAGAAGGCACCTTCTGAAGGACGCATTTATGATAACGACAGGCTTGAAGGATGCCTATCTTCCCGCCCCTATTTTTTCAGAACAGCAGGCCTCATTAGGGTTTGTGATCCCCTCAGAGCAAGGAGTGCAGCACTGGCAGTTTTCTGCCCTACCATTTGGACTGGCAGTCAGTCTGAGAGTATTTACAAAGATCCTGGCAGGGGTGGTTGCATGCCTTCATTTTGAAGGAGTAACGCTAATCCCCTATCTCAATGACATGCTGGTTTACAACCAGAAACAAGAGCGCCTTCTCTCCGATCTGGCCAAGGTAGTGAGTACCTTGGAGTCCCTGGGGTGGATCATAAGCCAGGAGAAATCCTTGCTGGTACCTGCCCAGACCAAGATCTATCTAGGGCTCCTGGTGGATTCAACAGCACAAAAGCTTGTTTTTCCCCAGGGGAAGTTAGAGGGCCTTATTGTAGTAGTAGCGTCCCTTCTAGATGTAGAAGAGGTCTCTTACAGAGGGATCATGAGTTTTCTCAGGCTGATGACATCCTTTATTCCAGCAAGGTTCCCATTCCAGCAAGGGTAAAGGAGTCTCTACAGTGGTCGCTCAATCCTCAGAGGTTGCGGGAGGGCCATCCTTGGGCCAAACTTTAACCCCTCAGGGTAACAACGGATGCAAGCGCCTAGGGTTGGGGGGCCCACTAAGAGGAACTTCGAGCCCAGGGCGTCTAAAACCAGAGTCAGAGGAGCGCTTCCTCCAACTTCCAGGACTCTTGGTGGTAAGAGAGGCCTAAGGGCCTTCGAGGAAATAATCAGGGGCTGAGAGGTCCAGATCCTTTCCAATAACGCAACCGCGGCAGCATTCCTGAATCATCAGGGAGGCACCAGGTCTCATGCTCTTCTGACCCTGGCTTTGGAGCTCCTCGAGTGGGCAGAGCAGAGAATCCCCTCAGTAGTACATATGAAGGGGGCATACAATGTCGAAGTGGACTACCTCAGTCGGAAGCCGATTCACCAGGGGGAGTGGGAATTGAACCCCAAAGTATTCTCCCTTGTGTGCCGGCACTTCGGCAACCCAGAGATCAATCTCTTTGCCCACAGAAGAGTTCAGAGGGGGTAGACATGCTGGCCCAAGTTTGGGACTTCCACTTTGGCATATGCCCTTCCACCCTTAGTTTTGCTCCCAAGGATACTGCAGAAGCTAAGTATGTCAGAAGGCAGACCATGGTGCCCCAAGAGAATCCGGTTCCCTTCCCTGGGAAATTGGTCCATAGCTCCCCCTCAGCGTTTTTCAGACCAGCAGGACCTTCTCCTTCAAGACCCAGTCTGCCATCCAGATCCTGACTTCTTCAGGCTGATGGCTTGGCTCTTAAAAGGCAGAGCCTGCGAAAAAGGGAGTGTGCTGAGAGAGTAGGCGATACCCTTCCCACCAGGTGTATTTACGTAAAAATCTGGGGAGTTTTCTCACACTGGTGCCAGTAGAAGGGGACTTCCCAACAGGAGATCCCTGTCATCCTGGATTTTGGCAACCAAGACCCTTAGAGTTTAGGTCACAGCCTTGTCCTGTATTTTTAGACAGGAGGTTGGCTCTGGACCCCCAAATTAAAAGGTTCTCATCAGCCAGAGATAGACTGTCCCCAGTGCAGATGAGCAAGTTTCCGCCCTGGGACCTTACGTTAGTCTTGGAAGCCCTAACCAGGACACCGTTTGAGCCGTTAGCTCTTATGCCTCATAAGTTGCTTACCCTAAAGACAGCCTTTCTGCTGGTGGTTACAACAGCCAGGAGGATAAACGACATTCAGGCTCTGTCAATAAGAGTCCTTTTTTGTATTATTTGCTGACAGGGTTGTACTCAGGCAGGACCTCCTGTATCTCCCGAAGTTCCACAGAACTCAAGAGATTGTCCTTCCTTCATTTTTCACCAATCCTCAGAACGAGAGAGAATGTTCCTTTCATTACTTAGATGTCAGACGTTGTCTGTTGGCTTATTTAGCTAAAGTAAAAGAGTTTAGAAGGTCCAGCCATTTATTAGTTAATTTTTCTGGCCAGAAGAAGGGTCAGCAAGCGTCTAAAGCATCCATAGCAAGATGGATTAAGCAGACTTTCTTTAGCCTGGTTTAACCTTTGATCAGGCTGGTAGGGCAGCCCGAACTACCTTAAAGCACATTCTCCTCGGTCTCTGGCTACCTCATGGGCACAAAGGGCCGGAGCATTGGTGGAGCAAATATGCAGAGCAGCTACATGGACAAGCCAGAGCACCTTCCTGAGACACTACAGGGTGGAGTTGCTGTCACCTCAGCATCTGGTGTTTGGTAGGAAGGTCCTACAAGCTGTTGTCCCACCCTAAGGTAGGCCTGAGCTACTTGCTGTTCTCTCAGAGTGCCCTCCTGGAAGACGTCTTGAGAAAATGACCAGTTACACTTACCAGTAATGGTGTTTCTGGGAAGTTTTCCAGGATAGCAGGCCTACCTCCTGCCTGCTCTTTTGGTATGTTGGTTTTGAATGGAGTTTTGAGGTGTTTTGAGGTATTTTACTCTCATGTCCTGGTGTGGGTCAATACTTTTTCACAAATGAGGAGCACGGGGGGGGGGGGGGGATTTAACCTTTTTCTTGATTGTGTTTCCTGTCAGGTGGGACCAGTCATCTCTCAGGGTGCTGTCCTGGAAGACTTCCCAGAAACACCATTACCGGTAAGTGTAACTGGTCATTTTTAAAATCAAATAGGAAATAAAACACAGAACAAAATGCAATACAGACAAGGCAATGGCAAGACATCTTCACAAATACAAAATAAACATTTGTAAACACAGCATGTACCAATAGAGAAGCACATGGAAAAGAGTGTGAAAGAAAAGACAGTCCAACTTAGCCATACAGTTAGTTAGTACAGCATCCACACCAATAAAGACTTTTAGGAAGCCACCCTTCCTTTGGTATCTTTAGTAAATTGCATAGTTACATTCAGAGAAAATTAAAAAAAAGGACCTAACCAATGAGTAGTCTGTCCAACACCAGTTCTAGCGGGCTCAAACCTGGGGTAGCCAGCCAAGGACCCCATAAGTTGTCAAAATTATGGGGGAGCCCCTATGCTGATAGATATTTTTTTTGCTCATCTAAGGGTTTCCCCCATGCATTGTATCCATTCTTTATGTCAAGTAGAGTCAGTAAACTTCCAGTTTCGAAGTATTACCCTCTGAGCTTGAAAGAGATCTGGCCACCACCTCTCTTGTGGGGACCAGTAATTGAAAATCGCCCAATATACCTAGAAGACATGGTTTGGGTTTATGTGGAATCAAGGTATTCAACAGTTCTTAAATCATTTTTAACACTTTTTGATTATTTATTTTTTCATTTAACCTTATTGCTATCACAATGCAGGTGACAGGTTCTCTATATGGGGACATCAGGGATCTACTGCCGCCCAATGCAAGCTGGGAAATTACAGCTCTGAACCTGGAAGTGACAAAATACATATTGCTTCCTGGTTCATGGCAGAGGAGGTTGGGGAACAGAGGTTCCCAACATGCTGAGGTATTTAACTACAGTTCTGGACTCCCTGGAGAAACAAGAGAGCCCAGGAGCCATAGCGGGTGGCACCTCCTGAGCACTATAAAAGTGACTGGGCAGCTCCTCAGCCACCTGGATCACTTTTGTAAAGTGGATGTAAACCCCCCCAAAAAAAATGATGTCATAATGTAGAGAATAATATTTACTATCATTTGAGCCCAGTCTTGCCACACAGAGTTACTCCATCTCTGAGCAATCATCTTTTATTGTTCAGTGAGAGAAATCTTGACAAATTCTTGAAAACTTTGTCAAAAACTCCCCCTTGCTGTGAGTGACAGGTTATTTACATATCTCGTGCAGTAGGCTGAGACAGGTACATCCTGTGTAAAAAGTTCACATTCGCCCTCCCCTCCTCCCCCCTCCAGCTCTCCCCTCCAGCTCTCCCAGGATTTGCTGCCTTTACATACACAACTGTCAGTCAGATGTACACCGCGCCTGTGCTCTCCACACCAGACAATGCCGCACGCTCCTGATGCTCCTGATACTCTGCATGGGGCATGCTTATATGTTAACTCCTACACCACAACATCCTACAGGGCTACAGTTACAACATATACATTTACAACAATGTGATGAAATAAAAAAGATGGGCCTTCGCGCTACTACGTGAAAAATGCAAATAGGGTATATAAATACCTCTTCAACTGATATATAAATAAATATAAAAACTTCTTTGTGGGGAAGAAGAAGTCACGTGGTCTGACGTAACGCGTAGGGAGTGGCCGTAGGATGCACTGGAAGTAGAGTAGGACTGGCGGAAGACGCCACGCCACTATTTTTATCTCTCTTGCTGTGTTTTCTTTTACCTTTTGGTTTTTATACCACCGTTTGTTCATCATATTTGCATCGCTGGTGCTTATAATTATATGGACTTTTTATTTATACTTATATTGATTTATTTATACGTTGGTTTGCACTTAGCAGTTTTAGGACTATTTATATATATATACGTTTTTGGCATATTTTGCGCAGGACTTTTTCTCTTTTATCACATTTACAACAATGCCGCATGCTCACGATGCTTGTGATACTCTCGATATCACAATAATACACCCTCCCCTTCCATAGTAGGACGAGCCTCGGGAGCGTGCAGAAGCTTTCGGGCACAATGTCCTGTTCATTGCGCAGGCGCCGTCTTCAAATGACTCCAAGCTATTTAGCTTCGGCTATTTTCGGCGGCTTACTTCTTCGTACTGCGCAAGCACTGCGCCTGCACAGTACAAGGGGGAGATTATCCGCCGAGGGGACTGTTTTCGGGTGACCAGGGGAGTGTTGCGGTGGGCGGAGCAGTCCTCTGATGTCACGACCCCGCCCACCGAGTGCCGGGTATGATAAACGCCCACTAATTTGGTGATATTACGGGGCAAATTACAGCTGAGGGGGTGAGTATTAAAACAAAACAATACATGCAGGAGGCATGTATATCAATATAGATATTAACTATGTTAATATGTTGCAAATGATGGTAGTGCGTTTACATCCACTTTAAATGAAGGACAACCGCCTGCATAAAAAAAAAAAAACACCTTTTGAATGTCAAGACGTTTATAAACATACCTTGCTAGACATGTGCACTTCTACTTTTGCAGTGAAATTGGGATAACACCTACTTTATATTTGTAACATGTTCCCATTGCTCAACATTTAAAAAGTATTTAAAAATAACCGCTTACCTTTTTTTACTTGTTTTTTCATTTGCTGGAAAAAAAATATCTTTTTTTAGCTCTTCCCTTCTATGTAATGCTAAGGAAGGCGCTGGGCAGTAATATTTGCCATAATTAAAAAAAAAAAAAAAAAAACGAAAGTATCCCCAAAGTGGGGTTTTTTAGCAGCGTAAATTACCTGTGGAGGCTAGTATATGTATATATGGAAATAAATACTGACATGTGGCAGGAAACTAATATTACAAATATTTATTAGTAAAAAAGAGGATTGAACAGGTGACACAGTGGTCAGGGACTGAGCTCCACTATGTGAATAAAAATATATGATATTACATGGATAAACAGAATACAATTATAATGCCTAGACCATAATACCACTGTAGATACAATAAAAATAGATAATGTGGACCCTTTACGCGTTTCGACCCTCTCGGGGGTCTTCTTCAGAAGGTTTTTATCTATTGTACAAGAGGGAAGACAAACATAAATACATATCCATACATGGTGCACTGTACTGTACTAGAAATAGTCTGCTGTAAGCAGAATATACACCAAACATTACATGGTTACATAATTAACAGTCAATTGGTATACATTGCATAATAGATACCTTTATCATTCACGTTGGAGATCCTCTTTAAAAGACAGAAATAAGCTCCGCCATTTCTCCCATATCCTTCACAGATGCGCCAAACTTGTGTAGTTAAAATTGGTCGCTATGCTCTACCGAAAAGGGAGAGCAAGGGAACGGAGTTCAAGGGATAAATAGCTTACAGGGGATCACATCACTATTGCTACCTCCAATATAAAATAGTGGAGGAGGGTATAGGTATAGGTAGACAGAAGTCGGGAGGGGGACAACCTACGATAAAAACCGTCCATTTTTTCTATTTGCCATAATTAACCCTGTCTGTCTGGGAGATCTTCAATATCGGTTGAAAATTATAACCCCAAGTCCAAAAAAGTTGGGACTTATATTTATGCACAATAGAAAATGCTGGCAAGGTAAGTATATCTAACAAAGAATAGCTAGAAGAATATTTTGCAACTAATTAGGTTAATTGGCAACAGGTCAGTAACATGACTGGATATAATAAGAGCATCTTTGAGAGTCAGAGTGACTCAGAAGTAAAGATGGGCAGAAGTTTACCAATCTGTGAAAAGCTGCGTCTAAAAATTGTCAAACAATTTCAGAATAATGTTACTCAACATAAAATTGAATTAGACATTACATATATATATATATATATATATATATATATATATATTACATATTTCATCATCTACAGTGCATAATATCACCAAAAGATTCAGAGGATCTGGAGACATTTCTGTGTGCAGGGGACAAGACCAAAACACAGTTTTGGATGCCTGTGATCTTCAGACCCTCAGATGGCACTGCATTAAAAACAGGCATTGTCTCTCCTAACAAATGGTTAAATATATGAACGTTTAGGTGGAACATTGTATATTAACAAATTTAAACAACAGCAAAAAGCCTGAAGAAGTGGAACACAAATGCATTGCTCATTTTTTTTACCTCTTCTAGACCATTTAGCTTTAATGTGAAAGTGCTGCCAGTATAAGCTCCATAGTTGGCAAATAGCAGGTGCAGGAATGGATGGATCAAGATAAAGAAATAAATTATTCTGCAAGATGAAGCAATTTGCCTCACAGAAAAGCCCCTTTGTACCCGTGCTCTGTAATGCCAGATCAATAAAACAACCGTTATACCTGACCTCACTGAATCCTTTGATCTGGCATGTGCAAGCAATACAGTGTTTCATGAAAACGGAGATCCAGCTCTAAAGACTACTCTAACAAGCAACTACTCAGTGCTACACAGTGAGAAAGGGCTGTAAAGGAGACTGGATTGTAACCCACTTCAAAACCACTCAGGAAATCTAATCTTTTTCTACTGTCCTGTGAATGCATTGCTAGACAGCTTGCAGTAAAGAAAACATTAACATTTGTTAACTTGGCTTCAGGACAATTTTTTGACATTTCAAAAGAAAATAAAGGAAATATTACTATAAAAAGCTGGATGACACTGGGAGACAAGGTGGATGACACTGGGAGCTCTCTGTACCTGGGTTGGTGTCCGTTTTATCAGTAGTTGTTCACTTGGCAGCCAAAAAGGTGGTCATAGTCTTTACATAGCGTCTCACATATGACTTGAAAGTTGGTGCAGCTGTGTAGAAAAATCATCACACCATCTATTTCCCATTTAGTTTCCACCAGCTTGACTGCCATCAGAAATAACGATGTCCCTACAATCTGATATTGTGTGACCTCATCCTTAACCACTTCAGCTCCAGAAGGTTTTACTCCCTTCATGACCAGGCCATTTTTTGCGATTTAGCACTGTGCTATTTTAACTGGTGGTCATGCAATTGCATGGTCATGCAACAATGTACCCAAACAAAATTGATATAATTTTTTCTTACACATGTAGCACCCCCGAAGGAGCGGCTGGTTTTATTGGGCTTTCCGTTACCTTCTCTTGCTCGCTCCTTGTGTCTAGGGGTTCCCGTGGTAGATGGCCCAGAAACTTTAGAGTTCTACGACAGATCCGCTTAAAGTGATTTTTATTTGCAAAAACGTAGTTAACGACAGTTTCTAGTGTAGGATCAGAGGGTTAGGTGAAAAGTCCAGGTACTCTTAGTGTCAAATTCAATAATATAGAGCTTTCTTACTTTGACTAAATCCAGAGAATAGCCATTCACAGCTGGATGTTCACTCTAGTTGGATAGTCCCTCTCTCACAAGGTCTAGTAGCAAACAGGGTGCTTAAATCAGGAACAAGTCTTTGCCACATTCTTTGTTGTAGAACACGTATGAATAAGTCTCTGCCACAGACTTTGTTGTAGAACATGTAGGAAACTTGGATACTTGTAGAATGCTCACGTGGTACCAGTATCTTTCAGCAGATTCGGCAATACCGCACGAGAGAGGATTCACTTGGGTTCTTCAGCTTTACCAGGCTCTTGCTAAGAAGTCAACCCTTGCGTGGCTTTCTTCTGAAGAGTCCTCCCCTGGATAACTATAAAGTTGCTGGGCCGCTCCACAATCTGAGATGGCATCGGACTGCCTCTGAATCCTTTCCTTAGTTTCCTTGCCTCGGCCTAGCCAGCCTCGAGACACAAAGTCGAGTGGATCTGCACCCCAAGCCATAGGCGTCCTGGGGGCTGGTCAGGAGGACCAGGACCATGGAGTCAGAACATACTTCTGGACCGGAACCTCGAACCATGTGACATCCACATCTTAAGTACCCTCTCCCAGAAAGCAGAGCAAGAGTGACACTCCCACGGGGCTGGCTCAGAGAGAAAGTAACCTTAAAGCACCCAACCAGACTGTGTTTCCATGCCTGCCAGAAGAAACAGCGCCCCCTATGGCCAGGCTGAACACCCTATAGTCCAGTCAGACTGATGCTGAGGTCAAAATTTGGAATAATATCCCCAAACCAAACTGCAGTTCAGGTGTAACATTAAATTTCAAAAGCATAGCGCGTGCTCTTCAGGAGCCGGCGCTACACACAAATAGAGCTTTCTTTTGGCGGTATTTGATCACCACTGGGTTTTTTCTTTTTTGTGATAAAACCTAAAAATATATTGTTTACTTTCTGCTATAAAACATATGCAATACAAAAATGAAAAACATCAGATTTCTTCATAAATTTTAGCCAACATTTATTCTGCTATATGTCTTTTTGGTAAAGAAAATCCAAATAAGTGTATATTCATTGGTTTATGTAAAAGTTATAGCATCTGCAAACGGTATATAGATTGGAATTTTTTTTATATTACTAATGGCGGTGATCAGCAACTTATAATGGAACTGTGATAGGGCAGCGGTAAATCTGACACTGACGCTGGGGGGAGCTGATTAACTGCCACTGACATCAACAGTTACCCAATTCAGTGATCAGTGATATTACTATACACTCTAATGACACCGGCTGGGTAAAATGTGTGCCTAACAATGTGTAATGTGTGTAATCCATGCTGATTTTAACTAAATGTCTCTTTGTTTCTTATTCCTGCTAAGAAACAGAGAGATTGTTCCCTTTGTACAGAGCTTTGTGTTCATTGTCAACACAGGGCTCTGGGCTGTGATTGGACATCAACCAGCAGGTCGCAGCCATGAATCATTAGCTGGATTTGCTGACGGACTCCCGCTGTTTAGTATCACATTGCATGCGCGCGTCCTAAATCTGGAGACAGCCAGCAACATACAGGCACATCTCTTTGCCTGCACGGGCTGCCCATGCACAGTACGTTGTGGCTGGGTAGTCCACAAGTGGCTAAAGTGTAACCCAAAGTGGTTGAAAATCCTTACATATAACCAGTGAAGTGCCTAGACTCAGGTGATATACAGAGATGAAACAAATCATCCAACATAATTTGTACCTACTTATCTGCAGCAATTTTTTTTCTGTAGATCATTCCAAAAACACACAGTTCAAAGGATTTTTTTCTCAGCTCCAGCAGCAGTGGATGGGAATCTGAAGTCTCACACTGCAGATCTAAGTGAGAGGAGCTCTTATTGGAGGGAAGGGACACACTCCTCTTCACACAGTACAGGGAGAACATGAGGAGCTGAGGATATCAGTCACAGGCTGTGTGCTGGCAGGCCCTCCTCTGTTATCTTTTTATCACTTGGTGTCAGGAAAACCTGTTAAAAGTGACCCATGCTGAGAGCAGATTAATGAGGCAGCATAGAGAAATCATACACACAGGATAGAAGGATGTGCTTTGGTTATATTTCACATCTAAGGTTTACAACCACTTAAAATCACTACATCATTTTAATATTTTAACCCTCCCTCTTATACAAATGGTTAAAAAAATATTGCCATTTTACTTATCTTCTGTTTCTTCATTTACTGCAAGGCAGCACTTCCTGGTTTCCAGCCTAGGCTGGGCCGCACTGCTTCCTTGGTCTACTGGGTCACAGCTATCCCAGGGGGCAGTGTCTTACTAAGCTGCACCTTTGCGGCACATCTGTTAATGCATGGCGGTTTCCAGATACCTGAAATATAGCAGTGCCGTATCTGTGCACATGCTAGATTTTGTAAAATGGCAGTGTGGAAAAGGGGAGGACATTCATGCAGTGGCTAAATTTCTAATTTGCTAAAATTGAGTACATGGATACCAAACAAGACATGCTTTAAAATTGCACACAAACGTGCAGTAGAGACAAACTACATACATTTTTAAAATCCTTTACAGGTTACCACTTTAGATTTACAGAGGAGGTCTACTGCTAAAATGACTGCTCTTGATCTAACCTTCATGCATGGTGCAATTGCTGTTTACATATGACGCCAGACCTTTGCACGTGAGCACCGGGGGACATGGGTGCTTTTTTTTAATTATTATTTATTTTGCTATTCTATTTTTAAATCGTTCCTTTTTTTTATTGCTATCTCAGGGAATGTAAATATCCCCTATGATAGCAATAGGTAGTGACAGGTACTTTTTTTTTTTTTTTAAATGGGGTCTATTAGACCGTAGATCTCCCCCCTGCCCTCAAAGCATCTGACCACACTAAGATCGGTGTGATAAAATGCTTTCCCAATTTCCCAATGGCGCTGTTTTTATATCCGATGAAACCTAAGTCATGAAATGCTCATAGCTTCAGGTTTCTTAGGCCATAGGGATGATTGGAGCTGTTCTGGTCTCTGATCATCTCTATGGTCAGCTGGCGGAACCACTGGCTGCATTCTCGGGTTCCCTGCTGGGATAGGAGAGCCCAAGAAAACCATTGAAGATGGTGGGGGGTGTTCCCTCCCACTACTTGTAAAAGCAGTCTAGAGGCTAATTAACCACTAGGATTGCTTTTACATGAAAGCTGACCGCTGGCTGAAAAGGATGATACCTAATCCTGCAGGCATCATTCTGGTATAGCCACTCAAAGTCCAGCAACATACCAGTAGGTTGCTGGTCCTTGTCGGGCATATATTGTAATGTTCTTTTTTTCATGCAGCCTGTGAGCTGAATGAAAAAAAGAGATTGATCGGTGGGTATGCCCACCATTATAATACCCTATTAGAATACTGCCCTTCATCCACCTTCCATTCACTTCTAATGATGGGCATACATGCACCATTTTCTTTTTTAACTGTGGTGGGGAAATCACCTCCTACAGCGCTGGAGTCGCTGATTTTCATATTGTAAGAGCAAACACTGTTGCCATCAAGATAAATAGATCAGTGCTGCAGCTGAATGGCATACCTGAAAAGCAAACAATGGTAATGATAAAACATTAATAAAATAAAGAGTCCTGCGCAAATCGTGCCACTGAAAAAATGGATGATAAATATAAATTATATGAAAAGCAAGAGTCAATAAAAAATCATATAAGTAGACACACCGATGAGTGAAGGTATATGGTGAAAAACAAGAGAAAGAACGGGACCCAATGTTCCAAAATATATAAATCCAGGCTCTCAGAACTCCCACCTCAAGATGGAATAATCAGGCAAAATGAAGATAACCCCAAAAAACTTCTCCTTTACTTCTCTGTGTACAATAACCAAGGAATTGTAGATTAAGCATGTAGTATACACTTCTGCCACTAGAGGGCCATTTCCACCTCTTGTATGTAATACTGCAGCTGTAGACTTGTATTTCCGTGGTATAAAACTTAAAAAGAACACAGAGGGGAGGAGAGAAGGGAGAGAGAGAGGGGACTCCAATTGTGTAGTGGTTTCAATAACTAAACAAGTTTATTAAGAGAAAGCAATAGACTCTCACATTTAAAAAAGAAATTCAAACAGATAGAGATCTGGCGTCTTACGCTACTTCCGGTTTGTCCTACGGCCACTCCCTACGCGTTACGTCATACCACGTGACTTCCCCATGATATATCATCCATTTTTTCAGTGGCACGATTTGCGCAGGACTCTTTATTTTATTAATTTGATGCGATAGTTTGTGTTTACTATTTTTGTCCCGCTGCATTTTTGTATTATTTAGCAGCACTTGCACTTTCTTCACCCCACTGGTTGTTTTATTATACCGCTGATGAAGTCCCGCCTACTTTCTGGGACGCAACGCGTACGGGCCACGTGACCTGCGTCGTGACGTCATCCGCCAGCTGACACACTGATCCATGCATGGTACTTTTTATCTGAGCACTCAGCACTGGAGATCAGTGCCTCTAAATGTGAGTGGTATTTGTTTTTATTTATTTGTTTAATAAATTTACATCAACGGAGAGCACTAGATTTGCTTGTTCTTTCTTATATGATATCACATTGATCTGATGATACGGAGGAGAACCTTACCTGGAAATGCTTCCGCTTGGTCTGCTGTAATCTTATGATCTACCCTTGATGGGAACATGCGTTTTTGACCTATCTGATTTATCAGAGGTCCACTTGTTGAGGTGAGAGTTCAACTTGCTCAATGGTGAAGGGATCACATCGTCACTTGATTTATTGATTGAAGATATATTACACAAGTGGACTCTTTCTGAATATCTCTTTTACTATATGGACTTCTTATTCATATTTTTTTCACTTTATGATATTTTCTGTATTATTTTGTATTTGCGCTGTACTGATATATTTTTTGAATTTTGAAATGTGGGATTTGGTAATTTGACCTACAGTATTCTAGCTGCACTTTTATATTTCTTTTCACTGTATTTGTTGTGTTTTTTAGCACTGGTTGATTTTTTATTTTATTGTTTTATTATATATTGATATATTTTCCATTTTTTATGTACTTAGATTTATTTCACGTTTAGCACTTAGTGGCGCGAGGGTCCATTTTTCACAATGATAAAACATTAACTCAATAAAACAACTTGATATTTTTAGCGCAATCTGTGCCTAAAAAAAATGTTTTTTTTTTCACTTTTATATAAACTGTGAACGTTCCAGATTAGGGTGTCTCAAAATGTGATGGCCATCTCATCTTTTGTGTAAGTGTGCCCTAGGACTGTGCAATGCTGTACCCTATGCTGATATTCCACTAGTGTGCGGTAGTGATCGAAACCACTCACCAATGCAAAGACCAGGTTGGTCAGCACAGAAGGGACAATAAAAGCTGGTGTCACGCCTATATCCGTGCTTTCTACAGACACGGCATCTTCTTTGGGGATTTCGTTGGGTACGGGTACCAGGGAGGACATGTGGAAAATGCCTCTCATGCAGCCAGCTCACTGCATTTGGATTGGGAAGTTGGGGCACAGCACCGTCTGGAAACAGAAGGGCTGTGATGAGCTCTTCCTGGAATTTAAGGCAGGATCCAGTTCATCCTGAAGCTTTGTATTTCACATAACATTCAGCAGAGCCAATGGGAATAAATATACAGACACTTTTTTTATACCAGCGTCTGGCCTTACGGGGAATTAGATACAGTGCCAACAACTGGTCATTGAGGTCCACCCCTCCCATATTAAGGTTATATTCATGGACACAGAGGAGTTCCTCCACAACACCAATCGCTGTTTGAATTTGTACCGTCATGTCTGCGTGAAGGAAGGACAGAACAAAAACATTATTATTACCCCTCCACTTCACAGCGAGCAAATTATTATATCTCAAGCAGGCTCTCTCCCCCAGCCTAAGATGGGAATCTACAACTGCTGGGGCAAGCCCCAGCGATTAGATCGCACATTGCCACATTCGCCAATTCCATTATCAAACAAGTGACTAAAAAGTGGCACGCTTGTGTAATAATTGTCCACATACAAGTGGTACCCCTTTCCGATTAAGGGTGACACCAAGTCCTACACAATCTTACCAGCGCTCCCTATGTAGTCTGGGCAGTTCTCTGGCTCTATGTAACTATATCTTCCCTCGTAAACCATAGAACTATATGTATAGCCTGTTGCCATGTCACGGGGCTTGTACATCTTGACCCCATATCTGCAACGCTTGCTGAGAAGATACTGTTTGAATGAAAGTGGCCAAAAAACTTAATCAGGGACTCATCAATGCAGATAACTTGATCGGGAGTAAACAAGGCTGCAAACTGCTGGTTGAAGTGGTTTACAAGTGGCCGTATTTTGTAGAGCTGATCGTATTCAGGGTCAGCCTGAGGATGACAGAGTTCATTGTCATTGAAATGCATGAACCACAATATCTGCTCATATTATGTTCTGGTCATGGAGGCAGAGAACAAGGGCATATGGTGAATTGGGTCAGTGGACCATTATGACCGCAAATTGGGAGACCGTAATAGGTCTTTAATCTCTGGCAAGGGTGAACTGGGTATTAGCGGCAATGAATTGACCAGCATACAAATTGCTTTGGTCCACAATAGATCTATAGAGAACTTCCATGAAAAACATTGAATAAAAATGACGTAAAATCAACTGTTTCCATCTCAATTCTGGGTTGGGCAGTGGGGGAAGTATGGGTGCTGCAGAAGTGGTGGTCTCCCAATTTGGATTGGCAAATGCAGCAAGAAGGGCACTATGGGCTCGAGGGGCCTGTCTTTGTCTTCTTGGTGGCTGAGGGACACTAGTCCCACATCACCATGTGATACTGCAGTGCAGAATATACGTACAGGATGTACTAGGCCACTGGTGCTTGCCATGTCACTAGGATGAGTGGCACTTGTACTGTCTCTCTGCTCCATTTGAGAGCCCTGCGGTTCTTGTACCTCAACAGCAGAACGTGGTCAGGTACGCCTGACCTTAGCTTTGACAACAGAGTAGTGGTCCTTGCCATATGTAGGGTGCTGCTGCTGTCTACAGATTTGTATTCTGAGCCTGAATCTGAAAGATGGGCGAGTTCCTCTTCACTCATCTGTCATGCTCAGAGACGTGTAGGCCTATTCACTAGTGTACCTTTGATTGGACATTTTGGCTTCTAAATTTTTGGTACACTATTGAGACTCACAGGAAAAAGAGGTCCTGACTGTCAGCGACTGCTTCAAATGCTACCAAAAAAACTGTGGATCAGGCCTGGCTCTGCGAACGTAGCAGTTATGAGTTTAGTGTTTTGTAAGTGACAGTGATTGATTGATACTGCACTTGGGTGAGCTGGGTTGGGCTGGGCGGAGGGGCTAAACGCAGGTGCTAGCAGGTATCTGGGCTCACCCTGATAACACTGCATTTTTGGGAACCCTAAACTATTTGGGACTCTAATATAGTCCTGATCAGATCAAAGATATTGGTCCATTTAGACACTATACTACTAAGGGAGGTGTATGGTGCATGCGTGGGTGTTAGCGCTATTGGCACTGATCTGGCGCTGCATGGAACCACACAGACCCTAACTGAAGCTACAACCTAACTGATGTCACCCGGGTATTAAACCTTTATTTGGTAATATACGGCGGGTGCCCTGGTGCTATAAAAAAAAATAACTAGCTAACCAGCGTCATCCGTAACACTAATAAGGTGATCACTGGTGATAGGGGGTGATAAAAGGGATAAACCTTGTTTGTTTAGGGTGGGTCCCTAGACCTATCTGGAGCTACTAATAAGTACCCCAATGAAGATTAGTGTCACAAATGACACCAGTGCAGCGATCAAAAAAATATATAAAAACTGCACTGGGTGACATGAATGTCCTCTCTCCTCTCTCTAGAAGAGAAGAGTTCAAGGAGGGGAGATTACAACACTTCCCCTGCCTGTCTTTACACTTACACAGGCAGGGAATGATTTAATTTGTCAGAACCAATCAGCAGGTCCAGGCCAGAAATCATTGGCCTGGGTCTAGAGACTGATCAGTTCTGAAATAAATCCAATCACTGTGCCCCCTAGGCAGCCACGCGTCAACATCGCTTTGCCCACCCGTGCCATTCTGCTGCAGTAAAACTGTGGTGGTTGGTCAGGAAGCGGTTAAAATACAAGGCTCCATTCCACTTCTACATGTCTGTATTTACCATCATTTGTCCCTTTTAAAACTATGCAACGATATATATTTTTTTATCCCCAAATATCTCTTCCTGCCCTCCTGTGGTACCGCATCTACATATTTTGCAGTAAATTAATGTAAATAATTTACAGTACTGTGCAAAAGTTTTAGACAGACAGGCATGGAGAAATGCTGTAAAGAATGCTTTCAAAAATATATATTTTTATTGTTTATTTTTATCAATTTACAAAATGCAATGTGAGCGAACAGAAGAAAATTTTAAATCAAATCAATATTGGTGTGGGACTACATTTTAGCTTTAAACTAGCATTAATTCTTATACTTGCACAATGTCACATGGAGGAGACATTAAATTGTTCTCCCCTCATCTGCATGATGGGACAACTCTTCCCCCTCCCTGTGGCCTCAATCTACCCCCACCCGGTGCACAAAACCCTCCAGTCTATGGTGGGTGGCTTTATGTGCGGCGTTGCGCTGTTCGAGGTGCACCCATGTTTCCACAGGGTATCCCTCTTGCGGTGCATTCGCTGCCTTTACATGTGCGTCGGTGGTCTGCAGATGCATGACACCCTCCCGCTCCTTTGCGTGGGTGGGTGCCGTGCACTCGCAGTCCAGGGGATCCTATTGCAGCTGCCAAGCCTTGTGACTGGTAACTTTCAATTTGGCACGCCCCACACTCAGTGTTATTGCATGCGCTGGCGTCTTACAGAACATTTAGAGCGGCGTGTATGCCCCATGCAGATGCTGACATTCAGGTGGACTACAGAGAGGGAAATCTTTATTTTCTGGGAAGGCTAGGGTACCTACCTTCTATCCCTGAGATAGCATCTCTCATTTTGATCATGGACACCAACACCTGGCTATCACACTGCATATGGGGAGAATGCCATATTGGCTTTTTATGCACCCCGCGGTGGAAACTTCTTAGTCAACCCATATGGTGGCAATGAATATTCCCCTCAGGGTTGTTCAGCATGGACTCTTCAGGATTCACACATGATTGCATTCATATACTGGATGCAGATGATCTGTAATAATCTGTTGTACCCTGTTTTTGTTAAATGCTAGTACATGCAGGGATAATTCTATATGTCCTTACTACCTCATTATTATTGATTCACATTTCAGGTGCGGGGAGATATCATGAGTGATACAAACCTACCTCTTGGAACCCCTCTCCTCTCATTTCCCCTGACGTTGTCCCTCTCTTGCTGGCTTGGCTCGGCTGCCCCTTTTTGGATCCTTGTGAGGAGCACCGTAAGGCCTTAGTGGTCCCCTCCATCTTCCAGGGGATTCACCTCGAGGGAACTGTCCCAACCTGATGCAGATTGACCTTTGATTGTTTTTAACTGTCCAAAGTGGGCCATATCTTGGTATGTATGCTCCACTGACAGATTTGATATATGGTATGTGCTTTCCTTGCCCACGCATGTGTTTTTAACGGATATTATGTTCTATCATAGAATTTTCCACACTTATGATCTTCTCATTTAAATTCTCCTCCTGAAGGAGGGATACTCTCTGTACCTGAAAAATGTTGGGCACAACGAGAAGAGAACACAACGCTATCACCCAGCTCTGTATGAGCCTATACTTACTTTCCCATTTTATATAATGTCAGAATGTTTATACTAAAATATTAAAAATGTATTGTAATTATGAAAATATGCAAATTTTTTATTTGGGAGTGTGACTGAACCGATTCCACACTCCGATTGAGTGCTTCCGTCAGTATACCGCTTCCTAAGTCTGAATATAGATATCAGATATTCCAACCGCTCACAAGCACAAAACAAGATGACATTTGCTTAGCTGCTCAACATGGACTGATTTATTAGAACCAAAATGTAAGTATTTATAATACAGTAGAAGACTAAAACCTAACCTAAATAGCATGAGCTAATTATCTAAATCAATACTCGTCTAGTTGACTGAGGGATAAGACTTTTCGGTTACTAGCTCACTAACAATTCAATAAACATTACCATAAACATCAACACAGGGTTAATTAGCCCAAACAAAAATGTGTGGAATACTATTACAAGCCAGACTAGACTCGTTTACATTATACAAGCCAACAGACAGGTGGCTGGAGTTCATGACATTAGCATCTGACAGTGTGTGTCCCAACAGCATGAGGCAACACACATTATATATACTGCATTGAATCTGACTAGCACAAATTACAGTGGGGTTATTCACCCTGTGACCATTAAAATCCAGGGCTGATAATCTGTTGGCAAGAGCCTCGCATTCATAAGGATTTAATCAAGTGTCACTTTCCTCTAGCCATCTCGTCTCCTCTTTAAATATAGGACTATGAGAAAGTTACCCCACACAATTAGTTGTGTTGGTAAATGCCATTAAAGTGAAGTCATACTTTGAATTACAACCTCACAAGTAAAGCTTCTAATACTTTCATGCCAATACAATCTTAGAACCTAAAGTCATTATTTTAACGATAAACATAACAGTTTCATGAACAAACTCTTCATAGGAATCCACACTTGCAACCTTATAATAATAATATATAAGTGTAGTAACCATGTTTATTTGTATGAATAACTAACACAGATATATTACCAAATTAAAAAGAAAAACATTCGTTAAAATACATAATACAACAGGAACTGTGAATAAGCTCTCTGTGGCTTAATTCTGGAAATACCTTTTAGGTTTGGTCTGTAGAATCTCCCCTTATCTTAGTGAAATAAACAAGTATTCAAACCTTTAAATTATGGTCTGGGAAGGTGGTACAGACAAGACTTACCGACTCTCATTATAAGACAGAAAAACAATGTCTTATTCATGGACTATGAACTCTGATTTAACGTTTAAAAAGAGATACAAGATGGCTTTGGGTTTGCTCAAAGCCTTCATGAAAATATACATAATATATGAAACATAGATAAAATTATACAATATGTGACGTTACATATGTGAATATAAATTCTTTTAACCCCAAATATTCTGTCGGTAATGTATGGTGATGCATGCACCAATGTCTTTTACTATGTACTAATAAATTGTATATATCTTTTTAACAAATCAATTAAAAATTTGAGTCTGCCTTTAAAGTCCCAAGTACTGGGGGGAGGTACATTTCTATTTTTTGAACACTTTCACAAAGTCAGGGATTTTATAGGATTAGGGTCAATTTAAAATCAAATTATACTAAACAGGTGCTAAAGATCATCAATTTTATATGTAGGTTGAAGCATAGTCATTAACTGAAACAGCTATGTAGGGGGCTTAAAACTGGGTGAGGAATAGGGAAACTCTGCCACTAAGGTGAGGTTGTTAATATGACAGGGCATACAACATGGAAAGGCTGAGCACAGCAGCAAGGCACAAGGTAGTTATAGTGCATCAGCAAGCTCTCTTCCAGGCAAATATTTTGAAGCAGATGGGAGTTTCAAGATGTGCTGCTAAAGCTCTTTTGAAGAAGCACAAAAAAGTCGGTAATATTGAATATTGTAGACGCAGGGAAACTTAATGCAGCAGATGAAAGGCACATCATGCTTACTTCTCTTTGACATTGGAAGATGTCCAGCAGTACCATCAGCACAGAACTGATGGAAACCAGTGGGACCCAGGTACACTCATCTACCCTCCAGAGAAGTCTGGCCAGAAGTGATCTTCATGGAATGATTATGGCCAAAAAGCCATACCTCCAATAAGCGACTGAACTATGCATGAAAATATAGGAACTAGGGTACAGAAAAATGGCAGAAGGTGCTCTGGATTGATGGGTAAAAATTTCAAATCTTTGTCTGTAGCAGGAGGCAGTTTGTTTGCCGTAGGACTGGAGAGTGGTACAATAATGAGTGTCTGCAGGCAACAGTGAAGCATGGTGGAGGTTCCTTGCAAGTGTGGGGCTGCATTTCTGCAAATGGAGTTTGAAATTTGGTCAGGATCAATTGTGTTGTCAGTGCAGTCACTGAAGTCATGCGCCATCCTGTCAGTGATCTAGGGTCCAGAGTGTGTCAAGCAGTCAAGTGAGATGCCAATATACCTGGTTAGTGGGAGACACAGGGATGATTGATTAGGAAGGAATGTTGCATGATTCTAAGATGTGTCATGCTCATGTTTTCAATTTGTTTGTGCACGAGTAGTTTAATTTGTTTTATGATCAATACATTTTAATAATTTATTGTGGTAATACACTATGGGAGCTTTTCTGATATTTGAGGAACTTATGAATAGGAATTGTTGAAAAACGTGGAATATCCAGGAACCAGATGAAATATCAGGACTAGTGTTTAATCCAAGCATTATTTGCCAAGCATTTCATGGGAGGCAAGATTGTCTGATGAGTTATTCACAAAATGGGGGTTTAGTGTAGCAATTTGGGTGAACTTTGAAGTGAGAGATCTGCATGTTTGATTCTCTGACACTAACTTCACTATTCTTCATTTCTTTGTTGGAGCTGTTTGGCACTTATAATTCAGAGACATTTTGATATCCAGCGCCTTTGAAATCTATTAACTTTAAAGATTTCTCATTTTATCCAGATTGAATTACTAAGGAGGCTGCAGGTAGACTAATATTATTTTGTTGCATGCTGATTTGTAGTTTGTTTTTTTATGTTTATATGCTGCTCGGTGAGATATCCAATATTGTATATAGTTAGATGTAGTTAGACATTCTGTTTGTTAGTTTGATTACTTACTTAATTACTTCTGTCACTGGGCTTTTTGGTTAGCTTATGTTTTTAAGTTTGCTGTGTGCTTCTTTGGATGGATTTTTGTTCCACTGTAAATAAATCTCATTTGCAGCATACACAGTCTAGTTCCAGTCTCCCGAGAGTAGACACGCAGATCTGGCCATCCCTGCTCCCTGCTGCTGATGCCTAACACAGAGATTGTGTTACTGGCTGGATCACCAGTTATAAAAAAGAAATAAAAGCTTAAAAAAATACAGCCACCACGTCTAAGGACTTAAAGTTGCATAAATGGTAAGGTTAAATAAACACAAACCTTATTAGCTTTTTTTTGCCCTTCTCTGGACTCCAGTTCCAGCACATCCCTCCTGAGGACTAGTGACCAGAAGTGGATGGCTTAATCAAGATATGGCCAAACCAGAGTTTTGTAAAGTGCTAGAATTATAGTCTTATCTCTTAAGTAGATACCCTTTTTAATGAACACTCCTATGGCTACATCCGTATAAGGATTTAATACAACAAAATAAAAAATTGGGGATGGAATATCCCAAGGTTGGACTTTAGAGGCACAATGGACAGTGGTAGATATAAAAATATATATATTATGTATAACAGTATGTGGTACAAAAAGAGCAAAAAAAGTAAAGAATTTAAAATATATGATACACTCTATACACAATACATGACAAAGATGAACATGCATAGTATATATAGTAGTCAGAGTCCCTGTGCGTCAATGCATTTCACTGTCTAGCTTCATCAGGACACACTCAGGGATTGTTGGAGAAAACAGGTCTCACTATCTAAAATAAAACACATAAGACTTCATATAATAGCAACATATATTAAAAATGGATCATCATCATATCTGAGTGACACATATGACACACAAATAAAAATACCTTGAATGTATTTAATACAGTTGCCTTCTGCTTATCGCTTGTAACCAACTTCCTGATTATATTTTATGGGGCCAATATGCTCTGACCTCGCCTTTTTTACTATTAAAGTGGTTGTAAAAGCAGAAGTTTTTTTTTATCATAATGCATTCTATGCATTCACCGAAGCCTTCTGTGTGCGGTATCCTCCCTCTTAAGTGCCTGAGCCCAGTCTAGAGCCAGCAATGTCCACGAGTGTTTCGGCCGTCCGGGGCTCTCTCTCACCTGATGATACAGCAGCGGCGCCATTGGCTTCCACTGTTGTCAAAGTCAGTTAGCCAATTAGGAGAGAGAGGGGGCAGGGCTGAACCGTGGCTCCATGTCTGAATGGATACATGGAGCTGCGGCTTGGCTTGCTGTGGGTGGCCCTCAACAGGAGGGAGGGACCAGTAGCGCCGATGAGGGATCTGAGAAGAGGAGGATCTGGGCTGCAAAACCACTGCCCAGAGCAGTAAAGTAACATGTTTGTTACTTTTATAGAAAAAAATACAAGACTTTGATATCGCTTTAATATATTTTAAAAGTATTTAAACTGATTTACATTGAACATAATTACTCTGTGATTGCTGTTTTCTAAGTTGGGGTTTGCTTTCTCCCATAATAACATTGCCCTGCCTTTCTGTCATTTCTAACTTAACCTTCCTCTGATCCCACCCCCCTACAACCTAGTTTAAAAGTTCTTCCAACCTTATGGTTATCTTCTCCCCTAACAGAGCTGCACCCTCCCCATTTAGATGCAGTCTGTCCCTGCACAGAGTCAGTAACAGACCAGTTGTGAATGAACCCAAAACCCTCCTTTCCTGTTGCCTCTCTGGAGTAGCTTGAGGTACAGGCAGTAATTCTGAGAATACTGCCTTCGGAGGTCCTGTATAGCCCCTAAGCCCCTGAACAAATTTTTTAGGATTTTCCATCTTCCTCTAACTTTGTCATTGGTACCAATATATACCATGACAGATGGGTCCTCCCCAGCCCCACCAAATAATGAGTGCACGGTAAACAAGTTGTTCCCCTGGTAGCCAGGGTAGTCACTTTGCTCCAGCAATGCCACTTCTGAATAGATATCCCTAACTTCATGCAACTAGGAGTACTTATTGGGTATGTCAGTTCAGGACTAGCCTCTCTAAGCCCCTGTACACACGGTCGGAGATTTCCACAACCAAATCCGTCGGATTTTGCCCGTCGGATTTTGTCCGTCGGATCTTGTCCGAAACTGTTGCATACACACGGTCGGACAAAGTTGGCGAAAAATCCGATCTTTCAGAACGTGATGATGTAATTTCGTTACGATGGGACTACATTCAGGCTAGTAGCCAATAGCTTTGATGTAGGAATTTGATCTGAGCATGCGTGGCACTTGGTCCGATCAAAATTCTCTACACATGATCGGAGTATGTCCGACCGGCCCAGTTGGTCGGGAAATATTTCCAACATGTTGGAAAATTGGGTCCAATGGATATTCCGACGGAATAAGTCTGATGCATACCACACACAGTCGTATTATCCAACGACACGGTCCGATAGGACACATTTCGACGGATTCTCCGACCGTGTGTACAAGGGCTAACACTTTTCCCTCTGCTCCATTTTCTATCTGTCACCCAACTACCCTTGTTCTTGCACATCCATATTTCCATCCTTCACTATACTGACACCTACCAGTACCTGGCGGATACTGTTCAAATACCCTTTCAAGTTGGCAATAATTTGCAGTGTTGCCAGTTGCTTCCTTAGATTCAGGATCTGGGTTTCCAAAGAAACAACTTGTTCACATTTTTTGCAATAGTATTCAGCCTTGAACTGTTTTTTAAGTAACATATATAATGCATAGGATGTGCACTGAGTCACCATTCCCGTTGGACATGTCAAACACTAACATAACAGGAATAAGTCAGGAAAAATTTGTAATAATATTTTATACAACTTTTTCGTTAATCTTCCTTCCTAATTTTACTCGATTCCCTAATGCCACGTACACACGATCGGACTTTCCAGCAGACTTGGTCCGGCGGACCGTAATCCGTTGGACAATTCGATCGTGTGTGGGCTCCGGACTTTTTCTTCCCAAAAGTTCCGACAGATCTAGAAATAGAACATGTTTTAAATCTTGGTCCACCAGACAATATTCCTATCGGGAAGCCCGTTTGTCTGTATGCTGGTCCGACTGACCAAATACGACGCAAGGGCAACTACAGCACCTGCCCATGACCATGTTTCCAGCGCAATCCTATCGTGCTGGTACTTGGCTGCAGGATACTGTACATCTTGCACTTGCTGCAATAGGAAAAACACATTTTCCTATTGCAGCGAGAGATAGGCAGCAATGTCCCTGGGTCTGGTATGGATTTTAAGGGGAACCCCCTACACTGAAAAAAACGCGCGGGGGTCCCCCAAAGTCCATACTAGACCCTTATCCGAGCATGCAGCCCAGCTGGCCAGGAAAGGGGGTGGGGACGAGCGAGCCCCCCCTCCTAAACCGTACCAGGCCACATGCCTTCAACATGGGGGTTAGGTGTTTTGGGGGAGGGGGGCGCCCTGTGGCCCCCACCCCAAAGCACCTTGGCCTCATGTTGATGAGGGCAAGGGCCTCTTCCCAACAACCCTGGCCATTAGTTGTCGGGGTCTGCAGGCAGGGGGCTTATCGGAATCCAGGAGCCCCCTTTAATAAGGGGGACCCCAGATCCCGGCCCACCACTCTATGTGAATAAGTGTGGGGTACATCGTACCACTACCCATTCATCTGGGGGAAAAGTGTCAATAAAAAAACACACTACACAAGTTTTTAAAGTAGTTCTTTAGGCACCTATGGGGGTCTGTTCCTTCTTCGGGGGTCTCTTCTGAGTTCTCTGCGCTTTCCGGTTCTTCTCCCACTCTCCGGTTCTTCTGCTGGTCTCTTCCGCTATCTTCTGCTCTTTTGCTAGCAGTGGCCCGGCTTTCTCCTTCGCCGTTGCCGCCTTCTTCTTCCTTCTTCTGTTCCCCCTTCTCCAAAGCACCCACCCCCCCATGTTGAGGGCATGCAGCCCGGTACGGTTCAGGAGGGGGGTGCTTGCTCATCCCCACCCTCTTTCCTGACACGCCAGGCTGCATACCATTTTTTTGGCATAGGGGGTTCCCCTTAAAATCCATACTAGGCGATGGGGTTCGAAAGGTGTCTAGTTAGCTTTCTAGTCCCGTCGTACCTGGAGTCACGTTTAAAAAAGAACAGACTTTAGTCCGTGTGTGGGCAAGTTCGTTCATTTTGAAAGTTCGTCTGGAAGTCCGTCAGACCTAGTCTGCGGGAAAGTCCATTCGTGTGTGCGCAAATCCGCTCGTACAGAAAGTCTGTCAGATCTCCGAACAAAAGTCAGTCGGGAAGAGCGTCGGACCTAGTCAATCGAAAAGTCCGGTGGTGTATACGCAGCATAACTGTTTGGGATCTCTTGTTAACTGATCACATGGACCCCAAAGTCCTCTCCTCTTGCTTCCACTCACTGATGACACAACCCCCTGGTGTCCTCTCCTCCTGCTCCTGCTCACTGATCACATACCCCCGGTGTCCTCTCCTCCTGCTCTTTGATCACATGGTCTTTGGCATCCTCTCCTCCTGAATCTGCTCCCTAATTACATGACCCCCGGTGTCCGATCCTACTTGCTGATCACACAACCCCCAGTGTTCTCTTCCCCTGCTC
This sequence comes from Lithobates pipiens, assembly GCF_037356315.1. Lineage (NCBI taxonomy): Eukaryota > Metazoa > Chordata > Amphibia > Anura > Ranidae > Lithobates > Lithobates pipiens. The sequence continues at coordinate 435,677,095 of NW_027507764.1, read as the reverse complement.
CCATTTGTTGATAACACAACCCCCTGTCTCCTCTTCTCATTCTCCAGTAAAACATGGGTCTCAGCGTCTTCTCTTTCTGCTCCTATTCACTGATTACACAAGTTCCTCTGCATCTGCTCCACCTGCTCTTGCTCGTTGATCACATGACCCCTAGTGTCCTCTGCTCCTGGTTGCTGATCACACAGCCCCTGGTGTCTTCTGCACCTGTTCACTGATCACACAGCCCCCCGGCGTCCTCTACACCTTCTCCTTGATCCCACGGTTCCGAGCATCCTCTGCTCCTATGGCCCCCTGCATCCTTTCCTCCTGCTACCACTCACAGTGCCCCAGTAGACCCAATGCCTCAGTACACACAGTGCCACAGTTACAGTACCTCATTACTCACAATGCCCCAGTTACACACAGTACCTCAAAACTCACAGGGCCCCAGTTACAGCACCTCAATACTCCAGTTACTTACACTGTCCCAGTTACTCACATTATCTCAGTACCTCTGTACCAGCAGAACCCCTAGTACAGTCAGTCCAGCTCCAGCAATCCTCTGAGCCTCGCTCACACTGCTGCAGCTGCTCCTGTGTCAATGCATCATGCTGCTAACCATTGAGGTCATTATTCACTCCGCTGTCACTCTGCTTTGCATGAACTTTTAAATCTTTTTATTCATTTTCATTGAAATAAATACCATTACAAAACATCTACAATAACATATAACATTCCTACATCCCCCAACTACATATAACATACCTAGAGTAGACATACCACAAAAATCTTTAAAATATCCTTTAATATATAATTATTCCTCATCTCCCCCCCCCCCCCCCCAAAAAAAATACAAAAACTTTCCTTTCTTTTTTGTTCCCTTATTTTTCCATTTCCCTCCTTTCAAAAGTGAAATCATTTTAATTGTGATTAAATTAAGAGTGAATAATAAGGTAGTTACCAATGGATATCAACCCAGTTCACCTAAGTATACATAACCCTTTTCCAAATATTTCCCTAACTGCACTACTTCCTGGTGAATTCCTACACCCTAGTAAGAAAAAATTACAAATTATTCCTAAATCCTTGTGAGAAAAAATCAATGTATTTTAAAACTGAAATCACTTTCATTGTGATTAAATTAAAAGTAATACTGAGGTAGCTATCAAATTCATTGGTAGAACATCCAGCTTTTAAACATGCCCAATGTCCATTCTGCAATATATTACATTTTTGTTTTTTTTAATATGTTTATTGAACATACTTTAAAGAAAACACATCTTACAGACAGAAAAAAAACAAAGCCTCCTACATCTCCACATAATATTTCAGTAGAGATACAGTAAATCATACATAGCGCACAACATATCAAGGTCAGTGACACATCAAAAGGACAGTTATGTAACATGTTCAAGAACTGGGTCTAAAGAGGCAAGAATGTGTGGGCTCTCAACCCATTGATCCCATAATTTATAAATTTTCTGTGGTTTCTTTCTAAGTTAGTTTGTAGAGTGGGAGACTGGCATTGATCAGAACATTCCAGGTGTCAAGTGACAGGGAAGAATTGCCCTTCCATGTTAACAGGACTATTTTTTTTAGCGTAAAAATAAAGCATTCATAATAATTTTTTTACATATTTTAAGATACACAGATTTCCAAAAATGCCTAAGGAATAGTTTTTGGGGTGTAATACATTAGGGATTCCTAAGACAGCGGATATACAGTGCTGTGAAAAAGTATTTACCCCCAAGTTGTAATATTACACAAAGATAACCCAAGTAAATCCAAGATGCAGTTTTTAAATTATTATTTAATGTATTAAGGAAAAAAAGCAGTTAAAACCTGCCTGGCCCTATGTGAAAAAGTAATTGCCCCCTCCCATGCTGAATCATGAATGAACTGTGATTAACCACAATTTTTTGGAAAGCTGAGTTAAATTTCACTTGCCACACTCAGGCCTGATTACTGCCAGACCTGTTGAATGAAGAAATCAGATAAATAGAAGCTGTCTGACAAAGTAAAGCATGCTAACATATTACAAAAAGCCACACTTCATGCCACAATCGAAAAAATATCAAGAACAGATTAGAAACTCCGTAATGGACATGTATCGGTCTAGGAAGGGTTTCTAAGGCTTTAGAACTCCAGTGAACCATGGGGAGAGCCATTATCCACAAATGGAGATAACTTGGAACAGTGGTGAATCTTCCCAGGAGTGGCCGGCCTACAAAAATTACTCCAAGAGCATGAAGAATACTCATCCAGGAGGTCATAAAAGAACTCAGAACAACATCTACAGATCAGTGTTTATGATTCGACAATAAGAAAGAGACTGGGCAAAAATGGCATCCAAAGCCACTGTTGACCAAAAAGAACACAAAGGCTCATCTCACATTTACCAAAACACATTTTGATTATCCCCAAGACTTTTAGGCAAATATTCTGTGGAACGATGAGACAAAAATGTAGTTTTTTGGAAGGTGTGCGCCCCGTTACATCTGGCATAAAAGTAATACAGCATTTCATAAGAAGAACATCATACGAACAGTCAGACATCAGCTTCAGGACCTGGATGACTTATTATAATTGATGGAACCATGCATTCTGAGCTCTATCAGAAAATCCTAAAGGAGAATGTCCAGCCATCAGTTTGTGACCTCAAGCTCAAGTGCACTTGGGTTATGCAGCAGGACAATGATCTGAAACACAACAGCAAGTCCACCTCCAAATGGTTCAAGCAATATGTAGGTATTGAAGTGGCCTAGTCAAAGCCTGGACTTAAATCCAATTGAGATGCTATATCATGACCTTACACAGGAAAACCCTCCAATGTGGCTGAATTAAAACAATTCTGCAAAGAAGAGTGGGTCCAAATTGCTCCACAGCAATGTGAAAGACTCATTGCCAGTTATTGCAAATGCTTGATTGCACCTGTTGCCGCCAAGAGTGGCACAACCATTTATTAGTCTCCTAGATTGTAAGCTCTAACAAGCAGGGCTCTCTGATTCCCCCCTATATTGAATTGTATTGTAATTGTAATGTCTGCCTTAATGTTGTAAAGCACTGCGTAAACTATCAGAGCTATATAAATCCTGTATAATAATTAGGTTTAGGGGCAATTACTTTTTTCACATAAAGCCAGGCAAGTTTGGACAGATTTTTTGCCTTAATAAATTAAACCATCATTTAAAAACTGAATTTTGTATTTACTCAGGTTATCTTTGTGTAATAATAAAATTAGTTTGATGATCTGTCATTTATGGGTGACAAATATGGCAAAAAAATAAAAAATCAGAGAAGGGTCAAATCCTTTTTAACAGCATTGCAAATGCACTGACCTCTGACCAGAAAACAAATTTTATATATATATAAATACATACACTATATTGTCAAAAGTATTAGGACACCTGCCTTTATATGCACATGACCTTTAATGGCATCCCAGACTTAGTCTGTAGGGTTCAATATTGAGTTGGCCTACCCTTTGCAGCTATAACCATTTACTCATACATTTGCAATAGGGGCACTATACAGTAGCCAAATCCAAGCTATCATTAATGGACCAAAGCCATAATGTTGTAGTATACCGAAATAGATATGGCCACTCAACACTACCAAAGACTTTACAAACGTATAAAGACAGACACAGTTACTCACATATGTGAGTAGGCATGGGGATACTGGAGGTTAAGAAAAAGTCTATGAATATTCATTCTGGTAGACCTACCAGGGAGAAATCCCCCTTGGCGGCTGCCCACCAGATGCAACGTCACCTTGTTTAAGTGACTCCAGATGATGTCCAATAGATGTCCAATAGGACGAAATATGTTGGGTGGTGCTCTTGGAATCATGGCCTATACTTAATTTTAATTACAAGCTGGTTTTATCAGATTTTTTGTAAGTGTAAACCCCCTTTTTTTACCATTAAATGTCAAACAGTATCACACTAAGTGTGGATTATTTGTTTTTCATGCACACCATTTGATGAGATTCATCGCAGGTTTTGGAGCCCATTATGGATATCTTAAAGTCCTCATTCAGCTTTGGGTGGAACCCTTCTTACCGTTTTTCCAGTGGTGGGAGCTCGTGTTTGAGGTCATTCCCTCAAGAGTGCATGTTTGACCCCTGTGTTATACAGTACGTGGGTTCATAAGGTGTTATGGACAGATGATACTAAAAGTGAATTATTTGGCCTCAACACCAAACAATAAATCTGTTGTAAATTTGACACTGCTCACCATTCAAATAGCACCATTCCTACAATAAACCATGAAGGTGGCAATGTCCTGTTATGGGGATGTTTCTCTGCAGCAGGGACTGGAGCACTTGTCAGGATAGAAGAAAATGGATGGAGCAAAATATCATTCAATTATTAAAGAAAATATCTGCCCTCTGCCAGAAAGTTGTCAATGGGAAGAAGATTTACATTCCAACATGAAAATGACCCCAAGTGCAGGGCAAAAATGACCAGACAGTGGTTGAAAGTGAATGTCCTTGCATGGCCTAGTCAGAGCCCAGACCTAAATCAGATTGGGTGGCTTTGAGGACAACAACTTTATCTTGACAGTTGAGGATTCAGCAATTAGCAGCAGCAGAGGGGCTCCAGAGGGGGGAGGGCAAGGCAGATTGTTGATTGAGCCAGGAGGGGGGAAATTGCTCAGGAGAGGGTCCCTCAGACCTCCCAGGAAAGCCCAGGAAACAGAAAAAAAAGTTTGTGGCACGATTTGATGGTATTAGATGCTATTCTTCCAGGATGCAGGGGCCAGAATCTGACATCACGCCCTCACAGTTTGTAGTAGAGAGCTGAGTGTAATTTGACACCTAAGTAGAGGGAAGGGACACACACCCCTCTGCACACAAAGAAATATGTCCGAGGCTGTCAATTTACCAACCATGTGCTGGGTGGGGGGGGGCGTTAATCATGCTATCATCATGGATTGCCTGATGTCGGGAGTAAGGAGAGAACAGCCAGGATTCACATTAGGTGCTATGGATTGAGAGAAATACACACTATATGAGAATATGCTTTGTTCTTTTTCCATTTCAACCATCACTTTGCAGACATCTGTTTTCACATGCTTTGACATTAAAGTGTAGATTTTTTTGTTGATCATTTGAAAAAAAATCCAAGAAAACAAAACTTCCAAGGGGGTAAATACTTTTTATAGGCGCATGTTGTTTCTCCTTTTCCATAATATTCATTTTTCCCAGTAGTTGCCTGCATCTAATGTGCCTCTCGTTAAATAGAGAACAATGAAAGCATTTCTTGTATGCATGAAGTTTTCTTCATTTCTCTTCACAAAGACAGCTGGAGCAAAGTCAGAAAGGATCATGCTATATGGATCAGTAGTACATAAGCTCCCATGCGAAGCAAACAAGACAGGGGGATCAGGTTGATGATGTCTCAAGCTCTGGCATTCAGGTGTTTATCACAAGATATAGGTTTAGTGTGGCTTTATAGGTTTCATTTTGTGATGATACAAGTGTAAAGAACATAGAATATATCTTGCTGTGTTGGAAAATTACATTAGTAGGTAGGGAGAAGAGCACGAAAAATTACTGTGATAAGAGTTGAAAGTTGAAATGACCTATCAGCCTAAATCTATATGGTAAAATGAGCAAACATTTTCCATAAACAAAAAACCTTGTTCAACACACCCTACTTAGAGGAAAATATTAACATACTCAGTTGGCCTTTAGGCTCCATTCACACCTGGTCATTCCGGACATTCCGGTAAACGCAGGACGCGTTTTCAATCCCATTACTTCTAATGGCACCCCAATCGCCTTCCATCCTTTTGTTCATTCTGAGCACCCTCACACGCCATTAGTGTTTTCCATCTGCAGCTTATGGTAGGTATTATTGGCGCCAGGTGCAGAGTGACCTCTTGGGTGTTGGCACCTCCCCCTCGCCTTGCACACTGGTTTGGCGTTTGGGAGTGTTTGGCATGAGGGCCTATATAGGTTTCATTTGGGGTGGCTTAACCATCCTGTCGGTTCACCCTCACCATATGGATAGCACTTATCACCTTGTATGACAGCTTCCTATGACTCAGCACCAGGTATCATGTTAGCAATATGAATTCACTTATATTTTGGCAGTCCACATATTGGGTACTTGAGTCTCTCCTTGGTGGCATTGGTTTCTTTATATCACTCCTTCAATCCCTTATTCTTTTTCAGTCGGGCTTCACTGACACTATCATAGCTACAGCTCTGCTACCCTGCTCTATATTTAAGCATGGGATATTTGACATATATGTTAAATTATACACGTTCATATTTTTTCCTAGAAGCCCTCCAAGATGTTTGTGGCTACATGTATAATTACCTCTGGGATCACCACTTCATGGATATGTGTCTTCTCCAGTGATTTAGAAACCCATATATTCATTTCAGATATACACATCTGCTCCCGAAGAGTGGATAAAACTCCACGTTGAGCCCTAGGTACATGCAATGTCTAAACCGATCATGTGTTCAGTTTTACTTATATGAACAATTAATTAACATGAACAATTAAATTAAAACAAGTATTTTATTATGATCATCAATAAATTGTAATGTAAAAGGAAGTTGGTGTAGATGCAATTTGTCTCCACTGTCATGTATTATCATATTCCTATATGTATATAGATCAATTATACTATTATCATTTTGTATGAATTTCATCATGACATACATTAAATATACTAGTTTTTTTACCCTTCATTGTTGACTGCGTGGTTCATTTAAAGTCCCGCCTCCTACTTTTTTTCATGTAGACAGGGATGGAGGCATGAGATCTCACCAGGGATCTGTCTCATTCAAAGTCCCAAAACTCTCCCCTTGTTTGTTTGCTAATTTGCAGGGATTTCCTCTTACTTCCTGTTTGGCTATGGGACAGGGAGTGAAGGCAAATTTCTGCAATGGGACACAGATGGTGAAAAAAAAACTGACAGGGGTATAACTCTCCTTTACTCCCTTGTAAAATGAAAAAAAAAAGTGCCTATAGTTCTACTTTAAAGTGATTGTAAAGGCAGAAGGTAGCAGCCCCTCTCATAAAGTGATTGTAAAGGCAGAAGGCAGCATACCCCCTCATACTAACCCGAGTCCATCTCGAACCAGCAGTGTTGCATGAGAGACTTGGCTGTCCGGGACTCTCCCTCCTCATTGGCTGAGACAGCAGCGATGCGCCATTGGCTCCCACTGCTTCCAAAGTAAGTGGGCCAATGAAGAGAGAGAGGGGGTGGGGCCAAGCTGTGGCTTTGTGTCTGAATGGACTGCTCTGTGCAAAACCACTGCACAGAGCAGGTAAGTATAACGACTTAAGACTTAAGTATCACTTTAATGTTAGATTCTTCCCATGACCGCAGTCTCTACCTATTTACTGATTGGTGAGCGTACTGCGTGCTAAAGGTACCCCCGCGCACAGGGTGAGTAGACCCCACCCACACACTTGGAGTAGTCAGAGAATCGAGCTCCTGTCAACAGGCAAATGCTTAAGAGGCTATAGGCTGCCTATTGCAGAACCATCATTTTTTTGGTACAGGAGTGGATTTCACGGGTAGCGACACTAATTACTACTGTTTTTGTCATCACAGTTTAACCAGTTCCTGCCCGCGCTATAGCCGAAAAGACGGCTACAGTGCAGGCTTACATTGCCGGGGGGGGGCATCCATGGATGTCCTACTGTAATTGCGCTGCCCTCGCGCCTCCTAGAGCATGCTGTGTGATCGATGTGTCCTTAGAACATAGCTAATCACAAATCGGGGGAAAAAAAATATTCACAGTGGCCCTTTACCACGTGATCAGCTGTGTCCAATGATCATGATTTGAACACAATCTGGTTATCGCCATTTATTTCCTCACACTGACAGTGTGAGGAGAGTTGAGCCAATAACCGGCTTGTGTGAAAGGGACATCTAAACTTATAATCAGGGCACTGATTATCAGGTATTGATTATCAGTGCAGTCCCAACAGTGCCCACCAGTGCTGCCAATCAGTGCCCACCAGTGCCGCCAATCAGTGCTCATCAGTGTCTCCTATCAGTGATGCCTATCAGTGTTGCCTACCAGTGCCTCCACCTCATTGTCCATCAGTGCAGCTTATCAGTGCCAATTAGTGCAGCCTATCAGTGGCCATCAACGCAGCCTCATCAGCGAAGGAGAAAAATTACCTGTTTGCAAAAAAGTTTTGTTTTTTCCCCAAAATCTTCAGGCTTTTTTCATTTGCAAAAACAAAAACAAAACAAAACCCAGTGGTGATTAAATACCACCAAAAGAAAGCTCCATTTGAAAAAAAAAGATAAATTCTCATTCAAAACGCGACAGCGCTAAAAATCATCAATTTAAACTCTACCTACTGTTTAGGGAATCCTCACATTCACTCGCTAAAACAAAACAGCATGACTACACAGTTTATAGCTATATATTAACAATAGCATTCATATACAACATTGGGAAACTGTGCAACTGTGTCCAATATAGTTATGTTTTGTCCCTGAATACTGATCAGTACAGATAATACAACAAAGGACCTACGTAACACAATATCTCACTTGTACAAGGCAGTATATATTATAGGTTACTACTAGTCTAGGTCTGTTGTCAGCAGGTGTTTCCACCTGTCTCTAGATGTGAAATGTCACCTGGAGAAGTTCTTAAAGAGGAAGTAAACCCTGATGAGTAAACCCTGCGCGGCAGCTCCATCGTTGAAAATGCCGCGCTCAGTGCACCGCTGTCTACGGCGCATGCGCCATAGACAGCGGTGCCTGTATTCTGGCAAATATCCCTTAAAACCGCATAGGTTTAGGAGATATTTCTTGGACCTACAGGTAAGCCTTAATCTAGGCTTACCTGTAGGTCAAAGTGTGTTGTAAGGGTTTACAACCACTTTAATTCCATTAGCTTGAAACGACTGTAGACCACATCTGCCCGGACCTGTTCCCCATATACAACCATAAGGCCTCATGCACACGAGACGCAGTTAAACGCGCGTTCAGATGCAGTTGGACAGTTTTTTCAACTGCACCTGAACTCATTCAATGTTATCCTATGTGTCCATGCACACAGTCTCGTTTTTTTCCGTTTATATGCAGTTGCGTTTAATCTCGTTTTTCCAGAAGCAAAAAAATGCGTTCAGAAACAAAAATTTCCGCGTTTCAGACGCAAAACGCGGCTAAACGCGGCTAAACGCGGCACCCGCGTTTAGCCGCGTTTATATGCGTTTTTAAAGGTGACCTTTTTTTTTTACATTAAAAATCTCAAAAATGATTGCAAATGATGAAAAACCATTAGAAAAATATTTTAAACAATTGCAATTGGAAGTGGACAATCCACAACTTGTGGCAAGTGATGTGGCAAGTGGACAATCCACAACTTGTGGCAAGTGACATGGCAGGTGGCAAGTGATGTGGCAAGTGGACAATCCACAACTTGTGGCAGGTGATGTGGCAAGTGATGTGGCAAGTGGACAATCCACTTGTGGCAGGTGACGTGGCAGGGGACGTGGCAAGGAACGTGGCAAGTGGACAATCCACAACTTGTGGCAGGTGATGTGGCTGGTGACGTGGAAAGTGGACAATCCACATCTTGTGGCAGGTGACGTGGCAGGTGACGTGGAAAGTGGTGTGGCAAGTGGACAATCCACAACTTGTGGCAGGTGATGTGGCTGGTGACGTGGTAAGTGGACAATCCACAACTTGTGGCAGATGGCATGGCAGGTGACGTGGAAAGTGGACAATCCACATCTTGTGGCAAGTGACGTGGCAGGTGATGTGGCAAGTGACGTGGCAAGTGGACAATCCACAACTTGTGGCAGGTGACGTGGCAGGTGATGTGGCAAGTGATGTGGCAGGTGATGTGACAAGTGGACAATCCACATCTTGTGGCAAGTGACGTGGCAGCTGACGTGGCAAGTGACGTGGCAGGTGACGTGGCAAGTGACATGGCAAGTGGACAATCCACATCTCGTGGCAAGTGACGTGGCAGGTGATGTGGCAAGTGACGTGGCAAGTGGACAATCCACAACTTGTGGCAGGTGACGTGGCAGGTGATGTGGCAAGTGACGTGGCAGCTGACGTGGCAAGTGACGTGGCAAGTGGACAATCCAAAACTTGTGGCAGGTGACGTGGCAAGTGACGTGGCAGGTGACGTGGCAAGTGATGTGGCAAGTGGACAATCCACAGCTTGTGGCAAGTGACGTGGCAAGTGGACAATCCACAACTTGTGGCAGGTGACGTGGCAGGTGACGTGGCAAGTGAACAAACCACAACTTGTGGCAGGTGACGTGGCAAGTGACGTGGCAGGTGAAGTGGCAAGTGACGCGGCAAGTAGACAATCCACAACTTGTGGCAGGTGATGTGGCAAGTGACGTGGCAGGTGATGTGGCAAGTCACGTGGCAAGTGGACAATCCACAACTTGTGGCAGGTGATGTGGCTGGTGACGTGGCAAGTGGACAATCCACAGCTTGTGGGTGGTGGCATGGCAGATGACGTGGAAAGTGGACAATCCACATCTCGTGGCAAGTGACGTGGCAGCTGACGTGGCAAGTGACGTGGCAAGTGGACAATCCAAAACTTGTGGCAGGTGACGTGGCAAGTGACGTGGCAGGTGACGTGGCAAGTGATGTGGCAAGTGGACAATCCACAGCTTGTGGCAAGTGACGTGGCAAGTGGACAATCCACAACTTGTGGCAGGTGACATGGCAAGTGATGTGGCAGGTGACGTGGCAAGTGATGTGGCAAGTGGACAATCCACAGCTTGTGGCAAGTGACGTGGCAAGTGGACAATCCACAGCTTGTGGCAGGTGACGTGGCAGGTGACGTGGCAAGTGAACAATCCACAACTTGTGGCAGGTGACGTGGCAAGTGACGTGGCAGGTGATGTGGCAAGTGACGCGGCAAGTAGACAATCCACAACTTGTGGCAGGTGATGTGGCAAGTGACGTGGCAGGTGATGTGGCAAGTCACGTGGCAAGTGGACAATCCACAACTTGTGGCAAGTGATGTGGCTGGTGACGTGGCAAGTGGACAATCCACAGCTTGTGGCAGGTGGCATGGCAGATGATGTGGAAAGTGGACAATCCACATCTCGTGGCAAGTGACGTGGCAGGTGATGTGGCAAGTGACGTGGCAAGTGGACAATCCACAATTTGTGGCAGGTGACCTGGCAGGTGATGTGGCAAGTGGACAATCCCCAACTTGTGGCAAGTGACGTGGCAAGTGGACAATCCACAACTTGTGGCAGGTGCCGTGGCAAGTGACACGGCAAATGCAAGTGTACAACTGCTCTCTATGCTGCTGCTGCTCACTCTGATCAAAATAGCAGAAATAGTTAAAAAAAATGCTTTGAGAGCTTGGGGAGGGTCTACATGATGTTATCTTTATAAACGCGTTTAAACGCAAACGCGTCTAAACGCGTTTAAACGCGTCTAAACGCGTCTAAACGCGGCATGCAAACGCGGCAAAACGCGCGTTTCTAAACGCGCGTTTCAGCTTTTTTTTAACAGAGGTTTCATCTGCGTCTCGTGTGCATGAGGCCTAATAACACCACCACACAGCACACATTTTGGCAGAAATGGCTGCGGCACTTTATTGGTTTACAATGCTTATATACAACCATTATAACTAATCCAACTTGCATAACAAACATCACATCATCAAATAGGATTTGCCCAGTTATCAGAACTTGGGCTGCTTAAAATGTATTTAACAATAAATACGTCCCCCCCAGATTCCGGGGTGACCCAACCACACAAAATGCCGCAACGGGAAGGGAGGAAGGAGCTCTTCTTTCCTGGTGCTGGCTGTTGCAGAGGAAGTCATAACCCTTCTGCAGCCCTTATATAACCTACTCAGGAAATTCCAGAAACTTCCAGGAATTCCCATTGGATGAACCCAGATCCCTCTTTAGACATATTTAAAGGGACAGTGTCCCCTAACACGCTATCTAACCTTCACCCATTAAAATGTACTGACAGGGCCAAGTGGCCCCATTCCCAAGAAAGCAGGCCCAAATAGGTGTGCTCACTTTTTACATGGGACTGTAGGCCACATCCGCTCACACCTATTCCCCAGATACAACCATAACACCACCACACCATGTTTTAGCAGAAATGGCTGCGGCACTTTATTGGTTTACAATGCTTATAAACAACCATTATAACTAATCCAACTTGCATTACATAAACATTACATCATCAAATAGGCTTTGCCCAGTTACCAGAACTTGGGCAGCTTAACCGCTTCAGCCCCGGAAGATTTTACCCCCTTCCTGACCAGAGCACTTTTTGAGATTTGGCACTGCATCGCCTTAACTGACAATTGCGCAGTCATGCGACGTTACACCCAAACACAATTGACGACCTTTTGTTCCCACAAATGGAGCTTTCTTTTGGTGGTATTTGATCCCTTCTGCGTTTTTTTTTTGCGCTATGAACAAAAAATAGCGTCAATTTTGAAAAAAACACATTTTTACATTTTGCTATAATAAATATCCCCCAAAAATATATAAAAAATAGTTTAGCCAGACATCTATTCGTCCAAATATTTTTGGTTAAAAAAAAACAAAAACAAAAAAAATCGCAAAAAGCATATATTGATTGGTTTGCGCAAAAGTTATAGCGTCTACAAAATAGGGGATAGTTTTAGGCATTTTTGTTATGTGTTTTTTTTTTTACTAGTAATGGCAGCAATCTGTGAATTTTATCAGAACTGCAACATTATGACACATCGGACAATTTTGACACATTTTTGGGACCATTGGCATTAATACAGCGTTCAATGCTATAAAAAAATGCATTGATTACTGTAAAAATGTCACTGGCAGTGAAGGGGTTAACACTAAGGGGCAATCAAGGGGTTGGGTTACCTAGTGTGTGTTCTAACTGAAGGGGGGAGGGGACTGTGCAGGGGAGATTACAGATCGCTGTTCATACTCTGTATGGGCAAGACGATCTGTCTCTTCTCCCCTCAGAGACCCGGAAACAGTTTGTTTACAAACACAGATTCCGGTCCTCCGTGTGTCATTGGCAATCGCGGGGGCCTGACGGCGATCGTGACTGCCAGGCACTCGCATTGGCTCGGGGGCGCGCGCCCCTAGTGGCCACAGGGCGAAGCGAAGTTACATAATGTTGCTTCGCCCACCCGTGCCATTCTATACAGTACAACTGCGGCGGCTGGTTGGCAAGTGATTAAACTTTATTTAACAATGAATACGTCCCCACCAGCCGGACTTGTGAAACAAGCCCAGCCTACCCCACATACGCGCTCATCTCAATGCTGTATTGTATCCCTAAATTGAAGATATCGACAGCTACATCACAAAGGTGGACCCCGTCTTGCCTATACAGCCTGGGATTCCGCCCTCCAGGTCCACATGCCGTTACGCAAACCCCCACAAATGGCATCAATTTAGCGATTGCCCAATTGACTCTCTTCCTCATTTTCTCCATTACTCGATGCAACGGGGAAGACAGCCAAATCAAACAGGAACTATATCCAAAAATACAATAGTTGTACCAGGGGAAGTTAAATTAAAATGATAAAGATCCCTCTTAATCGTAAACAAAAGATCCAAGGTGTGAGAGCACCCCAAATCATTACCTCCCAGATGGATGATTAGTATAGTGGGAGGCAGCCAAATCGGACACAATTGGGACAGGTGAAAATATACATGGTGCCACTACATACTTCACACACCCGTCCAGTACAAAGTGAAGGATTCCAGCTGTAATGACAGATTAACGAGTACCTGCGTTGAGCTGCACGCTTCCGTGCCCAATATATATCGCAGCGGCCCAGAATCCATACATAATGATGAAAACCTATGGAAATCAAAGAGAAAGGTTAGGTCTGATATACATATTGAAACAATTGGATTTCCATCTACCCATACCCATTATGGCCGAGGCAGGGAGACCCTTTGCAGCAGCGTCAGACGCCATCCCTCTCCTAAAGGAATGAGATTAGAACTTTAAGTTGTGCAAACCCAATTTTTACAGACAGCGTTTGAACACATAAGTAAACTGATACTTTGTGAGGGGGGACAAATCTAAATGGACTAGAAAATGGCCAACCCCCCCGATGAACAGCTAAGAAACAGCTAACCACCACCGGGCACACCAAGATATGCCGTCATGCGTATAAAGAAATCCATTCCCCGCAACCTAACTGGTCCACCTTTAATCGACACAAGGAAAGGTACACCCCTTCCCTTGTTCTACCAAAACATGTTCAGATAATATCCCAAGAGGACTCCTCTTGGAAACTGGAAGCAATTCCGAAACCCGAAAAGCTCCAAAATAAGCCAACACAAAGACCATTTTGAAAAGCAAAGCCTCATAACTCACAAAGCAGACCACCAAAGTGGTCTCACAAATTTGATTCAGCATATCAAAACAAATGGGCCTTCTCCAGTCCAGAGCAAAATGTTGCTTCCTGTACCCCTTTAACACCTGTTTCACCAAAAAAACTAGAGCAAGGCAGGAGCCACCGTAGGAGAAAGAAAAAAAAGATACCCCTGCTAGGGTCTTTGCAATGTACTGTAGCTATAAGAAAGTTGTTTATCCATCAGGGAGATGAGAAAAGACAGGATAGCATATTCAGTTGGTGCATCCCAAGCAAAACCAGCACAGCCAGCAAAAGACATCCACTTCCTCCAAGCATTAGAATAATCTAACCATGTATGAGGAGCAACAGATTGCCCAATAACGTCAAAAACCGGTCAAATCAGCTCCCAAAGGTAGTCTGGGCATCACGTGCCTTCTGTGTTCGCTCCCAGAAGCAGTTGTCAAAAGCGCTGCATCTGGAAACGGGAGAGAGGTTTAGCTACTACATTCAAAACCCCTGGTGTGTATTTAGCCTTAATCCATATGTTAAATTTTAGCCATAAAAAAAAACAAATGGTGCAAGATTTTGACAACAAATAAAGAACCCAAAAAAAAGAGACAGTTAACCGCAAAAAGGACTCCCTTATTATCAGTCTCCACCAAAATGCGTTTTTTGGCAAAAAACTGCCCCAAAGCGACACAGTCACCAGGATCGGAAAAAGCTCAAGGAGCACAATGCCCCGCATAGCCTTCTTCGGATCCAAGCTGCCTGCCAGGGCGACTCCCAGGTGGCCGCAAAACCTTTGGAACCGGCAGCGTCAGTGAATAAGCGAAAATCCGGTGCACAAATAAATTCAGACTGAAAAAAGGTCCTACCATTGAAAGTTTCCAAAAATTCAGCCCACACCACCAAATCGTCCTTGAGAGACTCCGTCAAGTGGATGTGTGCAAAAGGGGACTTCAAACCAGAAATGGAGAGATACAAATGCAAGAAAAAATCCTGCCTACTGGCATAATTTTGCAAGCAAAAGCCAGAAGGCCCAATAATGACTGCATCTCTTTCAAAAGAACTTCTCAAAAAGAAGACAATAAGGGCCTTCATTCTCACAATCTTAGCCTGTGGCAGACTAAACTCCATGGCTTCCGTGTCAATATGAACTCCTAAAAATTCCATCAAGGTTGCAGAGAGACAAGTCTTCTCTATCACCAGGTAAACACCAACATTTTCTGCAACACCACTGAATAGACCCAACAACCGAGAACAGAAATCCGAATCCGCTGGATCGACAAATAAAAAATTGTCTAAATAGTGCACTACTGCATCCTGACCCGACTCAAAACACATAACCCAAAATATGTACAGGACAAAGAATACCCCATAGGGAGGCATTTGTCAAAAAAATTTAATCCCTTAAAACAAAAACCTAAAGAGCTGAAAGTCGACTGGGCAATTGGCAAAAGCCAGAAAGAAGACTTGATTTAGCAAGAAAGGCCCCCCTGACGCGCGCCTTAACCTTGACAATTGCTTCTTCAAAGGTTGCAAAGCAACCGAACACAAAGCCTCATCAATGTCATCATTCAAAGACCCTCCCTTAGGGAAAGAGAGGTGTTGAATTAAGCGGAAAGTGTTATGTCGCATACACACGATTGGAAATTCGGCCAGCAAAAGACATGAGAGCTTTTGGTTCGAAAATGCGATTGTGTGTATGCGGTATTAGGCTCCCTCTTAGGAACTACCCCCATCTCCTTAAAAGCCTTTTCCTGTACTACCTGCAGAAAACGCCGTACAGGTTTCAAATTCTCTAACACAGCACATCCTTTTCCAAAAAAAAAGCTGGGAGGGTAAAACCAAAATGAAAACCCCTCAGGTTTTCAGGTCCAACCAGGGGCGCATGTTTCCCAGCCTCACTGGTGTACAGGCTTTTGGGAAAAATATCCCACTGTGACTGATACCCTGACCCCACATTTTTCTTGAAACATTTCACTACTGGATGGGGCCCTGCACAGACTAAGCATTCGTGTCTATACTTACACACCGCATTAAAATGAGATTCTCATTGAAAGCAAAGCAACAATCCCTGCGATACACTAAGCTGACAGGGTTAACTGTGTTCTTCTTACTAACATTTGCTCTCTGCGCAAGAATCAAGGTAAGCCATAGGCCCACATCCTTCATCCCCCACCTCAGGGAAGGACGCACAACAAGCTTCTGGCAAAAGGACTCATCATAGAAGTACCAGCCCAACCCGCCAAAACTTTTTTATGCCTCCAACACGTGATCTATGTGCTGAAAAAGGGCTCTGCTCAAGCTAGGGTGCCTCTCTACCAGCACGCTGGCAAATACACAAAATGTCTGCAGACAATTATTAAAAGAGCCCCATATAGGCCTATGCCTATCCTCCACCTGTCTATCCTCCCCTTTCTTTTTATTTTTAAAAATAAAATCCTTTGACCCTGGAAAAAGGATAACACATCCACAAACTCCCCGCCCAAATTTTCTCCTTCACTGACAATGGTAAGTGGTAACCTAAAGGTGACATCTCACAAGGCATCACTTCCTTCATACTGGATTCAGGCACTGACAATCTAGCTGTCTCAGTGGGTAAGTGTAAAACTGCACTGTGTAGTGTGCTATCTAACTGGCTGGGTGAAGCAGGAGGAGTGACATTAGGAGCAGGACAGGAAACAGAGGAAGACCCCAAAGAGGATGCAGCTGAAGAAGCAGGAAAACCCACAGAGATAGGAATGCCAGCAAAAGAGAGCGCAGCAGAGGTAGCAGACAGGTAAACCAGGATATCAGGAATAACATTATGCAATACAGACTCACCCTTTGCAGCTGGTGCAGGAGCTGGTGCTGGAGCACTAGGGCTTGGCTGTAGCATGCTAAATAGTGCACCCAGGAGCAGGTCACTCTGAGGAGCCAACAGCTGAGGGGAAGCCGCCACCAGGCCCCGAGCATTCTCCTCCTGCCCAGGCTGCCACCACCGCTGGCCATTCAGGAGGCATACTAGGGGTAGGCTGTGCTGTCCTGTGCCCGCCCTGCCACTGCTGTGCCTCCACCACCATCACTTCACGCCGATCCTCCTCCACCGCAGGCAGCTCTAAGCGGTGGCGCCAGGCTTCACCCCCTCAACTCTCCGCTCTCTCCAGGAAACCCTAGACCAGCTCTTCCATGCTAACTGTGACAGCACCATTCACAGCTCTTCTTTCCTGGTGCTGACCGTGGCAGAGGAAGCTATAACCCCTCTTCAGCCCTTATATCAGTGGTCATCAACCCTGTCCTCTGGGCCCACTAACAGGCCAGGTTTTATGTATTACCTTGGGGAGATGCAGACTAGATTACTGCAATCACTGAGCAGCAAATGATATCACCTGTGATGTATTTCAGTTATCTTGCAAACCTGGCCTATTAGTGGGCCCTGAGGACAGGGGTTGATGACCACTGCCTTATATAACCTACTCAGGGAATTCCAGAAACTTCCAGGAATTTCCATTGGATGAACCCAGATCCCTCTTTAGAAATACTTAAAGGTACAGTGTCCCCTAACACGTTAACCCATTAAAATGTACTAACAGGGTCGGATGGCCCCAATCCCAAGAAAGCGGGCCAAAATAGATGTGCCCGCTTTTTACATTACCTTAACACAGCAGATGTTGAGTTTGTACAATAAATGGGTTGACTCATTGTGTCCAGAAGTTGACCCTTCGTCCTATTTTTCACCTTCTTATGATAATCTGGTATATATGTTTTAATTATTTTGCCAAAAAGAACCAATTCCTGCAGATTAGACCACATTTGTAGTGTGTTGTTTTCATTCACCTATAAGGACAATTCCATGTAAACATTAATAAAGAAAGTAGACTAGAAGCGATTTCCTGCACCAGATATAAGAATAGGAACAGTGTGCAGTGAGCTGGAACTCACTGGGATTGATTTTCTAAAGGAGTACAACATTTTCACTTTACAAAATATTTTTTTCCTTAGCTTAGTGAATGAGGTGAAGCCATGCTGATTACATTATCCAGCCAGGTGTGAGCAAAAATATATATTTTTTAATATTGCATACACTCAATTGGGTATTCATTGCCAAGTGATTTTTTACTTGCCTTTTCTAAGAGAAGTGAAAACTCACTTAAAAGAGAGCATACATTTTTTATTTCATAACATTAGATTAGGCTTTTCATAGCAATACAAACAATAGGTATTTTCGAGAATTCAATATAAGTCTGCTGGACATCTCTTCCTGGATTCCCAGCATGCTTTGCAGATTCTTCTAAGGACTTCATATGCCATGGCACCTTGCTGCCTGCAAGCAGGTATTCCTATACTGGCTCGGACTTAGGGTTGCCACCTTTTCTTCAAGCCACACCCGAACACTGGGATTTTTATTCTGTAGTATACACTAAGACCCATTTCACACTGGGGCACTTTTCAGGTGTTTTAGCGATGAAAATAGCGCCTGTAAAGCGCCTCTCATGCCTCCCCAGTGTGAAAAAACAAAAATGAAAAACACAGCTATAACAGCGGGAAAAGCGCCGCTAAAACTAGCAGTGCTTTACCACTAATGCCCGCATGCCCCAGTGTGAAAAGGGTCGAAGATTGTAAAAGACCTGAGACAATTTTGGACATGCATGCAGCTGCAGATAATAAGAGTGGGGCGGGGGGTCTGCACTGGCCGGTATGTGAGTAAACAGGGCAGAGTGACAGTGTACAGAGACTGTGTACAAGGAAGGGGCCTTTGCGGTGAGCAGCCCATGTTGTAAAGGGAGGAGTTTGTACACTATACTGGCCACTTCTTCTCATCCTCATCGCTCTGCAATAGACCAACTCTCCCATAAGTCTGCATAGAGGGAGCCACAGTCCAGTCTGAATGTGTCTGGGTTTCAGGCAGACTGAAACCCGGACACACGATTCAAAACCCGGACTGTCTGGATCAATTCCGGACAGGTGGCAACCCTCCTCGGCCTCCTGAACCTCCTGCCAGTTCCAAGGAACTTGGTATTAATTGTTACACTATTAAAGTAGAACATGCTAACTATACCTATTCTTAATGTTCCTTCTCCCATCCTGCCTTACCTGTCTAAAATTATTTGTGTACTTAACTACTGTATTTTGAATCCACTCCAGTCTGGTCAAGTGATCCCACATCTCTGGCTCCACTGTGCCAGTGAGCTGCTGCTGCAGTGGAGGGAGTGCTAACAACAGCTGAGACATGGGAACCTATGGGTGACATCACAGTGCCCAGAATTCACAGCTGTTGTAGAGCTGTTTAGAGCTGTGTTTATTTGTAGAGCACTGCAGGATCACATGACCAGACCGGAGCAGACTGAAGATAGGTAAGTACACAGATCTTCTTTTATATATAGGTTAGGTAGGATAGCTAGGAGGAAGAGTGAGGAAACATTTTCAAGTTTTTAGTTAGGGTTTTCTTTTACCTTAATTAGAATGAACTATAATGTTCCAATATCCTGGAATGGTTATATGGTAGGACTGGTTAAGTTTGGGGATGAAGTCACGTGTCATGTGACGCAATGCGTCAGCATGGTAGAGGGTGACAACACTTCCTCTCCAGACCGAAAGTTGACCATATTGGTACTCCTGTGATATTTCATTGAGTCTGATGTTCCACATACCTCGGTGAGTGGCTTTTTATTATGTTTCTAACCTTTTAAATACATTTACTGTACTATGGAAGCACCTGCTTTATTTTTTTGAGCCGATTACTTGGGATTATCAGGCGATTGAGAGGATTCACTTCACCCTTGGCTAAGCTGAGTGGGCAGCATTGGAGTCTGATTGTAAAGTGTCATCTGACCCTTGGGGTTTTTTGCTGGAGGTAAGTGTGTATGCTGGGAAGTGGAGGATCACAGTCACTATGTCTAATTTATGGATACTTATTAATTACTAAATTATATTTATATTGTTTGACGAGAAGATACTTTACTATCCCACTTGTGGTGTTTCATGGTACTACATTTTTAAAAAGTATTCACATTTTCCTATTTGAGTGATTGTACCCCTGGAGGACATTTACTATTTTTTTTTGTTTTCCTCACTGTAATATATATATATATATATATATATATATATATATATATATATATATATATATATATATATATATATATATAATGCGCACAGTCAGATTATTAATTTGTATGCTGTATCTCCATCATTTATTTATTTGTCGGGGTTACACCTCTGGAAGGTATTTGCCTTTTTGTGTGTTATTTTTTTCACAATACTTTGTGCACAGAATAGTATGGTTTGTGAATTCAGTTTTCACTGATACATTCATTATTTCTTTCGCATCATGGATTGTTGACTCTCAGGTGTTATTGCCTCTTTAGGGTGTTCACTGTCATTATTTGATTACTTTATATAGTAAGCTGCGCAGCATCAAATATTTTTTATATAATTTTGGAAGCAGTCACTACCTCTTGTCATTAAGAAGCCCCCTTTTAAAGAAAAAATTAGCCTCTATTTTAGACTCCTTTTACACTGAGGCTGTTTCATTCATACATACCATGTAAATCTCTTGAGGACACATTAAAGAGGATTTGATCGAACATTTTTCCTGACTCCAGTAGGTTACAGTGTCGTGGAAAATGTAGTTTTGAGTCTTCTGTTGGTCAAGAGAGGAGGGTTGGAGAAGGCATCCGTCTAAGTGAGGCATTTTGGAATTTTTTTAGTCCTCGCCACCCAGGAGTGTCAGCTACGACATCCCATCGGCAGCGTCTGCATCACATGGTGGACAGTTACCTCTGGGCCAAAACAGAGATGGGGAGCTTTCCAGCTGACGATCCACTGACTTACTTGGTCATGAGAATAGACCACTGGCCAGAACTTGCCCAGTATGTTATTGAGTTGTTGGGCTGCCCTGCATCCAGCGTCCTTTCAGAACGGGCATTCAGTGCTGCAGGAGGTTTTGTTACTGATCATAGAACGCATATGTCCACAGACTCTGTGGAGCGTTTGACTTTTATAAAAAAAAAAAAAAAAAATCAGTCCTGAATTACCAGCTATGAAGCCCCTTATCCCGATGTCACTGATTAAGTCTTTTTGGGATGTGGAATCTCTGCAGGACTTTGAGGCTGCCTAGCTTTGAGGGTGTTCAATCATTTCATCTGGAAGTAAGGTTTTGGTATAGGTTTCATGGGCACAATTAACACCCAAAGACCAATTTTTCAGCACCTGCTTGATAGGGGCATATCATTGAAATTTTTTTTGCCTTCAGCAAGAGCACCGCTATAGCGTTACGGTGGGAAGGTACCCCCGACACCCAAACAGTAATTGTTCTGCACCTGTTTGACAGGTGCATATCATTGCAATTGCAAGGCCAATTCTTGCTTTCATCAAGGGTACTTCTATAGGGTTACGGTGGGAAGGCACCACAACACCCAAAGACTAATTTTTACACACCTGTTACTTCTAACCAAAGTCAAAGCGACACCAAAATATATCTAAAAAATCTCTAATCTTATTCCCAGTGCCCTACATTGTGGCCCTTATCATACACACTAGCTCCCCAGCTGTTGCTGAGCAAAGTAAAGGCAGCTTGTAGGGAATTTTTTTTTTTTGGCTTTATAAATGCAATTTTTGCTGCAGCAGATTCTAGAACAGCCACTTTACAGGTAGACTAAGGGGACCTCCCAGTTACTATCTTGGAAGGAATTTTTTATTTTTACGGTTTCAATCTAAAAATCAAAAAAAATAAAAATCACTGCTCATTTAAAAATGAAGTTTTTCACAAAGTTTTTTTATTGATACATGTCTCCCAGGGGAGGACCCGGACCCCTATAACAATTGTATGCCCAATTACCATACTTGCATAAAAGCCTTTAAAATGGGCACTTTTGATTTCTGACGTTCGGGTCCCACTGACTTTAATGGAGTTAGTTATTTGGGTCCGAACTTTCGCGGTGTTCAAAAGTTCTGGTGTGAACCGAACAGGAGTCTGTTCAGCCCATCCCTACTTAAAATATTATTTTTGTTTTGTGTGGACTTAATATCATGTTGGGGATTATTTGCCTGAATTCAATAAATTTCAAAGGAGTCAAATGAAGTTTGGTAATTTCCATGCTCACAGCTTTTTGTTCTAAAACAGCTTTTAAAGTATTGCATAGTTTTGCATGTCTGAACAGTTTATGAACTTCAGTAAAAACTTCCAAAAACTTGTTTACACTAGTGGTCAGAGGGTAGCAAAAAAAAAAAGAAGGTGGTCGAGCTGCGTTTTCCTCCTTAATCCAACACAGTTGCTGGAGGGGGTTGTACATGTAGCGCAGCCATGATTCTTTGCGGCACAAATAGGCAGCCTATTCAAGTGAATAGGGCTGTGCCATGGTATTCTCATTCAAAGACCACATTCAGCTATCAAAATAAAAACATTTCAGGAGGTGGCAGTATCGCCTTCTGAATGTCACTCCTGTACCATTCTCTGAAAAGTATTCCACCACAAAATACAAGTGTAACTAGTCCTTAATGGACATATCAACATGCACAAATTATGTAAAAGGTTCCCTTTTCTGCACACGCTGCATGCTTCGATGCCCTAAACCAGTGGTCTCCAAACTGCAGTCCGGAGGCCAGATGTGGCCCTTTAGTGGCTTTATCTGTCCCTTGGGGCACTAATCCTCCCAGTAACACAAACAATGGGGCATAATTTATCCCACTGATGCCAATGATGGGGCACAACTACTCCCACTGAAACAAATGAAGGACAGTAAACTGGCCCTTTGTTTAGAAAGTTTGGAGACCCCTGCACTAAGAAATCATTTCAACATTATACAAGCCTACCTTCTGACTTCTGAAACCTTTTAGTGTAAAGTATGTGGGCAAGGAAAAATCCTGCCCTGCCCCCTTCTGATAAACCAAGTAGAATTAATATGAAAAAATAATTGTTTCAACTCTTAAGTGTTTCCTTTCCTGCTACGTTCCCTGGCTTTTAAAAAAAAACTGTAAGACAGCCCTCTGGCACAGCAGAGATAGAGCAGATTGTTTGCAAATCTGGGCCACTATAGCCTCCTGTTCTATAATGTGAATACTATTGAGTCAGTCATAGTTACCAGATGATACCTGGTCCTAGTAGCTCATCTTCGGCCTTCCCATACTGGTCTGTGCTTTCGTGGCTGCCCAATGCCAGGTGACATTTTACATACCTAGTGAACATGTCCCATGCTCAAACAGTTTTGGACCAAGACCTTGAAGCTTATTAATTCTTTGATGACCGCCCTTTCCCCAGAGATCGTTGGTATGTCTTATTACACCTTAAAACCCAGGATCTTACTAAAGCCCAATTCAAATTGGTAACCTACATTTTGTTAACAGCAAAACAGAATTGCCAAAGCCTGAAAGAAACAATTTGTTTCCTTTGAGGAAGTTCATCAGGGGATCGATGGGTTCTTTATCAGTGAGAAACTGACCAGTATCCTGCTGGACATGCAAAATAAATTCTCAGAGATATGGAGCCCGTGGGTACAATATGCCCATAGGTCACTGTCCACGGAGAGCTATAACTCAATATAATAGTCCAGCTTTGGGGTGCTGGTTTTGGACATTCCTGACACTCACGCCCTTCCCCCTTACCCAACCTCTCTTTACCACCTTACCTTCCAACTGTAGATATCCTTCCTTCCTCTTTCCTTCTTTCTTATTTCCTTTTTACAAATCATATTGTTTATTAAGACTTGATGTCTTGATCTGCTTATTGTTCACCTGCGACAAATTGACCTTGCTCATTGATACCTACTCTGTAGGCTACACGTTTTGTTTATTGATATGCTATTTATACTGTAGCATGTTTTTACATTCTTGGCAGCTACGTTCCAGCTGTCTAATAGCTTATTGGCAATTTCAAAAAGTTATCTTATTCTATTTTTGTAACTTACATTTTTTTCAATGGAAATCTATTGAAAATGAACAAAAACTAATGCAATAAATTATATGTTGGATTACAATTTTAGTGCAGTATAATACGTTTAGTAATTAAATGTAACTGTTCTGAGGTCTGTACATCAAACAAAAAAGAGGGTCGGGTGAGGAGGAAAGAGGAACAGAAAGATATGGGTTGAAAGAAGTGACAGTTCTTCCAGATAAGGAACGGTTGGAAGCTATATAATACCATTTACCAATGTTTCTTAAGTTTTAACAATCACCACGATGGCTAATAATATAAGGTTTCCCAAACAGCTTTAAGCTTTGCCTACAAGGCATATATGCTATATCAGCACAACAGCGGTGGCAAGCTTTATACACATCTATTTCTAGCAAGAAATGTGCAAACATGTAATGTATACAGCTACAGAGAGGACAAAAACATTTCCCATCTATATTAAGCATTACTGCACTCCTTCAATAAACTGAAATAGTCAATTTACAGTTAATTAGGGATGTTCTACTACAAGGCATCTGGATAATATAAAAGCTTTTAGATTTTAACATTTAAATGTTTTCTAATTCAAAGTTAAAACACAGCAGGCATATGCCTAGATGTGTGCAGGGACACAGTGATTTTTCTGAACACTACGATAACAATTCAGGTCTATAATTACATAGTTGTCATGGAAAAGTGAGACATCTGTTGCGCA
Source organism: Lithobates pipiens (assembly GCF_037356315.1). Classification (NCBI taxonomy): domain Eukaryota; kingdom Metazoa; phylum Chordata; class Amphibia; order Anura; family Ranidae; genus Lithobates; species Lithobates pipiens. The sequence continues at coordinate 435,652,217 of NW_027507764.1, read as the reverse complement.
GACTGTTGGTTAACTTTTGTCAAAAGCTGTGAACTGTCTTGTTCTTGCATGGGAAGCAAAAAGTTAGTCTTATATTTTTTTTGTTCTGTCCCCCAGGTGACAACTTGCATGTGGCACTTTTTTCTGTCTTTCTAGCATGTCTCATTGGTGAGTGTTGTTGACAGGGACCCCCTACCCCAAACACTTTCTGAAAACACATCTAGCCAGCATAAAAATATTTGATTTATAGCATTTATCTTGGGAATCAGGCACTTCCGTCACTAGGTATGGAGGGGAAATTCCCGTCTTCCCCCATGTCTTTTTATTGGTTGCTAGGATAAAGGTAACACCTGTGGCACAGCTTCCTTGGGTGCTAGGATGCAGAAGGCCACCTGCACAACAACAAATGAAGTTGTGCAGCTCCACCGCCTGTGTTCTAGCAAAGACGCGAGGCAGTAGGAGCCACTTGTGTCATAGCCATCAAGAACGCTAGGGCTAGAAACAAAAAAAAAAAAAAGAGTATGTGGAACAGGGGAATTTCATAGGAGCCCCCTAGCTTGTGTACATGTCCACTCCCCAGGTATGTTCTCTGAACAGGGGGCAGTGGCAACTGAGCTCTACCAGTGCTCAACCTTAGTAACATTTAATACAACCCCCGTGCTATTATGTATTTTATTTTTTATAAAAATATACATTACCATAAAAAAGCAGCTACAGTGCCTTAAAAAAAAAGTATTCATACCCATTGAAATTCTCCACATTTTGTCATGTTACAACCAAAAACCTAAATGTATTTTATTGGGATTTTATCTGATAGACCAACACAAAGTGGCACATAGTTGTGAAGTGGAAGGGAAATGATAAATGGTTTTCAAAATCTTTCACAAATAAATATGTGAAAAATCTTTTGGGGTATGTCTCTACCAGCTTTGCACATCTAATAGAGAGTGACATTTTTGCCCATTCTTCTTTGCAAAATAGCTCAAGCTCTGTCAGATTGGATGGAGAGTGTCTGTGAACAGCAATTTTCAAGTCTTGCCACAGATTCTCAATTGGATTTAGGTCTGGACTTTTACTGGGCCATTCTAAGCCCTTGTACACACGGTCGGAGAATCCGTCAGAATGTGTCCTATCGGACCGTGTTGTCGGATAATCGGACTGTGTGTGGTATGCATCGGACTGATTCCGTCGGAATATCCGCCGGACCCAATTTTCCAACTTGTTGGAAATATTTTCCGACAAACTGGTCCGATCGGACATACTTCGATCATGTGTAGAGAATTTTGATCGAACCAAGTGCCACGCATGCTCAGATCAAATTCCTACATCAAAGCTATTGGCTACTAGCCTGAATGTAGTCCCATCGTAACGAAATTACGTCATCACGTTGTGAAAGATCGGATTTTTCGACAACTTTGTCCGACCGTGTGTATGCAACAGTTTCGGACAAGATCCGACGGACAAAATCCGACGGATTTGGTTGTCGAAATCTCCGACCGTGTGTACAGGGGCTAACACATGAATATACTTTGATCTAAACCATTCCATTGTAGCTCTGGCTGTATGTTTAGGGTCCTTTTGCAGACTCTAACAGGTTTTCTTCTAAGATTGCCCTGTATTTCACTCCATCCATCTTCTCTGACCAGCTTTCCTTTCCTTTCCATACTGAAGAAAAGCATCCCCACAACATGATGCTGCCACCACCAAGTTTCACAGTGTGCTCAGGGTGATGTGCAGTGTTAGTTTTCCGCCACAAATAGCATTTTACTTTTAGGCCAAAAAGTTCAATTTTGGTCTCATTTGATCAGAGCATCTTTGTCTATACGTTTGTCCCCAACATGGCTTCTCACAAACTGCAAACAGGACTTCTTATGGCTTTCTTTCAACAATGGCTTTCTTTTTGCCACTCTTCCATAAAGGCCAGATTTGTGGAGTGCACAACTAATAGTTGTCCTGTGGACAGATTCTCCCACCTGAGCTGCGGATCTCTGCAGCTCCTCCAGAGTTACTATGGGCCTCTTGGCTGCTTCTCTGATTAAGGCTCTCCTTGCTTATCCTGTCAGCTTAGTTGGATGGCCATGTCTTGGTAGATTTGCAGTTGTGTCATATTCTTTCCATTTTCGGGTTGATGGTGGATTGAACAGTGCTCCGTGGGATGTTCAAAGCTTGGGATATTTTTTTAGAACCTAACCCTGCTTTAAACATCCCAACAACTTTATCCCTGACCTGTCTGGTGTGTTCCTTGGTCTTCATGATGCTGTTTGTTTACTAAGGTTTTCTAATAAACCTTTGAGGGCTTCACAGAACAGCTGTATTTAAACCGAGATTAAATTACACACAGGTGGACTCTATTTACTAAGCATGTGACTTCTGAAGGCATATGGTTCCACTATATTTTAGTTAGAGGTATCAGAGTAAAGGGGGCTGAATACAAATATACGCCACACTTTTCAAATATTTATTTGTAAAAAAAAATTCAAAACCATACATCATTTTTCTCCCACTTCACAATTATGTGACATTTTGTGTTGGTCTATCACATAAAATACATTTACGTTTTTGGTTGCGACCTGAAAAATGTGGAAATTTAAAGGGGTAGGAAAACTTTTTCAAGGCACTGTATAACTCCACAGTGCAATCACCACACTAATATCAATAAATATATACCTACTAACAGCAAAGCGCTCTTTAGAATAAATTACCAAATGTAGACATATGTGCATGTAAACAACAGTTCATAAATTACACAATCAAAAATCATGTGCAGAAAAAAATAAAACAAAAAGTCAAAACAATCCCATATATCATCCAATTAGGTTATATATGTTGCACTAACCACCAAAGGAGCTGCTGGTTTTATTCAGGCTTACCGTTACCTCACCTGCTCGCCTCTTCGTCTTAGGGGTCCCGTTGGAAAGTAGCCCAAATGATGATAGATTCAACACTTAGTCCTTTTTGAAGATTTATTTAGGGATAACACAAAAGAAATAAAGAGAACACAGTCCTTCAATAGAGGGTTAGAGGACAAAAGGGAAGTTCAGGCACCTAGTAATTGCGGGTTAGAGGTATTGGTCAGATCCAGAGGACAAACTGCTCTACAGCCTGGATCCAGCAATTACTGGATAGGCCCCTCTCACTTGACCTAGCAGCCGATGAGATGCTCAACAAAGTCTCTGCCACATTCTTGTCAATTAGAGATTTTGAGAGTTTTAGGAAGAACTACCACACAGTACAGTACAATACAGATTCTTTCAGCCGACCTGGCAATACTGTAAGGATATTGATCCAGCTTGCATCCTCCACCTGAATTTCCAGGCTCCTCCAGAGACACCAGCCTTGCGCTCGGTCCTCCACCTGAGAAGTCCTCCCCTGGTTCCTCCAGTTTTCTTGGCTTCTCCCCGCAGGGGAGACAGCACAGGATCACCCCTGGATCAGTAGGCCCCAAGACATTCCTGGGCCTACACTCTCAGTTGCAAAGCCTCAGGCCAGCCGCCCCGAGGCGCAGAACCATGCGACACATGGTGCCTTCAATGAACTGTAGCTCCCAAGTGCCAGCAGCACTCATGCAGCCCCAGACCATGACACTCCCACCACCATGCTTGACTGTAGGCAAGACACACTTGTCTTTGTACTCCTCACCTGTTTGCCACCACACACGCTTGACACCATCTATACCAAATAAGTTTATCTTGCTTTCATCAGACCACAGGACATGGTTCCAGTAATCCATGTCCTTAATCTGCTTGTCTTCAGCAAACCATTTGTGAGCTTTCTTGTGCATCATCTTTAGAAGAGGCATCCTTCTGGGACGACAGCCACGCAGACCAATTTGATGCAGCGTATAGTCTGAGCACTGACAGGCTGACCCCCCCACCCCTTCAACCTCTGCAAAAATGCTGACAGCACTCATATGTCAATTTCCTAAAGACAACCTCTGGATATGATGCTGAGTATGTACACTCAACGTCTTTGGTCGACCATGGTGAGGCCTGTTCTGAGTGGAACCTGTCCTGTTAAACTGCTGTATGGTCTTGGCCACCATGCTGGCTCAGTTTCAGGGCCTTGGCAATCTTTATGTAGGGCAACAATTCTTTTTTTTTTTAGATCCTCAGAGAGTTATTTGCCACGAGGTGCCATTTTGAACTTCCAGTGACCAGTATGAGAGAGTGAGAGCGATAACACCAACATTTAACACACCTGCTCCCCAGTCACACCTGAGATATTGTACAACTGAGTCACATGACATTGGGGAGGGAAAATGGCTATTTGGGCCCAATTCGGACATTTTCACTTAGGAGTGTACTCTTTTATTGTTGCCAGCGGTTTAGACATTAACAGCTGTGTGTTGAGTTATTTTGTGGGGACAGTAAATTTACACTGTTATATAAGCTGTACACTGACTACTTTACATGGTAGCAAAGTGTCATTTCTTCAGTGTTGTTGCATGAAAATATATAATAAAATATTTACAAAAATGTGAGGGGTGTACTCACTTTTGTGAGATACTGTATCATCCAATTAGATTGGAAATAAGATGGCAGAACAGTCCCATATATCAGCCAATTAGATTATGTGTCCAAAAAAATATGTGCCATATGTAAAAGTAAATCTTCCACAGTAACAGAAATCTTCCACCATAGACTGCCAACAAAAAGTATCACCCATGTGCCTAATTGGGGGTCTCCTCACCTGATGTGGTGGACCCCTTAAAATATTAAAGGTGGTCAAAAGCCCTTTAATCAAATAGGCAATAGGTCAGCAGCACCCAGGTCACATCTCCATATTCCACAGTGCATAAAAAAGCTCAAAGTGATATATGCAAAGAAGATCCAAGAGTTTTAATAAAAGAATAAAAAGGAGTAACACCCACAATGCGCAGAGACACATACAAGTGTATTTTATTCAAAGGATGCATATACACTGTAGATCTGTCAGCTCAGCCAGATAGCACCTGGCCCCTCGCAGCATGATGTCATCACACAGGTCCTGCCCGCCTCATGTGCATCACCCCTCCATGCTTTTTCAAGGGAGGGGCAATACACCTGAAGCAGGGGGGACCTGTGTGACTTTTTAGGATAAAGGTTTTGCAATCATTAAAAGCTGATCATTGTAAGCACCTTTGTCTTGGCTACATTTCCAGGAGAGCTTTTTCTTTTGAAAAACAACAGATGCTCAAATCAACAAGTGAAAATAAAAGAAAAAAATCCATCACATGTAAGAATTGGTCATCTGCAATATATTAAATTATCGCTTTTGGGTTGAATACCACTTTAAAGGGGAAACACTCTAATTGTTCAAAGGATCTTGGTGATTTTGGAAAGCTTATTAAAGGCTAACTCCACCTTTAGCAACATGTTACACCCGTATTCATTGTCCATATTTGATCACTGTGCAATGCTTTGCAGGCTCCTGTGGAAAAAAACAAATGCACATTTTGTTCCTCGTTTTATATGCATTTATTATTTTCTTCTTAAAGGTGGATGTAGCCTTTAATTTCTATTTGCAAATCATTGAAAACTGTGTCAGGTTGTTTTCAAACTTTGTTTGCTTGAAAACAGATACACCAAAAAGTAAGGTAAAAATTGCTAGAAAAAGTGTTGCTTACAAACATACTGTTGGAAGGCAACATGTTATTTTTTTATTTTAACAGTTAGATGTTTTTGTGTTTTAATATCAGATGTTTCTGAAACCTGATTACACCTGGCCTGGAATGCCAGCAGAGCAAGTTCACCCAGCAGGGTGTTGATAACGAAGAGTAATAGATGGGAATTAATCTCCGACAGGATGTTCTCGCAGGCCTCCTGATGTGAGGTATGGGGTAGAGAAGCACCAGATAAGACCTCTAGGAGGGGTGCAAATTCAAAAGTCCTGTTACTGAACGTCGATAGCCAGCTGTTACTGAAAGATGACACAGGTCAGAATCAGCGATTCATGGACTATTTGCTGCCCCCACTACAGCATGCTTCCTAGAGGATGGATAGAAGAAGACTATATTAACCACTTGCCGCCTGCCCTATAACAAAAGCACGGCGGCAAAGTGGTTTCAACATCCTGACCGGACGTCATATAATGTGATCAGGATTTTGAGCCGCTGCACGCCCCCGGGGGCGCGCATCGCGGTGATCGTTGTTGCGGGGGGTCAGTCTGACCCCCCGCAAATACGATCTCGGTAAAGAGTCTCCGATGGAGACTTTTTACCACGTGATCAGCCATGTCCAATCACGGCTGATCACAGTGTAAATAGGAAGAGCCGGTGATTGGCTTTTCCTCACTCGCGTCTGTCAGACGCGAGTAGAGGAGAGCCGATCGGCTGCTCCTCTGACAGGGGGGGTCTGTGCTGATCGATTATCAGCACAGCCCCCCCCCCCCGAGGATGCCAACACTGGACCACCAGGGACGCCACCAGACCACCAGGGATGCCCAGCACAAGGTATGCCACCCTAGACCACCAGAGATTCCAGTCAGTGCCCACAATGGATGCCAATCAGTGCCCATAATGGATGCCAATCAGTTCCCACAATGGGCATCACTGATTGGCATGCATTATTGTTTGGCACTGATTTGCATCCATTAGTACAGTATAAAACAATACAATGCCGCCTATCAGTGCCCATCCATGCCGCCTATCAGTGCCCATCTGTGCCACCTATCCATGCCCATCCGTACCCCCTATCCATGCCAATCCGTGCCAGCTATCAGTGCCAATTTGTGCTACCTATCAGTGCCCATCCATGTCGCCCATCAGTGCCGCCTATCAGTGCCACATATCAGTGTCCATCAATGCCACCTCATCAGTGCCACTTCATTGGTGCCACCTCATCGGTGCCCATCAGTGAAGGAGAAAACGTACTTATTTACAAAGTTTTAAAACTGAAACAAAAAAAACAACATATTTTAAAATAAATTTCGGTATTTTTTTTTTGTTTAGCAAAAAATAAAAACCGTAGAGGTGATCAAATACCACCAAAACAAAGCTCTATTTGTGGGAAAAAAAAGATAAAAATTTCATTTGGGTACAATGTAGCATGACCGCGCAATTGTCATGTGTGTGTGTGTGGGGGGGGGGGGTCTGAGTGGGCTTTAAAAGTAATGATCTTCCTAAAGTTCTTCCTCTTTTTGCTCTTGGTTTTTGCCATTGAGCCCAGCTGAAGATACTGAACACAGGGGGCGACCTTATGTAAAGTATCATTGATGTTCTTTTGTTTCAGTAGATTTATTTTGTGTAGCTAACCCTGTTATTGTACCATTACCATTAAATTTATCAGAGCTTTGCTGGACTAGCTAATTATAGGAACAGACAAGTTACTACACATTTATAATAAACAGGGGGAATCCATAACCACCCAATATTTATTTAATTTGGCACCCCAGAAACAGGAGTGTGGGATTTAAGAATTCTGCACAGAATCCAAACCTAATGTTTTTTTGTCTTGAGCTCCTATAAGCTAAGGAGTCCTCAACTCTACAAGAAACCCAGAGCAGAAAGCATTCCTCTACTGTGGACAAGGATTACGCTGGTTCGTGAAGCTCTGCTTGAGTGGTCCTGAAAGTTCTGTGAAATATTCCATCAGTGAGCGGAGGCGCAGATCTGATGAGAATTTTGGCTGGTGTATGTGTTAAAGTTTATAGTATTGTTTATGCAAATTGTTTTAGGCCAGTTAGCTGTTCAGTTGTGCAAGCAAGAAGGGCTGATCACCCTTGGTTAACTGATGTACCCTGCAGATTTATAGGATAAACCAGACATCTTTGAGGGGAAAGTGGGAGAAATATAGATTTATAATATATATATATAATATAGTTTATATATTTTTTTGTATCCAGGGGAAAGTGAAATAACTTTACTCGAACAGAAGATCAATGTGGCCTATGATCTGAGATAAGAGGGCTAAAGTCAGTGTAAGGAGAGAGCTTCTTGTAAGACTACAAGTCCATATTAGCTTGGGAAAAGCTGTGTCTGTGTGTGTGTCTTGGGTCTGCAGCTAGTGCAAGAACTGGTCAGAAGAGCTCCGATGTGAATGTAATTAGCATATCAATAGAGGTCATTGAAGATTTTCTTAGGGGACACGCCTTTGACAATTTTAACAGTTGCAAAGAAAATGCATTGATTCACCGATTTAATGATCTATTAAAACAATGTAATGTTCAAAATAATAATATAAAGCATAAACCGTCATCTAAGAAAGGCAAGAAAGTGGGAATGGCGAATGTGGTATGCATGCTATTAAGAATGGAGATTGCTGAGCAGAAAGAGATTCAGTGGCATACTGAGAAGACACAATTAATAGATCAGATAGAAAGTGAAAGTAAAAATATATTAGCAATAGCTCAAAGGCAGAAGCAAATGTTAGTGATCAGATTAAATAATTGGTAACTGAGAAGTATGTATTGGAACAGAAAATGGATGAATTAGAGGAAACGTGTAATCTAAGAGAAAGTCGTTTTGCCTCTTTAAATCAAAGAGGGTTTGAGACAGTATTTTAATATGTCAGGGCTGGGCTCAGCCCTCCCTTCTCAGAGCTCAGGCTGCTCAGCTGTCAGTTAATTGCGAGCACTGATCATTCCTCAGTGACCCACCTGGTGATCATATCCTGCTCATTAACAAGCCCTGCTGGCTATTTAGCTGTGTGGATTAGATCACTGATGACTTCGCCTTGGCCAACATATCTAGATACTCTCTGCTGTGTCCCTGTTGAAGACTTGCCTGTCTGACATCCTTTCTGGTTCCTGATCCTGTCTGCTGCTACGCTGATTTCTGGCTCCCTGATTTCCTGGTTTGTTCTGCCTACCCAATTTGTTTACCGAACCCTGGCTATGTTTTGACCCACCCTTACTATTTATACCATTTTTACCAGTATAGTAAATGGTGTGATATTTACTGCATTTTCTGCCTCTGTCAGATTCATGACATGATACTGCTTAGGAAGGAGTTACAAGAGGCACAGTCTGCCATAATCGAGTTATCCTCCAAATATACAAAGGCTGAGCAGTCTAACTGTTCAGCACAGACAGAGGCTTTAGAGCAACGGTTAGGAAGCCTAATGCTCCTATTCCTGCAAGTGATGTTGCTATAATGGGAATCAATGTTCGAGTTCTGAATGTAGAGTATTTAAAAAAAAAAAAAAAGTGCTGCAACCGCTCTTGAAATTGATTCAGGAGTTGAAATTGAAAACAGGCCTAATCTTTTCAAGAATAGTAACACGATGACTGTGGAGACTTCTGATGAGTCCATTGCTAGTGACTACTCCTCAGACACTGAAAGTGTAAAGTCTGTTGATTCCAATCATAGTAGTGTTATGCAGCAATGTGAGTCTCCATCCCCATATGCTCAGAGAAGGCAGGGAGACCAGCTCTCAAATGTTTGTTTGTAAAAAGGGGGGTCACATAGCTAGGTATTGTTTGGTGGCTAATAATAATAATATGCAAAGGAAATCGCACTACCCTAAAACTACAATAAGGCATTATGAAGTTTATTCTGCAAGATGGGTTAGCAGTCCAAAGCATAGAGGCCATAGTAATCAAACCCTTGTCCCTTTTAAGGCCCAAATGATGAGACTACAAACTGAAAATAGTCAGTTATGGCAGCTAAGGCATCAGTATGTAGAACAGCTGAATAATTACTCAAAATGGAGGTAGCCACATGTTCATTAAAGTATAGCACGGGGGGAAACAAGTCTTTTGTTAGTAGCCCTTAGTGAGTTGCATGGATGGTAAGAATTTTCTGGTTAATGTTTTTTTTGCTATGAACAAGGCTTAGATGTGAGGTTCAGAGATTTGGCCTCATTGTTTGGAATATTATAGAGGACCTTGAAGTATTTTTAGTATTTTCAAGGATAAGCCTCTGGATTTTTATTTTTTAGTCTCTTTTTTTTGCTATTTTTTTTATTATTATTTGTTTATTTTATTTTTTGTTTTGTTCAGGTGGAAAAATGCCAAATTGTTAGGTTTAGTCCACCTGAAAGGTGCGACACTGGCTATGCTCTCAATTAGCAGCTGACATTTTGTTTAAGACAAGCGTTGGTAGAAAGCTGCTGGAGATATTGTAGGTTTTTTTTTTTTCATTCATGTGGAAAAAAAACCAAAATGTTTAAGTTTTGTCCACCTGAAAAGGGAATTTGTGCATATGTCTTAAGGAACAGATAAATCTATTGGGTTTTTCTGGCATTTAAAATGAGAATTTTGAGAAGCAACATTCACTTTCATTTTTTTTTTATCTTATCATGGGCATCCAGTTTAGAGTGGGTTCAGCCTAAAAAAATCATGGTTATTTTGATCATTTGTTCAGAAAATTTGTTGCAGAAGCCAGGAAAACTTAGTTCCTGGGCTCCAAGGGAGGAACCATAAGTAAATATATCAAGTGAGTTGATATTTTAGATACCAATTTGATTCTGCTCTTGTTATGTTTCCAGAGTCCTAGTGAAGCAAAGATTGGCAAGGTCTCTGGAGGATGGATGGAAGGATCATAATTATCATGTTGGCGATCTGAGCCATGTAAAATCTCAAATGTATTCAAACAAACATTCAGGGGATGATGTGGAAAGGGAAAATCCAGGGGAGAACTATGCATCCACTTCTGTTGTGTCATCAATGTTGGACTGGTTAGGTCATAAGGGGATGCAGGGGGGAATTGAGAGAAGGAGAAAGGTTAGGATTATACCAGAGGGTCCTAAGTTACCAGAGACTTATCAATGGAGTCACCATGGCAATTTGCAATACAAAGTTTATTTTTCTTTTGGACAATTTAATCCTAACTCAACATCAGGAGGACTTGCATATAAACAAGACTTGCAGAATATCATGCCGGAATCCCTCCAGTTGTTTCTGGATGCAACTATATACATGAATGCAACGGGTTATTGGTTAGGTAAAAATTCTAATATATCCAATCTTTTGGATTCAAAGGACATAGGATATGGGGTTTTTGTTGAGGAATTAAAAGAGGGGAAGTAGGTTTTTGTGTCTGGCATATATTGGCATAACCAAATTGACATGATGCAGGTGCCCAGGGGGCTGACACTTAGTCATAGTAACTTGTCTGTTGGCCAAACTAGGGAGCTCCAGATGGCACATTAACAGGGTGAAAATTTCCCTAAGGGGGTGGTATCTCAGTCTTATCAATCCTACAGAGAGGTTCTTGGTTACTGGACATGTGGGACACCAGAACTAGACATGGGGGAGACAAGCCTGGTTGAGGTCTGACCTATGAGGTCAGAACCTTGCACAGGTAATGCCAGTGAAAGGGGAACAACTACAAATAGATTTAAGCTCTTCTCAAACACAGGTCCCTCATATGGAACAGAGCAGTATTGGTGCCACTCATCCTTCTTGTGAACTGGCAAGCCCCAGCGGCCTAGTACACCCTGGTCATAGTCAAACCAGCACTGCAGTAGCATGCGGTGACGTGGCGAGTCCCATAAGTGCAGTTCAAGCTGGTGAGGTGGCAAGCACAAGTAGTGTCCTGCTGCCACCAAGATAAACATAGGCCTGTCATGCCTTTCCTGCTGCATTCGCCAGTCCTAATTGGGAACCCACCAATTCTGCAGCACCCGTACTTCCCCTATTCACTGGCCAACCCAGCAGCATTCAGGTGGAAACAGTTGATTTTAATTCGCTGTTCTTCACCGAAGATCTCTATAGATCTATTGTTGACCAAAGCAATTTGTATGCTGGTCAACACATCACCACTATTCCCCAGTCCTCCCTTGCCAGAGATTGGAAACCAATTACGGTTTCCGAATTTAACCCCTTACTGGGCCTTTCCCTCAACATGGGCATAACCAAAAAGAGTGAGTTGTGGTCATATTGGTCCACTGACCCAATTCACCATATGCCCTTGTTCTCTGCTTTCATGACCAGGGCACAATAAGAGCAGATCTTGTGGTTCATGCATTTCAATGACAATGAACTCTGTCGTCCTTGTGGAGACCCTGGATACGATTGGCTCTACAAAATTCGGCCCCTCGTAAACCACTTCAACCAACGTTTTGCAGACTTGTTTACTCCTCATCAAGTTGTCTGCATTGATGAGTCCCTGATTAAGTTTTCTGGCTGCTTGTCATTCAAACAGTACCTTCCCAGCAAGTGTGCCAGATACGGGGTCAAGATGTGTAAGCTCTGTGACAGGGCCACAGGCTATACATGTAGTTTTATGGTTTAGGAGGGCAAAGACAGTCACGTAGAGCTGACAAACTGCCCTGACTACATAGAAAGCGCTGGCAAGATTGTGTGGGACTTGGTGTCACCCTTATTCAGAAAGGGGTATCACTTGTACGTGGAAAATTATTACACAAGCATGCCACTTTTTAGTCACTTGTTTGATCAGCAGATTGGAGAATGTGGCACCGTGCGACCTAATCGCCGGGGCTTTCCCCAGCGGCTTGTAGATTCCCATCTTAGGCTGGGGGAGAGAGCCTGCTTCAAGTGTAATAACTTGCTCACTATGAAGTAGAGGATAATAAGAATGTTTTCTTTCGTACCTCCCTTCATGCAGACACGACGGTCCAAATTAGTACGGCGACTGGTGTTGTGGAGAAACCCCACTGTGTCCAGGAATATAACAAAAATATGGGAGGGGTGGACCTCAACGACCAGTTGTTGGCGCCGTACCCATTTGCCTGTAAGGCCAGATGGTGGTACAAGAAAGTGTTTATTTCAATTGGCTTTGCTGAACACTCATGTGCTATACAGAGCTTCAGGACGGACTGTATCCTTCCTTAAATTCCAGGAAGAGATCGTCAGAGCCCTTCTGTTTCCAGACAGTGCTCCACCTCACCTTCCCCAACCAAATGCAGTAAGCCGGCTGCATGAGAAGCATTTTCCTTATGTCCTCCTGAGTACCCCTCCCCAACGAACCCCCCCAAAGAAGATGTCATGTCTGCAGTAAGTGCAGATATAGGCGTGACACCCACTATTTTTGTCCCTCCTGTCCTGACAATCTGGGTCTTTGCATGGGTGAATGTTTTGAACGCTACCATAAACTAGTTGAGTTTTAGCATAAGGTACAGCATTGCACAGACTAGGCACACTTTCACAGAGTCTCCCAAGATGCCATCCCATTTTGAGAGACCCAAACCGCTGGAACCATTACAACTGTTACAACCATTACAGTTACAAAAAAAAAAAGTGTAAAAAACAAAATAGTATTATTAATTAATAATAATTCTCTATATTGTTCTGCTCTTTTTTACTGTATTCTATTCTGCAATGTTTTATTGTTATTATATTTTATCATGTTTGCTTTTCAGGTATGCATTTTTTTTTATACTTTACCGTTTACGGTGTTTTATTGTTAACCATTTTTTTGTTTTCAGGTATGCCGTTCAGCTGCACAGTGGATTTATTTATCTTGACAACAGCAGCGTTTGCTCCCATGATACATAAAGCCGTGACTCCAGTGCTGTCGGAGGTGATTTCACCACCACAGTTAAAAAAAAAGAGCATTTATGCCAAAGCATGGGGGCAGCAGGGGTGGAGGAGCGATTTGCTCTTACCTTTTGTGGGAGGATGCCCCCATGCTTCGGCATATTATATATAAATATATATTTTAGGCACAGATTGCGTTAAAAAAGTGTTATTTTTTAACTATGCTACTTTTTACTTACTGCTATACTGTAATGTTACTTTGTTTTATTGCTGTCAGGGCTGGCTTAGCCCTTCCTCCTCTGGGCTGGCCGCTCAGCTGTCGGCTAATTGCCAGCTCTCTTCTCTCTCCACAGTTACCAGCTGTTCCCGATGATGCTCATCTGGCCTGCCTATATAAAGTCTTCCAGTTCATTTCTCCATTGCCTTCACGTTTGGTCACATCACTAGGAACCATCTCCTGCTGTTATTTCAAGACTGGCTTGCTGACATCCCCCCTGGCTTCCATCCTGCTTGCAGTTGCTTTCCTTGGATCCCTGACGTCTGGACTGGCTGATTACCCAATCTGGTTTATGAACTTTGGACTGGCTGACTACTCGATCTGGCTACTGGACTCTGGCTTGCTTCACTACACTTTTTCCTATTTACCTTTTTATTTTTATTAATAAACAAGTGTGATTTGATTGTACTTCTGTCTCTGTCTGTTTTATGGCTCCTGACAATTGCTAACCATCATTTGCTTAGAAAATGCATTCAGTTGCAGCGCGGATTTATTTATCTTGACAGCAACAGCGTTTGCTCTCATGATACATAAAGCCGTGACTCCAGCACTGGAGGAGGTGATTTCACCACCACAGTTAAAAAAACAAAAAAAAAACATATATGCCGAAGCATGGGGGCAGCAGGGGAGGACGAGCGATTTTCTACTACCTTTTGGGGCGGATGCCCCCATACTTCGGCATATATAAATGGTGCATGTATGCCCATCATTCGAAGTGGGTGGATAAAGGGAAGTATTCCAATGGTGTGCATACCCACTGATCAATCTCTTTTTTTTCATTCAGCCCACAGGCTGCATGAAAAAAAGATTACAATATATGCCCAACAAGGACCAGCAACGTACTGGTATGTTGCTGGACTTTGAGTGGTTATACCAGAACAATGCTTGCAGGTTTAGGTATCATCTTGGTATCATTATTTTTAGCCAGTGGTTGGCTTTCATGTAAAAGCAATCCTAGCGGCTAATTAGCCTCTAGACTGCTTTTACAAGCAATGGGAGGAAATGACCCCCTCCTCCCACCGTCTTCCATGTTTTTCTCTGGCTCTCCTGTCCCAACAGGGAACCTGAGAATGCAGCCGATGATTCGGCCAGCTGACCATAGAGCTGATCGGAGACCAGCATGGCTCTAATCATCTCTATGGCCTAAGAAAACGGAAGCTACAAGCATTTTATGACTTAGATTTCGCAAGAAGTAAACAGCGCCATTGGGAAATTGGAAAAGCATTTTATCACCGATCTTGATGTGGTCAGATGCTTTGAGGACAGAGGAGAGATCTAGGGTCTAATAGACCCCATTATTTTTTAAAAAGAGTACCTGTCACCACCTATTGCTATCATAGAGGATATTTACATTCCCTGAGAAGACAATAAAAAAAAATAAAAAAATGAAAGGAACAGTTTAAAAATAAGAAAAAAAAGCAAAAAACAAGAAAGAAAAAAAGTATCCTCCTGATCTCGAGCAAAGGCGAACACAAGCGTCGGTCTGGCGTCAAGTGTAAACGGCAATTGAACCATGCACGTGAGGTATCACCACGAAGGTCAGATCGAGGGCAGTAATTTTAGCAATAGACCTCCTCTATAAATCTAAACTGGTAAGCTGTAAAGGCTTTTAAAGCCTTTTAAAAATGCATGTAGTTTGTCGCCACTGCACGTTTGTGCGCAATTTTAAAGCATGTCGTGTTTGGTATCCATGTACTCGGCCTAAGATCATCTTTTTTATTTCATCAAACATTTAGGCAATATAGTGTGTTTTAGTGCATTAAAATTTAAAAAAAGTGTGTTTTTTCCCACAAAAATGCATTTGAAAAATCACTGCACAAATGCTGTGTGAAAAAAGAAAACAAAAAAAAAACACCCACCATTTTAATCTGTAGGGCCTTTGCTTTAAAAAAATATATATAATGTTTGGGGGTTCAAAGTAATTTTCTTGCAAAAAAATTTATTTTTTCATGTGGTTTCAAGTGGTTAGAAGAGTGGGTGACATAAGCTTCTAAATGTTGTGCATAAAATGCCAGGACAGTTCAAAACCCCCCCAAATTACCCCATTTTGGAAAGTAGATACCCCAAGATATTTGCTGAGAGGCATGTCGAGTCCATGAAATATTTTATATAGTGACAAGTTGCGGGAAAAAGACAAATTTTTTTATTTTTTATTTTTTTGCACAAAGTTGTCACTAAATGACATATTCCTCAAACATGCCATGGGCATATGTGAAATTACACCCCAAAATACATTCTGTAGCCTCTCCTGAGTACGGGGATACCACATGTGTGAGACTTTTTGGGAGCCTAAGCCCATACGGGACCCCGAAAACCAAGCATCGCCTTTAGGCTTTCCAAGGGTGTAAATTTTTGATTTCACTCTTTACTGCCTATCACAGTTTCCGAGGCCATGGAATGCCCAGATGGCACAAAACCCCCAAAATGACCCCATTTTGGAAAGTAGACACCCCAAGCTATTTGCTGAGAGGTATGGTATTTTGAAGGCCTCACTTTTTATCACATCGTTTTGAAAATTGAAAAAAGGAAAAAAACATTTCTCTTGTCTTTTTTTTTTTCATTTTCAAAAACAAATGAGAGCTGCAAAATACTCACCATGCCTCTCAGCAAATAGCTTGGGGTGTCTACTTTCCAAAATGGGGTAATTTGGGGGGATTTCGTGCTATCCTGGCATTTTATGGCCTTCAAAACTGTGATAGGTAGTGAGGAGTGAAATCAAAAATGTACACCCTTAGAAATCCTGAAGGCGGTGCTTGATTTTCGGCGCTCCGTATGCGGCTAGGCTCCCAAAAAGTCCCACATATGTGGTATCCCCGTACTCAGGAGAAGCAGCAAAATGTATTTTGAGGTGTAATTCCACATATGCCCATGGCATGTTTGCACAATATATCATTTAGTGACAACTTTGTGCAAAAAACAAAAAAATTGATAAAAGTTTGTAATTTTCCCGCAACTTGTAGAAAAATAAAAAATATTCCATGGACTCAACATGCGTCTCAGCAAATAGCTTAGGGTGTCTACTTATCAAAATGGGGCCATTTTTGGGGGGGTTTGTCCCATCTTAGCATTTTACGGCCTTCAAAACTGTAATGGTCAGGAAGTGGGTAAAACATTCCGGGGCTGAAGTGGTTAAGGTCAAACATTTATGGACTGTTCCATAGAAGATGTCTCTGAAGAAGGATGATGTGTGCCCTTCAGGCACAAAGCTGCATATATTGGAAGGCAACATTTTTTTTTGTTTTAATTTCAGATGTTTATGGATGGTTGAAACCTGACTACACCTGGCCTGAAATGCCAGCAGAGCAAGTTCACCCAGCAGGTGTTGATAACGAAGGATCAGAAAAATGGGAATTAATTTCCGACAGGATGTTTATGCAGGCTTCCTGATGTGAGGTCAGGGCAGATCCAGAATCTAGTCTCAGGGAAAGGCACTGCCAGTAAATAAGGCTACTTTCACACTGGGGTGGGTGGGCGTCGGCAGTAAAGCGGCACTATTTTTATGCTCCGCTTTAGCCCCGCTATTTGGCCGCTAGCGCGGTGGTTTTATCCCATTTATTTCTACTGAGCCGCTACACAGCCGTTGTATATCCCAATCTGACATGCTGTGGGTCCTTTAATAAACCCTGCATGCATTCTGGGATCCGCACTCATGACATATTGGGATATAGCGGCTGTGTGTCTCATGTAACACTTTATGCATCCCCAAGCCAGTAAAAGACAGCCCTGCATGTCAGACGCATGTCTGTAGCACGCCCTGTGTGAATGAAGTCTAAAGATGAATTTTTCTGTCTTTAAATATCATCATTATCATCATGATAATACAGGTGCTGTGGTTATACAAGTCCATCTTGTCTTCAATCCTGCGCGCCTCTGATTAGTGACATCACACCAGCCGGGACTAGGAAGCTCCTGTCTTGAGGAGATCACTCCGCCTGACAGGGAAGTGAAGTGACACTCACAACGCTCTTCTGCAACTCTGCCAGCATGTAGCAGTGGCCCTGGTGTCACATAGATTCCAGACCCCCAGAGTGATGCCACTGGCCCCCTCTAAATGACCTGATGGGGCCCAGGGAATATATTTTAGGTAACCTGGGACTCTGGGAAAGCCAGGGGAAGCAGAAATAAAGTTCCTGCAGCATTTAGATCCCTCATAACGCAAATTTGGTGATGTGGTGGAGAGAGAAAGCCTTGGAGTCAGTACCATTTTCGGGGGGGGGGGGGAATTGCCCCATTGCCCCCCGGATCTGCCCCTGTGTGAGGTATGGGGATAGAGAAGCACCAGATAAGACCTCCTGGAGAGGTGTGAATTCAAATGTCCTGTTACTGAACTTCAAAATCAGTTACTGAAAGATGACCCGGGTTAGAATCAGAACTATGGACTATTTGCTGCCCCTAGTGGGCACTACAGCATGCTTCCTAGAGGATGGACAGAAAAAGAATATATTAAGGATTGCCTACTATTTACTTTTCTTTGGACAGTGGGTGTTTGTGTGGGGGGGGTGTCTGAGTGGGCTCTAACCTCGTCAGATCCGCGCTAGATCCATGCCCCTTACCACGTGATCAGCTGTCAGCCAATGACAGCTGATCACATGATGCAAACAGAAGATCAGTAATCGTTTTTTTTATTCCTCACGCTGACTGCATGAGGAGAAATAAAGCCGATTACCTGCTTTTGTGCAAGGGACATAGGTCCCGAAGAGGAAGGGGTGAAGTCTGCCTGTCAGTGCCCACAGTGCCATGAATCAGTGCCCACCAGTGCATAAGTGCCAGCAATCAGTGCCACCTATCAATGCCCACGAGTGCTACCTACCAATGCCCAACAGTGGTGCCAATCAGTGCCACCTAGCAGTGCTGCCTATCAGTGCCCATCAGTGCCACCTCTCAGTGCCCAATACCACCTATCAGTGCCCACCAGTCCCACCTCAGTGCCACCTTATCAATGCCCATCAATGCAGCCTATCAGTGCCCATCAGTGCAGCCTCATCAGCGTACATCAATGAAGGAGAAAAATTACTGGTTTGGAAAATTTATTAACAAAATATCAAACATTTTCTCGATTTTTTTTTAAATTGGTCTTTTTTAACCACTTCCCGACCAGCGCACGACGATGTACGTCGACAGAATGGCACGGGCAGGCATATTGGCGTACATGTACGTCCAATATTCGTTGCCGCCGTGCCATCGGGAGCGCGCCGCCGGCGGCGCGCTCCCGCGCTGGTCGGGACCCCCGTGAGTCCGGTCGCGGGACCCGCGGACTCGATCGCCGCGGGCATCCCCGCGATCGTCTCACGGAGCGGCCGAATGGAGGAAATGCTGTATAAACAACATTTTTCCATTCTGCCTAGCAACTAGTGACGCTGATCTCTGCTCCATGTGATTGGAGCAGAGATCAGTGTACACTAAATGAAAGCCCAACCCCCCCACAGTTAGTAACACACCCCTAGGAACACTTAACCCCTACACTGCCACCCACTGGTTAACCCTTTCACTGCCAGTGTCATTTACACAGGAATCACTGCATTTATATAGCAGTGATTACTGTATAAATGACAATGGTCCCAAAAATGTCCGATGGGTCCCCCACAATGTCGCAGTCACAATAAAAATCGCAGATCGCCGCCATTACTAGTAAAAAAAAAAAAATAATAAAAAATTATTAATAAAAATGCTATAAAACTATCCCTATTTTGTAAACGCTATAACTTTTGCGCAAACCAATCAATAATCGCTTATTGAGGGAAAAAAATGTTTTTTTATATATTTTTGGGGGATATTTATTATTACAAAAAGTAAAAAATAATGCGTTTTTTTCAAAATTATCGCTCTATTTTTGTTTATAGCGCAAAAAATAAAAACCGCAGGGGTGATCAAATACCACCAAAAGAAAGCTCTATTTGTGGGAAAAAAAGGACGTTAATTTTGTTTGGGAGCCACGTCGCACGACTGCGCAATTGTCAGTTAAAGCGACGCAGTGCCGAATCGCAAAAAGTGGTCTGGTCTTTGACCAGCAAATTGGTCCGGTCTGAAAGTGGTTAAATTAAAAAATGACAAAAAAAAAGCCAGAGGTGATCAAATACCACCAAAAGAAAGCTCTATTTGTGGGGAAAAAACGATAAAAATGTAATTTGGTTACAGTCTTGTATGACTGCGCAATTGTCAAAGAGCGACAGCGCTAAAAGCTGAAAATTGGTCTGGGCAGGAGGGGGGTTTTGGTGCCCAGTAAGCAAGTGGTTAAAAGTAATGATCAACCTAAAGTTCTTCCTCTTTTCTGCTCTTGTCATTGAGCCCAGCTGAAGATACTGAACACAAAGGACGACCTTACATAAAGTATCATTGATCTTCTTTTGTTTCATACACCCTGTAATATTTTCTTTTAGTGTTTTATGTTAGCATTCCTATTTTCTTGGGAAATTAATGAGACTCTTGCTTATTTAAACAGTATATATATATATATATATATATATATATATATATATATATATATATATATATATTTTTTTTTTTTTTTTTTTTATAGCTAACCCTGTTTTTTGTACCATCACCAATAACGTTATCAGAACTATGCTAGACTAGCTAATTACACAAGTTAGTACATGTTTATAATACATAGGGGGAATCCATAACCACCCAATATTTATTTTACCTACTAATGAGTCATACACGTCCATTGTTTATAAGAAAATTCTCATGGCAGTTAGAAGTCTCAATTCTATTTTGGACCAGGAATTGCAAACAGATCTATTAAATTAAATAAAATACAAACTTTAGTGAACACCACTTGAGATTATAATAAAATTTGTCAAATTATGGCTCAAAGTGCTGTTTTTATATTAGGCACTAAACTCTTAATTTTGGTACTTGGATGTATGAGCATGTGTACTTATTATTGTTTTTGTAATTGAGAAGAAATATATTTGCACTAATCAAGTTTTTACTGTTAAGCTTTTAATATAGAAGACAAATTGCCAAAAACCACAAGACTTTCACAGTAAAAGCAATTAAAGTGGAACAAATGGGCAAAATTAAAAATGCTTACTTGATGCAGTCTAACAGCAGCATTAACACAGTGATATTTGTTTTTTGAGTCCCCTCATAATATAGTTTTAGGAAATTTTGGTTTTGCCAGTAGATCCATTAAATTTCCACATTCTTTGAGGGTGACAACACTGCTCTTTCTGTAATGAAATCACTGCAGTTTTGTAACCCTGTAGACAAGGTAGTCTCAAATACAGATGTAGTCATGGATCAAAATTTGGCTGGTTCAACAGGGACCAGCAGAATTTTGATCCATGTGTGAACACTGCAGTTGAACAGAAATTGGTCTACGGATTAACTTCTGTTCAACCACTGTGGTAGATAAAAGCTGCTCGATCAGTACTGTTGGCAAGAGACTGCAGCACTGATCTGTGTGTTCTGACAGTGGTCTCCCCACTGCCAGAATACAATAGTGCATCAGGGAGGATTCCCCCATCCACCTCAAATGTGTGGTGTGTTTTTTTTTGCTGTTTGATCTGCTGGTTGAAAAAACGCCCCGAGTATGGTCAGCTTAAGTAAAAATTAAAGACAGTTTAGTTAACAATTTTCTTAAGCAGTTAAAGCAATGTCTGGGCATTTTTGTTTCAAGAGAAAAAAAAAATGTAAACAGTAACTCCACTTTTGTTGAGAAAAAAAAAAACATTCCCTTCTGGGTGATCTATGTACATTGCAAGGATTTTAACAAACTTTGTTACAAACTCCTACCTTTGTTATTCTGAAGAAATCCCTGTGTGTTTGTATCCATGTAGAAAAGTGAACCTAATGGGAGTAGCTTCATAATTATCAACCAGCCGCTGCACCTGCAGGGCTCTAATGAGGAAAAGTGCAGGGTCCGCATCCCATTAGATGTGATTTCCTATTATCTCACCAAAAATTACATTTTTGTTGCAGGGGATGCCCAATATCTGACTTGTACCTTAGTGTGGACTTTTTGGAAAATCAATAATCCAATCACACAAGCAGGAAATTATGTTTCTAGGGGGCGTTCTGTACACATTATGTGTACAGAATACCTTCAGGTAGCCATATTGCATCACATTTTATAGAAAAATACAGAGCTGCAGATTGAAAAGGAAAAGGTAATTTTTAATAACATTTAATTACAATATGACTTGTGTCGCAATTGTATATGCTATATTATTATTTTTTATTTGCTATTTAAGTCTTAAGCACACCCCTCTCACCATATAAGTTTGTCCCAACTGTCACTTTTGCTGGTCTGTGGAACAAAAAAATGTGGAGAAAAGTATTGATGAAAGTATATGAACAAAACTGTCTGTGTCTGTGTTAAAGAGATTATAATTGAAAGAAAATCCCAAATTTTGTTTTGTCCCCAAAAAAGTAATACAGTGCAAATCTTCCAAGGGGGACACTAGTTCTGGTGACCTGGGGGTCCCCAAGGAATTCCCTTAATTTGCAGGGATTTCCTCTCACTTGCCGTTTGGCTATGGGACAGGAAGAGAATGGAAATCTCTGCAATGGGACACAGATAGGAAAAAACATCTGACAGGGGTTATAATCGTTCCTTACCATATTTGAAATGAGAAAAAAGTTTTGCCTATAGTTTGATTCTAACCAATTCAATAGAGGGCACTTTCCCCCCTTCCTGCCCAGGCCAATTTTCAGCTTTCAGCGCCGTCATACGTTGAATGACAATTGTGCAACGCTGCACCCAAACTACATTTTTTATAATTTTCTTCCCACAAATAGAGCTTTCTTTTGGTGATATTTGATCACCACTGGGGTTTCTATTTTTTGCTAAATAAAGTAAAAAAAGACCAAATATTTAGAAAATTGTTTTATTTTTCTTTGTTATAATTTTTTTCTCCTTCCCTGACTGCCACTGATGAGGCTGCACTAATAGGCCCTGATGAAGAGGCACTAATATGCAGCACTGATAGGTGGCACTGATATACAGCACTGATTGGCATCTGTGATGGGCAATGACAGTTGTTACTGATGGGCACTGATTGGCAGATGTGTTGGGCACCTCTGATCGGGGTTGAGCTGATAATCAATGTGCAGATCCCCCCTCTGACAGGAGAGCTGCAGATTGGCTCTCCCTGTCAGCGCAAACCGAGGAAAGCCACTTACCGGCACATCCTGGCTACTGCTGTGATTGGTCACAGCTTATCACGTGGTAAAGAGCCTACGTCTCAGGCTCTTTTTTTTTTTTTAAATCAATTTTTTTTATTGAGAAAACATTTTTTCAATTTACAAATAAACTAGTACACTATACATACCCACTAAACAATTACATTTAAACTAACATAAAATAAAAGAATAAGTGACACAAAGCACCACAGATCACTGTGCCAAGAGCGGCTTATTCTGCTGGACGTCATATGACGTGTAAGGATAATGAAGCCACATTGCGGCTGTCAATTGGCAATAGGGTGGGCAGGAAGTGGCTATTATACTAAATGATATCTGTAGTGGTCCATTAAGCAAAAAATAAAAATTCAATTCTTGAGTGTTCAAAGATACAGTGTCTTGAAAAAGTATTCGCACCCCTTGAAATTTTCCACATTGTCAAATACAGGGAAATCTTAGAAAAAAAGAGAAGAGTCTGCAAAAGACTTGAGACTGGGGCGGTGGTTCACCTTCCAGCAAGACAACGGCCTTAAACATCAGAGCTACAATGGAATGGTTTCGATTAGGGATCTCCAAACTACAGCCCTCCAGCTGTTGCGGAACTACACAGCCCATGAGGCATTGTAAAACTCTGGCATTCACAGACATGACTAGGCACGATGGGAATTGTAGTTCCCGAACAACTGGAGGGCCATAGTTTGGAGACCCCTGGCAGTCAAAGTCCTAAATCCAATTGAGAATCTGTGGCATGACTTGAAAATTGCTGTTCACAGAAACTCTCCATCCAATCTGACAGAGCTTGAGCTATTTTGCAAAGAATGGACAAAAATATCACTCTCTAGATGTGCAAAGCTGTTAGATACATCCACAAAAATACTTGCAGTTGTAATTGTAGCGAAAGGTGGTTCTACAAAGTATTGACTCAGGGGGGCTGAATACAAAGCATGCCACACTTTTCACATATTTGTAAAAAATTTTGAAAACCATTTATCATTTACCTTCCACTTCACAATTATGTTACACTTTGTGTTGGTCTGTCACATGTCACATAAACCCACCCCCCCCCCCCCCAAAAAAAAGGTTTTTGGTTGCAACATGACAAAATATGGAAAATTTCAAGGGATATGAATACTTTTTCAAGGCACTGTATATGACTAATACTACCTCATTTCAGAAAAAGCTGCAGGACAAAGATCTAGCTAGTCTTTTTTCTCTTAGCTGCTACCTTTATATTGGTCTATAGCAGACTAGACAAAATACAGCCATTAAATGTGTATTTTAGTGTATGTCAAACTAATTATATGGTATATTTTAGTAGAAATCAAAGTAAGTTGCAAATGTAAAAAGATCAAGCCGCTACCAGATTTATTCACTAACAAATAGGACTGAATATTGCTAAGGGCGTTAGGGTTCTATTAATCATGCAGTATGGCTATCCTCTATCTAAAACCAACATTCAGATTGCTAACATTTAAATTAAACATTTTCTTGTAAATGATAGCTCACAGTTTTGTTTCAGTATAAGAGTCTGACTTCCGAAAGGGAGCCGTGGCAGACAAATATACCCTTAGAGCCTGGACCAGGTCCAGGGAATGAAGGGCCACCTCTTTAGGATGTGTCGGTTTAGGACACAGAGATGGTAACACAATTTCTTCATTGATGTGAAACGCAGAAACCACCTTCGGCAGGAAAGAAGGTTGCGGAAGCAACACCACCTTATCCTTGTGGATAACCAGATAGGGCTACTTGCAAGACAAGGCCGCCAGTTCCGAAACCCTCAGGGCCGATGTAATGGCCACTAGGAAGACCACTTTCTGAGAAAGAGTCAACAAGGGAATTTCCCTGATGTCCTCAAACGGTGGTTTCTGAAGTGCCGAAAGCACCAGGTTCAGATCCCATGGGGGCAAGGGTGGACACACCAGAGGGACTACATGCCGGACCCCTTGTATAAAAGTGCTCACTAGAGTGAGACACCACTCAGTTATTTGTCCCTTAACGGTGCTTAAAGCCAATTTCTGGTCTACTCCTCGCTGTAGGAACAGCAGGATCCTGGAAACTGAATAGGTGAGCGGACACCACCCCTTCTCCTCACACATGGAGATGTAGGCCTTTCAGGTACGATGGTATATCTTCCGAGAAGATTTTCGTGCCCTCAACATAGTTGAAATCACAGAGTCCGACAGGCCCCGGTTCCTTAGCACCTGGCTCTCAACAGCCATGCCGTTAAAACCAACGATGGTAAAGCAAGATGGATAATCGGACCTTGAGACAAAAGGTCTTCTCGCATCGGTAGTCGCCAGCGAGCGTCCGCAACCAGGCATACTAGGTCGGCGTACCAGGGACGCCGAGGCCAATCTGGGGCAATCGGTATCACTGGAATCCCTTCGGCCTCCACTCTGTGGAGCAGACGTGGTAAGTTTTAGCAGATAGGATGCATAGATCAGTTGATACTGACCCCATGGAGCCACCAACGTGTCTGATGTGTCTGCGCAAGGATCTCTTGTCCTGGACACGAATCTTGGTACCTTCCGATTTAGATGGGAAGCCAGGAGATCCACGTCTGGTGTGCCCCATCGCAGGCACAGTTACCTGAACACCTCCAGATGCAGCGCCCATTCTCCCGGGTCCAGCATCTGGCGACTTAGGTAGTCCGCCTGCCAGTTCTCCACTCCCAGGATATAAATGGCCGATAGGGCCGGTACATGTCACTCTGCCCACCGAAGCATGTGAGTGACCTCCCGTGCTGCAGCCGAGCTTCTTGTTACTCCTTGATGGTTGACATATGCCACTGCCGTGGCATAGTAGTCTGGCTGAATCCTGATCGGACGTCCTCTTAGTCTCATCGACCATGTGGAGAGGCATAGCCTGATCGATCCGAGCTCGAGCACATTGATCGGCAACTTGGATTCCTCCCCGACTAGAGGCCTTGGGTCGACTGTACTCCCAGTACTCCACCCCAGCCGGTCAGACTGGCGTCCGCTGTGATCACTGTCCAATGCAGAGGTAGGAACAACTTCCCAGACCGAAGTGCCGGCGACCTCAGCCACCAGAGCAGGGAGTCCCTAACTGACTGGCTCACCCAAATCTGTCGATCCAAGGAAAGAGGAGATTTGTCCCATTTTGTCAATAACTCCTTCTGCAAGACTCTGATGTGAAACTGGGCATACGGTACCGCCTCGAAGGAGGCCCCCATGAGGCCCGGGACTCGCATGCAGAAACGCAGCGACAACCACCTGCAGGTCATCAATAGCTTTACCGCGGCTCTGAGAGTCTGTAGTTTGTCTGAAGGGAGAAACAATCTCGCTTCCCACGGAGTCCAGCAGTAAGCCTGGGTACTCTAAGCGCTGAGTGGGTATAAGCACCAACTTTTTGACGTTCAACAGCCACCAAAATTCCTGTAGGGTTTGCATGGTGATTGCCACATCCTCCTTTAATTCTGAGGCGGAAGTTGCTCTCAGGAGGAGATTGTCTAGGTAACCTATGATTGCGATCCTGCGTTGTTGCAACAACTGCAAAATTGGAGCCAATACCTTGGTAAAGACTCGGGATGCTGATGCCAACCCAAAAGGGAGAGCCAAACTGGTAGTGGTCTTCCCCTACTGCAAATCGCAGAAACTTCTGATGCCTGAGGCATATGGGTATGTGCAGGTACGCATCCTGGATGTCCAAAGAGGCCAGGGAGTCCTCTTGATGGAGTGCAGCGACAACTGAGCGAACCGATTCCATTCTGAACCTCTGTACTTTTACAAAGCAATTGAGGGCTTTCAGGTCCAAGATTGGATGTACCCCTTCCTTTTTAGGGACTACAGATTGGAGTAGAACCCCTGAAACCTTTCCGATTCCGGGAACAGGCACTATCACCCCGTGGCTTAGCAGCTCCCTTACTGCCCCCAATAGGGCCTCTCGGCAAGCTGGGAGTAAGGGTATGCTGGAGGGGAAGAATCTATTTGGTGGCCAAGAGAGGAACTCTATCTTGTAGCCAGAGATAATCAGTTCGCAGACCCATTGGTCGGACAGCCAAGAGGCCCACCGGGCTGCAAACTCCCGAACGCGACCCCCCACCCGAGAGACAGGTGGGGGCAAACCTTCATGCGGTAGCACTTTTGCTCGCAGGCTTGCTGGTCCAGAGACTCTTTTGTCCCTCAGAGGTTGAGCTGTCGGACTGGGAGTGTTTAGCCGAAGTCCTGGATGGACAAAAAAGCCTCTTTTGAGCGGAAAATGAGGGCCCTTGCCTGTGGCGTGGCTCCTTAGTCTTTCTGGCCTGTAGGAGCAAGGTACTCTTCCTACCTGTGAGATTCTTAATAATGTCATCCAACGAGGCTCCAAAAAGCCGCTCACAAAGGAAGCGTATCCAGGGCCGCATCAAAACGTACTTAAGGCCGTGCACTAACTGGTCTGCTAGTTCCACACAGACAGGAGTAGCCTGCTGCTTCTCCAATTTGTGGTGCAAAAGTTTTGCCCATTCAGTAAGTGTCTGCGACACTAGTGCTGTGGCCAGTACTGGTCGTATCGCTGACCCCACAACCGTAAATAAGGAACGGGCCACTAAGTCGGCCTTCCTGTCGGTAGGGTCCTTAAATGCAGGAGTCCCCTCTACCGGGATCGTGGTAGACCATTTTTAAGAAGGCTCTCCTCAAAGGGGTGGCGCACCTCCATTCTTTTAGGGACTGAGAAGGTTCGTTGCGGGCTTCCCCATTCCTTGTATATGAACTTATTGAAATAAGTCAGATACGGAAACACCTTAGGTGTATGGGCTGGCTTGCGGGACCCAAAAGGGACCGCTACTTCAGCTGAGGAACCTGCTGTATCCCAAATTTTCAGGGTATCACGCACAGCTGTGATAAGTGCTCCAACTAGCACTTTGTCTTGTGCGGGCCCGAACAGGGACTCATCCTCACTGTCCTGGTCAGCGTCATCTGAAACAGAGCAGGGGCTGCCAGTCTCAGCGGGGCCCAAGTCTGCATCAGAGTCCTCCCCGGAGATTGGGGGCAGAGGCCGCTTTTTAACACCTTCACGCCCCACACAGCGCCTCCACCCTGGCATCGAACATTTCAAGGACCGCCGACAAAGCAACCAAAGGCACTGCACTGTTTGCAGACAAGCCGGTTGCAATTGCAGGGAGTTTTGGGGAAGAAACACCAGTTTCTGAAGCCATGCTGACCCACCCTGTCTGCCACTTTTGGGGACTTAGGACAGGTGCACAGTCCCACCCTCTTAGCTGCTGCATCCACCGCAGGACTCTCCACCCCGACCAAGTGCTGCGCCGTTCAGTTATAGGTGTCTGCGTCTAGTATCAGCTCCCAGGTGTCCTGAGCAAAAAAAAGTGTTCTGAGCAGCAGGGACCAGCGCTGGAGATAAAAAAACACGCTAGGCTACAACAAAATGGCCGCTGGCCCCCCTGTATAAGGGACACAATCACAAGGAAAATGTCCATCAAGCTACAGAAAAATGGCCCCCGACCATGCTTTTCACTGAGGCACACAAAAAATGGCTGACAAACAACTGTACACAGTGAAAGAACAGAGATAATGGCAGCAGAACGGCGATATGGCGTTCAGCACATGCAGACCTCCAGCGCAGCCCCCAATCTAAGGTGAGAGTCCCCCAGAGGACCCCTGGCTACAGTTACATACACCGCTCAGCAGCCCATCATGCAACATCCCCCATGGGGGGGAGAAAAATAGGGACAGGGAGAGAAGATAGGGAGGAGAGGGACCCCCTAATCGACCTCCAAGGGAATGCCCAGCTGCTCAATCCTGGGCAAGAGGAGCTGTACTTACCATCCGGAAGAGCTGGGGACATCCAATCACAGACCCACTCCCAAGCAGTACAGGGTGGCTGCTGGCCACAGCACACTGTGACAAGGACATCGGAAATCCGGTCATATGTGTACCCCGGAGCGTTGCACTGGCCGCCCCTGGAGCCTGAGGGGCATGTCGTAGGCGACCCAGCACGTAGCTAGGGTCTGCACACGCTTGATGGCCAGGCTGGGGAGACTACAAGGATCTAGATTATCCAGCCTGTCACCCAGCCGGCTGTTGATAGCAGATCACAGGATCTTAAAATATTGCGCAAAAGGCAAACCTTCAGCAAAACAATCCCAGGACCGATGGTTCCACAGGGAGCCTAGGTCCTTCTTCACTAGGCAGAAAAAACTGAGCTGCAGGAAGCAGGCTGAGAGGTTATCACCACTGGGACCGACCCCTGGGCGGAACTGTAAAGTTCTGTTGTTTTCACGTGTATTACATGTTCTGCCTAGTCCTCTTCTGAAGGTGGCGTAATAACCCTACGGTCAAGATTACCGGAGCGGTGTCCGTCAATGAACAAAAGAGAAATGAAATTTTTCTACTTCGAAACGCAGATATTTCTAAGGAGTGGGAAAAAGAGGGACATGCAGGTATGCATCCATGATTTCTATTGATGCCAGAAGTTCTCCTTGTAGGATGGAGACTATTGATCGGATTAATTCCAATGCGAAAAGACAATTGCACGATCCTGCGACATGGCTCCCAAACAAAATTGATGTCCTTTTTTTCCCCACAAATAGAGCTTTCTTATGGTGGTATTTGATCACCCCTGCGGTTTTTATTTTTTACGCTATAAACAAATTTTGAAAAAAAAAAGCATTATTTTTTACATTTTGCTATAATATACCCCAAAAATATATAAAAAAATGTTTTCCTTAGTTTAGGACGATACGTATTCTTCTACATATTTTTGGTAAAAAAAAAGAAAATCGCAATAAGCATTTATTGATTGGTTTGCGCAAAAGTTATATACAAAATAGGGGATAGTTTAATGCCATTTTTATTAATATTTTTTTTTTATACTAGTAATGGTGGCAATCAGTGATTTTTATTGTGACTGCAACATTATGGCAAACACATCGGACACATTCCTGTGTAAATGACACTGGCAGTGAAGGGGTTAACCACTAGGGGGCAGTGTAGGGGTTAAGTATGTCCTGGGGAGTGATTCCAACTGGGGGGACGGGCTTGGCTACGTGCGACACATCACTGATCTCTGCCCACGATCACAGGGAGCAGAGATCAGTGACACTGTCACTAGGCAGAACGGGGAGATGCTTGTTTACATTAGCATCTCCAATTCTTCCTCTCCGTGAGACGATCGTGGGTATTTGAGGGAAAAAGAGAAAACCCCAGACGACGTCATCGTGTGATGAAACGTGCGTCGGTGGTTAGGACGTGCTGAGGTAGTCACGCTGGGATGTTGAGTGAACGTGCGCTCGCTTGCCGGCCGGCATACATGCTGCTTTTATCTTATGTCTTGCTTATTACTCTACGATTCAAAAAGACTCCCTGGCTTATCATCGGGTGTTTATTCCTGAACTGCTGTCTTGCTACGTGTGACCTACTACTGGGAGCCTGACGGGTAGTGTTTGCGAACTGTTGATGCTTGCCATCTGGTAAGCATGTACTCTTTGCAGTGTTTGCACTTTGTGGTGACGGAAGATTGCACGATTTGCTTCACATATTTAGATTTCAATTGAGATTCCTTTATCACTTGGGACTTTGTTCCCTTTATTATTATTTTTATATATATATATATATATATATATATATATATATATATATATATATATATATATATATATATATATATATATTAATTTAAAAAAAATCTTTATATCAAATTTTTATTTATTGGCATCCAACGTATTTATTTAGTTTTATTTATTAATTTCACTTGAATGTTGGATTATCTTTTTTTTTCATTTAGAGATATATGTAATAACTAAGGTTATTTTTAGAATAACTAGCACTAGCGCAGCTTTTTCTTTTTCTCTACTATATTTGGTGTGTATCACGCTTAGTAGCTGCTGCTATATAGGTTTGTTTCTTTTTCACTAGGTAATTAGGAGCGCAGTATTTTTTCCCCTTTTCTATTTATTTTGAGGGGACAGCAACTTTACACCGTTATAGAAGCTGTCCACTCACTACTTTACATTGTAGCAAAGTGTAATTTCTTCAGTGTTGTCACATGAAAAGCTATAATAAAATATTTACAAAAATGTGAGTGTTGTATTCACTTTTGTGAAATACTGTATACAAAATTGTTTTGCATTTCATATTTATTTTAAACAGAATGGGTTGTTTTACAAGGTGATTGGTTTTGAGGAAAATACTCTCCAGGTGAGGGATCACCTTTCTACTGGGATACCCAGGTTTAATATTATACATATTGCTATGGGCACTTCAACCACTTTGCTACTTCTGTACACCTAAAAATGGTTAAGTGGTGGACAGGTATAAATGGCACTGGGTGACCATTCCACCTGTTAATTCATGTGAACTGAGGCATTTGAAGGCTTGGTTCACAGATACGGTATACAGAGCCGATCCAAGCAGTTCTGTACCTTGGAATCACTGTGATTGGTTATAGGGGCACATCACAGCAACCACATATATACAATGTAATGTTTACATCTGTGAGTCCATTCCTTCCTCTTATAATGGAGGAAGGGGCATAAATAGAAGCTAATGAATGAATTATTCATTTATTAATTTATCAGTACTGTGCACATCACAGCAGCTGCAAATAAAGTTTAACCTTTTCACTTCCCCTCCTCTCCTACCCTACTGATATCTAACTTGTCTTTATGTAATCAATATACTATCCCCTTCATCTGCTCTTCCCTTTTAACTCCCCCCCCCCCGATAGCATCCTGCTTTTAATTTTCTGAGAATTGTGGCAAAAGATGAGATCATCTTAGGGTGTCAACTTTCCAAAAAGGGGTCAATTTGTGGGTGTTCATATTGTACTGACATTTTTATTCTAACAGAAAAAAAAGTTTTTCTAAAGATGTGGATAATTTTTTTGTCCCCCCTAATATAGTACAAAACCCAATAGTTACTGAATAATACCATAATAAGCTATCTGTTTTAACAAAATTATATAAAATGCATTTGGGTACAGTGTTGCATGGCAATGAAGGGAAACTACAGGCTGGTACTCAGTAGTTAATCTCAATATCTCAGAAATACTGGTAACATTCAGCGCACAATATCTTCGGTATAGCCTTCTGTGGATAGATTTTGTATACTTTTTTATTTTGAATCTAAAAAGCTTGCTTGGGTGGGGTCTAGAGTTAGGGGATATTTTGAAAACATTGCCAGTTTTTACAGTATATAAAAGGTTGGGGGTGAGTGTGGCGCTTTATTATTAACCACTTGCCGACCGGCTCCTGTACATATACGTTGGCAGTTTGAAGATGGATATCTCGGTAACGGCAGCAGCTGCTGCCACAACCGATATATCCATCTTTTCAGGAGCTGGTCCTCTTTACGATAATGGTGGTCCCTGCGGCGGATTTGCCACGAGATCAGCATTATCGGCGGCGGGTGAGGCTAAGATGGCACCCACCTGTCTCCATACCATAGGAGGGCGGAAGCGACGTTAAAACGTCACTTCTGCCCATAGCTCTTAAAGGCACATTTTATTTTATTTTTTTTGCATTTTAGTTCAAATATGAGATCTGAGGACTTTTTGACCCCAGATCTCATATTTAAGAGGACCTGTCATGCTTTTTTTCTATTACAAGGGATGTTTACATTCCTTGTAATAGGAATAAAAGTGACCCATTTTTTTTTTTTTAAACAGTAAAAAAATAAAATCAAGGAAAATAAGAATTTTTTTTTTTTTTAAAGCGCCTTGTCCCGACGAGCTTGCACACAGAAGCAAACGCATATGTGAGTAGCGCCCGCATATGAAAACGGTGGTCAAATACTCCATATATAGCCACCTATGCACTGGTCCTGTCAGATAATCTTTTCCTGAAATCCATGCTGATCTTCCAGTTTAAACTGGTACATAAATAATTTTTCGGTACACAATTACATAAAACCCAGATGCGAAAGAAAGATACAAGTAAATACTGTTTTAATTTCTTTATTTTCTTGTGAATAAAATAACATAGAAGACTTTTTTTTAAAACTTGATGGAGACTGAAGGAATGGGGGAACATGTCCTGTAGTATATAAGTTAGAGTACTGTGTGGGCAGTCGATACTGCAGGCAATGTCTGAAAACCATAAACAAAAAAAAGCACCAAAAAAATACATGATCCCTGAATTCTAAAATAAAATACTGTTGTAATATTATTGTGGAAAAAGAAATGTGTAATTGTACTACGCCATGTGGTTGCCAGGTAATAATGCAGGGAAAGAAGTTTAGTCAGAAGAGATTGTTTTTATCATAAGAGGAATGAGCTCTATTCTCTTCTGAATAAATTAAATACTAATAAGTCTGTAGTGTAAGAACAATGTCTTTGGTAGGAAAAAGAAGGGGACATTTCATGCGAAGAACATTATTAAGGTACATACACAGCTAAACCCCTTCACCTCTGACTGCAATCATGGAAATAAGGCTTTACAGGATTTGGGAAACCAGCTGACAATCACATGCTTGTTCTTAAAAAAATGAACCTTGTAAGCATAAATATCAGGCTTTGCTGCAGTGAAGGGTTAGTAATGCATTGCCCAGCAATGCAAAGAGGATAGTTCCAGCACTGGGCTACACACAGGAACCTGCTGTTATTAAAACTGCAAATCTATAGAATACTCCTTGCAAAGAGGCAGGAAACATGTAAACATTCAGAAATACTGACATAAAAAACAAAAACAAAAACCCTGTGATGAGGGAAAAGGCGCATCTGTTATTTCTGTTTGAGGAAAAAATATTTTACATCAGTACAAAACTCATGGAATATGGCAACAGATTGAAGCGTTAAACACTTATTAACAGTACAATGATATTCTAGAAACTCTAATATACAATTACTAATAGATATAGGACACACATAGCCCAATATGTTGGAGATAAGCAGCTTTTTTTTCCTATACAACCTCATATGTTTATTGAAACTAAATCAAAGGGTCAGACCACCAACTAATACATGAATTTTAGGGAGATGCGGTGGTTTGACTAACCCATTAACTTTTTATATCTCTCAGGGAAGGACAACATGCTACAGTTGGTATGATGAGATTACACATATCTTGGTGGATTTGTCATATACTAGGAAGGAAAATAAGGAAAATTTGAAAATCCACAGTCCCAAAACCTGAGATCTAAACAGCAGGGATCCTATAAGGCCCCATCATATCTTCCAAAAACACCAATATAATATGTATATATATCAAATCAAGTCATACTTCCACTCTAAAAAGCACAGAGTAAGACAACTACATGAGTATAATTGTGGGGAGCGGGGGGGGGGGGTCAGACAGAGCGTGGTTACAAATTATCCATTTGTTGTAACACATTTAACTTTTATTTATTTTTTTACGTATTTAGTATAAATTAAAAATAAGTGAATATTAAGATAGATTGTTTGTAAAAAGCATCCTCTGTACCCACCCTTATTTTTATTTTTTTTGTAAAGGGTATTCTTTTTTTTTTTCTAACAGATGTTTAGTACAATTTGGTTTGAATGCCATAAAACCCTCTATTGGTGCTTTTGCAAGTTTTTTTTTTAAATAAAATTCAAAATGCAGCAGGGAAATTGCAATGCTGCGGAGGGACAAGCAGACCTCCATGGTGAAGGGAGAGCAATGTCATTCCTAAGAGCTATAGGAAGCTATTGGGCGAATTTGTTCACCATCATCCAGGCAACTGACAATTGAGGGCAAACTGGCACATTAAAGTATACCCCTATCCACATACAGGAGACATCAATTTCGCTGCTCCCTTAAGACTAATGGCCCACATCAATGTGGCATGAACTGATAGCTAGAGTTCATGAACAGCAAACAAATAAATGTATTGTATCCACTGTGTATGGCTTACAGGTACACTTTAACATACTGGAAACACATTTGCAGAAAATGAATTCACACCTTTTACAGGCCAACAGCAATTAGATCAGAAAGTGTTATGCATTTCATATTATGTATACTTTTTTTTCTTATTAGATATGAGGCCAGAACTCTTACATAAACGCAGCCAATCTTAATACATCAATTTCACACAAAAGCACCACAAACAAAATTAACAATAAAAAAATTGGACCTTTTTCATACAAGCCCAGAATTGATTAGTTCCCTTTACTCTTAAACATTTATCAATATCCAAATTACTTACACTCCATATCATTCCAATGGTCAATAAATATAAAGTTAACAGCTCACATTATATCAAAACATTAGCTACACAAATAATGTGTGATAACAATATAGGCCAGAAAATGATTACATGGAAATGTATGTAACAACCATGTATGGCAAAAGAAATAAAAATGTAGCATCAGTATGAATACAGGTAAATAGTAAATTTGAAACAAAAACTAAACTAAAAATTCTGTTGAACCTTTGACGGAAGCAAAATGCATGGTGCCACTAATGTTTTTGAATAAAATGCAAAATAAATAAAATTAAATCAAATCATAGAGTGTCCACAAAATAAAAGAAAATATTAATAATAAAAGTATAATTTAGAACACAGCACAGAATAAAAAGAAACCACGTCTCTCAGAAAACGTCCACACCCCCTTCTACTTAAGTCACTGAACTGAATGTATGGGATGAAAACTACATGAAAAACTACATAACAGGGAGAGTAGCTGCTATTAAGTGTGACGGCTTATTTTTTTTAAAGATGGCAGAGTAAACATTATGGTCTTAGATAATATTTAATACGTAGCTACCTTACACTATACGTTATCAAAACAAATGCATTCATTTTTAGTTTTTTTTCCTACAACCACATTTTTCTTGATAAAATAGCTGGGTGCAGTTTGCTACTATTTATGAAAACAGCACAAAGGGCTATGGTTATTGTAGCCTTATTGTAGTCAATTCAATCTAAATTTAGCACAAGCTTACCTGTAACTGGCTGCTCTCAGTTAGTGCACACAATTGCTGCTTGCACAATGTACTGATAATAAGAAAAAAAAAAGCCATTTCTCTTTTGTTACTTATTGATACTGCATACTATGCGTTATTTGGCTCACACCATTGTGCTGCGACAAGACAGGAATGAGCTATTGTATCATAACAAGGTATGATTCTGCACAATAGACAGTATCCTTGGGGAGTGTTGTATGGATCACAATTCAGCATGACCACATGATGTCAGCATTGCACAATAGTACATAAAGTGCTGCCCATGTAATTGAAATCTTTGAGAAGTACTTATTTGGATAAAATAGTGTCTGTACTGTATTTTTAAAAGTCAAAATCATTTTTTCCATGGGAAACCTTCACAACAGTTTTACTCTGTTCTAAAGTGGCCTTTAGCTAAATCTCCACTCATTTTCACCATACATTTCCTAAGATGATAATCCAACAAAATCTATTTTGCATAAAACGTAACTAATTCATAAAGACTTTAGGTCATTTCTTTTAGGAAGTAATGTTGCAAATAATTTTAGGACATTCTAAGCCAGGAACTGCTGTTATTTCTAGTGAAGTGAAGCAGAAGAAAGAACCTTTCAAAAAATTACGTAATTTTTTTTTTTATTTCAAATTCTCAGTTTTTCTCCTGTTATGACTTTTTTTTTAGCAGTCAACCTTTACACCATTTCTTTCACTTAAATTTGACATTGCAACCTTGCAATTTATCAAACCAACTAGGATAAACTGCTGTAAAATGAATCAATTATTTCACCAATTATAAAAAAAACCTGCGGTATATGTTTGTCATTTTTAATTGTTTTGAAACTTTTAATTGTTTTTTTTTTTTTTTAGCTAGCTAAAGAATATTGTTCCTGTTTCTCACAAGTACTTATTTTAATGCAAAAATTGAATCTGCTTATATGATGCCGTCCCTGGTTCCTTCCCCAGCTCATCAACATGCACATTACATTTTTAAATATAACCTTTTCATTTTCATTACACACCTATTTTAGACCTAGTGACATCATCACTGGGTCCTTGTACTTCTCTTTGAAATGCAGGAAGATCATAGCTGGTGGGAGGGGAAAGTTGCCTCAATAATTTTTTCAAGAAATCTCAACTCTAAAGAGCTTCCTCTTTGTAGGAGTTATGCAAGCATCAAAATGCAATCAGAGGTAGACTGTAGACCAATCAAGACTACTGAAATACAACTAAGGAAAGGGGTGGACCAGGGACAGTCAGGCTGGGGAGGAAAGAGCCAAATGATTATAAAGGAAATGAGGCCAAGTCTGACTTGCAGCTTTAAATAAACACTCTGAACAGCTCACAGTGTGCAGTAATATCAGCGTAAGCAATTTCAGTATAAGAGAGGAGCCTGTAGGGTTAAAGTTTGTTTTGAGTTCAACTAAAATACCATGATAAAAATGGGCAAAAGCAGAGAATGATTCACTTACTATAAAGATAGTAGTACCATACTACTGTACTGACTCTTCTTTAAAGATCTAAAATATGTTGGCAACTGTACTTTTCCACTCAACATGTTCTTCCAAATAAAACCTTATACAGTAGTTGACTCTGCTATTTATGTCTCCAGTTCCACTTTACAGAAACATTGACCCACATAACTGAATATTTGTATCCATCTCCCATTGGCTGACTTATTTATTTGCATGTCCGCCTTCAGATTATTGAACAATTCTAAAACAGAACTCGGATCATTTCTTGCACATACGCCATACATACTTCTTCACAAAAAACAGTTACTGTTGATCTAACAGTCGCTTGTATGAAGTCCTAGAGGAAAGACTGCTCACGCTGTGAAATGGCCTTTTACCCACACCCTTATAAAAGTATGTCTTGGGTTATGAAGACTTGCTGTTATCAGAATTTCCTGGCACTGTGGGGGAGAACTGGATTGATCGGCTGTATTTAAGACCCAATAAGATCAGCTTCTTGAGGAAATGAAAGAGGGAAAATGATTAAAAAAAAAAAAAAAAAAAAAACTAACCAAAGGAGTGGGAGATAATATTATATTAAACTTGTTGCCCAAATTTACTTTGAGATATTATAAGCATAAAGGGTCCAAATTTCAAATCCTAATCTAATGGAGTGTGGGCAACCTTTAGGTATACTTACAGGCATCATACCTGATGGAAATCGGTCATATCTATACTGACTCATGAACACCCTGTGATTGGACTGTGATTAATGAATGCAGCTTCTTCTAGGTGAAGATAGTTGTATACGCAAAAACACCACTTACATGGCTTCAGTGATGTACTGGATTTCCAGGTATGCTAAATTGAATTATTTTCATTTCTTGATATTCCCTACTGCCTTGTCTTACAAAACATTTTAGGAATGCTTACTAATAGCGGCAGACCTTGAAGGACATTTCACAGCAAATTGCAACTTGGTAAATTTAAGTAATGATAGCCAAACATAATTTAACAACCACTTATTCGATGAAAGCATCCTAGTGCTCTTGATGCATAAGAGTTTCTAAAATGGTTACAGACGAAACAGACAAAACTAAGTGTGAGGTACTAGGATAAATGAAAGCCTTGAAAGGAAAAAAAAAATAAACAAAAGTAGGCATTGCGCATTTATATAATTTTCACCCATGTAACACTTTCCTAATTTTTAAATAGACCAGTAAATTGTTGAAATGTGGGACATAAATTAACTGGGCATTGTGCAATATGAAACTTGCGAAGTAGAACATTTTATCTTCAACATTTCTAAATCATTAATATGTTATTACTTATCTGAATATTACTGTACAAAACACTTGCAGGGATATAGGCCTTAGGAGGAGAGGGCTGTATTATAATAGTATAAAATACTGTGCATTTAAATATTTTGGGGCATTACATTTATGCACATTGGAGGAAAAAACCTAAATGAAATGTTGGCATTTAAGTAGGTTATTAACAGAAAAGATTACATGAGGAAATGAGAGAACATGTGTAGTACGTATGTACACCTTATAGTAGGGATGTCCAACCTTTTGAGCTTCCTGGGCCACATTGGAAAAAGAATGGTCTTGGGCCACACATACATTAAGAATATGGCTAGCCGATGGGCAGAAAAAGTTGGGCAGCTCAGTTAATCACAGATATAGATAATGTACCTGAGTAAAACACTTCTTTTTTTTTTGTAATTTTTTTATTATAAAAGTAAAAGAGGCCAACATAAAGCTAGTGCGATAATTGACAGTCTTTGATAAAGGAACGTATCATTACCTGGTTTAATGGATGTAGTAACAATTCTCAAGGTGCTCATCAGGTATTTTGGTACTAATTTTGTCCTTTGTGTGCTCCCCTCCCCCACAAAAAAAAACCTTTTTAAAGTAAGTTCAATTCTTTGTGTTGGCCCACAGGGAGGCCTATGAGCTGTAGGTTGGACGCCCCTGCTAAATTTTATATATATATATATATATACATACATATATACATATACACACACACACACACACACACACACAGTTGTGCTCATAAGTTTACATACCCTGGTGATTTTGGCCTGATAACATGCACACAAGTTGACACAAAGGGGTTTGAATGGCTATTAAAAGGTAACCATCTGTTTGCTTGTAATTAGTGTGTGTGCATAAAAGGTCAGCGAGATTCTGGACTCCTGACAGATCCTTGCATCTTTCATCCAGTGCCGCACTGACGTTTCTGGATTCTGAGTCATGGGAAAAGCAAAAGAATTATCAAAGGAACTGCAGGAAAAGGTAGTTGAACTGTATAAAACAGGAAAGGGATATAAAAAGATATCCAAGAAATTGAGAATGCCAATCAGCAGTGTTCAAACTCTAATCAAGAAGTGCAAAATGAGGGGTTCTGTTGAAAGCAAACTACAGTCAGGTAGTACAACTAATATTTCAGTCACAACTGGCTGGAAAATTGTTCGGGATGCAAATAAAAACCCACAAATAACTTCAGGTGAAATACAGGACTCTCTGAAAACATGTGGCGTGGCTGTTTCAAGATGCACAATAAGGAGGCACTTGAAGACAGATGGGCTGCATGGTCAAGTCGCCAGAAGAAAGATATTACTATGCAAATGCCACAAAGTATCCCACTAACAATACAATAACAGCACAGAGGGAAGTCTCAAACCTTCTGGCACAAAGTAATTTGGAGTGGTGAGACCAAAATTTAGCTTTTTGGCCACAACCATAAACACTACATTTGGAGAGGATTCAACAAGGCCTATGATGAAAGGTACGGAGTTGGATCGCTGAGGTTTTGGGGATGCGTGGACTACAAAGGTACAGGAAATCTGGTCAAATTTGATGGCAAGATGAATGCAGTAAGTTATCAAAAGATACTGCAGGAACTTTGCATTCATCAGCCAGAAAGCTGTGCATGGGACGTACTTGGACATTCCAACATGACAATGATCCAAAACACAAGGCCAAGTCAACCTGTCATTGGCTACAGCAGAATAAAGTGAAGGTTCTGGAGTGGCCATCTCAGTCTTCTGACCTCAAAATCATTGAGCCACTCTGGGGAGATCTCAAAACGTGCAGTTCATGCAAGACAGCCCCAGAATTTACAGTAACTGGAGGCTTTTTGCCAAGAGGAATGGGCAGCTTTACCATCTGAGAAGATAAACAGCCTCATCCACAAACACCACAAAAGACTTCAAGCTGTCATTGATGTTAAAGAGGGCAATACGCGGTATTAAGAACTGCGGTATATAAACTTTTGATCAGGGTCATTTGGGTATTTTCTGATGCAATTATGATTCAAAAAGAGTAAACAGTTAATTAATAAATGGCTTCAGCCAAACACCAATCATGAGTGAAAGTAAAGTTTTGTATCATTCATATTCTCTGAAAAATGCCAAGAAATCCTAAATTCTGCCAGGGTACAAGCACGACTGTGTGTGTATATATATTATATAATATATATGTATGTATGTATGTATGTATGTATGTATGTGTGTGTATACAGCATACACTATTATATGATGTGATTAAAATTAGTGCAAGATTTCAAAGTGCCCTGCAACATCGGAGGTCCTGTGCAATGCATCAATTAAAATAAATCTAGCAGGCAAAGCCTGAGTATGGTAAATTAGAGCTAAAAATACTAGTACATGCATCATGTGAATATGGCCAGTAAAATGGTTTAGGCAGTTGTAATCAATACATGAAACCACGCTTTCTCCTTATTTAGAAGTATATATTCTGACTCTTGCTCTGCTCGTTGTACACATTGTTTAGTTCAAGTGAACAACTAAATATTACAGCAACATTTGGGCAACAGGGTTGTTGATATTAGGGCATTCACACTGGAAAACATTATGTACTATGTTTCTAAAGCATTGTCGATAGAATGCAATAAAATGTGTCCTTGGAAAGAGGACTTTTGATTCATTAAAAACAGAGCTGCATTGTGTCCAGCTAGAAATGAAAATGAGGTCTTTAAAAGACCTAGTAGGACCTTATGGATCTTAAGGGAAAAGCAAAGAGGCAGAAGAACGATGGGAACAACAGAATACTGGAGAAAAAAAAAAAAATGTACAGATTTCTTAGTAAAAACCATTATCATTTCAGTTTGTTGTAAAATGGATGACACTGAAGATACAAGCAGTTTTTTGAGTGCATTACATATTGCCACAGCCCAGCCGCAAAGTTTTACCTATTTTTCATCAAAAGTGAATAAGGAAATGTATTAAAGGATTAATTATCAAGTATCTCTATTATGCAACTGATTGAGCTCCTTTTATTTACTGCCACAGTTGCTTGTTAATAGGCTTAAACAATCAGAGATCAGTAAGAAGTGTAGAGTTGCACCAATGAATGCACCTGTTTAAAAAGAAAACTTTGCTGAAAACAAGTAAAACTTGTGAAGAAACCGTTCAATTCACCTTGATGGAGTATAAGTACCATTTTCTAGGTTTGCCACTGTTTTTGAAAAGGTCAGGAGTGTGCTTACTGAGTTATAAGAACAGATACTGATGCCTGCCAACTATTACCATGTGTTAAGACCAGGTTTCTAACAATTTGTTTAGTGTAAAGTAGGGAAAAAAAAACAGAATTCATTAACTATATTTTACTTCAATTCAGTAATAATTTATAGCCCCATGTGTGAAAAAGGTATAAGTTACTTTTAGCTATGGGAACATCAATAAGTTACCCTTTGTTATCACAAACATTCTGACCATTTTTAATTAGACCCAGTGGGGTTGATTTACTAAAAGTGTAGAGTCTGTTCACTGTGCAAAATAAATGTTAAATTCATAAAACGGTGCTCAATTTGAATTCAAAATCATGTGTAAGTGAAATAAATTTTCTTTTTCACAGTTGACGTGACCATTGAATCATCTTATTTGTTAAATTAAGTAAACTTTTGCAATGGATACCTCAGAAACCAATGTGACCTAAACTATAAAGCTGACCACATACATTATGTGCCTAATGTAAATTGTCATGAAGGTGGTATTTCCATGGGACTATGGCCTAACAATTTTGTTATTAAAAGAATGAGTACCTAAAAAAAACAATGTATCTGCTAAAAACAGTGCTCGTATATCACCTTTTTTCTAGGAGCCTGTAAAACTCGTATGCATTTGAAACAATGCATACAGAGTCTTATACTAAGTAGTGTTTACTCTCAATTGCAATTGATATTGTGAAGAATCGAATTGTGGAGTTTGTTAATCCTCCACATGCATAAAACAAACTCTCCCTGGGATGTAGACAGAACAGCTGGCTTAATTAAAATCACAATATACAATGCTTGATGTGTTAGAGAGCAAATTGCTCCAGGAACAAGATATCTCAAAGATATTTTCCATCAGCTGAAAAATATGAATAATCACGAAAATGACATAATGGAGATCTATGGGAAACCTAATGTCTCCAAATCAAATGCAAACAGGTGCTTTGCAATGAAAAATCAATCTGAAACATCACAAATGCTTCACATGATATAGTCTACTAATAACATAATTCAATATCCAAATAGTGAATAAGTTAGAAAGGGGGGGGGGGGGGGTGAGACCTATTTTTCTTTCAGAAATATTGTTCTTCTCTGGAAAAACCTAGAATAAAATATAACACAAAAAATGGAGATTTGTTACTGCTCTTGGCGTAGACATATAGGCTGTAAAGGGGATACTCCATCTTAGATTCAGTTTCTATCGAACAACTAAACAAGCTACACATAATTTTGAAGGGCCTATGCAGTCATCATGACAAAAAGCTCCACAGCCTTTACACACAATCATGGCTTTCAGCCTGCAAGAACACTTCAGTTCCAGTTCATCTGCACTACTGCTGTCAGCAAACTTTTGTGCAGGAATGGGAGTGTTTTGACTGCTGTGTCCAGAAACAGGCTTAGAGTTGTTCCCTAAAATTCCAATAGATTTCTCAATAGCAGATGCTGCTCTTTTGAAGCTTGTGCTACCAAAGTGAATTGCTGGATAACTCCCACACTGCTGCTGCTGTTGTGGCAGCTGCTGTGT
The DNA here is from genome assembly GCF_037356315.1 of Lithobates pipiens. Classification (NCBI taxonomy): domain Eukaryota; kingdom Metazoa; phylum Chordata; class Amphibia; order Anura; family Ranidae; genus Lithobates; species Lithobates pipiens. Next base: position 435,609,135 of record NW_027507764.1, on the reverse strand, counting down.
TTGTGTTTTCTGTGCAACAAGCTGAGAAAAAGGCTTTTGTGGCTCAGACAGTAAATAGGAAGAAAAATCTGCATTTTTCAAGGCAAATGCTTTTAACTGTTCTTTGACTTCACTCTGCTCATAGGAAGATTGTTTCATGGTCAGTTCACAGCTGTTGTTTAACCCATCCTCAAAAGAGATGGGCTCTGACTTTATATTGCTACAGATGCTCGCAGGCTGAGGCCAACTGAGTCTTTTAGTGGTTTCCATAGTAACTGCTGGCTGCTTTTGATCAGAAGGGACTTCTGAATTAGATAAGGAAGGATGGACTAAAAATTTATTTTGCAGAGTCTGTGGGGCATTGCTTAGGTCATCGCCTTCTTTAATGTGAATGTTCGGTGAATAGGCATTGCCCATTCTAAAAGGAAGGGATGATACATTAGCCTCACCCAAAACCTTCTGCTCAGGTTGTCTAGAGAAAGCAAAAGTGTTGTTACTGTTCTGGGCCTTTGCAGAACCTGATGATGGCACATACACATTAGGACCTGGTCCTCTCTGAGCCATGGACATTTGGTAGTAATGTTGCCTGTGCAACGTACTCGATTCTGCATGATAGCTGCCATTTTTATCAGAATTAAATAAACTTTGTTGGAAGCTACAAGAAGGCAGCGGCCGCTTCTGCTGCTTTATCTCTGGGCTGTGAACCATCCTAGCTGGAACTGAATGCTTGTTCATCCACTCTTGCTTAAATGCCTGCTCTTGGCCTACAGAGTTAATTTTAGAACCCATCATGCAAGATGACAAGTTGGCATCAGTGTCCATAGAAAGCTTTCCAGATTCACACTTAATCTGTGCATGCTCACCCACAGTCCTAGCCATTCTTTTCTTAGGATGATTTTCACGCTTCCTCAATTGCAAAGGGTTGAGACTACCCATTGGGTACCCCTTGCTGTCAGGAGTAGGCGAGCAAGAGGGGTTTTCAGAAACCAATCTCTCTGATGAAGTTTTATACACAGAGGTAGTCTGCAAAGGGAGACGACTTATTTCGAGTTTTGCCCCAAGTCTGGGTTGAGGGAGAACCTTTTCTAAAGGCAAGTTACCTTGAAGGAGCTGTGTTACTAATGGATTGTTTGCTTCAACTGATGACAGCCGACAACTTGTGTTTCCTGCAGCTGTTACTCTTTTCAAACCATCTGATGTTAATGACAACGGTTCTTCTCTGGATACCCCAATAGGTGTTTTGGATGATGACAAACCTAAATCCAAGTCAGATGCCTGGGGTGTAGTGTTGTGGCCTGAAAAAACTTCTGTTTCCATCCCAAAACACTTACTGGAGTCAGTAGCTTCAGATTTGATGGTAATACTGTTGGCGACAGGTGAACGTGTATGAAGTTTTGAGACATGTGGGTAACCTCCTGGTTCACTTTTTATATTGTCCACAATGTTTTCCTCACAGTACTCTATGTGCTTTTGTGTATTTAAATGGTTGCGAACTACTTCGTCATTGTTAATTTGTTCTTTATCACTCCAGCAGATTCTATTATTAGGAATATATTCAGTGTTGGTCATATTGTCTGTTCCACATTTGTAGGATGAAGTAGAATGTAGCTGCTCATTAAAGGTCCGTTGGCATGGAACAGAAACGCTTAACTTTTCTTGCTGCATGTAAGGGGTTTCCAAATGGCTAGTGCAAGCGGAGGGCTTGTTTCTGTCATCTCGGTTTAACCTAGTAGCAATGTTTGGGCTTGGCATATGCTCAGCACTTTCATTAATGAGATTCTCTTGTCTACTTATGACAGAGACTTGAGGACATGTTTTACTTTGAATGGATATATCTGTTTTACCAACTCTGTTCTGGGAATCTGTATTTTCAACATTTTCAGTATTGAAAGGATAAGATGAATTTGGAGTTGTACAGTGATCAACAATCACTTTGCAAGGGATAGATCTATTTGTCTGTATTAAACCAGAAGGCAAGGTTTTACTATTAAGACTGGTTAAATTACTACATGAGCTATTGTGTAAATTATCAAGATGCAATTTGGCAAGGGAGGGATCCGAACTCACTGTTCTGCTATTGGAATACAATGGAACTGAAGATCTACCATGTGAATCTAATATGGTTTCCTCAGGGTTTGACATTCTTCGAACAGAGGAGCAGACATCTTCTTCACATATGGCTGCAGCTAATTTATCAGAGTGTCTACTACTTGAGCCAACTGATGAGCTCAGTGAACTTAGAGAGTTTGTAAGATGAAGATTTGGCAAACTACTCCCCATGGATGAAACTGGCACAGTGGTGTAAGGATGAATATTATTGTTTGATACTGGCACTCGCTTGTCGTCTACAGAGTCAGATACTATGGAGGCATGACTGGTATTGTCATCAGTGCATTTTGGTGTAGCAGTAATGAAAGGAATGTCACTTTCCTTCATGGGTTTTTTCATGCAGACAGGAGATGTAGTGTTTTCATTGTCAACAGACATTAAAACTGCAGAATTTTCAAGTGCATTTGTAAAGGGGGTATCGGCAGAGGGGCAAACAGATACTGAACCTATATTTTTGCTATAATGCATTGGCATGCTGCAATCTTCAGTGGAGGTAGATGTAACAGCTTTGTCAATGGAATGTGGCACATGAATATTTTCAGTAGAGCTGTGCAAAGATACATCAGAGTCAGTTTCTGATGATGTTGAAGAGCTGAGGGATTGCTGCAACATGGATGTCAATTCTCGGTGCAGGTTGGGCTTACTACTAGGAGATTTACAGTTAGGATTCATGATAATCACACCAGTAGAGGCTTCAACCTTTGTATCAGGAGGGGATAATGCTTCAGCTCCTGAAATACCCTCTTTTGACTTTCCATCTCTGCAAGACTGTTGTGTACTAGCTCTGGCCTGATGCTTAGCAAACAGCTTCACTTTTGTCTGCTCTTTGATGTGGGCCAATGTTCTAGTCTTGCTGCTTTCTGAAGGACTTCCAACACCACCAGAAACAATACTTGCAGCTGCAGCAACAGCAGCTGCGGCAGCCGCCTCTCTCTGTGCCCTGGCTTGCTGTGCCCTTGCCTTAATATCTGCAAGGGTTCTAGCTCCAGTGTTCCTGCCTCCACTGACAGATGTATTAGAAGAAATCTTGGATTCAAGCTTTGGAGCAGGTTGACTTTTAATGATGAATGGTGGGCCAATCTTCGACAATTGAATCTAAAACAACAAAATAACATATCAAAAAAGCACATTCATGTATTTGAGCTAATAGATGGGAAATTTGAACAAATGAAAAAGATCTTCACCTAAAAAGTGCTAAATTAGTTTGGAAGATATAAGGGTCATTCTCTACTACTAGACACCTGCCATTAGAAACTTCAGCTGGTAAATTCCTTCGTTTGCCATTTCCCTCAGTATTCTGTATGGGTATCTGGGAAATTTTCTCAGAAATGTGTCAAACACTAGCAGAGGCTACAAGGAGTGGAGAATGTCAGACCTCACTGTGTGAAACCGGTCATGAGATAAATATAAAGGCTGCCTTTCTGAAAATGCTAGCTATTTGGATGTATCTGAATTTAATAGTGGCCCAGAACAAGGATAAATACAAGGAATACGGACTTTCCTAAAGGCTTCATTTGCTGCAAGCTTGTTCCATGGCTGCACTGAAAACACAGGTATTAAAATCTAGCATTTTCAAAAGGCGGCCAGCAATTGTATTCCCCATGTTGCTCCTATCACATGTGTATTTTATAACCACAACTTATAGCACAAGCAACTCTTGTAATCAAAAGTCTGAAAGTCTGAGTTGGAAAACCCTCTTCAGAAACACTACAATTTATTAATGATTCCTAATAATAAATAGACTAAAATACCTTAAAGGGGTTGTAAAGGTTTGCGTTTTTTCACCGTAATTCATCCGACAATACCGGCTCCCCCAGCCCCACCCCCCGTTTTACTTACCTGTGCCTGCTGTGCTCGCCCCTGATGTCCGCTTCGCTGCTCAGCCTGACCATTAATTGGCTAGAGTGGATGGATTGAAAGCAGCGCAGCCATTGGCTCGCACTGCTGTCAATCACATCCAATGACGTGGTGCGCCGGGGGGCGGGGCCGAGTGATACAGTGAGCGGCAAAAGCCGCCAGCCGTATCACGGAAGCGCGCCCACAAGAACTAACCACCATGCAAGAGAGCTCGCATGAAGGTGGTTAGTTCCTGCTGGGAGGAGCCGAGACAGCCACAGAGGGACCCCAGAAGACTAGGTTCGGGGCCACTCTGGGAAAAACTAGCTGCACAGTGGAGGCAAGTATAACATGTTTGTTATAAAAAAAAAAAAAAATAAAGTCTTTACAACCCCTTTAAAAACAGTCCTAATTATTAAACTGCACTATTAGCATATTTCATTGTATAATAGCCAAACATATTAACTGTAATATTAGCAAAGCAAACAGGAAAACGTATTCACAAATCTATTATTCTAGGAAGGTTCACTAATCACTTCCATCACACTATCAACTATGATAATAAAAACAGAATCTCCCATTCAGATATCCATTTGAGTAAATATATACAAAGGCAACCATGAATTGCTTCATAAAAGAAAGAATCATTTTACTAAAATTCTTAACATACATAAAAATAGCAATAGCTGCCAGGCAACCCCCCCCCCCCCCCACTAGAGAAGTGAGGGCACCCCTTCACTGGGATGAAAGTTTGTTGCCAATCTTGGTGGGCTTGGAGCGCTAGTATTTCTTCCAAAAGAAAGTTTTCTGCTTAGCTCCTGAGCGCTGAAAAGAATGCAATAGACCCTTCCTGGTTTTGAACAAAGATGGCATCTGCAATTTCTTTAGAGGTGAAAGAGTGCTCTTCTAATTAGCAACAAAGGTCAGGACACTACTATTATGTGCACTATTTTTCAATCAACAAATGAGAGAAGGTGCTCTTCCCTCCTGTAATATTGTAGATAAATTTGTCCAAGGCATTGGAAAAAAGGCTTTTGCCCTAAAAGGCATGTGTTCCATATATTTTTTTTTGCAGGGGAGCTCAGCCACAGCACCCACCTCATTTGAACCAACATATGTCCCAGGCAAGAGAGTTACTGCAGAGAATCCCCCAACACATCCACACAGAAACGTAATGCTTTTGAAAGGAGCTCCAAGTGCTGCCTAGCTAAGGAATGCTGCTCAAGAACCCCATGTACTTTAGCCATGTGCTTTGACCAAACCAGGGAAGGATGATAAACCCCCATAGATATAATAGCAGGTTATATGGATGGAATTGGGGACTCAATTATTTTGTCTGTAGGATCCTTAAACATGGTACATCTTTCAGTGGTTGTCAGGTCACCTTGAGGCCAGGTGACAGATGCACACCGTAGGGATCAGGAGTGCACCGCAAGGTTGTGGACCCTACGGCTGACTGCTGCGGAGGGGAGTCAAGGTGATAAGGAAGGCAGGGCCGCCAGAACACCAAGACAGATCCCACCAGGGTTAGAGCATAAGATTCCCTGGGGCGCGGAGTCTAAGAGCCAGCAGGTGTTCACCAGAGCCTCTAGTGGTGAGGATGGACTGGGCTGCAACTGGCTCCAGGTTGCAACCCCCAGGGTCCCCCAGCTCGCACCCACAGTAGGCAACAGGAGGATAGGGATAGTGAGAGATTAGGCCACCAGTAGTGACGACTGATGAGCAGGAAGGATCGGAGGAACCCAGCATGACCTGCCACCTTGGACTCATGTCCCCAATGAAGGATCTTAGCTCTTAGCTTTGTGGGAACAAAGGTCTTGCCAGGAGGAATTTTTGATTCCAGGGTGGTAGAATGGGCAACAATGCATGAGGTAGGAATGATCGGCTCAGGATCAGGGGTGGACTTCTCGTCCAAAGTGTCAAATGACCTAGAGAGCGCATCAGCTCGACTACTGCAGGAACCAGGTTTGTACGTAATCGTGAATTTAAAACGGGAAAAGAAGAGACTCCACCTGGCCTGTCTGGGGTTCAGACGCTTAGCATTCTGTAGGTACTGTAAATTCTTGTGATCAGTAAAGATCGTTATGGAGTGAGGGGAACCTTCCAAGAGATGATGCCTTTCCTCCAACGCCAATTTAATTGCGAGAAGTTCCCGATCATCAATGGCATAATTTCTCTCTGCCTGAGAAAATTTTTGGGAGAAGAACGCACATGGTTGACGTTTCTTCTCAAAGAACTGAAGAAGCACAGCTCCCACCCCATCGAAGAAGCGTCTACTTCAATAAAAAATGGGTTCCCAGGATTTGGTCTCCTCAAGAGAGGTCCAGAGACAAAGGCCTGTTTCAGATCATGAAACGCAGAGATAGCCTCGGGAGGCCAGTCTTTGGCATTCGCACCCTTCTTGGTCAAAGCGATAATAGGCGCGACAATGGAAGAGTAATTTCTTATGAACTGCCTATAATAATTTGTGAAGCCAAGAAAGCGCTGTGTGGCCTTGAGGCTAGCGGGAAGGGGCCAGTTGGTAATGGCTGAGACCTTTCCGGGTTTCATGCGAAGAAACAGGACCTCAGAACATTCAAAGGAACATTTCTCCAGCTTGTTCTCTCTAAGGCGCTGAAGTACGGTGCGTACATGGTTTCTGTGAGCAGGCAGACTTTCAGAAAAGATGAGAATATCATCCAGATAGATGACAACAAACTGGTACAGTAGATCCCCGAATATTTCATTGACGAAGTTCTGGAACACAGCTGAAGCATTACACAAACCAAAAGGCATAACCAGGTATTCGTAATGCCCATCCCTAGTGTTAAACGCAGTCTTCCATTCGTCACCTTCCCGTATTCGAATGAGATTGTATGCACCTCTGAGATCCAACTTAGTGAAAATGGAAGCCCCCTTCAACCTGTCGAATAGCTCAGATATTAGCGTTAAGAGGTATCGGTTTTTAATAGTCACTGCGTTTAAATCTCTATAGTCGATGCAGGGTCTGAGGGTACCCATCCTTTTTGGCAACGAAAAAGAACCCTGCTCCTGCAGGCGATGAGGATTTCCTGATGAAACCTCTCTCCAGATTCTCGGCAACATACTCAGACATGGCCTGGGTCTCTGGAATGGACAGAGGGTAGGTACGACCCCTGGGCAGGATTGCTCCAGGGACAAGGTCAATAGCACAGTCAAAAGATCTGTGGGGAGGAAGCACCTCAGCAGACTTCTTACAGAATACATCCCGGAAATCACTGTATGCCGCGGGAAGATCAGACGATACGGATGTGGCAGCAATGGGAAGTTTCCCCCTGGGGCTCACCTTTAGAAGACAGGACGAGAAATACAAAGGACCCCAAGTCAGGATCTGCCCAGAGACCCAGTTCACATGTGGCGAGTGGAGCTGTAGCCAAGGAAGGCCCAATACAATGGGGGTAGAGGCCTTGGGTAGGATGAGGAAGGAGATCCACTCCTGGTGGAGTATCCCTACCACCATCCTAATAGGTAGCGTCTGGAAACGGATATGGCCCCCTGGGAGCACAGTGCCATCAATTGCCGAGACTACCAGTGGAGTAGCGAGGGGAGAAAGGGTAAGCTTCATAGAAGAAGCAGTTCTCCAGTCCATAAAATTGCCGGCAGCCCCGGAGTCCAGATATGCTAGGACCGATTGGGGAGAAGTGCCTACATGGAGGAACACCGGAAGAAGAAGACAAGAAGGTGATGTTTCTGGGTCCAATACGCCACCTTCCAAATGTATTACCCGAGCGTTTCCCAGACGAAGCAAGCAGGAGTCACGAAAATGACCCTTGCCCCCACAATAAAGACACAAGCCCAGAGTTCTGCGCCTAGCACGTTCTTCGGGGGTTAGTCTGGTCCGGCCCAGCTGCATGGGTTCCTCAGCAGACAGAGGATGCTCCACAGGGCGACGGGGAAAAAGTTCAGGCTGACTAGGACCTAGGGGGTGCTGGCGTCTTTTTTCTAAGGACCTCTCCTGGAAACGAATGTCAATCTGATTGCATAAGGAAATTACAAGGTCCAGACCGGCGGGGATAGCTCTTCCTGCCAATTCGTCCTTCACTCGGTCAGAGAGGCCATGTAAAAAGGTTGCGACCAGGGCCTCATTGTTCCAGCTCAATTCAGCTGTGAGGATACGGAACTGAAATGCATATTGTCCCACTGAACAAGATTCTTGGCGAAGGCGTAAAAGGGCACTAGCCGCACAAGAAACCCGAGCTGGCTCCTCAAAGATATTACGAAAGAGCTTCAAGAAGTTGGACAGGCTGGAAACCACTGGATCATTTTTCTCCCACAGGGGAGCAGCCCAGGCTAAAGCTTCACCGGAGAGGAGAGAAATGATATAGGCTACCTTTGCCCGATCAGACAGAAAGTTTTGAGGCTGGAGCTCAAAACTAATGGTGCATTGGCTGAGGAAGCCCCTGGAGGCCTTGGAGTCTCCAGAGAAATGGGACGGAGCTGGCAGTAATAATGCATGCGTGGATGCAACTGGTGCGATAGGTGCAGCTGCTGACTGTACTTGAGGCTGCAGGTTCGGGGTTCCCAAGGAAGCCTGTAGCTGCTCAAAGCGGGAAGCCAGATCTTGAAGGAATCGCATCACCTGAGTCTGATTAGATTCCTGGGTCTCGGGTCTCTGAACTATGCCCTGCAACGGATCGACTGCAGGAAGCGGCACGTCAGACGGGTCCATGGCTGATCAAACTGTCAGGTCACCTTGAGGCCAGGTGACAGATGCACACTGTAGGGATCAGGAGTGCCCCGCAAAGTTGTGGAACCTACGGTTGACTGCTGCGGAGGGGAGTCAAGGTGATAAGGAAGGCAGGGCCTCCAGAACACCAAGACAGATCCCACCGGGGTTAGAGCATAAGATTCCCTGGGGTGCGGAGTCTAAGAGCCAGCAGGTGTTCACCAGAGCCTCTAGTGGTGAGGATGGACCGGGCTGCAACTGGCTCCAGGTCGCGACCCCCAGCTCGCACCCACAGTAGGCAACAGGAGGATAGGGATAGTAAGGGATAAAGCCAAGGTTGGGGGCCACAAGCAGACAGGAATAGTCAGGGACACGCCAATAGGTCAGGATCACAGGCAAAAAGGGATAGTCAAGGACACGTCAAAGTCGGTAACGGAACAACAGAAGAGCACACGGCAGGTAACAGGAAGCTAAACACACAAAGGTTGATCAGCAGGGTTGGCCTGCAGTGCACAGGTTAATATAGAGTTCTCTGATAGGAGCTAGGGTGGAGCCATGCCAGAGGATGGATTACAAAAGCAGTCAGGTGAGGGCCGGCTGGTCTCTAGAGATGAACACATGGAAACGAGTAAGCAGACAAACTCTATAGCATAACCATGACAGTGGTACTGTGATGGCGCTTACACACGACCGGACTTTGACGGACTAGGTCCGACAGAACAAACCCGCCAGACAATTCAATCGCGTGTGGGCTTCATCGGACCTTTGCTGTCTAAAAATCATACGCACTTTAGATTTAAAATGCGTTTCAAATCTTTGCGGACGTACTCGAGTCCGGTCTAAAAATCCGTTCGTCTGTATGCTAGTCCGACGGATGAAAACAGACGCTAGGGCAGCTACTGGCTATGAATTTCCTTATTCTAGTTCGGTTGTACATCATCACGCTCAAATCTGTCGGACTTTGGTGTGCTTGTGTGTGGCCAAGTCCGTTTGTTCGGAAAGTCAGTCGGAACTCCGCCAAAAGTCCATCGGGAAGACAGTCGGACCTAGTCCATGAAAAAGTCCAGTTGTGTGTATGCAGCATTAGTTGTCATCTGTTGGGTATTCTTACGCAAACTGCTTAAATAACTTCAACACCTTTCCAAATGGGCCCAGCCCTTTCACAGGTCCTTTTCAGTATTAGGATGCATCGAAAAGGACTTAGCTGGCCTGAATGCTTCCAAGACTCCAAACCCTAAAGCCTTAGGCCCAGAGGGTGCAGTTAGTGACAGCTTCAGATTTTTATGGACCGCCCTATGAGAAAACTATATATGAGGCTGGGCTGTCCTCCTCCAAGGATTCGTCAACCTCAAAAGGAGTCTGATCTCCAAGGGTGGGAGAGGACCCTCAAAAGGCAGTGCCTGCACTGAAGAAGACCTAGACTGTTTATGGTCTTTCTGGCATAAATTCTTAGGAATATATGTCAACTGTTCCAGCAAAGTGGGAGAAGCAGTTGAAAATTCCACTTTGGACACAAAGAAGTCCTAGAGGAAGTGAAGTGAATGAAAAAATGGATGCTGCTTTCAAGCTACAGCCCGTCTTTTATCCCAGAAAGGAGTTTGTGGAAAGCAGACCGTCTCTAATGGCAATGCTGGAGCTTAGGCACCCTTGTTTCTTGTAACCCGGGCATCAGATCTCTCATTTCTGCTACATCTGGGTTGGGGGTTAATGCAGTACAGCACCAGATCATTAGGGGAGTGTTGGCCTCCTAGTGTCCACCACCTGGAGGCCAGAAGACCCAGGTTGCTTCCTGGCCCATGCCAAATTTTATGAGCTGCTTCTACTGCATCCTTGCTAGTTCCGCTTCCAATCTGAAAAGGGCTAAAGGCTAACATGGTGCCCATACCTGTGCAGTGCAACCTCTCGGCTGTATATGCACGTATATGCAGATGGCAGTGGGCCACACCGGCGCACAGTCCAAAGGCCTTCCTCGTCTCCATCTGGACACTCACCTGGCACTTAAAGAGACTAAGAAAGAATAGCTATGCAACACCATGGTATCCTCGAAACCTCATAGATCCCAGGAGCAGCAGGGACACTGCTGATCACACTAAAAGCCTCTCCCACAGCCATAAGGCAGGGAGCCAACACAACTTTGTACACAGCAGAGCTGCAATTAGATCAATCTTTGCCAATCCTGGTCAGGCTACCCAACAGGGTCTTCAGGGACTAGGCTCTGCTGCAGAAGACAACATCTCTGGATCTGCAAAGCACCCCTCCAGCTAACTCATGATGCAACTACCGGCAAAGGTGAGCAACACAAGCAGGATCCAATGCCAGTAATAGCCCTTCCCTTTTTTTTCACACCACTGTCTGGATAAAGCCCTCTAGGAATATGAAGATCCATAGGGACCAATCCAAATTTCTGCTGCTATAGAGCACAAAGGCTCAGAAGACAAAAGCAGTAGTCCAGGTCCATCACCTATGGACACTAGCAAAAAATTGAAGCACTGTGGAGAGTGTAGGGGTTATGGAAGGTTGAGGTGAAACATAATCCAACGGTCTAAAAATGAACTTACTTGGCTATTGCCACTGAGACACTGTACTCTGTAGGTAGCAGTAAAAATTGTAACTGAGGTGACTGAATTAGGTCAGTAAGGAAGCACAGGGAAGGAATGATACAAAATTATTGGTGCCTGCTATGAAGTGAACATGTCACTGAACCCTCACAGTCGATTGAAAACTACAAGCTGTCTACCATGGTGGCACAAGGGGCTTGTAGTTTACACACTCAGAGTGCTATAAATAAATGATATGGTTGTGCGAGAGGAGCCCCTTATATCGGTGCCCCTACGTTTCAGAAAACGTCACATTTGCGAGTCTGCAAAAGTGCATGGTTTCATGTGGCTTCATTTTGAAAAAAGGATCAGGACATTTTCCCCTGCGTTTCCTGCAGGTACAGCAGCCAATTCAAATTAATGGGGAGAGGACTCCATAGTGACCGCAGGAAATACTGTTAGCAGACAGAAACCAATGTAGTCAAAAATATTTGTTAGGTGCTATTTTAGCCAACAGGAAAATGTAATTGGAACTATAGGAAACAATCCAGAAAATGAAAAGTCATTATTTATTATTATGCCACATGTGATTTTAAAGCGGAGTTGTGCCCAAAAATGGAACTTCCGCTTTAAGTACTGGTGACCCCCTGACATGCCACATTTGGTATGTCATTTTTCTTAGGGGGGGGGGGGGGGGGAATCGGGTACCCAGTTTTAACAGGCACCAGGCTCTCCCTTCTTTCTGCCTTCGCAGTGCATACCTGGCTGTGAAGCCACAGCTGGGCGCCCACAGTTACAAAGCTGGCGCCGTGGAGAGGAGGACTGTGTGACAGGTAATTGTCTGTTTATTAAAAGTCAGCAGCTACACTTTTTGTAGCTGCTGACTTTTAAATGGGTGGAACTCCGCTTTAAGAAACTTTCCTACCCACAAGGTGGAGCTGGAGTTTAAACATAGGACCTTGATAGCAAAAAGAAAATATAAAGGATCAATGTCACTGTTAAAATAAAGTAGGCAGTCTAGAAGACATGTTTTTGTGTTAACACACTAATAAATAATACTGGGTGTTAAATGTTGAAGATGTTAACAAAAAAATAAATCCTGTAGTTCCAGTGAGGACCAGAGAGGTGATAAATTATTCTATTACTAGGATCACAGATATCACAAGGAATTCCGTTTTATTGTGAAATAAAATGGGTTTAGATTAAGCACAGAAAGCAGTCATGCTCCAGTCGGAATTTCTCCAATTAAAATGTGTAAAAATATTAAATCAGAACCCTCTTCTATTCTGAGAAACCTCTCATCAAAAAATAACAAATGCATTGCATCAACTTTGCAAAAAGAATTCCGGCAACTCGTTTGCTTCTTTTTAAATCTTTATTGAGCGCAAACAGCAGTGCGACATGAAAAACGCCAACATGTTTTGGCAAAAGCCTTCCTCAATGCTATGAGGAAGGTTTTTGCCGAAACATGTTAGCTCTTTGATGCTGCACTGCTGTTTGTGCTCAATAAAGATTTAAGAAGAAGCAATCGAGTTGCCGGCATTCTTTTTGCAAAGTTGATACAATGCATTTGTTATTTTTTGATAAGAGGTTTCTCAGAATAGAAGAAGGTTCTGATTTAATATTTTTACACATTTTTGGTGTATGGGACACAATGGCCTGAGCACCGTTATTCAGCTCATCATCCTATAAACATGCGGTAGAGCTTGGGTGAGTTTTTGTCTGCATTGTATCAACTGGTGATAAATAAAGAGTTCGATAAACAAGTGTCCATGTGTATTAAATGTAATTTCATTGGTATTCCACCAATTGGATGTGTTTGTTATCCACCATTACCAGTGATAAGAAACTATAACAATCCAAATGAAAAATAAATTGGCCTCTTACTAACTCCCGATGATTATAAGAGATCATCTAATGCATGAGGTATGTAAATGCCCGACGCCTGGCCACATCCTCTGTGTGTCTCCCGACCTCCAAGATGGATGGATGGATGGATGGATCCAATGCTCAGCGTCCCCACACCACTCACTCTGGACTCTGACTCCACAGCGTCCCAGCACAGCTTGCCTCACTCAGGATGATCACTGTGCTTCACTCCGGTGTGTGTGCAGGATAAGGGAACACAGAAAGAAGGCTTATCGCATAGTATGTGATACAAAATACTGAAGCGCTACTATGTGTGTTTTAAGCAAACAGTGTTAAATCCAAATAGAACAGCTGTACCATTAGAATGATCTTTAAGAATAAATAAGTAAATAATTTTAAAAAATGGTTGCGCTTATTCCAATATAAACTAAAAACATAACATAATAAATATAATTGCACAAAGTCCCATAGATGTGTAAATATATAAATTATATAAAGTCCTCTTAATGGGTTAAGAGTGATCCCTTGAAGAAGTCACGTGATCTGTGGCACGTGTCGGAAGGAGTTGGTGACATCACTTCCAGTGTCTGTTACCCTGTAGTAGCGGTGAGGAGCAGAGCTTCAGATCTCCCCGATTTGCCTTATAGAATTTTGATGTTATATATAAGACGATAAATTGTGTGAGTGTAATATTGCAATTAATCCGTGCTTTACTTATAATATTGCGCAATGAAAGTTTTCCTTTCTTTATGCACTGTGAGCAACCTCAGAGAACAGCTGAGATCTACATACTAAAGGATACACTGAATACCTACCTTCATCAGCAGCACACCCATGTTTTTGGGACTATTTAAGATTTTATATTTTAAAGGCACTACTTGACCCAGTGGGGTCATCTCTTAAGGTGAGTGGGCATTGCACTCGGTGGTGAAAATGGTGTCACTTGTCACGGAAACGTTTGGAGGATGGTCACGGAAACGTTTGGAGGAGCAACGTATGAACACTTAAGAAGTCACTATTAACTCATTAAGAGGACTTTATTATTTACCGTATTTTTCGGACTATAAGGCGCACTTAAAAGCCCTAAATTTTCTCACAAAATCGACCGTGCGCCTTATATATGACCTGTTGACATCGCTGGAGTTCTTTGGTTAATGCACCCGGAATGATGGCAAGCACCGAATTAGTTTTCTTCACTTGGGCTTTGACAGTATCTGTCAGATGGGCGTGCATGGAGTCACAGATCAATAGGGATGGAGATTTGTGGAAAAAGCCACCCGGTCTCTTACCGTAAACCGACGTACCGTAAACCTCTCTCAGGTTGTTCTACTGCGTGACTGATAGCAATGAGTTTGAAATCCGCTTCGTAAGCATGTCTCTTAACAGGAGCCATTTTTGGGGCAGCGGGTATACCGTAGAAAATTAACGAATGAATGCGCACACCTCCTGACTAAGATGGCCGTAATGCCCAATCCAAGCAGTGCAGCTTCGTGGGATTACCAAAGCTAGGAAGCTGCACTTCTTGGATTGGGCATTACGGCCATCTTAGTCAGGAGGTGTGCGCATTCATTCGTTCATTTTCTACGGTATACCCGCTGCCCCAAAAATGGCTCCTGTTAAGAGACATGCTTATGATGCGGATTTCAAACTGAAGGCTATCAGTCATGCAGTAGAGCATGGAAATAGAGTAGCTGCGAGAGAATTCAACATTAATGAATCAATGGTACGGAAGTGGAGGAAGCAAGAAGATGCCCTGCGCCAGGTAAAGAAGACCAAACTGAGTTTCCGAGGAAACAAAGCAAGATGGCCACAGTTGGAGGACAAAATTGAACAGTGGGTTATTGAACAGAGAACCGCAGTTAGAAGTGTCTCTACTGTCTCTATTCGACTCAAAGCAACAGCGATCGCACGCGACATGGAGATCAACGGCTTTCGAGGAGGTCCCTCTTGGTGCTTCCGTTTCATGAAAAGGCGGAATCTCTCTATCCGCACAAGAACCACTATGTCACAGCAACTGCCAAAGGATTACGAAGAAAAGCTGGCCATTTTCCGTACCTACTGCAAGAACAAGATCAATGAACAGAAGATCCGGCCAGAGCACATCACCAACATGGACGAGGTCCCCCTTACCTTTGATATCCCTGTAAACCGTACTGTCGAGAGAACAGGGACCAGTACGGTATCTATACGCACTACAGGAAACGAGAAGTCATCCTTCACTGTAGTTCTCGGTTGCCAGGCTAATGGCCAGAAACTACCACCCATGGTCATTTTCAAGAGGAAGACACTGCCAAAAGAAAAGTTCCCGGTTGGCATCATCATCAAGGCTAACCCGAAGGGCTGGATGGACGAGGAGAAGATGAGTGAGTGGCTGAGAGAGGTTTACGTCAAGAGACCGGGTGGCTTTTTCCACAAATCTTCATTCCTTTTGGTCTGTGACTCCATGCGCGCCCATCTGACAGATACTGTCAAAGCCCAAGTGAAGAAAACTAATTCGGTGCTTGCCATCATTCCGGGTGGATTAACCAAATAACTGCAGCCACTAGATATAGGTGTCAACAGGTCATTTAAAGTTAAATTGCGAGCTGCGCGGGAGCATTGGATGACAGAAGGCGAACACACATTCACCAACACAGGGAGGCAACGCCGGGCGAGTTACGCCACTATCTGCCAGTGGATCGTGGATGCCTGGGCGAAGGTATCAGTCACCAGTGTAATCCGAGCTTTCAAGAAGTCCGGAATTATCACTGAACAGCTAAGTACCGGTACCGATGACAGCAACGAGCCTGACTCGGATACTGATGAGAATGATGAGAGGGATACGGGCGTGCTTGATGCCGAAATCGCCCAATTGTTAAACTCAGACACTGAAGATGAAGAATTTGATGGATTTGCGGGAGAAGAATAAAGTGAAAAAGTGAGTGTCTGGTTTTGTACGGTATTCACCGGTAACTGAACAGTGTTAAGAGTTATTGAAGAATAAAGTGAAAAAGTGAGTGTCTGGTTTTGTATTTAACTGAACAGTGTTAAGAGTTATTGTTATAGACCATTTTATGGTTATTGCTAAAGAGTTGAATAAAATTTGACTTACGGTACCGCATCAGAGTTTTGTTTCATTAAATGCGCCTTATAATCCAGTGCGCCTTATAGTCCGGTGCGCCTTATATATGGAAATATCCCATTAGCAGCCGATCATTGCTAGTGCGCCTTATAATCCGGTGCGCCTTATAGTCCGGAAAATACGGTACATATCTATGGGACTTTATGCAATTATATTTATTATGTTCTGTTTTTGGTTTATGTTAGAATAAGCATACCATTTTTCAATTATTTACTCAATGTATAGTATGTAAAAACAGGGGGTTTATTTAAGCTAAAATATTCACCTACAACAGAGATAATATTAGGCAGTAGAGAGAGGATGATCCAGCATGGAGATCACCAACAAATCTGTATGCTCATCATGTCACAGCTCCTATCTGATTCCAAACGCGTTTTCCCTTAACAATGTACATCTGGGAATGGAGGATGGAGCTGGGGTCTATCTCTATAGATAACATTATCCATGTGACTGATGATTTAATCAATACTCATCATCATTAGTTTTAATATAAACCTATTTTACTTTTTTTAATTATATTTTTTACTTAATAAATTATATATTTATATATAATTGAACATCCAGATTTGTTGGTGATCTCCATGCTGGATCATCCTCTCTACTGCCTAATATTAGTATATCTGGTGTAAGTGCAAATTTTAGCTTAAACCCCCTGTTTTCACATACTATGCGATGAGCCTTCTTTTCTGTCTTCCCTTATCCTGCATACACACCTGAGTGAAGCACAGTGATCATCCTGATTGAGGCAAGCTGTGCTGGGATGCTGTGGAGTACACTGTCAGTGTGGAGTCAGAGTCCAGAGTGAGTGGTGCGGGGATGCTGAGCGTTGGATCCATCTATTCATCTTGGAGGTCGGGAGGCACACAGAGGATGTGGCCAGGCAGGTTAGATGATCTCTAGATCTAGAGATCGGGAGTTGGTAAGAGGCCAATTTCATTTTCATTTGGATTGTTATACTTTATTATCACGGGGAACGGTGGATAGCACATCCAGTTGATGGAATACCAATGGAATATTTTTTGATACACATGGACACTTGTTTATTTAACACCAGTTGATAACACTGTTGTTATAATTTTTTTCCCATTATCTCCTTGTATCCAAGAAGTGGTATAAATGCAGCAGTTTACACTTATAATTAGCGTGTGATTTTCACACATTATTCTTATATTCTGAAAAGGAAATTTACAGATAGTCAGGCATTTTACCTTGAGAGGTGGAACTCGCGGCTCTTCCCTAGGTGGGTGCTCCCTGTCAGCTTGACTAGAATTGGAGGATGATCGAGTTGGATGGTCATCATCTATTCTTGGTCGTTTCTCTTTGTAGTTACCAAAAGTATGCAGCTCTGCCGTTTTTCTTTTTGAAATTTCAGGTTCACGACTAATTGTTTCAGGCTGTTTACTATGTTCATATGACTTGCAATGGGAACTGCTTTGGGAGCCGGCTTGCTGTTTATGAGATTTACTTCTGGAAGATTCATAATATCCAGATACTTCTGCTGAGGTACAATAAGGTTTATCGTGAGACTTTGAGTGAACAGACTCATTGTTCTTAGAATGGATTCCATCAAATCCTTCTTGAGAGGGAGATAAATATTTTTTATCAAGAATCCTATAATGACTTGAATTGTTTTTAATTGTTATGGTATCAGGTGGTGACAGTTCAGTGGCAGATGAGACACTTTGTTTCTCCTGGTCTGTCTCAGTCTTATAATGTTTTTGAGTCAAAGCATCTTCTGACAAAGAAGTATCAGAATTTGGAGTTTCTGAATTATATTTTAGGTTTTCAGAGCTTTCATGCTCTGTACCAATGGTGTCTGCTTGTGATGCCTCAGAGTAAGCATCAGTCTCGTCTTTTGAGGGTGATCGAGATTCATCAGATGAAGTTGGGGAACTTGCTTGCCTAGGCGAGAGGTGATCATTTGGAGGGGGGCTATATGCAGAAGACGCATCTGAATTTGCAGGTAAATTTGTTGTATGTCCAGTTTCAGATGCAAGTGCTATTGAAGATAAAGAAGATGTTTCTGATATTAAAGGTACATCTGACATGGGAGAGGCTTCAGAAGTTAATGGCAAGTTAGATGCTGGAGACGGTTCAGGTGTTAGTGGATGATTAGAGGCAGGAGATGCTTCTGATAACACTGGAGAGGTGGAAAGTGGTGAGACATCTGAAGCTACAGAAGTTGGGGGGCTTTCTGCAGTTGTTTTTTGTTGACTTTCTGACTCAGCATTTTCAAAACTTGACACCTCAGACAGAAAAGCAGCTTCAACAGATGCAGGAGTGTAAGGTTCCTCTGAAGCAGACTGTGTGTCACCTCCAGGAGAAGCCAGGCTTACACATCCTCCTTCTGGACTTTGGGAAGAAAAGGATGTCTCAGAAACACATGCAGCTTCAGAAAACTGTTCCTCTGGCTCACTGATCAATTCCATCTCAACAGCAGCATTCTCCTCAATGCATGTAGAATCAGCGGTTGCACTGCATGCACCATTATCCTCTGATGTATGTAAATCTTCAGTTGGTGGTGCATCTTGTTCAGCTGGTTCCCCAGAGGAACTATGAGAGGACACAGAAGGAGTTGGTGACCTGCAATCAGTTATATCACTTGTGACTTCCAGGGGGGTTCCTTGCTCCTCATCACATTTAACTTCTTCCTCAGTTTTACATTCTGAATTAGGCACCAATTCATCCTCCATGACAACACAGGATTCAACATTTTCTGCAGGCTCTTCTTCATCTCCATTCTGTGAGTCTTGGTTTGTTACCTCTTCAGCAAGCTCTACTTCATCTTTATCAACATCTTCATGACACTCACAAATGCTGGTCTCCACCTCTTCTGCAATCTCTTCATGAATTAATGACTCTTCAGATATGAGTATGTCCTCTAATTCTCCCTCTCCCATCACATCCTTGGATGTAACCTGATCCATGTTGCACACAAGGTTACACACAGTTTCTTCAACAACTTCAGTTTCCAACACAGCAGGCGTTTCATCACTAGCTGGTGTGCTACTCTCAAACTGAGTAGATGGACCAGGTAAATTCAAAGATGTTTCTAGAGAACTGCATTCATCTTCACTGCTGTTTTGTGCAGAGGTGAGTTGTAACGATTCCTCTTTGGACATTCCAGACCTACATACAAAAGAAAAGGGAAAGAATCTCAGAGCCGTCAAACCAAATTATTAAAAAGAAAAGTAGTTTTAAAATCTGAACTTAAAAAAGCTTAACGTATAACTAATAGCAAAACTTTTTTCACTTTTGGATAGAGTGGAGAGGGATTAGACCACCTGTCCCTTTTGCATTGCTGTCTGTGTCGTTGTTAAGGAGATTCACCGTCTCTATTTGTCCTGTTTACCATTATCATTGAAAGTGAAAGAAAAAAAAAAAAAGTATGAGGGGAAAAATCTTCCAATGGGAACACTAGTTCTTTTGACCTGGGGGTAGCCAATGAATGCCCTTAAATTGTAGGAATTTCCTCTCACTTTCTGTTTGGCTATAGGACAGGATGTAAAGGAAAATCTCCACAATGGGACAGATGGCGAAAAAAAAATCTGATGGGTTATAACCCTCCCATGTTCTATCCAGAATGAAAAAAAGTTTTGCCTATAGTTCTACTTTAAAAACAGGGCCTGGCAAATGTGCCCTACAACAGGAAGCTGCTCCACATTCTGAGAGCCAGGTAAATCATTCTGTTACATAAACAGTACTAAAAATAGCAAAGCAGGAACCATCTAATTCTATGAGTGTCCTAACAAAAGGACAAGACCCAGTTCATTCTGGTAGTAGCTCTAGCGGTAATGCTGTGGTAGTTCCTTCCAGGGTCTAGTTATGATTATAGAGGCAGTCACTGCCTAGTTATAGCAGAGTTAAAGAGTTGGACACTTCCTGAGATTACTGGCAGGTATTTCCCAAGTGTAGCATTGTTAACGTGGTGGTCCTTACTCAGGAAAGCAATAACCGCTTCCTAAGTACAGTAACAATAATTCCCTAGATAGTTGTTACTGCTCCACAAGTTGAAGCAGTGGTCATATCCTGACAATAGTTGTGGTTCCTCCTGGTAATTTCTCCTGTCTTCTCTTATATCCTCTCTTCTGGTCTGTTAAATATAACAATGAATGGGTTTTGTAATGTCTGTTTTACAAGTGCAAAAAAAAAAAAAAAAATGTTGATCTTGCCAGAAAATTAGAACTGTCCTATGCTCTCTGCCTGTGTAATCTCAGAGTGATTGTTTAGTCCTTCCTGTTCTCATCTTGGACAAGAAGTCAATTAGTCCCTATGCAGTGGATTAAAAAACAGCAGGAGTGGTACAACAGTTTAACAAAATACAGTGGGTGGAGCTGACACTACTCATTCTTCAAAATCCTGTGTGTTGTCATCCCAAAATAAGAAAAATAAGAGATCAACAGGTATTCCTCTTTTCCAGAAGGGTTTTTTAAAGGGACAAAATATGGGAAATGTGTAGGTGTTGCATACTGCATATGTGTTTTTATTTTTTATATTTAAATTAACATATGCTTTATGTAGGGGTCAGAAGTAGTTAATACAATTAAGAGCTAAACAATATTTATCCAAAATTTTTGGAAAATGCTAAAGAAAATGTTGTGCCAAGTAAATGGATACCCAACATGTCACACTTTAAAATGATGCACGCTTGTGGAAAGGCAATAAAACGACAGTGCTTAAAAATCCCCATATGCAACACTTTAACCACTTGCCGCCCGCCCTATTACAAATTGACGGCGGCAAAGTGGTTTCATAATCCTAACCGGACGTCATATGACGTGATTAGGATTATGAGCCGCTGCGCACCCCCGGGGGCGCGCATCGCGGCGATCGTTGTTGCGGGGTGTCAGTCTGACACCCGGCAACTACGATCTCGGTAAAGAGTCTCCAACGGAGACTCTTTACCATGTGATCAGCCGTGTCCAATCACGGCTGATCACAGTGTAAATGGGAAGAGCCGGTGATCGGCTTTCCCTCACTCGCGTCTGTCAGACGCGAGTAGAGGAGAGCCGATCGGCTGCTCCTCTGACAGGGGGGGTCTGTGCTGATCGATTATCAGCACAGCCCCCCCCGAGGATGCCCACACTGGACCACCAGGGACACCACTAGACCACCAGGGAAAAGGTAATAAAAATCCATAATCCTCCCTAGACCACCAGGGTGCCAGTCAGCACAATGGGTGCCAATCAGTGCCCATAATGGATGCCAATCAGTGGCCACAATGGGCATCACTGATTGGCATGCATTATTGTTTGGCACTGATTGGCATCCATTACTATAACACCGATGCCGCCTATGAGTGCCCACCTGTGCCGCCTGAGTGCCCACCTGTGCCGCCTATGAGTGCCCACCTGTGCCGCCTATGAGTGCCCACCTGTGCCGCCTATGAGTGCCCACCTGTGCCGCCTATCCATGCCCACCTGTGCCGCCTATCTATGCCCACCTGTGCCGCCTATCCATGCCCACCTGTGCCGCCTATCCATGCCCACCTGTGCCGCCTATCCATGCCCATCCGTGCCGCCCATCCGTGCCGCCCATCTGTGCCAGCTATCAGTGCCAATTTGTGCCACCTATCAGTGTCCGTCCGTGTCGCCCATCCGTGACGCCCATCAGTGCCGCCTATCAGTGCCACTTCATTGGTGCCACATTGGTGCCCATCAGTGCCACCTTATCAGTGCCCATCAGTGTAGCCCCATCAGTGCCCATCAGTGAAGGAGAAAACGTACTTATTTACAAAGTTTTGAAACTGAAACAAAAAAAAACATTTTTTGTTTCAAAATTTTCGGTATTTTTTTATTTGTAGCGCAAAAAATAAAAACCGTAGAGGTGATCAAATACCACCAAAAGAAAGCTCTATTTGTGGGAAAAAAATGCTAAAAATTTCATTTGGGTACAGTGTAGCATGACCGCGCAATTGTCATTCAAAGTGCGACAGCGCTGAAAGCTCAAAATTGGTCTGGGCAGGAAGGTGTTTAAGTGCCCTGTATTGAAGTGGTTAAACACCTTTACAGGTTACCTGTTTAGAGTTACAGAGGAGGTCTAGCGCTAGAATTATCACTCTCGCTCTAACGTTTGCGGCGATACCTCACGTGTGGTGAGAATAACATTTACAAATGTGTGCGTGACTTAGGTATGCGTTCGCTTCTGCAGACGAGTACGAAGGCATGGGGCCGCATTAAATATTATTTTCTCATTTATTTGACTTTATTATTTTTTACACTGTCCCTTTAACTTTTAATCCCTTAAACATCCACTTTAATAGAGAGAAGGATGACATGTCCTCTTTATGGAGAGATCTGGGGTCAAAAAGACCCCAAATCTCTTCTTTACTGTTAAAAGCAAAATATATGAAAAAAAAATTAAATTGTTTACTTCCAGCCTGGACCGGAAGTGATGTCATGACATTGCTCCAGTCCTCCAAGGCCATAGAGGCAATCAAAGCGAATCTACTGTTTTTTCACCTGTGTCTGTCTTTGATCTGTGTGATCAGCCGGCGGCCCCATCGGAATGTTTCTTGGGCGAATGAGTGAAAGCCAGAAAAACACCGGCGAGCAGCAGGGGTGGGGGGCGACACATGTTCCCTACACTGCTTCTGAAAACATTGCAGCGATTCATAAACCACCCAGAATACTTTCATGAGAAAGCCAGCTGCCGGATGCCATAAACAATACTGGGGTTATGGCTGATATCTTCGACCATAATCCCTGTAAACCACTTACAATCCGCAACACACACACGCACGCACACGCACGTATTGCATTTGGCAAGTGATTAAAACTGAAAAACTTGCTCAAAAATGGATTGATAAAAGAGCACCATACCAATTATTTAAAAAAAAAATAATTGGATTCTACGTTACCTACTTCCGGACTCCATCCAGCTTACAATTGGAGATCTCCCCTGGTTTATGAGAGGTGCTGACCAGAGCCAGTGAATTTCAGAAATACTTTACCCTGGTGATATTGGACTCAAATAGCAGTTTCAGCACCCTCATATCCCTTTCTTTTGAATTTAGTGGTAATGGTGGCCACTGTGTGTGTCCAGTGATAGTCAAATACAGTTATCAGTCCTTGGGTCTACCCCGATGCTTAGTGGCCCCTTACCTGTCCTTTCACCCCAGCGAAAAACTGCTCCCACTTCTCTCCTCTCAGTTCTCAATGACAGAATACATAAGAAAACTACATGTCTGCAGCAGACTACATGTCTCCAGTCTGCCCACGAATGGGTTGGATGTACAGTATGTTAATTTATTAATGTAATGGAATAAAGTGTGAAATAGAGAAAAAGAAGAGAGTAGGAGCAGAGCAAAGCTAGAGTTAATAACTGTCAGTGGAACACTAAAAACAGTAACTGGTTTGACGTGAACTGAACAGGTGCATGTTTTTTTTTACTTTACAAGGCAACCTGGTATACAGTATTGGTCATAACCTATTTTACGCACTTTGGCAATTTAAATTTAAAAGTGTGATATAGCATCAACTGCTGCACAAAATGTATTTTAGAATTTTAGAAATGACAAGAGATTAAGGCACTCCTTTATTAAAAAAACAAAACAAACAAAAAAAAACTAAATGCTAGCAATAAAAATGATATAATTCATGATTAATAAACATTATTACATAATCATAAATAGGGCATGTAATTATGGTGTATGTCCAGGCAAAAATATATAACAATCATATTTTGTACATCTCTGCAATAAATGTACAGTACATTTGCCCATGTTTTATACCACTAAACATACCAAGCAAGAGGAGTGAACATATGCAGCTCCACAATAAGATCTAGAGGATATTTCTTTAAAGCGGAAGTAAACCCTTCTATCGTTTTCAGTCAAGGAAGCTGCCATCTTGGCCTCTAATGATTCTTCAACTGCCATAATGCTGCACATGTGATCAGTTATGAAACCAGCCATTGGATGGTTTGAAAGTTTGGTTGAGAGCACAACCAATGTGAAAGTTAGCATTTCTGGAATGCCGGGAACGCAAGTGTTTTTTGAAACTGGGTTTACTACCGCTTTAAGCCCTTGTACACACGTCGGACATTCCGACAACAAAATCCATCAGATTTTTTCCAATGGATTTTGTCCGAAACTGGTGTTGCATACACACGGTCGGAAAAAGTTGTCGGAAAATCCGATCGTTCAGAGCGTGATGACGTTCGTTGCGACGGCACTATGTTGCGGCTAGTAGCCAATAGCTTTGGTCTCGTAATTTGATTTGAGCATGCATGGCACTGTGTCCAATCGGAATTCTCTACAAACGATCGGACAAAGTCCGATCGGATCATGTTGTCGGAAAATTTTATATCCAGCTCTCAAACTTTGTTGGTCAGACATTCCGACGGAAAAAGTCTGATGTAGCCCACACATGGTCGGATTATCCGACAACATGGTCCGATCGGATCTTTTCCGTCTGAATTTCAGACCGTGTGTACAGGGGCTTAGAGATGAGATGCTTGCCAAACCCTTCTGAGCCGGCTCGCACATGCACAGTACACTCTTTGTTCCAAGTCCATGCTCCAGCAAAAGTTCGAACTCTCCATAGAAATGGAGAGTATACTGCACATGCGTGGGCCTGGCTCAAAAGATTTTGACAAGACTTAGCAGCTACATGGGTGATATCTTAGCGAATTAGGGACATGTGAGTATAAGACTTGCATGGGGACTGGGGAAAATATGTACTCCCTCCTCATTGGCTTACCTTTAAATAGACTATTCACCCCTTCAGTCCATCATGAATGCTGCTGCCAGACTCATACACCTTACAAACTGCAGTGTCTGCTACCCCTCTCTGTCAATCCCTCCATTAGCTGCCACTTGCCCAACGAATTAAATTCAAAATACTAACAATAAGTTACAAAGCCATCCACAACTCTGCCCCCAGCTACATCACTAGCCTAGTCACAAAATACCAACCTAATCGCCCTCTTTGTTCCTCCCAAGACCTCCTGCTCTCTAGCTCCCTTATCACCTCCTCCCACATCCGCCTCCACAACTTCTCCCGAGCCTCGCCCATCCTCTGGAATTCGCTACCCCAATCTGCCAGACTATCTCCAAAGTTATCCACTTTTAGGCAATCCCTGAAAACTTTCCTTTCAGAGAAGCCTATCCTGCCTCCATCTAACAACTGCACTATTTTCTCCATTAGCTCATCCCCCACTGCTATTACCCTTTTTTATAAGTTGACCCTCCCTCCTAAATTGTAAGCTCTAACGAGCAGGGCTCTCTGATTTCCCCCCTGCATTGAATATTGTAATTGTGCTGTCTGCCCTAATGTTGTAAAGTGCTGCGTAAACTGTCGGCGCTATATAAATCCTGTATAATAATAATAATAATAATATGTTGTTCAATCTTGTTGGTTGCAGTGCATACATTTTACAATACAAATACAATTAATAATTGAAATAAAAACTTCCTTACTTTTCTCCATAAAACTTCTCAAAAAATCTTTCTTTCCAAACTTCTGTCTTCTTTTCCTTTTCAATTTCTTGTCTGATTCGCATTTGCATTTCTGGAGTAAATTCTCCTAAAAAAAAAAAAGTAAAAAAAAAAAAGGACATAAGAAAAGAAACCCAGGGTAGTTTGGCAGATTTTTTACTTTATTTTGCAGATTCTTGCAAAGTAGTTGCAAGTAACATAAATGGTTTTATATGTGTACTGGTGACACATGTTCATCTAAATCTTTAAATATCAAATAAAATATCCTTTGATAAGTATATATATATATTTTTTTCCTTTAGACCCCTTTCACACCAGGGCGTTTTGCAGGCGCTATAGCGTTAGAAATAGTGCCTGCAATCCGCCCTAAAAAAGCTGCACCATTGTATGTAGTGTGAAAGCCCGAGGGCTTTTACACTACAGCGGTGCGCTGGCAGGACGTCAGAAAAAAGTCCTGCCAGCAGCTTCTTTGGAGCGGTGAAGAAGCGGTGTGTTTACCGCTCCTCCACCGCTGCTCCCCATTGAAATCAATGGGGCAGCGCTGTAATACCGCCGGCAAAACGCCGCTATTGCGGCATATTGCCCGTGGTTTTAACCCTTTCGCGGCCGCTAGCCGGGGTAAAAGCACCCTGCTAGCGACCGAAATGCGCCGCAAGTCCGGCGGTAAAACGCCGCTAAAATAGCGGCTTTTTACCGCCGACGCAATGGGCGGTGTGGTGTGAAAGGGGTCTTAGACTACATACAAAACAGTTCACTATATACATGTATTTGCAAAATGTTATCCCTCCCAACCCCCTACCCCCACCCCACGGTCTCCCCAAATAACTAAAGTCCTACCCTTTCGGCCCTTAGACCCCTTTCACACTAGGGCGTTTTGCAGGCGCTATAGCGTTAGAAATAGCGCCTGCAATCCTTCCTAAAAAAGCTGCACCATTGTTTGTAGTGTGAAAGCCGGGGGGCTTTCACACTACAGCGGTGCGCTGGCAGAACGTCAGGGAAAAGTCCTGCCAGCAGGGAAAAGTCCTGCCAGCGGTGAAGGAGAGGTGTGTTTACCGCTCCTCCACTGCTGCTCCCCACTGAAATCAATGGGGCAGCGCTGTAATACCGCCGGCAAAATGCTGCTATTGCAGCGTATTGCCGGCGGTTTTAACCCTTTCTCGACCGCTAGCGGGGGGGTAAAAACGCTCTGCTAGCGGCCGAAAGGCGCCGCAAATCCAGCGGTAGAACGCTGCTAAAAATAGCGGTGCTTTACCGCCCACGCTATGGGTGGTGTGGTGTGAAAGGGGTCTTAATCGTGCTGTAAAACTTCTGCCATCCTTTTGGCGTATCTCGCTGATTGCTTATATTTTACCCAATCTTTTCATATTTTTTTGAACCCTACTTCTCCTATTTGACCACTAAACTTTAAAAGCTCTAGGTTATAAATGTTATTAATTGTACATAACCAGCTTTTCAGAGAGGGGCTCTCTGGATCTTTCCACTGACGGGGATTAATCTTTTTGCTGCATTTAGGAGACGGGGTATCAAAATTGTCCTATACTGTTTAATGAACATACTGACCCCGTGGAGCAGGCAAATCCTTGGCTCTTCTGGTATTTTAAGATCAGAGATGTCTTCAATTGTTAGTAATAACTTTGATACACACGTAAATATTTAGGTCAAAGGGTTAAAGCTGAAATCAAATAAAACATTTGAGCAATGCTTTTCTATGACCCCCTGTCTGCATATCATGTATACGTGAGCATTTATCGTTAACAAACCATTCAGTTTAAAACAAATGCAGGGCAATATATATATATATATATATATATACATACAGTGGTGTGAAAAAGTGTTTGCCCCCTTCCTCATTTCCTGTTCCTTTGCATGTTTGTCACACTTAAGTGTTTCGGAACATCAAACCAATTTAAACAATAGTCAAGGACAACACAAGTAAACACAAAATGCAATTTGTAAATGAAGGTGTTTATTATTAAAGGTGAAAAAAAATCCAAACCATCATGGCCCTGTGTGAAAAAGTGATTGCCCCCTAAACCTAATAACTGGTTGGGCCACCCTTAGCAGCAACAACTGCAACCAAGCGTTTGCGATAACGTGCAATGAGGCTTTTACAGCGTCCTGGAGGAATTTTGGCCCACTCATCTTTGCAGAATTGTCCTAATTCAGTTACATTAGAGGGTTTTCGAGCATGAACGGCCTTTTTAAGGTCATACCACAACATCTCAATAGGATTCAGGTCAGGACTTTGGCTAGGCCACTCCAAAGTCTTCATTTTGTTTTTCTTCAGCCATTCGGTGGTGGACTTGCTGGTGTGTTTAGGATCATTGTCCTGCTGCCGAACCCAAGTTCGTTTCAGCTTGAGTACACAAACAGATGGTCGGACATTCTCCTTCAGGATCTCTTGGTAGACAGCAGAATTCATAGTTCCTTTTATCACGGCAAGTCTTCCAGGTCCTGAAGCAGCAAAACAGCCCCAGACCATCACACTACCACCACCATATTTTACTGTTGGTATAATGTTCTTTTTATGAAATGCAGTGTTCCTTCTACGCCAGATATACTTGGACACACACCTTCCAAAGAGTTCCACTTTTGTCTTATCGGTCCACAGAATGTTGTCCCAAAAGTCTTGGGGATCATCAAGAAGTGTTGTGGAGAAATTGAGACGAGCTTTGATGTTCTTTTTGCTCAGCAGTGGTTTTCTCCTTGGAACTCTGCCATGCAGGCCATTTTTGCCCAGTCTTTTCCTGATGGTGGAGGCATGAACGCTGACCTTAACTGAGGCAAGTGAGGCCTGCAGTTCCTTGGACGTTGTTGTGGGGTCTTTTGTGACCTCTTGGATGAGTCGTCGCTGCGCTCTTGGGGTAATTTTGGGCGGCCGGCCACTCCTGGGAAGGTTCACCACTGTTCCATGTCTTCGCCATTTGTGGATAATGGCTCTCACTGTGGTTCGCTGGATTCCCAAAGCTTTGGAAATGGCTTTATAACCCTTTCCAGACTGATAGATCTCAATTACTTTCTTTCTCAATTGTTCCTGAATTTCTTTGGGTCTCGGCATGATGTGTAGCTTTTAAGGATCTTCTGGTGGACCTTACTGTGTCAAGCAGCTCCTATTTAAGTGATGCCTTGATTGTGAACAGGTGTGGCAATAATCAGGCCTGGGTGTGGCTAGAGAAATTGAACTCAGGTGTGGACAACCACAGTTATAGTATGTTTTAACAAGGGGGGCAATCACTTTTTCACACAGGGCCATGATGGTTTGGATTTTTTTTCACCTTTAATAATAAACACCTTCATTTACAAATTGCATTTTGTGTTTACTTGTGTTGTCCTTGACTATTGTTTAAATTGGTTTGATGTTCCGAAACACTTAAGTGTGACAAACATGCAAAGGAACAGGAAATGAGGAAGGGGGCAAACACTTTTTCATACCACTGTATATACATACACACACATATACATTATATATATATATATATATATATATATATATATATATATATATATATACACATATACACACACACACACACACACACACTATATACATACACTATATTGTCAATAGTATTGGGACACCTGCCTTGACATGGACATGGACATGGACTTTAACCACTTCGCGCCCAGGCCAATTCTGACATTTCTCTCCTACATGTAAAATTCCTAATTTTTTTTTAATGTTTTTTTAGCAAAGACCCTAGAGAATACAATGGCGCTCGTTGCAACTTTTTATCTCGCACGGTATTTGCGCAGCAATTTTTAGAAAATGTTTTTTTCAGAAAAAAAACTGTTTCACGCTTAAAAAAAAAAACAAAAAAAACCCAGTAAAGTTAGCCCAATTTTTTTGAATAATGTGAAAGAGGAGGATACGCCGAGTAAATAGATACCCAACATGTCGCACTTCAAAATTGCACGCGCTCGTGGAATGGCGCCAAACTTTGGTATTTAAAAATCCCCATAGGCGAATTATTGCTCTCGCTCTAACGTTCGCGGAGATACCTCACATGTGTGGTTTGAACACCATTTTCATATGTGGGCGGGACTTACGTATGCGTTCGCTTCTGTGTGCGAGCTCACGGGGACAGGGGCGCTTTAAATAAATTTTATTTTTATTGTTAATTTTATTTTTATTTTTTTAGTTTTACACTTAAAAAAAATAAAATAAAAATTGATGACTTTTATTCCTATTACAAGGAATGTAAACATCCCTTGTAATAGGAATATGGCATGATCAGACATATTTACAGTGAAATATGGGGTCAATAAGACCCCATATCTCACCTCTAGGCTGGGAAGAATAAAAAAAAAAAACAAAAAAAAAAAAAACGATCCTGGCTTCCTAGCCAGATCGGCGCCGTTAATTTGAATACAGAGGCCGGGCGTGACGTCATAACATTGCGCCTGGCCTCCGAACGATCATAGAGACTCCGGGGACGATCTGGTCCACCAGAAATCTCTATGGTAACTTGCTGGGGCCGGTGGATCCTGTGACTGACTCACTGATGGAAACAGTGAGTCGGTACAAGCACTGGAGGGCGGCGGGAGCATCCCCTCCCGCAAGAACGATCAAGCGGCGGAACAGCCGCTATGATCGTTCTTATGGTGCAGGAAATCGCCGGCTGAAAACAGCAATATCTGAATAATGTCTGTGGCCTCAGGCATCATTTAGATATAACCACTGAAAGCCCATGACGTCAATAGACGTAGTATGGGCGCCAAGTGGTTAATGGCATCCCAGTTTTAGTTTGCAGGGTTCAATATTGAGTTGGCCCACTCTGTGTAGCTATAACAGCTTCCACTCTTCTGGGAACACTGTTCAGAAGGTTTGACCATTCTTCCAGAAGCACATTAGTGAGGTTAAGCACTGATGTTGGACGAGAAGGCCTGGTTCGCAGTCTCCACTCTAATTCATCCCAAATGTGTTCTATCGGGTTGAGCAAGGTCCATAAAGACATGGATGAGCGAATTTGGGGTAGAGGAATTTGACTGGCCTGCACATAGTAATGACCACAACCCGACAGAACACCTTTGGGCTGAATTAGAGTGGAGACTGTAAGCCAGGCCTTCTCGTGCACATCAGTGCCTGACCTCACAGATGCACTTCTAGAAGAATGGTCAAACATTCCCATAGACACACTTCTAAACCTTGTGGACAGCCTTCCCAGAAGAGTTGAAGCTGTTATAGCTGCAAAGGGTGGACCAACTCAATATTGAACCCTACGGGCGAAGATTGGGATTCCATTAAAGTGTTACTAAACCCAGGACCCTGCATTCGCTATATCTGGTCTTCCACAGTACACAGAACATGGAAATGCAATTATTTTAGTAAATATAAACTGTTAAATACCTTTTCTCATCAGCAGTTAGGACAGTCTTGTGACTTTTATCAGTGTCTAGCCAAGCACTGGTTAAAGGTTGTAAGAGGAGTTTTCTGACTGCCCAATGAGACTGCAAGAGCCATGGCCCACTGTTTGCACAGTGCTAATTGCCCCTGTGCTGATTTCATGCACTTTCCCCAGGAAAAAAAACAACTCTCTAGCAATATATACCAAACTGAGCATGTGCAGTCTAGAATTTGTGTTATCAGGAAATTATCAGGGGACAGTGGAAGGAGGGGAGGATCAGAGAAGCCATGAACAATTATTCTTTTTACACAATGTGGAGGATTAACCCCCTTAGGTTCCACAGTGAGTATAATGTGCATGCTTTGCTGCATATACAGACTGATTTTACTGTTGTGGGTTTAGGAACACTTTAAAGTTCATGTGCGTGTAAAGGTGGGTGTCCCAATACTTGTGTGAGATACTGTATATATACACTATATATTTATATATAAATATTTTATTATATCTTTTCATGTGACAACACTGAAGAAATGCCACTTTGCTACAATGTAAAGTAGTGAGTGTACAGCTTGTACAACAGTGTAAATTTGCTGTCCCCTCAAGATAACTCACACAGCCAATGTGTAAAACGCTGGCAAAAAAGTGAGTACACTCCTAAGTGAAAATGTCCAAATTGGGCGCAATTAGCCATTTTCCCTCCACGGTTTCATGTGACTCGTTAGTGTTACAAGGTCTCAGGTGTGAATGGGGAGTAGGTGTGTTAAATGTTGGTGTTATCGCTCTCTCCCTTATACTGGTCACTGGAAGTTCAACATGGCACCTCATGGCAAAGAACTCTCGGAGGATCTGAAAAAAAGGATTGTTGCTCTACATAAAGATGGCCTAGGCTATAAGATTGCCAAGATCCTGAAATTGAGCTGCAGCATGGTGGCCAAGACTATACAGCGGTTTAACAGGACAGGTTCCATTCAGAACAGGCTTCGTCATGGTCCACCAAAGAAGTTGAGTGCACGTGCTCAGCATCATAGCCAGAGGTTGTCTTTGGGAAATGGACGTATAAATGCTGCCAGCATTGCTGCAGAGGTTGAAGGAGTGGGGGGTCAGCTTGTCAGTGCTCAGATTATACGCCGCACACTACATCTTTTTGGATCGAGAGCCATGCAGACCAATTTGAAGTTGCTTCCAAAAGATGATGCACAAGAAAGCCCATAAACAGTTTGCTGAAGACAAGCAGACTAAGGACATGGATTACTGGAACTGTGTTTTCTGGTCTGATGAGACCAATATAAACTTATTTGGTTCTGATGGTGTCAAGCGTGTGTGGCGGCAACCAGGTGAGGAGTACAAAGACAAGTGTGTCTTGCCTACAGTCAAGTGTGGTGGTGGGAGTGTCATAGTCTGGGGCTGCATAAGTGTTGCCGACACTGGGGAGCTACAGTTCACTGAGGGAACCATGAATGCCAACATGCACTGTGACATACTGAAGAAGAGCATGATACCCTCCCTTCGGGGGTGGGCCACAGGGCAGTATTCCAACATAATAATGACCCCAAACACAGACAACCACTGCCTTGCTAAATAAGCTAGGGGGTTAAGGTGATGTACTGGCCAAGCATGTCTCCAGACCTAAACCCTACTGAGCATCTGTGGGGCATCCTCAAACCAAAGGAGGACTCCAGTGGCAACCTGTGAAGCGCTGGTAAACTCCAAGCCCAAAGAGGGACAAGGCAGTACTTGTAAGATAATGGTGGCCACACAAAATATTGACACTTTGGGCCCAATTTGGACATTTTGACTTAGGGATGTACTTACTTTTGTTGCCAGCGGTTTAGACATTAATGGATGTGTGTTGAGTTATCTTGAGGGGACAGCAAATTGAAACTGTTATACAAGGTGTACACTCACTACTATACATTGTGAATGTATTCACTTTTGTGAGATACTGTATGTGTATATATATATATATATATATATATATATATATATATACACACATACAGTATCTACACACACACACAGCGGATATAAAAAGTCTACACACCCCTATTAAAATGTCAGGTTTCTGTGATGTAAAAAAAAAAAAAAAAAAAAAAGAAAAATGAGACAAAGATATATCATTGCAGAACTTTTTCCACCTTTAATGTGACCTATAAACGGTAGAACTCAGTTGAACAACAAACTGAAATCTTTTAGGTGGAGGGAAGCAAAAATAAAGAAAATAAAATAGTATGGTTGCATAAGTGTTCACACCCTTAAAGTGGATATAAACCCACTCGTATCCTTTCTAAACTACTGCCATTGTGGTTATCTATAAGGATATACATGCCTCCTGCATGTGTCCTTACCTGTCAAATGTCTCCCCTCAGTCTGCTATGAGACCTGAAAAACTGCAGATTCTGTGGGTGGGTCTGTTGTCCGGAGCTCGGTGGGTGGAGTCGTGATGTCAGTAGATCCCTGCCCACCTCTACACTCCTTGTCAACATGCATTTTCTCCTGTGTATTTCTTACACTGAACTTCTGCTATGATCACTAACATCCAGTCAAAACCCAGAAAACTCACCACATGACTTCAGCATGCCCAATCATGCTGAGGTGTGGAGCAGCTAATCCTGGGAGAGCTGGAAAAGAAAGGAGGAGGGGGTCTGAAGTACACAGAATGTCTCTCTCAGGCTTGTGCATTAGATACGTAAATCACCTGTCACTCACAGCAAGGGGGGGGGGGGGGAATGGACTCCCATTTCTCTGTCTTTCCATTTTTGAAAATTTTGAAAAAAAGATTAGAGGACTGCTCAGAGCTGGATTTACTCTTCGTGGCAAGACTGGGCACAGATGACATGAAATCCTACACTGTACAAGCTGCAAGCCTTAATAAAAAAAAGAAAATGGGGTTTACATCCACTTTGAAACTAATACTTTGCTGAAGCACCTTTTGATTGTTTTACAGCACTTAGTGTTTATGAGTCTATCAGCATGGCATATATTGACTTGGCAATATTTACCCACTCTTCTTTGCAAAACCAAAGCTGTCAAATTGTGAGAGCATCTGCCGTGCACAGCCCTCTTCAGATCACCCCACAGATTTTCATTCAGATTCAGGTCTGGGCTCTGGCTGAGCCATTTAAAAACTTTAATTTTCTTATGGTGTAGCCATTCCTTTGTTGATTTGGATGTATGCTTTGGGTCGTTGTCATGATGAAAGATGAAGTTCCCCTTCATGTTCAGCTTTCTAGCAGAAGCCTGAAGGTTTTGTGCCAATATTGACTGGTATTTGGAACTGTTCACAATTCCCTCTAACTTGACTAAGTCCACTGATCCAGCTGAATAAAAACAGCCCCAAAGCATGATGCTGCCACCACCATGCTTCACTGTGGGCATGGTATTCTTTTGGTGATGTGCAGTGTTATTTTTGCGCCAAACATATCTTTTGGAATTATGGCCACAAAGTTCAACCTTGGTTTCATCAGACCTTAACACATTTTCCCACATGCTTTTGAAAAACTTCAGATGCGTTTTTGCAAAATTTAGCCGGGCTTGGATGTTGTTCTTTGTAAGAAAAGGCTTCAGTCTTGCCATTCTACCCCATAGCCCAGACATATGAAGAATAAGACATGTTGCTGTAGGCCCCTTGGCAGCCTTCCTGACCAGTTTTCTTCTCATCAATTTTGGAGGGACGTCCAGTTCTTGGTAATGTCACAGTTAGTGTGTTCCATAGTATATCTAATGCCTTGGAAATTCTTTTGTACCCTTCTCCTGACAGATACATTTTAACAATGAGATCCCGTTGATGCTTTGGAAGCTCTCTGCGAACCATGGCTTCTGCTGTAAGATGCGACTAAGAAAACGTCAGGAAAGACCTACTAGAACTGCTGAACTTTATTTGGGGTTAATCAGAGGCACTTTAAATGATGGCAGGTGTGTACTGACTCCTATGTAACATTCGTTTGAATCTGATTGCTTAATTCTGAACACAGCTACATCCCAAGTTATAAGAGGTTGTGCACACTTATGCAACCACATTATTTTAGTTTTTCATTTTTCCTCCTCCCACCCTCCTCCCCTAAAATATTTCAGTTTGTTTTTCAATTGGGTTGTACAGTTTATAGGTCACATTAAAGGTGGAAAAAGTTGTTAATGTATCTTTGTCTAATTTTTTTTACATCACAGAAATCTGACATTTTAACAGGGGTGTATAGACATCATATCCACTGTATATACCTACATATACACACATACACACACAGTATATCATTCTAAATACTTTTTTCTTTCTTTTTAAGTGATCACATGATCTCTGTTTTCAGAGATCATGTTCTCTGCACAAGGGATGAAGACTCCTCGTGACTATAGAGGGGATGCGGCAGCAGCAGCTTGAACAGGGAAAAGACACAGTCCACCATAAAACGTTGAGACAAAAAAAACAAAAAAAACAGAGCTGGGCAGGAGGATGTGTAAGGAGGCAGAGATACAGCAGTACACTAATGTTTCTCAATTAAACACTTTTGGACTGGACCATTTTGCTGGCTTAAGACCAGAACACTTTTTGCGATTTGGCACTGCTTCGATTTAACTGACAATTGCGCGGTCGTGTGATGTGGCTCCCAAACAAAATTGACGTAATTTTTTTCCCTACAAATAGAGCTCTCTTTTGGCGGTATTTGATCACCCCTGCGGTTTTTATTTTTTGCGCTATAGACAAAAAAAAAGTGTCAATTTTGAAAAAACACATTTTTTTTTATTTTGCTATAATAAATATCCCCCAAAAATGAATAAAAAAAACTATATTTTTCCTCAGTTTAGGCTGATACGTATTCTCCTACATATTTTTGATAAACAAAAATCCCAATAAGCGATTAGTGATTGGTTGGCGCAAAAGTTATAGCGTTTACAAAATAGGGGATAGTTTTATGGCATTTTTATTAATATATATATATTTTTTTTTTTACTAGTAATGGCGGCAATCAGCGATTTTTATTGTGACTGCGACATTATGGAGGACACATTGGACATTTTTGACACATTTTTGGGACCACTGTCATTTATACAGCAATCCGTGCTATGCAAATGCACTAATTCCTGTGTAAATGACACTGGCAGTGAAGGGGTTAACCAGGAGGTGGCAGTGTAGGGGTTAAGTGTGTCCTAGGGGCGTGTTGCTAACTGTGGGGGGCGTGGCTGTGTTTTACACATCACTGGGAGCAGAGATCAGTGTCACTGTTGCTAGGCAGAACGGGGAGATGCTTGTTTACTTTAGCATCTCCCCGTGAGAGGATCACAGGTATCCCCACGGCGATCGAGTCTATGGGATCTGCGATCGGACTCACGGAGGTCCCGACCAGTGCGCGCGTGATGGCAAGGCGGCACATTTAAAGGTAGGTACCTGTATGCCCAAGTGCCTGTCCATGCCATTCTGCCGACGTACATCATCGTGTGCTGGTCAGGAAGCAGTTAAGAACTGTGCCCTAGCTTGGTCAGTTTGAAACAGTAAATCAGGAGGACTGGCATGTTCATGCAACACTGTACCCAAACAAAATTGTCCTTTTTTCCCCACAAATAAAGCTTTCTGCTGGTGGAATTTGATCACCTCTGCAGTTTTTTTTTTTTTTTTTTTTTTTACTTTTTGCTATAAAACACATCCAATAAAAAAAAAAAGGGGAGGATAAAATCTAATTTCTTCATCAATTTATGCCAATATATATTCTGCTACATGTTTTTGGTAAAATAAATCTCAATAATCATCTATAGATTGGTTTGCGCAAAAGTTATCTTGTCTACAAACTATGGGGTATATTTATGGTATTTAGACTTTTAGTAGTAATGGCGGCGATCAGCGATTTTTAGTGGGACAGCGACATTGCGGCGTACAAATCTGACACCAAGTTACAGGTTTTGGGGACCAGTAACACCAATACAGTGATCAGTTCTAACAAAATGCACTGTCATTGTACTAAGGACACTGGTAGGGAAGGGGTTAACATCAGGGGTGATCAAAGGTGTAAATGTGCTCCTAGGGAGTGCTTGCTAACTGTGCGGGGGATGCTTTAACCAGGGGGGGGGGGGGGGAAGAGAGAGATCTGTGTTCCTGATTAGCAGAAACACAAGATCTCCATCTTCCCCTATGACAGAATGGTGATCTGCTTTGTTTACATAGGCTGTTCTTCTCTCAGGAGAGATCGCAGGCGAACTTTGGGTCTGCTGGACCCACTGATTGGCTCCTGCTGTGTCCAAATCACAGCGGGCCGGCGGTGGCATGTGCATTTGCCCCAGACCCAGAAGAAGCCGTGACGTACCTGTAAGTGATTTTGCGCTAACGGACCGCCCTGCCGCAGTAAAAGTAAGTGGGGCGCCCTGTAAGCGGTTAAAGTATAACTAAAAGCCAAAGCTTTTTTTTCGTTTTGGATAGAGTAGAGATGAATTGGAACATCTGTCAGTTTTTATTGCCCTCGGTGCTCCTGTTAAGCAGATTCACCCTCTCTATTTGTCATATTTACCATCATCATTGAAAGTGAAAGTAAAAGAAAATCCAAATTTTGTGTTGTTCCCAGAAAGGTAATTGAGGGGAAATTTTCAATGGGGACACTAATTCTAGGGGATTTCCTCTCACTTCCTCTTTGGCTATGGGACAGGAAGTGAATGAAAATTTCTGCAATGGGACAGAGAAGATGAAAAAAAACCTGACAGGGGACAGAACCCTCCATTGCTCTATCCAAAAAAAAAAAAAAGAAGTTTTGTCTATAGTTCTACTTTAACATCTGGTGCTGATGTGGTGACTAAAGGTTAATCAAAGGAACTAATTTTTACTTACAATTAGGGTATTTCATGAAACTGGGAGGGGGGTTTATTTGCAATGACAGTGCATGTTGGACCTACACTGCCTTGAAAAAGTATTCCCATCCCTTGAAATTTTCCACATTTTGTCATGCTACAACAAAAAACGTAAATGTATTTTATTGGTATTTTATGTAATAGAACAAAAATTGGCACATAATTGTGAAGTGGAAGGAAAAATATAAATGGTTTTCAATTTTTTTTTTTTTACAAATAAATATGTGAAGTGTGGCGTGAATTTGTATTCAGCAAATTTCAAGTCTTGCCACAGACTCTGAATTTGATTTAGGTCTGGACTTTTACCACATTAATATGATTTGATCTAAAATATTCCATTGTAGCTCTGGCTGTATGTTTAGGGCCGATGTCCTGCTGGAAGGTGAACCTCCACATGAGTCTCTTTTGCAGATTCTAACAGGTTTTCTCCTGCGCTTGTGCGATCGCAATTTAAAACCACATACAGGTTTTTTTATCTGCTAGCAATTTTATTTTTCGTTTTCAACGCGGTTTGTATTTTAAACGCTATCTGTACATTGGAGACTCGGTGGAGTCCTTTTTACAGCATCTGACTTTACGTAATAAAGAAAAAACTTTTTTGGTGTTAAAACATATTACATGATTTGGAGCACTTTTTATTTTGCATGAGCCTTCACACTGGCAAATATTTGGAAAGTTTGCGGTGACTGATCACCTGAGCTGCGGAGTCTGCAGAGAGGAGACACCCGCTTTTTCACATCTGATCGTCTTGAGACAGAATTTGTGACTTTATACGCGCTGACCGACCTCCCTTAACCACTTGCCGACCGCCGCACGACGATATACGTCGGCAGAATGGCACGGGCAGGCATATGGGCGTATATATAAGTCCCTGCCTTCCCGCGGGTGGGGGGCCCGATCGGGCCCCCCCCCCGGTGCCTGCGGCGGTCGGTATTCATTCGGGAGCGATCCGGGATGAGGGGGCGGCCATTCATTCATGGCCACCCCCTCGCGATCGCTCCCGACGAATAGAAATGCTCCGTGACATCACTTCCTCTCCTGTAATGTAAACACAGGAGAGGAAGTGATGTAATCTCTCCTCCGTGTCGGTATTTTTCGTTCCGGCACCGAGGAGAGAGGATCGGTGAGTTGCACCAACACACCACACGTACAGTAGAACATGCCAGGCACACTCACACCCCCCCTTTACCCCCCGATCACCCCCCCAATTACCCCTGCCCCCCTCAGTCACAGTGACACCAATTGCATTTTTTTTTTTGCATTGGTGTCATTTGTGACTGTAATAACTGTTAGGGCAGTTAGGGTTAGCCCCCTTTAGTTCTAAGGTACCCCCCTAACCCCCCCAATAAAGGTTTAACCCCGTGATCACCCCCCGTCGCCAGTGTCACTAAGGCTGGGTTCACATTGCAGCGGTTTGAGAACGGATGTGATTCGCACCGCACTGCAGTGCAAATCACATCCGATCTCTGTGCGATTCGAGTTCAGCCATACGGATAGTATGGCTGAATTCGTGTCGCACCCGCCGCAAACTCGCACGGGACCCTTTTTTTGGTCCGCAGCAGAATCGGATCGCATGGGTGTTCACACCATGCGATCCGAGTTTGCAGATCGCACTGCGATATGCGAACCGATCTGGGGGTGTCATTAACATTTCACTGACACTCCCAGCAGTTCGCATAGGGCAGTGTGAACTGCCGCCGGGAGGCATGCGATGCGGGAACCCGCCGCGGATTTGTGGCGTTCCTGCATCGCTCCAGTGTGAACCCAGCCTAATAAGCGATCGTTTTTCTGATCGCTGTATTAGTGTCACAGGTGACGCTAGTTAGGCAGGTAGGTATTTAGGTTCGCCGCAGCTTTTTATAGCGCCAGGGACCCCCATATACTACCGCATAAAGCCCCCTGATTGCCCCCTAGTTAACCCTTTCACCAGTGATCACCATATAACGGTTACAGGTGACGCTGGTTGGTTAGTTATTTTTTTATAGTTTCAGGGCACCCGCCATTTATTACCTAGTCTCACTAGTGTACCCCTAAATTTAGGACTGTCTACTTTCCAAAATGGGGTCATTTGGGGGGCGTTTGTGCCATCTTGGCATTTTATGGCCTTCAAAACTGTAACGCCCTTAGAAAGCCTGAAGGCGGTGCTTGGTTTTCGGGGCCCCGTACGCGGCTAGGCTCCCAAAAAGTCCCACATATGTGGTATCCCCGTACTCAGGAGAAGCAGCAGAATTTATTTTGGGGTGTCATTTCACATATGCCCATGGCATGCGTGAGCAATATATCATTTAGTGACAACTTTGTGAAAAAAATAAATAAAAAAAAAGTTTGTAATTTTCCCGCAACTTGTGGCAAAATATAAAATATTCCATGGACTCAACATGCCTCTCAGCAAATAGCTTGGGGTGTCTACTTTCTAAAATGGGGTCATTTGTGGGGGTTTTGTGCCATCTTGGCATTTTATGGCCTTCAAAACTGTAATAGGTAGTGAGGAGTGAAGTCAAATATTTACGCCCTTAGAAAACCTGAAGGCGGTTCTTTTGGCTTTCGGGGCCCCGTACGCGGCTAGGCTCCCAAAAAATCCCACACATGTGGTATCCCCGTACTCAGGAGAAGCAGCAGAATTTATTTTGGGGTGTCATTTCACATATGCCCATGGCATGTGTGAGCAATATATCATTTAGTGACAACTTTGTGAAAAAAAAAATAAAAAAATTAAAGTTTGTAATTTTCCCGCAACTTGTGGCAAAATATAAAATATTCCATGGACTCAACATGCCTCTCAGCAAATAGCTTGGGGTGTCTACTTTCTAAAATGGGGTCATTTGTGGGGGTTTTGTGCCATCTTGGCATTTTATGGCCTTCAAAACTGTAATAGGTAGTGAGGAGTGAAGTCAAATATTTACACCCTTAGAAAACCTGAAGGCGGTTCTTGGCTTTTGGGGCCCCGTACGCGGTTAGGCTCCCAAAAAATCCCACACATGTGGTATCCCCGTACTCAGGAGAAGCAGCAGAATTTATTTTGGGGTGTCATTTCACATATGCCCATAGCATGTGTGAGCAATATATCATTTAGTGACAACTTTGTCATTATTCAATCGCTTGAGGCAAAAAAATAAAATATTCAA
This sequence comes from Lithobates pipiens, assembly GCF_037356315.1. Classification (NCBI taxonomy): domain Eukaryota; kingdom Metazoa; phylum Chordata; class Amphibia; order Anura; family Ranidae; genus Lithobates; species Lithobates pipiens. The sequence goes on along the minus strand of NW_027507764.1, from coordinate 435,568,269 downwards.
TGGGCTCAACATGCCACTTATCAATTTCCTTAGGGGGTCTACTTTCCAAAATGGGGTCATTTGGGGGGGTTTTGTACTGCCCTGCCATTTTAGCACCTCAAGAAATGAGATAGGCAGTCGTAAACTAAAAGCTGCGTAAATTCCAGAAAACGTACCTTAGTTTGTAGATGTGACAACTTTTGCGCAAACCAATAAATATACAGTTATTGACTTTTTTTTTACCAAAAACATGTGGCTGAATACATTTTGGCCTAAATGTATGACTAAAATTGAGTTTATTGGATTTTTCTAATAACAAAAAGTAGAAAATATAATTTTTTTTCAAAATTTGCGGTCTTTTTCCATTTATATCGCAAAAAATAAAAATCGCAGAGGCAATCAAATACCATCAAAAGAAAGCTCCATTTGTGGGAAGAAAAGGACGCAAATTTTGTTTGGGTACAACATAGCATGACCGCGCAATTACCAGTTAAAGCAGCGCAGTGCCAAATTGTAAAAAGACCTCTGGTCATTTACCAGCAAAATGGTCCGGTCTGAAAGTGGTTAAACAGGGGGTTGCTGATGATCTGGTAAGCCACCATCTTATTAGTGGTGATTAAAGGTGACGGGTCCCACGTGGTCAAGTATATTATTTTTATTCAATCAAGTCACACTATCTGTTGGATTTTTTGATATTTCTATGGACATTTATTTCTGATTTATGGATTCAAATATGAATTAATTTTTATAAATTTTTTATTGCACATTTACATGTTAATATTGATTTAGTTTGAGTGCCACTTTATTTTGGTTTTGGATTGTCACCAGTTTTGCACGTTTCACTTGTGCGATTATTTAATCATTATTTATTGAACAAGCGCTGCACTTTATTTATTTTTTATTTTTTCTAAGATTGCCCAGTATTTGGCTCCATCCATCTTCCCATCAACTCTGAAGAGCTTCCCTGTCCCTGCTGAGGAAAAGCATCCCCACAACATGATGCTGCCACCAACACGTTTCACAATGGTGTGTTCAGGGTGATATGCAGTGTTAGTTATCCACCACACATAGTGTTTTGCCTTTAGGCCTAAAATACATTTTGGCTGTAACATGACAAAATGTGGAAAATTTCAAGGGGTATGAATACTTTTTCAAGGCACTGAACATGTACCTCAAGGAATTCTGGTAAGGTAGACATTCAGCCTTAAGGCCTTTCTTGCTTAACAAAATTGTGTACACTTTCTTCATATTCACCAACACAGAGCCCTACTTCCTTGTCAAATTTTTCTGAACCCATCCTACTATATAGGGTTCACCAGTGCAATTAAACTAGATGTATCACAGCTGTAATGAACTGATATCACAGCTTTACAATTCCATATAAGATAACTTTTAGTTATGCTATATAATGCATATGTTTGAGCTCAGGCAAGTCAGTGCAAGACAATTGTGGGAAGATCTTTTGCAGTACTTATTTGAGATGCAGATCTGCAAAAGAAGATCCCCTCTATGCCAAATCCCACTGGCTTGGCGAAGTGTATACATGGTAAGGTGACAAACCCATTTAACATACAGTTTTCCTAGGGGAAATATATGGACTGCTAATGCTGGCCACCTACTAAAAGTAATTGTTGAAAGGCTGTTTTGTTTAACCTGTGGCTGCAATGCTTTGAGTCGCTGACCAAGAAAAAGCGTGAATATGTGAAAAGTCAGAGTAGAGATTTTAGGTACTGAGGCAATACTCAGCATGACTCGGCATGACAGCCAGAACATACATTTGTAAAATGAGATGACAGTAATGGCCTACATCAGCAATCACACAAATTAGCAAAAAAAGAAAAAAAAAAGAAGAAAAACCACAAAACAAAATAAATTATGGCCAGTATATAGCAAGAAGGTTATGACACCAAAAGTCCCAAATGCATTAACAGAAATCGAATTATGCATTGCATAGTACGTTTCTAAAAAACCCTATTACTATTTAATTGTTTACTTCCCTCAAGTAATTTTTATGACAGCTCGGCTGAAGTTAAAAAAAAAAAAAAAAAAAAAAAAAGAGGATTTGAAAACAAAAGCCCCATCCTTGAGGCCCTGGGTTTTGCTCCAGCATGCTGTACAATCTCCGTGCTGACATTCCCTGGCAGCCTTGGTAGTGGCACGGACTGACCTTCTTTGGTGCCACTCTAATTTTTCTCTGAGACAAAGCCACTTCACACTTCTGATGCTGGCATTGTGACTGACATTTAGTCCAGGAACTAGTGGGGGCAGGAGAGGTATTGGCCAACAAGAATTTTTAATATTATATTTAAATGAAATAGTAGTTTGGATCAAAACATATCAAATTGGCTTGAGTCAGCTTTTCATCCCACTGGTTCAAAATCCTAGCAGATTTCAGTAGAAAAGAGGCTTGGCAAACTATTAATCTATTTTACTTTCATTTCTTATTCCAATATAAAATATTTTTGACAATTTGTAAAGATTGTACACACACACACACACAATACACAGATTTGCACAATACCTGATAATTACACACTGTGTACAAGCCATGAGAAACATGCACATTTAATGCATCACTACAACTTCATTGGTCATACTAAATGAGGAAATGTTTAACTGCTGAATGTTTAATACATTTTTGGGGCAAGGAAACCCCTAATTTAGATGTTTCTGGCCTGTGCTCATCTGCTCCTATGTTTACATATGCAAGTTAGAAAAACTATTACTCCTAATCTCCTCTAGTGTGCTGTTGGTAGATAGGGAAGCAGGTTCTGTATCGGATTGGACATTATTCATTGCAAGCACATGTGCAGGCAAGCAGGAGTAATGACAAAGATTTGTACCCAAGACTCAGATACTACAGGCCACAGTCTTCTATAATAGCATTTTTTTGCAAACAAGGTACATAAGGGCAATTATACGTTTGAGGTCCACACTATTATCATCCAGTATCAGGAATTAACTTAGTTATCCTTTAAATAAACAGCTCCTAGATCAGATATCAAGTTCTGCAGCTTTGTGCATCAATTACATAGCAATGTTAGCAGAATAAAAAAAAAAAAAAAAAAAAAAAAAAAAAAAGGAGGACTTTACCTTCTGACAGTCTCTGCTTCCAGCCTTGTGCAGCATATGCAAAGAATTCATTATTCAGTGCAGAATTGCTAAGACGTAAAGCCCCATCACTTCCCATCTGGAAGGGGAACAGGAGAAAAGTTATGACTGAAGTGCCCTTTTTGTAACTAGAATGGTTTTTCCATGCATAGCAAAAGGTCTGTTGAATATATTCATGAATAAATGACCAAAACATAATATAATGAAATGGCTAAAATATTCAATTATGTAGCTAGAGTATAAAGACAGGCAGCAATATATGCCATGTTGATATGGGTACATTTTTGTTTTACATTAAATCCGTAACACTCAATATTAAGATTATAGACCTTACATTCATAACAACATTTTGTGACGTTACTTGCAATCAATATGTTATTAATGTACACAGAAAACAAAATCAAGAACACTTGTAGTAATATACACAAATCAGCCATAACAATATGACCACATACCATGACCTGTTGAGTCATGGACTCTACTAGAGCTCTGAAGGTTTGTTGTGGTGTCTGGCATCAAGCCATTAGTAGCAGATCCTGTAAGTAATGAGCTGGGTCCTCCATGGTTGACTTGTTTTTTCCCAGCACATCCCACAGATGCTCATTTAGAATGTGATTTGGAGCATCTAGGATCAAATCAACAACTTGAACTATTTGCTGTGTTTCTCAAAGCATTCTTGAATTCATCATATCAGGCCACTTTCTTCCATTGCTCCTGTGGTCTAGAGGCTCACGTACCCACTGTAGCGGCTTTTGGCTGTGGACACGGATCAGCATGAGCACCCCGATCAGTCCATGGCTACACAGCCCCATACGCAGAAAACTGCAATGCGCTGTGTGTTCTGACATCTATCAGAACCAGCATTAACTTTTTCAGAAATTTGAGCTACAGTAGCTCTTCTATTGCACTGGACTACAAAGGCCAGCCTTTGCTACCCACATGCATCAATGAGCCTTGGCAGCCCATGACCCTGTCGCTGGTTTTCCTTCCTTGGACCACTTTGAGTAAGTTTTGATCACTGTAGACTGGGAACATCCCACAAGAGCTGCAGTTTTGGAGTCGTCACTTGCCCATATGAAAGGGGAATAAATGTCTGAAGCAAAGGTGTACAACATGTGCATAGTTATTATTTAGGATGGCTTTCAGACATAGAATACTGTCTCTGTATAGATCTACCTTATTTAAAGCCCAAGACAATTAGTTATAGCGAGTCATACAATTGGGTCAAAACTAAACAAAGTAAAGTACAACTAGTTAAGCGAAAACCAATGGACTACAGGTTTGTACCTTAATATCAATGCTAAGGCTTACGAGACAGGAGCATTTTTAGGTCCCCTTCAAACCAATGTGAAGCAGTATTCTGCACATTGGTATGCGGTAGTCAGTGCGTTACCATGCTTTGCATAAAGAAACATTTTTTTTCTGTGATATAACTGATTGTACTGTAAGAAACGTTTTTGCCTTTATTTTAGTAAATTATGTTGGTAGATTTATTTTACTGATCTTTACAGCTTATCACACTGGTGGCGACTGTCTAGCAATGGAAGTTCTATATCAAGCAGGGTAACTGCCCCGCTCTACTTTCTATATGGCAAAAAATATAGTCTCCGTGCTCATAGGCAATTGGACATAATATAGGAGGCCCTACCAGCTTAAAAAGGACCAGTACTATTGCCGCTATAGAAATAAAAGAATTACTGCAATACAAGCAGCACCGCCAGATGCTCAACTTTACTGTCAGTAGTAGTTTATAATAGTGTTTTAGAGATAAAAGTGTTCACTACAGAGCACCTTTGCAGTCAGCAATAGAGGCAACACAATTAAATAATTCTTGGAATATGATCAATGTTTTGGTCCTTAACACTTACTTGGAAACCGTTATCTGAAGTCCAAATGAAAATGTACTCTATCTGAATTGCATTCACTACACAAGCAGTTTTCCATCCTTATGTTTTCTTTGTTACTTACAAAGCCTTCATAGCATGTACTAGAAAGAATTCAAGTAAATCAACCTTGAGATGCCGAGTAATTGTTACGATCAATATATCTGGTGCGTTTTTGTTGTTCTCACTGCGATAGCTGATCCGAGTAGATCAGGAAAGAGAGCTTCTACAAGTATTTTCAGTCATTGTTAATGCTCTGTTCAACAGAATATTGAAGGAAGGGGCTGACAGTAAAGAGCGCACAGTTCTACCTCACACAGTTTGCAGCTTTAAAAATGGTTTGTCTATGAAATACAAGATAAAAAAAAAAAGACAGACAGTGCTTTTATGCAAGTAGAAGGACTCACCTGTCTATCTACTTCCGGGAGTAAGAGAAGGAGGTACTGCTGAAAATGCTGAGGTAAAGATGCAAATGTATGCTTGTTTATTAAAGCCCTCAAGTTAGTGTTCACTAAAATTGATCCTGGAGTTTCAATGTCAATGTCTTCTGCTTTGGTCCATTTCAAGTGCCCTGGTGTATGAAAAACAAAGTTAATAAGACTAATTACTGCAAGACACATGTATTAGTAGTTCTAAAATGTAGTTCTAATAGGCTTAAAGGAATGGTGCAATCAGTCATTAAGAGGAAATAGTTTTTTACCTAATTTTCAGAAGGATAGTACTCATTATGCGCTCATTACAGACAATACAGATAGTCTAATGCTATTTCTTAAATCTTTACATTCAGCTTTGTATGGGTCAGCATATTAACTGCCCCCATCTCAGCTATAGTGGACCTACAGCCAATTAACTGGATTACTGAAAGGAACATGGAATATTTATTATGGGAAAGAAAGTGATTTTATAGGAAAATATAATTGCTATTATTTGATAACATAATTGTATGTAAATACTGCCTTGTCAAGCGGTTTGAACTAAATCGGTTAATACTGGTTGCAGAAGTCTCAGAATTTGCGTTACTGTGCCTTTTACACGGGTTCAGGTCATCTATGGAGATTTTTGAGCACCTTTGTTTTTTTGAGTTACCATGGGTGCACACAATTTGAAGACTTAGAATGTTTGGTATTTATTTACCTAATGCAAGCCCTTTATATTTTACCAAAAAAAATTGTATTATATTGTGTGTGTTTGCACCAAAATTCATTTGATTATATTTTTCCTGATAATTTACATTTGATAAACAGTCGCACAAATATCAAGCGACACAAAAATCTGCAACTATTATCTTTTTATTCTAAAGTCTCTTTGCTTTCAGAAAATGTATAATGATCTAAGGGTTTAAGCAATTTCATGGCCAGGAATTTGTAGTTTTATGTGTGCACAAAATAAAAAAAAATTGCCCTAGTGTCGAAGTGGTTAGGCCCTTACCGCCAGCTCCTCACGGCTCTTAAAGAGGTTTCTGATGAAGTCACCGCCGTGAATGACTATCACAGTGGTCACATAATCAGAAAGCTCCGGATCGCAAGTAGAGATCGGGAACTTTCCATTAGCCGCCGATAACGGTGCCGGGAGCGAGCGGGGCATATGCACTTGGCACAGCTTTGTTTACATTCTGCTACTACTATATGCGGCCGCTTATATGCATGCTGCCAGTATGAAGAGGTTAAGAAAGAAAATACTGCACTTTTGAAAACAGTGTGTCAATATTGTTTTGATATAAGACCAATATTACACTTCAATAAATTCTGCTATTTCAAATCTCTATTGAAAATAGCACATGGCTGTGGGGATTGTATCTTTTGTGCCTGTCCTATGTTAAGCATCTTTTGGTCAAAAGTGCATGCCATTTATCAGAAATATTCAATACCATAAATCTCCTTTTATCAATTATAACAAAATATATAAAAATGTATGTTTTAAAAGTGCTTAGTTCTCTGTGACTGAAGCTTACTGCACCCTTAGACCAGGTACACACAGTCAATCTCTGAAAAGCAGTCTGTGGTGGAATGCTTTTCAGAATACGGTAGAGCAGCAGCTCCAGGGTTTCAGAAATTGATAATGCCACCTCCTACATATCTGTTTTTTAATGGGCTAGTCTGATAGGTGATGCCTCCTGTCAAACTCAACAAGAAGAGTTACATTTGCAAAGTATTGCAGCCAGGGCATGTGTACAATCCCCTCCTGGTTGCCTTAAGGTTTTGTTGGTGGTCAAGAAGCAATAAAAACCCAGTCAAATTGCCCATTTTTACCGCCTGAGAGAACAAGGCCTCAGGTTTTTGTCAAAAATATTAAGCCTGTCAACAATATTAAATAAATGAAAGACCTAATTTCTGCTTTGATAATTGTGATTCCACAAAAACCTGGTTCTACAGAAACGAATTTGTAGAATCAAAAGAATATACATTTTTTCTTCACTGGTGAGAAGACCATACCTCTCTCTTTCTTCCTCAATACGGCAGGATGGATCTAATGTAAGTGCCCCCCCCCCCCCCCCTTTCCATCTTTATGGCTCCCATATACAAGTTTAAGTCTATTTACCCAATAAAAAAAAAAAAAAATTATATATATATATATATTATATAATTTTCTTTTTTCCTCTTGAGGCCTTCTTTTTATAGAACAGAAGGCGAGAAGGCGGCAAGTAGCCAGGAGACTCTGACTAAACCAACTTATAGGTCTTAAGCTTCATGCTGCCATAAACCTGGGACAGAAGCAGGATAGTTTTACTCTGTTACCCTAGTAACGCATAGTAGCACGTCTGGTGCATTGATTGTTTAGATCTAGGTTTAATTAGCAATTTGTCATGTGCCTACTGTTTTAAAAAAAAAGGTTAATTTTTTAATCTATATTAGCTTGTAAACACATATTTGGTATAATTATATATTTACTGTAAGCTCCCAAAGCATTTTTATAAAATTAAGGTGCAACTCCACCTACAGCTGGTGTATACATGCTGCAGCTTTCAACAGTACCTGTGGCCTTTTTCTGTCACTTTTTCTTCAATTGCTACCCATGAGAGTCTGTCTTAGTAGTTATTTTTCTCTGTGAGCCATGGGTGGAGCCTTCCACTCCTCCTCTTTCTATTTTCTTGTACAGTATTCTTTGTTTCCCATCAGTACTACAGCATGGGATTAATCACATCTCTCTATTGAACGCAATGATTGTTCACAATACGACTGATTTGAAGCATGTGCTACTGTCCTGTGGCATATAGTGATTGATCGCTAGTAACTTAAAACTTGTATAACTGCACGATTATAAATTACCTGTGTGCTCCCAGCCACATTATCACCTGAAGATTTAGGCAGAGGCAGCAAGGCATTCAAAAACATGGGGGGTCTATAGTGCTAGAATACACTCAAGTGAGCGATAGTAATAGACTGACTTTCATTTTTAAATAATAAACGTATTATACTTACCTGCTCTGTGTAATGGTTTTGCACAGAGCAGCACTGATCAGCCTTTTCTTGGGTCCCTGGCCAGCATTCCTGGCTCCTCCTGCCTTCTGAGCAGCCCCCTTCCCAGCATTGCCCCACCCCCGCTCCCTCATTTTAGGATTTGATGGAGAGCAGCCAGAGCCAAATCTGCCCTGCAAGGAGGGAGAGAGCTGAAAGATCCACTGCTCTCGGGCACAGACGTGGATCAAGATCAGACTCTGGTACATAAAAGGGGGTGGGGGGATCCTGCAGCACAGAAGTATTTTTTACTTATTGCAGAGAATGCATTAAGATAAAAATCCTTAAAGGGTTTCTAAAGCCTTAAGATTTTTTAACTTAATGCATGCGCTGCATTAAGTTAAAAGACCTTCTGTGTCCAGGATCCCCACCCCTCCCCTTCCATCCCCCTTATACTCACCAGAGTGTGATCTCAATCCAGCAGCGTCTCTCTCCACTCTCTCCCTCCTTACAGGGCAGATTGATAGCAGCTAGAGCCAATGGCAATGCTCGGGAGGGGGGTACTCGGAAGGCAGGAGGAGCAAGAAATGCTGGTGGGGACCCAAGAAGAGGAGGATTGGGGCTGCTCTGTGCAAACCATTACACAGCGCAAGTAAGTATAACATGTTTGTTATTTTTTTTTTTTTAAGTTAAAGGTTTAGAAATTTACTTGGTTAAAAAATTGAAGCTGTGGAATAGGTATACTCAGTGCTGGATTAAATGACACTGTAATGCTTAGACATATATACAATACACACAGGTGGATTTATTAAACTTTTTGAAGCTCTGTAAATGTATTAGTACAAAGTCTCTAAATGAGTCCATACAGCCAAGGCCCAGTTACCCTGGTAAAATCAGCAAAATCACCTTATAAAGGTGATTATTAAATGTTATAGGCTCTGGAGTTGTCACAAGGTACAAAATGCGTGCAGCAATAATTTCTGTAAAAAAAAAAGGATAAATGGCAATTACAAAGTAATATATATATATATATATATATATATATATATATATATATATATATATATATATATATATATATAGATCTCTTACAAATTTTAGTAGGACAACACGATTTTCAGGTCCTTCTTTTACATGCACTGTCACAGTGACGTAATGTGGAGACTAGATAGTAATGGTGAATAAGAAAGCATGCATTACTATTACTTACCTAAACCTGATTTTTTAAGCCGTTTCAAGTGCTGGCTTATTTGTTTGCCAGGGGGTGATTTTTGCCCTTGCTTGGTTTCCTTATCAGAACTGTCTGCTTCACCGTTTTTTGATTCAGACCCTTGGGGAGGAGGAAAAAAAATGCAAATTCAAATTTATATGGTTCCCATAGGTACACAAAGAGGTCATCTTGGTAGTGTCTATTATTTGGTCCAAACGATCATTTTTTTAATGTTTAAATCCATTTCTTTCAGTACACTACATACAAGAGAGACAAGAGGATGTGAAATCAGATAAAATAACGTAATCAATAACTTGCAGAGAGTGTTACAATAGATAAGAGAAATTGTGTCCTGCTAATGCATTGCTTTGAAGACTATCCCCACAGAGGATGTTCTTGCTCCTGGTATTATCCTTGTTAAGCCAGTAGAACAGTTATCCCCTTCCGATCACTGTCATTATCTTCAGTGCCGTTTACACACATACAGTCATGACTTGAAGAGCAGCATTGGAATTTGTGGCATACATGTTACCATCCTTATTGTGTACTTTATATTTTTTTTATAAATTAACAGTTATTGGTTATAAAAGAAGGAAAAAAAAAAAAAAAAGATAGGAAAACAGTTTCTGCAAAAAAATGTGTCCTGCATCCAATCTCAAAAATCAAAAAACTGTACCATTCTACCTTTAAAAAATTAAAAAATGTTACTCATGTAAAAATGTAAAACAAGAACAGTAAATTATGATTAAATACTTATAAAGACAACATAAAAAGGCAGTCATGATCACCATTTGAAGAAAAACACTACAGTGGTCAAAAAAAACTTTAAATAATCAGATATAATGCTATAAAGTAACAGGTAAAAATACAGGTGGAATATAAAAACATATTTACTTTTCCATATATGAAATACAAAAACAACATTGTGTGTAGCCATGCTTGCATAAAGATGAAAAAAGGAAGAAATAGAAAAAAAATAATATTGTGATAACTAGGTGTACATAGTGAATAAACTCCAGCCTAATATCAGTCAGCAACAAGTACAAATACACACATGGTGTATTTGTTAAGGTTCTCAAAGGCAAACACACAAAATAACAGTGTGTAACTGAGCTCTATTTGCAGGCATTTAGCGCCAGCATGTGGTCCGGTATTACATTTCTTCAACCAACCTACAATGATTGGATTCCTGTATCTTTCTGCTGCAGCCGGACTGTTATGTTATGTGTTCTGAATTCTAATGTATACTTATGCATGTATAGGTGTGAGCCAATATCTACAAATAACTATCTGTGAATTTTAGAAAACTAGGAAAATAGCAGCAGATCTGCCTTATTATTCAGCTCCCCCCTTATCTCAACACCCCCCCCCCCCCCCTCCACAAAGCTTTAGCGAGTGGATTTTCACATCAAATGTGTAGTCTGTTTCATCTTTACCTGAAGGTGAATCTGACTGCTCATCAGACACCTTTAAAGGCGTCAGGACAACACGAGGGACAGTCTTGTTTACCATCATAGAGACCCCATTTCTTCTTTTCTGCTGCTGCCTCAAAGCCTAAACAAAGGAAAGAATACAGTGTTAGGTTTACCAGCAATACCAGCCGGCACAATATCAAAACAAGCATTCAATCACCAGCACATTAGCTGTATTCACAGCATACTGTCTCTGTCTGTTTTACAGGTGCTAGCCCTCATGAACGATACACTGCTCGACCCCAGACAAAGCAAAACGAAAACTTGGACTTCCAAACACAATCAGACGGCACCTAACTGCATTACTGTCACAGCTCATCACAACAAAGGCATCTGTAGCTGACTGTACTACCTCCAGTTCACCACACCATGATTTTCAAGTCAAATACACAGCGTTAAGTGTTAACAAAAAAAAAAAAGCAGGCTGGAGACCAGTTTGTATATGGCTGCACATCTCTCGCAGGTGCTTCTGCTTCGCTATCCTGCTCAGTCAATCAAGTTAAACAGAGAGAGTGTCATCAGTATGTACAGCATGTAAGGACTACAGTATTGATGCACTTGCTCAGCCGTGTGGAGTGCTGCACAAAAATCACTGAACAAGGCAGGAATCGTTTATTTCAGGGAAGGAATCGCTCCCAGCCTTGGAACACTTGCAGCTCTTGCAGGGCTTCTGTCTGCTTTTGCTTTGGGGATTAACCTTCAAGCTACCAACAGGAGATGATTGGAAAAATCCACCATTTGAAAGGGGGGGAAAAAAAATAATAGATTCTTCTCGCCAACAACGAATGACAAAGCACGAAATTGCTTCAGATGAGCTAATGTTTTCTAAAGATCTGTTCATTATCCATAACAGGCCAAGAGCTCAATCACTCAAGTGCTCTTTGTTTGTGTTTCTAAGGATACAATTGTAAAAGATTACTAATTCAAGGCAATGTATGACAAGTCAGTTAATTTTTGTTTGTATTTTTCCCAGCAAGCTGTTTTTAACTGAAAAGCACAAATCAACAGAGATGAACACATCAGCAAATAAACTGACAGGACGATCGCAGCATGGAAAGAAATATTTAAATGACACAACGGACTGCTCAAGTGTGTAACGTTATAAAACCATCAACACATAACAGCACATTTTACGCATAGTTATGCACATTAAGTCTGCTACTCATGTTTTTCAAAATTACCCAACTGTTACCAATATAATCCATGCTTACAAGACAAATTATTCATGCCCTTCAATAGCAGCTCTTTATAAAACAGGCATTCATTCCTGCTTCCATTCCTTCTCAATTTGGGAGGGGAACGCGGGCCAATAACAGTGTATTATGAACCCTTGAGGGTGGTTCAAAAAAGAAGAAGAGGAAAAAAAAGGCAAAACTAAATATGCTTCAATGAAAAGACACAAAACAAAAGTTTAAACTTGACAACAATACATTCACGATCAATGTTCAGATCCAATTGTCCAAAATGTCTCACGGAAATAGAAGCAGAAGAAGTAAAAGCCCCAGGCAGTATTCCTACAGACTATACTCCATGATAATAACTTTGATTCTTTCCGTTAACCCTTGGTAATTATTAACAAAGTGGCAATATATGCTAATCTGTTGGTCTCTTATTAATTTCTTTTAAACACAACAATTGAACAAAATGCTAAAAGTCATACATTTTTTTTAACAAATAAGATATTTTCATTAAATGTTGACCTAAGCCCGGAACAGAGAAATACAGAAAAAAACATTGACTATATTGTTTATCAATGCTTGACATATAAAGGTGACAAATCAATGCCTTATTAATAAAAATTTGATCCTCTGTACATATTTATCATTTATCAACTTGTATGGTGTTTTCTAAGTAAAGAATTATAATAACTGAAGACTTTGATGTTGTGATTGTTAGATGTTAATAAGGAGTTCTAGAGATTGGAAAAAGACAGAATAAAATAAAGGGGAAAAGGTTGGGGGGATGCAAAAGTAGAAAAATGGTTTAAGAGGAGATACATAAAATAATGAGGAAAGGGAATAATAAGGAAGAAATAAACCAGATTAGTCACTGCTTTAAGGAGTATAGTGATTAGAGATATCAATTACTTTAGGTGAAGTAAATCCTAACTGGATGAGTGAAGTTTGCTAAAGCACCATGGAACATCAACAGCTTCAATGTTTACCTCTTTTGGAAAAGTGTTTTTATTTTATTTTTTTTACATCTCATTGCTGCTGATCTCCTGCATCCTCTTTCAGTCACTCCACATCTCCCTCTCCAGTGGTGGCTGCATGTCAATACTAGTATATATTTCCTACTGTTGCCAACAGAACATGCCTGTGCTTGGTGGTTTAACGTCTCCACTGAAAGCACCAGACATGGTGACAACTCTGCAAACCAACAAGGAGAGAGCGACAGAGTGTGGACACCACATAACAGGTAATGCCTGAACAAGGCATTATTTATATATTTTATAACAAATGTATAGTATAATATTAATTGAATGAAAGAATTAAAAATGTAAAATTGCTTTTGAGATTACAATTACACGGTAAAGCTTATATGACATTTTATTGATTGGCTTTACATCTACTTAAAATTAGAATCCTTTAAAAAGAATGCAGTATTTACCTGCTTTAATCTGAGTGTCCAGGATTATAGTTAGATTCCATCATATAGAGTATAATTTCAGGCTTATTCTCTATTGCAAAAAATTGAACATTCTGATATGGTTCTTCATACCCTGCTCCAAAATGATTAAATTATTCAGTTCTACCATATTTCCTACCTCCATCTGACAACGCCAGTAAATGTTGGAAGCCCAATGGCCAGAAGCCATTCATATTTCAGTTTTAAAAGGAACTTATTTAAAAGTGACTTTGGGCAGAAAATTTTCATGCTGGCAAACAATTCTGTGAAAGAAATGTATGAAAGAAATCGGAATTGACCATGATATATTGGCGATTTGGTCAAAAGAATTCTTATCTTTGCTGCATCAAACTATCATATTTGCCAAAGAGATTGTTTGTAAAGATTGATAAATGAATAATCATTCATACAGTCATTAGATGTACAGTCTACATTAGATAAAATATAGTAACCTGTAAAGAACAACATAGAAAACCAGAATAAAAAGTCTAAATCTCACTTTAGGTAGCCTGCATAAGAACTAAATAAGATAAGACCCATCTTATTCAGTTCCTACTTCAGATTTAAAACTTAGATTCACTGTCTACATTGGATAACCAGCCAACCATAACAATAAGATGCAGTGTAGGAGCTGAAAACTATTTTCTTTCATTTATGCAATAGTACAAGACAATAGGGCCTCTCAAGTGAAGGCAAAGATATAAATGGAACTAAAGACCTAAAATATATAAAACACTAACAACTAAGGTTTTTTTTATCCCCCAAAATGGTTTCAAACTCCTCGGACCCTAGATACGTTTCCAGAATGGAAAGCAAGCTGTCAATTTTCTAAGGTGAAACTGACACCCTGAAAACAATATGAAGAGCAATTATGATACTGAAAGTGCAGTAACCTACAGATTTCCATTTAACTGGAGTCAACTCAGTAAATAATGAAATCTTACTAGTTGCCAAGGTTACTGTATTTTCCTTCTTTGTTTTACTGAGGAAGTCCAAGTCTTGGTTCCAGCCAGTAATGCTAACAAACACTGTATATGTTTTAGGAACGTAATGGCCCTGGAACATAGTGAATATTCATTCAACTTTTTTATTTATAGAGCAGTGCTTGTGACATTCACCAAAACTTCACTGCAGGTGAATCAATCACTGTCACTTATAACACATGCACCAGTAAGTTTTTACCTGCATTGAGTGTTTGGTAAATGTCACATTCAATGTTCTATAAATATACATAGAAAAGGGTGGATTTTGCTTGCTTCATATAAAATATAATTTGGACAACGTTTATCATATATTGCCAAGCCGAGTGACCAGATCAATTAAAATGTGGCAATCACAAGCGTTTAACAGTATTTCATGATACTGCAGAATTTTGTTTAAAAGGATGGGGGGATTGGGGGTGGGGGGTTGTGCTGTTTTGTTGATAACATATCAAAGCAAGGAAATGTAGCTTTGCAAACCTCTCACACACTTCACTGGGACCTGCTTGTGTACATGGCTCAGTCAATGCCTAACTGCCATTACATAAAAACAATATACTTCTATTTTGTAAGATTAGAGAGTAAAACATGTTTTCAGTTAACTGTCAGACCTCTCCAAAGTGAACAGTGTTTTTTCTCATATAATAAATGATCTCAGGATTTAGGTTCTTGGCTACCAGAAGGCAGGAGTAATCTTTGCTTGCTTTATCTCGGCTACTCTAAGAAAAAGCAATAATAAATTGGAGATTCCAATCGTCTCAGATATAATCATTAGCTGCAGATACAAGTGGCAAGGCAGATTCATATTTCTTAGAACATATTTATTATGAGCTGCCCTCTATGAAATCAATATGTCAGGGGAGATAGCTTACTGTTGCTAAAGAAATGCTGCATGCGAATTAGAAGACATAAGCAGTGCTTAAAAGTCAAATAATAAGTATGTTCAATAAAAGTAGTTTAATGTTCAAACAGTATTACAATAAAAACTTACTTCGACCACTTGATATGCACAATTTGATGAAAAAACTACCTTAATTAAACATAAAATTCACACACGTGGACAAATTCAACAATTATAACCTTAGCATGTCCACTTCTGACTGTCAGCATGTCATAAGCAAGAAGGTCTGAAACATAAAAACAATAGAAAAAAAAACAACAGAATATTTTTCTTCCTGTGCTTAGTCTGTGAATGGTTAGGATATGGTGGAGAGGGGACATAGTAAGGCCGACTTAAAGTTCACACAATTGCGGGAAGATTCATTTTATTTATCCAATCGTATAAAAAGAAAAAAAAAACAGTTATTTTTTATATACACACACACGATTGGATACTTGAAGTGAATAATCACACACATTATTGTGAACATTTTCAACTACGGCCTTAGTTCCACCAACCCTAAATGATTTAGGATAAGTACAGACAACAATTACTGCACAAGTCGTTTTTTTTATAGGGCCTCCAGAAAATAAAACGATTTGCTAACATTTCTAATAAGAAACACTTATTTTACAAACAATTAAATGGTAAACCTGTGGTTGATGCTCCAGGGGATGGTACACAGACACTTAGCATGTCTCATTTAGGAGTTCATCTATTTGCATATGAACAGCCTTCCCAATATAAGCAGACAATGTTTATTAGGTTATATTTAGAGAACTAAATCACCCTGCCATTAGAATCTTTTTGCTTGTACATGTATTTCTGTAAGCATTTTCATCTTTGGTTAGTCTGCACTACGTATTCCAGTAAACAAGAAATCTCTACAAACATTGACCTCACACCTTCCTGCCAGCGCAAGACAGAGAACAAACACGGTTTACATAATGAGTTAGAGAAGCTTTACACATTCTGTACATTATTTTTGTTCCACTGAACAGAATAGTCTGTGTCAGAAATATATTTTTGTTTACATTTATCCCAGCAATGTAAAAAAAAATTTAAAAAAATGTATGGCCTTCATACATAAAGTGCTAAGGCGTTGTGCCAGTACTGCAAGATGTCTACTCAGTGTAAGTTATGAAAGCTTTGGGAGTCCAACTGAAAAATTCTTTCACTGATCATCAGTTCATATTTGTTGTGCTACATATGGAAATTTCTCCAGCAAGCTCACCACTTGCAGGGCTTCACACAAGGTTTCCTTCTTTCTTACTACTGGACTGTGCAAGACAGATCTTTTCAGTATTAGTTTCAATGTTCATTTTAGACAATACCAGTTGTAGATTGGTATAAATCAGTAATGTACATTTTGAACAGCTTGTGTTCCAAATATAGCAAGGCTGATCACTGAATCACACAGCAAGGAAGCAAAGAACACAAACATGGGCATTACAGATAAATGAATTATGTATGCTTAATTACCAGCATTTCAAACTGTTAAAAATGGATAATTCAGTATTCAGAGACCAGGTTCCACATAACTAATCAGACTTACACAAAGTCTGTAAAAACAAAAAAAAGGTTTAAAATAGTCTAATAGTGATCCACTCTGAAGAAGAGCACCCAGGATCAGACAACACTTGCAAGCTGGAAAGAGTCAAATTAATTTCTGGAAGAAACTTGTAAGCCTCTAAACTTTTGAAACTAAGGTCCCTTTCGCACCTGTGGACTGTTACATAGTTAGTAAGGTTGAATAAAGACACCAGTCCATCCAGTTCAACCTGAGTGAGTGTCTACAATTGTCCCTATCCCTGTACATTCAACACTCGCATCAGTCTCTACTCTCAAGGAGCCCACAATCTAAGGTCCCCATTCTTATACTAGGGCCAATTTTGGACAGAAGTAAATTAAAATACCTGCATATCTTTGGAGTGCAGGAGGAAACCAGAGTACCCGGAGGAAACCCACGCAAGCACAGGGAGAACATGCAAACTCCTGGCAGGTAGTGTCGTGGTTGGGATTCGAACCAGCGACCCTTTTTACTGCTAGGTGAGTGTGCTACCCACTGTGCCGCCCCCGTTTCATCAGTTTGGTCACGTTTTTACATACGTTTTTTCCCCATCTGCCTGTCCTTAACCATTTGAGTCCCAAATCTATTCTTTCATGCAAAAATTTACCATTTGTCCATTTACATCCAGTTTTTGTCCAATCCATTTTTTTAACTGAAGAAAAAATAGGACTTTGAGCCATTCCAAAAAAATGGATATTGACGGAAGCAGGTTTAATCGGCAGTAAATAGATGATCATTCATTTACATCTGTTTTTCCACAGGGATGCATTGATGCCTGTTTGTCTTCCGTCAACAGATGGATGAAAAACTGACAAACGGTCCACATGTGTGAAAGAGGCCTAAGTCTTGAATCTGTAGCTCCTGCTTTGTCCCCAATCAATGGAAAGGATTTGGGCTGCACAGAGAGTGGTTTGAATACGTGAGTAAATGGTATATCGCAGCCCTGATAAAAATCGCATGATCACAGCTTACCATTACTAGTAAAATAAAAAAAAAAATAATAATAATAATAATAATAATAATAAAAATGGCATATATCTATTCCCCCAATATAAATTCCTTCCCTTCCATAACTTAATTTGTCCTTGTAAGCAAGCCAACGGTGGTGAAATTTGTTAACCACTTCCGGCCCGCCGGCCGTCATATGACGTCATTGACTTTGTGTGGGTATATCTGAATGATGCCTGCAGCTACAGACATCATTCAGATATCGGCTTTTTCAGCCGGTGATTCCCAACACCATAAGAACAATCATAGTGGCTATTCCGCCACTTAATCATTCTTACGGGCAGTGAGAGGGGATGCCCCCCCTCCTGCCACCCTCCGATGCTTCTACTGACTCACTGCTTGCATTGGTGAGTCAGAGACAGGATCCGCCGGCCCTGGATATTTACAATGGAGATTTCCGGTGGACCAGATGGTCGCCGGAGTCTCTATGATTGTTCGGAGGCCGGGCGCGATGTTATGGCCTCACGCCCAGCCTCTGCATTCAAATAAACAGCGACATCTCAGGTGGGAAGCGGAGATGGCTTCTTTTTTTTTTTTCAGGCTTCCTAGCCTAGAGGCGAGATGTGGGGTCTTATTGACCCTATATCTCATTGTAAAGAGGACCAATCATGCCATATTCCTATTACAAGGGATCCCTTGTAATAGGAATAAAAGTGATCACATTTTTTTTATTTTTTTTTATTTAAAGTGTCAAAAAATAAAATAAAATTAACAAAAAAATAAATAAATGTAAGTGGCGCTGTCCCCGTGTGCTCGGACGCAGAAGTGAATGAATAGTCCCGCCCACATATGAAAATGGTGTTCAAACCACACGTGAGGTATCACCGCGAACGTTAAAATGAGAGCAATAATTCTAGCCCTAGACCTCCTCTGTAACTTAAAACATATAACCAGTAAAAAAATTTAATTTTTAAGTACCGAAGTTTGGCACTATTCCACAAGCGTGTGCAATTTTGAAGCGTGACATGTTAGATATCCATTTACTCTGCGTAACTTCATCTTTCACATTATGCAAAAAAATTGGGCTAACTTTACGGTTTTCTTTTTTTTTTTTTTTTTAAAGCACAAAACTTTTTTCTCCAAAAATTTGTATTCTCCAAGTTCTTTGCTAAAAAATAAAACAAACATATACAATGTTTGGGGGTTCTATGTAATTTTCTAGCAAAAATTGTATGATTTTTACATGTAGGAAAGAAATGGCAGAATTGGCCTGGGTGGCAAGTGGTTAAGGAAGTGTGGCGTTTAGATGGAGATACTATGTGTGCAGTTGCCTCATTGATAGCTGAATAAAAATGCCAAGAATAGCAAATATTGAAGTGCGGCTCTCATCCTTATAAATTCTAGCTTGTAGTTCCTGTTGTCATCCTTGACAAAAAAAAGCCATTCTGATTGCTCTTCTCTTTGCCTTTCTGATCCTATTCTGACCTTTTTTTTTCCAATTTAAAAGGTAGGCAAGTTTATTTAAACACAAGGTACCTGTCTAGTTTACGAGTAATGACACTAGTTGAAAGTAGGACAAACATTAATAAATCTGTCCACAAAATGGCAGCCTACACCTTAAATGTATAAAATGATGCATTGATGTGTGTAAAATATAGAATATTATAGTAACACAATACGAATTGGAAAAGTATTCTATTCCACACCTAAATGTGACGCCATTATTTAAATGACAGACATGGTTAAAAGTTGCTTTTCTATATATTAAAGTTAGCATTTCCCAAATATGTATGAGAGTACAAACAGACATGAGAGATTTTCAGATGTCTTATGGATTCCTCAGTAGAAGTAACTAGATTCCAGAATTGGTAGTAGGCCAGCATGTTAAAATATCTTCTACAGACATATGCATTCCCATTAATCAAAAAACATTTTTTTAAATCAATAGGATTATATAACAATTTTCTATACTTATGGGGGGAAAACGAAATACTGTAACTAGACATTTAAAAAAATTCATGTGACCATGTATGTGTAGGCCCTTGTGTTTAGCGGAAGAAAACATTGATAAAGGAGTGTCAGCTTTTAGAATAGGCTTTTTGTATAACAGGCCCTATACACAAATATTTGGCAAAGTCAGAAAATTTATTTAATTAAAACACAAGTGGAAAAAGTTATTGGATTCCTTTAGACTGTAAACACTGAATAATTTACTAGTACATGAAGAGATTTCCTGGGCTCATTAGCGAAAAAGATACATGTTTAAGGAAAAAAAATAAAAAGATTTTCAGTCCCTTTTTTTTTTATATGCCATCCATGCACAATAGGTGGGCTATTTAGGAAATGTTTTACAGATATACCAATTGCGACTTTTGTTAAGACATCATTCAAGTATTTATTTTTTTTTCTTTGCAGTGATAACCTCTTTTATTTTGTCACTACTGTTCCAAAATGTCAATTTAATGTCCCCAGAAAATTAAAAAAAACAGCATGAAAGATAACCTTTGAAATTTCACACAATACTGATCAAAGACAAAGAGCTACGGCAAAGCAACGGGAACTCGACCGTTCTGCAATACGAATAAAGGCTCAAAGTAGCTTGGGAAATTCTTCTATGCTAAATAAAAAAAATGGAAACACAGTGATACATCCTTTGATATTAAATCAATGCAAAAAATGTACCGCTGATAGTTTGCATTCATTTCATAGCATCATGAAATAGGGCTACAAATTCAATCATGATTCTGTTATTATTTGTACTGCCACAGCTTCATTTTTATTGCACATTTTTTTAAACCCTGAACCAATTATATCCAGAGAAGAAAAGTAAATTACAGGGGAATCTATCTCAGGGAAATTATCAGCGCACAGCACGGTAGCAGTCTGTTAAAAGCCAATGAACATTTAGAAGACAAATGATTACATATTACTGGGCAGAACATAAACATATAATAGGATTCTTTTATAGGTTCAGTTCAAGGGCTACATAATAAAATCATTTCAACAGGTGCATTAACAAGGTACTTTAAAAATTGTGAAAAAAACAAGCAGTGTATTCACATTTCAGCAGCCCTGAGGCGATTTAGTTTGCATATGTAGCGCTATACAAGTTATTCATTCATTCAGGTCTGTTGGCACATTTAAAAATATACTTTCTGGGTTCTGAAAATAATCTCAATTGTGGACAACGTTCAAATGGCCAACCATTCTATAAGCTTTCTTTCTAAAGGCATTCAAATAAACATACTCCTGTATACATGTGTATATCTGAGCATACACATTTAAATGAATGAAGCAGTAAAGAGAAAGAGTGATCTGTTACCCCTGGCACAACTTGGACAAACCATTCATGACTGGACAGGTTTTTTAAACCAGTCTAGAAGGTAAGAATCATCTCATGGCTATGCTGTGTCAAGCTTTAAAGTAGCTCCTATCAATCTTTGTATGACCATAGCTGTATTACAACAAATAAATAGATATTTCATTAAAAAATAAATAAAAAAATGATGGTTTATGTGGTTTACCAAGCCGTCTTAAATGAAAAAAAACATAACTAGCATAAGGCAAATCTTCCACAACAGTACACCATAGCTGAATAAGCCTAAATGAGAAAAAAAATTCTGACCCAAAGATCCAACAGAAACTTTAGTTATGGTACACTGTGCAAGTTGGCATTATGCAGTTGAGAGGGTGAAACAAACCATATACACATAAATCTCCATATACCCATTCACCAATTTAATGTTCCAAAAATATTCCTGCCTCTTTTACCTTGTGTGACCCATTCAAGGCTCAGAATTATATGGTTCCTGGAATCATTACTTTCCATTTCCTTCACTCATTAGTGCAATATTCTAATCTCTAAGTACTCATTTTTTTCTTTCAATACCACAGCCATAATGCCCAGTTCAACAGCACAGGGTCTAAGCACTAACCGGACTTCACCAGAGCTCCTGATACAGGCTAGTGCCAGGTCATGGTCCTCAGGATTGCACCAGGGGGTGAGCAAGCCGCAAGCCAGGGTCCAGTAGCAGATGTAGCAGGTAAGGATCAAGCAGACTATAGTCAGTAAACAAGCCAAAGGTCAGTAACAAGTGGTTGCAGGTAGAGATTAAGTGTAAGTGTAGTCGAGCAACAAGCTAAAGATCAATAACAAATGGTTGCAGGGTGGGATCAAGCGGGCGTGTAGTCGAGGAAGAATCCAAAGGTCGGTAATGAGTGGTAATGAAGATATGAATGGCAGCGGGAGTAAAAGCAGCAGGATATCGGCTGGAGAACAGCATAATATCTGACAAACAGAAAGTGCAGACATATGGCCTATATCAGGAAGTTCATGGAAGAAACAAAGAGCTTAAGGTTCATCAGAAACAAGATGCAAAGGATCAGATAGGGAGCTGTCCAGCATCTCAAGTAGCACAGCGAGCAAAGCTCCAGAGAGACACCGCAGAGGTCACAGGTTCAGATATGGTATGAAAGAACGAAGTGAGCGGCCAAAGGTGTTAGAAGAGGAAAGTCAAGGAAAAAAAACTCAGGGCCAGTCATTGATCTACCCCCCGTTGAAGGTACACCCAGATCGGAACAGAGAACTTTCAAGGATTAAACTCAGAAGATTCAGACCAAGCAAAATAGTATTAAATCATCTGGGAATGGGACTTAAGAGTTCTCAACATAGAGAAGAATACTTTAACACTGGGCTTTCAACAACCATGCTGTAAAGCCAGAGATAGTAAAGCAAGATGGATGATTGGACCCTGTCACTGAAAATCCATATGTAGTGGTAGGTGCCAAGGAACATCTGCGACCAGACAAATGATCCCCAATAAAGACAGGCATCCTTAATGTTAATTGAAACCATGAAGTCCTCTTTGTGCAGGAAAGCCATGATTGACCGCACCAGTTCCATCGGATATTTACGCACCTTCACAAAGGCATTTAAAGCCTTTAAACCTAGAACAGAATTCCCTCTTTCTTCAGAAATGTAAATAGAAATTAATAAAAAATAAACTAAATCTTTCGTATGAGGAAACTGGGACTATCACCTTTTAGGTGAGATTCCCCTGAACCACAGAATGTAGGTTATGTTCGCTAATTGTAGGGGATAAAGACAAAGACTCGAATCAAAAACAGACTGGAACTGCTACTTTGTAGCCAGAAAAAAAAATCACCTCTTGAACCCAGCTGTCCAAGTTGGTGTTTACTGCAATCAATAGAAGACATCACCTCACCTTGGGATTCTTGGACCCTTGATCCAACCACCAACATTTGAGCCAAAACAAACAGAGAAGGAAAACTGCTAAGACAGCAGGCTAGAGATCAACTGGCCAGAATCAAGAGCTGTGTCACATACATATGCAAGACCCCAAATCAGTTGGACTGCCAACTCGACATACACAGGAGAGACCTGCTTTGAAGCCAAACCTTGATGTAAAAGCTAAGCCTATTCAGTTAGGAACATGATAACTAGGGCTGAAACGAGCATTGGTCTATTCAGGGCTCCAGTGATGGTGTACATAGAGCGAATAATACTCTGTCTTTCTGCCCAATGGATCTCCTGTGCCAGGTTTGCAGATGGCACCTCATCTTTATGACTGGAAAAGCCAGGCTGAGATCTGCTTTGCAGATCAGGGCCCGCAAGTGGAGGGGGTTTCTCATCAGAATCTTCAGAAGCAGACTTAGAAGTCTTCAGAGAAAAGGCCCTCTCCAGCCGGAATACAAAGCCCTCCAAAGCAGAAATAAAAAGTGTAAAATGTCAAAAGGTGGGTCTGAGGTATCAGAAACCTACCGGAAAGGGACTTAGGCTGCTTTAGAGTCCTTTAATATAATATAGGATACAATTTGCAAGTAGAGCAAAAACAAGTGGATCAGGATTACACAATTAGACAACCCACAACTTACCAAAGTAGATAAAAATGAACCCCCCCCCCCCCCCCGAATGCCCAGTTTACTATGCCACCAACCTGCTAATGTGTACAAGCAAGGAGAGTTCCACCAGCAGGATTAAAAAAAATAAAAAATTACCAACTCGCCCAGCAGAGAATGCGCCTGATGAATTACAGGCAGGACACTAATGCAGCACAGAATCACAAAGCTGCTGATCCAACTGTATCGCTCTCTAAGATCTACAAGAACCGCCCATGGTCAAGCTTATCTCCTTACCACAACGGAAAGAGGAAATGCAGCAAAGCTGGTGGTGGTAGATCCCATTGCCATTCAGAAACTCTGCCGCAGCAACCCCAAGTAGGGTTAGGGTAGAGATGACTGGACCTAGGAGTTGTGGGGGAGAGGGCCTGGCCACTAGCAAGGGCCGTCCCTGGGTTGCCAATGGCACCAAAACATAGTGGTCAAAATGCAAAGATCCAGCTTTAAGTCAATACACAGAAATGCTGGTGGCCAGTGTTCACTTCAGAATCAACTCAACTTGGGTAGTCAATTTAACTCATATTTAAATTGCAAGGAGTGTGAAGAATACATTTTAAGGTGGAATGTCAGCTATACACTTAACTAGCCATAAAACTTTTCCCTCTCCCCTCCTATGCTAACTAGCCTGTGTACGAAAGATGTGGCATGAAAATAGGTAAGTATATGCATCTTTCTTACATGGGTTAATTAGCATAGATGTTAACAAGAAGGGAGGGGACAGTTTTAAGGCTAGTTAGGTGTAAGCAGGAATTCCACTTTAACTGCATCGTGTTTACTGGTGGAATCAAAAGTGGATGAAATTGGCTAAAAAACACAGTCATGGATATGACCAGATTAAGGAAGAAATTTTCCAAAGACTGGCAAACATGTTGAATTACAGGTTAGATACTAGCAGGTATACCATGCTGTATATTAAAATCAGGAATAGGAATTTGTGAAGACTCCAAAATGGTTAGTTCTCAGGGCTA
This sequence comes from Lithobates pipiens, assembly GCF_037356315.1. Taxonomy (NCBI): domain Eukaryota; kingdom Metazoa; phylum Chordata; class Amphibia; order Anura; family Ranidae; genus Lithobates; species Lithobates pipiens. The sequence continues at coordinate 435,543,326 of NW_027507764.1, read as the reverse complement.
CAGATAAGTGTCCTCCTTTTTTAATATTATAATTTCACTTAACAAAAAATATAGCATGACAGTTTTGCACATGCTTGAAAATATAGATTTTTTTATATCACAAGAACAGTGGTAATAATATGTAATAATTTACCAATGTAAACAAAACCAAAAGAGAAGATCTGGCTTAATGACATGAGACTGTTCCACACAATAGCAAACTGACACAAGAGAAGCATTTAGCAAAAATAAATATATCTTAAACAAAATGGTAATGTTTACAGGTACAATAAAAATCCCATCCAATTTGACAAATGATAAAGCAGTGTCAAATAATGACAAGCCCGGAGATACTATTCTATCTAAGGAGTTTATTTCGCATTTCCAAAAATCTGCTCTCATATTTCAAGTCATAAAAAGCATAAATGACTTTGGCTTGTCACTTCTCTGCCATACCAATCCTTTGACAGTATTTCATATGACATATGAAGTCAAAGAAGCAGGAATTTGCTCTCAGTCAGTATCTCTGAGTGCTTACATTAAATGTGCTGGAAGAACACACATTGTTCTACAAAGTCTGTAGCTTCTGAGCAATTGCACAGCAGGGCCACTAGCAGCTATGCCTCAATTACACTATAAAGTGCAGCAGAAACAAAATATACGGGCCATTTATAGGGAAAATATAGTGGATTTTTTGTGAGTATATGACGTATACAGTATGTGTCATTGAAAAGTTTATCTGAATGTAATTATTGACAAGTTTTCATGTTTTTATATGCCTGGTCATTTTTATATTGAGATTTGGTCATTCTTACCTTAATAGTTATTGGCATGTAACAAAAGATCAAATAGCACTTTTATTGAACAACTGCTGAAATACAACTAATACACAGGTCAAGCTAAAGACCAAGCAGACAGCTAGCCATGCATGGAGTGGGCAAAAGTACAGTGATTAGACAAGGTGGGAAGCACTGACTGGCTTTCTCCAACAAAAAATAAAAAAACACATTTTTTTTAAATAGTAACATATATTAAATACCATCAATTACATTAAAACCCTTATTTAATTTAGCAGTCTGTCCAGTCTCACTAGAGGATCCTGGGCAGGTCCCGTGCTAGGCTGGATCAGAAGCGGGTGTGTTCAGAATATTCCTCCATGTCAAAAACAGATCCGTGGGTGGACAGATGTAAGTGGACTCTTATTATCTCTATTGCATCTAATATCTGCCCACATTTGGTCTGGTCAGTAAAAATGGGTCTGAGCCCAAACTTTTTCCATCCAGTCTGACGGACCAAAGTTAACCTGGGAGTTGGGCGGGTTAACTTCAGGTCACAAAACAGGTAGATGGACCACCTAAGTGAAAGGGCAGTAAACCAATCACATGTGGATATCCAAAATACATTTAACTATTAGCTTTAAAGAAAAACAAAGATGCTAAAAAAAACATTCAAAATGAAAAATTACTGATCAAAGTAATAGCTGAAATAAAATCCTTAAAATCACATCAACCCATATTCATTTGTTTTAAGTCAACTTCCGCAGGCATCAATCTCCCAACAGGTTATTCAACTCATCTATTACACAAGCAGGAAGATAAGCTCCTTCTCCTGACAGCCAGACCACATGCTGTAAACCAGTGACGTCACTTTAGGTATATCTTAAAGCCACTAACTAAACTCATGCCAGTTACGACTTAACAGGGTACTCACCAATATGTTCCCCAAAACAAGCAGGCAACCCTTGTACCTTTTTGGTGTTCTGTCAGCACTCAGCCTTTTAACCAAGCAACAGGCTCTAAAGCAGACGAAGCATGAGAGAGAGAGTCCTGAGCATCAGTCAGTTCACATTTAGACCCCTTTTCAGACAGAAAGCGTTTTGCAGCCGCTATAGCATTAAAATTGAGCCTACAATCTGCCCTTAAACTGCTGCTCCATTGTTTCCAGTGTGAAAGCCTGAGTACTTTCACACTGGAGTGGTGCGCTGGCAGGATGTCAGGAAAAGTCCTGCCAGCAGCTTCTTTGGATCGGTGAAGGAGTGGTGTGTTCATTGCTCCTCCACTGCTGCTCCCCATTGAAATCAACCATTTTGTGGGCGGTTATAACCCTTTCTCGGGCCGCTAGGGGGTAAAAGCACCCCGCTAGTGGCAAAATGCACTGCAAATCCAAAGGCAAAACGCAGCTAAAAATAGCGCAGTTTTACCGCCAATGCTGTGGGCAGCTTGGTGTGAAAGCAATCTCAAAATGGCTTGTGGACAGCTGAGACTAATTAAAGGACAATTTTTTCCAAAGCTTTTTTGGCTATACTTCTCCTATGGATCACAGGAGTGTATTCCATTCTTCACTCCTGTGACCTGTTTTCAGCTGATAGTGGGCTAAAGCTTACTGTTAGCTGATGTCACAGAAGCGGTCCAGGCACTGCAAAGCCTTTCAGCGATCTGCCAAGAACCTGGGAGTCAGCCTCTCCCGCCCCCTCCACAGCACAGTGCTCCAGTGAGCGCTGGAGGGAAGAGCAGAGAGCCCCTGACTGACAGTCACTGAGGGGTGGGCAACAGTAAAAAATAACTAACAGGCCAATAAAATAAAACAGAGGGCAGTCTACAGCTCAAACAGCTGTCTGATGAACCTTTGTATCTGAAGCCATCATCAGATGAAGCCTGAACATTCAACTGGTAAAAATGGTGAACAGAAGGCCAGGTGACAGCCTTGCAAATCTGGGAAAGGAAAACGTTTCTTTTACAAAAAGCCCAAGAAACATTAGAAGATCTAGTAGAGTGAGCTTTAACAGGGCAGAAAGTGGAACCCAATCTTTAAGACCTTACGCTTGGACAGTCATCTGAGTAATGGTGGAGCAAGAGACTGATTTCTATTTACAAGGAACATCAGGAATGACAAAAAGTCAATCCTTCTAATAAATGCAGTGGTCGAGAGGTAAATCTACACATCATGAACTGCATCTAGGCAGTAAAAGGGAAATTTTCTTTTGCTGTCCTGAAGCCAAAGAGCATAAAGAACAATGTCCATGTTGAGCTAAAAGGCCAAAACAGTCTTGGGAAGAAAGGAGACTCTAGGTCTCAACATTCGATTATGCCTGTTTAAGACCAGACAGGTTCCTTTACAGGACACACTACCTGCTTAAACACAAGCCTTGCAGAGGTGATAGCAACAAGGAATGCAACCGTGCGAGTAAGAGTAGAAAGAATAATATCCTTGATTGGTATGAAAAGCCATCTTTGAAGTGTTAAAAGAAATAGGTTCAAATTTTATGGTGTCACAGGTGGTTGTTCAGAAGGAACCAAATGAGAGACACTTTATACAAAAGTCTTGATCAATCAATGGGAGGTCAGCATCCTTTGAAATAAGATATCAAGGTCTAAGATGTGCCTCTTGATGGTACTCAAGGCCGATTGTTAATTCAGATTTGATTGCAGAAAGGTAAATATTCTTCCCAGCCTTCCATGTGCGATAGTAGATCTTGTGGGAGGTAAACTTCCTAGCTTCTAAGAGTATGGAAATGGCTGAATCAGAGAGACTTTTTTCTTTCAAGACCATCAGCAGCCACACTATTGAAGTCAGAAACAACGAAGTAGGGTGGTTAACCAATCAATCTAAAATATGCACAAGGTGTCTGCCAGAAGTTTGTCAGGTTTGAGCACCACATCTACCTGGGCCAATTTAGAGCTACGAGGCTCACCAAAATGCCCTCCATATTGCTCGTGCCAGGTAGAGGAGGAAAGGCTTAGATTAGACTCTATTGTTTCCGTTGAGCCACCGAGGATCTATTCATCTACAGACAAACCTGTCCAGTTTGTTGTTAAACATGGAGTTTAGAAGGTCCACAAACTGCCTCCCCCACATGTCACACAGGTCCTGAAATGTTTCTGTAGATAGGGAACATTCCCATGGGACCAGTTGCTGCTGGCTGAAGTAGTCTGCCAGCCAATAGTCCACATAATAGTGGACAGGGCTGTAACAGATAGCTTTCCTATGACTAAAATCCATTTCCATCTCTTTCGCCGGTATCCTATGTTAGGCTCTTCCAAGACAGTAGGAGGAAGGCTTTCTCAAACTCCAGAGTTAGATTCTTGAAAAACCAACACAGACATAACCAGGTCTTCAGTGTCAGGTGAGTAAGTTTGTCTAGAGACTGAAATAATTTGTTCCACAGCAACAGAATGTTGTATTGTGGAGGTATGAAGTACAAATAAGCAGATGGTACTTCATCAAAGGAGGCTACCATCAAGCCTAGAATTCTCATATAAAATTGTTGGACAGCTCCTGGACTGTAGAGTCGGGGTGTGGGAGTTCAGGGTTTAAGTTGTCATTAGTTAAGAGTCAGAAGAGTCATGAGCTGTGCATAAGGCGAGGCACAGATATTCAAAGCAGTACAATATTTCAGAATCCATACAAATCTTTAAGGTTTAGACTATCTGCTTCAAACTAATGGTCAGAATTTGTGCTGACTGCACCCCAAGGGAGATTGTCCAGTCTCCAACAATGGGTATGCCCTGGAAGCGTAGTGAGGTTAGCACAAGGGCAAGTAGTTTGATAACCACGTGGTGTGCAGGGGACTGACAAAATGGTAGGGTTACAAACTAGCAGTGTTGAACATCCACAGCAAAACAGAGGTAGCTCTGGTGCGCTGGGAAAATGGGGATCTGAAAGTATACATCCTTGCTGTTCACAGAAGCTAGTATCTATGATGAACATAAAATATTCAGCGCTATGATTATAAACTTGAGTTACATAAAAAAAAAAATATATATAAAAAAGTACTTCTGTGTAAAACAAAAAAGTCCAATGTTTCCACTCAGTAAGTGCAAAAAGTGGTGTCTGACCACCATAAGGATTGAAGGCTTTCTAGAATTTGTGGCTACACAAAGTGCAGCAAACACGCTTTGATAATGTCCCTCATATGGAGCATGATGAATCCTCTCCTTTTATCCGTATCTCTGCAACTCCAGATAGGCCAGAAAAGAAAGAAGAAAAAAAAAATTAATTTGGTGTAATATTGTTACCACTCTGACAAATTACATCCAGGTGAGTAACACTCCATGCATAAATTATAAATGCAACTGATGATCACCAGGCTCCACCAGCTTTCACCCCAATGCAATGCGCACTCACCGAACAAAAGATCATAAGAAGCATCAAAAGTGAAAATGGGGATGTCCAAAGGGTATCCATACAAGGATTTCCTCTCATATCTCACTTCACATGGTAGACTTCCATTCATATGTACCAAAGGCCATAAACAAAAGATAGGTCTCATAGCGTAGTATTTATTAAAAAGGGCACAGCTGAGGTCTTGGCCTTCGACCTTTTAAGGTTATAATGCCACAAAACAAAAGCACAGTATATAGGGGCATCCACTAAAGGTGGCCAATGCACCCATCTGCTAAAGGCAGCTCGGCTGGTCAGAAAGCATTCAGAGAACAGCCAGTCACAGACAAAAAGCAAATGAAGGGGAGGGTGCCTCAAACCTCAGCCCCAAACCTCCACCACATTTCACTGTTGCCTACACTCATCACTGCCTTTTGCTACAGCCAAACATTTCAAATTTCGACTCGTCAGTCCAGAGCATATGCTGCCATTTTCAGCACCCCAGCTCCAATGTTTTCATGCATAGGATATGGAAACAAGGCTACGTGATTTAATTATGAACGAAAACATAGGCACGTGGGTACAGAAAAACGTCAGCAGGTGATCTGGACTGATGAGCCAACATTTTAAAAATTTGGCTGTAGCAAAAGACTGTTTGGTAATGAAGGGCTGGAGAGTGCCACAATAATGAGTGTCTCCAGGCAACAGTGAAGCATGGTGGAGGTTCTTTGCAAATTTGGAGCAGCGTTTCTGCAAACGAAGTTGGAGAATTTCCTCAATACAGTTTTGTCCAAAGCAGTCCCTTTTTACGGTAACCATATTCTTTAGTTTTTCTCATTCTATAAAATAACCATTTCAAAGAGGGTTAGAGCACTGCTATGGCACATCTTCTCTGCCAAGATCCTCTTCTGGACTTCCCAGAAAACCATCAATTGTTATATTACTGCTCCAACTAGATGTCAGCAGCTAAATTGTACTGCGGTCCAGGATTACATCTGATGTAACTGCACCCAAAATAACTCAAAGGCAATAGGAAACTGCAACTGAGTGTTGACCTTTAGTGGTAGTTGGGAAAGCATCCCTTAGAACTTCTGTACAGGTTCAGGTTTACTTTTCTCTGCAAGGGAGCTATTGCTTTTGCCTCCCAAGCGACATCTCTAGCAGGTACCTGTGCTGCTGGTATATGCTGGGACCGTGCGTGCTACTTTTAAACTGACTGCTGGGCACATGTTAGCCAATCACCTTTGACCAGTACAAAACAGAATAATACCTTTAATTTCTATTTTATTCAGCTACTGTAGCAGGCACAGTGTCAGCAAATCTGCGCCGATCGGTAATGCCAGTCAGTGCTGCCTCTCAGTGCCTGCTCATCAATGCTGCCCATCAATGCCACCCATCAGTGCCGCATATAAGTGCCACCTCATCAGTGCTACCTCATCAGCGCACATCAGTGAAGGAGAAAAATTACTTATTTACAAAGTTTACTGACAGAAACTAAGAATTTTTTTTTCTAAATTATCGGCCTTTTATTTTTATTTTTGTAAAAAAAAAAAAAAAAAAAAAAAACAGCAGTAAATACCACCAAAAGAACACTCTGTTTGAAGAAAATTATTAAAAATTAATTTGGGTACAGTGTTGCATGACCGTGCAATTGTCATTCAAAGTGCGACAGTGCTGAAAGCTGAAACATGGCCTGGGCAGGAACAGAGTAATTAATAACTAGATATAATACAGGGGGCTGAATACACAATGCAGTAATCTGGTCTGATGCCTGAAAGGACTTGGATGTCTTTAAAATAGAGATCAAAGTTAATACCTCTCCCTGGTCAGAAAACTGCCACTGTACTCAGACTTCAGTTCCTACTCTTAGAAGTCTAGATCACACACTTTGAATAAAACATAATACAGTACTGTCATAAAAATGCCTTCATCATGTAGAAGCCCATGTACAGCAACATCTTGGGAATTTAAAACAGTGGCTTTAGGTCAGACACACACATTGGCAGATATTTACAAACTATAAAGATATGTATAAGCTTTTAAATGTTGCTTGTAGGAAAGTCCAGCCATGCAAGTATAAACTCCCTATGAATAACAAGTACTTATATTATAATTGCTGGATGTCAAATGAAGTTCTGCCAGCAGGTTGTAAAATTTCTGTGGCGATTCAGCAATTCTTTTTCTGCTTAAGCTTCGAGAGAGATTATGCCACCATGTGGGTTCTGACAATGAAGTTAAAAGGACAGACAGATCTAGCCATGACAGGGCATGCTGCCAGCGAGCAGACATGGCCTCTACATACCCTTTGTAAAAGCTACTTGGATTTCCTGTAAGATTAAAGGGGTTGTAAACCTTTGTATTTTTTCACCTTAATGCATCCAAGCACCCCCCCTCCTCAGGTTACTTACTTGAGCCCTGGAATTTCCTACGGTGGGGATGCACTGTCCCTCTGCCCAGGGTCCTCGGCATTTACTTGGATATATGGACAGCAGCACAACCATTGGCTCCCGCTGCCGTCAATCAAATCCAATGGCACGGGCGCCGGCGGGAAGGGCCGAGCCATACATTCAGGAGTCATGGACATTTGCCCTTGTACACACGATCTGAGATTCCAACGGAATGTGTCTGATCGGAGCGTTTTGTCGGATATTCCGACTGTGTGTGGTCTGAATCGGACTGTTTCCGTCAGAATATCCGTCGGACCAAATTTTCCAACTTGCCGGAAATATTTTCCGACAAAATGCTCCGATCGGACATACTCCGATCATGTGTAGAGAATTCCGATCGGACAAAGTGCCACGCATGCTCAGATCAAATTCCTACATCAAAGCTATTGGCTACTAGCCTGAACGTTGTCCCATCGTAACGAAATTACGTCATCACGTTCTGAAAGATTGGATTTTCCGACAACTTTGTCCCACCGTGTGTATGCAACAGTTTCGGACAAAATCCGACGGATTTGGTTGTCAGAATCTCCGACCGTGTGTACAAGGGCTTAAAGCGCACCGGCAAGGAAACCCCACTCCCCCAGGGAGAGCGCTTGTCCTAGGGGGTTATCTGATGTCGGTAGGAGCCGCTGAGGGACCTCAGAAGCCGTTGGCCAGGGCCACTCTGTGCAAAATGAACTGCACAGTGGAGGTAAATATGACATGTTTGGTATTTTAAAAAAAATTATTGAAGCTTTACAATCACTTTAAGACTGCCATTGAAAGGGCATTTTTAAAGTTTAGTAGCATTAGAAAATCAAACATGACAGTGCTGGCTATGAAGCACACATTAATTGCTTATGTTCCAGAGTTTAAGGCATGAATAACAGTACAGTGCTGTGCAATTCTTCTCTTCTTATCTTGTAATAAACCTGGTTGATCCTGCCAATTTCTGTGTTTCCCTGTCCGTGCTGATCACGGTCATCATGGCTGCTGAGCCCTGATCACCGTGGTCAGTTTATGTGCCTCCGTCATCCACTGATCGCCTATGACAGTCTCTCCCCCTCCCTCCCTGTGAGCATGACTGCACTTTCCTCCCTGCCCCTCCCGCTGCTATTCAGCTGCATAATGCAGCACATATCAAGGTATCCCATGCAGGTATCCTGCCATTAACAAAAGTGTATGTGTTTGTTTAAAATTAAAAGGCGAAACACATTTTGTCACACTGCAGCTGTGTGGTCACGTGACACCCCTGTGCTGGCAGGCCCCGATCTATGGAGAGAAGTGGGAGGGGCCAATATTCCCCCCTGCTGGCGAACTGATGTCACAGTGGAATCTCTGCCCCTCCCGCTTCTCTCCATAGATTGGGGCCGGCCAGTAAAGGGGGATCACGTGACCTGAGCCTTTTCATTAAAAAAAAACAAGTAAACTTTTGCTAATGGCAGGATACCTGCCTGGGATACATGTACAGTCACATAGTGACTTTACAAACACTTTAAAGTATACCTACCTGCTTTAGCGCCTTTTTAGTGTGCTGCTGAAAGGAAGACACTAGCTTGCTTTGTACTCGGTTGGAAGATGCTTCTTCAGGGACTTGCTTCAGGCACACTGCACATAAAACAAACCATGACAATTATTTTTAAGAAAGACATTACATTTAAAAAATACTAAACAATTTAAAATATTATAACAAGATACCAGAAAGAAAATATTTAAAACTCTACAGACCTACTGTATTATTATAAATATGATGTTATATACGTGATGTGTTAGCATGGTGTTCACTAGCATCACAGTTACTACTTTAAAGAAAATAATTCAGGAAGCGTTCAAAAAAAAAAAAAAAAAAAAAAAAGTGAGAACATGATTGCCTTCTATATTACATTCAGCTGCATTATATTATTATAAAAATACCATTTGCATAGTAGCAACTCATGGCCTGTGGGAACCAACAATTTTGATCCAGTTGAAGGGATCTATATATAGTGACGTAATTGCGGCTCCAGCCACTCACAGCGCCGGAGCCACGGACCCGGATGAAACATCAGCTTCCTCGACGTGGACTGGGATTAAAAGCTGATGCCTCGTTCTAATGTGAGTATTTCATAATGAGCTAGTATGCGCTGCATACTAGCTCATTATGCCTTCGCTTTACAGGTTTTTTTTGTTTTAAAATAAAAAATAAAAATTGTGCGGGTATACAACCACTTTAAAACGGTAACTCTACTTTCATAGGGGGAAAAAATAGCAAAAAATGTATATACAGTGCCTTGCGAAAGTATTTAGCCCCCTTGAACTTTTCAACCTTTTGCCACATTTCAGGCTTCAAACATAAAGATATAAAATTTTAATTTTTTGTGAAGAATCACCAACAAGTGGGACACAATTGTGAAGTGGAATGAAATCTATTGGATATTTTAAACTTTTTTTAGCAAATAAAAAACTGAAAAGTGGTGCGTGCAAAATTATTCGGCCCCTTTACTTTCAGTGCAGCAAACTCACTCCAGAAGTTCAGCGAGGATCTCTGAATGATCCAATGTTGTCCTAAATGACTGATGGTGATAAATAGAATCCACCTGTGTGTAATCAAGTCTCTGTATAAATGCACCTGCTCTGTGATAGTCTCAGGGTTCTGTTGAAAGCGCAGAGAGCATCATGAAGACCAAGGAACACACCAGGCAGGTCCGTAATACTGTTGTGGAGAAGTTTAAAGCCAGATTTGGATAAAAAAAGATTTCCCAAGCTTTAAACATCCCAAGGAGCACTGTGCAAGCGATCATTTTGAAATGGAAGGAGTAGCAGACCACTGCAAATCTACCAAGACCTGGCCGTCCCTCTAAACTTTCAGCTCAGACAAGGAGAAGACTGATCAGAGATGCAGCCAAGAGGCCCATGATCACTCTGGATGAACTGCAGAGAACTACAGCTGAGGTGGGAGAGTCTGTCAATAGGACAACAATCAGTCATACACTGCACAAATCTGGCCTTTATGGAAGAGTGGCAAGAAGAAAGCCATTTCTCAAAGATATCCATAAAAAGTCTCGTCTAAAGCTTGCCACAAGCCACCTGAGAGACACACCAAACATGTGGAAGAAGGTGCTCTGGTCAGATGAAACCAAAATCGAACTTTTTGCCCACAATGCAAAAGGATATGTTTGGCGTAAAAGCAACACAGCTCATCACCCTCAACACACCATCCCCACTGTCAAACATGGTGGTGGCAGCATTATGGTTTGGGCCTGCTTTTCTTCAACAGGGAAGATGGTTAAAATTGAGGGGAAGATGGATGCAGCCAAATACAGGACCATTCTGGATGAAAACCTGTTGGGAGTCTGCAAAAGACCTGAAACTGGGACGGAGATTTATCTTCCAACAAGACAATGATCCGAAACATACAGCAAAATCTACAAAGGAATGGTTCACAAATAAACGTATCCCGTCGGAAGGAGGGGGAGTGGCCAGATGTGGAAGGTGCGGAGGGTGTGTGTGAGATGTGAGTGAGCTACTGACAGGCTCTCTCCCTGTGCCTCCGATGTTCAACGTGCACTGGCTGGGAAGGTAGAGTGGCTGAGCGGTGTCCGGCGGGACGTATGTAGATCGCTGAGACTGCGGAGATTCCGGAATTTGCCGAAGGGAGCCGAGGCTTTCCGAAAATCACCGGAAGCTGCCGAGACCCACCGAAGTTCGCCGAGTCTAGACGGAAGACAGTGGAAGCCGTGAAACGCCTGAGAGACACCCGCGGGATGTGCTACGGTCGGGGATTGCCTTGAGGGACACGCCGGGAGCTGTGTAAGGCTTTGGTGTGGTGAGGAGGAGGCTTTAAAAGCCTTGAGGTATGTGACGAGGGACTGGGGGGACTGGACAGAAGCAGAGGAATCAGAACAGTTGATATTAATGAAATAAGTGATACCCGTGCCTCCCACCCCAGACCCAGCTGCTCTGTGGCAAGAAGATTTATGTAGTCTAAGCGGTATTAAAGCTGTGTATCAAGGAAGACTCTAAAAGCACATACTAGGCGGATTGATATCTGACCACCTCCAAGCACCCCAGGCTGGTTAATAACTGATAATCCTGTTAGAAAAGCACAGGGTTTGTGTGAACGCTCGGACTGTTTTTTTTTTTTTCTTCTTTGGAATTACAGTCGCTTAAAAATTGCTATTACTCATAAAAACGGCATAAGTGCTGTATACTCTGTTTATAATAAGATACCGGCATTGAACTACGATATCAATGAAGGAAAAATGACTGACCTCGGCTGGACTTATATTTAGTTAGTCAACCCAGCATACAGGACTTCCTTTTCTCCCCCTTCTCCATTATAATCGCCCCCCGCCTCCTTGCCTTGGCTGCTATTGCTGTGCCAAAGAAATGTCTATCCTATTATCCTAAGGTACCCTGGGCTATAATATTCGTTTTTTTTCTCCTCACCGCTGTAACTGTGTTACTTTATTGATTAAAGTCTCCATTTTAGTAATAATCCTGAATAAAAGATGTCCAGGCGCCGAGGAGAGGAGCATGTATTATTGGAGAGTGAAGGGACACAACATCTCCGTTCCTTAAAAGAAAAGAACTCACAGGTAGCACAAGCAGCTGCAGCAAAACTAGAACGGTACACTCGTACATCGGGCCAGTCTCCAACAAAAGGAGAGCAGTCGATATTATTGGGCCAACCTACACAAGTGAAACCGCAACAGGGGGGCTCAGTGGATAGAAAAAGCCAGGGTCAATCAGCCTCAAATATTATAGGAGCACCAGGTTCAAAGAAGGCAAGTAAACGTCAAGGGGTAACCCATGGTGAAACGGAAATTACTGTTAAGAGCAACCCCCCTGCTGAGGAGGATCCAACTTTAAGAGAGGTTCTTCAAGCCGTTAATACATGTAAAACTTCGTTGGGAGAGTTATGTGGTCAGTTTAAAAGTATGAAGGAGGAGTTGTTACTGATCAGACAGGACATGCAAAAAGCAGCAGAAAGAACAGCAGTGCTAGAAACAAGAATAAGTCAAATGGAAGATGATCTATATCCAGTGCATCAAGAAGTTAATAGCATGAGAAAACAACTAGTTAACCAAACTGCCAGAATGGATGAAATAGAAAATAGACTCCGTAGAGACAACATAAGGATGCTGGGACTACCCGAGAGAAGTGAAGGCCCTGACCCTATAAAATTCTTAGAGTCATGGTTTATAGAACAGTTTGGCAGAGAAAAATTTTCAGCTTTTTTTTCCAATAGAAAGGGCTCATCGAGTTCCTTTTAAACCCCCAACTCCGGGGGGCCATCCCAGGCCAATGATCCTGAAATTTTTCAATTACAATGATAAAGTGACATTGATGCGTAAGGCAAGGGACCTGGGAAATGTTATGTATGATGGTGTGAAGATCTCTTTCTATCCAGACTACTCACCAGAACTGCAGAGGCGTAGGGCTGAATTCCTAGAGGTTAAACGTACCTTACGGTCCCATGGGATCACATACGCCCTCTTATACCCAGCGCGCTTGCGAATAGCGGCGCTGGGGGGAACACAGTTGTTTGACTCCCCGGGCGATGTAATCTTATGGTTGGAGGCTAATAAGGAGTCATTACAGACGCATTAAGGGGGTGGGGTTTTTTCTCTATTTTTGAGCATTTTTTCGGAAAACGGGGAGAGAGCTGAGGGAGATTTAAATGAGGTATGAAATATTGATAGTAGGGGAGATAGGGCCAAAGGTTTTGTTAATTTTTGTTATTTGTTTTTTATCACTTTTGGTTTTTGTCTCTTCCTTGGTGGAGGAAGAGTGTTATAAGAGTGGGGAAGTGAAGGAAGGGAAGGATGGAAGGGAGGAGCGTGAGAAGGCCATGTGTACCCCCTTAGGGGAATGCCTAGATAGGTGGTGGGTTGGGGGGGTAGGGAGGGAGGGGGTTGTCAGGAGTGGGTGGGAAGGGAGAGAGGGAGGAAGGGGGTCAAGAAATTTTGAATTTAGGGGATTATGAGAGGTTGAAGGTTGAACACTACAGCGGGCGCACAAATAGTAGTTAAATTGGAAGTTATTATTATAAAGATGATACACCTGTGGGGATTTTGTAATTTAGGAGGATGGGGATGGAGCACGTGTAGAATGAGATATTATAGGATATTTGTCACAAAATTTGTATTTCCACCCCCTTCTCTGCTTCACTGTTACCCTATGTTGAATAATGCAGGATAAAATACTTAATGTCGCCTCTTGGAATATAAGAGGCCTGGGGAGCCCGATTAAACGAGCAACGGTTTTCTCCATGTTGGAGAGGCATGGGATTGGACTGGCCTGTCTGCAGGAGACACACTTAACAAAATTAACCATACCCCAACTTAAAAACAGGAGGTACCAAAATCAGTACCATTTCACTTACACATCCTATTCGAGAGGAGTGAGTGTGATGATAGGAACAGGGGTGAGGTTCTTCTGCAGACAGGCCAGTATTGATGAATCTGGTCGTTATGTCTTTCTATATTGTGTTCTGGAGGATAAACCCTATGTTCTGGCGGGTGTCTAGGTACCGCCCCCGTTTAAGATGGAGGTGGTGTATAGACTTATAGATTTCTTGGTAGATAAGGAGGATGTTCCAGTTATAATGTTGGGGGATTTCAATGAAGTGCTTGACAGATGGGTTGCTAGATTCCCCATTAAACTCCAATTGGGAGAGACAGGGTCAACAAGACTAAGTCACTTCCTGAAGGAAGTAGGATTGTTGGATATGTGGAGAGTGAGGAATGTGAACGTCAAGCAATACTCTTGTTTTTCAAGTTCGCATTCAACACTCTCCAGAATAGATCTGGCCCTGGGTAACGAGGAAGCGTTACAAGATGTAAGGAACATAGAGTATCTGCCTAGAGGGATATCGGATCACTCATTATTGAAAATAGCACTGAGTATAGGGGAAAAAAAAAAAAAAAATATCGGGGGGATGGAGTCCATTTTGGCTTGAATTAATGAAGGATGTAGAAGAAATCCCAAAAAGACTAAAAGAGTTTCTAGTATTTAATATAGATACCGCCCCAATTAATATAACATGGGATACATTAAAAGCGTACATCAGAGGCATTCTAATTCATCAGGTGGCTAAAATTAAACAGAAATCTAGGAGCTGGGAGGAAAAAATTAGGAAGGAAGTAATAGAGGCAGAGGAGAATTATGTTAAGGATCCCACTTATGAAAAAAAAGGGATATGGTGGAATAAACAGCAGGGTTATAGATCAGTAATTATTAAAAGGGAAGAAAATAAGTGGTTATTTCAGAAGCAACGTTATTTTGGAGAAGGAGAGAGTGTGGGTAGGATGTTGGCCCAGTTAGTAAAAACTAACTCCCCCCCATCTATAATTTCAATGATTAAGTCTATGAATGGGACAGTTCTCACAAGTGGAAAGGAGATTGCAGAAACTTTTAGGGCTTTCTATGAGAATCTATATAGAGCTCGAGGTCGGAGAAATGAAGAAGATATGGGCGTTTTTTTGGAGAAAGTGAAACTCCCAACCCTCACTCAAGAGGAGAGGGAGGACTTGGAAGCCCCTTTAACTCTGAGTGAGTTACAGCAGGCGGTGACAGGTATGGCCAACCAAAATTCTCCAGGGCCAGATGGCCTTCCGGTGGAGATATATAAGAAATATAGTGAAATTTGACTCCCAGAATTACTCAGGACTTTAAAGGGGGCAAAGTTAGAGGGGAGATTGCCCACATCTATGAGGGAGGCGACCATTATTGTAATACCTAAAGAAGGAAAAGACCCTCAAGAGGTAGCCTCGTATAGGCCGATATCACTTTTATGTTCCGATGCTAAAATACTAGCTAAGGTACTGTCAAACAGGTTAAATAAGGTTATTAATAGGCTTATACATATAGACCAGACAGGTTTTATCGCAGGACGATCAACCAGTATGAATATAAGAAGGGCATTTTTAAACATTCAGGCCCCTCCGATGAATGTGGGCTCGAGGGCCATCCTGTCCTTGGACATGACCAAGGCTTTTGATAGTTTAGAGTGGGAGTATTTATGGCGTGTCCTGGAGGGGTGCGGGTTCGGTCCCACATTCATCGGATGGATTAAAATGATGTATAGTGCCCCCAGTGCGAAAGTAAGAATAAACAAAGAACAATCTGAAAGAATAGAAATGAGCAGAGGGACAAGGCAGGGGTGCCCACTTTCCCCGTTGCTCTTCGCAATCGCAATGGAGCCGCTGGCGATCGCCATTAGATCAGAACCTGAGATATCAGGGTTCCAAAGGGAAGAGGGCAGGGAGGAAAGAATCGCATTATATGCGGATGATGTTCTCCTATTTTTAGGGGACACTGGTCAATCCCTGGTAAGGGCAATTAAATTAGTAGAAAACTTTGGAGGATTTACGGGTTTAACAATAAACTGGGGGAAGTTAGAGTTGCTTCAACTAGACAACCCAGGCGTAGTGATTGCAACGGGGATACCGCGGTTAGAAGTGGTAGATGTAATGAAATACCTCGGTGTATACTTAACAGCAGATCTAGAGCAGTATGTTGATAAAAATTTGGTTCCGCTATTGGGTAAATTTAAGCGAAGCTGTGATGTCTGGAGTCGGCTTCCTCTGTCGGTAGCGGGCAGATGCAGCCTGATAAAGATGATATGGTTACCACAATTGTTATATGTCCTGCATAATGCCCCGGTGTGGATAGGGAAAAAATGGTTTAAAAAATTTGAAACCCTCTTTCGGGAGTTAATCTGGAAAGGGGGACAGGCGAGAATCCGACTCCGCCAGGCATTACAGCAGCCGCCCAGCCCCAGGAATTATTATTTAGCAGCGCAGCTGCAACACCTGGTGGGTTGTGATCAGGAGGGGGAGGGTAACCCAAATGGTAGAGCAATGTTGATAGGAGCCCCACATAAAACCCTGGAGGCACTGGAGGCAAGCTCTCTCCACCGTAAGGACCCCATAACAAACATGTTGAGAAAAGTATGGAGATTGGTAAAAAAGCTGCTGGGATGTAAAGATGGTCAGAATATACGCCTCTGTGGGATAATATGAATCTGCAGGAAGTATTGTCAATTGGGAAAATCAGCACCTGGGAGAAGAAGGGTATAACTAGGCTAAGTCAAATATATGATGGCAGAATTTTGAAAACATTTATGGACTTAAAAAGGGAATTTGATGTACCGCAAAAGACATTTTACCGATATTTACAGCTCCGGCATGCCCTGACAGCGCAGTTTGGCCCACAGATACCTGAATGGGACAAGACATCCTTGCCCCAGGAGATAATTCAAATAGATAAATCCCGGGGAGCTATATCCACCCTTTATGAATTATTATGTAAGGCTCCTGAAATAGAACCGGGCTTAGTTAAGCAAAAGAAGAAATGGGAGGAGGACATAGGTGAAATCACAGAGGAACAGTGGAAGAGAATACTGGAACTGGGACCATGGGTATCGGTCTCTCCATCACAGAAAGTGTCACATTTGATGTTGATATACAGGGCCTATTTCACCCCTAAGAGGCTGCTCCTGTTTGGAAGGAGGACGGATGCCAATTGCCCTAGATGCCGAGGATATGGGGATCTTATGCACATGATGTGGAGGTGCCCAAAGCTGTTTCGATACTGGGAAGGAATAGTAGAAGTCATAAATAAAACTTTTGGGACTAAGTTGGACCTAGACCCTAAAATCTGTATATTGGGATATAGGAAAATGACGGGAGAACAGAAAAACACTACGCTTGCAGTTATACGTTGTCTATTTCAAGCGCGGAAATTGATTGCGCAGAAATGGCAGTCGGAGAGAGCGCCTCTTTTGAGTGAATGGACCCAGGTCATTAATGACTTAATCTGGAAGGAGAAGACTGTATACATACGTAGAGGAAATTTTAGAGGGTTTGAGAAAATATGGAGGCCTTGGTTGAATGAAATAGGGTACCCACTTGATCAACAATAGGAGTAGAGGAAAAAGGTAGATAAAGGATAAGGTAACTTAAAAACTATGGAGGGCAAGACTGGAAGCTAGTGTTCAACCTGGAAGAAAGGTAGTTGGGGGTGGGGGGGATGGGTTGGGGTGGGAGAGGAGGAGGGAGTAATAGAATGTGGGATAAATTAAAACAGAAGACGTTGAAGCTAACCAACAAAAAAAAGTTCACTGTCTTGTATATAATCTGTTTTTTATATTATGAAATTTTTGTATGTTGTAAAACAAATAAAGAGAATTTAAAGTTAACAAATAAACGTATCCAGGTGTTAGAATGGCCAAGTCAAAGTCCAGACCTGAATCCAATCGAGAATCTGTGGAAAGAGCTGAAAACTGCTGTTCACAAACGCTCTCCATCCAACCTCACTGAGCTCGAGCTGTTTTGCAAGGAAGAATGGGCAAGAATTTCAGTCTCTCGATGTGCAAAACTGATCGAGACATACCCCAAGCGACTTGCAGCTGTAATCGCAGCAAAAGGTGGCTCTACAAAGTATTAACGCAAGGGGGCCGAATAATTTTGCACGCCCCACTTTTCATTTTTTTATTAGTTAAAAAAAGTTTCAAAAATCCAATAGATTTCGTTCCACTTCACAATTGTGTCCCACTTGTTGGTGATTCTTCACAAAAAATTAATTTTTTATATCTTTATGTTTGAAGCCTGAAATGTGGCAAAAGGTTGAAAAGTTCAAGGGGGCCGAATACTTTCGCAAGGCACTGTAGCATACACGATTGCTACACAAATCATATTGTAACTGAATGTGCCCATCGCATACCCAGTCAATCCCCGCCACTCGGATACATGCCCAGACCAATTATCATCAAGTTATTAAATTCTTGAGACAGAGATCTTATATTATCTAAGACATGCCAACGGAGCAATACTGAATATAATGGTAACAAAGTGTCTTTTTTCAGCCGAAGTACAGAAAACAAGAGAAATTTGTCGAGGTTAAAACGCAGATTATGATTGCTGAAAAATTACTTATTCAAAGTTGTTCCCAGCTAGATTGCACATTACTGATGGATATATAGTACAGTTTTTTGATACTCCGGCAGTAAATACTTGGCGAAACAAAAGTAGTAATCACAATGCAAATTGTGTGGTGGGGTTCTGGGGGTGTTTTGGGCACTGTGGCACCCACAGGTGAGGAAGAGGGGGAGGAGGGGCAGGGACAACTTACAATCTTTTCTTCTTTCTCCCTCCCCCCCCCCCTTTTTTTGTCAATTTTTCATTTCTCATTTTTTCAACCCAAGGTACCTTTTTTGTGGCAGGGAGTGTCCAAGGGGTCCTGGGAAAGGTGGTCGGGTGGAGGGGGAGGGGTGATGGGGTACCGGAGGCATCTGCTCATATCAAAGATGGAATACACGCGCTATTAGGTCCATACCGCTGGGAGCCCAACTACACCTGGCTCTCACTGGACATCCAATTATTATACACATCCATCTCCCATAATGTTGGCATGCAGGCCATACAACACTTTCTTGGAAGACCCATTGATCCAAACCAATCCAAGTTAAATTCATTCTAGATGTCACATTCTTCTGCCAGACTCATAATTATTTTATGTTTGAAAACCACTATTACCTTCAAACCCATGGCACCGCCATGGGCACCTATTTTGCACCCCCATATGCCAACTTAACTATAGGTCTCTGGGAAACATGATACATATGGGCAAATAAACCTTTCATGGCCAAGATCATATTTTACGGTTGTTATATTGAGGACGTCATTATTATCTGGGACAGTAATACTGATGATATTGCATTATTTGTTTTCCATTGTAATAACAACATGGGCCTTTACATTCGTGCATGATAAAAACACATCTAGCATTCTTAGACCTTGATCTATTTCATGATACTGGCTGCATTCATGCGAAAAATTATTGCAAATGTAGTGCTGGGAACTCCTATTATTTCAATAGTTGAAATCACCCTCGGTTAAAAAAACATCCCAAAAAGTAAATTCTGCCATCTCAGACATAATTGCACCATGCAGTCAGACTATCAGACAGGCTATCCTCCATCACTCATCGAACAAGCCTACACCACATACGTCAATCCTGATACTCATATCCATAAAACAGATTCATCAGAGGACATTTGGTTCACAACTCAATTTCATAACAAATACAGAAATATGGAACTCATAGTTTATAAACATGGCCAATACTACTTACTGCAGGATCCCCATCTCAAAGACAGTATACCAAATATAATATTTTCATATAGGAAAGCGCCTAACATTAGAAAAATTGTCCCAAGCAAACTTAAATAAAAAAATCACCTTCACTCCAACTGTTCTTTATGATTGGGATGTATCAATGTCGCAAACCCCCTTGCCTAAAGGCCCATACATAAGATCGGACTTCTGGACAACAACAGTCCAACGGACCTGTTTTATCAGACAATCCAACCGTCTGTATGCTCCATCGGACAATTGTTGCTTTTTCAACTGACAAATGTTCGCTGTGCATGCTCTCAAACTTTGACAAATGTCCGATGGAGGATAATCCGATCGTGTGTACACAAATCCATCGGACTAAAGTCCAAAGTACAAACACGCATGCTCAGAATCAATACTAATAATCAGCCAACAATAGCAGAAGTTGCCCAAAAGGTGGCAGTAAAGAGCTGAAAAACCACATGATTTGGTGAAAGTTGGCTGAAAATATTCTGCCGTGTGTATGCAGAACAATTCATGGCCAACGCCCATTCGGACAAAAATCCACTGAAAAGTATGATGACAGTCCGATCGTGTGTATGAGGCTTTACATGCAGTTTTGTACAACATGGTCAAAAAACATTCACGATTAAAAATAAAACATACAAAATTCCAGATTTGTACACTTGTTTCACAGACAAAGTAGTATACTGCCTGACCTGCAGCCTCCATTATATAGGCCGAATTATATGCCCCCCTATGCCATCTTTTTAGAGAGCACCACCGATTCATCGAGGCTGGTAAAGACCACCATAGCGTCCCATGACATTTCACCCAACATCATCCTAAATCCACCGTCGGTGTAAAAGTATGGATCATCAAATCCATACCAGCCACTCTCCCCGCGGCAGAGAGATTTAAATGTCTCTGCCAAAGGGGGACTTATTGATATACGCTCTTGATGTACTTTCGCCTGGAGGTATTAATGAAGAATTGGAAATTAGCACCTTACTCTAGATATTACTACATTTAACATACAGACTGCGGTTTTATGGTGTCTATTTATTATCCACTACTAGTATACTATCCACCTCTAACCTCCTAATTTTATCTTGTGTAATTTAAATGATCTACTACATTTAGTTGCTCATCCATCATTCATTTCCGCTTATTATAATGTCCATGCATCATGGTGTTTTTGCCTGTACATGTATATACATATACATATCTGCCATCCGTCACAGTTAAATATGATCTATTATCGCCAACTATAGGCACAATCTGTACTATTTGTATAGCATCCATTATATCATATTACCTATTCTTATGAGTAAATTCTTTATATTAGATTTGTGACCTTATTTGTGGGTGTGTAAATGCCCGGCCGCCCCTGTAGCACACCCACATATTTATTCACAGTCTATTATTAACCATTATCGCCCAAGTATTGCTACAGGCATAATCTGTACTATTTGGATAAGCATCCACCACCTCCTATTACCCATCTGTAGTGTATAGATGCCCAGCCACCCCTGTTTTACCCTTTGAGATTATTGCTACAGGCATAATCTGCACAATTCATACAATTTGTAAAAGCATCCACTACCTCTTTAGTGTATAGCCGCCTGGCCGCCTTTGTAACACCTCTATACACTTATTCATAGTCAAATATTCAGCATTGTTTTATCATTGTTACAGTCATAATCAGTACAATTCACACAACATCCACTATATTCTATCGCTTATTTCTATTTTTAAAATCCCCTTTTAACAGATTTATTACCTTATTTGCATGTGTATAGACGCCCAGGCGTTCTTGTAACACGGCTGCATATTTATTCATTGTCAACTTAACAGTAGACTTACGGCTTTATTTGCAAGTGTACAAACGCCCGGCCGCCTTTATAACACATGCATATGAAGGCCCCGCCGACCATGTAACATGTCTGTATACTGATTCAGTGTTAACATTACTTTTGTATACTTATTTATTATTGCCAATTTAACCACTGCCATCTGTGCTCTGTGCCTCTGTGTCAAATTCATTCAGGACTTCATTGTATGTAGCACTGACATTAATGATCCAATTTGCGGGTGCATGGTTGTCTTGGCCATCCTTGTAATACACCTATCACTTCCCTTATCATTGTGTATACAACATCCTCCCATACTCCTCCCCCTACTCCTCCCCCTCACCATTCATAAGCCAGCTTGAGGAGTATGGGCGTAGGTCTGACGAAGGAGCTGCACATGCTCTGAAATGCATTACCGTCCATATCTCCTCCATAACGCCATCAGCCTGGTGTGTCCCGCAGTGAACCCAGAACACAGGCTTCCCTGCTGCCTCCTCTCTCCAGCACGTATGAGAACGTTTTATAGCTGCTGGGTGGCTCTACACTGCGCTCTACCACCGTGCTGAGGATGGACAAATGCAACAGAAGAGGACTCCTGATTTTATCATGCTTTTTAAACACTCAAAGATCTTGTAAGTGCACTTTGTGCACTTGCATACTGCACTTGCAGAGGTGCCTTTTTTTCCTTTAAACTAATATAAAGTTGTTAACTAATAGAATAAGCACTGTTTAGTAGAGTATGGGGTTTGAGAGATAATTTCCCTTACTAAATAAAAGTTTATACACAGGCCATGCAACTGATGTGAGTTTTGTTTTCAACAAGTAGATGGTAACAGAGATTAACAATGAATTCCACATGAATTTGCACAGTTACAGTGACCTGCTGGGACGTAACTTTATATCAGTGGCGGCTGGTGTGCAAAATTTTTGGTACAAACTTAAAAATTAAACTGTTAGTAATGTAGGGCTGTAAATAGCTATTTATCAGGTGAATATGTATCATTACTGCTTGATACAACTGTGTCCATCAATTACAGCCTCACTGTGCCCATCACAGTAGGCCAATCACATCCACATTTCAAGAAAAAGAAAATAAAACCACTTAACATAAAAGGTGTCCTCATCAGAGTCCACCTTTACAACAGGTGTCCTCATCAGAGTCCCCCTATACATCAGGTGTCCCAATCAGAGTCCTCCTTTACATCAGGTGTCCCAATCAGGGCCCTCCTTTACATCAGATTTCCCCATCAGAGTTCACCTTTACATAAGATGTCCCCATCAGAGTCCCCCTTTACATTAGAGGTCCCCATCAGAGTGTCCCTTTACATTAGATGTCCCCATCAGAGTGTCCCTTTACATTAGATGTCCCCATCAGAGTCCTCCTTTACATCAGATGTCCCCACCAGAGTCCTCCTTTACATCAGGTGTCCCAGAGTCCCCCTTTAAAACAGGTGTCCCCATCAGAGTCCCCCATTACAACAGGTATCCCAGAGTCCCCCTTTACAACAGGTATCCCAAGCAGAGTCCCCCTTTACAACAGGTGTCCCCATCAGCATCCCCCTTTACATAAGATGTCCCCATCAGAGTCCTCCTTTACATAAGATGTCCCCACCAGAGTCCTCCTTTACATCAGGTGTCCCAGAGTCCCCCTTTAAAACAGGTGTCCCCATCAGAGTCCCCCATTACATTAGATGTCCCAATCAGAGTCCCCCTTTACAACAGGTATCCCAGAGTCCCCCTTTACAACAGGTATCCCAAGCAGAGTCCCCCTTTACAACAGGTGTCCCCATCAGCATCCCCCTTTACATAAGATGTCCCCATCAGAGTCCTCCTTTACATAAGATGTCCCCATCAGAGTCCTCCTTTACATAAGATGTCCCCATTGGAGTTCTCCTTTACATTAGATGTCCCCATGAGAGTCCTCCTTTACATTGCCGATGGACTTGGAATATAAACGAAAAAATCCTAATGCACTGCCACCTAAAGAGAATTGATGCTCACAAACAAATGAAAGAACATACATAAATAATAAGTGTTGCAATGCTGAGATAAAGGACCAATGAATGTCAATCAAATTAGCTCATTATGTTTATGTAGAATGAATAAAAAATAAGTGTTTTGCGCTGCTGAAAGGAAATAAATAAATTGCGTCAATCAACAAAGTAAATGAATTAGTGTACATGAAGTATCCGATAAACTGTATATAAACCACGCAATAAACAAATATAAGGTGCCAAACAAATAACAGTCCCAGATAATATCACTGTGCAATGTCCATGTGATTCCACAATACAGTCCAATATTACTTCTATGTGTTAAAGAGGAAGTAAACCCTGATGAGTTTACTTCCTCTTTGATTCCCTGCAAAGGTAAAGCATAATGGACTACTATGCATCGCATAGTAGCCCATTATGTGTCACTTACCTGACACTGGAGCCAGCGAAGTCACCGATGTCCCCTGTAGTCCGGAGCATCCATCTTCTTGGTGGGTCTCGCTGCTCCGCCGCTGTCATTTGGCGAAGCCACGATGACGTCACTCCCGTGCATGCGCACGGGAGTCAACACTCGCGGCATGCGCCGTAGACAGTGGTGCCTGTCTTTCGGCAAATATCTCCTAAACCGTGTAGGTTTAGGAGATATTTCTTGGACCTACAGGTAAGCCTTAATCTAGGCTTACCTGTAGGTGAAAGTTGGTTGTAAGGGTTTACAACCACTTTAAGGCAGTGTTTCTCAACTCCAGTCCTCAAGGTGCCCCAACAGGTCATGTTTTCAGGAGTTCCCTCAGATGCAATGTCTGTGGTAATTACTAAGGCAGTGAAACTGATCAAATCACCTGTGCAAAATAATGAAGAGCCTGAAAACATGACCTGTGGGGGCGCCTTGAGGACTGGAGTTAAAGCGGAGGTCCACCCTAAAAAGTGGAGCTTCCGCTCATTGGACCCCCCCCCTCCGGCGCCACAATTGGCACCTTTCAGGGGGGAGGGGGGTGCAGGTACCTGTACAGTACAGGTATCTGCACCCACTTCCGGCGTAGATTCTGCAGAAGGTACGCCCCTTTCCGCAGAATCTACGGCCCTTTCCGAGGGTCCCCCGCTGCCTGCTGGGAAACACACGGATCCCAGAGACAGCGGGGACCATCCTTATTGCGCAGCGCGACTCACGCATGCGCAGTAGGGAACCGGGAAATGAAGCCGCAAGGCTCCACTTCCTGATTCCCATACCCAAGATGGCGGCAGCAGCACCCGAGAGACGATCGAGAGATCGGCTTCGGGTGCCGACATCGCGGGCGCGCTGGGCGGGTAAGTGTCATTATTTTAAAAGTCAGCAGCTGCAGTATTTGTAGCTGCTGGCTTTAAAAAAAAAAAAAAAAAAAAAAAAAAAAAAAAACGGCGGACTCCCGCTTTAAGAAACACTGTGTTAAGGAAGTGATACCACAACTCCAGTGACACACTCGACATTCGATAGTGTTCCACTTCTGTGTAAAGATGTACCCTCACCTTACAATATGGACCCATAAATATATACAGGTCATGCACACCTTCTCCAAAACATCAGGGTGAACTGAGAGGTGCAGGAGCTCTCGCCAGATCAAATCATGTGTGTACCACTTTAAGGGATTGGTTTCAGCTTGTCCAGTCACTAAAGTGCTCAGATCAAACAAAAGCCGCCATAGTGTGGTATCGCCATAAAATCACAATTTATTTTAATTTAATTTCAATAGTTTTAATTAAAGTAACAAGATAGTGTTGTACAAAGCACATTTTTAGATCAATAAAGCAAATAAGTATTCAAGTTATCGCAAATACAAAAATGTGTTTCCTTCAAAAGGCTGCAAAGTATAAAACATCTTAACATCAAATAGCGAAAGCCCAACCTTAATTCCCTTGGGTGAGAATACCAGCAGGAATAAAAGTATAAAATATAGGGACGAAAATCAGTAACAAAAAGGGCAGAGGAATGCACATCCGACCCATTAGGGCCATTTAGGGGTATGTGTACTGTCCTGGGACCTCAAGAAATTAGATAGGCAGACAGTACATCAGAATCAATTTTCAAATATACTGTATATCACATAGTTTGTAGACTCTATTACTTTCACACAGACCAAATAATATACACCAACGTTGGTTATTTTTTACCAAAGAAATGTAGAATTAATAGAAATGTAGAATTAAATGTAGATGTACAGAATCTCAGAAGAAAATGTTTTTTCCGAATGTTTTTGTTATTTTTTTATTTATATTGCAAACAATTAAAAACCCAGTGGTGAAAAAAAAAAATCACCAAAATAAAGCTTTATCTGTCAAAAAAAATTAAAAATAAAAAAAGGAATTTTTCATTTTTTCATTTGCATTTGGTATTGCATGACTGAGTAATTGTGCGGCAGCGATGAAATCTGAACTTTGTCCTGGGTAGGAAGGGGGTAAAGGTACCCGGTATTGGGGTGTTTAATGACTGGATCACAACATGCAAGATCTGCTCTATGGCAATTAAAGATTGAAAACGGTCATAATTAAAGCTGAACTTCACTCTCTCAATGAACATAGACTATTTTGAACCCTTATGCTGCTAGCATTAGTGAATATATAGGAAAGCATATCATATTTACTTGTTTTAAACAAGTGATGGTTTGGATTTTTTTTCACCTTTAATAATAAACACCTTCATTTACAAATTGCATTTTGTGTTTACTTGTGTTGTCCTTGACTATTGTTTAAATTGGTTTGATGTTCCGAAACACTTAAGTGTGACAAACATGCAAAGGAACAGGAAATGAGGAAGGGGCAAACACTTTTTCACACCACTGTGTATATATATATATATATATATATATATATATATATATATATATATAAAATCTTTCTCAGTTTAGGCCGATATGTATTCTACTTATTTTTTTTAAAATAAAAGCAAAAAAAATTAAAAATAAAATAAGTTGTGTTCTGCTTTAATAATATCTCCATCAGACACAGCTTTCATTCTTCAACAGGGGTCATCAACCAGCTTGCACAATAAAAGCTTGTTGAATCCTTTGAGTTACAGAGTGCAGCCATTAAAATAAGATCTGGAAAACAGAATAATTGGCAAGCTTGAAGCTGTTACTAAATTAAGTATTGTCCACCTCAATATCATTTTCTGAATTTTACCAGCCTATTGGTTCATGTAAATGGGCTTTTCTTCATATTTCAGCTGAATGTCTTCTTCATACAGGTCAATGTGAATTACACTCCCCGCTTGTGCGTCCTTTGTATGCATGTACAGGGTTTAAGGAGGATTATGCTACTCAAATAATTTACTACCTTACAACTGGCAAACAGATTTCTTTATATTTTGGGCAAATGATGTTTCAAACAAATTCACCATGTTCATATTTTAAGGAGTTTTAAAGGCTCATTGTTTTTTACCTTCATGCAAGAAGGTAAAAACAAACAAACATTCTCTATATCTCTAGCGCCCCCCCCCCAGCCCCCCTAATGCTCACCATAGCTCCCTTGCGATCCAGGGATGTATACAAGAGCTGAGCTTCTCCCGGGTCTCTCATTTCTCATTGGCTGAGACCACAGCAGGAGCCATTGGCTCCTGCTACTGTCAATCACAGCCAGTGAGCCAATGAGCAGAGAGCAGGGGGCGGGGCAGAGCTGTGGCTTTGTGTGTCTGATGAATGTATAGAGCAGGGCTCGGGAGCGAGCACACACCAGTACCCCCAGAGCAACCAGGTTGTTATTGAGGGCACTGGTTGAAGAGGGGGAGCCCGGAGTGTCGGCAGAGGACCCAAAAAGAGGGGGATAGGAGCTTCTATGTGCAACCATTGCACAGAGCAGGTAGGTATGACATGTTTTTTAAGTTTTAAAAAAATTAACGTCTATAGATTATTATTCTCATAATAGTGACAATCTGACAACACAGACCCAGCTGCTATAGACTCAGTGAAACAAAAAACACAAAAATTCCTAATGAACACAGTAGTTTTTTAGTTATTTTAAATAACCATATATTGATGCCTATACACTACAGTGTCTATAAAAGGTTATCAATATTAAAAAATATTTGCCTTTTATTGCCATAGAACTTTGAATCATAGTAGACTAAATCTTGTTTTTTTTTGTTTTCTTTTTACAGCACATTGTACCCCATACTCATTCACATAGGGTGGGGGGCCGGGATCTGGGGGCCCCCTTATTAAAGGGGGCTCCCGGATTCCGATAAGCCCACCGCCCGCAGACCCCGACAACCAACAGCCAGGGTTGTCGGGAAGAGGCCCTTGTCCTCATTGGCCCCCCCATGTTGAGGGCACGTGGCCTGGTATGGCTCAGGAGGGGGCGCTCGCTCGTCCCCACCCCCTTTCCTGGCCGGCCGGTTAGTGTGCTCGGATAAGGGTATGGTATGGATCTGGGGGGGCCCCCCATGCCATTTTTTCAGCGTAGGGGATTCCCCTTAAAATCCATACCAGACCTAAGGGCCTGGTATGCTCTTGGAGGGGGAACCTACGCCAAATTTAAATAAATTATTTAAATAAATTTGGCGTGGAGTTTCCTCGAGAGCTGATAATTCTGAGAGAGTTGCCTCCGTATAGACGGAGATCCGACATGGAGGCGACCTCCATTGAAAATCAATGGGTACCAGTCGCCTACAAGTTGGATTGAAGTAGTACAGGAACCTTTTCTGAAGTCGGAGCGACTTCAGTAGTGTGCATTAATAAGGCTCTCATTCACTTACATTGATTTTTACATGTACCGTGACTTAAGGCAACCAGGGTCGGATCTGAGTCGCCCCTGTGTGAACCGAGCCTAAGGCATTGGGGGCGTCGGCGGTAAAGCGCTGCTATAATTAGCTGTGGTTTATTGTCGTTTTAGCGGCGCTATTCGGGCGCTAGTGGGGTCCTTTTAACCCCAGCTAGCAGCCAAAAAAGGGTTAAAACCGCCGGCAAAGCACCGCTGCAGCGGCGCTGCTCATTGATTTTTTTTTACTGTCCTGCAAGTGCCAGGCTCCAGTGGGAAAGAACTCAGGCTCACACTGGAGAGACAGGAGAGGCTCTTTACAGGTGCTATTTTTAGAGCTGTAGCGCCTGTAAAGCTCCCCAATGTGAAAGCAGTCTTATTGATTTCTCCCTTCATCACAGGCCATTCTGGAAGTTTCCTTGGCTGGGGGAAGGTTATATAAGCAGCCTTCCCTGGAGAGCGGGCCTTTTCTGACAACCTCAGGACAGCAAGCACCCACCCACCCTTGTCACTGGCACTGTTATATGGTTTGTCACCCTTAAATCAAGGGGGGGACTTGTATTTGAAAGACTTTGTTGTTATCTGACTTGAGTCCTTTGACTAAGCCTAAGTAGAATACACCATTTGAATTCGTTAGTTTCATTAAATCCGTTAGATATGCATTTTATTTTGTAAACCAATAAAGTGTTGTGTCCAATTTTCTAGTCTGTGTATATTTTCTTTAATGGCATTTGTGATATTGTGAGCATGTAGCCTGCAATCCCATGTCCAGTTTTTGGAGCTGTGCTATACTCCTTTATTCCTTATCGATTTAATTACTGTATTTATTGGCATATAACACTCACCTTTTTCACCATGAAAATCGGGTGCAAATAGCGTGTGTGTGTTATACGCCAATGCTTCAATTTTAGCTGCCTCGAGGGGACAGGGAGGGGGGCAGGAAAGGCATCATCAGATTACATACAGTGAGAATCTCCTGTTTACTTGGCGGCCTCTGTAATAGGAAGTCCCATCTCCTGGGCCATCATTGGACCACTGTTCTGTCTATCATAGGAGATTCTCACTAAATGGCTGCAGATGGGCATCGATCAGGCTGCACTGATGGCAATGGTGAGGCTGCTGCATTGATGTGGACTGATGAGGCTGCATTGAGGGCACTTGTGAGGCTGCAGATGGACATCGATCAGGCTGCATTGATGGCAATGGTGAGGCTGCAGATGGGCACTGACCCTTATTTTGCTTCAAAGTTCCTTATTTAAAATTTAAGTTTTTTTCCTGAAACTTCCCTCTTAAAATGAATGTGCGTGTTATACGCCGATAAATACAGTAACTGTACTCCAAGGGAATTCATTGGCATGGGAATTTTCCCATGCATTTTTGTGGAATTTTCCTATGTCCTTACGGTGTAAGGTTATACCATTATACTGACTTACATGCGTTTTTATGCTGCAATCACTTGAGACCCCTTGGCACACACAGCAGATCTCCATTTCACTAATTATGTAACTGTGGAACAGAATTGGCTGTGCAAGCAATTATTTTGATGTGTAATTGTACAGGGGGTGTTATATATGTGGCATCTATTATCTTCTGTTGTACTGTAATTAATTTAAATCACTTTTGAGGGATCCATTTAAAACAATCTATTTCTGATGACCAGGGTAAAAGAAGAAAAAAAAAAGAATTTAAATGTATGAAATTAAAATAATATGAATTATAAAGGGGTGAATACTATTTATGTTCAGTATATATTACAGACTTCCCATAAATTTGGATTTTTTGTATAATCCTATCACAATATGTTGTACCCTTCTCTTATATTTTAGAAATACAGTATACAGACACACAGAGACGTATGGCACTGCATGATGTATACATATGCTAAAAAGGAAAAAAAGACTATCAATTGTAAATTGGTAAAAATCTAATCGAATCTATTTTAGTGTCGCTATTCGGCCGCTTTTAACCCCATCAAGCAAGTATGTGTTTTGAAGTTTTATTTTGAAGGATTTACTTTCTATAATTTTTTTTAAGATTTTCTAATTTTTCATGTCATTGTTTTAACCACTTGCTACCGCTCACAGTAGATTTCCTGCAAGTGGGTGGCACAGCCAGGCACTGCAATGTACCCGTATGTCACAGTGTACTTCCTGGTTTGGTGGTGCACATGCGTGAGCCCCCTGCTGACCTGTGCTGTGATTGGACACAGCAATAGTTTGTCAGCAGGTTACAGCCAATGATTAGTGTTGTACACCTGCTGATTAGCAGTGATCAATCACAGCACAGTGTTCTGTGTTTATAAACGCACAGAACTTTGTACGTAGATAGCGATCTGGCTGTTTTTTCTCCCTGATGCTTTACCATCGTTTTAGCAGCACTTTTAACCCCCGCTGACTGCCCAAGAAAGGGTTAAAAGCGATGTGTTGCGACGCATCCAAATCGCTTTTCAGCCGCTTCAGTACTGCTGTCAATTCATTCCAATGACCAGGGGTGGTTTAGGAGCTCTTTATACAGCGCTCCCAAACCGCCACGAAGATGCTGCTTGCAGGACTTTTTTTCCCGTCCCACAGGTGCACCGTCCCAGTGTAAAAGCACTCGGGCTTTCACACTGGGGTGGCATGGGAGGCAGTTTTCAGGCACTACTTTTAGTGCTAAAACAACTGAAATCTGCCTTCAGTGTGAAAGTAGCCTTAGTGTCCTTCCCAGCCAACGTCTGTTCGCTCCATATTATCAGTCACACTATAAGCCGCTGATCACCGCCATTACTAGTATAATGTCTGCACAGATCAGTATCTTGAACACAATCAAAACTATACTGGTGTACTCAATAGAATAGTGTCCTCAAGACATGCAGCAGAATAAATTTTGCCTAAATTTCTGAAGACATTTGATTTTATTGGACATTTTTTATAACAGAAAGTAAAAAATATAGTTTTTCTTCTAAATTTTCAGCCTTTTTTTCATTTATATATATATATATATATATATATATATATATATATATATATATATATATATATATATATATATATAATATATAATATATAAAAATGTGGTAAACAAATACCCTAATGGTCCATAAATGCCAAGACCATGGCATAGTCTAAATGAATCCAGATGGGATGACGGGTAGTTAAACACCACAGAGGTAGTTGATCACCTGAAGTTACAGGACATTGGACAAAAGATGAGACACTAACAACATCAAACTGCCCCACAGCAACAGTGTGCCTAGGGCTTCTCAGAAGCTGACATGCTGTTATCCATAGTAAGGATCTTCCAGAAGATGGGGAGGTAAACATTTCCAGATTCCAGGGCTGGCTTCCTAGACCACAAAGCCAGGCACAACCTGGTCCTTGGTTATGAATTAATCCACACAAGAACCTGATAGACTTGTCCTACAATGACAGAATAATGCAATGTTAGAGGTTTGGTGATAAACTGGGAAAATTAGACCACCTCAAAGAAGGCTACAATCCAGGTCAAGGTTCTCATGCCAAACCAGAGTCAGGTGATTCCTAAATTAGAGAGCTTGAGACCAGAAAGTTCAAAGTTCCTCCTGAGGAAGAAACAATCATGCCTGAGCTGAGTCCAAGACTAAACCCAAAAATCCCCACTGAAGAGTAGCTTCTAGCAATGATTTTGAAAGTAATGAATCACCTGAACCATTGCATTCTCTGGACAGTCAAGGCCATGGTGGCCAACAGAAGATTGTACTGATTGTTCCTCTTAACAGAAGTTCATCTAAATACCCAAAAATGGGTATGCTACAAGGGTGCAGCAGAGCATTTACTGGGGAAGGCATCTGAAGGACAATGTTACAAATATGTGGAGTAGAGGTTCCACAGAGCATAAATAGGAAACACAGAGTACCGGAAGATGGGGACATGCAAATGCCTGGCTTTGATGTTCAGAGAAGCCAGGAAATCTACCTGGTGAGGGGAGGTGAAGACACATTTGGTGGATTCCAGGAATATTTTCTGAACTCAAAAGAAGACTTGCACAGCTTATTGATCCTAGATAAAGACATATCCTCTCTTGATTTGCTAATATAAACAGGTTGGGGTAAAACTCCCTGAACAGCTCCCTAACAGGAAAGGCATCCTGATCTAGAGGATCCAAGAGAGCAAGATGAAGATAAGCCAACTTGTGCAGTGACACAATAAGGATGGAAGGCAATAAGCAGAGATGGGATAGGGGAGCAAACACACATGGAGTGCTAAGGTTCCACCTCCTGCCCCCAAACACTGGAGATATAAAAAGCTGTATGGAGAACTGCTAATCTGTGCTTATGTGTACATACTGAAAATACAAGTTAGTTTCCTGTAAATATTTATTTTTATTGAGCACGCAGAAAATTGAGGATTTACCAATAATTACACACCTTCGTTTTCCTCTCCATTGCTGCTTGCTTCTGCCATTTCTGTCCCATCCAACTCAGATTCACAGCCTATCTCCAGTGTCCCATCAGCTGGACAACTAGACTCTTCTTTCTGATAGAAACATTAAAAAAGACATAAATTATAGTAAAACAAACAGAAAAAGTAGATCTGAACTAAATTTGAAGATAACAACCCTTTTAAATATGTTTTTAGACAACCCACTACTCTACTTAGCTTAAAGAAAAATCCCTAGGCAGGATTGGCAGAAGTACACACTTATTTAAAGCCCAACTAAAAACTTCCAGTTTTAAATCGGCTACATAAAATCAAAAGCAAAAGCAAAAAAAAGTGTTAAAAGACCTGAAGTTGGTTGTCTTTAGAAAGCAGCCACAGCCTGAATAGAAAAGCCAGACAATTGCTCTCTGTGTGGAAGCTTATGCTCCATGCTGATTGGAGGACTCTAGCTCCAACTCACCAAGGGACGTATTGTACCTCTGCAGAAAGACCACTGCTTCCACACATACAGCAAGGGCCGGTCCTTTGCAGTATGCAGGCAGGAGATAGGCATTTCTACTCAGGCTGTAGCTGCTTTCTAATCAAAGCTGACTTTATGACTCTGCACACCCTTTGTTTTTTTAATGCACCTAAAATCTAATTGCAATTGAAAATACACTAAGTCATCATGTGCTAACATAAACAAATAATAATGTTGTACAAATTAACTGAAAATCCAATAGTAAAAACAGATTTTGTGAACCCATAGGATTGTTTTTGGCTCTTTGCTTAAAATGGACCTTCACACTCTTCACCTGCCCCTCCTGTCATGCCATTTATTTTCTTATATTTTTTTTAAAGTAAGCATGCACCTCTCCTACCTATCCCTTCTGGATTTCTTGCCAAGGTTAGAATGAGGTACCCAGCAGCCAAATGCAGCCCCCTGGAATACTCATGTCAATGAGCCACTCAAATATGCCTCATTAGGGAGCTGGTTGTCTATTCCTGGTTCTTGCAGCTGGCCACCCAATGATGGCTGTAAGAACCAAGAAGAAACAGCAGTCTCGCAGTGATGCAAGTAGAGAAGATGGAGGTGCAGGACTGGGTGCACAGCAGCACAGAGTACTGAATTACTCCAGAATGTCATTTTCACTGGGTGCGAGTATGTTTATTGTGGATAAACCAGCGCACAAGGTAAGAGGGAATTAAAAAAGTAAAACAGAGTGGTGAAGCTCAGCTTTAAGGACCCATTCACACCTGAGCATAGCGTTTTCAGGCAGAAAATCATGCGATTTTGCAGCGTTTTTTTACCACGATTTCGTGGTGTTTTTTTTACAGCGTTTTACCATGATTTTGTGCAGAGCAAAAGGGCACCAATGTAAACAGAAAAAGAAAAATGCCCAAATCTGCCTAAAAAAAAAAGTTCCAAAACTTGTTTGAGCTTTAGGCATTTTTGAGCTTCTGGCTTCAGGCGTTTTGGAGTAGAGATGTGAAACATCTCCATAGAGAATAAATTGATTTTTTTTCCCCTCCAGCGTTTTGTAGCTTCAGGCTTCAAGCTACAAAATGCCCAGGTGTGAATGGGGCCTAAGAGATTCTGTAATGGGATGCCGACAAATTTCTACTACCCTCATTTCTAAAACCTTTCTTTAATTGGCACATTTCAGGCCAATCCTCCAGTAATGTTGAAGCTTGCTTATAAGTCCTGTTCTACACATTCTGCCTAGCCCATCATTAAAATGGGCAGCCTCAGTGGCCAATAGGAATTTGCAGAATGTAGGAAGCTTTAGTACAAACAGGAGATTACAAAGCTTTGCCTAAGAAATTCCTGAGAATTGGCCATGACATAAAAGCTTTCTAGACTGCTGCAGGTATGCGCATTCACCTCTAGATGTCTGCATCTCATGCATGCAGCAATTTGCCACCTTTCCATCAGTGACAGAAGCTCTAGTGTGATCTGATCTTCATGTTGTAGTGATAAATAAACACGGTCTTATTTAACAAATTACATATATAATGATTACACTGTCATATATTCAAATCCCAAAAGTGGAACCTCCGCTCATCTGCCTCCTCCTCCCCCCCCTCTGGTGCCACATTTGGCACCTGTCCCCACTTCCAACAGACCTCGCCACAGCGAGGTCTGTCAGAAGTCCAGACCCTTCCTCATTCCCCTACTGTCGGGCTAGTAGAAAAGTGCAGCCATGCTTCACGCATGCGCAGTAGGGACCCGGCCGTGAAGCCGAAAAGCTTCATGGCTGGGTTCCCTTGCTGGCAACGGCGGTGGCAACACCTGACAGCCAATGGAAACATCAGCTCCAGTGCCGATATCGCTGGACTCCAGAACAGGTAAGTGTCATGTCAGGCATGTCTAGCTGCTGAATTTTCATTTTCTGAGGGGAAGGCAGAACTCTGCTTTAAAGAGATCAAGGCCATTAATGCAAAGAGTAAAAAAAACAAAAAATAAAAAAAAACAAACATACTTTTACATAGCAGTTAGATGGACTGGCTTTATCAGCAATTATCTCAACCAAACAGACCAAGACAATTAATCATAAGTAAACTAGCACTACATCATGCTTCACAGCTAGGGTACAGTATTTGTATGTATGCATTTCTGCAAACACAATTTCATTTTATGTCCTTACAGAAAACTGTTCCAGTAGTGCTGTAAAAAAATAAAAAATCAATAAGATGACCAGGAGACAGAAATTACACTCTGAATTTAGACAAGTACACACTATACAGAGATGTGCTTTGTTCATATCTCATGTTAGAGGTTTACAACCACTTTGCTGCAGATTCATTAAAATAAAGAGATGCCTGCAGATACTTTTCAGCTATCTACCCACTGTGTCCTCTGTAAATGATCTCACTGTGGACTGATGAAGACGTAAGTCTTTAAGAATCTTTAATACCTCTTTATATTCTTATTAGCTTTAACCACTTAAGCCCCGGACCATTTTGCAGGCCAAAGACCTGAGCACTTTTTGCGCTTCGGCACTGCGTCGCTTTAACTGACAATTGCTTGGTCTTGCGACGTGGCTCTCAAACAAAATTGACATCCTTTTTTTCCCCCACAAATAGAGCTTTCTTTTGGTGGTATTTGATCACTCCTGCGGTTTTTATTTTTTGCGCTATAAACAAAAAAAAGCGACAATTTTGAAAAAAAAAAACGCATTCTTTTTTACATTTTGCTATAATAAATATATATGAAAAAAAATATTATTTTCCTCAGTTTAGGCAGATACATATTCTTCTACATATTGTTGGTAAAAAAAAAAACAAAAAAAAAAAAAAAACAATCGCAATAAGCGATTGATTGGTTTGCACAAAATGATAGCGTTTACAAAATAGGGAATAGTTTTATGGCATTTTTATAAATAATTTTTTTACAGCGCCTTTTATTGTGACTGCGACATTATGGCGGACACATCGGACATTTTTGACACATTTTTGGGACCATTGTCATTTATACATACAAATGCACTGATTCCTGTGTAAATGAAAATGGTAGTGAAGGGGTTAACCACTGGGGGGCAGTGTAGGGGTTAAGTAAGCCCTGGGGAGTGTTTCTAACTGTGGGGGGGGGGGGGGCTTGGCTGTGTATGATCTCTGCTCCGATCACAGCAAAACAGGGAGATGCTTGTTTACATTAGCATCTCCCCGTTCTTCCTCCCCGAGACGGTCGCAGGTATCCCCGCGCTGATCGAGTCCGTGGGACCCGTGATCGGACTCACGGAGGTCCCGACCAGCCGACATGCACGAGATGGCACGGCGGCAAATTTAAAGGGACGTACCCGTATGCCCATTTGCCTGTCCGTGCCATTCTGCTGACGTTTATCGGCATGCACCGGTTTAAAAAAAAAAATAACCTTTTCTAATGGCCCATACACACAATCCGAATATCGTACGACAGATTATACAACTTTTTTCGCTTAATAGTCACAAGCAGAAATTTTATAGTTTACTAAAGTCATGAATATTCTTTTATGACAGAAAAAAAATAAATCAGAAGTGATGTCATGTGTTGTAATGTATTTCTATTTTTGGATGCCAACTGTACTGACTAAACAAAAATCATACGATCTAGTATCGTACGAGGAAAATTTTTGTGTTTTTCTGATCGAAAAATATCGGATGAATTGTCGTGGTCAGCTCTTGAAAGCTCTGTGCTAACGATTCGATTATCGTACGATTGCGTCAAAAGCGGTATTTTTCATCCGATTTTCGGATCGTCTGTACGGGCCATTAGGTCTTCTGCATACTCTTTTTAATCAGGCCATAGTGTGCATTGGCCTGATTAAACAGAAAATATCAGGTCAGCAAAACTGTGTGTTTTATCTGACAGGGCAGGTCAAACATACACCTGAATTGATTAAAACACTTGACTCACTGATTGCAATAGCCCAATGAACCCATCTTTAAAATGTCATTAGCCAAAAGATTTACATTTCCCTTTCCCACTAATGACCTTCATCTTGAATGCATTTGTCTAGTAAGGAATTGGCAATATTTGTGGCGTCATGATCATTATTTAGAAGGCATTCATGCTGGAGTCCAGAATCTTTCTATGGGTTTACAAAATTTTCTTACAGTTGTAAAATAGGGTAAACACATCTAAACTGACTAACGTGAATGTTCTTCAAATAAATAATTCCACGCTTTTTAGCTTAGTGTACTATGACGTTAAGAAAATATGTGAAAGTTTTGTCTTAATAGTGCTAGAACCCATGAAAACACTTGGCATTCAGGTTATAACAACGCAAAATACAATGTGAAAATGACAGCAGTCATACATATTTGTCACCAATATGGGCAGAATATTAAAATCTTTTAGTCTGCAATGAATTACTGTATCAGATGGCTTTTTTGCCCTTTGGTAAATCAATTCACTTTAATAAATAGTACTGTTTGTATAGTTTAGAGTGAGCCAGATCTTTCATTTGGGTAAATCTTGTCTGGCGCCATTAAAATCTGCCTCAAGAAAATTCCTTATATAACAGTAACATGGTTACATTTAGCACATTCTGCTTTTTAGTTCCTGCATCCTAAATTTTAAGAGCACCACCCCACACTTTAATGCTGATTAATCATTACATTACATTGTTAAGAAGCAGCAGAACATAGAATTAGGTCAGTGTCCAAAAAATGTACTTACTTTAAGAGCATAGAGTCCTGACTTCCCAGGGATTTTGAAGAAGGTCCCATCTCCCACACGAGTGTTAGTATGAAGCATTGCATTTAGACAAGCCAACGGAGAAGTACCACTGCAATGCAAGATAACAATAACAAAACAGAGAGAAGAAAAAGCATGCATGAAAATGAGTGTAAAACACGTGAGCTCATCTACATCCTACAATGCCTTCTCTCCCCCCTGGCTTTCTTTCCTCTTCCTTTTTTCTGTTCATGCTTCCCTTTAGAGAAATTCTTCGGAGCCTGAAAGCATCTACATTACAATAAAGGGTTCAACAATCCTAATCAAATGCATCTGCTCCATAGGCTTCAGGGGAAAAATCTGTGCATTATAATTATATTTCTTCCATGCAAAAAAAATTAAACCGGCAGAACCATGCGCTTTCAAGTAAGCAGTGTACAAATATATAAGTAAAATCGTTCAGTAAATAACACAGTGAAGCTGTGGATTTTCAACATGCTGCAGACAATGCCACTGATGCACATGAATGATCAGAAGGGGGAAAAAAAAAAAATCAAGTTCATTGGCAGCTGTATCCAGTGGGATAAAAGGCAACAAAAGCAGAGCGAGAAAAGGCCCCGGAAGAACAGTTTTAAGTTACAAGTGGTAATGATTCTCCCTTTAGAAATCTGCCTCAAGAGTCAAAATTAAGTTGCTTCTCTGCGTGCTCGAGTTTGCAGCCGGTCTGAAGAGGTGTGTAAGCATCAAAAAGCATCAGGGAAAACAGAAAACAGCTTAGTGAAAAAAAAAAATAAAAAGCAAATAAATGAAAAATCAAGTCCAATTGGATTGGGCATACAGGTCAGTTTTCTCTTCCCTTTCAGAAAAAAAAGACAAAAAAAGGTTGTAGCTGAAATGGAGACAACACTGAGCAGGAGAATACTTCCCTATGCAAACACAGACTTGCTGTGCACATTGCCTTTAGCAAATCTGTCTTTGCAAGAACTGTTGCTTTCCAAGCTGCCCTACACGGGCTCATCATCTATGACACATCTTTCCATACGAAGTACACAGCCCAAACTGAATATTCATGTGCAGTGCACACAACTGAAACTTCATGAGATAAACTCGCATCAGCCATAGCTTCTTGCTAAATTACCAAATGAGACTTATCTGTGAACTGGTAAACTGCGGTATTCAGTCAGCGCTATAGGCAGTGTTAAATAGTAGTAAGAATCAAAAAGTATCAAAATAAAACAGCAGGATGGGTATTAGAATATCCATGATGGAAGGAGTTCTTTTAGAAGCAGTCAGTGTAGTAAGTTCCTCATAACAAGCATGAATAAAAAAATCATATCGTTCACTCCCTCATCTGGCTGTGTGTGTGGCATCAAGCTGCCAAATCGTCGTTGGATAATCTGTAAGTGCATCCTATTGGCAAGAATCCAGCAGAATAGATGTAGGTAAAGGAGGGGTGAGCCAGACCTGTCAGAGCCTCGGACGCTGATCTCCTGACAGGTAGCAGCAAGATAGTAGAAGCAGAGAGCGCTCAATGTGATGTCACACATCTACCTGTATCCCTTCTGGCACTTTTTGGTTGTAATGACTCTCTATCAAGGTCTAAAAGAGGAGTGTAGAGCCTCCCTAAAAATCGCATCTATCCTCCTCCTCAAAAAAAAAAAAAAAAAAGGTTTAACTGCTTCATTGCTGCATCATTCTTGAGTTCAAGTTTCACAAATTTGCCTGCGAAATGTTTCACAAAAAAAAAAAAAAAAAAAGGAAGAAGTACAGTGAAAGATAATAAAAAGATGAACTTTAATTGTAGATACTTTAATAAAAATGTTTAACATTATAAATACATTATATTATAATAAAATATTATATTATATTATAATAACAATAATAATAATTACTAATTATTTTAAATATTATTATGGTTGTAATAATAATAATAATAATAATAAGTGAAAATATCAATGAGACCTGCAGGCACCAGCATATTTAATTCACAATCCATTTTGGTTTGCATCAGGACATCTTTCTGGGCAATAGAAAGCATAAAAGAAAGATTGGAGGGGTGGCAACTTCATCCACAAAATGTTCTGCAGGTCACAATAATGACACTGAGCTTTTGGGTTTTAACTAAAGTGTTACAAAACCCACAACAGTAAAATCAGTCTGTATATGCAGTAAAGAATGCTTGTTAAGCCTCTTGCACATTGCAGCTTGAAAAGGCTCAGTACAGCTTTTTTTTTTTTTAACTGAGCTAAAATACAGCCCATTAATTGTAATGTGCCTTCGCACACAGGTATGAAAACGAGCACATTCTTCAGTAAAAAAAAAAAAAAAAAAAAAAGAGAAAAACCTGTGTTGTTCAGTAATTTACACCTCATGCACGCAAATATGCGTGAATTCTCACAAACATGCACAAATGCTTATTTACATTTGTGCAGAAACAGAATGTGAAAATAAGTTTGTGTGGATTTGTGCACAAATGCGTGAATACATATACACAAAATGTGCATAAATACGTGCAAATACATGCCAAAAGAAAGTCTGAAAAAGTCGATGCTCAAACAGGAGTATCATGTGCAAGAGGCCTTATACTCACTGTGCAACCTAAGGGGTTAATCGTCTGCATTGTGTAAAAAGGCAGTTTGCTCCTGTATGCACAGATCCTCCCCTTTTTGCATTGTCTGGAAAAACATCTACAATTATTTTTTATTTTTTTATTAGTATAATTTTAATTTTTTGCCCTTTTCTGTGGAATATTACTCCACTGATGGATTTGTAAAACCTGAAAAGAAGATTGATGCAGCAATGAAGCAGGTAAATCTTATTACAGGACGATGGATGTGGTTTAGAAGGGAGGCTCTACATTCCTGTGTTAGTTCTTGTAACATAATGAGTGCCATTACAAATGAAACGCGTAGGAAGCGATACAGGTAGAGGTTTTAGACTACATTGAGCTTCCCTGCAAAACTTTCACCATTTTGCTCCTACCTTTAAGGAGACTGGTGGCCGGGGCTCTGGCAGGTCTGGCCAACTCCTCCTTTGACCATATCTACTCTGCCTGGTTCTTGCCAATGGGATCCACCTTACGACCCAAAATGCTATGAGATAGCAGAATGCCACATACACAGGCAGATGAGTGAGTGAATATGATTTTTATATTCATGCTTGTTATGATGAACTTGTAATGCTGACTGCTTCTGACAGATAACATCTCCTGTCAATTTATATTTTACCAAAGTTACATTCTGCTGTTTTATTTTGTTACTTTTTTAAACTTTCTGCTATTCATCGCTGCCTATGACTAGGTTCACACTACCGCAGGTGTGGGAGTGTGTGTAAATCTGTTCCCACATCTAAAAAGGCACCCGTTGCCAAAATCCACCCTTAATGGCACCCCCAGGCATCTGAACGTGCAGCACATTTTTGGTGCGCAAAACTGCATTGTGCCGCAGTACCACGCAATTCCATGCAGCTGCGTTTTAAAAACAGCATTGGGGACCTTTTTCCTGCAGATACTGTTGTTCACTCAAATGACTGGGCTGCTGCGTCTACGCAATTGCGGCATGCAGGACCTACAATAATGTGAACCGAGCCTTAAACATTTACTGAATACCGAAGCGAATTTGTTGTGTAGATATTTGGGGGAATCTATCTTTTTGAGTTATAGTCTTTCCTTATATTGCGTTACAGACGTATAGATTTTTTTCTGTTTTTACATACCTGTAAACAGATTACATTCATATATTTAGAAGACACTTTTCACATTAATTGTTACAAATTTGATACAGACTAAAAGCACAGCAAAAAGAATGAAAAAATTGAGTTGTGCCTGGTTAACTGAAACTTTTAGGAAAAAATAACTAAATCAGGGAAGCCTGATACAGTGGAAATTTTTTTTTGAAAAAAATGAAAGTATACATAAAGGCAAAACTTTTTTTTTTTCATTTTGGATAGATTGGGGAGGGATTAGGTTGTTATTGCTGTATGTGCCCCTGCTGGAGCGATATATGCCTTCTTTATTTGTCCATTATCGCTAAAAGTGAATACAAATCCCACATTTTGGGCTGTCTCAAAAATACTAAGAGGAGAAATATTCCAATGGGGACGTTAGTTCTGGTGACAACCAAAGAGCAAATCATTTTCGAGTGATTTCCTCTCACTTCCTGTTTTAGCTATAGCAAAAAAAAAAAAACACAGGGTTGCAACCCTCTCTTATTCTATCCACGAACAAAAAAAAAAAGTTTTATAGTTGTATAGTTCTACTTTAATAGAATTAAAAATATATATATAAAAAACAAAAACAAAAAAGTACTGTTCAAAAGTAGAAAAGGTAACCGATACTGCACTAA
Organism: Lithobates pipiens; assembly: GCF_037356315.1. Taxonomy (NCBI): domain Eukaryota; kingdom Metazoa; phylum Chordata; class Amphibia; order Anura; family Ranidae; genus Lithobates; species Lithobates pipiens. Next base: position 435,501,268 of record NW_027507764.1, on the reverse strand, counting down.
GAGACAGTTGGCTTTTAAATTGATTTGTAAATGTTTATATAATTTAGAAAAATTAGCTAAAATGTCACACTGGGTAGCTGTCCTGATACTGTTATAATGGTAAAGCAATTTAAATTAAAAAAATATTTTTGAGATCTGTATGAATATTACTAGCCATTTTATTACACGTAGAACAGATTTGAAAAAAAAAAAAAGTCGGTGCATTCTGCAACTGAACGATGATATGATCCATTCTGGCCAGCATAGCTCTAGGGTTAAGAGAGAATATGTATATATAAAAATAAAAAACACACATGGGAATCTACCTTATACCATCTAAGCTGCACTGGGAAAATGAAAGATATAATTATCTTCGGTACGAGGCACCAAAACTAATGGTGTGTGTGCCCAATTTGTGTAATTGTCAGAGACATCTGTCTAAGTCTGAAACTAAAACTGGATGTCCATACTGGATATTTCCTCCTCAGTGTCCTCCCTCCTTGGCCACGGTGCCAGGCACACAGACAGGTACATGGCTGAGGAGTTTTGTAGTGCGCCAGGCGACGCTCGATAGGAAACTGAGGGACTAATACTCATAAGGTCTGCCTTGCTGATGACTGACAGTGAGCACACAGCAGTGGGAAAATTCATAGCCATGATTCATTTCAACAGCAGCTTTCAAATCTGCCTGCTGCAATCTGCTGTCAATCAAAGGTTAGGCGGACCTAATGGGCAACTAGTTTCTCAGTTCTTCAAGATGCTCTGTCCATCTGACAGGTACTGCAGCCATGGGAACCAGGTTCCCAGTATGGTCAGCCTTCCCTGTGACTCAGCCCATTTCCCGAATATGGGCACAGCCATATCTGCCATATTTGGGCAATGACCAAAATGGATCCTTTTGGTCCATTTGTTTACATTCTTCCGGAATCTTCCGGCTGACAGCCAAAGTGGACCAGGGATAGAACCCTGTGTGGAAAGTCATCACGTTTATTACAGTGTCCCAGCACAGACATGCCCTACAACTCTGAGCACTGGTGTATTTCCGTACACCAGTTTAGAGCTGGTCTTTATTGTGGCCAGTTTTCTAATCTGCGAACTTGCAGTAATTGATTAAGAACTTGACGATGTCACAGCAAAAGGTTCTGGGCATAGAAGGTGGTAATTTTAATGAAATTGGAACAAATTCTTGCCTGAATTAGAAACAAGTAGTTCTAAATGAAACAATCACCAGAAAATAGCCACAAATGTTTTTCTGAATCTCCCCCAGGGGCTGACTGAAAAACAAAAAATAGGGCAAAACCTCTGCTCCTTGCTCCATTTATTTTCATATCCAGTTCAGTATTCACTGCAGGTTGATATGCAAAAATAAAAACAGACCAGAGCATCTTTGTTTGCTTCACGTTTCTTCAAGGACACAAGAAAATCAGTTTTAATTAAATTATTTTCTTTAATGAGGAAACGCTTTTTTGGCAAAAAAAAAATGGTTTCATTTTACAGTAAATGTAAAGTTTTTTTTTGTTTTGTTTTTTAAATAGACTATTTTCTGTAGAAGAGCAGGGTCATCAAACCACTTGAGACTTTCTACATTTTAGGATTATCCTACAAACAGGATTAACTTTAGTGATTTTTATGTTTAAACAGACACAATTAAGCTGTTCCACTTCCAAATCAGTCTTTGTTTTCATGATCTTGGTCTCTGGGGAGAATGTAAACCTATAAGCCTTGTTGTTTCTCTTCTGCTGAATGAAATTTGTAGAGCAGATTAAGTTATCAGAAATTAGCGGGAATTACTATTGAATACATATACAGCGGACATCTATAAATCTCCTTGTGCTACACTACGGCCAGCTTAATCATTAAAATGTAAAAAAAAATCTGCTAGCTGTAGTAACCACTAAACACTTAACAGCAAACACTCCTGCCAAACCTTTAAAACTAAACTCCAGTCAGCAACCGTATAAATTGCTTTCACAGGTTTCCTCCCTGCTGTATTACCAATCCCCTGAAGCTGCTCCTCTTCACCGCTCATCCATATCATGGTGAAAACAGAAAATAAACTGCGCTTATGATAAAAATAAAAAAAAATAACTATACAGCTGCAACAATCAAGTGAGATATTATCACAAAACAAAATAAGTAAATAGGTATGTTGCGCTAAATAAAATAAACAATAAATGAATTATATGAACAAGTGAGTCCAAGAGTCACAAATGTGACATAAAGTGAAAGTTTGACTGTTGTGTCACCAACTTCCTCCACCTTGTAAGACCACCACCAAAAAATAGGATGTGCCCTTACCAAAGAGCGTTGACCACCTATTATGGGGTGGTCAACGTTGGGTTGTTTAAAAAGAGGGGCTGCTAAAATTGTAGAAAGAATTATCAAAGGGCATTTCAAGCACAATATTTATATAGTACATTGATATTTTCTTTTACTAAACAATAACTTACAGTTTCTATTAAACATTCTAACCTCATCACAAAATATGCAAAAACTGAAAAAATTTGCATTGAAAATATTTTTTCAAATAACTGATCACATGCAACAGGAATTCAGTTTGAAAATATAACCAAAACAACCACAATAATGCACTGACCATTTTGCAGATGTATAATCAATGTATACTTGAAGTGGAAGTAAACCTATCAATTTAAACAGTTTAAAAAAACGGCATGCCGGGAATGCTAACTGCACATTGGCTGTGCTCTCAACCAAACTGTCAAACCAACCAATGGCTGGTGTCATAATGGATCACATGTGCAGCACCGTGGCAGCTGAAGATTAAACAGAGGAAAAGATGGCAGCTTCCGTGGAAGAAAACGATAGCGGGGTTTACTTCCACTTTAAACCCTAAAAACAAACCCCTTTTTTGCTCCCTTTTGGCCAAAGTAGTGCAGGAACCTTTTTCTAAGTCGGAATGACTGAAGTCGCTCCTATTATAACTGTTCCATTGCACTTATTGGGGTGCGACTTGTGCTCTCCATGTCAGAGAGAATGTGCACCAATGTGAACCGGGCCTAAGGAAATACATCTTGATGCTATGGAAGAAAAGGAAGAGGAGGAGGCATTGAGGTTGATTTACTAAAACCAGAGAGTGCAAAATCTGCTGCAGCTTCAAAGTTTTATTTTGTAAAAGCTTAATTGTGCAAGTTGAAGTTAGACACGGACTGGTTTTTATGCAACGCTGCATCAGAATTAGCATTCTCCAGTTATAATAAAGCAACCGCATTGTGTAGTAGCGATAAACAGCCCATCCACGAATGATGATGCTCACCTCAGCTCTGTCTCCCTAGGTCAAAATCAAGGAATTATAAAACAGAAAACTAATTCAGAAACCACATTCCCATTCCAGGAATGATAAAATGCAATGCATCAAATGTTTGTTCTTCAGTTTAAATGTACTTTAATGTTTCAATTACTATGTAGAAAAATTACTTACTTTCTGGAAAGGTGAAATCCAAGTGATGCAGGAGACACAAAAAGTGAAGGAAAAGAAGGAGAAAGAGTTTAGTTTGTTTCTATAAATTCAGAAATATTTTAGATCATTTCTTAGCACAATATAAATTATATCATTTCTGCAAACCTTGAGTGAAAGCTTATTTTTTGGGTCATTTGAACTATATAGGTTTGGTGTGTTTGGGGTCACAGCAAATGAAAGCTGGTCACTCCAGCAGCAAGATTAATGTTGGCTTTTAGGCCTCATGTACACCGGACATTTTTACAGCAGCTGTTTTTGGCTTCAGATGTTTTTTTTCTACAGTCAACTCCCCAGCATGTTATTCTATGTATTCACGCACCATAGGCTGTTTATCAGCAGTTTTTGGCTGGGGTGTTTTTTGGCTTTAAAAAACGAGTGGGTTCTGAGAGGAGTTTTTCAGCTGTACAAATGTTCCAACGTCAAAAAATGCTGATAAACACAGATAAATGCTCAAAAACGTGGCTCGCCAGCATTTTTTGCTGTTTTTGAATAAAGATAAAAAATAAAAATAAAACACCAACGCTGAAAAATGCTAAAAAATATCATTACAAAAAAAGTTTAAAAAAATTTTTTTGAAAAACTCACTGCAAAGCTACTGGCGTTTTATAATGGTATTTTAACTTTCAGTGTCCATGAGGCCTTAATCTCACACCTGAAGCAAGGAGATGAGACATAGTAATGAAGCAGCAATTCTCCAATGTGCCACTATAAAAATGTGTAACCGTCTCAATAGTTGTAATTCTTTTGGGGTCTGTGCATGTGAGACTTTTGCTCATAAAGTCTCTCACACACACACACACTTATTGCTCTGCCTTATATTTCAATTAATTCAGAGAACCTGCTGCTGACTCACGACACAAAAGAATGTTAGCGCAATATACTATCTTATGACAAAAATTAAACATTTTCAGCTACCATTGCTAATCAGGGCTCAGTTGCTTTACATTGTGTTGCCAGTCTAACAAATGTTGCCATTCATACAGGGTGGGTGAGCACAGGGATGATCTGCTGCTTTTACTGTTCCTTTACAGGCAGGGGGAGAGGAGGTGAAGGAGAAAACAAGATTTAGAAGCCATAATTTGCTATATTCTTCACCCATCAGAGGGGCAAGTACCACTACCATAATTTCAAAGAGAGAAATAAGTTGCTCTGTGTATATGGAGGATGTTTTTAGCTATAGGAGTGACAAAAGATGGAGGATATAGAGTGATTTGCCTCTTCCTGATTTTTTTTTTTGCATGATGTCACATGATTAAAGTGATTGTAAAGGAAAACATTGTATTTAAAAAAAAATAAACATGTCATACTTACCTGCTCTTTGTAGTGGTTTTGCACAGAGAAGCCCTAGTCCTCTTCTTGAGCCTCCCATCCCTCCCCCTTGCCAAGTGCCCCCATAGCAAGCCACTTGCTGTGGGGAAACTTGTTCGTGCTCGCTCCCGAGCCAGCTCTCTGTGTCTAGAAGACACAGAGCATGGCTCAGCCTTGTCCCCTGCTTCACTGGCAAGTGCCAGAGTTTATGATTCAAAAATAAGAAAGAGACTGGGCAAAAATGCCATCCATAGGAGAGTTCCAAGGTAAAAGCCACTGCAGACCAAAAAACACAAAGGCGCTAATCTTCAACATCTTGATTATCCCCAATACTTTTGGGCAATTATGCTGTGGACGGAGGAGACAAAAGTATGTGCTATTCATAAAAAGATTATATCAACAGTCAAACATGGTGGTGGTAGTAGTGTGATGGTCTGGGGCTGCCCTTGCAGCTTCAGGACCTGGACGACTTGCCATATTTGATGGAACCATGAATTCTGCACTACCAGAAAATCCTGAGAGAATGTCCAGCCACCGGTTTGTGATCTCAAGCTCAAGCGCACTTGGGGTATGCATCAGGACAATGATCTGAAACACACCAGCAAGTCCACCTATGAATGGCTCAAAAAAAAAAAAAAATATAGGATTTTTATAACAGCTTACCTGTAAAATCCTTTTCTTGGAGTAAATCACGGGACACAGAGCACCATAGTAATCACTATGTGGGACATCCCATAGCAATGCTATTTGAGGTGAGGGAGACAACCCGTAGGAGCACCCCCAGACTTGAGGACATATACTGCTGCCAAAGGCGATATCCTCATGCCTTCTTACAGTCACCTGATAAAACTTGGTGAATGTATGTCCTGAAGACCAAGTTGTGGCCTTACAGAACTGAGCCATGGAGGCTTGGTGACGCACTGCCCAAGAAGCACTAACCGCCCTGGTAGAGTACGCTTTGACTTGAAAAGGTGGAATCTTACCCCTTAAATCACAAGTCTGAATTATAACTTGGCGAATTCACTTAGCAACAGTGGATTTCGATACTGCCTGTCCTTTCTTTAGAACCCTCTGGCAGTACAAACAAGACATCGGTCTTCTGGATCCGAGTAGTCGTCTTTAAATAGACCATGACTGCTCTCACCACATCAAGACAATGTAGTGACTTCTCTTCCCTGGAACATGGTTTTGAAAAAAAACAATGGAATGGCAGGACAATATCTTGGTTCAGGTGAAAACCTGAGACCACTTTTGGCAGAAAACCTAGGCAAGGGCGCAACACCACTCTGTCCTCATGAATAATCAAGTATGGCTATTTACAAAAAAGAGCAGCCAATTCCGAAACCCTCCTTGCTGAGGATATAGCAACCAAAAACACTAACTTGTCAGAAAGGCCAACGGAATATGTTGTATCGGTTCAAATGGCTGGTTTTGTAACACTGACAAAACAAAGTTCAAGTCCCAAGGGTTCAAAGGTGATCTAACTGGCGGATAAAGCCACATCATCCCTTGCATAAAACCCCACACTAATGAATGTGAAGAAAGCGGTCTTTGAAATAAGACCGATAAAGATGAGAATTGACCCTTAATAGTACTCAAGGCCAACTTCATCTCTACCCCTAATTGTAGAAAGGCAAGAATTCTGCCTATGATATACCTTCGAGGGTGCCAATCCTTGGACTCACACCAGGAAACTTAAGTCCCACAGACTCTATAATATATAGTTCTGGAGACTGGCTTCCTTGCATTAATAAAAGGTGGAGATTAACTGACCCAGAAAGCCCATGTTTTTTCAGAATGTGGGTTTCAATAGCCAAGCAGTTCAATTTAGAAAAAAAATCAGTTTGAACTGATCCCACGGGGTCACCAACGCATCTGTTCCGTATGCGAGTGAATCCCTTGTTCTGGACACAAAGTTTACCAACTTCATGTTGAATCTGGACACCAGAAGATCTACGTCCGGAGTCCCCCATCTTTGGCAAACAGCCTGAAAAATGACAGCCTGAATAACTGCTGGCGACTCAAGTAGTCCACCTGCCAATTCTCTACTTCCAGAATGAAGACTGCCAATAGGCAAGGAACATTTTTTTCTGCCCAAGTTAGAATAGGGTTCACCTCTCTCTGCGCTGCAAGACTCTTGGTGCCCCCTTGGTGATTGATATAGGCCACAACTATGGCATTGTCGGATTGGATCCTGACAGGACAATCCCTTAACCTGAAAGTCCAGGCCTTCAGAGCCAGACACACTGCCCGAATCTCTAGGATATTGATGGGCAAGGCTCTTTTGGTTCTTGATCACTGTCCCTGGACAGTTGTTTTTTCTAGTACTGCTCCCCAGCCTGAAAGGCTGGCATCTGTCGTTACCATCTTCCAGATAACCGGTCTGAACGATTTTCCTTTCAGCAGATTCTGGGTTTGTAACCACCAACTGAGGCTTTGGGACAGCCGCATTGGCAAGTCTAAAGCTTGATTTTGCCAAGCAGACAGGTTACTGTTTTGCAACTTGAATGGAACTGGGCTAGAATGGAACTGGGCATAGGGAACTGCTTCGAATGCCACCATGTTTCTTAACAACCTCATGCAAAGGCGAATGGAGGGATCTCCTTTCGACCAGACTATCTGCACCAGCTCTCTTATGGAATTGATCTTTGTCCGAGGAAAAACACCTTTTTTTGGGCTGTGTCCATGATCAGACCCAAGTACTCAAGCCTTTTTAGCGGTTTTAAGGAAGACCTCTCTAGGTTGAGAATGCAGGTAACTGGTTGTAATGCGTACGCTTTGCTCCAAGCGAGCCACCGAATGGGTTATTAGCAATAGATCATCTAGGTACGCCAAGACTGTTATGCCACGTGCTTAACCTGACTAGAGGTGGGACCAGGACTTTTGTAAACATCTGGGGTGCTGTAGCTAGCCCGAAGGGCATGGCTACAAACTAGAAATTGTTGTTCTACGTCAGACCGCAGAAACCTTTGCTGAAGTTTTCCTCCTTGTAGGATAGAAATCACTGACCTGATCGACTCCATGTGAAAGGAGCGGATGTTCAGGAACTAATTTCGATTTTTTAGATCTAGAATGAGTCTGACATCTCCATTTGGTTTTGGTACCATGAAGAGGTTTAAATAAAACCCCAAACCTTGCTGTTCTGTGTGGATTTGTATGATCACCCCCGGGCCATTAATCGGTCTAGTGCCCAAAATGGAGATCGCCTTTTCTCTGGACCTTTGGGAACCTTTGACCTCAGAAAATGAGATGGTGGAAAGTCCCGAAATTCCAGGTTGTACCGTAGAGTTACCGTGTAGATGACCCATCTGTCCTGAATTTCCTCTTGCCAGACTTCTGGGAAATGCAGAAGTCTTCCATCCACCCTGGTGAAGGGGGGGGGGGGGGGGGGGTGGCCCTTCATGAGGCTTTAGAATTCTGTTTTGCGGTTTTCTGGCCCCTGGCCTTCTTATGTGCCTGGGCCAGACCCTGAGGTTTTCCTCTGACAGCGGAGGCCATCGCCACTGCTTAGAGGGAGTAATGGCACCTGCCAAAGCAAAAAAAAAAAAAAAAAGAGGATTTTAGCAGGAATTCCAATCTTTTATCTGTTGTATCCTTAAACATTTGTGCATTGTCTACTGGACAAGTTAGACTTTTATTTACACTGGAAATTGCAGCGTTAACTACTGGTACATTCCATTTTTTGGTGAATTTCTCCTCCATGAGATAGAGAACTGAGAATCTCTTTGGAGGGAGAAAATGCTTATCCAGGTGACCCCATTCAGCATAAATAAGCTTTTCTAGTAATGCATGGACAGGAAACGCATGCAAAGGCTGTGAAGGTTTTAAGGAACCCAAGGAAGAAACCGAACTTTCAGCAGACTCCGTTAGGGGTAGCAGGAAAGTGGAATGAACCATCTCCGTAAGAGACTGTACCAGCAATTTCTCAGATTGCCAGGTGGAAAAGGGTTCATCTAAAGTGGTTTCCTCCGCAGAGGAGTAACCTGTTTGTTTTACCTCCTGATCGCCTGAGGGCAACACCTAATCCTGTACCTACTGTTCTAAGGTGGGGGATCTAACATGCTTCCTATCCATTTGGATGGAGGATGCGATTAAAGCTACTAATCCTCCCTCTAGGCCCTGCAGGGTGGAGGAAAAGGCATCTTCAGTCACGTATACAGGGGCTGAGATGTGAGAAGCAGCTGCACCAATTTGTTCCAATGACTCACCCTGGCTTGCCCCAACTGGTGTTTCAGGTAGGCATGACAGTGTGGAGGCACGACTGGAATTCTCAGCACCTGGGGGTGGAATCTTTGGTACCTTTTGTGAGGTTTTTGTGGTGTCTTTTTGGCATACATAGTCCTAAGCACAAAAAGCAGAGGCACTTTAAATGCACTAATTGCTGACCAATAGTCTAACAGTATGATGCCGCTATATAAGTTCAGTCTAGTGCTGAGAGAAATGTCCTTTCCATATTAGGAATGCCTTTGCAGCCCTTAGTGCCCCACCGCTCCTGTGTCCTGAGTGTAGCCAGCTTGCTTCCCTCCGCTATCAGCCATGCTCCAGTCGATTTCTTATGCTTGCGCTTGTGCCGTGCGTCCTACACATGGTGCTGTGCTTAGGCCCCGCCCCCTTTCATTTGAAATTCAAATGACCCAATGGGGGGGGGGGGGGGGTGGGGAGTATTGCTAAGGGGGTACAACAATGCTGATTCCCTAACCCTCCTGGTCCCTTCAGGGAGGAGAAGAGCACCGCAAATCTCTGATCTCAAAAGGAATCCCCCTGTGCAAGCTGCTGCGGCCACACACAGACTGACACTGAGCTCGAAGTGAAGGCAACAGTTTAAGGTATGTGCACATACTCCCTCTAGTGGAGAATTAAGGCATGACAACATTTTTCCCTAAAGAAGAAAACCATTGGTGGACTTTTATAGTTCCTAGGCTTCTTCCCTTACCTTATCCTCGCCGCAGGATTCTGCTGAATTAACAGACAGATCCAACTTTCACCCATCATCGCGGGCTACGTTAGCAAACCTTCAAGGACCGGGACCCTTTTTATCTGGGTTCCACTCCCTTGGACCTGTAATAGCACCCCGCCAGGAAAAAAATTTGGTAATGTAGGCATGACCAAAGCCCTGGGTCTAGCCCTGCAAAGAGGGGCATTACAGGCAAAACCTCGTACTTCATACACAAGGCCCGGGTACCATCCACCTTGGCCTCAGTGGCACTTTGGATGGATACGGTCTGTGGAGGCTATTTAAATCTAGCAAGGATCCCTCCTGGAGCTCCTCAGAGCACATCTTCACTCATGACCAACACCTTAGACACTGGTGAAAAAACAGAGGTACGCCTGGTAAGAGGAGGGGTTATATAGGGAGTGAACTTCCTGTATTGAGTATACCAGTGTCCATCACCTGAAGGTGCCTATAAACCCACATAGTGATTACTATGGTGCTCTGTGTCCCGTGATGTACGATAAAGAAAAAAAACGTAACCACTAGCAGACCAGCCTCCGCAGTTATACTGCGGCAGGTTGGCTCGGCAAGGCAAATTACTGTATCTGTACGTCACTCCTTTAAGATGTGACAGCAGGCATCCCCAGAGCCAATGCGTGTGTGCGGCGGGCTCGATGACCGCTGGGCACCCGCGATCGCTCGTGACAGATCGAGAACCGGGATCTGTGTGTGTAAACACACAAATCCTGGTTCTCTCAGGGGTGAGGAGACAGATTGTGTGTTCATACAAAATATGAACACCTATTTCTCTCCTCCCCTACAGTTAGAACACACCCAGGGAACATAGTTAACCCCTTAAACGCCCCTATTGTTAACCCCTTCCCTGCCAATGAGATTTATACAGTAATCAATGGCTATTTTTAGCTCTGATCGCTGTATAAATGTCAGTAGTCCCAAACTAGTGTCAACAGTGTTCGATCTGACCACTGCAATATCGCAGTCCTTATAAAAAGTTTCGGAGTTGCCTATTAAAAGTCTGGACTTAAATCCAATAAAGATGCTGTGGCATGACCTTAAACAGGCAGTTCATGCCCCAAAAACCCTCCAATGTGGCACTGTACATATATCCTGTATAAGATCCGGTTTATACTAATTATTTTATGTTACTTTAGTGTTTGTCGCTGGCTCGGGGAAAAAAAAATAAAAAATCAATCAGGAGACCCTGCCTTCTAATCCCTACCTCTGAAAAAATAAAAATAAAAACCCTCATCCATAAATAAACATGTCTTGCCCTTTATATGTTTCTGAGGAGAAGGCGTCATTGCTAACTGCAAGCATTTCTCAAAACGTTCAGTGTGATCTGTCCCAATAGAATTGCTTGAGGTGAGGTACATCGAATTAACAAACAATAGAGAAGCCTAGCTTATAAATATTTAACCCCTGACAGACAGGGGTTGATTTACTAAAACTGAAGCTTTTTTTTGCGGTTTACTGCAGCTCTGCGTAAAAACAAATTAGCTCCAGGTTTTATTTTCAAAGATTAATTGAACAAGCTTAAGTAAAACCAGCCATATACAATTTGAATCTTGGCTGATTCAGCAGGGACCAGTGGAGATTTGAACCATGTATGGGCAGGCGGATTGTATGCAAATTTTTTGATCGTTAAACTTGGGTACAACCAACCCATCTGATTTTTCATGTGATTATTGCCAGCGGCTACAGCCGCTAGCAAGAATTACTGTGTATTCTCCTGGTCAGGACGGCTCTCCCGCAAGGAAAATACAATAGCTCTACAGGAGGGTTTCCACTATCAACACAGTCAGTTGCAGGGTTGCGGGAAAATAAAAATCACTCCATCTATGGCCAACTTTAGAAGTCGATTTGCTACCATGCACAGCTGCAACAGATTTTGCAACTTTCCGTTTTAGTAAATCAACTCCAAAAGCGTTAATTTTGATGTTAAATTTTGATTTAATTTTAGTCATAATCTTTTGACTAAAATGCCATTTTAGTTATGTGAAGTGTTTTTGTTTTAGTAGTGTTTTAGTCGACGAAAATATTTTTGTGGATGAAAGGAACACTGCTGAGGAAGCCTGTAATGCTTGCACACAGTGCTCTGAATGGTCGGGAGACCTGTAATGCACTATGCTTTGGATGGTCGGGAGGCCTGTAAATGCTGCCCAGTGCTCTGGACAGTGGTCTGAGGAGGCCTATAATGCTTGCACACAGTGCTCTGGACAGTGGCCTGAGAAGGCCTTTAATGCTGCATAGTGCTCTGAATGGTGGTCTGAGGAGGTCTGTAATGCTGCACAGTGCTCTGAGGAGGCCTATAATGCTGCACAATGGTCTGGACGGACGGTAATTTAGCTTAGTTTTCGTCACTGGAGACATGCTGCTGATGAACAATTATGATAAAAAGGTTTTCATCAATTAAGTTAACACTGCTCCATAGTGTTCAAATCTGGTATACAACTGATGATATGAAAGCAAAGTATAGGTAGGGTAATTATGGCAAACACAGCTGTCCAGGCCCCTTATAAAGAGTGCTGGATTTTTCAGCCCTGGAGTTTCCAGAAAAGGAGCATGTAAAAAAGGTTAGCATCAATCTTTAAATATTATTATTAAAGTTATGCTATGTGATTGGGAACACGTCACAATAATGCAGTAGGTGTTTTCCTAATTTGGTTGCAAAAGTGGAAATACACTTTAACCAGATGCCGACTGCCCCACGTACATTTACTGTGGCAGGGCGGTCGCTCTGGGCAGAATCACGTACTTGTACAGGATTCTGCACTTCCGGGTCTGGGGAGCACATGCATGCCACCGGCGCCCCGCTCCAGATGTGATTGGACACAGCGGGAGCCAATCAGCGAGTCCAGCAGATGCGATGTCCACCGGAAACGGCCGATTGTTCGGGAGACAGGCAGAACAGTGAGCTGCCAATGTAAATAAGACAGATTGCCATTCTGTGACAAGGGAAGGCTGTGATCCTGTATTTCTGATACACAGATCTCTGCCTTCCCACTCCCTAGGAACACATTTAACCCTTTGATCGCCCCTGATGTTAACCCCTTCCCTGCCAGTGTCATTTGTACAGTGACTGCATGTTTTTTAGGACTGATTACTGTATTAGCTTCACTGGTCTCCAAAAAGTGTCTGACTTGTCTGCCACAATAACGCAGTCCTGCTATAATTTGCTGATCGCCGCCATTACTAGTAAAAAATAAGTTGCAAAAATCTATCCCATAGTTTGTAGACGCTATAAATTTTGCACAAACCAATCAAAATATGCTTATTGGGATTTTTGTTACCAAAAATATGTAGCACAATACATATTAGCTTAAGCCTACATTCACACCTGAGCATTTCCAGCTCATAAAATGCCTGTTAAACGCCCCAGAAAAACCTGAAAAAATGCCCAACAAGCAAAATACCATTTATTTCAATGGCACCTGCTCACATCTGAGCGTTTTGTCAGCTGAAGCAAAATGCCTGAAAACGTACCGAGCTTCTTTGGGGCAGATTACAGGTATTTTTCTGCCTTTTACATTGGTGACCTGAACAAAATCGCGACAAAATTGCCATAAAAATGCACGACTTTGAAACTCTCAGGTTTGAATGCAGTCTAAATTGATGAAGTAATTCGATTTTTTAAATTTTTTTTATTGGGTATGTTTTATAGCAGACTGCAAAAAAAAAATATTTATTTTTTTTTTCAAAATTGTTGGTTTTTTTTTTTTGTTTATATGGCAAAAAAGAAAAACCATAGAGGTCATCAAATACTACCAAAAGAAAGCTCTATTTGTGAGCAAAAAAAGACATACATTTTATTTGGGTACAGCATTGCAGGACCGCGCAGTTGTCAGTTAACCACTTCAACGCCCTTCATGACCTGGCCAATTTTTGCGATAAGACACTGCATTATTTTAACTGACAATTTCGGGGTTGTGCGACGCTGTGCCCAAATAAAATTGATGTCCTTTCTTCCTCACAAATAGTGCTTTCTGTTGGTGGTATTTGATCACCCCTGCACTTTTTATTTTTTGTGCTATAAACAAAAAAAGACTGACAGTTTTTTTTTTTTTTTTTAAACAATATTTTTTACTTTCTGCTATAAAACATATCCAATAACAAAAATGTAAAATATCTAATTTCTTCACCAATTTAGGCCAATATAAATTCTACTACATAGTTTTGGTAAAAAAAAAAAAAAAAAAAAAATCACAATAAGCGTATATTGATTGATTGCGCAAAAGTTAGAGTCTACAAACTATGGGATATTTTTATGGCATTGTTTTTTTGTTTTGTTTTTTCTACTAGTAATGGTGGTGATCAGCAATTTTTTTAGCGGGACTGCGACATTGCAGCGGACAAATCTGACACCTGACACTTTTTTGGGAACCAGTGACATTATTACAGTGATCAGTGCTAAAAATATGCACGATTACTGTACTAATGACACCGGCAGGGAGGGGGTTAACACCAGGGACGATCAAAGGGTTAAATGTGTCCCTAGGGGATGCTTTCTGTGTGGGGGATGGATGGACTGGGGGAACACACAGGAACACAAGATCACTGTGTTTTTCCCTGTCAGAATGGCGATCTGCCTTGTTCACATAGGCAAGTCTCCGTTCTGCTCCTTTAGGGAAAGATCCGCCGGACCCGCTGATTGGCTTCCCCACTGGCCAATCAGCTCACGATCTACTGCATGAAATTACGTACAGATATGTAGCTTCGCACAATAGAGTCACCTTGCCACAGTATATCTGCGGTGGGCAGTCTAAGTAGTTAAACGCAAAAAATGACCTGGTCATGGGGGGGTAAACCTTCCAAAGCTGAAGTGGTTAAGGTTGTGCTGTAATGCCTGCATATGTAAGCAGGTGGAGCTGCAGGTGAAATTTAGAAATTGCAGCACATTGTTCAGATGACACCATGGTAACGTGAGAGGAGACATGTCTGTGTCAACACATAAAGAGGCAACATCAAACAAAGCATCTCTTCTGGTGACATCTTATGTGTTAAAGACAAAATATGAGATCCTCCTAATAAACCAATAAAAAGAAAAACTATTTGGGATATGTACATATGTAAAGGTACATTAACACAGAGTTGAAAGGAAATTCCAGTCTTCTGCTTCGGTTAGAATGTTGAAAGCTAGGAATTTTTGGCAGGTTTTTATTGTCGTGCCTTCATTGTAGAAGTTTTTTTGTAGTTGGTTGAAAAACCTTCTGTTCTTACTGTAAGACCTTGGGTTAATGCTTCTCATGAAAATTAAGCTTAGGCTGTCTTGCAGGCAGAGAGCGTGCGATATCTATCAAAATAAAATGAATTACTGAAAAGAGGTACATTCAATAACTTCATTATTAGAAAATGCAGAAAAAAAGCAGCTGTGTATTTGCTTTTAGGGAGGTCTCCTTTAAATATACCCTTCCACCCACTGTACCCATGGTGCTCCTATGGTAGAGTATGGACCATTCATAGGAATCAACTGGACCACAGAGCACATGCGTAGGCACAGAATCCATCAGGGCTTATTTTCTTGTAAGGGTTTTGCAAGGGTTGATGAAGAATTTGTTGGTGGGGATAACGTTTAAGTGTTTGTGAGCGCTAACCTTGTAAAACTTTCATTCGGTTTAAAATAGAAAACGTAAGTCAAAACATTTGTGTATAGATAAAAATAAAATAAAAAATTATAAATATTTATTTGTTTTGCTATAAGTGAACACATAATCTCTGTTCTCAGCTGCATAAGGGTCCTTTCACACGGGCCGGATCAGTTCTGATCGGCCCCGTGGATATCCGTTTGCTCAGCGGGGATCGCTCCGTCGATCCCCGCTGAGCAGGGAGATGACAGGTCCGTCTCTGCACACTGCGCAGGGACGGACCTGTCACAGCGCCGCTCTCCCCTATGGGAGAACGGATGACGACGGACCGCAGTGCCCGTCGTCACCCGATCCGATCCGCAGACGGATGGAAAAATAGCTTTTTCCTCCGTTACACTTTTTCGGATCGGAGCGGGTCGGATGTCAGCGGACTTGTCACCGCTGACATCCGACGCTCCATAGAGCTCTATGGAGCACCCGTTCAGGTACGCCTGAAAAACTGACAGGCGGGCCTGAACGGGACGTCAGTGTGAAAGGGGCCTAAGGAGTTTAGAGTGGTGGGGGTGGAGAAATAGCAGTACACCGATGTTCCCAGTGAATGGCTATGCAGGGGGGTGTATCAGCACAAGCCTGATCATTGGAGGACAGGCAGGCTATTCTATTTTTTTTTATAGGAAAGCAGAGAGACTGGCAGGAACACCAGGTATTTCACACAAAGGAAGCAATACAAAGGGAACAAGATACTTTTTAACACAAGTACATGGTACAACAGACACATATCATGAATATGAAATGTTGGGCTAGCAAGTATTTAGGTGGCTATGATAAAAGGGGGGGAGGCGGTATATTTAAAGGACAGCTTCACTAAAATCAGTCTTATGCCCTGTACACATGGTCGGACGGAAATTGTGTTGTCAGAAAATTCGATCGTGTGTGGGCTCAATCAAACTTTTTCCGTTGCAATTTCCACACACAAAGTTTGAGAGCAGGATCTAAAATTTTCCAACAACAAAATCCAATTGTTTAAATTCCGATCGTGTGTAGACAATTCAAGGACAAAGTGTCACGCATGCTCAGAATAAATTATGAGATGAAAGCTATTGGCTACTTGCCCGTTTATAGTCCCGTTGTACGTAATCTACATTCCTTCGTTCAGACGACTGGATTTTCCGACAACTTTGTGTGACAGTGTGTATGCTACACAAGCTTGGGCCAAAATCCGTCTGAAAAAATCCAACGGATTTTGTCGTCGGAAATTCCGACTGTATGTATAGGGCATAATACTGTAAATCTCCTCCTGATAATCTTATGGCTACTTTTTAATGACACTGATCTGAATAGTTATCGCTGAATAGATCTCCCATTTCTGTATAATTCAAGTTTGTTTAATTACCTTCATTAAATGACACACACTTTCAAAGCATGCCCCTCAGTAGATCATGTTTAACATTAAAAATTCATGCTTATAGAGAATGACTCTCTGCACAGTTGGAGTTTTTGAGCAGCGTGCTTAACTATCTTTGCCAATATATTCCTAATGTTGCCAACATGTACACTATCCCAGAGGATTTATGCTGCTGAATCTACTATTTGCAAATGTAAAAACATTTAATCTTGTGTCTTTAGAGACTTTTTTTCCCCCATGTGCATTTTTCTAAATATTTATATGAGAAAGCTGACTTATATTACATAGTGCCGACTGTGAAAAATAGGGTATGGGTATGCATTGTTCAGGAAAGATTCTTTGTTTCCCAGATTAATCTTCACTACAAAAGCAACTGTTAGAATTCCCAATTTCATACACTTCTGCTATATTATTGGATGAAAAAAAAAAAAAAGAACTCTCACAAAAAAGAACAAATGTAACGTAGTCATGGAAATAGTGTAATATGTATCATGATCTCAGCCAGTAACATTATAATTGTTATTGGTAGCTATGCCTGCTCTACTATATGATTTAATACTATATTATGATGATGCTCAAATAGGGTACATTACAACTGAAATACAGGTTCTGTAGCTATTTTAATGCAATCTATTTTTTTAAATAAATGCATTTACCGTATATTAAATTTGTGCTTCCGATAATGTTTTGTTATGGTGGTCACCAAAGGAAAAGCCACTGCTACCATGAACACATATACTGTAGCCTCTCATGTGCCTTACCTTCCAACCAGGATTTTCACTACTTGAAGCTGCTGTGCATGCGGACACTTGAAAGAAGTCTCCTATGACATTTTATCTATATGCTTATCACTGTGCATTTCCACTATAGAAGCTATTGGTTGCCCTTTCCAGCACAAATGATAGGCTCTTAAACGTCAGCTCTACCCAAAAGTTACAGTACAGTTTTGGGTTGGCAATGGTAGGTTAAATCTCCACCTTATTGCCTAAAATTTTTAGAGATTAGAACGCAATCATTTTTGCACACTTTTAGCCCTCTAGCCTCCACCATAAAGTCATAACACAGATTCTTCACGTTACTTCAGTTGGATTCCCCAACTATTAGTTAATTCTCTAGTATCATAGATCCATTGGTGGAGCATGTCACACCATTATCAGGCTTTGCAGTGGCCAAAGTAATTTGGCACAAATATGAACTCTGGTTATAGTATCTCACCAATGATGTCTCCAAAAACTAGTTACATATTTAGTCTGGTTAAAATAAAAAAAAAGACAAGTCCATCAAGTTCAACCAATAGAAGGGGGGGGGGGGGGGGGAGTGTATGCAATCCTAAACCCACAGTTGAGCCAGAGGAAGGCAAAAAAATAAAAAACACAATAAAAGCATGATCCAATTTGCTGCAGCAGGGGAAAAAATCCTTCTTGATCCCCTAAGGCAATCAGATGTTCCCTGGATCAACTTTACCTTTAAATGTTAGTACCCAGTTATATTATGTGTATCTAGGAAAGAATCTAGGCATTTCTTAAAACAATCTACTGAGCTGGCCAGAACCACCTTTGGAGGGAGTCTATTCCATTTTCCCAGCTCTTACTGTGAAGAATCCTTTCCATATATTCCTCCAGGTGTAAAGAGTGCCCCCTTGTCCTTGGTGATGACCTGAAGGTGAATTACTCAACACCAAGTTCACTATATGGACCACTTATGTATTTATACATGTTGATAATATCCCCCCTTAATCTCTTCTCAAGAGAGATTACATTCAGTTCCTCTAATCTTTCCTCATAGCAGAGTTCCTCCATGTCTCTTATCAGTTTGGTTGCCCTTCTCTGCACTTCCTCCGGTCCCCCAATATCCTCTTTATGAACTGGTGCCCAAAACTGAACTGCATATTCCAGATGAGATATTACTAATGATTTGTACAGGAGCAAAATTATATCTCTCTCTCAGGAGTCCATACCTCTCTTAATGCAAGAAAGGATTTTGCTCGCTTTGGAAACTGCAGCTCGTCATTGCATGCTATTAAACCTATGATCTACCAGAACACCCAGATCCTTCACCACTGATTCCCCAGCTGTACTCCCCTAGTATGTATGCTGCATGCATGTGCATAACTTTACATTTATCCACATTAAACCTCATTTGCCACATAGTTGCCCAATTAAACAGTGCATTGAGGTTGGAGACATCCTATAAGGTCCTAAATTCTAAAGGTTTTTTTTACCTAAATGCATTCTATGCATTAAGGTAAAAACATTCAGTGTAACAGAATCCCCAGGCTCCTATTTATATTATCAATCCAGCACTGTGCATGAGAGCTGCAGCTCGCCAGACTCTGTCCCTCCTCTCTGGGCCTATTGATAGCAGCAGGGGCCTTTGGCCTTTCGCTGCTGTCAACCAAATGCTGTGTCAATAGATGCAGACAGGGTGGCTCGGGCTAGCAATAGGAAAAGAAAATGCCACTCCAGGTGAGTGATGAAACCAGGTAGGCTGAGGAATGGACTCCTCCCAGGGGTGCTAGCCTCGGCTCGCCAGCCATGCAATTTGGATAATAGGAATGGATGGCTGCACACCTAGGTAGTGATGAAGCTCTTTATTGTAAAATCCGTAACACGAATAATATCACAGGACAGGCAAGCAGGTACAGGTAGATGCATTTCACACAGTGATGCTGCGCTTATGGGGGCACGTACCGAAGAGGAGGAGCCAGGAGCAGCATCCTGGGACCCCACAAGAAAATGAGACTGCTCTGTGCAAAACCAGTGCACAGAGCAGGTAAGCATGACATGTTTATTATTTATTTAAAAAAAATAAACCTTTAAGATCACTTTAAGTTTGCCAGAAACCAGAAAATAATATATCAGTTTTGGGTGGGGTTGACTTTTAATATTTGCTTTTGGTTAGGCCCACAAAGTCATCATCTAAGTCCACAGCTGCATGTGGTTATTTTTCAAACAACAAGCCAAAGACTTTTATTACAGAGTTCTATACAACATAGACCCCATACGGTAACCCGCTGTTTAGTCAGGCAGCCAAGAATAATAAGGCATTATGCTATTTTCTTGAGGAACACATAACATGAGCTGACAAGAACAAGCACCATGTGCACTTACAACAACTTTCACTGATGTACTGCACATTGTTTATGACAGTGCAATGACCTTATGTTCATGGCAGCCACCCAACATTTTGGTTATGATAATATTCTGCTCACAGTGCCACTGAAGTGTCCAATTCTTTATGTGTTTGTCACAAGTTTAGACTGTTAAACATGAAACATAGATGGTGTATGTGACATGCTGTACACACCTGGTTTCTTTTAGGCCTTCTTTCTGGATGACTTCCAAGATCTGTTTTGCAGTCATTGGTGAATTGGGATGTTTTTCTAAAGCCTGAAGGATAAAAGAAAATTACAGTTAGTAACTGGAATTCTGATCATAAAGGTTGAACACCCCAATGCTTTAGACAATGTACAAGTGTTTAAAGCAAACCTATGTTATAATTCAGCAATATAAAATGTAACATTGAAAAATAAGTAGGCAACTGTAGATGCCAAAATGTACAACTATCAATCTTTAAGAGTATTGATGGAGCACCAAAGCCCAAGGAGCACCATCTGACATGGTACCTTTCTGGATTTGAGGTTGTAGCTCTGACAAGCACCCCCCCCCCCCCCCTTCCCTCCAATCAATGCAACATGCCTTGCTAGCCAATAGAGCATGGGAGCTCAACCTGTGGCACTCCAGCTGTTGTAGCATTACAAGTCCCATGAGACATTGCAAGGCTGACAGGTACAAGCATGGCTCCCAAAGGCAGAGGCATGATGGGTCGTTTCGCAATAGCTGGAGGGCCACAGGTTGAGCACCCATGCAATAGAGAGTTTATGTTGTGTACTGGCATACAGAGCTTCAACCTAAGAGATCCTGGTTGATATTTGCCTATTATGCATTTTGTAATCTAGGTCTCTTAGGGTGTATAGAAGTCTGGTAAATATACTCACTTAATGGTGCAATATTGTAAATGGTATTTTTTTTTTAAACAGATAAAGGTTTTATTGAGTTTGTACAAATAAGCCAACAATCAACAGTTGCACATATCCATGTAGGACAAATTTTAGGGTTTACAGCAGGGGTGCCCAACTTTTTGAAGAGCGAGGGCCACTTAAGCGAATTGGTAACTGGTCTTGGGCCACAATGAGCGGAGTGGGAGGATGACAGGTTCATGTCCACGGACACAGCCCACTCTACTCTATGGGCCCTCTGAACCAATCCGATTCGCCCAGATGGAAGGGGCATATCCCTTTCTATTTCTTTTAGGTAGGCCGTTTACATCTGCTGCTCCATAGAGGTGAATAGTAAGTCTGATTGGGTCGGACCAATCACGTGAAAGGGGCCTAAGACTGCTTTCACACTGATGCGCTGAGATTTGCCCAAACCGCGGGTGCAGCGCAGTGAACCTGTGAATTTTCTGCAGGTTAGCTGCACTTTGCCGTAAACTTCTATTATATCCTGCAGGCGTGGCAAACTTTCTGAAGGCGCAACAAACCCGCAGGTAATAACAGAAGTCTATGGCTCAATGCAGGTAACCCGCAGCTACACTGCACCTGCGTATCAGTTTGTCACACTGACCACACCACACAGACCATGTTCCTGCCTACTACCAAGACCAATATTTTGCCATTGCTGACAATATCTCTCCCTGGACTGTATATGCACAGTATCCCTGCCTGCTGCCTGTACTGACTATGGACAGTATTCCTGCCTGTTGCCTGGACAATTGTGCTCGCTGTTGCTAAACAAGTCACGGCCTGCTGCCTGGACCAGTGCCATCATCCTGTCGGCCACTGCGCTACTAAAACCACAGGTAATCTTTTGTTTACCTTATTTTCAGTACATGAGATGTGACATAGTTACATAGTTAGTTAGTCAGATTGAAAAAAGACACAAGTCCATCCAGTTCAACCACCAAAAAAAAAAAATATATATATTTTATATATATATATATATATATATATATATATATATATATATATATATATATAATAATAATAATAATAATAATATACAATCCCATATACCCAATTCTATAACCACAGTTGATCCAGAGGAAGGCAAAAAACCCCAGCAGAACATGATCCAATTTGCTAAAGCAGGGGAAAAAATTCCTTCCTGATTCCCCGAGAGGCAATCGGATTTTCCCCGGATCAACTTTACCTATAAATGTTAGTACCCATTTATATTATGTACATTTAGGAAATAATCCAGGCCTTTCTTGAAGATGTGATTTTTTTATGATTTGCACCATAGCTTGTAGACTTAATAACTTTCACACAGATCAAACAAAATCCACTAATTTGGGTTATTTTTACCAAAAAGATATGTAGCAGTATAAATTGTGGGCAAAAAATGATGAAGAAAAATTACTAGATTTTAAAAGTTTTATTACAGAAACAAACGAAGAGAAAATGTATTTATTTTTATTTTTTTTAAATTTTCTGTCTTTTGAGGTGATCAAATACTACCAAAAGAAAGCTCTATTTGTATAAAAGAAAGGACAAAAACATGCATTTAGGTACAGTGTTGCATGACTGAGTAATTGTCAAAGTGTGAGAGCGTTGAAAGCTGAAAATTGGTCTGGGCAGGAGGGGGGTTTAAGTGCCCAGTAAGCAAGTGGTTAAGTATGGATAGTGCATTGTCACTCTTTTTTTGTTTATAGCGCAAAAAAATAAAAACCACAGTGGTGATCAAATACCACCAAAAGAAAGCGCTATTTGTGAGGGGAGGGGGGGGGGACTACATCAGTTTTATTTGGGTACAGCGTCGCACAACCGTGCAATTGTCAGTTAAGATAATGCAGTGCCATATCACAAAAATGGCCTGGTCATGAAAGGGGTAAAACCTTCCAGGGCTGAAGTGGTTAAAGAGTAATTCCACTTTTGTTGATAAAATAAAAAAAAACCTCTGGGTGATCTATGTACATTGCAAGGATTTTAACAAACATTGTTTCAAGTTCCAACCTATTGTTATTCTGAAGAATTAGCAGTTTGTGTCCATGAGTAAATCTGTAACTGAGTTTTATTAAAAATTACCTTTGCTTTTCTATATGCAGCTCTGTCATTTTCTGTAAAATACAATGCAATATCGCAACCTGGATGCCTTCTGTACACAGATAGTGTACGATAGGCCCCTCCCAGCAATTTAATTTCCTGTTGTGTGATTGGCTTACTGATTTGCCCAGAAGTCTGCAGTAAGATACAAATCAGATTTTGGGCATTCCCTGCAAGAAAAATTTCATTTTTGGTGAGGTTCTCACAAAAGGAAATCATGTTTAAAGGGATAGAGACCTTGCCGCTTTCCTAATTAGAGCTCTGCAAGTTATCCAGTCAATTGGCAATTTTAAAATCATTCCCATTCAATACGACTTGTGTCACCATTGTATATTTTCTATTATATATTTTTTTAACACCAAAGTGGAGTTACCCTTTAACCACTTGCGGACCGCCCTCTGACGATATACATCGCTAATTTACATTAAAAATCATAATTAAAAACCCTGGTATTTTTTTCAGCGGCGGGCGGTCCACTTTAAGATTAAAGTGGTCTCTGTGGCGGATTTGCCGCGAGATCACTTTTATAGGGGACAGGAGAGGTGTCCCTTCCCGCCACGTCTCGGTCGCCTCTGCTTACTGGAGCCGTCGGTAATAGTGGAGACGATCTGATGCTTTTCCCTGATGAGCAGGAAGTCGAGGGAGGAGATTTAAAAAAGGGACAATTTTTTTTTCTTAATTGAATTTTTTTTTACATTATATATATATATATTTTTTTTTTTTTTTTTTTTTTTTGCTTTTAAAATGTAAATGTTAGATCTGAGGTCTTTTTGACCCCAGATCTAACATTAAAGAGGTCCTGTCATGATTTTTTTAATTTTACAAGGGATGTTTACATTCCTGCTGTGACAAAGTATTGCAATGACCATCATTTTATTCTGTAGGGTTTCTGAAAATTTATATTAGATGGATAGATATATATATATATATATATATATATATATCTATCTCCAAGTAGATTTCTAGTTAAAAAAAAATAAAAAATAAAAATCGGTCCCTAAGTGGATAAGGCATATATTGTTTTCATTTATCTTTGTTCTATTTATTGCACTTTCTGGAAAGTTTCTTCATTTACAAAAACGCTTTGTTGCATTATTTTAAAAGCATTCCTTTGTATCTGCTGGTAGCTGCTTCTGTCACTTCTGAAAAATGGCAAAATAATTCAAAGCGTACAGGGCTTTACTGAGTTCAGACTTTGTGAACTCACTTTCCAGCTAATATTTATTTTAATTTAATCCACGCATTTCTACAGCAGCCAGACACCAGAAAGGCCAATTTTGGATAAAAGTCAGTTAACCTAACAATGTGATTTTACAGAAGCATGTCTCAATCGCAGCCGCACAGACGCATTACATTCTATAACAAATTTTGTAAGAAAGATGCCAATTAACATGTGTTTTTGGATTATGGGCTGGAACTTACATAAATGTGTAAAGATCATATGATCTCCAAGTAGATGGTGTCTTCTTTGGAATGGAGGTCAGAGTCCCCGATTTCCAGGGCTACAGTGCTTATTTCTAAGCCACCATACTGCCATAATATGCAACAACTCGAGTAACATGTTTTATACATTATTAATCCCCCTAAGGCAATGTCTGGTATACTCTATACTCTAATAACTAGCCATTGCTAATTTTTATTAATTAGCCATATAGACTAATTATATCTGGCTTCTGATATAAGCTACTGGATACGACCCTTTCTTGTATCATGGGGTTGGTGTGTAAACATAAATGGAGAAATTAGGAAGTACTGGTTACATTAACAAAAATTCCAGCTATCATTTTTTGGATCAGGTTGGAAAACGAAAATAAAAAATTGAAAAATTAAAGCAATTAATTAGGTATTTGCCAAGTGCAACCTCAACATATACATTATTATAATTATACAAGATTTATATTGTTCTAATGGTTTGTGCAGCGTTTTACAACATGAGGGCATACAGGGCTTAATTTGTTACTAAGTGGTTGTAAACTCTCATGTATACCCAATGACGTGATACCTTATGCAATACAGAGATGAAACAAATTCTCCTATGTAACTTATACCTGATCATTTACAGCCGTGTTTCCCCTATAGCCATTCAAAATGCAGAATTTACGCAGGATATCTCAGCTCTGAAAAGCAGGGGGTGGAAAACTGAAGTTACATGAATGAGGAGAGCTCTGAGAGCTGATTGGAGTGAAGAGACACACCTCCTTCCACACAGCACACAGTAACAGAGCTGAGGCTGTCAGTCTGCTGAAGGTCCCTCCCTTGTCCCCTTTTTTCTCTTGGTGTCAGGAAAACTTGTCAGAAGTGACTCATTCTGAACAAGCCAGCAGACAGAAATTACACTTCGTGCTCTGGATTGAGAGAAGTACACACTATAGAGGAATATGCTTTGTTCATATTTCATGTATGAGGTTTACAACCGCTTTAAAGAGAGCACTTAGTCCATCCAATTGTCCCCAGCACCCAATACTATGCTCACAGGTTTTATAAAACTAGGGACATGGCTATTACATTTTGCACATTGATTTAGCAGATAACATGGTTTTCAGGAAGGAAAAAATTAACCCAAAGGACGAAATCTCCTCCACAAGATAAAGATGATAAGCATGTCCATACACTTGTAACACCATAGGGAGGAAATGTTCACAAGAATATGAAAAACATCTAGATAGTACCCTTAGAAAACACAGAAATATAAAAAGGGTAGCAAGGACAATACTAGTTAACAAAGGATTGGCACTCAATACAGCGGATTCCAATTCTCCTGCAAGACATCATTCAAAAGCCACCATCTTGGAGTAGGAGAAGGAATGTCTGTTTGGGATGAAACTGCTGTAGGCACTTAAAACTTCTCATTCCTCCAAGTTTCAGAAACCCTTCAGAGAAGACTGAATACTAATGGATATACTGTGAGCTCAATGAATACCTGAAATTCTTACGGTTGTGTCTCACTTTAAATTTGAACAGTAAGAAGTTAATGCCACATAAAGGTCTTATCTAAGAAAGCAGGTTTTAGATTGAGTAATGAAGGGTCAAAACTTCTGTCAGTTTATTTTTTTGCCTTCTGTGTCCCATTGGGGAAATGTCCCTTCACTTCCTGTCCCATAGCCAAAACAGTGAGAGGAAATCTTTACAAATTCAGGGAGTCTCTTGGGGGATCTCCAGGTCACCAGAGCTAGTGACTACATTAAAATATTTCCCCTCTAGTACTTTTCTGGGGGCAACCCAAAATTTGGGATTTTCCTTTACTTACTTGCCGATAATGGTAAACAGGACAAATAGAGGAGGGTGAATCCCCTTAAATTGGCACAGATAGCAATAAAAATGACTGGCTCTATGCCTATGAGATAGGCGCTTTACCGCGTGATCAGCTGTGACCAATCATAGCTGTAACCAGGAAGTGCCGGTAAACAGCTTTCCTCGGTTTGCGCTGACAGGGAGAGCCGATCGGCGGCTCTCCTGTCAGAGGGGGTAGTCTGCGCATTGAACAGCGCATTGAACAGTGCATTATCAGCTCAGCTCCCATCAGAGGTGCCCACCACATCTGCCAATCAGATGCCAGTCAGTGCCCATGAAAATGCCAGTGCCCATCAGTAACACCTGTCAGTGCCCATCAGTAATGGCTGCAAGTGCCTCCTCATCAGGGCTGCCTATTAGTGCCCATCAGTGCCACCTATTTTCACCTATCAGTGGGCGTCATTGAAGGAGAAAACAAAATTTTACAACAAAGACTTTTTTTTTTTTTTTCAAAACTTTTTTTACTTTCCATTTGTGCCGCCTATCAGTGCTGCATATTAGTGTTGCCTCACCAGTGCCCATCAGTGAAGGAGAAAATAATTTTTTTATAATAAAAAACGAAGAAAAAAATTATTATTTTTTCAAAAATTTCGGTCTTTTTTACTTTTTTTTTTTTAGCAAAAAATAAAAACCCCAGAGGTCATCAAATACCACCAAAAAAAAGCTCTATTTGCGCCAACAGGCCCAACAACAGCAAGGGTCAACAGGCCTAACTTTCAGATTGTAGATGCAAGAACCCTGCAAAAGAAAGCTGCATCTGCAGAAGACTAGATGTCCACCGGGTAGAACTTTGAAAAGGTATAAACAGAGAACCAAGTGTTGGCCTTACGAAGCTGGGCTACAGGGTCCTGTTGCTGGAATTCCCAGGAAACTCCCACCGGCTTGGTGGGAATGTAAAAGCACAGGAGATCTCTCCATGAGAGTGTAAGCTCTAACGATCAGACATGTTCTGCATTGTGCGATGGTGGATTTGGAAGCAGGATACCCCTTGTGAGGTCCCGTAAATAGGACAAATAAGGAATCCATCTTCCTGATTGGAGCTGTTGCTTTGAGGTAGACTCTAATGAATCGGACTACATTCAGGCAATGAATGAGTGATTTCTTTGGATGCTTTGGAGCAGGGCATAAGGATGTCAGGGCTGTGTCTCCAATAAGGTGGAAGACGGATATCACCTTAGGAAGAAAGGATGGTCTTTGGCATAAAACGACCTTGTTACTGTAAGAACGAGTAACAGCTCCTTAACCCCTTTGCGACCGTGATATAGTCAAATGACGACTACAGCTTGGTAGCATTTTCCTGAGAGGCCATCACATGGTGTCCTCCCGTGCTCGTGCAGCCTGTTGCATGGCTCGGATTGAAGTGGCTGTGTCCACACCAAGCAAAGCAGTATTTCAATATACAATAGTAGATCTTTTTGAAAGTGGCTTTTTTTGCTTTTAGGAAGGCGGAAATTACAGACTGACCCCCCCCCCATCTCTTAAGACCTGGGCTTCAACAGCCATGTCGCTAAAGCCTGTGACTGAGAAACAGGATGGAATTGAGGGCCCTGAGATGGGGGTATAGATTAGCCTGAAATGAAACCAGAGGATTATCGAAGTATCAGATGCCAGCTCTAGAGGGTCCTGGCCACTAACAAGAGTAGTTTGATGTTAAAAGGTGAAGGCCATAATTTCTGGGGCCCCCATCTCTTATATATAAGGGTGAAGGGTCTCTTACCCTTGATCTAGGTGGTGGTGGCTGAGGTAATCCACTTTTCATTCGTACACTCCTAAGATGTGGACCGCAGAGATCTCTAAGCAGTGACTCTCTGTTTATGACATGCTTACTTTGCTTCCTTCAAGGCTGCTTGACTAAGTTCCAAGTGGTTGAGTTTTAGAACCAAGTTTGAAAAGTTTACGCTGTAAAGTGAATACATTCCAAAGATTGTCCTGGTTTTTATAGCGACAGTCAAAGATACAGAGTAAGCCTGTCTTATATGGCCACAATGCTGGGCCCTATATAGAGTCCAGGCTTCACCCTTCACAGTGGGCTTACCTCTAAATAGTATTTCAGGTTCTGGGTTCCATAGGAATGGACCACGGCCCTGGACCTGTAACAGCACCCTGTGGCTGACTACAGCCATTGCACAAAACGCAGAGGTGGCCTCTTTTGCAACATCCAGTGCCTGAAGCATCACTGAACCAGGAGGCACAGCTTGTGGCATTAGAGAACAGTGAATGAGTTGATTGAACAATCCAAAGATAAAATAATAAACTAGTTAAGCTAAGAGTGGTTTCTTTATAAAAGGAAAATATCCATCACCTTAGGCCACTATGAAAAAACTGAGGACTCACGGAGTGGAGTAGAGTTATAGGGGAGGCACCCTTGAGGCATGTCCTCAAAGCTTTGCCAGTGACTAATCACCTGAAGGAATAAGCCTATAACCCAAGGTCTATGAATAGTCAGCCTAGTATGTACGATCAAGATAAATAGACCATTTAATTTTTATTTTTATTTTAGAAAGGCAAATAAAAAAAAATGATTAGCCACAGTTAGTAGATTGATGATCTGGTGCAGACAATCAGATTCAAGCTTCAGATAACAAACGGTGGAACATTATGATTTCTATTCAGACATGCCACTCACAAGTAACATTTTTACAGTTAAAGTGGCTGTAAAGGTAAAAGGTTTTTTTACCTAAATGTATTCTCTGCATGCTGGGCAGCTCCCTCCTCCAGCCACCCCTCAAGTTTACCTGAGCCCGATTTCGATCCAGTGCTGCGCACAAGAACAGAATCTCTCTCTGCACTAAACAAAGAGGCAGCAGCCATTGGCTCCTGATGATGTCAATCACAGACTGCGAGGAGAGTGGGGGGCAGGGCTGAATGGTGCTGCAAGTCTATGGACACACACAGTGCAGCTCAGGATCGAGTCCGCTCAAGTGCCCCATTGCGAGTGGCTCACTATGGGGCACCTGGCTGGGGGTAGGAGCGCTGGCAGGCGGACCACCGCAGAATAGGGGGATCAGGGCTGCTCTGTGCAAATCAATTGCACGGAGCAGGCAAGTATGACAAAAATAGGTTTACAATCACTTAAATATATTTATTGAACAGATCAAATAGGGTAATATTTACACATATGATCAACTGTAGAATACTGCAAATGTGTTATTATTTCACAATGCATTATGAAACATCACAGAAAGGTGTAAAAATTAACATAGATTCCATTTTTTTCCCAGAATAGTCATTCTAGGATAAAGTCACGTTTCAAGTCAGAGTTTACACATTTGTTATCCAGTATAATTATGTCACAGTAAAATTACTATTTCTAGTCAACTGATATGGTAAACAAATAGAAAATATACAATTCAATACTAATCTCAGTATATTTAGAAGACGCAAAAGCAGAAAGGTCATGTTCCATCCTTTATTCTATAGGGCAAATTTTGTAAACGGGTACTCAGATGTCCCATTTATAAAAGAATGTGTGGAATGATTGTCAACAGTATTCCTGGGAATAAACAAATCAAGACATACATGCCTTTACACTTAGTATCGCTTCACTAGATATAGTTATCTCCTATGACAGTGTCCTACAGACATACAACTGAGCTTTCCAAACAAATAGCCAAAACACACAGCACTAAACATTTGCAAGCTATGCGGTCCATGGCATAACCAGGTCACCGTCATCTCTTCTTTGTAAAATAGTCCCATTATCCTCTAGCAAAAATATGCTTCACTAAAAAAGAAATAGATTTTCACTTATAGATAGATAGATACATACATAGATATAGTGGTAGGAACGGCATTGCATTACATTCAGTGGAGCACAGGGGAGACATCCAGGGTCTTTTAGACCCTGGATGTCTCATTAAAGAGAGCTTGTCACCAAAAAAAAAAAAAAAAAAAAATCATACACCCAAGCACATAAACCCCCCCCCCCCCAAAAAAATTTGAGGCCTCCCCACCCCCACATATACGCAACACCAATTGCAATACACGTTACATGTCGCTGCGCATGTCGGAGTGAGAGCAATATTTCCAGCACCAGACCTCCTACGCAACACTAAATTCATGACCCAAAGGGAGCTTTTAAAGTGTCGCCTATAGCAAATATAGGGTACTCAAGTTTGCCACCATTCCACGGACACATGCAAATCTAAGGTTTGACATGTTGGGTCTCTATTTACTCTGTGCAACCTCATCTTTTATATTTTACCAAACAATTGGGTGATTTATTGTGTCTGTGTGCCCTAACTTTAGTGTATTCTTTACTGAAATGTTGCCTTTTCTAGACCTTTGCGATATTGTGTGACATAAAAAAATGGATCACTATTTTATTCTCTAGGGCAGGGACATGCAACTAGTGGACTTCCAGCTGTTGCAGAACGACAAGTCCCATGAGGCATAGCAAGCCTGAGAGCCACAAGCAGGACACCCAGATGCAGAGGCATGATGGGACTTGTAGTTATGGAATAGCTGGAGGTCTGCTAATTGCATATCCCTGCTCTTGGGTGTCTGCTTTCAGAAAACATATAATGTTTTTTTTTTTGGGGGGGGGGTTATGTCATCTTTAGGCCTAAAACAATTTTTTAAGAATGTGTGCAAAAAATGCAAATCCTGTTCTGGCAGCAAAAGGGTTAAAATAAGCATTCTATTACAAAACAGAGCTCAGTATAATAATGTACTGTGGACCCTGTGAGGCACAGGGATGTTTTTGCAAAAGTCACTGAAGATTAACTAACCCTTTAAACTGAGAGGTTCTGTTATTTTCTAAAACAGGTTTCAGGTGAACTATTTTAACATTTTTTTTATAGGTAACGCAAAGATAGTTACAAACATTTGTAAAAAAAAAAAAAAAAAAAAAAAAAGGAAGTATTGACTTCAAGCTTTAGGGGACCTTCTGCAATTTAAATAATATCACAGCATCCAAGAAATTAATTATAACACAAGTTTTAGTTTTGCTTTAGCCACAGGGCAGCAGATGCTACCTCCTGAATTAGAAATGTAAAAAAAAAAAAGTGGGAAGAGAAAATATTAAATTAACAGTCACAAGCGGGGAGCAAATTAACAACATTTATGCTGCTACTGGAGGAGTGGACGCCAGAGGCAAAGCCAGAAGCTATAATGCAATGAGATATTAATAAAGAGATTAATAAAAGGAGGATATCATTTGAATACAAATTATTTGGACATTATTTTTGCCATTTTATGTTTATTTAAAAAGATTTGAAAATTGCTTTTTTTGGTCCGTGTGGAAGAAAACAGTAGGAAACAAATATATAGGAGTTAAAAGGGGTTTTTGTTTTCTAAAAAAGCACCCGAGGCTCTTTATGATAAAAGGTAAACTACCATCAGCGTAACACTTTATTAAGCCAGAGAGGTGGAATTGAATACCTAAATGTATTATAACAGCTACAATACATTTTCTGAGGTCTTACTGTAGAGGGGCTTGCAACATTCTGGAAAGAAAAAGAAAATACATTTCAGTAGGATGATTATGACACACAAAAGGGGTCACCATCCTACTTATCTACTATTTTAAGTGAAGATCAAGAGCAGCTTTGAGTCTTCCCAAAGATGAGGAGCTGCTTGGCCTTCTTGGCACAACCCAGTTTCATACCAGAACACCCATTATTTCAGTAGATTTGTGAGACTGGAAACTACAACAAGCTGAAAAACACCAAGCAGCTCCCCTGCCAGCTCATTTAGCAAGTCTAAGAACTCCTTTAGCATTTTACGCCCCCCCCCCCCCCCCCCCACCATCGTGACTGCAGTATTCTACATTCTTGATGAAGGTGGAAAATGCTTTAATACATATCAACTTGGTATTGTTGCTCTATATAACCCCCTATATTTCTGTGCTCTAACTGTAGTAGCGGGTGCTTTACAGACAGACTCATTTCTATAGGTACCTTAACAGAATTCAATCACCCATGCGGTGAAAAGGAAAAAATGTCTTGTAAACATTTTAGCAAAATGTTTACTTTGTATGCATATCAACATATGGTATGAAAAATGTATTTATAGAAAAATAATGCAGCAAAGCACAGCCGATGTGACAAAGTCCCTATTTCCTAATTTTGTTAATATTTTTTGCTAAGGTCTCATGCACACTGGCATTTGGCCATCTCTCCTAGATGCCTTTCCTCCTGGCAACAGCGTTTTGGCAGAAAAAACGCTTGACACGTGTAAATGCGTGTACCGCCTTTAGGCGCATCAAGCGCTTGGACATTAATTCATTTGATTGGCCAGAACAATAATTTATTCTGGCCAGTGAAATGAATGAACGCTTACGTGCTAAACACACCTTACTTGTGTCAAGCATTTCTTTTGCTAAAATGCTGCTTCTCCTGAATGCACAGGCAGTGGCTTTTTTTCCTGCCTCTAAACTCCTCTTGCATGGACATATAGGCTAACGTAGGGGCGTTTAGAGGCAGACACCCCTAACAGCAGTGTTAAAAATGCTCAGTTTGTATGAGGCCTCAGTGACTGGCCAAAGAAGTTGTAGTGATCGCTGTGTAAAATAGAAAAAAAACTGAAGAGATTAAGGAATGCAGCAAGATGTATATTTTTTAATGTAATTGTCCTCAGATTAAAGTGAATGGTGCTATCAAGCGGTTAATGTGTAAAAATGTCTGCTTATATACGTAAATTATATTTGTATGTGGGGCAGCCATATTTGGTCATGAAATTCCAAACTGTTACATACTATGGGAAAATACACCGAAGGGAATCTCAATATTTCCTCTTCTTTATCCTGAATGTTGTGTTCTGCAATGTAGGTGTCCCCCCAAAAGGTTACTCATGACCTAGACCCAAGTACATGGAGAAGAGGGAAGTCTTGCTGTGCTCAAACACGTGAAGTCTACAGAGCCCAGAATTACCCCAAAAAACCTATGTTATATGCTGCTGAAGTCTGGTAGAGCTGCATGGTGTCTGTGCTGATCAGAAGCCCGGAAGGAAGAATCCAAAATGGCGTGTGCATGTGCAGAATGACCCGCTAGGTGGGTTTGTATACATGATGCAGAGGCCCTGCCCCTCCCTTTCTGCAACAGTGGAAGTGAAACACTGGTGGCAGCATAGCCCTAACCATGGTCAATACACCTCTATACCCCACAAAACAGGAGCAATAGCACATTAGAATGGGCAGTCTGGGGTAATTACCAGTCAGATGTCTTTCAGGTGCAGAACTATTTCTGGGTCCCAGCTTAATCTTTGCCTTTCCAAGGTCAGGTTTATCCCTAATGGGGTCTTCAGAGTCTGGGCAACACCAGCAGACCTTGACCCTAGACCAGTGATGGCGAACCTTGGCACTCCAGATGTTTTGGAACTACATTTCCCATGATGCTCTACTACACTGCAGTGTGCATGAGCATCATGGGAAATGTAGTTCCAAAACATCTGGGGTGCCAAGGTTCGCCATCACTGCCCTAGACCATAAGCCTCGCAACGTGATGCAGCTGCAAGTCACTGAGTGTAAATTGCTACGCTCAGGCATAAATGCAGCCTAAAAAAAAAACTTAATGCATCTGAAAGCAAGCTTCATTTGCCCATCAGTGCAAACTGTGGGACTGATACAGTATATGCCAGTATTAGGAGCAGGAAATGCACAAGCAGAGCACTAATACGTTTTAACCTCAAGAAAGCAATTTATGGATGTTATTATTTCTCTATTTCAAACTAAATCTTTACAGCCTGCAATTATAGATTTTGTCTTTGGAGGTTACATGGTTTGGTTTCCCAGTAAAAACTAAATTACTTCACAATACAAATTAATGTTATGAATATTAACAGTTTATTTATAGATCTTGAATTGTATTTTAGGAAATTACCCAGATGGGTAAGCAATGGCAAGATAATATTATAATTTTTTTACTCTGCATAACCACTAGACAAGTCTGCCATAAGTGAAATATTAAAACAATAAGAACATTCACAATTAAAGCGGTGTTAAACTCAAAAGCAAACATGGAATATATTGCAGCTTACTAGTAACTAGTTGTTAGATGTGACGGCTGCATTCATTTTCTTCTATAGGGTCTTTTTGTTGTTTTTTTTTCACCTGGTGAGCCTGCCAGTAAGTCTATTGTTTTTCAACAAAGCACGTCATCCTGCAGATGTAGCAGTCAGAGGATTGAAACAAACCATTTACCACTTACAGGGGTCCTGACAATAGTCAGCGGTTATTCATCTATCTAAAACATTTATCCCAAAAGGAATAAAAAAACTCTTGCTGTAACTGCATATATTCATTAGCTTGAATTTGGTATCAATATGTAATGCCCTGTACACATGGTCAGACATTCCGACGACAAAATCCGTCTGATTTTTTCAGATGGATTTTGGCCCAAACTTGTCTTGCATACACACAGTTGCACAAAAGCTGTCAGAAAATCAGTTAGTTCAGAACGCGGTGATGTAGAACAAGCACGACGGGACTATAAAGAGGGCAGTAACCAATAGCTTTTGTCTCGTAATTTATGCTGAGCATGTGTGGCACTTTGTCCGTCGGAATTGTATACACACGATCAGAATTTAAACGATTGGATTTTGTTGTCGGGAGAATTTTAGATCCAGATCTCAAACTTTGTGTGTCGGAAATTCCGATGGAAAAAGTCAGATGGAGCCCACACACGATCAAATTTTCCGACACCAAGGTCCGATCGCACATTTTCCTCCGGAAACTCCGACTGTGTGTACATGGCATTAGTGTATCTAAATCTGCAAGTGCATTTAATACCCCTTCCCCCCAGATTAACATTGCTGCTGTCAAATGTGTCTTTTACTCCTTCATCCAAAGTGCAAGTATGCAAATGCAGGAGACGTGTTACTGCCCAGATCACCTCTGTAAAAAAACTGAGGAAAACAAGCCAAAAAAATAATAAAAAATAAAAATAAGAGAACCAATGCAGCCACCACATCTAATGATTGCTAAGCTGCAATATATGAAATTTTTGGTTGAATACCAATTTATTACCAAAAAGACAACAATTTAACTATATTCTAAATCAACTAAAATACTTTATTCAAAAACCACCCTGATGTGATCAGTGACCCCCTTGCTTATTTTAGCGGTACGGTCGAATGAAAGTGCCGCTTCTCCCGCCACTAATGTAGACAAAGGTGTGGGGTCACCAGATGGCCCTGCCTCTTATTATGTCATTGCCCATATGCAAAATCATAAAGAGGCTCTTTTGTTGGGTCTTCTCCCCTGTCGACTTAACACTCCCCTGCTCTAATGCCGGGTGCGCGGTGTGCCACTACTTATATTGGCATGAGGCAGGGTCACCGACGGGATGCCTCTTATGACGTTACCGCCCATGATGCCATGGGCAGTGATGTCAAAAGGGGTGGGGCCTCCAGATGACATCACGATGACCCCGCCCCATGCCTATATGAGTAGTGGCACACCCAGCATTAGAGCAGGAGAGAGCTTTGAGTCAAACATCGGAAGAAGAACAGAGGGAGAAGTCAGCAGGCAAAAGAGAGAGAAGACAGCGGAGAAGACCTGGAGAGAGGAGAAGAACCAACAGAGGCAGAAGACGTTAGCAGAGGAGACAGAAGAGCCAGAGAGGGAAGAGGAGGAGATTGGAAAAGATGCTGGAGCTGCTTAATAAATTACTTTAAAAACATGTGTAATGGGTTTTATTGTTGACGCTTTTTTTTTTTTTTTTAGGCGAATGGGTAGGGGTACAATGTACCCCATACTCGAACACATAGGGTTGGGGGCTGGGATCTGGGGGTCAAATAATCTCAAAATAAAACTTTGGATTTTTCCCATATTGATGTGTATAAAATAAACCTATAAACTAGTGATTCTTAACCAGGGTTCCTCCAGAGGTTGCTAGGGGTTCCTTCAGCATTGGGCAATTTCTGCCTCTTAGATAAGTTCCCACTCACACCACTGATCTTTTTAGCTATCTGTAAGGTGGTAATTCTTCCCAATAACCACAAGTGTAAGGACCATTCTTCCCACTGACCATCACACTATTGTATCATCAGTTGTGGATTTCTAATTTTTTAGCAGGAGTTCCTTGAGACCGAAGAATTATTTCAAGGGTTCCTCTGTGATGAAAAGGTTGAGAAAGGCTGCTATAAACAGACAACTTGGGTAAAGAAATGTACATTTTTTAAAGCAACATTCCAATAAAATTTGTAAAAAAAAAAAAAAAAAAAAAAAAAAAAAAGACAGTTTTACATTATACCACTCACTGAATATCCTGAGGTATCTGCTTTCATAGAGGGAGCAGCTTGTTTCGTGAGTTATAGCCCTTGAACTTGAAGAATAGTTTGAGAGATAGCTAAATCACTTGATATTTAAAATGTACAAAACATATTCCTCAAAACAAATCTGCCAGTAAGTGTCTGAAATTTTTATGCATTTTTAGAGTCCCTGTATAGAATCTCCATAATGTCTTTTCCAAAAGTATAAGTTATTAAAAAAAAAAAAGGCACACACTAAAAAGGCATTGTATTTACATTTCAGTAAAATCTATACACTTATAATAAAAATTATATGTAAAGAAGTACAGAATATTAATAGTTCTAAAGCTCATAACGAATATTTCAAGCCAATACGGACAAAAGAAACTGAATGCAAAAAAATAAAATAAAAAAATCTGTGCTTACCCTAAACCATCTTACAGCTGCTGTATAAATATCTGGTTGATATCAAACACTTTACACACAAACATACAGCACTACTCAAAAAAATAAAATAAAAAATCATAACAAATATTCTATACAAATAAAAAGTGCATTAAATCAGTACATCAACGCTTCAATAAATATATAAAAATAAAATATAGACAAAAATGCTATAAGATCAATAAAGGTTCATAAATCTGAACATCAATAATCCATACAACAAGCATTGCTGTGAAAAGAATAAACTGTGCAAAATCAATCCAAATGTATTCAGTTAAACAGTTAAGATCATATAAAAAGGTATAACACTGACCAACAACCAACCAACAACACTGCAGCATGCCCAGTGATTGT
The DNA here is from genome assembly GCF_037356315.1 of Lithobates pipiens. Taxonomy (NCBI): domain Eukaryota; kingdom Metazoa; phylum Chordata; class Amphibia; order Anura; family Ranidae; genus Lithobates; species Lithobates pipiens. Next base: position 435,464,179 of record NW_027507764.1, on the reverse strand, counting down.
AGTGTTAGGACACAGCGGATCACAGATCCGGGTATAGGGCCAATAAAATGATCACTCACAGCGATCACATCTGTAAACAAAGGCTGCATGTTGCAAACTTTGAAACATTTCCTCCCACAGCAATCAGATGTGAGAGAATTTTACTGCAGTGCTCAGCAGAATGTAAAAAAAAAAAAAAAAAAAAAAAAAAAAAAAAAAAAAAAAAGAGTCACAGTGAGCAGAGCAATGTAATGCGACTATGAGGGCATTGCTAGGGATCAGAGGCACTGGCTTGCTGCTTTATCCACTTGCCGCCCGCCCTATAGGCGAATGACGGCTGCAAAGTGGTTTCAAAATCCTGACTAGGTGTCATATGACGTCCTCAGGATTTTGAGGCGCGCATCGCCGCGATCGTTGTTGTGGTGTATCAGTCTGACCCCCCGCAACTACGATCTCGGTAAAGAGTCTCCGACGGAGACTCTTTACCACGTTATCAGCCGCGTCCAATCACAGTGTAAATAGGAAGAGCCGTTGATCGGCTTTTCCTCACTCGTGTCTGTCAGACGCGAGTAGAGGAGAGCCAATCAGCTGCTCCTCTGACAGGGGGGGGTCTGTGCTGATTGATTATCAGCGCAGCCCCCCCGAGGATGCCCACTCTGGACACCACCAGAGAAGCCACCAGACCACCAGGGATGCCCAGCACCAGGTATGCCACCCTAGGCCACCAGGGATGCCAGTCAGTGCCCACAATGGATGCCAGTACCCACAATGGATGCCAGTGTCCACAATAGGTATCACTGATTGGCATCCATCAGTACAAAACAATACAATGCCGCCTATCAGTGCCCATCTGTGCTGCCTATCCGTGCCACCTATCCATGCCAATCCCTGCCAGCTATCAGTGCCAATTTGTGCCACCTATCAGTGTCCATCCGTGTCACCCAGTGCCACCTATCAGTGCCCATCAATGCCACCATCAGTGCCACTTCATTGGTGCCACCTCATCAGTGCCCATCAGTGCCCGTCAGTGCAGCCCCATCGGTGTCCATCAGTGAAGCAGAAAGCATACTTACAGTGGTGTGAAAAAGTGTTTGCCCCCTTCCTCATTTCCTGTTCCTTTGCATGTTTGTCACACTTAAGTGTTTCGGAACATCAAACCAATTTAAACAATAGTCAAGGACAACACAAGTAAACACAAAATGCAATTTGTAAATGAAGGTGTTTATTATTAAAAGGTGAAAAAAAATCCAAACCATCATGGCCCTGTGTGAAAAAGTGATTGCCCCCTAAACCTAATAACTGGTTGGGCCACCCTTAGCAGCAACAACTGCAACCAAGCGTTTGCGATAACGTGCAATGAGGCTTTTACAGCATCCTGGAGGAATTTTGGCCCACTCATCTTTGCAGAATTGTCCTAATTCAGTTACATTAGAGGGTTTTCGAGCATGAACGGCCTTTTTAAGGTCATACCACAACATCTCAATAGGATTCAGGTCAGGACTTTGGCTAGGCCACTCCAAAGTCTTCATTTTGTTTTTCTTCAGCCATTCGGTTGTGGACTTGCTGGTGTGTTTAGGATCATTGTCCTGCTGCAGAACCCAAGTTCGTTTCAGCTTGAGTACACGAAAAGATGGTCGGACATTCTCCTTCAGGATCTCTTGGTAGACAGCAGAATTCATAGTTCCTTTTATCACGGCAAGTCTTCCAGGTCCTGAAGCAGCAAAACAGCCCCAGACCATCACACTACCACCACCATATTTTACTGTTGGTATAATGTTCTTTTTATGAAATGCAGTGTTCCTTCTACGCCAGATATACTTGGACACACACCTTCCAAAGAGTTCCACTTTTGTCTCATCGGTCCACAGAATGTTGTCCCAAAAGTCTTGGGGATCATCAAGATGTGTTGTGGAGAAATTGAGACGAGCTTTGATGTTCTTTTTGCTCAGCAGTGGTTTTCTCCTTGGAACTCTGCCATGCAGGCCATTTTTGCCCAGTCTTTTCCTGATGGTGGAGGCATGAACGCTGACCTTAACTGAGGCGAGGCCTGCAGTTCCTTGGACGTTGTTGTGGGGTCTTTTGTGACCTCTTGGATGAGTCGTCGCTGCGCTCTTGGGGTAATTTTGGGCGGCCGGCCACTCCTGGGAAGGTTCACCACTGTTCCATGTCTTCGCCATTTGTGGATAATGGCTCTCACTGTGGTTCGCTGGATTCCCAAAGCTTTGGAAATGGCTTTATAACCCTTTCCAGACTGATAGATCTCAATTACTTTCTTTCTCAATTGTTCCTGAATTTCTTTGGGTCTCGGCATGATGTGTAGCTTTTAAGGATCTTCTGGTGGACCTTACTGTGTCAAGCAGCTCCTATTTAAGCGATGCCTTGATTGTGAACAGGTGTGGCAATAATCAGGCCTGGGTGTGGCTAGAGAAATTGAACTCAGGTGTGGACAACCACAGTTATAGTATGTTTTAACAAGGGGGGCAATCACTTTTTCACACAGGGCCATGATGGTTTGGATTTTTTTTTCACCTTTAATAATAAACACCTTCATTTACAAATTGCATTTTGTGTTTACTTGTGTTGTCCTTGACTATTGTTTAAATTGGTTTGATGTTCCGAAACACTTAAGTGTGACAAACATGCAAAGGAACAGGAAATGAGGAAGGGGGCAAACACTTTTTCACACCACTGTATTTACAAAGTTTTGAAACTGAAACAAAAAATTTCAAAATTTTTGGTCTTTTTTTATTTGTTTAGCAAAAAATAAAAACTGTAGAGGTGATCAAATACTACCAAAAGAAAGCTCTATTTGTGGGGAAAAAAATGATAAAAATTTCATTTGGGTACAGTGTAGCATGACCGCGCAATTGTCATTCAAAGTGCGACAGCGCTAAAAGCTCAAAATTGGTCTGGGCAGGAAGGTGTTTAAGTGCCTGTTATTGAAGGGGGTAATGACACTGTATGCTAGTGCAACCAATCACATGTCCCTGATAACTGTCACACTAATCCCAGTGTCACCATAAGGCCTCATTCACATGGGGCTTATTGATGGGTACAGGTGCACAGAAATAAACGTGTAGGTGGTCCCATTGATGTCTGTTGAGATGCAGCAGCTGCGTCCTTGTGGCTGTTGCAATCCAATAGACATCAGTAGGACTGCCTGCACAGGGATGTACAAAATACTTGTCACCTCGATTGCCACCACACTAGTCATATTTTAGCCTAAAATTTATGAAGAAAAGGTTATTTATTTGCAAAGTTTTATAACAGAAACTAAGAAAAAATGTTTTTATTCAAAATGTTCAGTCTTTTTACTTCAACTTTTGAATAGTTTATGCTGAGACACCCAACCCACGCACATGCACTGAATGATACACTGTAATTTGGGGTCTTAGCGACCCATTGACACAAATGATTCCCAGTGTAGAAAATTCTAAAAGATAAAATGCAATTACCCTTTATAAATAAATAGTAAAAAAGAAGGTTAGATTTGAGCAAATGGGCCCTTAACAAGAGAACTCACAGTTGGCTGTTGATTGGGCACAGAGAGAAGGCATATTTATTTTATGCCTTCTTCATCCCTGTGAATGGGAGGAAAAATGAGGACGCTCAAGTCCATAATGGGGATTAGTATTGACAGTCACTACTACAGAATAGCTCACACCATGGTTCAAAACGAATATGGTCTAGAAACATTTAGAGAAAATAAAAGGTGGATAAAGAACCAGGACCAGATTTCCTCATAAAGATGAGTTCTGTAATTATAAAGCCCTGGTTTCTAATTTTTAGAGACTATTTTAGGGATCAAAAAAAACAAACTTTACCAAGCAAATAAAGACCTGATAGTTTAAAATCTATAGGGAAGATACTTGTCAGTTTGATAAAAAAAACACATACAAGTGTTTTGGTTAAGCCCCATACACACTATCAGATTTTGTGCCGAGTTTTGAAACTCCTAAGGTTTTGGTAAATCTGAAGGAAAAACTCGGCAGAAAATCTGATAGTGTGTATGGGGCTTTAGAAATAAAATGACTGCAACGTTGTCAAACAAATTTGCTTCAAATTTGCTTTCTTTTGATAAAGTAAGCAAAAAAATTTGAAATTGAAATAGCTATAGATAAGTATATTTGGACTTTGTGAATGTGTTTTCTACAGTTCCTCGCATTTGCAAGTTAAAGTCTATAGCAGTGATGGTGAACCTTGGCACCCCAGATGTTTTGGGATTACATTTCCCATGATGCTCATGCACTCTGCAGTGTAGTTGAGCATCATGGGAAATGTAGTTCCAAAACATCTGAAGTGCCAAGGTTCGCCATCACTAGTCTATAGGCTTGGGGGAAAAAAAAAATCAGTTTAAAAAAGGGAAAACAAACTGCCTAAAAGACCATATTCAGAAAGTAGTGATTAATGATTCATACTCTGAATGGTCTAAGGTTATTAGTGGTGTATCCCAAGGTTCAGTGTTGGGACCCTTACTTTTTACCCTACAGTATTTATAAATGAGTTTGGGATTAAGGGGAACCATGTCTGTTTCTGCAGATAACACCAAGCTATTTAGTGGGAAACATCCTTCCAGGATGTCTCCAATCTAAATGCAGACCTTAACCACTTCGACCCCTTCCTGACCAGGCTAATTTTCGGCTTTTAGTGCTGCAACATTTTGAATGACAATTGCGCAGTCATGCAACACTCTACCTGTAAGGAGATTCCATAATACATTGCATTATTGATTGTTGATTCTGATTATTGCTTTTATGCTTGTCTGCTTAAGTGATTTTAAAGAAACTTTTCTTAATACAATTCAAGAAGTTATCTCATGATAGTATTGCTTAATACTGAATTATCTCATGATCTATTTCTGTTAAAATGTCTTCATCTTAAAGCATCTGTTTGTGGTTTTCCTCTCTGTACACTGTTACTGAGGCTAGATTTGGTTTTTAGGAAGTTGTGGCTGATCAGCAGACGGTGACAAAAAGTAAGGAAATATTGAACTGGGATAAGCTTTGAAATACAGAGGTTAAGGTTAAGGTCACAAGACATTACAGAATAATGAGCTAATGAATAATGTGAGCTAATGTGTATAATTTTGATTGGTCCCCAAAAATTGGGGCAGAGTCTTGTAAAAATAGTATAAAAACGGCAAAACCAGAATTAAAGATTGTAACCATTTCAGCATCACAATTGTGTATGAGTCATTGGTTATCTCGCCGGCGAGGACTTCCACTGAGCCATCTCCAAGAGCCTAGGCCACAAGGAAAAGTCGGGCTACCTAACAGTTTTGGTACCAGGAAAGTGGGGTCTTGCGTTTGTTTGAACAGGTAAGGCACATTCTGCTCCTTTTTACCTATTTTTTGGTAACTGGTGTTGGTGCTTACCTTGTTCAAATAACCTTGTATATCCACCCACTTACATAACTGTGCCTTCGCAACGGGCTAGGCTGGCCCCTTGGAAGGTTAGAGGGGCTCGCAGGTATTTTGGGTTTTTTGAGTAGTCTGACTAGGCTGGTCTGACTGTATTGTATTGAGTATGTTAGGTAGAGGTAGAGGTATATATAATAAGTGTGTTTTAAACTCGGGAAGTATAGGATACGCCCGCAGTATAAGGAGTGGCTGAGTGGACGCCCAATTTTTTTTTTGGGGGAAATATTGTGCACTTATAATGACATGTTGATGTAATGAACTTTATTTGGCCATTGTATATATATATAAGATTTTGCTTGTTTTTCTTTTAGGTACCACCGTAAGTATTTAGGGTGTATAGAGAATTAGAGATAAGTGTATGGTATATATATATGTATGACAACTGAATGTAAAGTATTGTATTGATTTGAAGGGTTTAATTAAGGCATTACACATATATGCACTAAATGAACAACATAAATCAGGAACCCGATTGTAGTGAGATAGCGCCCGCCTGCCCACGTTGCACCTTTGGTTTACTGTTCCTTAGTGTTGACAGGACGTGGATCCTGCTAACTACTAGACCAACTGGGTTCTCATACCGACTTGGTGCAAGGGGAGTATATCCTACCACGAGGAGGGGTTTCCTATACCGAGTACTGAGGGTTAACCTTCATAGCTATATCAGCCCCACAGCAATAACAGACGAGGGGACATATTCACAAGTCAGGGAACAGATTATAGCACAAACAGGTTGCTTTCATCTCTGTCCCTGTACTAGACACACCCTACCAAGGTTATTAGATGGGGAATTCTGCAGCAACCCAGACCACGGCCAACCCATCCCCCTATGAGTATGTTAAAAACACACTACCGGGACCACAGGTAGAACCTTTTTGGACACAAGTCAGAGAACGGTGCCAACAGCTAGGAATACATGACCCAGGACCACTAGGTCCCTGTTCAGAGGATGAATGGAAAGAGGTGGGCAAGGTGTGTCAGGTACACAAGCACTCTTATCCACCTGGGAAATGGGAAGACACCCAGTACATGAAAGATTGTTACAAAACATGGAATAAATGCTTAGCCAAGTATAAAACAAAGTATGTAACTAAAGTCCCCACAGTAAAGCCTGTAAACTCACCCGCCCTATCTCAGCAACCTGAGGCACCACCACCCCCCCCCCTTATGTGATGGTTAAACAGGAAGATGGAACATTGGGTCCATGTCTTCAGCTGTATCCATCTTTAGACTCAGCAGTGTTGGCCACCATAGTGTATGGGGCAGCTGATCAGGCACAAGTTACACGATGGGAAAACGAAAGTAGAAGCAGGAAAGAGGAAGTCCGGACAGAAGGTATAGAAAGTAGGGAAGAAGAGAGGATTAGAAAAATGGAAAGGGAATTAGAAGAGAAGTTAAAAGAGCTTAGAGAAAGAAAGGAGGAATTAGAGCAGAAAATGTCTAGGAGGGAGAAAGAGCTGGAAGAGTATAAAAGAGAGCTGGATAAGAGGGAAGGTGAGATGAGAGAATATTCTGCGATAACTAAGGAAGAAAGGGATGGAAAGACCCTGAAAGAGGGGGAAGAGGAAGGAGTCGGGAAGTTGAGCCCCAGGGAAAAGGAATGGGAGGAGAAACAGGAAGAATTTAATAAGAGACAGCAGGTAGAGGAAGAAAGGATACAGAGGAAAAGGGAAGATTTAGAGGCATACGAAAGGATACTAGATCACGAGAAACATCAGGGGTATTTGAGCAGAAGGGTGGCATTTTTCCCTCCCTGACACCAACCCAGACTCCGCCCACCCACATAATGACAATGCAACCTTATCCACCAATGCAATCTTATCCCCCAGATCAGGCTTACCCACCAGACCAGGGATGCTTTAACTGTGGGGAACTGGGACACTGGAAGTCCCAATGTCCCTACAGAATTAGAACAAACGCTCAGAGAGGAAGAGGTAGGAATCTAAACACCACCCCACATCGCCTTCAGGATATCAAGTATCCTCACCCACCACAACCCCAATACCAGCCTCAGCCTCATAGACCACCCCCACGCATCCCGATGCAGTGGCCATCCGCTCGGCGGACCCCACAATAGGGATGCCAAGAGAATGTCCCGTCCCTCAGCCTTGTGTGTTATAATCCATCGTGGAAAAGTCTTCCGCAGGTACTATTGCGGGTAGACAAACACCTGATATGTCTATTATTAGATTCAGGGGCTACATTCAGTAGTTTGAATGATGCCATATATGACACACCGCACTGTACTGAGGGAAACTCTATTGGTATAAATGGGACATCAATTACCCACCCCATCACTCCACCATTGCCCGTGGCTACTCCAGAAGGGCAGGAACTATGTACCCAGAGTTTCGCTGTCCTTGTGGATTGTCCAGTATCTTTAATGGGGAGGGACCTACTCTCAAAACTGAATATCACCATTAAATTTGACAGAGGGGGCTCCCTCACTGCCAGCTCACCATTTTGCGATTTACATGCTCCAAAGAGACACACTTACAGGGGACTCTTTGCATCATTACCACCCACTCTAGAAACACATGCCATATGGGCAGAAAACAAAGGGAGTGTGGGTTTTATTAACTGTACACCTTACACACCACAAATGCGTCCAGACGCCAAAGTACAATATCACAAGCAATACCCCCTGCCACTCGAAAAAATTGAAGGCATCACACCATTAATTGATGATTACATAGCAAAAGGGATTCTGAAACACATTATAAGCCCCTGGAATACACCAATCTACCCTGTGAAAAAGGCGAATGGGGAGTGGAGGCTTGTACAGGACCTAAGGGCCGTCAACAAGCAGGTTATACCTCTGCCACCGTTGGTAGCAGATATTTCTTTCATCTTTTTGAAAATACCTGCTGATTCCCTTTGCTACACAGTAGTGGATCTGGCAAATGCATTTTTTAGCATCCCGATCGATGAAGGGGTATTGCCCATGTTCTCGTTCTCATGGCAATGGGGAAAAAAGGCTCAGCAGTTGACCTGGTCAAGATTACCGCAGGGGTATGTGGACAGTCCGGCAGCCTTCTCCATGGTCCTTAATGAGACAGTTAAGTCATGGACTGCTGAGCGCGGGTCGGTACTAATACAGTATGTGGACGACTTGCTCCTGTGCAGTCGATCTGCTGAAGATTGTGCGGTCGATTCCACATCTCTGTTACATCACCTGGCCAGGTCTGGCCACCTAGCATCGCGGAAGAAGATACAATGGTGTCAAAGTCAGGTAGAATACCTGGGATGCATTTTGAAGGAGGGAACCAGGCTAGTATCCCCCAAACGTGCCGCAGCCCTGCAGGCTCTCAGTCCTCCGAGAGACAAAGCAACCTTGCTGTCATTCTTGGGCGCAATCGTATATTGCCGCCAATGGATCCCAGATTGTTCATATTATGATGGCATTCTGAGGGAGGCTACCTTATCCACCGCCCCAAAGACAATAGATTGGACAACAGAAAGGCTCCATGCTTTTCAGGCCTTGTTAAAAAGTCTGACTCAGGCCCCCGCCCTGGGATTGGTAGAATATGGCAAACCTTTTCAATTATACTGTGTGGTGTCGGGAAATTCCTTTGCTGCAGTTTTAACACAGCAACATGGAACCGGGTACCGACCAGTCTCCTATCTCTCAAAAAAGTTGCCTACCCAAGTACAAGGGATGCCATCTTGTTTACAAAACCTTGCTGCTTGTGCAATGGCAGTTCAAGAAGCTAACAAATCAGTATTAGGCCATGAGCTGACTCTCTACACTACTCATTCAGTGACTTACCTCCTGCAAAACATGAACACGCAGCATATGACAACACAAAGGCTTAGTGGGTATGAGATCACACTTCTGAATACTGATAACCTCACTCTCAAACATGCACCACCAAGTAATCCCACTGTCCGCCTTTTGCATTCTTTGCTTAGGCTGCCACGAGACCCTGATCAAAAGCACAATTGTGTTGAACAAGTTGCAGCAATAACCAGCCCTCGCCCAGATCTCACTGACATTCCCCTACCAGGAGTACAGGACGTTTTCATAGATGGCAGCTGCTCCCGCCCCTCTGATGCAACATTCCTGACAGGGTACGCCATTGTCCAACTTCCTGATGTGGTGTTGGAAGCAAAAGCTTTACCACCTTCCTCGGCACAGGTAGCAGAATTGGAGGCGCTCACAAGAGCTTGCATACTTTTCTCAGATCAGGAGGTAAACATCTACACAGATAGTAGGTACGCTTTTGGGGTCACGCATGACTATGGCGTAATATGGGCAAATAGAGGATTTAGAACTGCTGACAACAAGCCAATTGCTAACTCTACGCAAATTAAAGCACTCTTGCAGGCGATTCTTCTCCCAAAGCGGATAGCGGTCATCAAGGTAAAGGCACATTCATCAAATAACAGCAGAATTTCCAAAGGAAACGCGCTGGCAGACAGGGAAGCAAAAAAGGCCGCTGCCCAATACATTGGTCAGCCAGCCCCCACAACAATGTTCTTCAAAGAACATTTTACATCACCCAATTTTAAAACCATTGTGGCACAAATACAGGGATTAGCTACAGGGGAGGATGTTTCTTTTTGGGTCAAGGATGGCTTGACCAAGGACCAAGAAGGTCTTTGGTCAAAAGAGGGGAAGATATTGGGCATACCAGAAGCAAGCAGTGTTCTCATACTTTCCTATCTCCATGGTCCAGGACATATAGGTACCACCGCCCTAACAAACATATACACAAAGTCTTTCTGTACAAACAACTTAGATCAAAACACTGACATTAACATCTATTCCCAACAGGAAATGTACGTGAAAAATCTGGTAAGTATGCTACAGGAAATGAACGAACATGTCTCTGTCACCTTTTCTCCTCTTTCCACAGAGCCGACACACCCCTTCATCCCAGGAGATCAAGTGCTAGTCAAGCAACTGGCCCACAAAAAGAGGATCGGACCAATCTACTCTGGACCTTGGAAGATAGAGAAGAACTGCTGTACTGACCGATCTAGGAAACACCTGGATCCACGCCAGCCGGCTAAAGAAGTGTCCACAGCAACCCCAGACCCCAGACCCGCCTCCAGCACCCCAGGACTCCTCTGACCAGGAACAGCAACCAGACTTGAAGGACGTTCAAGAAGGCATAAAGCAAATCTCTCTGAACGACGAGACAAATCCCTCACCCACAGGAAGAAACGAGTAGCAGAACTTTGTACACAGTACCTGACAAAAATGATTTCCACTTTTGTGTCAGGAAAAACATTATGCTTCTGGACATGTCTGATTCTGATAGTATTCATACCTGTTTGGTTGATAGCAAATTGTGTGTACCATCCAGAAGATTCAGGGCTACTAGAAGGCATATGTGGGAAAGCGCAGACAGCCAATGCACCACCTAGTTTAAAATATAAAAGAAGTATACACCCCACTGAACCCCCTTCAGGTTTCACCGACAGAATGTTGTTGTTAAAGTTTAAGTACAGTTATGCACAAAAGTCTGGTTTTAAGAAATGTTGGATATGCAGCAAACTCCACCCTAGTACAGCCAGAATCCCATTAATGGCCATTCCCTTAAACATCACTCCTTTCCTGAATGGAACACCCCCTATTGTTCTTGTATGCATGCTTCATGTTACTCAAATGCCTCTGCAGGAAGGGTAGCGAAGCACGTTCTGAAACCATGAAGCTGACTCCCATTCCCAGAGATCCCACTGTATGGTACGAGAGTCAGGAACATGAGGCCGGAGGATATGAATTCATGAGGCCTAAAAACAGAAAGGTAGAGAATGACCATTTCGATAATATCGAATGGTCAAAGGGAGGATTGTAAGGAGATTCCATAATACATTGCATTATTGATTGTTGATTCTGATTATTGCTTTTATGCTTGTCTGCTTAAGTGATTTTAAAGAAACTTTTCTTAATACAATTCAAGAAGTTATCTCATGATAGTATTGCTTAATACTGAATTATCTCATGATCTATTTCTGTTAAAATGTCTTCATCTTAAAGCATCTGTTTGTGGTTTTCCTCTCTGTACACTGTTACTGAGGCTAGATTTGGTTTTTAGGAAGTTGTGGCTGATCAGCAGACGGTGACAAAAAGTAAGGAAATATTGAACTGGGATAAGCTTTGAAATACAGAGGTTAAGGTTAAGGTCACAAGACATTACAGAATAATGAGCTAATGAATAATGTGAGCTAATGTGTATAATTTTGATTGGTCCCCAAAAATTGGGGCAGAGTCTTGTAAAAATAGTATAAAAACGGCAAAACCAGAATTAAAGATTGTAACCATTTCAGCATCACAATTGTGTATGAGTCATTGGTTATCTCGCCGGCGAGGACTTCCACTGAGCCATCTCCAAGAGCCTAGGCCACAAGGAAAAGTCGGGCTACCTAACACTACCCAAATTACATTTTTATAATTTTTGTTTCCCCACAAATAGAGCTTTCTTTTGGTGGTATTTGATCACCTCTGTGTTTTTTATTTTTTTGTGCTATAAACAAAAAATAAAGAAAGAAATATTTTGAAAAAATATATATATATTTTTTACTTTTTGCTATAATAAATATGCCAAGTTTAAAAAAAAAAAAAAATGTTCCTCAGTTTAGGCCGATATGTATTCTACATATGGTAAAAAAAAAAAAAAAAAAAAATAGCAATAAGTAACTGGTAAATCTGAAGACAAAAATCAGCCAAAAATCAGAGTGTGTATGGGGCTTTAGTCTTCTAACAAAGATGGACCCGGGCGAACTGAATCCCAATCACATGATTGCTGTACCTCCGATTGGCTGTCAAAGTGATCAATCATTCTACAGCCCTTCCCTGTGTTGTCTCATGTGAATAGGAGAAAAACAGAATTCCTGCTAGGGAGAAGGAAAAGATACATTGTATATATTCCTCCTTTCTGGAAGAGAAATAAAAAAAATTAAAAAAATATGTAATAAAAAAAAAAAAAAAGGATTAAATAGTTTAGTACTTGACCTAGTTTATTAAGTGGCAGTGTTAGTGGCAGTATAGGTGCCAGTTAATGGCAGTTACAGATAAAGCTACCTCACACTTGATGCGGTGGGACTGCATTGGGTGGCTACACCAACACAGTCCCTCTGCATGGACTAAGCAAAATGCCTTGTCCCCTATGTGCTAGGTTCAAACCAATGGTGTGGTAGGCATGATGCGTTAGGAAAAAAAAAAAAAAAAGTACTGAATACAGTCTTTTTTTCAGTGAAGCACAGTGTGAGGCAACCCACTGCCTTGCACTACATATTCAGCAATTGAACTGATTCAGTGTGATATTTCAAGATTTTTTTTTTTTTAAATAAATAAAGAAAAACAAAGTAAATAAAAAGGAAACCGTGCAATCTGTAAAGCTCAACGCATCCTTACTGTGCTGATCTTAGCCGCATTGCATTTAGTGATGGCCTCCACTGTGCACGCTCCCGGAGACTGGGGTGATCACTGATCCGGTCCCGGCCCCTTACCATGTGATCAGCTGTCAGCTGATGATCACATGATGTAAACAAAAGCTCGTGAACATTTTTTTATTCTCCTCACGCTGACAGCGGAGGAGAAAAGCGGAGGAGAAAAAAAAAAGCCGATCACCGGCTTATCTTAAAGGGACATCGGTCCCGAAAAGGAAGAGGCAATTATGCCTCATTTATAAAACAGTAACAGTGCCCAAAAGTGCCACCTATTGATGCCCAAAAGTGCCACCTATCAATGCCACCTAGAAGTGCTGCCTATCAGTAACTGATCAGTGCCCATCAATAATGGACAAAAATTACCCGTTAATAACATTTTAAAAACAAAATAAATTGTTTTATTTTTTTTATTCGGTGTTTAAAAAAAAAAAATTGCGCAGGTTATCAAATGCCACCAAAAGAAAGCTCTATTTGGGGGGGGGGGGGGGAATATAAAAATTTCATTTGGGTACAGTGTTGTATGACCGCGCAATTGTCATTCAAAGTGCGACAGCGCTGAAAGCTGAAAATTGGTCTGGATAGGAGGGGGGTTTAAGTGCCCTCTAAGCAAGTGGTTAAAGGTGGCAGTTACAATCTGTGGACTTAAAAGTATACGTTTTAGTATCAGAGCATTTACACGAGTAAAAGTATTTTACACGTGTTAATCCTTAGTATCGACACTTATACCATTAAAATCAGTATCGGTGCAACGGTAATGTGTGGCCAAGATACATTGTACTGGCAGTCATGTAAAAAAGATTGTGGGCCAGACAAAATGGTTTAGAAATAGTAAAGAAAAATATGGTCCACCAGCTGGTACTATGCTGTCAATTTACCTCCATAAGAGTAGGAGAGACACTGATGTTACTGCTCCTTGTACAGATATACTGTAAAATAATTGCAGCTATTTTGATGCCACCATTACAGACTAAAGGAACTGATATGTATTAATACATTTTTGAAAATGTCCTTTACTAATCTCGCTAAGACTAGAAACTTCCCTGTGGCATCGTTTTAAGTGGGCTGTTCTCCAAGCTTTCATGGAGGACCTAATTTTATTACATTCAAACTAGGAAGGGACCGCGGCCCTCACAGGTTCCACCTGCTGACCTCCTTGTCACTGCTGTATAATGTAATGGGTGGAAAGCTCAAGTTCGATCCCTAGTCGAAAATCTGGCAGCATTGGAGCAGAGTTGTGCATTTCCTTTTAATAACAATTTTCAAGTTTGTCGTCAGGTATAGATTTCTTCACCTACAGCATAAAAGATATTCAAGATAAAATTTTACTGCGGGACATTTTTCCTATTTAAACACACTGTATTCAGTAGAGATTGCAATTATGTTTGTTTAAGACAAATCAAATTACTTTAAAAAGCTGCATTGCCAAAACAGGACAGAGAGTTAACAAAGCCATACATTATCTGGACCAGGCCCGATATGTTTCGTCAATTGTCAAAATGGGCTGGATGTATTTTTGCCCCCTGTAGCTTAATCATTGGTTCATATATACACTTCCTTAAAAAATACATGTGAATTAAGGAAGTTGTTTTTACTAATTCTGAACCTATAGTATATTACCCTGAAGTGTTATCCTTTTTCAGTTGTTTAATAGTGGTTTCTGCTTCTAGAGCCATAGCACTTCCAATTCTGCTTCTGTACCAAAAAACAGTTACCCATTTTCAATATTTGATATTATATTAGTTAGTTCTTCAAAATATTCATCTCAGCAATCTATATATTTATTTTTTTATTAAATATCAGTTCCATTTTATCTGCTTTAACCCCTTTTCTATATACTGTACACTAAACTACTTAAATGCATTATTTTTTACAAATGTAGGGTTTTATTAAAGTGGATGTAAACCCAATGTCATCCTTTCTAAACTACTGCCATAGGGGTTATCTAGAAGGATATACATGCCTCCTGCATGTATCTTTACCTGTCAGTCAAATGTTTCACCTCTGTCTGCTATGAGACCCGAAAAACTGCATATTCTGTGGGCGGGTCTATTGTCTGGAGCTCGGTGGGTGGAGTCGTGATGTCAGTAGACTCCCCGCCCACCTCTACACTGCCCTTAATATGCATTTCTCCTGTGTATTTCTTACACTGAACTTCTGCTATGATCTCTAACATCCAGTGAAAAGACAGGAAAGTAACCACATGACTTCAGCATGCCAAATCATGCTGAGGTGGGGAACATCCAATCCTGGCAGAGCAGCAGAAGAAAGGCGTGGGGGAGGGAATTAAAAAAAATAATGCATGTCTGTTAGGCTAGTGCACGAGATATATAAATCACCTGTCACTCACAGCAAGGGGGAGGATTTGACAAAGTTTTTCTCTGTTTGTCAAGATTTAAATCCCTGAACAATAAAAGATGATTGCTCAGAGATGGAATAACTCTTTGTGGCAAGACTGGGCTCAAATGATAGGAAATCTTATACTCTACATTATGATGACCAAAAAAAAAAAAAAATCAGGTTTACATCCACTTTAAACATAAGGCCATCACAATGTGTACCATTTGAAATAATGTATTCTTACATGAGTTTGTCCAAATGTCTAATAACATGCACTTTAGATATACAGTTGTGCTCATAAGTTTACACACCCTGGCAGATTTTATGATTTCTTGGCCATTTTTCAGAGAATATGAATGATAACACGTTTTTTCTTTCACTCATGGTTAGCGTTTGGCTGAAGCCATTTATTATCAATCAACTGTGTTAACTCTTTCAAAATCATAATGACAACAGAAACTGCCCAAATGACCCTGATAAAAAGTTTACATACCCCAGTTCTTAATACAGTGTATTGCCCCCTTTAACACAGGGCTCGACAAACCCCGGGTGCCAGGTCGCATTTGCGACTAGAATTAGCGACCTGGGGCAGCACAGCGGGGGGTATCCTGTTTTCTCCCCCCCCACGGCGTGATCGTGTCTGGCCACGCCGCCGCCAGCCGGTAATTGAGGCCGCGGCTTTGAGGCCTTCTGCGGTCCTATGTTTCCTTCTGTAATCTGGCGCCATCTAGTGGTGGCTGTTGGTATGACAGCCAGCAATGTTAATGGAGCTTTCACTGCCCGCCCATCTCCTCACCTTTACTTAGAATAAAAAATATATATAATGTTTAGGAGTTCTAACAACCTAGAGAATAAAATGGTGGTCGTTGCAATACTGTCTGTCACACCGTATTTGTGCAGCGGACTTACAAGCGCATTTTTGGGGAAAAAATATTTATTTAATTAAAAAAAAATAAGACAACAGTAAAGTTAGCCCAATTTTTTTTATATTGTGAAAAATAATGTTATGCCGAGTAAATTGATACCCAACATGTCACGCTTCAAAATTGCGTCCGCTCATGGAATGGCGACAAACTTTTATCCTTTAAAATCTCCATACGCGACGTTTAAAAAATTCTACAGGTTGCACGTTTTGGGTTACAGAGGAGGTCTAGGGCTAGAATTATTGCTCTCGCTCTACCGAACGCAGCGATACCTCACGTGTGGTTTGAACAACGCTTTCCTATGCGGGCGCTACTCACGTATGCGTTAGCTTCTACACGCAAGCTTGGCGGGACAGGGCGCATTTAAAAAAAAATATTTTTTCTTATTTTAACTTTTTATTTTTTCACAGTTCTTTAAAAAAAAAAAAAATGTCACTTTTCTTCCTATTACAAGGAATGTAAAAATCCCTTGTAATAGAAAAAAGCATGACAGGTCCTTTTAAATATGAGATCTGGGGGTCAGAGAGACCTCACATCTCATATTTACACTAAAATGCAATTTAAATTTTTTTTTTAAAAATTGTCATTTGAAAAAAATAAAAATAAATAAAAATGTCCCTCTAAGAGCTATGGGCAATGACTTGGAGACAGGTGGGGGGGCCCGCTCTATCTTCCCCTCACTCGTCTCCATGTCAGGCCAGGGACAGGTCCGGATTGCCGTTACCGACCTGGCTCCTAACTTTTTTAGCTGGCTCCTAGATTCCAAGCAAATTTGTCAAGCCCTGCTTTAACAGATCCCCTGTTTTCTTTATTCTAAGCAAAAAAGTTGAGATTCTTATTTTAGTCAGAATCGTCTAGTTAGTGTTATGTTAAAGTGGTATATATTAAGTATATTAGCAGTATATTAAGACAGTGCAGCAATTAATCTAAATAATATATTTCACCCAGTGACCAGTATCACCTCAAGCATGTGATATCGAACACCACCTGACGGTGATGTTCAATTTATCAATCAGAAATTAGTGAGCCCATTCCATAAACAATATATACATATTCCACTAGAATTCTTTTTTGTGAATCTTCCTTTCATTGCACAATTCAAGCCTGCATGAATAGTGTAGTATACACACCACATTGTGTGCTCCTAGCAGGTCCCCTTTGTACCCGACTTACCTCATTACCTGCACCTGAGCTTAATATAAGTCAGCTAAGTCAGGCGTATATATATATACCGTACCTCCAAACACCTGAAATTGTTCTGATTTCCTGGCCTTCCCCAGCCTCAGCCCTCTGAGGAAAGCCATAAACAAAGCCTATTACAGTGGTAGACTGGACCCAGATATGGGTCTTTACTGCCAAACCCTTGGCTGATCTCCTGGTTGTTGAGGCAAATTACCAGTATACACTTCTCACATGTTGGTATATAATTCCTTTATGAATATCCTGTGCTCTATTTCTTGTTAGTCAACTCACAGCTGAAAATAAGGTGGACAGAAATCTGGTTTCTGAAAATATGTTTTAGGCCTCATGCACATGGGGCATTTGTAAAAGCCCCTCTAAATGTCAGAACTCCTGGCATGAAAATAATGCATAAAAAGCCATACAGTGCCTTGCCAAAGTATTCGGCCCCCTTGAACTTTTCAACTTTTTGCCACATTTCAGGCTTCAAACATAAAGATATAAAATTTTTATTTTTTTGTGAAGAATCACCAACAAGTCGGACACAATTGTGAAGTGGAACGAAATCTATTGGATAATTTAAACTTTAACTAATAAAAAAATGAAAAGTGGGGCGTGCAAAATTATTCGGTCCCCTTGCGTTAATACTTTGTAGAGCCACCTTTTGCTGCGATTACAGCTGCAAGTTGCTTGGGGTATGTCTCTATCAGTTTTGCACATCGAGAGACTGAAATTCTTGCCCATTCTTCCTTACAAAACAGCTCGAGCTCAGTGAGGTTGGATGGAGAGCGTTTGTGAACAGCAGTTTTCAGCTCTTTCCACAGATTCTCGATTGGATTCAGGTCTGGACTTTGACTTGGCCATTCTAACACCTGGATACGTTTATTTGTGAACCATTCCTTTGTAGATTTTGCTGTATGTTTGGGATCATTGTCTTGTTGGAAAATAAATCTCCGTCCCAGTTTCAGGTCTTTTGCAGACTCCAACAGGTTTTCATCCAGAATGGTCCTGTATTTGGCTGCATCCATCTTCCCCTCAATTTTAACCATCTTCCCTGTCCCTGCTGAAGAAAAGCAGGCCCAAACCATGATGCTGCCACCACCATGTTTGACAGTGGGGATGGTGTGTTGAGGGTGATGAGCTGTGTTGCTTTTACGCCAAACATATCGTTTTGCATTGTGGGCAAAAAGTTAGATTTTGGTTTCATCTGACCAGAGCACCTTCTTCCACATGTTTGGTGTGTCTCCCAGGTGGCTTGTGGCAAACTTTAGACAAGACTTTTTATGGATATCTTTGAGAAATGGCTTTCTTCTTGCCACTCTTCCATAAAGGCCAGATTTGTGCAGTGTACGACTGATTGTTGTCCTATGGACAGACTCTCCCACCTCAGCTGTAGTTCTCTGAAGTTCATCCAGAGTGATCATGGGCCTCTTGGCTGCATCTATAATCAGTCTTCTCCTTGTCTGAGCTGAAAGTTTAGAGGGACGGCCAGGACTTGGTAGATTTGCAGTGGTCTGATACTCCTTCCATTTCAAAATGATCACTTGCACAGTGCTCCTTGGGATGTTTAAAGCTTGGGAAATCTTTTTGTATCCAAATCCGGCTTTAAACTTCTCCACAACAGTATTACGGACCTGCCTGGTGTGTTCCTTGGTCTTCATGATGCTCTCTGCGCTTTCAACAGAACCCTGAGACTATCACAGAGCAGGTGCATTTATACAGAGACTTGATTACACACAGGTGGATTCTATTTATCACCATCAGTCATTTAGGACAACATTGGATCATTCAGAGATCCTCGCTTAACTTCTGGAGTGAGTTTGCTGCACTGAAAGTAAAGGGGCCGAATAATTTTGCACGCACCACTTTTCAGTTTTTTATTTGCTAAAAAAAAGTTTAAAATATCCAATAGATTTCATTCCACTTCACAATTGTGTCCCACTTGTTGGTGATTCTTCGCAAAAAATTAAAATGTTATATCTTTATGTTTGAAGCCTGAAATGTGGCAAAAGGTTGAAAAGTTCAAGGGGGCCGAATACTTTCGCAAGGCACTGTATATTGCACACGCATTTAGGCATGTACAGCATCCGAGTGTAAATGCATTCTATAGGCCAGAATATTTATTTTGACCACTGAAATGCATTAATCTGTATACTCCTTTATACATCATGTTTAGATGATTTCATTCCCACACGTCAGTCCCGACTTTGGGGGCGAGTTCAGAGACACCTGTGCTGCAACCCACATAGAATATCTCTGAAAAGGACTGATATGTGGAAATTAAATGGAAAAAAAAAATCACCAAAAGCAGTACAGAAACCACTTTTGGGAATCTTTCTGTGCGGCATCGAACAGATTCGGACGCTGCCATTCCCGGCACTTGCCGCCGATTTGACATTTCAAATCGCATGCCAAATCGCTCCAATGTGAACCAGGGCTTAGGCTTCATGCACACTGGACGTTTTTACAGCTGCTGTTTTTGGCTTCAGATGTTTTTTTCTACAGCCAGTAAACTCCCCAGCATGTTATCCTATGTATCCATGCACACATAGGCTGTTTTCAGCAGTTTTTGGTATGGTTGTTTTCTGGCTGGAAAAAACCCCACAAAACTAGTGGGTTTTAAGAGGAGTTTTTCAGCTGTAATAAAGTAACGCTCTAACTCTGATAAAAGCTTATAAACTTGGCTATTTGGAGTTTATCACCATTTTTGAGCCATAAGCTTTCGTGGGAGTGTAGTTTTGCTTGAAAAAAAAATAGAAATAAAAATAAAAATAAACCACACTAAAAAAAAAACATTACTGCAAAACTCATTCTACAGTTAATGCTACTGCCATTTTTATAACGTCCAGTGTGCATGAGGCCTTAAAGCGGGAGTCCACCGGGACTCCGCGTTTTTTTTTTTTTTTTTAAAAGCCAGCAGCTACAAATACTGCAGCTGCTGACTTTTAAATAGTGACACTTACCTGTCCAGCGCGCCCGCGATGTCGGCACCCGAAGCCGATCGCTCGCTCGGCTGCCGGGTCCCGCCGCCATCTTGGGTATGGGAATCAGGAAATGGAGCCTTTCGGCTTCATTTCCCGGTTCCCTACTGCGCATGCGTGAGCCGCGCGGCGCAATCCGGACGGTCCCCGCTGCCTCTGGGAGCTGTGTGTTTCCCAGCAGGCAGCGGGGCACTTGCTGAAGGGGGCGGGGCATTGCGGAACGGGGGCGTAACCTACGCTCGTTCCGCAGACAGCTAGCCCGGAAGTGGGTGCAGTTACCTGGATTATCCAGGTAACTGCACCCCCCTCCCCCCTGAAAGGTGCCGATTGTGGCGCCGGAGGGGGGGAGGGATCAGATGAGCGGAGGTCCATTTTAGGGTGGACCTCCGCTTTAATGTTTTTTTTTTTTTCTGCTTGTAAACACCCCTCTTCTACTACGTCTATAAATGCCTATGGGTCCATGGACACACAGGCTTACACAGCGGTGCTTTAACAGGCTGATGAAAAAAAAAAAAAAACACACGATCAAAGCCAGTATAAGTAGCATGAGACCTTATGAGAGGCCAAGTCCCTACAGGTGCTTTTACAGGCTGATAAAAAAAAAATTATCAAAGCCCATATAAGCGTCATGAGAACAATGGGGTAGATTCACTAAGAGTGCTTTCACACTGCCGGGGCCCGGGCAGTAAAGCAGCGATATTTTTAGTGCAGATTTACCGTTGTTTTAGCTGCGCTATTTGGCCGTTAGCGGGGTGGTTTTAACCGCCTGCAGAACGCCTCTGCAGCGGCGGTTTGCCAGTGGCACGGCGGCGCTGCCCATTGATTTCGCCGCTCCTATAGCGCTGCAAAGAAGCTGCTTGCAGGACTTTTTGTGACACCCTGCCAGCCAAGTGCCCCAGTGTGAAAGTGTTTCCAGCTCAAAAAAGGGAGAGAGCTGCCCATCACGTCTGCATGGGCTTTTTCACCCACACCTTCTCCCCGTTTCACTGACTCACTGAATCTATTGCAATGCAAGCTGACTCATACCATACCTTTTGTATTGCAGAACCCCCCCCCCCCCTTTTTCTTACCTGAACCCGATTGTTCTAGCGATGGGGAAAAGCACAGCAGTGCCAGCTGCTGTCTTGGGTCCTCATTGGATAGCTTGATAGCAGATGGAGCCATTGGCCAGTGACATGGGAGCAAGGGGCATGGCCGTGTCCTGCTGTCTGTATCAATGGGCACAGCATCAGGACTCCGGAGCGCACCCACACACGTGCCCCCATGGAATGCGGCTCTCCGTGGGGGCACTCGAGGGAAAAAAAAAAAAAAAACTTTACAATCACTTTAAATAACGGCTAATCGTATGTGGTAAAATAACTTAAATACTGAATTAATGCGGCAATTTACCACATTAAGCTGGTTGCTAAGATGTGGGCCAGGAAGCCGGGGACCGCGTCCTTAACAACTGATGATCATTAGCTGTCAGCAGGCTTTCCCACTCACAAAAAAATAATTAAAAAAAAAAAAAAAGGGGGGGGGGGCATGCGGCTTTCAGGACCTTTTTTTCTCGTCCTGCAAGCGCACCGCCCCAGTGTGAAATCACTCGGGCTTTCACACTGGGGAGGCATGAGAGGCGTTTTTCAGGCGCTATTTTTAGCATTAAAATGCCTGCAAAGCTCAGTGTGAAAGTAGCCAAAGCAAACAGTTCATAAATGGAAAGCCATTCATGGCATGTTGTTTACATTGTTATCATTTGACCGACATGACCAAAAGCGATGCAATTAGAGAGGGGTCCCAGAAGCAAGGCAGAGAGACTCTATGTGCTACCCACAAACCCTGTGTACAAAGATGACTTTTTGATGGCAAAGTTGGCATTTTGATTAAAACGCATTATGATGTCTTATCATTGTCTACATGCCTTCTGCTTCTACATATATGTCAACGTCAGTTCATAATAAAGATTTTTTTTATTTTTTACACAAAGTAATTCATAAATAAAAGCAACAGTAGTTTTTATTTATAAATTAACACAGAGCAAGACCAAGCAGGCAGATAGCTCAGTCATGAGATTACACAGAGAGAGTGTAACCATGAGAGCTCTAACCCTGAGTGCAGGTTCACACTACCGTGACTTGGGATCCGATTGTCAGACCTCAAGTCACCCCAAGTCGCTTGACATCAGAAATTCCATTCATTGCAATACTTCCTGTCACACCGTATTTGCACAGCAGTCTTACAAGCGCACTTTAAAAAAAAAAGAACTTTTTTTTTTAACTAAAAAAAATAAGACAACAGTAAAGTTAGCCCAATTTTTTTCATATTGCGAAAGATTATGTTACACCGAGTAAACTGATACCCAACATGTCACGCTTCAAAATTGTACCCGCTCGTGGAATGGCGACAAACCTTTACTCCTAAAAATTTCCATAGGCAATGTTTAAAAAATTCTACAGGTAGCATGTTTTGAGTTACAGAGGAGGTCCAGGGCTAGAATTATTGCTCTCACTCTACCAATTGTGGCAATACCTCACATGTGTGGTTTGAACACAGTTTTCACATACGGACGCTACTCGCGTATGCATTCGTTCCTGCACGCGAACTTGGCGGAACAGGTGCGATTAAAAAATAAAAGTTTTTTTTTCTCATTTTACCTTTTATTTTTACACTGTTCTTTTAACTACTTGCCATCCGCACTATAGCTGAAAGACTGCTACAGAGCGGGCCTTGGACATCCTCCCTAGCAAGCGCTGTCTAGGTTCGCGTGTGGCTCGCCTTGTGATCACCGAGTCTATGAGACTCGGCTGATCACAGATCTGAGTAAGGGGTCCATCCCAGCCCCTTACCACGTGATCAGCTATCAGCCAATGATGGCTGATCACATGATGTAAACAGAAGCTCGGTAATCAGTAGGTTTTTTTTTGCTCACGCTGTCAGCATGAGACGAAAAAAAGCCGATCGCTGGCTTCTGTCAGAGGGACATCGGTCCCTCACACAGAAAGCCATGACTGCATTTTATTTGCCTACCAGTGTCACCTACCAGTGCAGTCTCATCAGCGCACATCAGTGAAGGAGAAAAATTACCCATTTTCAAAATTTTATAACAAACTATGAACGCGGTTTTGTTTTTTCTCTCTCGAAATTTGACACTTTTCTGTTTTTTATTTTTTGCTAAATAAAGCCCAGCAGTAATTAAATACCACCAAAAGAAAGCTCTATCTGTGCGAAAACAATCATAACATTTTCATTTGGGTAACCTGTAGCATGACTACACAATTGCCATTCAAAAAGCGACAGCGCTGAAAGCTGAAAATTGGTCTGGGCAGGAAGGGGGTTAAAGTGGCCAGTAGGCAAGTGGTTAAAAAATAAATAAATAAATAAAATGGTGTCACTTTTATTCCTATTACAAGGAATGTAAACATCCCTAGTAATAGAAAAAAAAAGCATGACAGGACCTCTTACATATGATATCTGGGGTCAAAGACCTCAGATCTCATATTTACAATTTAGATGCAAGAAAAAAATAAAATTGAAATGTCAAATAAAAAAAATGTTCCCTTTAAGAACACTGGGACGTCGCTTCTGCCATCCAATGCTATAGAGACCAGTGGGGGCCATCTTTCCCTCACTTGGCTCCAGGTGCCGCCAGTCATGGCACAGCTACTGAAGAAGCGGCACGAGTGAGATGTTTCTTCAGTACGGATAGGCGGATATAGTAAATATCTCCTAAATGGTGCAAGTTTAGGAGATATTTACGGTACCTACAGGTAAGCCTTATTATAGGCTTACCTGTAGGTAAAAGTGGTAGTAAAGGGTTTTCAACTACTTTAACCCAAGTGGGCTGAATGAAAAAAAAAATAATAATTAAAAAAAAAAACTGAGATATCGCTGTACTCACACAAGCAATGTTTGGTAAATGGATTTCCCCAGCTGTGCCTGTGTCTCTCGACAGGGAGACTGCCCCCGCCAGAACACTTATCAGCACTCGCAGTCAGTTGGCTGCCAGTGCTGATCAGATTCTGGACGAATGCCAGTTCAACAGAGGCTGGTCGTAAGACCTTTTCTGTAGAACAGACAGCTATACACACGGGCTGAAATTCAGCCAGTTTCGTGCTGAACCGACCATTTGTGTGTACTCAGCTTAACAAAGAGTTAATAGTAATTTCTAACGGAAAAGGTCCACATTAAATAGTTTATCTTGGTATCTAAAAAAAACAAACAGCACATACAGGATTGCTGATTATTCGGGTGACCTGCAGGGGATTTTTTCCTAAGGGTCCCTTCACCCGGGCTTGTCTGTTACACGGAATCCGCTTGCTCAGCGACGGATCAAGGCACTGATCCCCACTGAGCAGACAGATGACAGGTCCGTCTCCACTCACTGTGAGCCCTGCTCTCCTCTATGGGAGATCGGATGAGAATGGATCACCTGTCCGTTTTCATCTGATCGCATCCTCCAGACAGATAGAAAATAGGTTTCTATCCATCTGGATATCACGGACAGAATTGGATAAAGTCAGCAGACATGTCACTGCTGACATCGGAAGTGATGTCATGTATTGTAGTGTATTTTCAGACGACAACTGTACCGACTAAACGAAAATTGTACGCTCTGGTATCGTACGAGGAAAATTTTTGTGCTCGTCTGATCGAATAATATCGGATGAACTGTCGTGATTGGCTCTCGAAAACGGTGTACTAACGATCCGGTTATTGTACTAACGCGTTAAAAGCAGTATTTTTCGTCCGATTTTCGGATAATGTGTACGGGCCATTAGATGATCAGTAGATTAGGTGTCTAATTGTGATAACTATTATGACTATCCGTATCAATGTATACTCACAGCTGATTGTTATCAAGAACAGTTGGACTACTAGAATTTGGCCAACTGCTACTTTTTCCCCGAGATAAAACTGACATTAGATGTGCCTCTATCTTTGGTGCCTAACGTGGCCTATGGGCCTTAAAAAGTCCTCCGCTCCTCAAAAAGTAGCCTGTTGTGCTCCAGACAGCTGAACAATGAGTTCTGGGCCTTCCAATGGGCTTTAGAGCTGGAACTGCTGGCTGTCAATTACAGCAGAAATTCAGCACTATGTCCAGGAGTTGAAATAATTACCTCCTAGACTGGAGTTCCTGCAACACGGTATTCCATAAAAGAATACTAATATAAAAAAAAAAAAAAAAAAAAAACACCTCAATACTTCTGCTTTGTATTAAAGCAGAAATTACATGACAACATTTATGACATCATTGGCATTTCAAGTGTGGCTGTCATCACAAGATAGGACAGAGCTGATCACCTCTGTTCTGTATCTCCTTGTAGCAAGTGATCATTGCAAACTAAAAAACATACATTGATTAATAAAATTAATCACAAAAAACAATGAATTCTCGTGTCTCAACAAATATTGTAGAAAGTTTGCAGTGCCTATACACCTGTTTCCCAACAAATATGTTGGATGCTCGCGATGACATTTGCTTTTATTGTGTGAGCATTGAACAGCTGTGTAATCCAACTCAATGTCCTTCCAAATTATAATAAATGCAAACCTGTGAAAATGTTACCATCATGAATGATGATTTTTGTTCACTGAAATATGAATTGATCTCATCTTAATGTTACCCTAACAACATTTTTTTTTCTTTTTGTTTGTTGGGATGGGACAACATCTAAAACCTACAGTTTAAGACTCTTTAAATTATGCTAAGGGAATATTCTGTTACCATAGGCCAGTGATGGCGAACCTTGGCACCCCAGATGTTTTGGAACTACATTTCCCATGATGCTCCACTACAATGCAAGGTACCAGAGCATCATGGGAAATGTAGTTCCAAAACATCTGGAGTGCCAAGGTTTGCCATCACTGCCATAGGCCCTAATAAGCCATTCAATGTTTTCTGTAAAGCAGTATGGGGTATTAAAATGATGGGGTCACATTGTAACCTGCCCATTAAAGTCGCAACAACTTCAGAGTAGTTCAAACGCTACTTTGATCCAACTTTGAGGGCCACACCTGAATGTTTTACATGCAACAGTGGGTCCGACTTTGCAGAGAAACAAGTCACATCCAAGTCCACTCAGAGCCTGAAGCTCGATTTCACCAACCAAAAAATTAGGATCGGGAGAAATGGATAGGGAGGAAAAGAGCAAACGCCCAGAAAACTGAGGGTTTTAAGGATGCCAGACTGACCCTGGTTTTTAAAGCAGAACTCGACAATTTTTTTTTTTCTTTACACATTCTTGTTGCCAATCTACCTTCACCAACTTTGCCACCCATGTTCTTCTGAGCTCTGTAGTTCCTCTGTAATAGGCTGCTGAACTTGCTGAAAAAAACATTATTGCCTGCTGACATCCAGTTTGTAAGACCGCTGACTTCTAGCCCTCTCCTAAGCTCAGCCAGCGGTCTGACACGCCCCGTTGTAGTCCTAGCATGGAGTAAGCAGACATGGAGGAGGTGTCCTTCTCTCCCCTCCCTCCTCCTCCTCCCTGCCACCAATCTGCCCATTCACTGCCCCTGCTGTGTCATACAAGTGATTTCTAATAATAATCCCCACTCTACACTGCTGGTCCCCGACATTCAGCTCTGGTGGTGGTCCCGACACGTTGCACTGGTTTGCATTTAGATTAAAATGCTTTGCATTTATAAGGCTGTAACTTATCATACCGTGTGTTATATATGGCTTGCTGGCTGCAGAATGAGGGGTGTGACTTATGTTGAAGTGGGCGAGTTCACATTTACACGTACAAGCCTAGTGTACCTCCCACATTCACTCCCATCCCAAGGATTCATGGGAAATGTAGGCCAATTACAGTTAGAGAGGGAGAAGAGGATATGATGCAATCACTGTTCTAATGCCCCGTACACACGTTCCGATTATTGTAAGACAGATCGGTCACATTTTGTTGTATACAACTAAGATCGAATACAACAGTGCAAAATGTGTGTAAGATTTTTGTCGTACGATTCTGGAAAAATCTTCCGTTGTGCGTAGCTACGTATTTTAAATGTCAAATACGTGTGACCTGTGTGTCCTTCTGGTTTATTTTCATGTTTCCGATCATGCGTGGCGTTTGTCGAATGACTTTTATCGGACGCATACTGTACTGGCTACACGATTGTCGTACGATGGGCTGTCATCCAAGCAAAGTTTTCCTGTTTGTCCCTTCGGATTTGGTTGGACGGACTGTCGTGATCGGCTGTCGAAAGCTGCGTACTAACGATCAGATTATCGAACGATCTGTCCGAAAGCGACTTTTGTGGTCCAATAATCGGAACGTGTGTACGGGGCATAAGGGATCCTCCCTGGCAGAAAAGATGAAGCATTTTTTAAATCTGAAAACTGACTTCCTGAAAACTGTCATATATCTTAAACGTAAGAAATTTCACAAATGTGATATTGTTTAGTGTTTTGTGTGTAATCATCATCATGATTAGATTGCACATGTTGTATATTTCCATACAGAATGATATGTATGGGAATATTGGAATATAATTCAACACAAACAACTGCACAAATATGATATAAAAGTATAGTAATAGCCAATAAATGTTCTATTTATATACACACACACACCAAATGCAAGGTAGTGAAAACAAAAGCCGGCTATCCCAGAACTTAGTTAATGGGAACTAGGCTTTGTTTATATTGTCATGGCAGATTAAATATTTATGTAGCAACTTAAATTATGCAAGTGGGCACATAATACAGAAAATGAATGCAGAGTCATGCATTCAACTAAGAGGATGCAAACTCTGCCCCTATACATGTATGTGTGTTAATGAGAGTACACATGGTACATGAGACAATAGGATTTGAAAATAACTGATGACCGATAACACAATATGTGTATAAAATAAGTCACTTGTGTGCCGTGTACTGGTCATATAGGATATTTGTAATAACTGTGTAAATAAAATGAAATATATGAATAAGTAATGGCCTACACAATAAAAGTGAGTTCAATGTATGTGCACAATAACTGTGTGGTGTATTAGCTAACCATACATGATGCAATGGGGGAGATTTACTAAAACTGGAGAGTGAAAAGTGTGGTGCAGCTCTACATAGAAACCAATCAGCTTTTGATTTCACCTTGCTCAATTAAGCTTTGACATAAATCCTGGAAGCCGATTGGTTTCAATATCAGTGTAATGTGGGTAAACAATAAATGTATGAATAATGCACTACCTGGCCATACATGATGCATGAAAATGTAATTATATACATACAGAAAAATGAATGTTTAAACAAAGTACTGGCTGTACACTGGTCCCAAATGATGCATGTGGGTATCATTATGTCTTTATAGAAAACAATCTAGAAATATGAGTGCTGGCTGTACACTGGTGGGAGATAATGCATGGGAATGTGCATATGGAAAAATATGATCAAACACTAGTCATAGATGATGTAAGTTGCTAGCATAAGGTATTGGTAAAAAAATTTATTGTTACTGAACGTACACCTATCACACCCCGCAATCAGATGATCTATAGGGCAAGCTAGGCAGGAGCCTATAACCTACAGAATGTCCAGGGGCACAGCTACAACCTTCATTCTCCTTTAGTAAACCAGGATAATAGCACAATCATTAATGTGATTGTAAGGGCAGAAGTTTTTTTTTTTTTAATCTTACTACATTCTATGCATTAACATGAAAAACCTTCTGTGTGCAGCAGCCACCCCCCCCCCCAAATAATTACCTGAGCCCATCTAGATCCAGCGATGTTGTAGGAGTGTCTCAGCTGCTCGGGACTCCCCTCCTCATGGGCTGAGACAGCAGCACGGCGCTATTGGCTCCCGCTGCTGTGAAAGTTGGTCAGCCAATGAGAGAAAATGGACCGGGTCGTGGCTCTGTGTCTGAACGGACACAGGGAGCTGCGGCTCGGGAGCCCCCATTGTTGTGGGGGCACTCAACAGAAGAGAAGGGGCCAGAATCACAGAGGAGGGACCCGAGAAGAGGAGGATCTAGGCTGCCCTCTGCAAATCCACTGCAACAGAGCAGAGAAGTATAACATTTTGGCTGCAACTAACGATTATTTTCAGAATCGATTAGTTGGCTGATTGTTTTGATTAACCGGTTAATAACCTTAAAAAAAAAGTGTGGTGCATAATTTAGTTAATATGCAAAGTTTTTTTTTTTTTTTAAATCAATTTTATTCTTAAATATCTCTATGCAGTGGTAAATATAAATAATCAGCTATATGGTTAGGGAGCAAAATATCTAATCCACTCTGAGAATAACAGACAGAAGAGATATATACTATTAGAGGAGTTATATACTGTATATACTATTAAAGGGTGAATCTGGTAAATATTATCAGACTTAAAGATCAATTTTTTTTATTTTATTTAAAAAACAATGTCTTCAGTGTAATTTTAAGAATGTTTGTTTGATTTTCTAATAGTTAGTGGGGTCAAATCGACGTTCATTTTCAACTACAGTGATAGGAAAATTCGGAAATAGAAAATGTCTTCATCAAAAGGAATTTTCCGACAATGTATGTGGTTTTCGTTCAGAAATTACATTCATTTTAAAAAACAGAATGTTGAAAACAAGTGAAAATTTCAAACATTCTTTCATTCAGCGAATGCATAAATATTTTTCAGCTGAAAATTGATCCGTGTGGCCAGCTTAAGAGGCTCGGTACACACCTATGCAGTTTGCTTTTGATCTGTTTCTGCAGTGCTTTTAGCTGTGCATTTTGATTTTTGTGCACGTGATTTTGCTGCACTTTGCGTTTTTGCTTTTTTTTTGGCCAATTTGTTGTTGGGCAGATTAAAAAAAACAGACAAATTGCTG
Source organism: Lithobates pipiens (assembly GCF_037356315.1). Taxonomy (NCBI): domain Eukaryota; kingdom Metazoa; phylum Chordata; class Amphibia; order Anura; family Ranidae; genus Lithobates; species Lithobates pipiens. The sequence continues at coordinate 435,434,177 of NW_027507764.1, read as the reverse complement.
CAAAAACACATTACATGCTTTTCTGCAGCTTCTCCATTGAAGTATATTGAACAAAAAAAAAAAATCAAAAAAAAAAAAAATCACTGTTTTGCAGTAAAAAAAAAAAAAATTAAAAAGTCCCTGACCCTTCTTCCCAAATACACAGTGGCTGAAAAAAGCACAGATGTGAACGTGTCCCATAGGAAACCATGTAAATGAACTGTAGTGCGTTTCTGCAAAAAGCACCAAAAAACACATAGCTGAGAACCAGGTCTAAGATGTTTAGTAACATAATGGGGTTAAACTAAAATGATCCCTTTATAGTACAAAAAAAAAAAAAACAAAAAAAAAAAAAACACAGATAATCACAACTGTAAGGGGTTATTTTTCTACTGTAGAACTGTGAAAGTAATATTTACAGTAGTGACTATTTGCTCTTTTTGTACTATAAAGGGATCATTTTAGTTTTTTTTAACCCCTTTATGTTACTGGCCGATTTATCAATTATGAAATGAATCGATTGCTATTTTCATAATCGATAAATTGATTAGTTGTTTTAGCCCTATATAACATGTTTGTTATTTTTATAGGAAAAAATAAATAAATAAAAAAGAGACTTTAGTATCACTTTAACCTGGCTGTCACCGATGCATTTGTAGACAGCTGGTGTTCGTAGAGACAATGCATATGGGCTGACTCTGTGCATATTGCAATCCTTGTCAATGTCACTTGAAGGGATGGGGGATCTGCAATTTTAAGGTGAATTCACATATTGCATAGTAAAATACGTCACTGCAAAAACAATTGTTTTCTGTGTGTCCCATTCACAATGTAACACATTGCATGTTATCGCAGCACACTGTACAGAACCACATGGCACTGTACAGCACCTCCTACCACAGTTGGGAATGGATAGCTGCCAAAGAGGTAAAGCCCTCTGACAGCTGTCCATTCTAGTATGAATTTGCTTTAAATTAGGGCTTCACTCTGCCTTAAAGTGATTCTAAAGGCTTGAGGTATTTTATCTTCATGTATTCTATGCATGAAGGAAAAAATTTCTTCTCTTTGCAGCAGCCCCACAACACCTACCTGAGCCATATCCTTCTCTAGCACTGTGCATGGGAGCTGGGTCTCTCCCTCATCATTGGCTGAGAAATAGCAGCCAGTGAGCCAATGAGGAGAAATAGAGGGTGAGGCTGAGCCATGGCTCTGTGTGAGAATGGACACGCAGATCAGCAGCTCAGGAGGGTGCCTACTTGGGTGCCCCCATTACGACCCTGCGCAACAAAATGCTACTTTCATAAACGGACTGTGGAAAATGTTGCATTTCATTTGGAAATCAAGGTCCCAGAGTCTGGAGGAAGAGTGGAAAGGTACAGAATCCAAGTTGCATGAAGACCAGTGTGAAGTTTCCACAGTCAGTGATGATTTGGGGAGCCATGTAATTTGCTGGTGTGTTTTGTCAAGTCCAAGTCAGCGCAGTCCTCTACCAAGAAATTCTAGAGAATTTCATGCTTTCCTCTGCTGACCAGCTTTATGGAGATGTTGATTTCATTTTCCAGCAGGACTCGGCACCTGCCCACACTGCCAATACCTGGTTTAATGATCATGGTATCAATGTGCTTGATTGGCCAGCAAACTCACCTGACCTAAACCCCAAAGAAAATCTGTGGGGCATCAAGAGGAAGATGAGAGACACCAGACCCAACAATGCAGACAAGCTGAAAGCCGCTATCAAAGCAACCTGGGCTACCATAACACCTCAGCAGTGCCACAGGCTGATCGCCTCCATGCAAAAGGAGCCCTGACTAAGTATTGAGCGCATAATGTACTGTACATGGCCATTCTTTTCAGTAAGCCAACATTTCTTTATTAAAAATTCATTTTTTTTGGTTTTATGTAATATTCAAATTTTCTGAGATAATGAATTTTGGATTTTCACTAGTTGTAAGCCATAATCATCACAATTAAAAAGGAAGAAATGCTTGAAATATATCCCTCTGTGTGTAACGCATCTACTGTATATACAAATATATGCATTTCACTTTATGAATTAAGTTAACTTTTTGATGATTTTCTAATTTGATGAGATGCCCATGTATATGAATGGAGTACAGGTTGTAGAGTATATATACGAATGTAGTGCAGGCTGTAGATGGTATAGATCAGTGATGGTGAACCTTGGCACTCCAGGTGTTTTGGAACTACATTTCCCATGATGCTCATGCACTCTGCAGTGTTGTTGAGCATCATGGGAAATGTAGTTCAAAAACATTTAGGGTGCCAAGGTTCACCATCACTGGTATAGATGCATGGAGAGCAGGCTATAGATGATATACATATGAAGGGAGTGCAGGTTGTAGAAGATATTATTCAAAAAGATGGAGCAGATTTCAACTTTTTATTTCATACAAGCTATGAGTGATAGAAGCACATTCCATACACCACTGGATAGAGGAAAGTTCTGAGTTTTATGGTCCTTGAGGTTGTATGCACTCAACATGAGCTCCATGTGTTACATGAAATGCATCTAAACAGTAGACCATTTCTTGCCAAACATGAATCAACTGGTCTCTAGCTATTGAATTCACAGCTTCACCAATTTGATGTCTAAGATCTGGAAGAGAAGCGGGCATAGATGGGACAGACACCCTTTCTTTTATGTACCCTCACATATAAACATCGCAGGGGAGAAAGTCTGGTGACCTGAAAGGCCACAGACAACGAGTAAGATCTTGTTATCCGCCTCTTCCAATCCCTCATCCTGGAATGATGCGGGTCACATGACGCCAAACCTCCAGGTGGAAGTGAGGCAAGGCGCCAAATGAAGTCATTCAAATCTTCTTGAAGTTGGGGAAACAACCAGTTTTGTAGATTGTCCAGATATGAAATTCCTATCTCAGATCGCTCTGCAAAAAAGAATGGTCTGTAAACTTTTGCTTACAGAAATGGCTGAAAGCACGTTCAGCTTCTGTGAGTTTTTTCCTGTTCTATGACTATGCAAGGATTTTCACTGCCACAAATTCTAACATTGTAGCAATTAACCTTACCAGAGAGATGAAATATTGACTCATCCCATTAGTTGTTTAGAAAAATTATCCTCTTCCGCATCCAGCGGAATGAAAGTGCAAAATTCAAACCTTCTGTTATGGTCGGCCTGGATGCAATGCCTGCAACTTGTACAGCTCCACATGCAGACAGTTTTTAAGAACATGATACAGGGCTGTGTGTGACTGAATGGAACTTCTGGGCGGGCTTTGAACTTTTTTTTTTGGAACTTTGAACTTTCCTCTATCCAGTGATGTGCAGAATGTGCTTCTACCCCTTAAAGTTTCTGAAATAAAAAGGTGAAATTTGCTCAATCTTTTCGAATAACCCTGTACATGAAGGGAGAGAGGATATACATACATGGAGTGCAGTTTGTACAGCGGTGGTGTATGGTAGGCACTGTGTCATTGTAGCCTATGTGTGGTCATCAATGGCAGTCAGTGTGGTGAGAGGAGTGCACAGAGGGGGTCAGTGAGTGTGAGGAGAGGAGTGCACAGAGGGGGTCAGTGAGTGTGAGGAGAGGAGTGCACAGAGGGGGTCAGTGAGTGTGAGGAGAGGAGTGCACAGAGGGGGTCAGTGAGTGTGAGGAGAGGAGTGCACAGAGGGGGTCAGTGAGTGTGAGGAGAGGAGTGCACAGAGGGGGTCAGTGAGTGTGAGGAGAGGAGTGCACAGAGGGGGTCAGTGAGTGTGAGGAGAGGAGTGCACAGAGGGGGTCAGTGAGTGTGAGGAGAGGAGTGCACAGAGGGGGTCAGTGAGTGTGAGGAGAGGAGTGCACAGAGGGGGTCAGTGAGTGTGAGGAGAGGAGTGCACAGAGGGGGTCAGTGAGTGTGAGGAGAGGAGTGCACAGAGGGGGTCAGTGAGTGTGAGGAGAGGAGTGCACAGAGGGGGTCAGTGAGTGTGAGGAGAGGAGTGCACAGAGGGGGTCAGTGAGTGTGAGGAGAGGAGTGCACAGAGGGGGTCAGTGAGTGTGAGGAGAGGAGTGCACAGAGGGGGTCAGTGAGTGTGAGGAGAGGAGTGCACAGAGGGGTCAGTCAGTGTGAGGAGAGGAGTGCACAGAGGGGTCAGTCAGTGTGAGGAGAGGCGTGCACAGAGGGGTCAGTCAGTGTGAGGAGAGGCGTGCACAGAGGGGTCAGTCAGTGTGAGGAGAGGCGTGCACAGAGGGGTCAGTCAGTGTGAGGAGAGGCGTGCACAGAGGGGTCAGTCAGTGTGAGGAGAGGCGTGCACAGAGGGGTCAGTCAGTGTGAGGAGAGGCGTGCACAGAGGGGTCAGTCAGTGTGAGGAGAGGCGTGCACAGAGGGGTCAGTCAGTGTGAGGAGAGGCGTGCACAGAGGGGTCAGTCAGTGTGAGGAGAGGCGTGCACAGAGGGGTCAGTCAGTGTGAGGAGAGGCGTGCACAGAGGGGTCAGTCAGTGTGAGGAGAGGCGTGCACAGAGGGGTCAGTCAGTGTGAGGAGAGGCGTGCACAGAGGGGTCAGTCAGTGTGAGGAGAGGCGTGCACAGAGGGGTCAGTCAGTGTGAGGAGAGGCGTGCACAGAGGGGTCAGTCAGTGTGAGGAGAGGCGTGCACAGAGGGGTCAGTCAGTGTGAGGAGAGGCGTGCACAGAGGGGTCAGTCAGTGTGAGGAGAGGAGTGCACAGAGGGGTCAGTCAGTGTGAGGAGAGGAGTGCACAGAGTGGTCAGTGAATGTGAGGAGAGGAGTGCACAGAGGGGTCAGTGAGTGTGAGGAGAGGAGTGCACAGAGGGGTCAGTGAGTGTGAGGAGAGGAGTGCACAGAGGGGTCAGTGAGTGTGAGGAGAGGAGTGCTCAGAGGGGTCAGTGAGTGTGAGGAGAGGAGTGCTCAGAGGGGTCAGTGAGTGTGAGGAGAGGAGTGCTCAGAGGGGTCAGTGAGTGTGAGGAGAGGCGTGCACAGAGGGGTCAGTGAGTGTGAGGAGAGGCGTGCACAGAGGGGTCAGTGAGTGTGAGGAGAGGCGTGCACAGAGGGGTCAGTGAGTGTGAGGAGAGGAGTGCACAGAGGGGTCAGTCAGTGTGAGGAGAGGCGTGCACAGAGGGGTCAGTCAGTGTGAGGAGAGGCGTGCACAGAGGGGTCAGTCAGTGTGAGGAGAGGCGTGCACAGAGGGGTCAGTCAGTGTGAGGAGAGGCGTGCACAGAGGGGTCAGTCAGTGTGAGGAGAGGCGTGCACAGAGGGGTCAGTCAGTGTGAGGAGAGGCGTGCACAGAGGGGTCAGTCAGTGTGAGGAGAGGCGTGCACAGAGGGGTCAGTCAGTGTGAGGAGAGGCGTGCACAGAGGGGTCAGTCAGTGTGAGGAGAGGCGTGCACAGAGGGGTCAGTCAGTGTGAGGAGAGGCGTGCACAGAGGGGTCAGTGAGTGTGATGAGAGAAGTGCATAGAGAGGTCAGTCATTCTGATAATAAAACTGCATAGAGAGGTCAGTCATTCTGATAATAGGAGTGTATAGAGGGGTCAGTCATTCTGATAATAAAAGTGTATAGAGGGGTCAGTCAGTGTGACGAGGGGAGTGTATAGAGGAGTCAGTCATGCTGACGAGAGCAGCGTAAAGAGGGGTCAGTCATTCTGATAATAGGAGTGTATAGAGAGGTTAGTCAGTGTGATGAGAGGAATGTATAGAGGGGTCAGTCATGCTGACGAGAGAAGTGTAAGGAGGGGGTCAGTGTGGTGATAGGAATGTATAGCAGGGTCAGCCTGGAGATTGGAATGTATAGCAGGGTCAGTCTGGTGATAGGAATGTATAGCAGGGTCAGCCTGGTGATAGGAATGTATAGCAGGGTCAGTCTGGTGATAGGAATGTATAGCAGGGTCAGTCTGGTGATAGGAATGTATAGCAGGGTCAGTCTGGTGATAGGAATGTATAGCAGGGTCAGTCTGGTGATAGGAATGTATAGCAGGGTCAGTCTGGTGATAGGAATGTATAGAGCGGTCAGTATGGTGATAGGAATGTATAGAGCGGTCAGTACAGATATAGGGATGTATAGAGTGGTCAGTATAGTGATAAGGGTGTATAGAGTGGTCAGTATGGTGATAGAAGTGTATGGGTGGGGTCAGTACAGTGATAGGGATGTATAGAGTGGTCAGTATAGTGATAGATGTGTACAGAATGGTCAGTATAGTGATAGAAGTGTATGGAGGGGTCAGTACAGTGATAAGGGTGTACAGAGTGGTCAGTATAGTGATAGAAGTGTATGGAGGGGTCAGTACAGTGATAGGGATGTATAGAGTGGTCAGTATAGTGATAATGGTGTATGGGGTGGTCAGTATAGTGATAGGGGTGTACAGAATGGTCAACATGGTGATAGAGGTGTATGGAGGGGTCAGTACAGTGATAAGGGTGTACAGAGTGGTCAGTATAGTGATAGAAGTGTATGGAGGGGTCAGTACAGTGATAGGGATGTATAGAGTGGTCAGTATAGTGATAATGGTGTATGGGGTGGTCGGTATAGTGATAGGGGTGTACAGAGTGGTCAGTATGGTGATAGAAGTGTATGGAAGGGTCAGTACAGTGATAGGGATGTATAGAGTGGTCAGTATAGTGATAATGGTGTATGGGGTGGTCGGTATAGTGATAGGGGTGTACAGAGTGGTCAGTATGGTGATAGAACTGTATGGAGGGGTCAGTACAGTGATATGGATGTATAGAGTGGTCAGTATAGTGATAATGGTGTATGGGGTGGTCAGTATAGTGATAGGGGTGTACAGAGTGGTCAGTATGGTGATAGAAGTGTATGGAGGGGTCAGGCTCCTGGCAGTGCACCCCTCACCCTCTATGATAACAAAGCCCATATCCGGCTACAGAGAGGAGGACGGGAAGGAGAGGACCTACCAGGCGGGCAGCCTCGGCCCAGGTGCGGTCCTTCTTCTTCCTCTTGTCTTTCATGTTGGCATCTCATTGATGGTTCTGGTGACGTGGGGAATCCACGGGCACAGCAGACAATGGCTCGGCGTGACAAGAAGAGCAGAAGGGCCGCCGCGGCTCTGGCTCAGGAGGCAGCGACACTACTCAGCTGACAGCTCTGGGATGCTCCCGTTCCCCCTCACAACAATACACACTGACGTCACTACGAATGGCGACCCGGTGATCTCGCGAGGAGAGAAGCGGCAGCGGAGGCAGAGGCGGGCAAATCTCGCGAGATCCCCGTGGTCAAGCAGCGCCTGGAATTCCAGTGAGCGGGGCCGGGGTTTCCCTGCGCGCATCTCCTCCCCCCCACCCCCCTTCCCAGTCCTTGGCCGGATCCAGCCGGACACTCGCTCCTTCCTCTCCTCCGCCACCACACAACACTAGGAACCCCTGAAGGAGAGCGGCCCGGTCCCTGGAATTGGCTGCCGTTCTCCTGTGTGGTCAGGCTCAGTGAATGGAAGGAGGTGTGACTCCATCTCCAGTATGGAGAGCGGTGCTCTGGGCTGCCCGCTTACTGACCTGAGGAGCTCGGGGGGAACACGGGGAAGGAATGAGGTGGGGGGGTTGATTTGACATTGGGGGGAGATTTACTAAAACTGGTGCAGCTGTGCACGGGAGCCAATCAGCTTCCAACCTCGGCATGTTCAATTAAACTTCCACAAGTCCTGCTTCACATTGGTGTGATTTGTCACGTCAGATCGCCAGGGATCGTCCAATCGGCACCCGTTCTCAGCACCACACCGATTTCCAGAAGTAGATTCTGTACCACTTTTGGTGATTCGAGATGCCATTTCCATTGACATCTGTGCAGAAACCCGCATAGATGTCTGAAATCGTCCCCGAAATCGGGACTGAAATGGTGCAAATTCAGCTGAACTCACACAATATCATTCCAACGCTCCGCGTGAACCTTGGAGAAAACCTGGAAGATGATTGGTTTCCATGCAGGAGTCAGCCTGATTATGCACTCTCTAGCTTTAGTAAATACACCCCAATATTCCCCCCAGACCAAGTCCTGTGATCATGGCTTCCTACACATGGCTATGTGTGCAGAGTCTGTGATATCGCTCTCCTGGGACCCACCGCCTACAAGCCAACCATTGAGACCAACTAGAACACATACTGTATGTCAAACGCAAGGCCTGTGAGCCTGATCATGTGGCCCTCGCAACCAGTTTTGGAACATGGCAGAACTCCACTCTGCCGCCTCTGGCTCTCACCCTCCGCTCCCTCTCCCTGCTGTCACTTTACAAGGGACAGCTTTGCTCTCAGTGATTCCTGGATGTAGCAGATCCCTGCACACCCTCACAGAAGATCTCCAGATAGAGAGCGATCTCCCTGCACGGCACCCTAAAACCTCCACTCTTCAGAGCGAACCTCTGCACTCTGTACATAGCATACTCCTGAACTCTTTACAAAGGTAGATCCCAGGGGAACATGCAAGGAAAATAAAAAACTTGCACATGATTGGATGAAAAAAAAAAATCAATAGAGCTTCCCCTCATTTCAGATCTACAGTGACTGCACTTGTAGCGCAGAGTGGATTTGCCCTAAGCAAATCAACCCCAGAGTGCAGGGATTCACTGTGTACAGAGTGCGGGGGTCCACTTTGTACAGAGTACGGGGGAATGCTACTGTACGTACAGGGGGTGATTTACTAAAGGTAAATGGTCTGTTCACGGCAAGTGCAGCTGCTCTAGTTCTAAGTGGAACAAGGAAAATTAAAAAACTGCATTTTTGCTTGCACATAATTGGATGATAGAAATAAGCAGAGCTTTCATATCTAGAGCAACTGCACTTCTAGTTTGAAGTATATTTGCCTTTAGTTAACCTCAGTGCAGGGTATGCTACGTACAGAGTGCAGGAGCACACTTTGTACTGTAGGAAGCGTATGCCCTCACTTTTCGTGGCGCACTCCGGCACTGTGTACGTCGAGTACCCCCGCGCTGTGTACGTGGAGTGCCCCCGCGCTGTGTACGTGGAGTGCCCCCGCGCTGTGTACGTGGAGTGCCCCCGCGCTGTGTACGTGGAGTGCCCCCCGCGCTGTGTACGTGGAGTGCCCCCCGCGCTGTGTACGTGGAGTGCCCCCCGCGCTGTGTACGTGGAGTGCCCCCCGCGCTGTGTACGTGGAGTGCCCCCCGCGCTGTGTACGTGGAGTGCCCCCCGCGCTGTGTACGTGGAGTGCCCCCCGCGCTGTGTACGTGGAGTACCCCCGCACTGTGTACTCGGCGTATACATGATCAGCTACCGCACCAGTCATTTGAAAGCTTGATAGCAGTGCTTTACCGTCGTTTTAGCTGCACTATTCAGCCGTTGGGGCGCTTTTAACCCCCACTAGCAGCAGAAAAAGGGTTGAAACCGCCCACAAAGTGTCGCTGCAGTGGCGGTTTGGCGGCGCTGCCCATTGAGCACTGCAAAGATGCTGCTTGCAGGACTTTTTCTCAAGTCATCTTCCAGGACAGCACACCTGAGAGATAAGAGGCTCCTCCCTACAGGAACACAATCAATCAACATCTGTTTTAAGTCCCCACCCTTCCCCTTGATCCTCAGTTTTTGATTGTGTTTCTCCCTACACAGACCTGCAGATCAGCAGCATGATCCAGCTAAGATACATTCATCAAGCATATGGAGTGGAGGTAAAGCTCACTGCAGAACCAAGGTTCGCTAAGAGGGTCTTGCTGTGGCCCCACCCTAAGGTGGGCCTGAAGTACTTGTTTATGCTCTAAGGTGTGCCGTCCTGGAAGAGGACTTGAGAAAGGTACCAGTTACTTACCGTTAGCTGTCTTTCTGGGAAATCTTCCAGGATGGCAGGCCTACTTCCCGCCCGTTGGAGGAGGGAAAATTGTAAAGCACTAGAAGATGAGTGCCTATGAGGAATGATTTCCCTTGTGAACCGGGTTCAGGAGTCACTTCTCTACAAACTGAGGATCAAGGGGAAGGGTGGGGACTTAAAACAGCTGTCGATTGAAGTTTACATCAGTTTGTCATCCGTTATTAAATCAGTTTTTTACATCCGCCAGCTAGAGTCCAGAGTCTTTTTTTTTTCATGCAAAACCTTCCGTTTGCCCGTTTACATTCGTTTTTCATCTGATACATTTTTAACGGACGAAAGGGGCTTTGATCCCTTCCAAAAAACGGATGTTGATGGAAGCAGATGCAAATGGATGATCATCCTTTTTTCCATAAAGATGCATTGTTGTCCATTTTTTATCCACCAACGGATGGATGAAAAACAGACAAACGATCTGCGTGTGTAAAAGGGGCCTAATTTCAGAAGAGGCATGCAATGGTGGTGCGGCCATGCACACAAGTGTGTTCAATCACTTATAAGCAAAAACCGAGCTGAGTCATGGCCAAATGGGACCCCCCCATTTCAACCAATATTGTGATTCCGATGTCCTCTGTGCTGTGATGCCTGAGTGCAAGAAGACTGGGTGTAGTCCTCCCTTAACCACTAGAGATCCGCGCTATAGCCAAATGACGGCTACAGCGCGGACCTCCTTTGCCGGGACTTCGTCTATTGACGTCGGCCCGTGCACGAGCGGCCTGCGTGCCCCCTGAGGGGCGTGCGCGGCGCGCTCTGTGATCGGCGAGTCTATGAGACTCGCCTGATCACGGATCCGAGCAAGGGGTCGATCCCGACCCCTTACCACGTGATCAGCTGTCAGCCAATGACAGCTGATCATGTGATACAACGGAGCCGGTAATCGGCTATTATTCCTCCTCACGCTGTCTGTCGCGCTGAAAAAAAAGAGCCGATCACCGGCGGCCGTGATCGGGACATCAGTCCCGATCACGGCCAGCTTACCAGTGCCCACCTGCCCCCCTCAGGAATAAATAAGTGCCACCCAGCAGTGCCCACAGTGCCACCCAGCAGTGCCCACAGTGCCACCCACAATCTGCCTCAACAACGGTGCTGCACCCCAGTGCCACATATCCGTGCCCATCAGTGTCATCTACCAGTGCCCAGCAGTGCCACCTATCAGTGCCCATCAGTCCCATCTATCAGTGGTACCTATTAGTGCCACCCATCCGTGCCATCTTATCTGTGCCCATCAGTGCCGCCTTATCGGTGCCACCTTATCTGTGCCTATTAGTGCCGCCTTAACTATGCCTATCAGTGCCCATCAGTGCCGCCTCATCAGCGCACTTCAATGAAGGCGAAAAATGACCTGTTTGCAACATTTTATAACAAACTATTAAACATGATTTTTTATTTATTTTTTATTTTGCATCTTTTTTTATTTGTTTAGCAAAAAATAAAACTCCCAGCTGGAATTAAATACCACCAAAAGAAAGCTCTATTTGTGGGGAAAAAAATGATAAAAATTTTATTTGGGTAGAGTGTTGTATGACCGCGCAATTGTCATTAAAAGTGCATCAGCGCTGAAAGCTGAAAATTGGTCTGGGCAGGAGGGGGGGTTTAAGTGCCCAGTAAACATGTGGTTAATAATGTATAACAGGGTGCTACACTTTGGGGTGTATTTACTAAGGCTAGAGAGTTCAAAACCAGGCTCACTTCAGTATAGAAACCAATCAGCTTCTAACCTCAGCTTGTTTAACCACATGCCTACCGGGCACTTACACCCCCTTCCTGCCCAAGTCATTTTTCAGCTTTCAGCGCTGTCGCATTTTGAATGACAATTGTGCAGTTGTGCTATACTGTACCCAAAAAATTTTAACCTCCCTGACGGTATGATTATTTCTGATTTTAGGTGCTGAAAGTGGTACAATGGAAATTTGGAGTTTTATATTGTAGGCCTGCAATTCTTAGGAATAACTCTCTTAAATCTGTTCAATGAGTCTAGTAGACATCCCGGGTATGATAAAGTTTATAATATAATAAATAACTATAAATAATGATAACAAATAATAATAAAAATTATTCAATAATGTAATCAAATCCAAAAAACACTGAAATTTGCTCATTTGCAGAATTGTCGCTGTCATTAGATTTAGTGTTTGATGACGGATCTCCCCACAAATCTCTATCGCTCAATTCTGCGAGTGATTATAATTTATTATCGCTGTTTTCTAGTTGGTCTAAAATCACTTTTTACATAAAGGGACACTTTTTGGTTGCTATGGACAATCTCCAAATTCCAGGCAGAAAAAAACAGTATTTATAATATAAAAGTGCATGCAGGGCACTGGACAGACCACTAGGGACAAAGGGGATGTGTATTTTTTTTTATACAGTACTGTAATCTTACAGATAACAGTATACTGTATGTGTTTTGTGTTTTTACTTTTTTGAATTTGGCACCGATCTCCGCTCCCGTGCATCGTAACGTCGCAGGGAACGGAGCTCAACGGCACTCGGGCACTGTGTGAATCGAGCAGAGGACGGCTCGCTCACACAGCGGGGGGACATCGCACGATCCAGCGGACAAGGTAAATAAGTCTCCCTGTATCCTGCAATGCGATCCCGAGTATGGCTTGGGGTTACCGCTCGTGGTACTGAAATTCCTCCCCGAGCCAGACTCGGGAATACCGACAGGCAGGTTAATCATTTTCTTCACACAAATTTCTTTTGGTGGTATTTAATCATTGCTGGGTTTTTTATAAAAAAAAAAAAAAGACCAAAACATTTGAAAAATAAATGTTTCTTACTTTTTTTTTCTGTCAGCAAATTTTATAACTAAATCAGTTTTTGCCTTCACTGATGAGGCAGCACTTATAGGCTGAACTGGTGGGCACTGATGAGGCGGCACTTGTGGGCACTGATTAGGTGGCACTGATGAGGAGGCACTAATATGCCGCATTTATGGGCACTGATAGGTGGCACTGGTGGGCAGGGATAAGCGGTACTGATGGGCATTGATGGGTGGCACAGATGGGCGACACTGGGCATTACTGTTGGGCACTGATTGCCAGCATTGACTGGTATCGCTAATGGGCACTGATTGGTGGCAGTGGTGGGCACTGATTGCTGCCACTGGTGGGCACTGATAGCTGGCATTGGTGGGCAATGTTGGGCAATTATTTTTAACACTATTTTGCAATATTGTAATCAGGGCACTGATGATCAGTGCTCTGATTACATTCCTGGATGTCCCCCTATGTGGAGATGCTGCTCATCGGCTCTCCTTGCCACACACTCTGTCAGTGTGAGGCGAGAAGCGCCGATTACGGGCACTTCCTTGTTTACATGTGACCAGCTGTTATTGGAAACAGCCGATCACATGGTTAAAGAGCCGCGGCTCTTTCCAGAGATCGGGGTTGCGCCATGTCCCAGCAACATGGCATGGCGGCGATTGCCGCACTGCACGCCCGTTCTGGGACGGCGTCATATGACAGCATCTCAGAATGAGAGCCACACCACCCTGCCGTCATTTGACGGTGGGCGGGTGACAAGCAGTTAATTATGCTTTGGCAATAAAACCTGGGAGTTGATTGGTTTCTATGCAGAAATTAGCCTGATTTTGCACTCTCCAACTTTAGTAAATAAAACCCATTGTGTGTTTTAGGCCAAAGTCTTACGGGCTAAAATCCCATAGGACTCTACCACCCCATTCAAGACACTTTTTCAGATTTATCAACTTTAGTAGCTACCCTGTAATCATCAGCAAGAAACATGGCACGGTAGAGAAGCTCATGGGAAGTTCAGTTTACAGGACATCAGCCATTGGAGGAAACTATTGCTGCAAAATGGGCAGACCCCAAAAAATCAAGTTCAAGATTAGTTCCCCTTTAAAGGAAGAATATGCCAATTTCTAGGACACGTGTTCAAGGTTGAATGCTTCGCTCTCTATGGTGTCTAAGAAAACAGACCTGTCTTTCAAAGACTTGAGACTTTAAAAACCCCAGTGGATTGGAAAGCAGAAGATTTCTTAAAAGGGGTCTTGGGAAGCAGAAGATGCTAACTTTAAGCCAGCTTTGGCTAGCACATGCTCTAGATTTACAGATGGAACAATTATGGTTGTGTTCAAAATAATAGCAGTCTAACATCACTAACCAGATCAATCACTGTTTTGGGTGAAATTTCTACATGGCAAATAACGTACTAGTAGGTGTAGTAGAGTAATAGAAAGTCAACAGTCATGATATGCATGCAGCTGATTTCGTATACAGTGGGGCAATAAAGTATTTAGTCAGCCACCAATTGTGCAAGCTCTCCCACTTAAAAAGATGAGAGAGGCCTGTAATTGTCATCATAGGTATACCTCAACTATGAGAGACAAAATGTGGAAACAAATCCAGACAATCGCATTGTCTGATTTGGAAAGAATTTATTTGCAAATTATGGTGGAAAATAAGTATTTGGTCACCTACAAACAAGCAACATTTCTGTCTCTCACAGACCTGTATTTTCTTCTTTAAGAGGCTCCTCTGCCCTCCACTCATTACCTGTATTAATGGCACCTGTTTGAACTTGTTATCGGTATAAAAGAAGCCTGTCCACAACCTCAAATAGTCACACTCCAAACTCCACTATGGTGAAGGACACCATAAACAAAATTGTAGACCTGCAACAACCTGGGAAGACTGAATCTGCAATAGGCAAGCAGCTTGGTGTGAAGAAGTCAACTGTGGGAGCAATAATTAGAAAATAGAAGACATACAAGACCACTGATAATCTCCCTCGATCTGGAGCTCCACGCAAGATCTCACCCCGTGGGGTCAAAATGATCACAAGAACGGTGAGCAAAAATCCCAGAACCAAATTCTTTAAAAAATCAGACAATGTGATTGTCTGGATTTGTTTCCACATTTTGTCTCTCATAGTTGAGGTATACCTGGGAGAACTTGCACAATTGGTTGCTGTCTAAATACTTTTTTGCCCCGCTGTAATTGAATCATTAATTCTGTCTGTGAAAAAACTAGTGTCTAACAGGTGGCCCTTGTTTAAGGCGAAGGCAGCAAATGTTGTACATGCCGAGCATAGTGCATTTCTTTCTAAAAAATCTGAGTAAAATGGGTTGTTCCAGACATTGTTCAGAAGAACAGCGTACTTTGATTAAAAAGTTGATTGGAAAGTAGAAAACATATAAAGAAGTGCAGAAACTGATAGGCTGCTAAGGCTAAAATTATATCAAATGCTTTAAGATAGCAACCAAAACCAGAAAGATGTGGAAGAAAATAAAAAAATGACCATTCGAATGGATCAAAGAATAGCCAAAATGGCAACGATCAGCTCCAGGTTGATCAAAGAAGGTCTAAAGTTACCTGTGAGTAATGTAACAATTAGAAGACGCCTATGTGAAGCCAAGGTATCGGCAAGAAGCCTCCACAAAGTCCCATTGTTGAAAAAAATGACGTGCTGGGGAGGTTACAATTTGCCAAAGAACACATTGGACTAAAGAGAAATGGCAGAACATTTTGTGGACTGATGAAAGCAAGATTGTTCTTTTTGGGTCTAGGGGCCGCAGACAGTTTGTCAGACGACCCCCAAACACTGAATTCAAGCCACAGTATAATATGAAGACAGTGAAGCATAGTAGGGCAAGCATCATACTATGGTGTTGGGCCTATTTATCGCATACCAGGGATCATGGTCGCACTGACATGTGGCTTTGAAATAATGCCGTTTCAAGTGAAGTAATGCGATTTAAAAGTTGTATTCGGTGTAAACCAGAACTCAGCCATGTAAAGTGAAGGGTTAATACCAATGAAGCCTTCCTGACAGCAAGCATGGGATTGTAAAGAGTGAACAATAATACTAAAGAAACTATCTAGAGGTTGATCCTGAAGGTCCTCGCCACATCCCAGAAAAATATTTGGAAATAGGAGAATGCCCCAAGGGATAATACGGACAAGAGACCATGAACAGGATAGTCAGAAAAATACAAAAGTATAAAAATATATAAATTTATTGAGTATATAACAATATGGACATCTAAAAGCATAAAGTGAAACTGAGATATCAATATAGAAATACAGTTTGCTCAATACTGCAGTGTACAGTGCATAAATGGACTTTAAATCAAAAGAATTATTACACTGTAAATAATGCAGAAATAACCCTACATGTTTCGGAAACCACAAAAAAGTTTTTTTTCCTTTTTGTAGAATATCTACTTCCTTCTTCAGGGGTTGGATAAGAGCTTGCTGATATATTTCTATCAAGAGAAGTATATTTGTATAAATAAACAGGCAATACTTGAACAGTAATATAACATGTAACAATTGTTTTCAGAAAGGCAGATCCATGTAGTATTGATACAAATAAATACTCACAAATAGGGATGAGCTTCGAGTTCGAGTCAAACTCATGTTCGACTCGAACATTGCCTGTTCGCCTGTTCAGCGAACAGTGAACAATTTGGGCTGTTTGCAGCAAATTCGAAAAGCCGGAACACCCTGTACAAGTCTATGGGAGAAATCTAAAATGCAAATTTTAAAGGCTAATATGCAAGTTACTGTCCTAAAAAGTGTTTGGGGACCTGGGTCTTGCCACAGGGGACATGGATCAATGCAAAAAAAAGTTTTAAAAACTGCAGTTTTTTCAGGAGCAGTGATTTTAATAATGATTAACCACTTGCTTACTGGGCACTTAAACCCCCCTCAGTCCCAGACCAATTTTCAGCTTTCAGCGCTGATGCACTTTGAATGACAATTACGCGGTCATACAACACTGTACCCAAATGAAATTTTTATCATTTTTTTCCCACAAATAGAGCTTTCTTTTGGTGGTATTTAGTTACAGCTCGGAGTTTTATTTTTTGCTAAACAAACAAAAAAAGATGCAAAAAAAAAAAAAAAAAAAATCATGTTTTAATAGTTTGTTATAAAATTTTGCAAACGGGTCATTTTTCTCCTTCATTGAAGTGCGCTGATTAGGCGGCACTGATAGGCTGCATTGGTGGGCACTGATGGGCTGCATTGGTGGGCACTGATGGGCTGCATTGGTGGGCACTGATAGGCTGCACTGGTGGGCACTGATAGGCATAGTTAAGGCGGCACTAATAGGCACAGATAAGGCGGCACCGATGGGCACAGATAAGGCGGCACTGATGGGCAAAGATGGGCACAGATAAGATGGCACGGATGGGTGGCACGGATAAGTGGCACGGATGGGCACTGATAGGTACCACAGATAGATGGGACTGATGGGCACTGATAGGTGGCACTGCTGGGCACTGATGGGCGGCACTGATGGGTGGCACTGCTGGGCACTGATGGGCGGCACTGGGGTGCAGCACCTTTGAGGCAGATTTTGGGTGGCACTGTGGGTGGCACTGTGGGTGGCACTGTGGGCACTGCTGGGTGGCACTGTGGGCACTGCTGGGTGGCACTGTGGGCACTATGGGCACTGCTGGGTGGCACTGACAGGGGGGCACTTACTTTATTTCAGGATGGCACTGCGGGTGGCAGGTGGGCACTGGCAGGGGGCAGGTGTCCGTTGAATTGCTGGCCGTGATCGGGACTGATGTCCCGAACACGGCCGCCGGCGATCGGGACTGATGTCCCGAACACGGCCGCCGGCGATCGGCTTTTTTTTTTTCTCCTCGCGCTGTCAGCGCGAGGAGGAATACTAGCCGATTACCGGCTCCGTTTTATCACATGATCAGCTGTCATTGGCTGACAGCTGATCACGTGATAAGGGGTCGGGATCGACCCCTTACACGGATCGGTGATCAGGCGAGTCTCACGGACTCGCCGATCACAGAGCGCGCCGCGCGCGCCCCTCAGGGGGCGCGCAGGCCGCTCGTAACCGGGACTACGTCAATAGACGTAGTCCCGGCAATCTAGGTCCGCGCTAATGCCGTCATTCGGCAATAGCGCGGATCCCAAGTGGTTAAAGTGAAACAATAAAAGTGTAATATTCCTTTAAATTTCGTACCTGGGGGGTGTCTATAGTATGCCTGTGAAGGGGCGCATGTTTCCCGTGCTTAGAACTGTCCCTGCACAAAGTGTCATTTCGCAAGGAAAAAAAGTCTTTTAAAATCACTTTCCATTGTCGGCTCCTGTAATACAAAGAACACTCAATGAGTGTTCTCTGTATTAGCCGACAATTCATTCATTGATAAAAAATAAAAAGCGTGGGGTTTCCCCTAAATTCAATTACCAGGCCCTTCAGGTCTGGTATGGATATTAAGGGGAACCCCGTGTCAAATAAAAAAAAATCGACGTGGGGGTCCCCCTAAATATCCATACCAGACCCTTCAGGTCTGGTATGGATATTAAGGGGAACCCCGCATCAAATAAAAAAAAAAATTTGCAGTGGGGGTCCCCCTAAAAATCCATACCAGACCCTTTATCCGTGCATGCAACCTGGCAGGCCGCAGGAAAAGAGGGGGGGATGAGAGAGCGCCCCCCCTCCTGAGCCGTACCAGGCCACATGCCCTCAACATTGGGAGGATGCTTTGGGGGTCTGTGACCCCTCAAAGCACCATGTCCCCATGTTGATGTGGACAAGGGCCTCATCCCCACAACCCTGGCCAGTGGTTGTGGGGGTCTGCGGGCAGGGGGCTTATCAGAATCTGGAAGCCCCCTTTAACAAGGGGACCCCAGATCCCGACCCCCCCTGTTGAAATGGTAAGGGGGTACAAAAGTACCCCTACCATTTCACAAAGAAAGTGTAAAAATGGTTAAATAAGACAAACACACTTTTGAAAAATTCCTTTATTAAAAATAAAAAAAAGATTCCAGCTGTGGTAATCCACTCTTGCTATCCAGCGATGGATGATCATCTCTCCGGGGTCCAGCGATATCTGATCCAGCGACGGGTGATTTTCAGTCCAGCGCTGTCCATGTATGCATCCGTCTTCTGTCTCCATTGCGGAGACACTGCGGGGATCCCAGCGCTGACATTTCTTATATTTATTTATTGCGGCCCCCTGGAGTTCCAAAGATACTAGAAAGGAGAAGCTTTAACCTGGTGGAAAGAACCTTAAAGAGACCGGTGCGTTACATCAGAGGGGGGCGAGGTCACCCATACGTCACTATGAAACCCCATGGCTTCCCTCATCAGCGTCAGAGGGGGCGGGGTCAGGTGACGGGTGGCCCCGCCCTCCTAATATAAGAAACGTCAGCGCTGGGATCCCCGCAGTGGAGACAGAAGACGGATGCATACATGGACAGCGCTGGACTGAAAATCACCCGTCGCTGGATCAGATCAGCCATCGCTGGACCCCGGAGAGATGATCATCCATCGCTGGATAGAAAGAGTGGATTACCACCGCTGGAATCTTTTTTTTTTTTTAATAAAGGAATTTTTCAAAAGTGTGTTTGTCTTATTTAACCATTTTTACACTTTCTTTGTGAAATGGTAGGGGTACTTTTGTACCCCCTTACCATTTCAAACAGGGGGGGGCCGGGATCTGGGGGTCCCCTTGTTAAAGGGGGCTTCTAGATTCTGATAAGCCCCCGCCCGCAGACCCCCACAACCACCGGCCAGGGTTGTGGGGATGAGGCCCTTGTCCACATCAACATGGGGACATGGTGCTTTGAGGGGTCACAGACCCCCAAAGCATCCTCCCAATGTTGAGGGCATGTGGCCTAGTACGGTTCAGGAGGGGGGGGCGCTCTCTCGTCCCCCCTCTTTTCCTGCGGCCTGCCAGGTTGCGTGCTCAGATAAAGGGTCTGGTATGGATTTTTAGGGGGACCCCCACGTCAATTTTTTTTTTTATTTGACACGGGGTTCCCCTGAATATCCATACCAGTGCCTGGTAATTGAATTTAGGGGAACCCCCACGCTTTTTTTTTTTTTTTTTTTAATCAATGAATGAATTGCCGGCTAATACAGAGAACACTCATTGAGTGTTCTCTGTATTACGGGAGCCGACAGTGGAAAGTGATTTTTTCCTTGCAAAATGACACTTTGTGCAGGGACAGTTCTAAGCATGGGAAACATGCGCCCCTTCACAGGCATACTATAGACACCCCCCAGGTATGAAATTTAAAGGAATATTACACTTTTATTGTTTCACTTTAATCATTATTAAAATCACTGCTCCTGAAAAAACAGACGTTTTTAAAACTTTTTTTGCATTGATCCATGTCCCCCGGGGCAGGACCCAGGTCCCCAAACACTTTTTAGGACAGTAACTTGCATAATAACCTTTAAAATTAGCAATTTAGATTGTGAACGTTCGAGTCCCATAGACTTTAAAAGGGTTCTAAAGTTCACACGAAGTTCGCAGGTTCTGGTGCGAACCGAACAGGGGGGTGTTTGGCTCATCCTTACTCACAAATCACATGTTCCTTTTTTTAAAAAGAGATGATACACAGCATCATTGCTCCACTAGGTCGTATAGCATGGGGTAGGGGCAGATAGAATGCTACCCTAATCACTAGGATTGTGCTACTGACTAAAGCATATCAAGAATTTAGTATTAAATGGATCTGAATTGGAGGCCGGATTCCACTCCCGCAGGATGGCAAGTCAGAGCTCACAGGAACCACCAAGAAAAAGGGGGGAAGCATGTATGGAAAGCACAGATCTAGCAAATAAAAAAAAATAGTATATATACACATTGCATAAATATGTGCATATATATATATATATATCTAATGAGGTGCTCAGAAATGGGCTGTGCAGGAATCATCTCCTAGCTTGAAAGCAGAAAAGCGATTGAGAGACTTCAAAACTATATAGCAAAAAGCTGGAGTTTCAAACAAAGAGAGTGGTGGAGTATATAAAGCATATATACAGGGCAGACAAACACATGGCTTGTCTCTCACCTTTGGTATTGTTACTCTCAAATTCATGCAGTTGAAATGACCACCTAGGCTGTGCAGCAATCATGTACTGCACTTGTAAGAATTAAATAGCTAGGGAGTGAAGATGGACAAAGGATGGCAGCCAATTGCAGCTCATAAAAGATAAAGGGCGCCTAAAGGGTTAGCAGGTGTAATAAGACAATGCACCAAATGTGCAGAGATAATGCCCGCACATTGGTGTCATATTGCTGTCCATATATTCCTACACAAGACCCTCCAACAGTGACCCCTCGGCCGGCACGGCGTCCGGTGTCACCGCGTTGGTAATGCGATGACATCAACACAGGCCGCCGACACGTCAAGTGGGCGGCACCTACTAGCAGATGGAAGAGAGAGGCCAGTGCGCATGTGCGGGACATAAAATGTCCTTTCAATTTCACAAGTGTCATGCTCCACAACAAGGGGAATGCCTCCAACCCACAAGATAATGCGGTATTGGGGCCCCTTTGTGCCGGGGAGCTCCGATGAGCCACATCATGGGGGGAAAGAGGATAAACACAATCTGGCCCCCCAAAACATATTTAAAAATGGACAGACTGTATAACTAAATAGCAAGCTATAATACAACATCTGATGCTGGATGGGAAGGACATGGGATCACCATCCATATATTTTGTGCAATTTAGGAATAGCAACAAAATCTGCAAAGAAAAAAAGGAACAGAAATAACATTAGAACATGGAAAGCCATGAACGTGGGCAATATTGTAACAACAGAACAACATTACCATTATAGAAGCAAAAAATTGTCAATCAATATGGTATTGTCTGTTTTAACCAGACCAAGGGTAACATCGAAAAAGATATAATATGAGAGTAAGAAAAAATTAATAAGAGAAGAGAAAGAGGAGGAAAAAAAACCCATGATACAAAAACGGAAAAGTACCGTTTAAATTAGATATCCACAAAGCTCTCGCTGCAGGAGATATTTATCTAAATCTCCGCCGCAGGGGCTTGGGTGTACTCAGTCCAGTACTAGAACAGACAAATTTGGGCATACCCCACCATGTGTCTGGGCAACATGTCTGCCTAATGTGAGATCAGGGTTGGCAGTTTGCATAGCCCTGATATGCGATATAGTCTCTACCATAATTTTTGTACAGTTTTCTCTACATAAAAGCAGTTGCAGATGCACAAAATTAGGTAGACCACCCCCATGGTCTGACAATTTGAATAATGTCTGGGATGACGTGCATGCCATTAGGTAAATAAATGTTTTTTTCTGGTATCCATATATTTACAGTAGGGCATGATCCACATGGGAAAGTTCCCAGCGTTTTGCATGGATCGCCTCTCTTAGAGCCCTGAAACTCACTTTGGACCAACATATAACCCACAGAGGTCGCCAGTCTGTAGGTGATTATCGGAGTAGGGGGCACAAAGGGGCCTATTGTGGGGTCTGATGTTAGCAAATGCCAATACTTCTTGCAAATTTGCATGAGTTTTTCATGATCATTCATATATGTGGTAATTATTCTATGGCTTTTATTGGAGGTTTTCACCTTTCTTGGGACTAATAATTCATGCCTGTTGTTGGCATCCGTTTTTGAGGCCTTTTTGAGGCATTTTTGACTATAACCCCATTCCAAAAGGCATTTCTTGAGATTCTTGGCTTCATGTTTGAAGTCAAGATGGTTAGAACAATTGTGTTTGATGCGCAAGTATTGTCCGTATGGGATTGAATTAATGAGTGATCTAAGGTGAAAGCTGGATGAGTGAAGGACTGTGTTCCCTGCGGTGGACTTCCTGAATAATTTACAGAAAAATAGGTTAATTTCATTTTTGTAAATTTTGACATCCAAAAAAGTAATGTTGGTATCAGAACTCATTGTGAATTTCAGATTAAATTCATTAGTGTTTAACACAGTCAAACACTCATCCAGAAGGGATTGGGGACCATCCAAAACGACGAAGATGTCATCTATGTACCTGTGCCACATAACAATGTGGCACAGGTACATAGAGAGATCCTAGTTGCTAAAAATCTCATTTTCCCATTCCCTCAGGTACAGATTGGCGTAGCCAGGGGCACAGAAAGTGTCCATGGCCAGTCCCTGTAACTGGAGGAATAGTTTACCATCAAAGGAAAAAATATTATGGTTCAAAATGTAATCCAAAGAAAAAAGTATAAATTCGTTAAATGGAGTTTTGTGATGACTAATCTGTGACAGCACCTTACAGATGCACGCCAGCCCACTGGAGTGTGGCATCGAACTATATAGGGCTTCCACATCAACAGTGGCAAGGACGCATTTCTCTGGTACTTGTACATCCTCTATAATTTGTAAAAGGTGGATGGTGTCATAAATGTACAAACGTATTGTGAGGACGAAAGGTCTAATGTGTTCGTCTACAAGCTTGGATACATTTTCAGTAATTGAACCATTGTCCAACAGAATTGGCCTGCCTGGCGGATCAGTCGTATTTTAGTGAATTTTTGGTAATGTGTAGAAAGTCGCAAATTTTGGATAGGGGGTGCAAATAAAGTCCCAGGTTTGTTTTGAAATGATCTTATTGGAGAAAGCCTCATCCACAAACAAGTAAAACTTTTTTTTAAATGCCTCAACAATATCAGAGCCCAGTGGACGGTACCAATCACGATTACTCAAGATATTGGCACACATTTTCCTATACTGGTCATTGTCCAAAAGGACAATGTTGCCTCCTTTGTCACTTGGTTTAATCGTGATAGTATGGTTTTTGGAAAGATTCTGTAAAGCAAATTTTTCACTTTTAGATAAATTTCCAGAATGGGGTAGTTTACAGTCTAGGCATTTGATCTCCTAGGAGGCCATTTTAAAGAAAGTCATGACACCGTGATTGGAGCTTGGGGCTGGATACATGGAAGATGTTTTTTTCAAAGAAGATTTGGCAACTGGTGTAATGGATGAAGTATCTTGTTTTAAATCCAGAAGAGATTCTAAATCAATAATGTCAATAGGGTCTCTTGGCTCACTCTCCTCCAAGAGGGAATTTAGATTGTCTAAGGCCTGTCATTCGCTAAATGTACGACAGCCTTCAGTACCAGCTTTATGCTTCTCAAACATACATTTAAGTAGTAATTTGTGGGCATATACCATATTTATCAGCGTATAACACGCACCCCAAGTTTAGGAGGGAATGTAAAAGTAAAAAACTTTTAGGAGGGAAGTTTAAGGAAAAAAACTTACATTTTAATGCCCATCAATGCAGCCTTGTCAGTGTCATTTGCAGCCTTGCATTGCAACCTTGTCAGTCATTTGAAGCCTTGTCAGTCATTTGCAGCCTTGCATTCCATTGCAGCCTTGCATTGCAGCCTTGCAGGCTTGTCTCCTTGCCATTTTAAATCGTACACTATTTTCATACGGCTATTTTTGGTCCTTCTCGCCTATTTTTGGCCATACTCGGCCGTTCTTGTCGGCTTTCGGCTTTCCGAAAGCCGCCAAAAATAGCTGAGAATGGCCGAAAATAGCAGAGAAGATACCTGAAAGCTGCCGAGAGCGGCAGAAAAGATTAGGAAGGGCGGGGGATCGGCGTATAACACGCACCCCAAATTTCCCCCTAATTTTAGGGGGGAAAAAGTGTGTGTTATACGCCGATAAATAAGGTAGATGTAGCTCTTTAATCGCTACAAACTTGTCCAATTTATTATTTGGGCAGAAGGTAAGACCTTTAGAAAGAACTGTAATTTGCTCTGGAGTGAGAATGTATGCCAAGAGATTAATGACATTTAATTGTGAGGAGGGAAGTGATGACTCTATGGAGGAATAGGATGTGGAGATGCAATGGGATTCCCTTGTTTTTTGGGAAAAAATATCACTGGAATTTTCGGTATAACAGATGGTTGAAGTGGGGTGGATTCGGCCACTACTTGTGTGGCTGCACTGGCGCTGCAGATATGCTACAAAAAGGAAATAATCTATTTTCTGGTTTCCGAAACATGTAGGGTTTTTTCTGCATTATTTACAGTGTAATAATTATTTTTATTTAAATTCCATTTATGCACTGCAGTATTGAGCAAACTGTATTTCTATATTGATATCTCAGTTCCACTTTATGCTTTTAGATGTCCATATTGTTATATACTCAATAAATGTATATATTTTTATACTTTTGTATTTTTCTGAATATCCTGGTCATGGTCTCTTGCCCGTATTATCCCTTGGGGCATTCTGCTATTTCCAGTTAATGTAAAGAGTGGTTCCACAATTTTCACACCTCCCATCCTGCTCTTAGACATTTTCCTTTCCATGGTGATTGGACTGAGGTGCCATTGCTAGCTGCGTGGTTATAAATGCTGGAATATTTGCCTGCCACTCTTCAGAGCTGCAGATGTGGTGTGGAAAAGATACAAAATATCTTGAAAATGACCAAACAAGCCCAGTTGAATGTGACTAACTGATACTAGATATACCATGGCCAGGATAGCTTGAGAACCTTTTACAGGCATAGGTGGGAGATGATTTCATCGCTGTTCTCTGCTCAGTAAACTCCTAGAAGGCTCAGCAGGGTGAATTCTGGGGTTAAAATCAGAAAATGGCATAAAGTCTGCTCCAGTTGCTGGTTTAGTACATTTAATATTCTTAACTGAATGTTCAGTTTACATCAATAAATAGTGCACAAGTGTGGAATTTCTTTACACATTACAAAACTTTCTAAAGGGCTTTATTTCTTATTTGTTTCATTTTTTTTTTTTTAAGAATCATTATCTTATCTCTACCTTGAATTACACAATTTTTCAGCTGCCCTTAAATGACAGCTCACAGAACACTTAAAGGGTTAGTCAGTAAAATAGAATATACTGCCAAAGGGCCCCAGTAGGTTAATATCCATTGCAGTTTTGAAAAATTTGCCATACATGTGGGCCATTTGCTGCACCCCCTACGTCTAGCAGAAAAACTTCCATTGTTTGCATTCCCAAGTCTGCATGCATAGCTTTTGAGCTTGGGAGGGTGCTTTCTCCTGTGATACCAAGGGCAAGGCTTTGCAGGGTTACACAAATGGCCTACATGTATGACAATTACATTAAAGCGGAGGTCCACCCTAAAATGGACCTCCGCTCATCGGAATCCCCCCCCCTCCGGCGCCACAATCGGCACCTTTCAGGGGGTAGGGGGGTGCAGTTACCTGGATAATCCAGGTAACTGCACCCACTTCCGGGCTAGCTCTCTGCGGAACGAGCGTAGGTTACGCCCCCGTTCCGCAAGCGCCCGCCCCCTTCAGCAAGTGCCCCGCTGCCTGCTGGGAAACACACAGCTCCCAGAGGCAGCGGGGACCGTCCGGATTGCGCCGCGCGGCTCGCGCATGCGCAGTAGGGAACCGGGAAATGAAGCCGAAAGGCTCCATTTCCTGATTCCCATACCCAAGATGGCGGCGGGACCCGGCAGCCGAGCGAGCGATCGGCTTCGGGTGCCGACATCGCGGGCGCGCTGGACAGGTAAGTGTCACTATTTAAAAGTCAGCAGCTGCAGTATTTGTAGCTGCTGGCTTTTAAAAAAAAAAAAAAAAAACGCGGAGTCCCGGTGGACTCCCGCTTTAAGCAATATTCACAAACACCAGAATAGGGGAAAATGTGATATCAGTAGTAAGACAGTGGCGTGAATGTTGGTGCCAGATGGGCTGGTTTGAGTATTTCTGTCATTGCTGATCTGCTGGGATTCTCATGTACACCAGTCTCTAGAGTTTACATGGGAAAGGAATGAGGCAGTGGCCATCAGGATGTATTACAGTTGGGAACTCCTGATTTATGAGAGAGGTAAGAAGAGAATGGGCATATGAGTTAGAGCAGGTCAGGGTAAACCAGGCAATCCTTTTTTCAACTGTAAGCAGCAGAAAAGAATCCCAAAATTCACAATATCAGTTTCTGTTGAACTTAAAGTGGTTGTAAACCCCTTTTTATAACTTTATGTTACAGGTAAGCCTATGTTAAGGCTTACCTGTAGCTACCTTGGATATCTCCTAAACCTGTACTGTTTAAAGCCCCGTACACACGAGCGGACTTTTCAACATCCAAAGTCCGACGGACTGAGTCCGTCAGACTATTCGATCGTGTGTGGGCTGCAACGGACTTTTGACTCGCCAAAGTCCGAAGGACTTTAGAATATGGAACATGCTTCAAATTTTTCCGAAGGAACTCCGCTGGACCCGGTCCCTTCGAAAAATTTGCTCGTGTGTATGCTATTCCGACGGACTAAAACCGACGCTAGGGCAGCTATTGGCTACTGGCTATGAACTTCCTTATTCGAATCCAGTCGTACGTCATCACGTTCGAATCCGTCGGAGTTTAGTGTGATTGTGTGTGGCCAAGTCCGCTCAGCCGAAAAGTCCGTCAGAACTTCAGCAGAACTCCGACGGAACTCCTTCGGAAGTCTGTCAGACATAAGTCCTCTCGTGTGTACGGGGCTTAAGAGATATCTCCCTGTGTCTGCATGTTCCGAAGTGATCGGCACATGCGCACTGATGCAATGGCATGTCGTGCTGTTGCTTCAGTTAGATCTGCCGTTACCGCTGGCTCCCACGCGCATTCGCGGGAGTGATGTCATCGTGGCTCTGGCCAATTACAGCGCCAGAGCTGCGATACCTGGAAGTAAGCTCCGGGAGAGATGTCCACGGCCGGAGTGAGGGTCGAGGATGGTTGCGGGGCTTTGATGTAAGGTAAGTAATACATAATGAGCTAGTATGCTATGCATACTAGCTCATTATGCCTTTGTCTTGCAGTTTTTTTTTGTAAGGATTTAAAACTACTTTAAAGGCCTACGACTTTTTCTATGCACACAAAAGGCCTATTTCTCTCAAATATTGTTCACATATTCATCTGTGAAGAGGACATCTCTCCAAAGTGGCAGCCATCGAATGTGAGCATTTGCCCACTCAAGTCGGTTATGACAATGAACTGCAGTCAGGTCAAGACCCCAATGAGGACGACGAGCATGTAGATGAGCTTCCCTGAGATGGATTCTGACAGTTTGTGCAGAAATTATTTGGTTATTCAAACCGATTGTTGCAGCAGCTGTCCAGATGGCTGGTCTCAGACAATCTTGGAGGTAAAGATGATGCTGGAGGTGTGCCGCTGTATGTCTGAGTAAATCCAGGAAGTGAACAGGCAGCAGCTTCAGCTGCCCACAGGTAAAATGCCTGCAGCCAGACTCAGTGGAGGGAGATTTCTGAAGCATATTTGGCAAGTACAGAATCGTAGTATATATAAAATAATATGCAAAGTGGTTGGAGGGAAGCTTCAGAATGGTAAAGATGTTTTTATTACAAATTATCCTCTTTAAAGTAAAAAAATGTTAGTCACACTATCACTTATTTAAAAAGAAATAGTTCTATGTGTGTGCACTTTGCGGGGCGCCGGACTAGAGGCTGTCTATTAGATCTGTAAATTTTTGACAAGCATGTGATTAAAGCCTGAGGCTCTAAGCTTGTCTTAGGTTGTCCTCTGCACCCCAAACTCTCCAACTTTTGATTTGAGCAAATCAATATTCGCCATTGGGTCACTTCCGCTTACCGTCTTCTCGTCCCAGGCCAATCAGGAGGTTGATCTGGAACCCAGAAAGAAGACTGAGTTAACACAGAAGCGGCCGGGTATCAGAGGAGCCGTGACAGCTCTGGTGAGTGAGGACCTGGAGGGGTTTGTTGGCACCAGTGGCGGCCCGTCCATAAGGGGGCACAGGGGCGCCACCCCCCTAATCTACATGCAAGGTGCTGAACGCATGGATTTCAATGTTTTTTTTTTTTTTAAGTGTATGATTTAAAAAAAGGGTGAGCTTGGGGCGCACTGCGCCCTCAGCCCACCCAGCTGCGTGACAATAGCGAAATGATATTTGCTATTGTCTTCCTGATTCTCCTCTCAGCCAACCAGGAAGCCGGTCTGAAGACCCAATTGGCCGAGAGGAGAAGCGGTTGTATTGGCCGCTGATTAGGAGACGTAGGGTAAGCTGCTATAGAGGAGGAGACGCAGGAAGGAGCTGATGCTGCCTGTGACCTAGATGGGGTAAGTTTGGGGCTGGTGGGCGACCTAATAAACGAGAGAGGGAGGGTGGGTGTGTGTGTGGTGTGGTTGACTGATTGATCAACCGGGGGGGTGACAGATGGTTTGTTCGCTGCCCCCCCTCAAAATGAAGCACCACCTGCCACTGGTTTGCACCCCCCCAAAAAAATTTTTTACCACCAACCGCCACTTGACTGGAGGATAGACAACAGTAGCCTGAGCATTGTACCCCCCACATCCAAGCAACGCAAAAAAATGTAATAAATGCATAACTCCCAACTGTCCCTGATTTCGAGGGACTGTCCCTGATTTGGAGCAATGTCCCTCTGTCCCTCTCTCCTCCTCATTTATCCCTCATTTTGGTCTGATCTATATAGATGTATAGAAAATGCACTTTTTATCTCTCAAAAAGTATGTTCCAGCGCTAAACCTTACATCCGATTTCTAAATTGCTGAATTTGTAAATTCCAAAAGCCAATATAAAGAAATAGAAGTGGTAAAAAAGCACTTGTGGGTATAACCAATCTTGTTTTTTTTTGTACAATTCTCCTTTAAGGGGGTGTGGCAGCGGTGTGTCCTATGGCTGCATACTTTTTGCTGATAGGTGTCCCTCATACATATCTCAAAAAGTTGGGCGGTATGTAAATGCACTTTTTTTCCTTCTCGGTACAAGTTCATATACAGTATTGTTCTTTGGCATAGGTTGGCATGGCATTTTCCTTTGAAACAATGCACTAATCTGCAGGATGGTCGAACAGTGCAACATATGCAAGTTCTAGCATTGCAATACAACGTTTCTTTCTACAGATGTGTGTCCAGAGATAGAAGATTGATGAGGAATGAGGACAGAGATCTGGATCGTTCAGATGGGGCAGAGTTGGGAAGTCACTGTGCTATGTGGGCGGGGCTTCGGGCGACTATGTTTTCCGGGGTTGCCATGGTGATGTCAGCCGCCGCTGCTCCGGTGATCGGTGCTGCTGCCAGGACAGAGGAAGGTATGCGATCGGTCTATGGGGGGAGGTGGCGGCTCTAGGGGTAGACAGAAGAATTAGCGTTTGGTGTTACCGAGAAGTAAAACTTCCGGAGCTGTGAGGTGTGTTCTAATATTGGTCTGACAACACTGCGAGCATGCTGTGTACTATAATAGGAGGTGTAATATGTATTCATATCCCGATCACCATCACTCAGCAGGAGGATTCATATTCTGCTGTTACCTTCCATCAACTCCTATCTCTATGTCCACTTCGCACACTATGACAGGTGATCAATCCTTTCATCATGGGGGGGGATTTGTGATTTTGGAGCAATAAAATTCACAAGGCATTAAATATTTTTATTTTTAATACCCAGACGTACACAAAGCAGTAAGGTTCCGTTCACACCTGCGTGCCACGTGATCTTTTTCGTGCGTTTTTCATATGGCAGCATACGACAAATGTGCCAAAAAAATCTCTGCACCTTTTTGGATGGTGAGCTTTGTGTGCTTATGTTACCGAAAGATCTTGGCAACAAAAACGCACATTTTCTAGCTGCATTTTGGTGCCATTGAGGCCCCATTTATACCTGCGCTTTCCTGGAATGTGAAGAAAAAGCGCAAAAACTGTGCATCGTGCTCGCAGGGCTATTAATTGTTTAAGAAGTACAGTCAAAGCTTGTTTGGCTGGGCTTCTCTTATGGATCACAGGAGTGCAGTCTGTTTTGCATTTCTGTGACCCGTTTTCAGAGAGAGTGGTCTGAAGTGCGCTCTCTGCTGATGTCAGGGATATCAGTCCAGGCACGGCGTCATCCCGACAGTAAAGTCTGGATCCGCCAGGTGCTCAGACTGACACCAGACTCAGCCTCTCAGAGCAAATCAGAGAGCCGGTGAGTCTACACCTATCTGCTCATGGAGCTCTGAAAACCAAGCAATTGGTGATGTTCAATCGCTCTGTTCTCAGTGTTATGCCGCGTACACACGGTCAAACTGTTTGACGTACTTAGTCCGTCATACAATCCGACGGACAATCTGGCGTACTTTCCACTGAACGGACTTGACCACACACGGATACACAAACAGTCCGACGAAAGCTTGCGCGATGACGTACAGCACGTACGACGGGACTAGAAATAGGAAGTCCAAGACACAGCAAAGCCCTGTAAATCCTTTCTGGGCATGCACCATTCTTAGTCCGTCAGACTAGCATACTGACGACTGTATTGTCCGCTGAAACCAAAGTACGACGGAAAGATTTTTGGAAAAACCGAAATTCTTAGTACTCCGGACTGCACGCTGAAAAAGTCCGCTGAAGCCCACACACGAGCGGATTGTCCGCTGAAATGTGTTTCAACTGACTAAGTACGTCAAACAGTTCGACCGTGTGTATGCGGCATTAGAGGCAGGGGCATTGCTAGGTCTACAAAAGATCTGGGGCTAGAGCCCATAGCATCGTAGTAAAAAAAGTCATACGCTTGGGCAGACATACACGTATATACAGTAATATATACGTGTGTGTATATATCCCAGAGAGCCTCCCCCTTACATCAGGGTACCCAGAGAGCCCTCCTTACATCTGGGTCCCCAGAGAGTGCCCTTTACATTAAGGTCCCCAGAGAGCCTCCCCCTTAGATCAGGGTCCTCAGCGAGCCTCTCCCTTAAAATCAGGGTCCCCAAAAAGCCTCCCTCTTTTATCAGGATCCCCAGAGAGCCCCCCACTTGCATCAGGGTCCCCAGATTCGGGGCTATACCCTCCAAAAGCCACCCTCTAGTGACGCCACTGGTTAGAGGCGCTGGGGGACAGATGCCGCATCGGACCAATGCTGCATGCAACGAAGTACGATCCCTAAAAAAAAAATTCCTTTACTTCTCTTTTAATGGCACCCCATATATGGCTAGGAAACAAAAGACAAATGCGCCAGAACCTGGTAAAAAAAAAGCTTGCAAAGCTTACCAGGTGAAAAGGAGCAGTAACCTTTTGTGGCATGCTTGTCATGCGTAGGAAATTATATTCAAGTAAATGGGTTGCCCCGTGCTTTTGCACAAAAAAAAAAAAAAAAGCACTTTAGTGTGCCTAGCAGGTATGAATGGGGACTAACAATTAATGGCACCGCACACAAGTACAAGGTTTTGAACGTATTCCAGAAATACGCAGATGTGAATGGGGTCCAATGGCCATAAGGAGGCAGATGTTGTAAGGGCTCATTCACACCGTTCACATTCACATGCGTTGATTTGCGTAGCTCGATGCAAAGGCACATCGACTGTGTTATGATGCACTGCATACAAATTCAGCAGGTCTGAATTTTTTCACAGTGCAATGCACAGCACTGCATGTCACAACACCACAATCACCACAATAAAGACACTGCCTTCTTATTCAGGTGGCAATCACCAGCTAGAGTAGATACAGTATGTTCTGGATCCAGCACCTGTCACCCTGGTTGTTAGTGGTTACGGCAGTTTACAGCTCCTATGTATATGACATCATGGGGGAGAGTTACCAAAACTGGTGCGCACAGAATCTGGTGCAGTTGTGCATAGTAATCAATCAGCTTCTAGGTTCATGGTCAAAGCTTAATTGAACAAGCTGAAGATGATTGGTTACCATGACCAGCTGCACCAGATTCTGTGTGCACCTGTTTTGATAAATCTCCCCCATTCATGTGTGCAAACTTGACCACACATCTGTACCAGCAGACATGTGCATCTGTGCTTAAAGCTGAACTCTGCCTACTACACATTTTTGTACATTTGCTATGTAAATATGAATGACCTCTGCTGATGCCTGTGTCATATCTGGCTGTTGATGTGTTCAGGAAAACTCTTACTTTTATTCAGCCTGTAAAGTACTGTAAAATATTCAGCACCGGGCTTACAAGTCCACTTGTAGTACAACTTTGATAGCGGGCCGCTCATTCTCTACCTCCTCCATTCACAGAATACCTTGTATTCTTTTCATTAAAGAAGGTCTCTGATAGGAGGAGAGGTGTGTGTGTGTGTGTGTGTGTGTGTGTGGTTGTGACAACCATCCACACATTTTCCATTCACAGATAATCTTGTATTAAAAACGATTTCAAGACATTTGTTAATGGACAAGGCGGAGGACCCACTATAAGAGCAAAGCTTTATAGTGCTGTATCTACACCATAATGATTATTTATTATCTATTGGTTACAATTTAACACTGTGGATCTTTTATAAAAGCTGCTTATGCAAGCATCTCTGTACAGTATCTATACCTCCCAACTTTTTGAGATGGGAATGAGGGACACCTATCAGCAAAAGTATGCAGGCATAGGACACACCCCTTGCTACTCCCCCTTAAAGGAGAATTTTACAAAAATATTCTTATGGCCTAGACCAGCCGTCATTAAATGGCGGCCCGCGGTCCGAGTCCGGACCGAGCGGGGCTTCTGCCCGGACCGCTATGCCGCCTGCATTGTAAATTACAGCAATCACTGGTTTGCTGGGACCGTGGGTTTCCCTAGCAACCAGTGACGCTGTGCGCATGCGCCCGCCCCCTGCTCCTGGCCGCGTCTCTCGGAGCTGAAGACACTCACGCTCACAGGCAGTAGGGGGTGTGACGTCACGTGCGCGCCCCGCCCCCATGCTGCCCGCGGTTCCCAATTCCCGGGTCCTGGCTCTCCTTGAGGCAGCTTCAGTTGTGCCCTTCCTCCTGCAGTTGAGGTATGTGGGCACATAAGTGATCATGCACACTGTTGGGCATATTTTAAGGGGCACACTGAGAAGTATATTTGTAATTTGCACAATGCTGGGCTTTTTTTGTAAGGGGCATGCTGATGGGTATATTTTTTATATGCACACTGATTTGCATGTTTTGTTAAGGTGCACCTTAACAAAAAATGCCCATCAGTGTGCACTTAAAAAATATACCCATCAGCATGCCCCTTAAAATAAAATGTGTCCATCAGAGTGCCCTTTAGCATAAAATAAGGGTCACGCTGATGGGCACCTTTTATGTTAAGGGGTACTCTGATGGAGAAATTTAATTTTACGGGGCACGCTGATGGGTATATTTTTAATGTGCACATCGGTGGGCATATTTTGTTAAGGGGCACGATGATGGGCACAAAAAATGTGCCCTACAAAATGTGCCCATTGATGTGCACATTAAAACTATACCCACCAGCATGCCCCTTAAAATAAAATTTGTCCATCAGAGTGCCTCCTAACATAATAGGCGCCCATCAGTGTGACCCTTATTTCATGTTAAGGGGCACGCTGATGGGCATATTTTATTTTATATTAAAAGGGGCACTCTGATGGGCAAATTTTAAGTTAAGGGGCACATTTTGTTGTCCATCAGAGTGCCCCTTAATATAAAATGTGCCCATCAGCATGACCCTTATTTTATGTTAAGGGGCACCCTGATGTGCACATTTTATGTTAAGGGGGACTCTGATGGGTACATCTTATGTAAGGGGACACTGACAGGAATGTCTGATGTAAAGGGGCACCAGATTTAAAAATGCACTGTGATGGGGGCACCAGATGTAAAGGGGCACTGTGATGGGGACACCTGATGTAAATGGACACTGTGATGGGGACACCTGATGTAAATGGGCACTGTGATGGGCACACCTGATGTAAAGGGGCACACTCATGGGCACATTTTATTTTAAGAGCACTGATTAACACTGATGGGTACATTTTATATTAAAGGGGCACTTTGATGGGCAAATTTTAAGTTAAGGGACACATTTTGTTGTGTCCATCAGAGTGCCCCTTAATATAAAATGTGCCCATCAGCGTGACCCTTAACATAAAATTTACCCATCAGCATGACCCTTAACATAAAATTTACCCATCAGCGTGACCCTTATTTTATGTTAAGGGACACCCTGATGGGGACATCTGATGTATGGGGACACTCTGACAGGAAGGTCCGATGTAAAGGGGCACTGTGATAGGGAAACCCGATGTAAAGGGGCACTGTGATGGGGACACCCGATGTAAAGGGGCACTGTGATGGGGACACCCGATGTAAAGGGGCACTGTGATGGGGACACCCGGTGTAAAGGGACACTGTGATGGGGACACCCGGTGTAAAGGGACACTGTGATGGGGACACCCGATGTAAAGGGGCACTGTGATGGGGACACCCGGTGTAAAGGGACACTGTGATGGGGACACCCGGTGTAAAGGGACACTGTGATGGGGACACCCGATGTAAAGGGACACTGTGATGGGGACACCTGATGTAAAGAGCAAATGTAAAGCTATCCTAGTTCCAACTGTCCACATGTTTAATATTGTAACTGAAACTTGACAATAAATATTGTTGAAATGCTAAGGAAATTGTACATTTCTCATGTTTTTGATAGATATGCAGTGACTACAATCTTTCTGAGTCATAGCGCAGACTTGAGATTCGGGCCTTGGCCCAAAGAAAATTTTGGCGACCGGACCTCCTTGAATTTTAATTAATTACCCCTGGCCTAGACCATATTTATGTAGAGCAACAATTCTTTTTTCGGATCCTGAGAGAGTTCTTTGCCATGAGGTGCCATGTTGAACTTTCAGTGACCAGTATGAGAGTCAGAGTGATAACACCAAATTTCTACCTGCAGTTCCACCGGCAAAAAAAAAAAATTAAGTCAGCAGCTACAAATACTGCAGCTGCTGACTTTTAATATTAGGACATTTACCTGCCCAGGGCCTACGTGATGTCCTCACCCAAAGCCGATCTGTCCCTCATGATCCGGGTGGAGGCACTGGTATCTTCGGTAAAGGAATCAGGAAGTGAAGCCTTGCGGCGCAATCTCTTTGATCCCTGCTGTCTTCTGGGACCTGTGTGTCTCCCAGAAGACAGCGGGGGGGGGGCGAACAGGGGAGGGGCCGGACGTGGCGGAGATCCTGTGGCGATCTATGCCCGACGTAGGAGCAGATACCTGTATTATACAGATTTCTGCTCCCCCCTCCCCCCCGAAAGGTGGCAAATATGACACTGTAGGGCGGGGATCTGAAAAGTGGAAGTTCCATTTTTGGGTGGAACTCCACTTTAAAGCCCTGATTAGACATGTGCAATTTATTTTGGTCTGACTATCAATTTGGTTGAATTTTTGGTTATTCAGATATTCGATGTATCCGAATTTCCAAATGAAATTGTAATGAAATTGTAATGAAATTGTAATGAATATACTAAATCTAGTGAATTTTGTGAAATAGTAACGAAATACTAATAGGAAGCTGGCTGCCGCATCCTTAACCACTACAATACTGGCCACTTTTTCCCCCTTCCTTCCCAGACCAATTTTCAGTTTTCAGCGCTCAATTTCAATGACAATTGCGCAGTCATGCTACGCTGTACCCAAATTAAATTTATATCATTCGCACAAATAGAGCTTTCTTTTGGTGTTATTTATTCATGACTCCATTTTTAATTGTTTGCGATATAAGAGAAGAAAGAGCAGAAATTTGGAAAAAAAATATATATATATTTTCTTTTTTCTATTTTAAAAGAAATCTAATAAAATTTAATTTTGTCATAAATTTAAGCCAAAATGTATTCTGCTACATGTTTTTGGTAAGTGTATAATAATTGGTTTATGTGATCACAGACATATGTACGCAAATGATCATGTACAGATGTGCGCAGGTGATCGTGGACATATGTCTGCAGATAATCATTGGGACATGTGATTTTAGTGGGACATATGTGGGGGACAGGTGTTTTTTTATTTGGGAACATTGTGTTTTGGGGACATTGTGTGGGGACATGTGTGTTTACACTGTGTGGTAACATGTTGTGTGGTGACACTAGACTGGTGATCATTGAGTAAAAAGCTGTAAAAAACAGCTCATTCTCGCTGATCACCAGCTGGCTGCAGCGATCCCCTCCCCTCTCCTCTCCTCACCGACAACTACTGTGTGAGGAGAGGAGAGCCGATTGCCTAGCAACTGGCTCTGTGTTTACATCACATGATGGCTGTGATTGGACACAGCCATCATGTGATCAGAAGGGCCAATCACAGAGCCCTCCTGCCGATCGGATATGCGCCGCGTGACACGAGCGCATCGGGATCGTGCCGCTGCGCGGGCACGCGCGCGCGCAATCCCCCTCCTTCTGAGGGATGTTCTTGAACGTCCACTCAGAAGGAGAGAGTGCCGGGTGGGAAGTGGTTAAAGGCATATGCAAATAAGGGGCATTTGTAGATAAAAACAAACTGTGCAGCTCTGACTAAAGATGAATAAAGCCCTTGATATAGGTGTGGGCAATTTACATACCTTATGAAGCCTGGCTGGAATACTCCCAGGATGTTGCTAAGTACTCCCAGGACACAGGATCAAACACTGAGCTAAGAGCTACTCCATGAAGGAGAGAAAGAGCATGGGAGGGGGGTTGAATCAGAGAAAGAGCTCACTTCTGTGATGGTGGAGGTGAGCAGTGACATCCTGGGAGTACATAGCAACATCCTGGGAGCAGAGGCGGCTCTAGACTTTGTGAGGTCTAAGGCAAAATTTAGACATGAGACCCCACTCACACCCATAATGGGAAAGAAAAATTTCAAACAAGAAAAATGGCTGCAGAAAGATGCACGGACCTAGCACACAGGTAATCAGCACCACTTCCAGGGCACCATCCTCACCCATCAGACATATGCAGCCAATACAACATCTAGAATCCAGCAAGGTGACAACCCTTCTAGGAATTCCCCCTGTGCCTTGGGAGAGTGGGGATGGGGCGTCACTGAGTAATTCCACATCCATAGAGGAAAGAGAGTGGGAGAGGGGTCCCACCACAGCACAGAGAGAGAGGGGGAGAGAGAAAGGGGGAGAAGGGGGAGAATGAGAGGGAGGGGGAAGGAGAGAGGGAGGTTGGAGGGATGAGAGAGGGTTTAGGAGTGCGTGGAGTAAATCGTGCAGTGATCAGGAGGAGAGTGCAGTGTACAGATGGCATAGTTTAGGAGTGTGCGGTGTACAAAATGCAGTGTTTAGGAGTGTGCAAAGTATGGAGTGCAGGGTTTAGGAGTGCGCAGAGTACAGATTGCAGGGTTCAGGAGTGTGCGGTGCACAAAGTGCAGGGCTTAAAAGTGTGTGGAGCACAAAGTGCAGGGCTTAAAAGTGTGCGGAGCACAGAGGGGGGAGGGGGGAGGGAGGGTGTAGGAGTGCTTGGAGTAAAGATTACAAGAGAAAAGGCGTTCAGGAGAGCTGAGCAAGTGATCAGTGTGCATGAGGCCTTACTGAACTGCCAAGCCATCAAATGGCTGGTATCATAACTGATCACATATGCAGTACAATGACAACTGCAGATCAGAGTCTAAGATGGCAGCTTTCTTGGCTGTTAGGTATAAGCAAGTTTAATTTGGCTAAGCATCTCTTGTCTTTGCAGCCCAGGTAGCTGCCATCATAACCTCTGTTTGATCTGCAGCTGCCATGTTGCTGCACATGTGATCAGCTATGACAACAGTCATTTGATGATTTGACAGTGTGGTTGAGATCAGAAGTAACTTTAATGCCGTGTACACACAATCGTCATTTTGGTTGGAAAAAGCTCTGGTGGTTTTCCTGACGGAATTCCGACGGGATTTTGCTCAAGCTGTCTTGTGTACACACGGTCACACCAAATTCCAACCGTCAAGAACACGGTGACGTACAACATGTACGACGGGACTAGAAAAAGGAAGTTCAATAGCTTCCATCTCGTAGTTGAATCTGAGCATGCGTGAGTTTTTGCGCGTCCGAATTGCATACACACAAACGGATTTTCAGATAGGAACTTTTTCCGACCGAAAAAATTGAGAACATGCTGTCAATCTTTCAACATGCTCTCAAGTCCGATGGAGCATACACACGATCACATTTTCCGACCAAAAGCTCTCATCAGTCTTTTGCTGGCCAAAATTCCGATCCTGTGTACGCAGCATTACAGTTATGATTCACAACATGCCTGGATGTAACTGTCTTGGAAAACAGTTACATTGATGGGTTTAATTCCTCTTTACGCATTAAAAATGAAAGAAAAGGTAATTGGTTGCACAGGTGCTCCAGATTTCAGTTGTTCCAGTTTTGATCAATTCCCCTCATTACATATTTTTCTCCTCCATAGAGGAGAAGCAGTACAGGTGTGGGTTCTAACACTAGTGAACACTAGAGCTCAGTGTAATTGGCTATCACAGTAATCACATGACAAAGAGCTGGTCTTACCATCTTTTGATCGATACTCTGAGATCAGTAGGTGTCTCTTATGCCACGTACACACAACCGGACTTTCCAGCAGACTAGGTCCGACGGTCTTCCCAACGGACTTTTGGCAGAATTCCGACGGACTTTCCGAATGAACTGACTTGGCCACACACAAATGGACTAAGTCCGTTCGAAAGTCCGTTCGTTTTTAACGTGATGACGTAAGATGGGACTAAAAAAGGACGTTTAATAACCAGTAGCCAATAGCTTCCCTAGCGTCGTATTTGGTCCGTCGGACCAGTATATAGACGAGCGGTTTTCCCAATAGGAATTGAGTCCGTCGGACAGATTTGAAACATGTTCTATTTCTAGGTCCGTTGGATTTTTAAGATGAAAAACGACCGGACTAGCCCACACACGATCGGATTGTCCGACGGACTGATTCCATCGGACCTAGTCTGCTGGAAAGTCCGGTCGTGCGTACGCGGCATGACAGCTCATTCTCAATGCTGGGAGTGTGTGACTAAGCATGTTCCCAGCACAAACACATGCCGCATATATGCAATGTCAGGGCAAAAAGCCCACTTTCTTGATGCCACATTTATGTTATGCCAACAGCAAGGGTGCTGTCATTTGATACCACCCCTGACCAACCCAGGCGACACCCCAAGGTGCCATGGCACCCTGGTTGAAAAAGGCTGCCATGAAAATGAAAACTTACATGTTATGTACAAAAACTGAGCTTCGTTGGGATTAACTATTAAATATGTCATCTTATGCATTTTTTATGACATATGACATTTAAAATAATATACATTTTTTGTGAATACTTTTTATATCTTTAGAATGTAAGTCCACTTTTACGTACTATATATGAAAAAACAAAACCATTCATACATAGTTACATAGTAGTCCATCAAGTCCAACCTATGTGTGTGATTATATGTCAGTATTACATTGTATATCCCTGTATTTTGTGGTCATTCAGGTGCTTATCTAATAGATTCTTGAAATGATCGATGCCCCCCGCTGAGACCACCGACTGTGGAAGGGAATTCCACATCCTTGCAGCTCTTACAGTAAAGAACCTCCTACATAGTTTAAGGTTAAACCTTTTTTCTTCTAATTTTAATGAGTGGCCACAAGTCTTGTTAAACTCCCTTCCGCGAAAAAGTTTTATCTCTATTGTGGGGTCACCAGTATGGTATTTGTATACTGAAATCATATCCCCCTCAAGCGTCTCTTCTCCAGAGAGAATAAGTTCAGTGCTCGCAACCTTTCTTCATAACTAATATCCTCCAGACCCTTTATTAGCTTTGTTGCCCTTCTTTGTACTCACTCCATATCCAGTACATCCTTCCTGAGGACTGGTACCCAGAACTGGACAGCATACTGTAGGTGCGGCCAGACCAGAGTCTTGTAGATCGGGAGAATTATTGTTTTACCTCTGGAATGAATCCCCTTTTTAATGCATGCCAATATTCTGTTTGCTTTGCTTGCAGCAGCTTGGCATTGCATGCCTTTGCTGAGCCTATCATCTACTAGGACCCCCAGGTCCTTTTC
The DNA here is from genome assembly GCF_037356315.1 of Lithobates pipiens. NCBI lineage: Eukaryota > Metazoa > Chordata > Amphibia > Anura > Ranidae > Lithobates > Lithobates pipiens. The sequence goes on along the minus strand of NW_027507764.1, from coordinate 435,393,923 downwards.
CATCCTAGATTCCCCCAGAGGTCCCCCCCCCCCCCAGTGTATAGCTTACATTCATATTTTTTAACCCAAATGCATTATTTAAAATTTTTCTACATTGAACCTTATTTGCCATGTAGTTGCCCGCCCCATTAATTTGTTCAGCTATTTTTGTAAGGTTTCCACATCCTGAGGAGAAGTTATTGCCCTGCTTAGCTTAGTATCGTCTGCAAATACAGAGATTTGTACAGTAAAGGTTTATGGGGAACTCTGTCAAATGCTTTTGCAAAATCCAGATACACCACGTCTATGGACCTTCCATTATCTAGATGGCAACTCACCTCCTCATAGAAGGTTAATAGATTGGTTTGGCAAGAATGATTCTTCATGAATCCATGCTAATTACTGCTAATGATACCGTTCTCATTTCTAAAATCTTGTATATAGTCCCTTATCATCCCTTCCAAGAGTTTACATACTATTGATGTTAGGCTAACTGGTCTGTAATTCCCAGGGATGTATTTTGGCCCCTTTTTAAATATTGGTGCTACATTGGAGAAAATACAATCAGCTGGTACCATTCCAGTCAGTAGACTGTCAGTAAAAATTAGGAACAATGGTCTGGGAATTACTTAACTGAGTTCCCTAAGTACCCTCTGGTGCAAGCCATCCGGTCCTGGTGGTTTATTAATGTTAAGTTTCCCAAGTCTAATTTTAATTCTGTCCTCTGTTAACCATGGAAGTGCTTCCTGTGATGTGTCATGAGGATAAATATTGCAGTTTTGGTTACTGAAGCCCCTCGATTCCCTCATGAAGACTGAGCGAAGAATAAATTTAATACCTTCGCCATCTCCCCATTCTTTGTAACCAGATGTCCTTCCTCATTCTTTATGGGGTCAATATGGTCTGTCCTCCCTTTTTTACTGTTTACATACTTAAAGAATTTCTTGGAATTGTATTTTGCTCTCCTCTGCTATGTGTCTTTCATGTTCTATCTTAGCCATCCTTATCGCACCCTTACATTTCTTGTTGCATTCTTTATAAAGTCTGAATGCTGGTGATGATCCCTCAACCTTGTATTTTTTGAAGGCTTTCTTCCTTTGCTTTTATATACATTTTTACATTGGAGTTAAGCCATCCAGGACTTTTATTCACTCTTTTAAATGTATTACCCAATGGGAGGCATTGGCTGATTCCCTTATTTAATATGCTCCTAAAGCAAACCCATCTCTCCTCCGTGTTCTTTGTTCCTAAGATTATATCCCAATTTATGCCTTCTAGCAAGGTTTGTAGTTTAGGGAAGTTGGCTCTTTTGAAATTCAGTGTCTTTGTATTCCCCTTATGTTTCCTATTTGTGGGGATTTATACTGAAGCCAATTGACCTGTGATCGCTGTCACCTAAATTGCCCCATATTTGCACATCCGTGATCAGGTCTGTATTGTTGGTAATCAGTAGATCCAGTAACGCTTTATTTCTAGTTGGTGCGTCTACCATCTGACCCATAAAATTGTCCTGCAAGACATTTAGGAACTGGTGAGCCTTAGATGAATGCGTGGTTCCCTCCGCCCGGTCTATGTCTGGATAATTATAACCCCCCGTTATGATAACACTTCCCATCCTTGCTGCTAATCCAAATTGGGATAGGAGATCCGTCTCCCCTTCCTCCCTCAGGTGAGGGGGCCTATAGCATACTCCCTGTATTATTTTCCCCTTAGCTTCATACAGATTATCTTCCGGAACAGTTCTTATAGACATATGCACAAAGTGAACCTCTTGCAGTCCTGAGCATTTCACAGCTTGCATCTTGTGAAACATGAATAAGCATGGGTTAGCTTCAGATAAAGAGCAATCAGTGGATTCAGAGATATAGGCATCCAAAATCTCAACTTTTCTGATAAGGTCGAGCTTGACCCTATACCCATCCTCCTCCTAAGCCTCCCTATTGGTCCTGTAAAGTGATTTTAGTGATACGTTTGGAGGCGAGTGTTTAGGGCCAAGAATAATGTTTACAATTTAAAAATATGAGTATTTCATGTAAAATTGTTATAGTCACCTCTCTGCTCATGGAGCATTGAGAACTGAATGGTCAGTGGTCTTAATGCCGCCGAGGGGACTAAAGCTGCATCCATCTTGATGGGTATTGTGATGGGAGTCACTTTGGGTGGGGGGCTTGTGGAACCCAGCTTACCTTAGAGAGCTCTGGAAACTCCTTGTCCAGCTCCCCCGGCTCCTCCTATGTGTAATTCACCCTGTGTCTATTAGGGGCACAGGGTAACCAAGAACCCCAGTTGGGTCTGCACTAACCAGATTCACTGTACAACCATACCAGACTCAGCATTTCCTTTTACCCCTGTTATCCAGGGCTCTATAATGTATGGTTTGTTTTTAAATAATGAAGTGGTCTCTTTTACTTAGGACAGTAATATTTCTGAACAATATCCCCAAGAAATATATAAAGATAAATTTATTCCACCTTACCAACTGCTGGAATATTGCATGAGATTGCTCTCATAGACTCTTTACTAGATCATTTGAGGTGTGGCTGTATCCCATTGTTCTTGTGTTTCTGTCTGCCTTGGGAGCAACCTATTTTTAGATGTATATGTGTTTCTAGCATGTAGTCTGGGGGCAGGGTCAAGGGTGGGGGGAATTTCTTCAACAGCCATCCCTGCCGATAAGACAGTCTACCGATGAGAAGATTGAATGTACCTGCGGGTCTCTTGTTACTGAATGTAGTTTACCATGCTCTGTGTCATGCAAAGGAAGGGGGTTGTCCCTGAGTGTATATCTCTTTGTGTCTGTGTTTGAATAAACAGTTTTATGTGTCTCTTCACCCTACACTGATGCCTCAACGAGTGACTGGGTGGGCTAAGGGACCTTGGATTGTGCTGGTACCGGATAACGGAAACTTGTACGGTGGACATACTCTTTATGAGTATGGGGGTCAAATTGGTGGCAGCAGTGAGATTGTGCTTCCTGGCTATGAACATGTCCAAACCACCACCGGTATCCAAGATTGGGATAGCAGACTTCGGTAACCCCAACAGAGATATGGATCTGGCATCAGAGTTGTAAGGGCTGCTGCGGAGCGCCCTTTAAGCAATCCGCAGGACTGTGTCTGCGGATCAATACCAGGAGACCAGGCAGCGGAATTTGGTGCAGGTCTGGCTTGGAACTCTCTAGGTCGCTGGCACACACACAGACAAGTGCTTTCCAACCCCATGGGCCAGTGACCAATGGGAGTTGCAGATAGCATTCCTGGGAGAGCGCCCCCAGGAACAATGGGTGTCTGAGTTGGACAGGCTGGTCCAGCAATGGCACACAGAGCAGGAGTATTTAGGGGAGACAACAGAATGCTATCTAGAGGGATATGACTTTGGTGGCCCTCGATTGCTGTGGGAGAGCTTTACAGATGGTTATATGTTTGGCTATGAAGGGAAACCTACCCTTGGGAACCTGTGAGAATACAGAGAGGCTATGCTCGGTCTCGCAGGGGTCTCAGACCTTAAACCTGATCTTGAATACTTGCTAAAGTAAGAACAACATCTGGAAAGGGCATACAGGAAACTGTTAGAACACTATTAAAAGCATGCCCTAGAATTAGCAGCGGAAACTCTGGAGATGGCCGTCCCCAAGGCTGAAGTGCTAACAACAGGAAAGAGCTCTGTTAACCTCTGCCCTGCACCAATAACGTCTTCTGGGTTCCAAAGACAGGAGATGGTAAACCTCTATCTCCAGACACCAGTTCCAGAGTCTGGGGATTTAATAGACTTTTCTGCTGAGGAGGAACAACCTAGTGAGCCTCCAGCAGAAGAACTGGCTTCAGAGCATGGTGCTGTTGACCTCTGCCCAGAACAATCAACTCCGCAGGTGAGCTGGTATCGGTGGATGGGACTACTGTCTCCACTGATAGCAACCCAGCAGAAGAGCTTGCTACAGGGCAGAGTGCTCCTGGCCTTTGCCCTCAACTCACAGACGATAGAATTCCTGTGGTAGTGGATGGGACTTCAGTTTCCACTGACACCACCACAGAAAAAGGTCCAGCATTGGGACAGGAGGATATCAGCTTTGCTCTGCAAACACTGGGGGGGATTTTTAACTAGTAAAAGTGGATGGGCCTTTAGTTTCCACCTGTATACCCCAGGAATGCTGGGCAGTCTGCCCAGATCCCCAACAGCATGACGGGGGGAATCCAGCCATCCTGTCTCCTCTCCAGTGAATAAAAGGACTCCAGGGGGAAGGACCAGTCCACGGTTCTCTCCAGCAGCAGGTATATTCTATGAGGCAGAGGTTGGCTGGGTGAGTAATGTTCTGTTTTTGGGCAATGTGTTTGGGGGACTGGAACTACGGACTAACTTTGAAGTCAATCCGTTGAGGGTCTCCTTCTGTGTTAGTCTTCTGCCGAAAGGGGAGATCACTTTTGGTGGGGGGGGGGGGGGGGGCTTGAGGAACCCAGCTTACCTTAGAGAGAGCTCTGGAAACTCCTTGTCCAGCTCCCCCAGTCCCTCCTATATGTAAATCACCCTCTATCTATTAGGGGCATGGGGTGACTAAGAATCCCAGTTGGGTTTGCACTAACCAGACTCACCGTATAACCACACCAGACTCAGCATTTCCTTTTACCCCTGTTGTCCAGGGTTCTGCAGTACCTTGAAAAAGTATTCATACTCCTTGAAATTTTCCACATTTTGTCATGTTACAATGATAAATGTAAATGTATTCTATTGGGACAGACCAACACAAAGTAGTAGATAATTGTGAAGTGGAAGGAAAATGATAAATGATTTTCAACATTTTTTACAAAAACAATTTGAAAAGTGTGGCATGCATTTGTATTCAGCCCCCTTTACCCTGATACTCCTAACTAAAATCGAGTGGAACCATTTGCCTTCAGAAGTCACCGGAACACAAGTCCCAAACATACAATGGAGACACGGAATAAGGTCTACCGATACTGAATCGAACACAAAAATGAAAAGTTTTCTTTATTATAATTAATATATATAAAATATATAAAAAAAAATTGTTAGTTCACATATGCCCAGTTTACAACTTAGCAAGATCTGTGGGAGGAATTACGCAGACCTTTTGGGCAGTGAATGTACAGCTCTTAATTGCGCTGTCCGCTCGTTTTGATATATATATACGTATTAAAAATCTTTTTTTTTTATATATATATTTTATATATATTAATTATAATAAAGAAAACTTTTCATTTTTGTGTTCGGTTCGGTATCGGTAGACCTTATTCCGTGTCTCCATTGTATGTTTGGGACTTGTGTTCCGGTTTGTTTTTGGACACAGGAAAGGTACTTTTATAATAAGGGCTAATTTGCCATGTCTTTTTTTCCAATATGGCCATTGCCTGAAAGCGAGGCTTGGTCTATAATTATAGGACGTTCGTTGGGGAACGAGGCTTGGCCCATAATTATAGGACGTTCGTTGGGGATATATACACATATGACGTTCGTGGATCGAAAGTGAGGCTTGGTCCATGGTCATTGATTTCTAACGCCTATATGATATCTAAGATGGCCGCTGACCCAAAGCGATGCTTGGTTATGTTGTTGGTTATAAAAGGGGTGACGTCGCACGCCTCCCGTGCCCCTGGACGACGTAAATTATTACGAAACGCGTAGGGAAGTGCGAACGTGTCGACGTCACCCCAGTCGTGTTCGTTAGTTTTAGACCAGGAAGGACGGGTTGGTCTCTGCGTTGGCGTGTGTCCGGCCGGTGCACGCTTCTGTTTTGAGCCTGCTTTTAAAGTCTTTTATGTAAGTGTATACGTTCGTTACTTGCAAATTAAAATCATTGGTTTTACACTATCTGGAGCCTATGTTTTTCCCTATGTGATACCACGTTGAGTTGGGAGTGACATGTGGAGCAACAGCCATAGCACCATTGTGTGAAAGATTTGGGATCGCCTGAGGGGGAACCGCTACCCGGATATCCTTTGATTGTTTTTGCCTGTGGTGACCCTCTGTAACGGGGGGTCGCTCGGATCTGGTAAGGAGCCAATTCATTCATTTGGTGATGGGAAAAGCACATTATACTCCTGGAGAAGATTATTAATTTGTGCACTTCCAATTCAGCTACTCATACGAAGTTTTTCTTCACTGGTGTTTATTTACCATATGGACACTTTACAGCAATAATTTGTCATATAATTATATGGACATTACATAGAGTTTTTCAAAATATTTTTCTTGGTAATTTATTTTATGCACTTTTTCAGTTTTAAGAAAACTTTCATTCTTTATTTTTAGGGGTATATATACAGAGATCTATACAATCTGTGCTGTGTTTGGGTGATTCACATCATTGACACGCACTTGTGTCTTATTTTTGTTTTTAATTTTATATATTTGTATATATAATAGTATGCACTATATTCTTTTGAGGTGGCCTTAGGGACATTAAGACACTAAGGTTTATACTGTGGGTTTAACACATACACACATCCCATTCACTTTGGGAATTTGAGGTTAGCGCAGTTCTCTTTTTTTTTTCTTTTCTGTTTTGTGTATTTTTGGTGTACATCTGAATTGCAGCTTCCGACCAGCATCATTTTCACTCCGTAGCGCAGTTTTTTCCTCTTTGCTCTCTTCTATGGATTGAAATTTGTCTGGTTCAGCAGAACCAGATCCATGTATGAGCATTGTGGTTGTACAGAAGTAAACCTACCAATTGACTTCTGTAAAACTACCCTTTTTGGATTTTCCTCACTTGATCAGCGCTGCCAGCTATAGATCTAGGAGGCAGTGCAAGGTCACACAGGACATCCGGTTGTTCTGGCTAACAATGCGAGTGTGTGGAACGCACGCCATCTGTAGTAGATAGCGTGGATACCTTCGGTATCGCTCAAGATTAAACGCCAGCAGCCCCAGTGTCGGGAGAAAGGCTCTTTTTCAAGTAAGGAGCCATTTGGCTGTATATTATTTTACAGTTTTTTAATACAACTGAATTACGCTATGGAGGCTCTCCATCTGTTTTTTTTTGTGTTTAATACATTTTTATTGAAGTAAAAAGTGACAGACAAAAAGTGAACATACAACATGTAACATGGTCCAAGCAATGCCACAGAAGAAGTTTTAACGGTCTCTCCCAGCAGAGTACCAGGTCTATCATAATATATATAGGATTCTACGCACATAGGAAGACCCTCAAATGCGTAAAATGCATTGGTAGAGTCAGGGTATGTACCCTAATGGGGATACAAGATTGTAGGAATGCATGGGTGGAACCAAAGAGAGAAAGAAGAGAAGCAAGGGGAAGTAGGGGTCCATAAAGAAAGGGGTAGAAAAGGGGGGGGAGGTGTTGGCATTTGTGGTATCAATACAGAAAAACCTTTATGACTATATCATATGGGTCTCAAAGAAATAAAGATAAATCGGAACCGTGCGAAGGTCGATTGTTCAGTGAAAGGCTGCCGGAAAAGCCTCCTAGGGGAGGAGGCCACCGTCTCCGTGTATTTAAGTGATAAGATCTTTGTAGAAAGGGGTGGATGTAAATTCCATCCACGGGGTCCATGTTAGAGTGTGTCGCTGGGAGGTGTTCCTGTTGTGATGGGTGATGTCCTCCATAAGATGGACTTCCGAAACTTTTTCCATCCAGGTTTTCATTGAAGGAATCCTGGGTTGCCCCCAGAGGGAGGGTATTAGGGCCTTGGCTGTGTTGAGCTCCATCTGTTTTTTACATACTGCACCTACCGTACTTGTCTGTGAGGAGAAAGGCTGAATTTGTCTACAGGTTAAAGGCATGTGAGCAGGCACAATCCTGCAGAAGCGATCATTGACTTACTTTTTCAATAAAGTGGTCAATAAAATCTGGTAAGCTGAATCATATACTATCACTTATTTGGTGGGGATGATCGAGGCTGGGGTGAAAGATCACGTGGAAGGTTGAGGCCACATTTCTTTACACGAGAGATTTGTCATCATTTGTGTGGGATAATCACATCATGTTTGTAGAAGAACTTCTTTGGAATAGTTTAATTGCAAGGACTTTCATATTTTGGTTATTGCAGCAAATGCTGTCACTAGGGTGTTATCACATGAATGTGTTTATTGTTTAATTTGTCTTTTTGTATTCATGATGGTGAATGCACTATGATTAGTTGCACATATGTTATGTATTAATTAAGTGGCAAAATTATTGATTGCTAATGATAAGGCTACTATTCACGTTGGTGATTAATTTGCTAACTAGCGGTCCCTACATGTTACTTATATTCTGAACTGAGAAATGTACTATTGTATTCTCTTTTTCAGGAGAGCAGCATTAGAGTATTTTTGAGTGTTTATATATATTTTTTGGAGCGGGGTTTTTTCTATTTCTTATAGTTGGCAGCACTAATCAGTGTATTCTAATGGTGGAGAAGTCTCCCCACTGTCAAAATACAATAGCTCAGTGGGAGGATTTCCACATGCACTTTGACTGTGTGGATGGGGGAATTGGGTCTATTTTTTCATGCATGTCTGCCGTGTACGAATCATGTATGGACTGCCATATTGATGTTTTTCCTCCGATCATATTTAACAAAAGGACTTCTAAGTGGGATGCTATGCCTTCATTATAATTACTTGATCAGATTCAGTGTTATAATAAGAAATCCTGCAAATGCTTCATCCCTTCACATGTGGGTTCACTAATGAACACTAACTGAACACCTATTGCAGGGGATGTGTGTGATTTGACTTCAGTTTCTGCATACACTTTTGGGAAAATTAGTAAGCCAATCACACACTAAGGCCGCGTACACACGCGGGGACTGTTCGCCCAACTTTGTCCGCTGAACAGTGTTTCAGCGGACAGTCCGCTCGTGTGTGGGCTTTCAGCGGACAGTTTCAGCGAACAGTCCGCTGAACAAGGTTTTTCGGAAATTCCGAAAAACTGTCCGCTGAAACTTTGTTTCAGCGAACAGTCCCCTCGTCTGTAGGCTTGTTCGTCAAACTAAGTTCCGCGCATGCTCAGAAAGGATTTACACGCCGAAAGTTATAATGCAGTGTATAGGACGTCGTATTTTTCGTCCCGTCGTACGTGCCGTTCACGTCATCGCGCACGGTTTCAGCAAACTGTTCGTTCGTCGTGTGTGGCCATGTCCGTCCATGCTAATTTTGAGCGGACTGTTTGCCGAAACTGTTTGACGGACAAAGTTGGGCGAACAGTCCCCGCGTGTGTACGCGGCCTAACAGTATACTATACAGAACATTGTGCCTAGGAAGGAAGGAAGGAAATTACTTTTGATATTTTTTGGCAGTTAAGAAAATCACAGCCTGCAGGAGCCTAAATTGAAAAGGCTTAAAGCAATTGTTACATTTTTTTTCCCCCTAAAGTAAAAAACATGTTATACTTACCTATTCTGTGCAATGGTATGGTATTGTACAGAGCAGCTTGAAGCTCCTCTTCTGGGGTCATCCACCGGCACTCTTGGCTCCTACGTTTCTATGTGTGCCCCATAGCAAGCTTCTTGCTATAGGGGCACATATGCAGGCTTGTTCCCAAGCCAGGTTGTGTGCGTCCATAGAGCCCTGTACCTGACCCCCTCCTCACAGCATTTGATCGATAGCAACAGGAGCCAATGCTTCCTTTGTGTTCTGTGAGAGGCGGAACAAAGACCAGCGCTGCTGCAGGTAGGCACAGCGCTGGATTGAGATAGGATCCAGCTAAGTATATAGGGAGGTGAGGAGGCAATACAATTAATGGGACATTTTTTACCTCAATGCAGGGAATGCATTAAGGTAAAAAAAAAAATGCCCTGCCTTTAGAACCATTTTAAAAACATAAAATGTAACAAATTGGCTAGTATGACAATTTTACTTCATTTCTTTTTAGCAAAAGTCGTTGTTTTTTTAAATACCTGCAGCAGTGTTAAAACCAAATTAGTAATAAGTCCAATGTTATTTAAATGATAACCTTGAAAAGTCTCCTTAACATGGTTGAAACAAACCCATATGGTTATTAAGTTGGAAGAAATATACATTTGTCATTTTGGACCCAGAGGGTAGAAGACTTCTGATTAAATGTATGCAATTTTAAATTAATCGATATCGAGTTTCACTTCATGTTCTGGTAGGGTGGAATTAAATTATACTGGCAAAATGCATGGCTCTCCCTAATCTCTGGCGAAGAATTTAAGGATCCTCAGGCGTTGAATGCATAGTATGTATTACTATATGCCGATCCTTTATGCTCATATTCAATTTAAATTCAGTGCACATAAATACAGTATCAAAGCTGAAAAGATTTTGCATGCATTCATGTGTCTGTAACTTAATGGTACATCAGAGCAGAGAAAATTGTACATTGCGTTATAACCACAAATGAAAATGCTTGATATACTTGTAGGTGTCTCTACTGAAATCTCTGTGCTGTCACAAATTGATCTGACCAAGGGCCCCATGTTTTAGTAAACATCATCTACTTAGTACACCTTGACAAGCATACTCCCACGGTGGCATCTCATTTTCTTTAACAAGATTTTAATTCCAGCAGTCATATAGAGTACCTATTACACAAAAGCATGATTTAGCAGATTGATAACATTGTACTGCTTGGTATTGATTTTGTACGCTTTTTATCTTTTTCATGTTTTACATTTTTTTTATAAATGTTCACATATTTAACAAACAGAAAGTGATAGTGGGTAATGTTAGCTACTAGTATGAGTGGGTTACATCTACCCCTCACCTCCAGTGGTAGCATGGTGGTAGAGGGTACCTCCACCTACCATCACAAGGGAAGTCAACCTATCTTGCTGCTGTTGGTGCTGATCAAGCTTTGGGCATGGCTGGCACATATTTGGCCACCAAAGCCTTCCTTATAGGCGTGCATACAGGTGCCAGGTCGGAAATTCATTTGTGTTTCAGCATTTGGTCTAACTCCATAGGGGCTGAGGGTTTGTGCAATGAATAAGTAGAATGCATGCTTGCTCCCATTGGAGAAAAGACTGTTGCCAGGCTCAATACTTGTGTAGGATAATATCAGCCACACCTTTGGACACTGAATATGAGGGACTTGGCTGGTAATGGGATTAGGGCATTTAAATCTTGGTTAAAAAAGGATGAGAGCTACTCTATAAAAAAAAATGAATACAGTTATTTATTGGTTTGGTGGCCCTGAAAGTATTAGTATATGTAAACTCTAACAGTGATGTTCTCTTATTTGCTCCCTTTTGGTCTGTTAACCATTTAAAGTCTGGACACTTTCACTCCCTTCCAGTCCAAGCTTTTTTTTTTTTTCAGCTTTCAGCGCTGTCACACTTTGAATTCCTCAGGCATGCAACACTCTACCCAAATTCATTTTTTATCATTCGCTTTGAGAGAGATAGAGCTTTATGTTGGTAGTATTTAATCACCACAGTTTTTTTTTTTTTTTGCCATATAAATGAGAAAATACCCAAAATTTTGAATTAAAAAAAAAATTGTTATAAAATTTTGCAAATAAATAATCTTTCTTCATAAATTTGGGCCAAAATGTATTGTGCTACCTTTTTTGGTAAGAAATAACAAACACATTACTATATATTATTTAGACTTATGAAAGTTATCGAGTCTACAAAGCATGGTATATATATTTTAAAATTGATCAGTCCTTATGTTCTGACTGCCTATCTCATTTCTTAAGACCATTAAATTCCAGGACAGTATAAATATCCCTCAAATGACCCCTTTATGAAAAGTAGCGAGTCCAAGGTATTTAGTCAGACTCATTTAACATTGGCGGACCAATTGGGTCCACTTTTTAGTTTTTCAGGCGGACCCCATTGGACCATCTATTGCTCTCTATGGAGCGGCGGATGTCAATAGACATGTGTCCGTTGCCATCTGCCAACATCTGATCCAATCCTGTTCGCTAAAAACAGATGGATGGGGATCCATTCCCAATCCATCTGGTGGATTGGATCGGATGGCAGTCTGATGAAGATGGACAGGCAGTTAGTTTCCATCCAACAGCCCATAGAGGATAGCGAGCTGTGTCAGTGTCCACTCTGAATCAGCAGAGAGGACACAAACCTGTTATCTGCCTACTAATCGGGGATCAGCGGAGAGATCCCCTGCTAATCAGGCAGATCCACTGGCAGGCTCTGCTAGTGTGAAAGGGGCTTTAGAGACATGGTGAATTTTTTGAAGTTGTAATTTTTTTTCTCACAATCTTTTTGAAAAATTAGGAAATTTACTACATAATTGTAATTTTAACAAGTTTAACACACACACAGCATAGACATACTACATTTACACCTCAAAACACATTTTGCTATGCTATCTGAGTATGTGGATACCACATGTGTGGGACTTTTTCACAACCTAAATGCATAGAGGGTCCCACAATCCAAGAGTACCTTCAGGTGTTCTAGGTTCCTAAATTACCCATCCAATTTCCTATCTACCTATTATAATTTTGGAGGCCCTTTAGGACCAGGACAATGTAAACTCCCACAAAATGACCTAATTTTGGAAAGCAAACACACCAAGGTATTTTCTAAAAGGCATAAGTAGTCTTTTGAAAATGTATTTTTTTGCCACAAGCTTTTGGAAAATTCAGGAAAGAAAATGAAAATGTGTTTTTCTTACACAAAGTTGTCAGTTAATAAGATATTTATAACACACATCATAGCCATACTTAGAAATACACCCCAAAACACATTCTGGTACTCCTCCTGAGTGTGGTGATACCACATGTGTGAGACTTTTTCACAGTCTAGCCACACAGAGGGGCCTAAAATCGAAGGAGCACCTTTACGCCTTCTAGAGACATAAATTACACATCCTAAATATCGCATTTTTACTGCCCTGGAGCACCAGGGCAGTAGAAATGTCCACAAATTGCCACATTATGGAGAGTAAAAACCCCAAGGTATTTTTAAGAGGCATGGTGAATCTCTTGAAGATTCTTTTTGCCAAAGGCTTTTGAAAAATGCGGGAAGAAAATATATATTTTTTTATTTACACAAAGTTGGCAATTTAATAAGATATTTCCCACACACAGCATGGGCATACTCAGGATTAGACCCCAAAACACATTTTACTACTCCTCCTGAGTATGGTGATACCACATGTGTGAGACTCTTTCAGTGTCTGGACTTTTTATATACCAGACATTTTATCATGTGAATCATAGATACAATTGTGTCAAAACCAATGTACTGTAATGGTCCCCTCTATACCAATGGTCAGGGATTATTGCTTAGTGTAGCATCACCTATAGCAGCCCCAGTTCCATTAAGCCAAGTGAGCCTAGCCTATTGGTACGTGGAAGTTTCCCCATCATCTCCACGGCCTATGAAACCAGAAGCGACAATCATTTTGTCACTTCCGGTTTCGATTTGTTGTCTACAAACCATTACCTGTGAATGCATCTGATCAAACTTTTTTGGTTGAGGGCAGAGGCAAGACCTGGGTCTAGTAGACCCCAGATCTCTCCATAAAGAGGACCTGCCATGTTTATTTCTATCACAAGGGATGTTGTTCATTCCTTGTGATAGCAATAAAGTGGGATTAAAAAATAAGTAAAGAGACACTGTAAAAAAATAAATAAAGTTAAATAAAATAAAAAAAAATGAATAAAACGCCTCTGCCCCTCTGTGCTCACGGGCAAATGCAAACACATATGTTGGTCTCGGGCACATATGTAACTGACAATCGCACCACACCTGTGAAACTCTATACTGGTAACTTGTAAAGGCTTTTAAAGCATTTCCTATGAAGATATTTAAGTACCATAGTATTTCACCATTCCATCTATGCTGCTCTCATCTGCCCATTTATGTGCATGGGCCAGGAAGCCATTAAATATACCATTAAAATGTTTTGATACCATATATCTGTTTGACAAGTGCAATACAATACCTATTGTATTTTAGAAATTGCCAGAAATTCTGAATGTCATTCAGAATGGAATTCAGAAATGTCAGAAATTCATAATTTTCACCACATTCACTAAGCTAAGGGAAAATTTGCCTGAACAGCCTACCTGCCTTTATGAAATCAAGTCAATTCCTTTGTTTCAAGCAGAGTAATTAGCTCACCTAGTTCCTATTTTGGGACTTCAGAATAATTAAAGAAATATATATAAAAAAACCCTTGCGCTTAGTTTAAATTAATAAACCACTACTGCACCCAAAAAAAACATGAATACCGCACTTTAAATAAAACCATATAAAGAAAAAAGTGCGCTGTCCCTTTAAATCTAAAATATTCTATATAAAAAAATCCTTATGAGTGAACATGCAATACATTTTAACACTAAATAAATAACAATAGTGCCATAAAGAATCTTTAAAAGTTCATAAAACATGGGAAAGTCCAAATCCACACACAATAATTTGGGTGCCATAAAAGTGCTCTGTGCTTAAATCTTAAACAAACTAATGCTCCAGTGTTCAAAGTGCTGATTCTGAAGGTTAAACTTACCGGACAGGAATGATCTAAAATGAAAGAGATCACAAGTGATTTTTCGTAAAGAAGGGCCGATGCTCCCACCATCAGAATTTAAAATATGTTTATGACATATCTCTCGAGCCACCAAACTCACTCCAACAAAGACATCAGTTAAAAGCAAAAAAGGAGAAGCCTCATAGTAAAGTATTCATTAAAAACATTTTAGCTAAATGGTTAATGCACTTGCAAATTAAAGAAAAAAAGACAAGTCGTATACCGTATTTTTCGGACTATAAGGCGCACGTAAAAGCCTAAATTTTCTCCCAAAAACGACCGTGCGCCTTATAGTCCGGTGCGCCTTATATATGACCTGTTGACATCGCTGGAGTTCTTTGTTAACAGTATCTGTCAGATGGGCGCGCATGGAGTCACAGATCAAGTCTCTTGACGTTAACCTTCGGACTATAAGGCGCACGTAAAAGCCTAAATTTTCTCACAAAATCGACCGTGCGCCTTATAGTCCGATGCGCCTTATATATATGGAAATATCCATTTTATCAGCCGGTCATTGCTAGTGCGCCTTATAATCCGGTGCGCCTTATAGTCCGATGCGCCTTATATATGGAAATATCCATTTTATCAGCCGGTCGTTGCTAGTGCGCCTTATAATCCGGTGCGCCTTATAGTCCGAAAAATACGGTATATATCCAGAAAATGATGGCTGCGGTACCCACCGGCATGAAATTGCGTAATGACATCACAGAGCCAGCTCAATCCAACACATTTCTCCATAATAGGCATCCTCTGGCATAGGAGGCAGAATGATTAGCCTTTTTTGTGTGGAAATGGAAAAGTAGATGGATGTGAGTAGCTTGGCAAAGCAAGTTTAAAGAAAGCTGGCAGGGCTGAAAACATATAAATGCTATGTGTTGTCAGCCCACAAGAGGGCTTAAAGTGGTTGTAAACCTAGTTACACCCCTTTTACCTACAGGTAAACCTATAATAAGGCTTACCTGTAGGTAATGGAATATCTCCTAAACCCCCACGGTTTAGAAGATGATTACCATATGCGCTTGCGCCGAAGTCATCGGCGCATGCACACTGAAGAAAGGGCACAATTGTGTCATTTATAAAGGGCCTGTGCCGTGACCGGCTGCTCCCACGTGCATGTGTGGGAGTAACGTTGCGCGACTCCGGCCAGTCACAGAGCTGGAGGAAAGAGGGGTGCAGATGAATGCAGCCATCGATGCATACTAGCCCATTATGCTTTTACTTTGCAGGGAACAAAAGAGGAAGTAAAACCCATCAGGGTTTATTTCCTCTTTAAGAGCTGAGTGCAAGTATGGCAGACCAACAGATATTTTTCCTGTATTTGGAGGGTTTTTAACCACTTATAACCATATGTTATAAAACCCTCCCATCTAGCACTGGTGTTCCAGAGGTGTAGATAAGGGAATCCAACCACACACACAACACAGGCAGCAGTTCAGAACAAGGAAGGCTCTTCTTATCTCCTCCTCTGGTCGGGTCTCATTATTTGGCAAGGGAGGACTTTCCCTCGCTGAGTTCCCTCTGAACTACCTGGTCTGGTGAGTTTCATGAATGGAAGATCTTTACTTGGGGCATCTGTAATAGAGGGAGGGTATCTGTGCTGGGGGGGGGGGGGAGCTATACCGAGTGGAAGGAGATCTGTATTGGGTGTGGGGAGATCTATATTGGAGAGGTGATCTGTAATGGGGGGGGGGGGCATTTGCAAACAGGGGGATTTTGGGAAGGGATGAATCTGTACTGGAAGGAGGCAATCTATACTAGTAGAGGAAGGGAGATCTATACTGAACAGGAAATCTGTACCAGTGGAAGGGGGGAAATGTGTACTGGGGGGGGGGGGAGGAGGGGAATGGGAGAGAGAATCTGTACTAGTGGGACACAGAGGGGATCAGTATTGGGGAGGGAATCTATACTAGTGCAGTGGTATCTGTACTGGGGGTAGGCAATTTTTATTGTACCCTGTCTACTGAGCTGTGCATTACACTCTCCTGTGTTCTGTGCTATGTGCAATCCTGACCCCTGCCCTCTGTGCGATATGCACTCCTGACTCCTGCACTCTGTGTCTTATGAAGTCCTGACCCATATATTTTGTGTCTTACTTGCTTCTGACTCCAATGCTCTATGTCTAAGCCCTTGTACACACGGTCGGACATTTTGACAACCAAATCTGTCGGATTTTGTCCGTCGGATCTTGTCCGAAACTGTTGCATACACACGGTCGGACAAAGTTGTCGAAAAATCCGATCTTTCAGAACGTGATGACGTAATTTCGTTATGATGGGACTAAGTTTAGACTAGTAGCCAATAGCTTTGATGTAGGAATTTGATCTGAGCATGCGTGGCACTTTGTCCGATCGGAATTCTCTACACATGATTGGAGTATGTTCTATCGGACCAGTTTGTCGGAAAATATTTCCAGCAAGTTGGAAAATTTGGTCCGACGGAAACAGTCCGATGCATACCACACACAGTCGGATTATCCGACAACACGGTCCGATAGGACACATTCCGACGGATTCTCCGACCGTGTGTACAAGGGCTTATGCACTTCTGACCCCTGCACTGTATACACTATGCTGTGTATTTCATACTCCTGACACTCTTTATATTGTACAGCTGTTTCTGGCTGCTAAGTAGTCACCGTTTATGAAATTTTTTCTTTCTTTCTCACCTAATTATTCTCCTCAATGTGCCCAAGACTAAACCCCTGCCCCCCAGAAAAAAAAAATATATGGCTCAGGGTGCACCTATGAGTTCAGGGGTCTTATCAATATAAAACAAGTAAGTATGTGTGGGAGCTGCATGTGTTCATAGTAGGGGAAAAACAGTAAGGAGTCCAAAAGATCTATAGTAGATAATCCAACTTTCTAATCTTTGGCTCAAATATTCAGCATCTCCAAAAAGCTAATCCAAACATGTTTTTCTCTGACTATTTAAATGGTAACTCCACTTTCGAGGGGGAAGAAAATAGCAAACAGAAAAAATAATATAACATACATTTGGGACACAAGTCACAATGTAATAATTGAATGTTATTAAAAATTACCTTTTCTTTTAAACCTGCAGTACTGTAATTTTCAGTAATATGATATGCAATATGGCTACCTGGAGGTGTTCTGTACATAGAATGTGTACAGAACGCCCCCCAGATATGTAATTTCCTGCTTGTGTGATTGGCATACTGATTTTCCCAGGAGTCTTCACTAAGATATGTCAGATTTCAGGCACCCCCTGCAACAGAAATGTAATTTTTGGTAAGATGCTCCCAATAGGAAATCATGTCTAAAGCGATGCAGACCCTGCAGTTTTCTCCTTAGAGCTTTAAAAGGTGCAGTAGGTGGTTGATAATTATGAAATTACTCCCATTAGATTCACTCAGAACATGGGCACAGACAAACACACACATTTCTTCAGAATAACAAAAAGTAGGAATCTTTTGTTAACCACTTCAGCTCCGGACCAATAAACACCTTAAGGACCAGAGGTCTTTTCCAATTTCGCACTGCGCTGCTTTAACTGGTAATTGCGCGGTCATGCAATATTGCACCCAAACGAAATTTGCGTCCTTTTCTTCCCACAAATAGAGCTTTCTTTTGATGGTATTTGATTGCCTCTGCGATTTTTTTTTTTTGCGATATAAATGGAAAAAGAGCGAAAATCTTGAAAAAAAAAGATATTTTCTTCTTTTTGTTATAAGAAAAATCGAATAAACTAAATTTTAGTCATACATTGAGGGCAAAATTTATTCAGCCACATGTCTTTAGTAAAAAAAATGTCAATAAGCGTATATTTTTTGGTTTGCGCAAAAGTTATAGCGTCTACAAACCAGAGTACATTTTCTGGAATTTACACAGCTTTTAATTTATGACTGCCTATCTCATTTCTTGAGGTGCTAAAATGGCAGGGCAGTACAAACCCCCCCCCCCAAATGACCCCATTTTGGAAAGTAGACACCCCAAGGAAATTGCTGATGGGTATGTTGAGCCCATTGAATATTTATTTTTTTTGTCCTAAGGGATTGAATAATGACAAAAATAAAATAAAATTTTTTACAAAAAGTTGTCACTAAATGATATATTGCTCACACATGCCATGGTTATATGTGGAAATGCACCCCAAAATATATTCCGCTACTTCTGCCGAGTATGGGGATACCACATGTGTGGGACTTTTTGGGAGTCTAGTCGTGCACGGCACCCCGAAAACCAATCACCACCTTCAGGATTTCTAAGGGTGCAAATTTTTGATTTAACTCCTCACTACCTATCACAGTTTCGAAGGCCATAAAATGCCAAAATAGCACAAAACCCCCCAAAATGACCCCATTTTGGAAAGAAGACACCCCAAGCTATTTACTGAGAGGCATGTTGAGTCCATGGAATATTTTATATTTTGCCACAAGTTGCGGGAATATTACAAACTTTTTTTTTTTGCACAAAGTTGTCACTAAATAAAATATTGCTCACACATGCTATGGGCATATGTGAAATGACACCCCAAAATACATTCTGCTGCTTCTCCTGAGTATGGGGATACCACATGTGTGGGACTTTTTGGGAGCCTAGCCGCGTACGGGACCCCGAAATCCAAGCACCGCCTTCAGGATTTCTAAGGGCATACATTTTTTATTTTACTCCTCACTACCTATCACTACCTATCACAGTTTTGAAGGCCATAAAATGCCAAGATGGCACAAAACCCCCCCAAATGACCCCATTTTGGAAAGTAGACACCCCAAGCTATTTGCTGAGGGCCATGTTGAGACCATTGAATATTTTTTTTTTGTCCCAAGGGATTGAATAATGACAAAAAATAAAAATTATTTTTTTTTTTACAAAAAGTTGTCACTAAATGATATATTGCTCACACATGCCATGGTTATATGTGGAATTGCACCCCAAAATATATTCTGCTACTTCTCCCGAGTATGGGAATACCACATGTGTGGGACTTTTTGGGAGTCTAGTCGCGCACGGCACCCCGAAAACCAATCACCACCTTCAGGATTTCTAAGGGTGCAAATTTTTGATTTAACTCCTCACTACCTATCACAGTTTCGAAGGCCATAAAATGCCAAAATAGCACAAAACCCCCCAAAATGACCCCATTTTGGAAAGTAGACACCCCAAGCTATTTACTGAGAGGCATGTTGAGTCCATGAAATATTTTATATTTTGCCAAAAGTTGCGGGAATATTACAAACTTTTTTTTTTTTTGCACAAAGTTGTCACTAAATGATATATTGCTCACACATGCTATGGGCAGAAGTCAAATTACACCCCAAAATAAATTCTGCTGCTTCTCCTGAGTACGGGGATACCACATGTGGGGGACTTTTTGGGAGCCTAGCCACCTACGGGACCCTGAAAACCAAGCACTGCCTTCCGGATTTAAATATAAAATGCTACCAAAAAAACTGTTAGCGATCGCAGGGATCAGGCCTGACTCTGTGATCGCTGCAGTTATGTGTTTAGTGTTTTATAAGTGACAGTGATCGATCGATACTGCAGTTGGGTGGGCTGGGCAGAGGGGCAAAACGCAGGTGCTAGCAGGTATCTGGGCTGATCCCGCTAACAATGCGTTTTTTTGGAACCCTGAACTGCTGGGGACGCTAGTATAGATCTGATCAGATCAGATATTGATCTGTTCAGATTCTATACCACTACGGGAGGTGTATGCTTTGCGCGTGGGTGTTAGCGGTACTGGCACTAACCTAGCGCTGCCTGGGGCGACGCAGACCCTGACCCTAAAACCTAATTGATATCACCCGCCGGGTGATCAGGGGGTTAAACCTTTATTGGGTAATAAATGGTGGGTTCCCTGATGCTATAAAAAGCAAACTAACCAGAGTCACCCGTAACACTTATACGGTGATCAGTGGTGAAAGGGTTAACTAGGGGCAATCAGGGGGTTCAAATTTTTATTAGGTAGTATATGGGGGTCCCTGGCGCTATATAAAAACCTGACGGGGAACCTAAATAACTAACTGGCTAACCAGCGTCACCAGTGACACTTATACTGTGATCGCTGGTGAGAGGGTTAACTAGGGGCAATCAGGGGGTTAAAACCATTATTGGGTAGTATATAGGGGTACCTAGCACTATAAAAACCTGGCGGTGAACCTAAAAAAATAACTAGCTACCTAGCGACAGTAGCGACATTGATGCAGCGATCAGAAAAATTATCGCTTAGTGACACTGGCAAAAGGGGGTGAAAGGGTTAACTAGGGGCAATCAGGATGTTAAAACCATTATTGGGTAGTATATCGGGGTACCTAACGATATAAAAACCTGGCGTGAACCTAAAAAAATAACTAGCTACCTAACGACAGTAGCGACACTGATGCAGCGATCAGAAAAATGATCGCTTAGTGACACTGGCAAAAGGGGGTGAAAGGGTTAACTAGGGGCAATCAGGATGTTAAAACCATTATTGGGTAGTATATCGGGGTACCTAGCGCTATAAAAACCTGGCGGTGAACCTAAAAAAATAACTAGCTACCTAGCGACAGTAGCGACACTGATGCAGCGATCAGAAAAATGATCGCTTAGTGACAGTGGCAAAAGGGGGGGTTTGTGTACCTGTGTGTACCTACATGTCAGTGTAGTGTTGGTGCACACTTACTATTAGTCTTCTCCTCGTAGTCCGGTCAAAAAGACCGCCCCGAGGAGAATGACATCACTTCCTCCTTCCTGTGTAAACAATACACAGTGGGAGGAAGTTCGTCATTGGCCAGGAGCGATCCAGAGGGGGTGGCCAGAAACCAACGGCCATCCCCTCATCACGGATCGCTGCTGGAGGGAAACGGACCGCCGTATCCAGCGGGAGGGGGTACATCTACGTGCTTGTGCCTGCCTGTGCCATTCTGATGACGTATAATGGCAATACGGCGGTCCTTAAGTGGTTAAACTCCTTGTAATGTACATAGATCACCTAGAGGGGAATGTTTTTTTCTCAACATAAGTGGAGTTACTCTTAAAGATTTTTGGGCTGTTATCAAAATAATTAATTGTTACAATACCTTCTGTTTAAACAGAATAATCCAATAAACAGAATGACAGATATACAGTTACCTCCAAGCAATATAAAATACGGTGAGCACTATTTATATGACTAAAATGTATTTTTTGAATGCTTACTAGTAGGTTATGGATCAATTTACCATTTAAAGCATACAGATTTGATGCATTAAGATACATAGAAACAGAGATATGAAGATTTGTATATTATAGAGCCCAATTTGATGAGTTTTATTTAAATTGTAGTGCTGTTTTTCTTTTCTTTTTTGTATCACTGCTTTTTTGTTATTTGTTATGTTACATACTTTAAAATTTTAAATAAAAACATTATGGGAAAAAAAAGAAACAGAGATATGCAGATGTATTTATTTCGGACTAAGGCCGCGTACACACGCGCGGACTGTTGGCCCAACCTTGTCCGCTGAACAGTGTTTGGGCGGACAGTCCGCTCGTGTGTGGGCTTTCAGCGGACAGTTTCAGCGGACAGTTGGACGGACAAGGTTTTACGGAAATTCCGAAAAACTGTCCGCTGAAACCTTGTTTCAACGAACAGTCCGCCCGTGTGTAGGCTTGTTCGTCAAACTAAGTTCCGCGCATGCTCAGAAAGGATTTTCAAGCCGAAAGTTATAATGCAGTGTATAGGACGTCGTATTTTGCGTCCTGTCGTACGTGCCGTTCACGTCATCGCGCACGGTTTCAGCAAACTGTTCGTTCGTCGTGTGTGGCCATGTCCGTCCATGCTAAGTTTGAGCGGACTGTTCGCTCAAACTGTTGGACGGACAAAGTTGGGCCAACAGTCCGCGCGTGTGTACGCGGCCTTATTGACTTTGACTTTGATGCAGCATAGGGGACAAAAGAAAACAAAACAGCTTTACAGTGCCTTGAAAAAGTATTCATACCCCTTTAAATTTTCCATTTTTATGTGTCATATTACAACCAAAAATGTAAATGTATTTTATTAGGATTTTTTTATGTGATGGACTAACACAGTTGGCACATAATTGTAAAGTGGAAGGAAAATTATAAATGTTTTTCAAATTGTTTTACAAATAAATATGTGAAAAGTGTGTTGTGCATTTGTATACAGCCCCCCTGAGTAAATACTTTGTAGGACCACATTTTGCTGCAATTACAGCTGCAAGTCTTTTTGGGGATGTCTCCACCAGCTTTGCACATCTAGAGAGTGACTTTTTTTGACAATTATTCTGTGCAAAATAGCTCCAGCTCTATCAGATTGGATGGAGAGTGTCTGTGAACAGCAGTTTTCAAGTCTTGCCACAGAGTCTCAATTGGATTTAGGTCTGGACTTTGACTGGGCCATTCTGACACATGAATATGTTTTGATCTAAACAATTCCATTGTAGCACTGGCTGTATGTTTAGGGCAGGGCTCGACAAAACCCGGGCGCCACTTTGCATTTGCGACTAGAATTAGCGACCTGGCGCCTGGGGCAGCACAGCTGGGGGTATCCTGTCTCCGTGGACCCCCCCGGCGTCAGGCCGCGCCGCCGGCGGCCGGTAATTGAGCCCCCAGCTTTGAGGCCTTCTGTGATCCTATGGTTCCTTCTGGAATCTGGCGCCCTCTTGTGGTGGCCGTTGGAATTACAACCAGCAATGCTAATGGAGCTATCTCCTTCCCTTTACTTAGAACCCCTAAACATTATAATATATTAATAAATATATATATATATATATATATATATATATATATATATATATATATATATATAATCATTTATTTTTATTTTTTTAACACCCTAGAGAGTTAAATGGTGGTCGTTGCAATACTGTCTGTCACACCATATTTTCACAGCGGACTTACAAGCGCACTTTTTTGGGGGGGAAAATTATTTATTTAATAAAAAAAAATAAGACAACAGTAAAGTTAGCCCAATTTTTTTTATATTGTGAAAGATAATGTTACGCCGAGTAAATCGATACCCAACATGTCATGCTTCAAAATTGCGCCCGCTCATGGAATGGCGACAAACTTTTACCCTTTAAAATCTCCATAGGTGATGTTTAAAAAATTCTACAGGTTGTACGTTTTGAGTTACAGAGAAGGTCTAGGGCTAGAATTATTGCTCTTACTCTACCGATCGCAGCGATACCTCACATGTGTGGTTTGAACATCGCTTTCATATATGCGTTTGCTTCTGCACGCAAGCTTGGCGGGACAGGGCGCATGTCACTTTTATTCCTATTACAAGGAATGTAAAAATCCCCTGTAATAGAAAAAAGCATGACAGGTCCTCTTATATATGAGATCTGGGGTCAGAGAGACCTCACATCTCATATTTACACTAAAATGCAATTTAAAAAAAAAATCATCATTTGAAAAAAATAAAACAAATAAAATGTCCCTCTAAGAGCTATGGGCAATGACTTGGAGACGGGGGGGCTCG
Organism: Lithobates pipiens; assembly: GCF_037356315.1. Taxonomy (NCBI): domain Eukaryota; kingdom Metazoa; phylum Chordata; class Amphibia; order Anura; family Ranidae; genus Lithobates; species Lithobates pipiens. Next base: position 435,370,097 of record NW_027507764.1, on the reverse strand, counting down.
GGGCTATCTTCCCCTCACTCGTCTCCATGTCAGGCCAGGGACAGGTCCAGATCGCCGTCACGGACCTGGCTCCTAACTTTTTTAGCTGGCTCCTAGATTCCAAGCAAATTTGTCAACCCCTGGTTTAGGGTCATTGTCCTCCTGAAGGGAGAACCTCTGCCCCAGTCTCAAGTCTTTTGCACACTTTAACAGGTTTTCTTCTGAGATTGCCCTGTATTTGGCTCTATCCATTTTCCCATCAACTCTGACCAACTGTCCCTGCTAAAGAAAAGCATCCCTACAACATGATGCTGCCACCACCATGTTTCACTGTAGGGAGGGTGTGTTCAGGGTGATGTGCAGTGTTCGTTTTCCGTCACACATAGCGTTTTGCTTTTAGGCCAAAAAGTTTAGTTTTTGTCTCATCTGACCACCTTATTGGTGTGACCCCAAAATGGTTTCTCGCAAACTGTAAACAAAACATCTTATGGCTTTCTTCTTGCCACTCTTCCATAAAAGCCAAATTTGTGGAGTGCACGACTAATAGTTACCCTGTGGACAGATTCTCCCTCCTTAGCTGTGGATCTCTACAGCTCCTCCAGAGTTACCATGGCTGCTTCTCTGATTAATGCTCTCCTTGCCCAGTCTGTTAGTTTAGGTGGACGGCCATGTCTTGGTAGATTTGCAGTTGTGCCATACTCTTTCCATTTTTGGATGATGGATTGAACAGTGCTCTGTGAGATGTTCAAAGCTTAGGATATTTTTTTTATAACCTAACCCTGCTTTAAACTTCTCCACAACTTTATCTCTGACCTATCTGGTGTTTTCCTTGGCCTTCGTGATACTGTTTGTTTACTAAGGTTCTCTAACAAACCTATGAGGGCTTCACAGAACAGCTGTATTTATACTAAGATTAAATTACACACAGGTGGACTCTATTTACTAATTAGGTGACTTCTAAAGGCAATTTGTCCACTAGATTTTAGTTTATCAGAGTAAAGGGGGCTGAATACAAATGCACGTCATAATTTTCATATATTTATTTGTAAAAAATGTTGAAAACCATTTATCATTTTCCTTCCACTTCACAATTATGTTACACTTTGTGTTGGTCTATCATATAAAATCCCAATAAAATCTATTTTTTTGGGGTTTGTAACATGACAAAATGTGGAAAATTACAAGGTGTATGAATACTTTTTCAAGGCACTGTACCTGGATTAAATGGCCAGGGCCAAATGACAGTCTACCCTCTGACAGTCATCTAGGTCTAAGAATAAATGAGCCACAGTCCATTAAGGATGCTAAATGTAACTTACTCATGCTAAACTAATCTGGTTCCCAGGGCTCATCACAGCAGTGACTAATCACGTGTCAGAGAGCTTAAAGCGGGAGTCCGCCGTTTTTTTTTTAAAAGCCAACAGCTACAAATACTGCAGCTGCTGACTTTTAAAATAATGACACTTACCCGCCCAGCGCGCCCGCTCATCTCGGGGGTGCTGCCACCGCCATCTTGGGTGTGGGAATCAGGAAGTGGAGCCTTGTGGCTTCATTTCCCGGTTCCCTACTGCGCATGCGCAAGTAGCGCTGCGCAATAAGGATGGTCCCCGCTGTCTCTGGGATCCGAGTGTTTCCCAGCAGGCAGCGGGGGACCTTCGGAAAGGGGCGTAGATTCTGCGGAAAGGGGCGTGGCTTCTGCAGAATCTACGCCGGAAGTGGGTGCAGATACCTGTACTGTACAGGTACCTGCACCCCCCTCCCCCCTGAAAGGTGCCAATTGTGGCGCCGGAGGGGGGAGGGTTCCAATTAGCGGAAGCTCCACTTTAGCGTGGACCTCTGCTTTAAGCCTAGTACACACTGGCTGAAAATTGGCTGGTTCAGCAGGAACCAGCCAACTTTCAGTACATGTGTACTGCTATCTGTTCGGCAGAAACAGGTTTAACGAAAGCAGCATTCCATCATTGCTTGCAGCCAATGGCTGCATGCACTGATCTGTAAATTATGTCAGGGAGGAGGAAGCCTCCCTGCTGTCCAATTCAATAGAACAGCAGGAGAGAATTCCACACTAACGTTGCTTGTGTTGGTACGGGAATCTGTCAGTTTTTATTTTTATTTAACCCAGTGGTTGAATGAAAACTGTCATATAATAAATGTTTATTTTATAACAAAGATTATTGTTATATTATAACAGTTTGAGAATGTATAACTATACAAAAAAGATAAAACTGTAAAAACATTCATGCGCCCGGTGTCCTGAAAGGGGCCGAATGCATGAATAGGGGGTGGCGGCAGGGATGAAAAGAGGAGGCGGCGCCTGTGTGCCCTTAATAGATGGGCCGCCCCTGCATTCGTGGTGTCATCATGCCCTCAGAAAGAAGGCTGTGTATGCCTACTAGTCTGGGGTCTGTGAGGCTGAATAGCCACAGTGGTTTCCCGACTGTAGATATATACAGATACTTAACAATAAAAAAATAAAAATAAAATTGCAATTTACCCAAAACAATTATTATAGTTTACCTTAAAAGCAATTTTAGGCAGGGGTATCATACAATATAAGAAACTTGTGGTTGATTTAGGTTAACATATACTCAAAACTCATTTTTCTCTGTAGGTTAACATACAACCTTAGTCAACAAAGATTCCTTATATCTAAACAGACACTGCCATATTAGCAGTTTCTAATTCCCTGCCACACACCAACCAAACTACAGATTTCATCTTTGATTGTAAAATTGTATGTTCCTTTATAAATGATATTAAACTATGAATGGTCTATTTATAGGTCTGATTAAAAGTATGGATTCCGTAGACTCAGCAAGAAGGCGTAGCTGTGAACTGGTGAACACACCATTGCCTTGTGTTAACAAAGCCATTCATCATATTAAGAAGCTGGAGGGGAAAACGAAAGAGTTGTTTGTGGAGGTAAGTGACAAGACAGGTTAGCCATTATTTTAGTTTTCTTCATATCTATTTTTTAAACTTGTCAAGCTACAGAATTTGCATAACTTCTAAATGTAACTTTTTTTAATGTATTACGACCATTATCTTATTTTCAGGGTTTTCGTTTTAACAAAAAAGGCAAACATTATAGTTACAGCTAACTAGATCTTACCATTAAGCACTGCTCCTCTATAATGGGAACATCTTCCATAAGTAGTGGCGTTGCTAGGCCCAGGTGACCAGAACATGTCCCTGTTACCACTCTTATATGGTTATACAGTAGTAATGTGCCTATAAAGAAATTTGGAAACATGACAACCTAATCGGTACCCTATAGTGTTCACAAACTATAAATTATATTTAAAAATGACAAACATTATTACATAGATAATTTTCATTGTAAAACACAACCAACATATATGTGAATGAAAAGAACGTGCCCCACCATCAAGGCAGGAGGAACACCCTAGAAATACATGGGTATATGTGTAAATTAAATCATAATCCAAAGAACTACAGGTAGAGTAGACCATAAATCCAATAATAAGATTTTAACAGTCAAGGAGGGGATCTTGTGTTGTCTCATAAATTCTCCACATGTTTTGCAGCTCCTATCCGGTTCCTCAGGAGGAGAAGGGACATCAGTTTAAATTCTAAATAAAAAAAGATACATGAATAGACTAATTATCAAAAATATTACCTACAGAAATTCTGCATACATTTACATTTTTAAAACTTCAATTGATATTGTAAGGATAGACTAAACAAAGAAGAGATGCAAGGGCAAACTCATGTCCGAGCTGCAACATCATCTCCGAGGGCGAGCATGGGAACATATATTTAAGGAGGAAAGGTGGAGTCCCCAACTGTAGAAAAGTACTCAATCTTTGGAAGTAAAAGAAGAAAAGAAAAACAAACAGAAAAGGAAAAGTAATGAAGAAGAAATCCCAACTGGGGCTACTGTTCTTCTAAAGTTCTACTTTTGATTGCTGAATCAGCAAATAGCTTTAGCTACAGGCAAATTAACCAACTTGTTCGCTGTTATTATATCTGGAGATTGAATAAAGCAGGTGAAACCATATGGTCCTTCCATAATGTCCATTTTAACTACTTTAAACAGCTTTAGATTACAAAAATGATCATCCTCATACCACTATGGTTGGAAGAAAAGACTAGTTTAGCAATTGGTGTGACAGTATATTTTTTCCAAAAATGTGTAACAATTGGTAACATATAATTAGAATTCACAAACAATATGACATCTTTACCAAAATCTAAAATATCTAATTTTTTTTTGAGAATTGACGTGTTCTAAAATGTTCTTTGTAATGTCAGTTAGCTGAATCAAATTCTTCTTAGCTCTGGCTAGTGTGAATGATTTGTGAAATCATTTTTGGAAAAAAAGGGACAGCTGTGTCTCACTGATCATCTCCGGTTGTTTAGATAATATATACATTTTTGGTATCAGACAAAAGATAGTTCTGTGAAATTAGATGTTTCAGTATACTCCAAAATCCAACAAATCATCTAATTGAAAAATATTGATAAATACTGGAAAGTGTTTATTTCTTATGAAAATATTTAAAATATCTTTTTTTTGTTAATAGGATATTGAGCAAAAAAGAAGTGTCACATGGTAAGTATTATCCTAATCACTAATCCCTTTATTCTACATTTTTGGTTGTCAATGTGTCCACAAAAACATTTGTAGTTTGCATATTATATATTTTTTTTGTACATCAAAATATACAAAATAATTTGTATCCTTTGAGTCTGTATTTTGGATCAGATGCCAAATTAGGAATAGCACTGGGGTAGATTTTCTATGTAATCCAGTAAATTAAAGCTAAAGATTTTTTTTCTGTATAGCTGCAGTCATATTACTTACTTGTAATGAAGTATGTCCTACGTTGTGCAGGCATTTACATCCTGTAGAAATTTCCACTGCAGGGATGCCCTGTCCTCTTCCTGTCTTTGAATTTCTGGCACTGCAATGGCTAATAGCGTAGGGCTCTGGGTTGAGGTGCTGTGAAAAAGGTACGCAGGGGACCTTCCTCCTCCTCCCTCCTCTCTGAATGAGGGGCAGTCTTATGGGTCCCAGGATCCTCTCCCCCATTCACAGATTGTGTTATGCAGTGAAAGCAATTAAATATATTTTCTCAAGGAAGAAGGGAGCAGTCCCCTCTTTTCCACAGCAAATTTTTCACAACAGCTTAGGCCAGAACCTGAGGAATCCATCTGCCTGCACACCATGGGACGTACTTAATTACTGGATAGTTATGTGACTAAAGTTGTAAAGAAAAAAAATTGCTAAACAGCTTTAAAATTGATTATGAGGCTAATAATGAGCATACATTGAGTAACCTAAAGCCTAGAACACACGGGGCGACTGTTGGGTGGCATTGACTTGTTTAATAGAAACCGGCTAACATTTGGCCCGTGTGTATTGAAGTCGGTCCAACAGAAGCTGTCCATTCAGCCAGCTTCTCTTGAAGGGGCATGACCGAAAAAGGTCTGCTGATCGTCTCACAATCAACGCTGTCAGCGCTGACCAGAGTGTTCTGACGGGGGGCTGTCCCTCTATCAGTACACAATAGAATAGCAGGGGAGATCGATGTACTATTGTCTGAACGTTAGTACATCGCTCCTTCTGGTCTGTCAGATTTTTTTTGTTCAGCCCTGCTGGATTAAACGAAAAAATAAACTACTAGTGTGTACAAGGCTTAATTGTTCACTAGTGAATGGTCAGACCCTCAAACAAGTATCCCCCTGGGATACAGGCAACAATGAGGTTACCCAATATGCACCAAATATTTTCCATTCTGGGTGATCTTATTCTTGCCTGTGCCCTAGTAGAGGGTAGTAAAATGTAATCTCTTTTTCTTCTCCATGTAGGTAAATCAAAAACAGTATAACAGTTCCTACCTGTATAATTGCTAATTGCTAGTGATACCTATGGCTATATAGTGCAGTCTTCTGATTAAACGATTTACTCTTCATGTTATTGTATAATAGCATTACATACACTTTTGCTATATCATTATCATACCTCATGTATAGCACATTTAAAATCTTGACCACATTTCTATGGGTAATTTATATGCAAGGGAGGTAAACAGATACATTATAGTGCATAAATGATATGCTTAGATGATGTCTTGCACAGATTTTAGTTTAAAGGAGAAGTGCAGCCAAAGCTCGTTAGTTAATTCTGCACTCCTGTAAAGCATTTTCAGCAGACAGCGGGTTGAAGCCTGCTGTTGGCTGACTGGTCCAGGCTGTGGAAAGATTGTGAGAATATGGTCGCAATCCAACCACAACCCTGGACTGGCACCTGGCTCAGCCACTCCTACCTCCTCCACAGCTCTGTGCCCCAGTGAGCACAGGGTGGGGCAGGGCAGACAGCAGTGAATGACAGTTACAAGCTATCTGCTCAGGGAGCCCTGAGAACCAAGTGATCAGCGGTGTTTGATCGCTCTGTTCTCACATCCAGCGGGGGACTGATGAAGCATCAGACCGATGCAGCATCCACCTAGGTGAGTATCTTAAAAAAAAAACATTCCCAAACTTTTCTTTTAAGAAATATAATTTCAAGCAGATTTTTTGTGCTTTGCATAGGTGTGCACAGCCAATTGCGGGTGGGTAGGCACCTCGAAGCTCAAACACATATGTATGTGTGCATGTGTATTTACACTGACAGTGTCAGAAGGGCAGGGATTGCTGTCGGTGGGGCAGTAGATGGAGTCACTAGTTTTTATTTGCAATATTTGCCTATGGTGCTTTGTGAGAGGTGTAATTAGACCAAGTATACATAGAGCAGCTATGGGGATTATTTATGAAAGGCAAATCCACTTTGCACTACAAGTTCACTGCAAGTGCACTTGAAAGTGCACTTAGAAGTACAGCCGCTTTAAATTTGAGGGGAAGATCTGAAATGAGGGGAAGCTCTGCTGATTTTATCATCCAATCCTGCGCAAGCTAAAATGCCGTTTTTTATTTTCCTTGCATGTCCCCCTCGGATTTACAGCAACTGAACTTTCAAGTGCACTTGTAGTGCAAAGTGGATTTGCCTTTAGTAAATAACCCCCTATGTCTAGGGCATGTTTAGGGGCATTGTGAATCTGACTGCTTTCAGCCTTACTGCCCTGACTATGAATAGACCTCGTATTGTTATCATCTTTAAAAAAGTTATTTTACCAAGTTAAAAAACCTTGAGGGTTACCCTAAGTATTGTGCATACTGGCAGACATACTTTAATAAATATTATAGAAATTAGTTATATTGGTTTGAAGTAACAGGTTTTCTTTACAGTTTCTTTTATGTGTGATATGAGATAATACCAAAGTTATTTTTTAAGGTTTAAATGACCTTTTCCAGGGCAACTTGTGTGAACAATGAAGATGCATCTATCGATGGCCCAGTGGAATCTCCAATCTTGCATATTAAAGGAGTTGGTCTGTTTGATAAAGGTAAGTTTTATGCAGGGCCCGGACAGGGAGTGGGCAGAAGGGACAAGCTGCCCTGGCGCTGTCCTAATATGTTGTGAAGAGGGCACACTAGAAGCTTCTGCTGGTTCTCCTGCCTCACTGACAGGAGTGACTGTCATTCTCCCTTTTAATCAATGCACTGTTATGATCCCCCCTCTGTCTTATCTCTTGTACTTAATCACTCTCCTGCAGCCTGGTCCCACTGTGTGCTTACTCACTGCACACATGGAGGACAGTGCTGTGCACACAGAACCAATCTTTGAGCTGCAGCCAACATTGACAAGAGCAGCTGAAAGATCAGTTCTGTGTGACTACTACTGCACTGCCTAGGAGAGCTCTACCAGGACAGCACTGTCCTCCATGTGTGCTGAGGCAATGTAATGAATAGTAATGAAAATAGAAAAAAATTAAGGCATTTCAATAGGATGCCCTACGTGCAAGAAACATGGAAAAGCCCCTAACTCTTTTCCAAAAATGCACCGCACCGAAGCTTGAGGCACATTAGTGTGCCCTCTATCCTTACAACAGTGTGCCAACCTTATGTCAAGGTGCCCCCCTCCTTACACCAGTATGCCCCCCTCCTTACACCAGTGTGCCCCCCTCCTTACATCTTTGTGCCCCCCTCCTTACATCCTTACAGTGACAAGAGCAGCTGCAGCTGAAAGACCAGTTCTGTGTGACTACTACTGTACTGCCTAAGAGAGGGCTCTGAAACTGTAAACACCCCCCCTGTCCTTGGTTACTAGGACCGCTGGCGCCCTAACAACCAATGATATTGGGTATTTGCCCTACCTCTCCAGCTCCCAGAGGAGGACAGAACTTCCCCATTCACACTTGCACGGCCTTCCAGATCCCAATGTGCTGCTGCAACCATGCTGCTTAAGGTAAGGGGGCACATTGATGGAAGGGGTAACATTGATGTAAAGGGGGACACTGATGTAAGGGGGAATACGTTGATGTAATAGGGGGCACACTGAGGTAAGGAGGGAAGCACATTGATGCAAGAGGGGGTGCATTGATGTAAGGGGGGCACATTGATATAAGGGAGGAACACTAATGTAAGGGGGGCACATTGGTGTAAATACAGGGGACACATTGATGTATGGTGGACACACTGATATAAAGAAGGGGGACACTCTGATGTAAGGTGAGTGGGCACATTGATGTAAGGTGGGCACTCTGATGTAAGGGAAGACACATTGATGTAAGGAGGGGGAGCATATTGATGTAAGGTGGGCACACTGATGTAGGGGGGGACACGGATGTTAGGAAGAGGGGCACACTGATGTAAGAAGGGAGGCACACTAATGTAAGGAGGAGGGGCACATTGATGTAAGGTGGACACACCTTACATAAGGGGTGCCCCCCCCGATATAAGGGGGGGCACATTCATATAAGGTGGGCACACTGATGTCAGTGATGGGGGGGCCCACAAGCTTTATGGTGTCTAAAAAATCTTTCACACCATCTGCAGAGACCACAAAACTGCTAGTCTCTGCAACACACTTAGCAATTATTTCTGTGTCTTGTCCACATAAAAAACACAGGTGTAATGTCCTGTGCAGAGGGGTACAGGATTATGCAGCATGACTGCATTTTTACTCACAGCTCCATACCTTGTGTGACAGGAAGAGGGAGGGAAATCAAAGTGGTGCTCTATGTCTATACTGCCCGCCTACTTCTCCTAACATTAAATCACAGCTGGGATAATGCTGCCACTTCGGCATGTCTGGTGCAAGGGGGAATGTTTCCGGGCACTGATGGTGGAGGACAGAATGGTGGCACAGATAAGGAGGAAATAATGGCAGGGGACACTGATGGCGGGGGCCTGATTGGCGTCTCAGATGAGGACGACAGAAAGGTGATGGACACTGATGGTGGGTGACAGAATGGTGGGCACAGATGAGGAAGACAGAATGGCGGGCACTGATGAGACGGACAGAATGGCAAGGGACAGAATGGGGGACACAGATGAGGGGGAAAGAATGTCTGGCACATACAATATAAGGAGGAAAGAATGGTGGGCAATGATGAAACCGAGAGAATGATGGCACAGGATGTGGTGTCAGTCTGGGCTTATACAACTGATGTCAATGTGCATAAAAACTCACTAAAACACACATGAAAACTGATGTAAACTTTTGTCTCTGCAAGTTAAATCTGCACGGTTTTTTCCATCAGCTTTAAGCACATATGGTGTGAACAAGGCCTGGGACTGAGACAGCCTTTACATGGAAACATTAGTGATTGGCCATCTCCTTGCTGCCTTTTTTTAAATGGTGTTAGTATGTATTTTAAACCGATGTTGCCGTAATATATTACACTTATCAGCTTTCAAGAGAGAAATATATTCTTAAGGGGACTCTGTCATTAAAGGATTGTTGGGTAAATTGCTGCTGGTGTGAAGGGTAAGCACCTTAAAGGGGTTGTAAAATCAAGTTTTTTTTATCTTAATGCAGTCTATGTATTAAGATAAAAAACTTTCAGTGTGCAGCAGTTCCCCTCAGCCCCCCTAATACTTACCTGAGCCCCCTCTATAGCCAGTGATGTTGTAGGATTGTCTCTGCTGCCTGGGACTCTCCTCCTCATTGGTTGAAACAGCAGCGCATCGCCATTGGCTCCCACTGCTGTCAATTAAAGTCAGTCAGCCAATGAGGGAAGAAATGGGACGGGGCAGGGCTGGGCCTCAGCTCCATGTCTAAATGGATACACGGAGCTGCAGCTGGGATTGGGTGCCCCCATAGCAAGCTGCTTGCTGTGGGGGTACTCATGAGGAGGGATGGGGCCAGGAACTCCAAAGAGGGACCTGAGAAGAGGAGGATCCGGGCTGCTCTGGGCAAATCCACTGCGACAGAGCAGGTAAGTATAACATTTTAACAAAAAAAAAAATGAGACTTTGCAATCACTTTAGGATGACTACAAATACCTGCAGCAGCTTCTCAAACCTTCCTTTCACAGTCAAACGCCAGTTTCTTCTTACAGGCAAAGCTTCAAGTAGTGTAGGAGTTTTTAGCATTAAGCCACCCATACACACCTTACTATTTATCAAATACTATGACCATTGCTCTAATTAACCCTCTTGTTTGAACCAAACAAATACCGGTACAGAGTTCCCCTGCCACCCCAATCACTAGAACTGACCCTCTGAAGACACCTTAAATCTGACACTTCTGGGAATGTCAATCTTAATGGTCCTCCTAAGCCAGTGATTCTCAACCAGGGTCCAGTGGAACCCTAGGGTTCCTCCAGAGGTTGCTAGGAGTTCCTTCAGCATTGGGCCATTTCTGCCTCTCGGATAAGTTCCCACCGACACCATTGATCTTTATAGCTATCTGTAAGGAGGTAATTCTTCCCAATGACCACAAGTGTAGGGACCATTCTTCCCAATTTACCATCACACTAATGTATCATGAGTTGTAGATTTATAATTTTTAGCAGGGGTTCTCTGAGACTGGACAACTATTTCAAGGGTTCCTCTGTGTTGAAAAAGTTGAGAAAGGCTGACCTAAGCACTCTTTTGCTGACCTCCATGTCAGTACAATTAAAAGCAGTGGCATGAGGGTCAGCATTAGGCATCAGTGAGCTGAGGGGAACCATGGAGATCAAAACTCCTGGAAGTGTTTGCTTTCCAGTGGTCTTTAGGGGGCTAGTTCTTGTGACTGGCTCTGCATTCTCCCTCTAAATCACCCTTACCTCTGAAGACTGATCCGCGTTTCAGATCACTCTGCAGAAGCTACTCACAGACAGTGAAGAAGTGGTGTGACTCCTCACCACCTGTTTTAACTCAATTTTTGACAACAGATGCGGCACAACTGCATGCATTGCACGCACTTGCACCTCGTATGCAGTGCTTTCCCATTGACTTGAATGTGTAGCGTTTGGCTTGCCATCTGATGATTGCTAGAAGTAGGGTTAACTTTCCTGTGGGCACAAAGCATGGTATATAAAGACCCCCATTGACTGCCTATTTGCAGTTTAAGGGGGGCAGTTGGTGTTAGGCTGTGCATGATGTAATGTATATACAGACCTTGTCAAGTTCCAGTTTCTGTCTCCAGTGCTGCTGGGGAAATTTCTCTTTTGAATACATGTAAGTAAATAAATTTTTTCCACCTGTGATGTATTTCTGGATTAATGATAAAATACTCTTTTAGACCTTTTAATATTAGCATTTCTTATCTAACAGTATTTGCACCTGGGAAGGACTGAAAACATCTATCCTTGGAGCAAATACAATCTTATGTGCTTTCCTACTGACAACGGTTTCACTAGACAGGAAGTAAGAAAAAATTCAGACCTGGCAAAACAGAAACCTCAGTAGACACTGAACTTTGCTTTTATGTAACTCAAAGATATGGAAATATTATTAAAATACAGTTTATTATATGGATAAGTAGAACTATCCTTATACTTTGAAAAAAAAAAACCCTCTCTGGGTGATCAATGTATATTTAACGAATTTTGCAGCATATTCTTGCATATTCTTGCTGTGCAGAAATAACTCTTTGTTTCACGAGAATGAAGGAGGGTCTGGTTCATTATTAACCACTTCAGCCCCGGAAGGATTTACCCCCTTCCTGACAAGAGCACTGCGATTTGGCACTGCGTCGCTTTAACTGACAATTGCGCCGTCGCGTGATGTTGTACCCAAACAAAATAAACGTCCTTTTTTCCCCACAAATAGAGCTTTCTTTTGGTGGTATTTGATCGCCTCTACGGTTTTTAATTTATGCGCTATAAACAAAAAAAGAGCATCAATTTTGAAAAAACGCAGTATCTTTTACTTTTTGCTATAATAAATATCCCCCAAAAATATATAAAAAAACATTTTTTTCCTCAGTTTAGGCCAATATGTATTCTTCTAAATATTTTTTGGTAAAAAAAATCCCAATAAGCGTATATTGATTGGTTTTCGCAAAATTTATAGCGTCTACAATATAGGGTATAGTTTTATGGAAATTTTTATCAGGACTGCGACATTATGGTGGACAGATCGGACACTTTTAACACAATTTTGGGACCATTGTCATTTATACAGCGATCGGTACTATAAAAATGCATTAATTACTGTGTAAATGACACTAGCAGTGAAGGGGTTAACCACTAGGGGGCAGTGAAGTGGTTAAGTGTGTCCTAGGGAGTGATTCTAACTGTGGGGGGAGAGGGTAAACCTCACATGACAGTGATCACTGTTCTCGATGAGAGAGAGCAGTGATCTCTGTCCTGTCACTAGGCAGAACGGGGAAATTCTTTGTTTACAAAAGCATCTCCCCGTTCTACCTCTCCGTGACATGATTGCGAGCACCTGGCGGGCATCAAGTCTGCGGGATCCACGGTAATGGAGATCGTGGCGGACGCACGTGCGTGCAACCAGAGGGCAGCACAGCTTCTTTAAGGGGACGTACCTGTACGCCCTTTTGCCCACCAGTGCCATTCGGTGTACGCTGGTTGGCAAGCGGTTAAAACCCCTTCACACTGACCATGCGCAAATATGCCTTCTCAGCTTGAAGGGGTTATACCGGGGAGATGCATGCAGCTGCACGCATCACCCCGGTACCACTTTTTAGAGCCATCAATTGTTTTTTTAGTGAAAACAACCGATGCTGCTAAAAGCCGCTTGGCTTTTATCATAAGGAGTGTGGGAGGGGATGTCCCCCCCTCCCGCCACCTTCCGCGTCTCTCCTGGGCTTTCCCGTGCCTCAGAGAGACCCGAGCGACCAGCCAACATGTCTGCCGGCTGGTCGAAACACCCAAATTAAGCCAGAATTGGCTCAGATCAGATCTTCTATCTAGTAACCTGGAAACTATGTCATGACATCACTCTGGGCTTCCTCGGCTGCCAATGGCGACAATTTAAAAAAATCCCTAGTATTCCAAAAAGGCGATTTTTGGGGTTTTGAATACTTTTAAGTGCAAAGGAGGAATTTGGGGTCTTATAGACCCCAGATCCCTCTATAAAGAGTACGTGTCACAACCTATTACTGTCACAAGGGTTGTTTACATTCCTTGTGACAGCAATAAAAAATGATCAGATTTAAAGTAAAAAAATAATAAAAAAAACTGTAAATAAAAAAATAAAATAATGTAAATCAAAAAAACAAAACATTTAAAGCGCCCATCTCCCTGTGCTTGTGGGCAGAAGTGAACGCATACGTAATTTGCGTCTGCAAATGTAAACGGTATTCAAACCACACATGTGCAGGTATTGCTGCGATCATTAGAGTGAGAGCAATAATTCTAGCACAGGACCTCCTCTGTTACTCTAAACTAATAAACCATATACATTTTTAAAGGGTCGCCTATGGTGATTTTTAGGTACCATAGTTTGTTGCTATTCCACCAGTGTGCGCTATTTCAAAGCATAACATGTTAGGTTTCTATTTACTCAGCGTAACATCATCTTTCACATTATACAAAAAAATTGGCCTAACTTTATTGATTTGTTTTCTTTTAATTCATAAAAGTGTATTTTTTCCTCAAAAAATTGCGTTGGAAAGACCACTGTGCAAATACTGTATGACATAAAAAAATTGCAACGATTTACCATTTTATTCTCTAGGGTCTCTGCTAAAAAAAAAATATATATATATATATATATATATATATATATATATATATATATATATATATATATATATATATATAATGTTTAAGGGTTCTAAGTAATTTTCTAGCAAAAAATACAGATTTTAACTTGTAAAAAACAAATGTCAGAAATAGGCTTAGGTGTGAAAGGGTTAATCAGCCGATGCACTTTCTGTCTTCTTATGAGGAAAGCTGCAGTGTCTGCATCCCTTTAGAAGTGATTAACACTAGAGTATCTCATCAAAACTTACATTTATGTTACAGGGTGCCTAAAATCTGGCGTGTATCTTAGTACAGACTTCTGAGAAAATCAGTGAACCAATCATACACACACACGCAGGAAATGACATTTTTTGGGGTGTTTTGTATAGCAGACGCCTCCAGGTTGTCATATCGCATGAATTTTACAGACAATTACAATGCTGCATTTTGAAAAGGATACTTGTGTGGCTTGTTTAGCAATTGTTTATTATGTGTGCTATATTACTTTTTTATTTTTTTGCTCTAATTTATTCCCACAAAAGTGGAGTGTCCCTTTAGGATATGTAAAACATCAAGTCATCTTAGCAAATAAACTTTGCTAACCTATGCGGACACTCCTATAGATACTTCAAACAGCTTCATTTGATATTAAGCAGACCCTTCCTTTTAAATAGGATAAGATCGTTTGAGTGAGTGTAAAATAACTTCCAATATACTGCCTCTACTCAAAATAGATATGTCTGTTATGTTATCTAATATAATTTCCGAGTGGTACTGCTACCGTCATTATTGAAATCAGTTAAATGGCAGCTGATCTTTTTCCTGCTATGTTCATTACATATTTTTACTTATTTTTCGTGGAGATTTAATGAAGATTTTTCAAGTTCCATTTATGCTAGAAACATCAGCATGGCCACTAGAGGGAGTTAGAAGACTGATTTTAAGAAGATATCTTCTGATCCAGGAAATCATGGCTTTACCTTGTAGTATGATTTAAAAAAAAAAAAAGGAAATGCTGTTACAAAAACCTCTAATTTAACTGCTGATTATTAATTTTTAACATCAATGTAGTAGCTGTATATTACTGTATATAAAATTTCTTTGCTATAGTTATGCTGCGTACACACGATCAAACAATCGGGTGGAAAAGTCGGGCAAACTCAAGTCCGCTGGACAATCCCCCCGTGTGTAGCCTCCGGCGGACTTTTTTGACCCGAAAGTACGGCGGACTTAGAAAGTAGTTTTGCACTCCAATCTTCGCGCCGGACTTGCATTTTGGCGGACAATCCGGCCGTGCGTATGACAGTCCGCCGTACTTTTGAAATGAATGGACTTTTCCCGCCCGGAGAAAGGTCCGCTCATTTTGAGTGCGTCTCCAGGTAGGCGGGGGCCCGCAAAGGAGACGTCGCAGGCCCTGCCACCTGGTATGGACTTAAAGGGGAACCCCAACGCCGAAGAAAATTGGCGTGGGGGTCCCCCACCAGGTCCACATCAGACCTTTGTCCGAGCACGCTACCCGGCCGGCTAGGAAAGGGGGGGACGAGCGAGCGCCCCCCCCTGAGCCGTACCAGGCCGTGTGCCCTCAACATGGGGGGTGCCTTGGGGAAGGGGGGCCGCGCGGCGCCCCCACCCCAAAGCACCTTGTCCCCATGTTGATGAGGACAAGGGCCTCTTCCCGACAACCCTGGCCGTTGGTTGTTGGGGTCTGCGGGAGGGGGGCTTATCGGAATCCGGGAGCCCCCTTTAATAAGGGGGCCCCCGGATCCTGACCCCCCACCCTATGTGAATGAGTATGGGGTACAATGTACCCCTACCCATTCACCTGTAAAAAAAACACAACACACAAGGGTTAAAATAGTTTATTGCACAGCTCCGGGGGTCTTCCGTCTTCGGGGGTCTTCTCGCCGGACTCCTCCGCTATCTTCTTCTAGCTCTTTTACTAGCGGAGGAGCCCGGCTTTCTTCCTCGCCGCCGCCCTCTTCTTCCGACTTCGGGGGTCTTGTCCCCCTCTTCGGGGGTCTTGTCCCTCTCTTCGGTTCTTCTTGCCGGGCCACTGCGCTTTCTTCTAGGTCTTTTACAGGCGGTGGCCCGGTCTTCTGTCACCGCTGTCGCCGCCTTCTGTTCTTCTCTTCTCTTCAGATGTTGCCTCATCGCATCCTCCGCTCACAATGGCACCAACGCGATGCGCGGCGACTTACAGAGGATGCTGGTACTGTGACATCATAATAGGCGGGGACATCATCCGGTGATGTCCCTATATAAGTCGCCACGCGTCGTGTCCATGCCATTGTGAGTGGAGGATGCGACGAGGCAACATCTGAAGAGCTAGAAGAAGGCGCGGTGGCCCGGCAAGAAGAACGGAAGAGGGGGACAAGACCCCCGAAGAGGGGGACAAGACCCCTGAAGTCGGAAGAAGAGGGCGGCGGCGCTTGCTTCCCCAAGGCATCCCCCCATGTTGAGGGCACGCTGCCTGGTATGGCTCAGGAGGGGGGGGGGCGCTCGCTCGGCGTTGGGGTTCCCCTTTAAGTCCATACCAGGTGGCGGGGCCAGCGACGTCTCCTTCGCAGGCCCCGCCTACCTGGAGACGCGCTCAAAATGAGCGGACTTTCCTCCGCGTGTGTGGCCGAGTCCATTCATTTCAAAAGTACGGCGGATAGTACGGCGGACTTAGTACGCCGTATTAGTCCGCTGAAAAAGTGCCGTGTGTAGGCAAGTAGCCCGTTCGGAAAGTCCGCCGGACAGTCCGGCGGGAAGTCTGCCGGACTAAGTCCGCCGGATAGTCGGCTACGTGTGTACGCGGCATTAGTAGTAAAGCATGAAAGAACTGTTAATTATATGCTTGGCTAAAGATTTATGGTATGTCATAAGATACACTTCTGAGCACACAAACAGGTAAGAAAGAATCAAATCTGTAGAAGCCTGCTCTGCCAGCAGTTCTCCCGCATTCGTTCCACTGAGTGTGGATAGTTCCCAATCCATCTGATCAATCCCTTACTTTTGCTAGCAGATCTCCATTTTTCTCTTTCTTCACTTTTTGAGATTTTTTTTAGATAACAAGAAATTCTCCATCACCATCAAAAATGCTATGAAACTAATGAAAGCATTTGAGTTGGCATCTGAGTGGATTCTGGGTACCAAGCTGATTCACACATGTTTGGCCGCGGTTACAGTGCGATTTTTAAAAGGAGTCTGGTGCGGTTTTGTTCACTGGTTCATGTGCGATTCAGGTGCAACTTATTACTTGAAATCGCACCTGAACCAGACTGAAAAACACACAGGACTCTTTTTAAAAATGCACTGTGGCCAGCCCGCAGATGTGTGAACTGACTCCATAGAGAAGGCTGCTGGTTCACATGTCAAGTGAATTGGTTGCAGTTCAAAACACATCCATTTCACATATATGTGAACTGAGACTTAGGGTGCTGTTTTATGTTCCCTGAAATATATGACTTCATTGAAACCAGTAGACAAAAAACTGTTGAAATGGAATATGTGAAAGTACAATGCAAACTGGTGGAGGGGTGGTGTAGTGGCATTAAGGATATTGCAGTCACTATTGGAACTGTGCCTCCCATGTACCAGTTGATGTATATGGATAGAGGACGCTTGACCAAATATGAAAAAAATCTGGGGCTGCATGAGTAGACTCCATCTGATTCCTATACCTTCCCCCATCCTCCATGTGCCTTACAAACATAAGTCCTATAATGGCACGTACTGATACTAGGTTGCTTTTTGTCCTTTATGTGCAGTATATGCTGTGATCTCTATGAGGTCTAAACTTTGTACATTCTATTATATTGTACTTTTGTACTGTACATGAGCTGTGGTAAGAATATTGACTTTTGTTTATAGATTGTATTTTGGAAACTTTTAAGAAAGTTTTTTACTATTAAAAAACAAAGAATATAGTGAAGGGGGTGAACTGACACTGCACTAGACAGAACGTCCCCAGATGTGACAATAATAGCCAGCTCAAGAAAGGTGTCCCAAGTGGGGAGCAGAGTGCACCTTGATAATGACATAGTTTATTCCTTTCATGCCTAAGCCTATTTCTGACATTTTGCAGCTTACGAGTTACTGTAAAATTCGTATTTTTTGCTAGAAAATTACTTAGAACCCCCAAACATTTTATACAAATATAAAGACCGCCGCGCAAATACCGTGTGACAAAAAATATTTCAACGATCGCCATTTTATTCTCTAGGGTCTTTGCTAAAAAAAAAAAAATGATATACACACACACACACACAAATATATATATATATATATATATATATATATATATATATATATATATATATATATATATATATATATATATATATATATATCTGTGTGTGTGTATATCATTTTTTTTAGCAGAGACCCTAGAGAATAAAATGGCGATCTTTGCAATATTTTTTGTCACACGGTATTTGCGTGGCAGTCTTTCAAACGCATTTTTTTGGTAAAAAGACACTTTCATGAATTAAAAAACAAAACAGTACAGTTAGCGCAATTTTTTATATAATGTGAAAGATGAGGTTACGCCGAGATACCTAACATGTCATGCTTTGAAATTGCGTACACTCGTGGAATGGCGACAAACTACGGTACCTAAAAATCTCCATAGGAGACGCTTTAAATTTTTTTAACGGTTACCAGGTTAGACTTACCACTTACAAAGGATTTCTTTTACTAGAATTATTGCTCTCGCTCTAACAATCGTGGCAATACCTCACATGTGTGATTTGAACACTGTTACATATGCGGGCATGTCTTAAGCATGCCGTTTCTTTGCTGCTCGAGCTCGCAAGGACAGGGTGCTTTAAAACATTTTTTTTTTTACATTGTCACTTTAAAAAAAATTAAAAAAATTCTGATCACTTTTGTTACTGTCACAAGGTGCTGGCAGGTACTTTTGCACTTCAAAGTATTCAGATTCACAAAAAAGAGTGATTCTGAATACCGTAGTTTTTTTTTCAATCGTTGCCTTTGGCAGCCATGTAAACCGGAAGTGACGGTGTGACTTGTGCCATCTGCAACCAAAAAACAGTAATTTGTATCCCAAAATTTGTATATTTTATAAAAAGCAATGTTTTCAAAACTGAACCTTGGGATACACCTTTCATGACATTTGACTATTCAGAACATGACTTGTTACTTTTAACTCTCTGTGTTTTTTAGGCCAATTTTTTTGCCTATTTCCTCACTGAATTGACTAAGCTTAAAGACTAACATACTATACACACCAGCAGTATGTAACTAACCCTGCTGATTGCTTTTGCAACGTCCTGTAATAATACATTCACAGCCACCCCTCCATCCACGTTTCTACCTACATCCTTATGAGCAAAAAGTAGACAATATCTGTCTTTCATACGTCCTTACTGACTGATTAATGCAGATCTTAGCAATTCTGTCAGAATTATGGAATCCTACATACTGGAGGTTATTTACTAAAGCAATATCCACTTTGCACTGCAAGTGCACTTGGAAGTGAAGTCGCTGTAGATCTGAGTGGAACATGCAAGGAAATTAAAAAACAGCATTTTAGCTTGCACATGATTGGATGATAAAATCAGCAGAGCTTCCCCTCATTTCAGATCTTCCCCTCAGATTTAGAGCGACTTCATTTCCAAGTGCACTTTCAGTGCAAAGTGGATTTGTTTAGCGGCATATTACTTATGAAAAGTTCAGCAGTTATTTTTATTCTCTTAAACATCATTGTATATGAAATCAAACTCAACCTAACAGGTAGCCAAATATGAAGCTTAATGAAAATTTGTTGTAAAGTGTATTGATAGAAAATGTTTTTTTTTTAGTTTTGGATAGAGTGGGAAGTGATTAGAACTGCTGTCAGGACATACTGACATTGGAGGCTCCATTGGAGAGATTCATTTCCTGTCTGGTAAAAAGGTTGTCCTCAAGACAGAAAGTGAGGGGAAATCAACAACAAAAACAAAACAAAACAACCAAAACAACAAAACTGACAGAAGTAAAATAGACTTTTTTTAAGTCAGATTGAGCGATGCTATAACCTCTTTCAGCTTTTTTATTGGTGTCTGTTTCTCTGTTTCGGATTTTGGCTCACTTCCTGTCTGGTAAAACATTGTCCTCCATAAACAGAAAGTTAAAGGAAATTTCTCTAATGGAGCCCTGGATAGCAGGGGTTCTAACTGTTAGCCATGCTATCCAAAACTGAAACATTTTAACCGTTTCCTGACCGCCTCACGCAGATATACTGCGGCAGAATGGCATACAGACAGATTAACGTACCTGTACGTTGCCCTTTAAGAGGCGGCTTGCGGGCATGCCCCCGCCAGGAGCTCCGTGAGCATGATCGCGGGTCCCACGGACTTAATGACCGCGGGGATACCTGCGATCGTCTCACGGAGAGGAAGAATGGGGAAATGCTAATGTTAACAAGCATCTCCCCGTTCTGCCTAATGGCACTGATCATAGCTCCCTGTGATTGGGAGTGGTGATCAGTGTCGTGTCACACATAGTCCCCCCCCCCCACAGTTATAATCACTCCCTAGGGCACACTTAACCCCATACAGAGTCACCTAGTGGTTAACCCCTTCACTGCCAGTCACCTTTACACAGTAATCAATGCATTTTAATTGCACTGATCACTGTATAAATGTGAATGGTCCCAGAATCGCAACAATAATGTTGCAGTCCCGATAAAAATTGCTCATTGCCGCCATTACTAGTAAAAAGAAAAAAATTATAAGAAAAATTCCATAAAACTATCCCCTATTTTGTAGACGCTATAACTTTTGTGCAAACCAATCAATAAACACTTATTATGATTTTTTTTTTAACCATAAATATATAGAAGAATACGCATCAGCCTAAACTGAGAACAATTTTTTTTTATATATTTTTGGGGGATATTTATTATAGCAAAAAGTAAAAAATTATTTAATTTAATAATTTTTTCAAAATTGTCGCTATTTTTTTGTTTATAGCACAAAAAAGGAAAACGCAGAGGTGATCAAATACCACCAAATGAAAGCTCTATTTGTGGAGAAAAAAGGACATCAATTTTGTTTGGGAGCCACGTCGCACAACCAAGCAATTGTCAGTTAAATGACTCAGTGCCGAATCGCAAAAAGTGCTCTGGTCTTTGGCCAGCCAAATGGTCCGGGGGTTAAGTGGTTAAAAACTTTTTGATGGAGTATACCTTTGGCTGAGTCACAAGTTGCAAGCCAATTCCAGAATTGTAAAGTAATTGTCCAGCATCAGTGTTGGTGAGGTGGCTGTTTTGCATACACTGGCAGCTTCCAGCGATGTATTCCCTGGGATTCATCAAGACTGACGCAAGCAGATTTTGCAGAAGTGTCTTTTATGCATTCTATAAGTGATGAAGAATACATTAAATGAATGTACCTGTCTAGAACTTGGTTTTGAATGTGGCTCATGCTGCATAACTTGTAGAATACACAGGACACTTTTGGAAAATCTGTCTGAGCCCGGTTTCTCTCTGCAAGCCAAGAAGAGAGTTGGTCTTAATTAGCGCCACTATTATATTTTAGTGCATTCAATGCAACACAATGTAAAAGTGGCTCATTCAATGTGACACAATGGGGTTGATTTACTAAAGGCAAATCAACTTTGCACTACAAGTGCACTGAAAGTCCACTAGGAAGTGCAGTCGCTTTAGATCTGAGGGGAAGATCTGAAATGAGGGGAAGTTCTGCTGATTTTATCATCCAATCATGTACAAGCAAAAATGCTGTTTTTTATTTTCCTTGCATGTTCCCCTCAGATCTACAGCGACTGCACTTCCAAGTGCACTTGTAGTGCAAAGTGGATTTGCCTTTAGTAAATAAACCCCACTGTAAAAATGGTGCATTTTAGAACTGCCTCAATTTGGTGCATGAGTCGCTGTCAGAACCAAAAGTGTCGCAAATGCTTCATAAATTTGGCGCAATAAATTAACAAGAAGGATTAACGCCAGACAAATTATGCAGCAGCTTTATTGAATTCCCCCTTTTGTCTTTTTAAAACAAATTGATGTGTAAACAGGACAAGAGTAATGCAGTTTTCAACAAAAACTTTGTGAGGGTATCAGTAACTAAATTAGACTTGAGACGTTCTCCAAAGTACAGTGTCTTACTACATTATGTGCAGCATATTTATTTTCTCCAACACTACAGGCACTCTTTAATGCATGGGTCTCAAACTGGTGGCCCCCCAGCTGTTACGAAACTACTAGTCCCATCATGCGTCTGCCTGTGGGAGTCATGCTTGTAACTGTTAGCCTTGCAATGCCTCCTGGGACTTGTAGTTTCGCAACAGCTGGAGGGCCACCAGTTTGAGGTCTCTGCTAAAGAGTGTGGAAATTTGTGTTCTAAATTAAGCACCTAACATCCTTATTATTTGTCCTGTTTTTCAGATTCCCCAGAGTCTGGAGCAGATGTATCTTTAAAGCCTAACACAGAAGCTGTAATCTCAGAGGTAATAAAGCTGATCTGGCGGTTGGAAGCTGACCGGCAAGAAGCAGAAGAGGCTTTGAAACTGGAAAGGGAAAGAAAGCAAGGTCTACTCAGACAGATTGATGTACTCTCCCTGTGGAAGCTGCAAAATCTACCCGAGGCTGTGCAGAAAGGTACAATGTCCTATTTCTTCCTGATGTTAATTGTAATTACGTTCCATAAATTTAGACCATCAAAGAAAAGTGCATAGGTTTTTCATTACATATATTTAATTAAAGTAAAAGTCTATATAGAAATAAAAAAAAGACTGCTGATGTACTGATATAAATTTATTTTTAAATTAAGCTAGTTCTTGACTTTCAGTTGATTTAAACCTTTGAAATTCCCTGGACAGTAGAGCTCAAGGGTAACACAAGGCCTGCCGGGCTCTGCTGCAGGGAACATAATCTAACACACTGATAGGAAGAGTGAACATAGAGCTGACATCATCAATCTGTTGCTGCTTGTTCATTTGCCATTTAGCATTGGGAATGGAGGTGACCAGCTAAATTTATTTTTATTTCAGTTACTTATATAGCGCCATCAATTTACACAGCACTTTACATATACATTGTACATTCACATCAGTCCCTACTCTCAAGGAGCTTACAATCTAAGGTCCCTAACTCACATTCATACATACTAGGGACAATTTAGACAGGATCCAATTAACCTACCAGCATGTCTTTGGAGTGTGGGAGGAAACAGGAGTACCCGGAGGAAACCCACGCAGGCACAGGGAGAACATGCAAACTCCAGGCAGGTAGTGTCGTGTTTGGGTTTCGAACCAGCGACCCTTCTTACTGCTAGGCAAAAGTTCTACCCACTACACCACTGTGCAACCCTAGACAAACTTTAGTCCCCAGGGTGACTGTGCTGAAGTTTAGGACTGGCTGGACAGAAATACAAAACGTTTAGCATATCAAACAGCTACCTTATAAATTCACTTCCACAATCACTCAGATTAGCCCAAATATAATGCACATGCAGTATATGTATTTTTAAAAGTTGTCAAACTATAAATTACATATAAATAAATGTCAAATGATGGAACACAAAGTGTATCCATTTTTAGCTGTCTTTTTGAAAAAGCTAAAAGTAAGCAACTATACTGGAGGCCCATTGGTCACCACTGTCAGGAAAGAGGCAAAATTTTATACTTACCTGGCGGTAAAACTTCCTTTCCTGATGCAAAGCATGACAGCATATACATATGTCTTGAATGAGTACACCCTGTTAAATAAGTTGAACTGTGACACCTTTCTGTCCACCTTCTCCCACTCTTCTTGAATGATATCTTTCACCTCTTCTGTTAGGGGAAACTAGAGTATTATTCTCTTCAACTGGGGATAATACTTCCTTGCTTTAGCAGGTTGTGCCACTTCTACCTCCCACTCGAGTGCCTCTCTAAGCACCTTCACTAGAGGTTGTATTAGGGAAAAGCTGAATCCTAACCTGTCTTCCTACTGGGATTCTTCTCCAGAATTGGACCCTGGGGATGGTTCTCTTATTCTTTGGGCCGAGGTTAGGTCCTCGCTGTTCCCCCTAGGTTGACTAGTTGTGGCCGACAAGTCCTGTCTGATCATCCAGACCATATCAGCCTTCTCGGCTTCTTTTTCTGCTGCCGCTTATAGCAGGCAGGTTCTACACAGCATTTTTCCTGTAAGGACCCTTTGCCCACAACCCATGCAGAGATCATCTCTGGGGTCCTCTTCCTGATGTGTGTATTCTACTCTGTGCCGGCTCTGTTGGCGGGCTTTAGAGTGTGCAGCCAGCCTCTCAGAGCTTGAGCCATAGTGCTGTTGCATCTCCTTGCTCTTGGAGGGTGTTGTGGCTGATGAGGGCTGAAACAGATTACAGCCTGTCAGTTATGCACTCTTTTTTTATGACCTCATATAAACACATATAAATACTTGCCCTCGCCTTAGATTATGTGGCTGGTCTCTAGGAGAGCTCATCTTGAATCTAGGATTTACAGATAGCGCTGGCTCAGTCATATACAGTAACATTGCTTCTGAAAATTTAGATCTTGTATGTCTCCTACCTGTCTCCGGGGTTCGATTCCTGTGGTGCCCAACAAGTTCTCGCTGGCACCTTTGTGCTTTGTTGCGCTCTGTGTTTCCTCTCCCTCTGCCAATCAACTGCTGGGGTGGATGATTCCCCTCCTGTGGCTTCCCAAGCCACCAATCCTATCCTTGACTTGACCACCATCTTGCTTTACCCGGAAGTCATTTCTTGTGACTCCTCATGCCATTCTCACCATTGGAAGTGGCATTTCCACCATCTTGCTCTACCCAGAAGGCTACTGGTGCTCTGTGGGGTTGTTCCTGTCCCGAAAGTAGTGCTGCCACCAGGATGGGCAGCTCTTACATATTAGCTTGTCCATGGGTGGTTGTTTCTGATGGCTCTCCTAGACCAGATGCCTGCACTCCCCTTATCCTGGATCCTGAGGGGGGAGGTCTCCCCCATATAGAAGTTTGTTTCAAGCTGTACAGCTGGGAGCTTCATCACAGGAGAGGCTTGAACCTGTGTGGCTTGGCCAGATGATTCCAGCAAGGTGAGGGGAAAAATCCTGCTTTCAGCAGCATAATAACCGGCTGTAGCAGTGAGGGAAAAAAAAAATGCTGCCTGCAGGGAGAAGACTTACTTGTATAGTATAACCAGCCCTGGTATAGGGCAGGGGGCGGAACACACCCATACGTATATGCTGTCATGCTGTATCAGGAAAAAAATTTTTGGCTGATTATATATTCTGTATCAGGAGTTATTGGGAAACAGAACCCAAAATGAGGAGATGGGACATTAAGGGTGCAATATTTAAAGAAAAAAGAGTATATGTATAAAAGATTTTTAAATTTTATTATAACAACAATTCAATAAAAACAAACACAAAAAGAAACCAGCCTTATAATTATACAAGGGTGTTATATATAACTTGCGGTCCAGATAGAGGTTCAGTTGGGGTACTTGTAGTTTGCTTATCCCGACATGTTTCGCTTATCGCTTCATCAGAGGATATACAAACTAGCAGAATAATAATAACAAGATAACATAAAAATCAGGTTTAAATGCAAAAAATACATTCCAAGGTAATTTATATAGGTTTATATATATATGCATACAACTAAAGGGATATGAACAGGGCTTTAGATAGAAATGTGTGCTTACCCCCACTTCACCAACCTATCTCCTGCAGGAAAAATCATCCAGGTATAATAAAGGGTGCAAGGGCAGCGAACCCAACAGCCAAGTAATACAGCAAGGGGAGCACAGACGATGGCTAGTCTGGACAAATAAGAATGAAGGTTTATTTTTAGAGCAAGGGCATTTTCTTTTCTTAGTTACAAACTTCTTTGCAAGCCAGTAGATTCTGTACTAACCTAATCTAATTCCACTTTTAAGACCTATATTATATCTATAGAAGTATAGGTATATATAATAGAAAATAAAAGAAATATCCACCAAAATATTTATTATAATACTAATTCATAATTAACCAAAACTTTTTATTTAGGATTAAATGGAGAGCATATTAACGCTACTTATGGACTTATATAGCAGAGGTATATATTATTTAAGTTATTATTTGGTTATAATTTTATAGAGAGGGAAATATACTATGCCTACTTACATGCTTACTAAGAAAGTAGAGGTTCTTTCCTGTAGTCCTATATTACTGCTAAGCCAATAAGAGTATCATGTAGCCCATTTGAGATGAATTGGACTGCAATGGATAAGCACCCACAACCTATCCGGCTTGTTTCCAGGGTGTCTCGATGGTCGGTGGCCATATAGTCGGACACAACCAGACCCGGCTCAGTCACGGAGGAGCCGCGCTAGGAGAGCATCAATTTTTACTGCCAGTAAGATTATTTTCAGACAAGAACCTTTATATTGATCTCTTTGCCAGGATTCTTATTTTACACCTGTTAACTTTTTGTTTTTCTTATACATCATAGACACCCTGGAAACAAGCCGGATAGGTAGTGGGTGCTTATCCATTGCAGTCCAATTCATCTCAAATGGGCTACATGATACTCTTATTGGCTTAGCAGTAATATAGGACTACAGGAAAGAACCTCTACTTTCTTAGTAAGCATGTAAGTAGGCATAGTATATTTCCCTCTCTATAAAATTATAACCAAATAATAACTTAAATAATATATACCTCTGCTATATAAGTCCATAAGTAGCGTTAATATGCTCTCCATTTAATTCTAAATAAAAAGTTTTGGTTAATTATGAATTAGTATTATAATAAATATTTTGGTGGATATTTCTTTTATTTTCTATTATATATACCTATACTTCTATAGATATAATATAGGTCTTAAAAGTGGAATTAGATTAGGTTAGTACAGAATCTACTGGCTTGCAAAGAAGTTTGTAACTAAGAAATGAAAATGCCCTTGCTCTAAAAATAAACCTTCATTCTTATTTGTCCAGACTAGCCATCGTCTGTGCTCCCCTTGCTGTATTACTTGGCTGTTGGGTTCACTGCCCTTGCACCCTTTATTATACCTGGATGATTTTTCCTGCAGGAGATAGGTTGGTGAAGTGGGGGTAAGCACACCTTTCTATCTAAAGCCCTGTTCATATCCCTTTAGTTGTATGCATATATATAAACCTATATAAATTACCTTGGAATGTATTTTTTGCATTTAAACCTGATTTTTATGTTATCTTGTTATTATTATTCTGCTAGTTTGTATATCCTCTGATGAAGCGATAAGCGAAACATGTCGGGATAAGCAAATTACAAGTACCCCAACTGAACCTCTATCTGGACCGCAAGTTATATATAACACCCTTGTATAATTATAAGGCTGGTTTCTTTTTGTGTTTGTTTCTATTGAATTGTTGTTATAATAAAATTTAAAAATCTTTTATACATATACTCTTTTTTCTTTAAATATTGCACCCTTAATGTTCCATCTCCTCATTTTGGGTTCTGTTTCCCAATAACTCCTGATATTGTTAATAGGGATGAGGTGCCATGTAATTTGGGTGTTGATGGAAGTCTGAATCATGCTTTTCAAAAATGATATATACTGTATATTTTGGCAATTGCATATTATTGCTGACATAACTTTGCTGCAAGGGGCTACAGTGCATGTCCACTGTCAGGATAGGGATGCCGTACTTAGACTGACAGTCTGGTAATTCTAGCATTATTCTAGATGAATTGGTGTGTCTGAGAATACCTATAGCTATGTATCAGAGAACTCAATCAAGTTATAGCCAGGCCATTATACCTGATCTTTGTGGACAGCATAATAACAGGACCAGCTGATTAGAGAAAAGCCAACGTGGTACCAATATTCAAAAAAGGGCAGATACATATTCCTGGGAATTATAGGCCAATCAGCTTAACATCAATAGTGGGTAAATTATTGGAGGGGATGATTTGGGACTATATCCAAAGTTTTACTGAGGAGAAGAATATCAGCTTGAGTTTATGAAAGGCTGTTTCTGCCAGCCCAATCATTCTACGAGAAAGTGAGCAGCCATCTAGATAGTGGGAGGCCTATGGATGTGGTGTATCTGGACTTTGCAAAAGCATTTGATACAGTCCCCCATAAACTCCTAATTTACAAGCTGAGGTCTGCAGGCTTGGACCATAGGGTTTGTGCTTGGGTTTGTGGGTTTGTTAGGGTTTGTGCTTGGGTAAAAAACTGGTTACAGGGACAGGTCCAAAGGGTAGTGATAAATAACATGTATTCAGACTGGTCTGGAGTGGCAAGTGGGGTACCCCAAGGTTCTGTCTTGGGAGCAATTCTATTCAACATTTTCATAAATGATATAGAGTATTGGATAACTAGTTCAGTCTCAGTTTTTGTAGATGACACAAAGATAAGCAGAGTAATAGACTCACATCAGGACATAGACATTTTTCAGAAAGACCTGAATATAATAAAGGAATGGGCAGACAGATGGCAAATGAGGTCTAAAAACATAAATGAAAAATATTCACTAAGTGGAGAACAGCAGGTAGAATCAAAGATGGAGTAGGATCTAGGGGTGCTAATAGATGACAGATTGAGCAACAGCATGCAGTGCCAAGCTGCAGCTACCAAAACAGGCAGAATATTAGCATGCATATAAAAAATGGATATACTCCAAGGACAAAACTGTCCTGCCACCAAAAACTCTGGTTAGGCCTCTTCTGGAGTTTTCCATCCAGGTCTAGTCACCAGTCCTCTGAAGGGATGTGCTGGAGAGATTTCATAGAAGGGCAACAAAACGAATAAGGGACTGGAGGACCTCAATTACGAGGAACGACTGCAAACACTAAATTTATTCTCGCTGGAAATGAGATGCTTGAGAGGGGACATGATAACAATCTACAAATATCTCAGTGGGCATCCCAGCATAGGAAATAAACTATTCACACCTAGGGAGTCTAAAAGGAAACAGGGGCATGCAATGAGACTAGAGGAGAAGAGGTTTAACCTTAAATTGCGTAGGGGGTTCTTCACTGTTAGGGCAATTAGGATGTGGAACTCTCTCCCACAACTGGTGGTGGCTGCGGGGAGTAAGGATATTTTTAAAAGACTCTTATGCCACGTACACATGACCGGACTTTCCAGCAGAAAAGGTGCGACGGACTTTCGACTGAGTTACGCGGAATTCCAAACTAACGGACTTGCCCACACGCGAACGGAAAGTCCGTTCGTTTTGAACGTGATGACGTACAACGGGACTAGAAAAGGAAGTTCAATAGCCAGTAGCCAATAGCTTCCCTTGTGTCGCATTTGGTCCTTTCGGACCAGCATACAGACAAGGGTTTTTCCCGATAGGAATTGAGTCGGTCGGACAGATTTG
This sequence comes from Lithobates pipiens, assembly GCF_037356315.1. Taxonomy (NCBI): domain Eukaryota; kingdom Metazoa; phylum Chordata; class Amphibia; order Anura; family Ranidae; genus Lithobates; species Lithobates pipiens. Next base: position 435,340,834 of record NW_027507764.1, on the reverse strand, counting down.
AAACATGTTCTATTTCTAGGTCCGTTGGAATTTTTTAAAGAAAAAAGATCGGATTATCCCACACACGATTGGAATATCCGACCTATTCTGCTGGAAAGTCCAGTCGTGTGCATGCGGCATTAGATGTACATCTTATGCCCTGTACACACAGTCGGATTTTCTTTTTTTATCCAGAAAAAAACTTTATTTGGTAATAAACGCATACAGTCCAATCATCGATTTTCAAAATACACATGTCGGTGAAAAACAGTTCCAAGTGACCCGAAGACAAAGCTTTCTTGAGTACATTTAACCCCCCCTTTATATATTTTATATATTTTCCCTCCCCCGCTCTGCAACATCCACAACCTTGTACCGTTGACAGTCAGACTTTCTGACGGAAAATGTGCGAATGGATCGTGTTGTCGGAAAATACAATCGTGCGTGGGCTCCATCGGACTTTTTCCGTCGGAATTTCCGACACACAAAGTTTGAGAGCAGGATCTAAAATTTTCCGACAATAAAATCCGATCGTTTAAATTCCGATCGTGTGTAGACAATTCCGACGGACAAAGTGCCACGCATGCTCAGAATAAATTAAGAGACGAAAGCTATTGTCTACTGGCCCATTTATAGTCCCGACGTACGTGTTGTACGTCACCTCGTTGAGAACAATCGGATTGTCCCACAACTTTGTCCGACCGTGTGTGTGCAAGACATGTTTAGCACAAAATCCGTCGGAAAAAATCTCATGGATTTTGTTGTCGGAATGCCCGACCGTGTGTACAAGGCATTAAAGGACTCAACATACAGGGATATGGGAAATAATTATAGACACTGATACACATGCCTACACAGGTTGAACTGGATGGACTATTGTCTTTTTTCAGCCCTACTATGCAACTAGTTTAAAGTCTTGGGGACTATTCATCCACATTTTATCTTGTCTTAAAAGCAGAACTTCACCTATCCATGTGTTAGTTTGTTTTTACTTTTCTTTAAAAAAAAATTCCTGCGTTAACATATTCAACCACCCAGCAAATCTCCAGCATTGTCCTGCCATTATCCACCTCTCAGCTGCCACACTGTGGGACTGCACTTCCCTCCTCTTCTCTGACATCATCAGGAGCCGCCTGTCTCGGGTTCAAACAGCCACACCCCTGATGACAGGCACCAGGTCTGCTCTCCTCCTTCTGTGTCCATTCCCCTATAGTGCTGTATATGTAGCATGCTTATTCCAGGAAACTTCAGAAGCATGCACCCTGTGGGGGGGGGGGGGGGGGGGGGGTGCAATGAAAGGAAAAAATATGCAAAATAGTTGTGCCTTTTTAAACTTTTCTTAAAGCTACTTTTTTATTATGTTTTAGTCATACTGTACTCTACTATTTATTGTAATTTTGGTTACATACATTTCTTAAATACAAGTAATGCAAGTAATTTCCATTGAAAGATAAGTAAAGTGTAAATATAGTAACATTAGAACACTACAGATGTCTATTGTAATATTCCAGTTTGAACAATTAATTAATTATAAGCTGCTATCATTTTGACACTGTAGTCTTTTTGATTGAGAAGGGGTCTGTCTATGAAAGTTGGTCTAAGGCCGCGTACACACGGGCGGATTGTCTGTCCAACTTAGTCTGCTGAACCGTGTTTCAGCGGACAATCCGCTCGTGTGTGGGCTTCAGCTGACTTTTTCAGCGGACAGTCTGGCGGATTAAGTCTTTCGGAATTTCCGTAATACAGTCCGTCCAAACTTGGTTTTGTCCGTCCAAACTTGGTTTCAGCGGACAGTCCGCTCGTGTGTAGGCAAGTTGGACGGACTAAGTATGGCGCATGCTCAGAAAGGATTTACACGGCCGAAGGTTGCATTGCAGTGTATTGGACGTCGTTTTTCTAGTCCCGTCGTACATGCTGTACACGTCATCGCGCAAGCTTTCAGCAGACTGTCTGTTCATCGTGTGTGGTCAAGTCCGTTCATTCAAAATTTGGACGGACTGTCTGTCGGATTGTCTGACGAACTTAGTTGGCCAGACAATCCGCCCGTGTGTACGCGGCCTAAGATTATCGGTAATTTAATCCATCAACACCATACTGTATATTTCAATTTTTTTGGACACACTCTGGCTATGTTGGTCACTTTTATCATTCCTGCCTTATTTTCCTGCTACCCCAATCCATCACTCAAACCAAATCCGCCACTTCAGCCCTGTCATCAATAAAATAACACAGTGTAGGTTTTTCTCTTTGTTTCTTTAAAGGGCCTGGACAGTTTGTATGTATTTCACTTTCTCATGATGCCATTGGGATCAGCAGTATGCTCATTAGGAAGCAGGTTGCATTTCCATGTGTCTGCTCCAGTGAGCTCATTTACTAAATGACACTTATTAATGCTGATTTGCATGCTCCATTTTGCTGTGCTGTACTTATACAAATATAGGGAAATAATGTAAGAAATATTACTCGAACAAATTACAACATCTTGATAAATTGATTACACCGAGTTAAATGTCTTTTTAAACAGTTTTATCATTTGCACTTTGTTGTCTGTTTAATTTAATTAATAAAAAGTCCGTTAGATGACTAAAGAGCTGCTTGACACCAGTGCTTGTTATATTTAGACTTCAGTTAGCCAAGTGAAACAAACATGTTTTACCCGATAATAGGACAATTAATGACAGAATGATTAATGCTTTATAATGAAGTAAAACAGGACTTTATTGCAGCTGAGTTTCATCGGTTTATGAGGATTTTCAGAAAATAATGAAATACCATCATTTTACCCCAATCTGTGATTTGCGAGCCTTGGTTCATTAATTTGCATGGTCAGCTAAGAGCTTTTTGTGATCCAAACTTAGCTTGTGTACCAGCAACTCTGAAACATTTTGGATGCCTCCGAGGGTCCTCAGAACATACAAACCCATTGACTTCTCTTCTCAAATAACATGCATCTTCATATAGTCCTTAACATTTAAAACATACAAATTGATTGAGCTGTCAGCACAATATATATGTTCATATAGCTTTTACATTTAAAAACATAGATATCCATAGAGCTCGCAACTTAACCGCTTAAGGACCACCTTCTGCACGTTTACGTCGGCAGAATGGCACGGCTGTGCACATCAACGTACAGGTACGTTGCTCTTTAAGTGCCCAAGCGTGGGACCCGCGGACCCGATCGCCGCTGGTGTCCCACGATCGGGTCACAGAGCTGAAGAACGAGGAGAGGTATGTGTAAACAAACCTCTCCCCGTGCTTCCTAGTGTGTCTGTCACTGATTGTCTGTTCCCTGTTATAGGGAAAGACGATCAGTGACATCACATGCCAAGCCACGCCCCTCAACAGTAAAAAAAACACACACGTCACACTTAACCCCTCCCCGCCCCCTAGTGGTTAACTCCTTCACTGCCAGTGTCATTTACACAGTAATCAGTGCATTTAAATAGCACTAATTGCTGTATAAATGACAATGGTCCCGAAAATGTGTCAAAAATGTCCGATGTGTCCACCATAATGTAGCAGTCACAATAAAAATCGCTGATCGCCGCCATTTCTAGTAAAAAAATAAAATAATAAAAATGCTATAAAGCTATACCCTATTTTGTAAACGCTATAACTTTTGCGCAAACCAATCAATAATCGCTAATTGCGATTTTTTTTTTACCAAAAATATGTAGAAGAATACGCATTGGCCTAAACTGAGGAAAAAAAATGTTTTTTTTAATATATTTTTGGGGATATTTATTATAGCAAAAAGTAAAAAATATAGCATTTTTTTCAAAATTGACTCTCTATTTTTGTTTATAGCGCAAAAAATAAAAAACGCAGAGGTGATCAAATACCACTATAAGAAAGCTCTATTTGTGGGAAAAAAAGTACGCCAATTTTGTTTGGGAGCCACGTCGCACGACCGTGCAATTGTCAGTTAAAGCGACGCAGTGCCGAATCACAAAAGGGGCCTGGTCCTTTGGCTGCAAATTGGTCTGGGGCTTAAGTGGTTAAAAATGTATATTAATATAGATCCTAACTTTAAATGCATTTATGCCCATAGAAATTGAAATAAAAAGTGCAGTTTTACATCACCTTAGCTCCTTCATTATATCCAGCCAAATCAAGCATATTTGCAAATATAAGCCTTGAACTTTCCCTGTCTCCCGATATCCTTTAGCAGCTTCATCGTGCTTTTGTCGATCTTAGGATACGATTGTCTCATTGTATAGTTCGCACAGGGAGTTAAAAACAAATGTGAACTGGATCACGGCATTAGTAATTCTGGCATGAAATTCTATTAAATGTTAATTGGATACTATTGAGAAACAGGGTTTTTTGTGGTTGTGGTCATAATGCAAGGCCCTCTTTGAAGCCCAAATCCAAGTTGGGCATGAAGCTTCTTTTTCTTTTTTAGAATACATACTTTTTTTTCTAGCCAATTTTTGGTCACATTAAGCATGGGGTTCTTTTCACCTCTTCTTCCTTTTTGTTGTCTGTGGCCATTCTTTGGTCCTGTGCTGAACGAATCTCACACAATGAGATGTAAGCACTGTTCAGTACAAAGTACTGTGGCCTCATGGTGGCACAATGATCTGCCCACAGGGAGTGAGCACATGATACCCAGGCTCACAGGAAGAACGTTGAATGAAAGACCATCAGCTGCAGGATATATTTGACTTTCTGTGTAGGACAGCTCTGGAAAGGATGTAAGTATCGAAGTTATAGATGCTACTTTATTTTACACTTAATAGGCAGTTTATTTTTTTTAAATCATGGAATTTAACTAATAAGAAGACAGTCAGAGGTTCAATGTGAACTACATTGGTATTATATAAATACTGGAAATACCATAACATTTTCTCACACTTGATGGGAATTACATTTTTGCTTAGTTGAGAAACAGATTGTACTCAGTGGAGTTCTTCTTTAACAACCTTTTAAGTGTCAGTACAGCTACAGCATGAATATGAGGATGAGGACATTTCTTGTGTACACGGCATTATACATAGTTCTTTAGCAAACCAATTTAATTTTTTTTTAAAATTACCCATCCTGCTACAGTTAAGGGTTTCAATCTACTTTGGCTTTAACCACTTTAGCCCCGAAAGATTTTACCCCCTTCCTGACCAGAGCACTTTTTGCAATTCGGCACTGTGTCGCTTTAACTGACAATTGCACGGCACAATGTGACGTGATTCTCAAACAAAATTGACATCCTTTTTTTCCACAAATAGAGCTTTCTTTTGGTGGTATTTGATCACCCCTGCAGTTTTTATTTTTTGAGCTATAAACAAAAAAAAGCGACAATTTTGAAAAAAAAACACATTCTTTTTACATTTTGCTATAATAAATATCCCCCAAAAATATATAAAAAAACATTTTTTTTCCTCCGTTTAGGCCGATACGTATTCTTCTACATATTTTTGGTAAAAAAAATCATAAGAAGTGTATATTGATTGGTTTGTGCAAAAGTTATAGCGTTTACAAAATAGGGGATAGTTTTATGGCATTTTTATTAATTTTATAAAAAAAATTTTTTACTAGTAATGGTGGCGATCAGCGATTTTTGTCCTGACTGCGAAATTTATGGTGGACACTTCGGACATTTTTGACACATTTTTGGGATGATTGTCATTTATACAGCAATCAGTGCTATACAAATGCACTGATTCCTGTGTAAATGACACTGGCAGTGAAGGGGTTAACCACTAGGGGGCAGTGTAAGGGTTAAGTGTGTCCTGGGGAGTGTTTCTAACCGTGGGGGGGCTTGGCTACGTCTGACATATCACTGATCTCTGCTCCCGATCACAGGGAGCAGAGATGAGTGACACTGTCACTAGGCAAAACTGGGAGAAGCTTGTTCCATTAGCATCTCCCTGTTCTTCCTCTCTCTTAGGCGATCATGGGTATCCCCACAGCGATTGAGTCCGCGGGACCCACGACCTGACTCACGGAACTGCTGGCCGCCTCTTGAAGGGCCATGTACAGGTACGTTAGTTTGCCTATATGAGCCCTTCTGCTGACATATATCGGCGTGAGGCGGTCGGCAAGTGGTTAAAGAGGAACTGCAGTCTGCTCACATAATTTGTAATGAAAACATCTTTGCCATTCTGAAGCTTTTCTCCAACCACTTTGTATATTATTTTATATATACTGTGTTTCTGTACTTGCCAAAAAGGATGCAGAAATCTCCCTCTCCTAAGTCTGACTGCAATCTTTTGGGCAGCTGAAGCTGCTGTCTGTTCACTTCAACAAAGGCACACCTCCAGCTCTGCAGCTCTCATTGGGCCTCTTATGACTCACCCCCCTCCCTTCCTGGCAAACTCTCAGGAGAGTGAGAGAGAGAGCTGTGCATGATGTCATAAGCCTAGGCTAATGACCAGACAGGAAACAGGAAGTGGGCTGTATAAGGTATTTACTGGCAGAAAAAAATGTTTTTCTATCCAAAGTTAAAACAACAAGGGCAGAAGATTTAATAGTTAGAAAGTTTAAAAAATAACTGAAGGGGGTTTGAAATCCCCCTAAATTTTTATTGACAACTTCTTTTCTTTTACTTGATTTCAGTCCTCTTGATCATTTATACTATGTACACAGATAGACTGTGACATGGTTACACCTATTAGGCTACTCATGTTTTACTTGAAGGTTTACACTAGTAAATGATAAAGAAATAGAATACACTTGCAGCCATATTTTAGTAACCATAGCATTTTTCTATGAACAGAGTATGATGCTTGTGCTCTGGATTTCTCTGAACTACGGTGGCATATTTCACGTAACAAGCAAGAACTGGAAACGGCGCAGGCAAAAGCAGCCAAGACACAAGCAGCAAATACAAAACTACAGGAGGAGGTTGTCTTTATTGAGAAACACCGCCCTCTGCTGGATGAAAAGCTTAATCATGAAGGTGATGACATGGCCAAGATAAGGCAGGCGCAGGCAGTAGTAAGTTTCATCTTCATTTTAAAATGTGTAAATTTTATCTATTATAATATGCACATTGTTTATGGCGTAAACCAGCCCAGAAAAAAAGCCATAATTGATCACTTAATTATTATTTTTTTTTCAACAATGAAAAATGCCCCAGCTTTTTACAGAATTTTTGTATCCATGTCTGATCATTGTCAAGCCAGAGTTTAAAAGTTGGCCACTGAGATATAAAGAACACAAGCATGAAGGACAATATAAGGCTGGAATCATATCTATGCATTTTTTGTGCTTTTCACGTTTTGCAGATTTGCCTGCAGTCCATTTAACATGGTTCCCTATGGAACATGTATTTTTCATTTTTCAATACACATCTTTAAACCATTGAAGTCTATGGAACCAAAAACCAGAAAAAAACGCCCGGCTCTTTCCCTAACATGCAAAGATGTGAACTACATCCATAGGAAACCATGTTAAATGGACTGTACTGTGTTTCTGCAAAACTGAAAATACACTAAAAAATACATAGGTGTGAACCAGGTCTAACTTCCTATTTTTTACGATTAGTCATCATACTTTTTGTCATTATAATATCATTATCATCATATTATTTGTTTTATCGCATGATTCCTTCCATCTGATTATCCCAAACCTTTGTTTTCTCATAAAGGCAACACAATTGCTCAATGAAGCAGAGATTAAACTAAAAGCAGCCACGCTGAGTTTTCAAAAGGTTACTGCAGAAGCTAATGAAGAGAGGACTGTAATGGCAGCCCAACTTTCCGAAGCAAAGAGAACCCTGCAGGTTTGCAGGTATGAGCATTAAAGAGACTATATAGTCAGTCTGTCTTTATTTTTTATATATTCTTGATCAGCCTAACCACTTCAATTCTGGGCGCTTTTACGCCCTTCCTGTCCAAGCCAATTTTGAGCTTTCAGTGCTGTCACATTTTGAATGACAATTGCCCGGGGATGCAACACTGTACCCAAATTAAACTTTTATAATTTTTTCCCACACAGCTTTCTTTTATTGGTAAGTATTCACCACTGGGTTTTTAATTTTTTGCTAAACAAATAAAAAAATACATTTTTCTTCATTTCTGTTATAATATTTTGTAAATAAGTAAGTTTTGATTGGCACTGATAGGCGGCAATGATGGGCACTGATAGACAGCACTGATGAGGAGGCACTGACAGGCATTACTGATGGGCACTTATTGGCATCCTTGGTGGGCACTGATTGGGCACTGATTCCAATCCCTGGTGGGCACGGGCTGGCACTTTAGGTGGGTACTTGTGGTCATCATTAATGGGTTTGCACTGATAATCAAAGTGCTGATTATCAGCGCAGATTCCCCCCCCCCCCCCCCGGTCAGGAGAACTGCTTATCAGCTCTCCTCTACTCGCGCCTTGTCAGCATGAATAGAGGAAAAGCCCATAACCGGCACTGCCTTGTTACCTTGTGAGGAGCTCTGATTGGACACAGCTGATCACATGGTGAAGAGCCTACGTCATAGGCTCTTTACCAAGATCGGAGATGCGGTGTGTCAGAGCGACACACCATACTACTGATCGCCACCGCGCGAGCGGCAAATCCTGCTGAACATCATATGGCGTCCAATCAGGATAATGAAACCACCACCGGCCATCATTTTGCTATAGGCGGGCAGAATGTAGTCAAAGCAAATAATCCTATTACTGTGGTAGCTTATATAGGATACTTTTCTGTGTATAGTCTAATTATGTATGTACATTGGGGCAGTCATATTTGATTATTATCCATGCAGGCTGTTTCCTGTTCGCTGTCTTCACTGTTCATTGCAGGACCCAGGCAAGATCTGATTGAAAAAATAGACTCTTACTATTAAACACCCACAATGTCCAGTTTCTAATTATATTAAACACCCATAATGTCCAGTTTCTAATTACAATAAACTCACACAATGTTCCTTAGGTTTGAGGAAGTTGCTTAGCAAAACGTTTGGAGGCTAATGATACCTTTTATTGGCTAAGTTAAGATTGAACGGAAGGCAAAATGTTATTTATTTTTTAAAGAGTATGGGAGGGGTATAACCATCTGTGTCATTGAAACAAGAAGTGTGATAACATCTCTCCAAAGTGAGGGAAGTCTCTGGTAGCCAGCAGGACCACCAGTACTAATGTCCTCATTGGAAGATTTTCCCTCTATTCCTGGTCTGGTGACCAATCAAAATTTGGGATTTTTTTTAACTTTTTGTGATAACAGTCATTATGACAAATTTTGAGGGTGAATCTCTACAACGGGGACACAGGCAGCAATTGAAACCTGAAAGGTGTTCTAACCCCTCACCACTCTATCTAAAACTAAAAAAAAGTTTTGCCTTCAGTTATATTTTAAGGTAATAAAGATGAAAGCTTTCTGTATAGCTTAGAAATGTATAAAGTCTGAAGAAGGGATCTGTGTTATGTCTAAAGCTTGCATCTTTAATAACTTAACTAAACCAATAAAGGGTATCACTTAAACCCCAAACATAACACAGTACAATACTCTACAGCACTACTGCTACTTGTTCATGGCAAGAAAGAGAGACTTTTTACCTAAAGTATTATTGTGATTAGGTAATGCTGCCATGTGCCCTATTGATTCATGTGACGGGTGTCCCCTTTATCATTTCTATACTGTCTAGACGTAGCTACCATGTTTTTTATTTCTTTTCAATTTGTGTTCACGGCTTGAAGGAGTTATACCGGGGTGACACACCGGTACCATTTTTTTAGAGCCAGCGGTTGGCTTCCAATGAGTTTAGAAAATCCTAACCCTAACCATAAACCCCTAACCCTAATGGGAAACCCTAACCAGAAACTATAACCGTAACCCTAATGGGAAACCATAACACTTACCATAACCCTAAACTTGTTCTTCAAGGGGCTAACCCTAACTATAACTCCCTAACCCTAATGGGAAACCCTAACCGGAACCTATAACACTTACCATTACCCTAAACTAGTTCTTCAAGGCGAAAAAACCCTAACCTTAACCATAACCCACTAACCCTAACCAGAAACCGTAACCCTAACCCTAATGGGAAACCATAATACTTACCATAACCCTAAACGTGTTCTTCAAGTGGAAAACCCTAACCATAATGCCCTAACCCTAATGGGAAACCCTAACCAGAAACCGTAACCCTAACCCGAACGGGAAACCATAACACTTACCATAACCCTAAACTTGTTCTTCAAGGGGAAAACCCTAACCATAACCCCTAACCCTAATGGGAAACACCAACCCTAATCCTATATGAACATAGCAAGCAATTACACGTTTTTTATTTATTTATTGTTGTGTTTTTTCATCATTTGTTATCATTTTTCTGTTTTGTAATGTTAAAAAATAGGACACCTGTAAAAACGTTTATAAACAAATTTGTGGCAAATGCCTCTATTGCGTTTTGCCGCGTTTAGTGGCGTTTTGCATCTGAAACGTCAGAAACTTCAACGTCTGAACTCATATTTTTGCCTTCAAAGAAAAGCCTATAAACGCAACTGCAAAAAAACTACATTAAACAAACCTGTGTACATGTACACATAAGATAACATTGGATGAGTTCAGAGGCAGCTGAAAAAAAGAAACCAACCACCTTTGAACATCCGTTTACCAGCAGCAGTGTACATGAGGCCTTTACTGGCATGTTGTTACCAAGCTTACTATACTTAGAGCAGCCAAATGTCGTTTTTTTTTAAGCTAACTATACACTACTAGATTCTTGAACGAAAATGTGTACAAAAATTCTCTGTATGTTTGACAGCTTGAGTAATGTTGTTTGAAAATACGTGTTCAAAACGTGTACTTTTAACTTAGATTTTGGAATGAATGCAATTTCCTCATCAAAACCCAGACATGTTGTTAGAAATTTGTTCATTCAAGAAAAAATTCCCATCCTGCTCCTTTGAAACTTCTCATCGCTGCAATTGAAAGTGAACATCGATTTGGCCCCACCAATGATTATAAAATCGAACTAATGTTGTCAAAACAAAACATTTTTAATGACATTCTAACAGTGTATGCCCAGCTTTAGTACCTTACTCTTTATACAGTTGCTAACACAGCCCATTGATCAAGGTCACGGCTTCCCATGTTCAGGAGTGAGATTAGATAAAAAGTTCCACATGAACAATTATCAAAATATACTTCCTTTATATAACTTTGAACTCCTTTAAACCTTTTTTATGTGCTCTTTCAGTACCCAGGATAGCTCTCTTGGGTAACTGTTCCAGTGGTGGACTCAAGGCTCATTTGATTCAGCAAATTGTGTGAAGGAGACCTGAAAAAACCGCCTATAGCTAGCACCACATGTGGCTCAGGTGCCTTTTATTTATCACGGTTAGCACGGCCATTTTTATGCAGCACTTTACATATTTATTATACATTCAGATCAGTCCCTGCCCTCAAGGAGCTTACAATCTAAGGTCCCTAACTCACATTCATACATACACACATATACTAGGGCCAATTTAGACAGGAGCTAATTAACCTTCAAACATGTCTTTGGAGTGTGGGAGGAATCCCACACAGGGAACATGCAAACTCCATAAAGGTAGTGCCATGGTTGGGATTTGTATCAATGACCCTGTTGCCGCTAGGTGTAAGGCTAACCATTTAACCACCATGCTCTCAGCTAGTACTTCGTTTACTTTAGTATACTTTAACAAGGTATATAATATATCTATATTATTTAACCACTTCAGCCATGGAAGAATTTACCCCCTTCCTGACCAGAGCACTTTTTGCAATTCGGCGCTGCTTGCTTTAACTGACAATTGCGCAGTCATGCGAAGTGGCTCCCAAACAGAATTGATGTCCCTTTTTTCCCACAAATAGAGCTTTCTTTTAGTGATATTTGATCACCTCTGCGTTTTTAATTTTTTGCGCTATAAACAAAAAAAAAACGTCAATTTTGAAAAAAACACATTTATTTTAGACTTTTTGCTATAATAAATATCCCCCAAAAATATAAAAAAAAAATTTCCTCAGTTTAGGCTGATACGTATTCTACATATTTTTGATTAAAAATCGCAATAAGCATTTATTGATTGGTTTGCGCAAAAGTTATAGCATCTAAATAATAGGGGATAGGTTTATGGCATTTTTTTTTTTTTTACTAGTAATTGCGGTGATTAGCGATTTATCATGACCAGTGTCACTAGGCAGAACAGGGAGATGCTTGTTTACATTAACACCTCCCCATTCTTCCTCTCTGTGAGACGATTGCAGGTATCCCCGTGGTCCCGGAGCTCCCGGCGGGCGCACTGCCGGGGCCGCCGCCTCTTAAAGGGCAACACACAGGTACGTTAATCTGCCTGTACGTGCCCTTCTGCTGCAGTATATCTGTGTGAGGCGGTCAGGAAGCGGTTGGTTAAGTGATTTTCATCGAATGCTTATCTGATCCCGTGAACAAAACTTTAATATGCTTCCAGCAATACACTTTATCTATGAAGCATTAATATGTTAGTAAAGAAAGTGTGTTAGGACTACATAACACTTCCCTCATTTGCTAAGCTCTGGGAAACAGTTCCTTGGAGAGCACAACTTTGCAAAATGAACAGTTTGTTTGTATTTAGTAAATAAATCCCACAGTGTACAAGATGTTGGAAGCACAGTGAATTTTTGCCAGGATCCATAGGTATTTGTACTTCAAATTCATATAACAAAATGTGGTTGATTTTCTAAAACTGGAGAGTGCAAAATCTGGTGCAGCTGTGCATAAAAACCAATAAAAAATAAGCTACACCCCCTTCTAGTTACAAGAATCTGTGATCATGTGATCTTATTCACTGCAGAGGTGGAGAACTTTGCAGTTCAATGTCACTGCCTGGGTGACATGGGCACATCCTGATGACTATTAACCACATGCTGACCGCTGTCAGAAAATATACATCGGCAGAATGGCACGGCTGGGAAAAGTAACATACCCATATGTTACTTTGAATTTCCCGCCTTGCACACGTGCCTGCCCCGAGCTCCGTGACCGTGCCTGTGGGACCCGTGGACTCGATCGCCGTGGGGATACCTGCGATCGTGTCACGGAGCTGAAGAACAGGGAGATGATGATGTAAACAGCATCTCCCCATTCTGCCTAATGACATGACACTGATCGTCTGTTCCCTATCATCGAGAGCAGCGATCAGTGTCATGTCACACACAGCTCATCCCCCAGACAGTTAGAAACACTCCCCTAGGACACACTTAATCCCTCCTCACCCCCTAGTAGTTAACCCCTTCACTGCCAGTGACATTTTTACAGTAATCAATGCAATTTTATAGCATTGATCGCTGTATTAATGCCAATGGTCCCAAAAATTGTCTGATGTGTCCGCAATAATGTTGCATTATTACGTTTTTTTTTTACCAAAAATATGTAGAATACGTATCAGCCTAAACTGAGGAAAAAAAATGTTTTTTTATATATTTTTGGTGGATATTTATTATAGCAAACAGTAAAAAAGAATGTGTTTTTTTTTTAAATTGTCGCTCTTTTTTTATTTATAGTGCAAAAAATAAAAACCACAAAGGTGATCAAATACCACCAAAAGAAAGCTCTATTTGTGGGAAAGAAAGAACGCAAATTTAGTTTGGGAGTCACGTCGCATGACTGCGCAATTGTCAGTTAAAACTACACAGTGCCAAATCACAAAAAGTGCTCTGGTCAGGAAGGGGGTAAATCCTTCCGGGGCTAAAGTGGTTAAGTGATCAAGTCTTCTCAGGCTCCAGGAGACTGTATCAGAGTGATGGCATCACACTTTATAGACTAGTGTTCACCACACAATGGTACATTTTGGTTTCTGGAGAATAGTCATGTTTTACAGACTTTTACACACTGTCTTGCTTCTGTATATAAAATGACAAATGTAATGGCGGAAGTGAGTATTTTTCAATCTTTATAAAGGTAAGGTCATTTTGGAGGCACATTCCAGACCCTATATACAGAAGATGGTGCTAAATGTATCTTTTCTGTGTGTTTTTTCCTCTGCACATACAGGGATAATTTGAGCCACTCAGAGACAATATGGGCTAAATGTTCTTCAGACTTAATGGACACTGACAGAAAGATTGAAGAGGGTAAAAAGCTCTACAGTGAGTTAATAACTGAAAAACAGCAGCTTACAGAGAGTGAGAATTCCTGGAACCACCAAGTAAGTAATTTAATTAATTATTTCTTGTCCTTCTAATGTACCATTTATTTATTTTATTGTTGTTATATGTTTGGAAGATTCTGTTCTCTTAGGAATACATACTACATAAATACATATAAACGATAGACAAAAATAAATAAAAATCAGCTTCTCAGATAATAAATATTATACCCTTCTGCACTATAGATAAAATATTATCCACATATATCCAAACAATTACATGCTAGTGTATGATCAGCTGCTATATATACATAATCCCTTGAATATTAGTAAATACAGCTCTGAAAAATATTTTCAAATGGTTATCAATCAATCCACAATGTGTAAAAATCTGAATTAATGTGATAAATATAATGAACCAGTTTAAAAAAACAAAATATAAACAAACAAAAAAACAACAACATGAGTTTGTGTAAAATCATAAACTATAAGTCCTAAATCTGGTGCCAAAGAAGATCACCAATGGTGAGCATTACTAAGACACTAGCAGCGCTTTACAAAACCTAAAAATAGAGATAATAAAATTAATAAAATTAAAATAGAAATGTAAATGCAAAGTCACCTTACTAAGTGTATGTGAATATCAACCTACACAAAGTAAGAAACCTTATAATGTAAACAAAGTATAATTCCTTTCATTTAAAAGAAAGCATAAATACTGTATGATATTTGAACTCGTTCCTCTATGGACCACTCTGCATACATATTCCTCATAATCAATTGACATATGTCTATTCATATATTTAGTGCATTTGGTTGCAATGGAAAAAAATACAAATGCAAGAAACCAAAAAGTCAGTTACATATACAAGAAACCAAAAAGTCTGTCACTGTTTCAATAATAGTTTATTGCCAAAACCAAGATAGTGCAACCAAAAAAATATATATAGCAAGTGTTGATAGCAGGTCACTCTGAATGACAGTAGTCCACCACCACACCTCCTGTGCAATTCCCTATGGATTTTGCACTTACCAGAAGCACCTGGTTCAAAAGCACATCTCTTATCAATAGATGACCGATCGTATCTTTAGCTCTCAAATATAAATGTCAAGACATCTGCTGTATCCCATCGGTTATATATTAATCAAGTTAGCAGACAGATAGCGCGGTTCTATGAAAATCTAGGTAAAAGGCAAGCTGAGTTCAAGGAATACAGTAGTTCAATATCTTGGTCCAAAGTCGTACGCAGAGAAACCCAAACTAGCAAAGCAAGGCAGACAGACAGGGAGCTTGATCAGGAACAACACAGGTATCACTCACTACCACAAGCCTTGCCTCAGCCTGCCTTTTACCTGGACTGTCATAGAACCGCGCTATCTGTCTGCTAACTTAATTAAACGGGAGTCCACCGGGAGTGTGCATTTTTTTTTTTTAAAAGCCAGCAGCTACAAATGCTGTAGCTGCTGACTTTTAAAATAGTGACACTTACCTGTCCAGCGTGCCCGCGATGTCGGCACCCGAAGCCGATCTCTCGATCGTCTCTTGGGTGCTGCCGCCGCCATCTTGGGTATGGGAATCAGGAAGTGGAGCCTTTCGGCTTCATTTCCCGGTTCCCTAGATTTTTTTAAAGCGCTGCTAGCGTCTTAGTAATGCTCACCATTGGTGATCTTCTTTGGCACCAGATTTAAGAATTTTGTAGTAATATAGCAGCAGCTATAGTTTAGTATTTACTGTGAGCGCTGAGGGAGTGGGATTTTAGTTTTCTAATACCTTGCTCATTTTGCCTTTATCTCTATAAGTCCAACCAAGTATTGTCACTCCCCTAAATAGAAGAAAAAGTAATAACCCACAAGTACTGTATGGGACTTTAAAGGCAACTAAGAAAATAGCTTGTGAATTTATTTAAAACACATCATTTTTTATGTTTAAGTCTTTTTTCTGCCATCACTTTTCTCTGTTTCTATGTTAGATCTAACATAACACACCCACAGCCAGAGCCGGTACAAGGGGGATGGAAGGGGCGGATGCTCTGGGCGGTACAGTTTATTGGGAGTGGGGTTGCGCAGTGAAGTGTCCTTCTAAAAGGTGTTTGGACTGAGTTATTGCTCGGAGGCTCTAGCCACTATAGCCTGCACTTGTGACGATGTGCCGAGTGTGCTGAGTCCTGCACACTCGACACAAGCCTACACAGACAGCATTTTAATTTGCCTTGTACCCTGTCAGCAAAGATTTTCCCCTGACCGGTACTCTGTACTGTAGCAGATCTCCTCCCACCATGATGGGAGGGAGGAGTTCAGACCTCCCACCATGATGGGAGGAGCAGAGAGCGCACCGTGATAGGAGGAGTAGAGAGTGCAGTTTGAGCCACAACCTAGAGGAGCCAAGGAGGAGGGACTAAGCTCTGCAACGTGCAATATCTCACATAAGCCCATACTATTAATACATATTAGTTATAAGGAAAATATTATAGTAGTTATTAGGAAACCCTAACAAAACTTGTAAAGACAACTCTAAAGGATCATACAGATACTCGATGGTCTTTAAGAGCAAATGCAATTAGCTTTATTTATACAGAACACCGATATATCTGAAGCTCTTACGGACATTATAGAAAACTCGTAAAATCCCGAATCCGTATCAACATCTGAAAGTCTTCTGCTGCAGGTTAATTATCGTTTTTTGTGTACACTGTTTGTGTGGAACAGAATCTTGAATCAGGTCGATCTAGTAAACTAAGCTATCCAGGCTAAAGGGATTTCCATACTACAATCATCTCATATGATTGAAAGCTTAAGACGCACTTTTCAAGAAATGTGTAATATGGATGTCCAGGAAATATTTAATTATGCTGCAGAAGTATGTGAAAAACGTCAGATTCCTGTAACATTTCCACCAAAGCGGCAAAGAAAACCTAAAATCAGAGCCTTATACGAGTCCTGAGATGCTCAGGTCAACCTGAGTGAAGAAGACTTTAAGCAGGTTTTTGATGTTCTAATCGCTGACATGACAAGGAAGTCACAAACACTAACGGAAACATCCCAGAACTTTGGCCCTGCTCTTGTCACAATGACTGTGACAGAATTACAGAAATCTGCATTTAACTTGGCTTCCAAGTATAACAAAGATCTGGATGGCTTGGAAATTTCTGCTGAGATTGAAAGCTTTACATTTTTCATTGAGTCTATACCGTCAAATTTAAAATCTGCAACACCTCTTGATCTGTGTCAGATAATACATGACTATTCTCTTACTGCTTGTTAACCCATTATTGAAACAGCATTGAACATTTTTTTAACTCTTCCTGTTACTGTTGCACCTTGTGAAAGGAGCTTCTGCAAGCTGAAACTCATTAAAAATTATTTATGATCAACTATGGATCAAAACAGGCTTTCAAACCTCAGTATACTTTCTATTGAGTATGCAACTGCAAAAGAGATTCATTTTGATAGTGTCATAGATGATTTTGCTTCTATCAAAGCAATAAAGGTGTCTTTGTGATTACCGTATTTAGGGGAAAATCGTGGGTGTGTTTTATACGCCGATCCCCCGCTGTTTCTAACCTTCTCTGCCGTTCTTGGTGGCTTTCGGCTATTTTTGGCCGCAATCGACCGAGTGCGGCCAAAGCCGCCGAGAATGGCCAAGTGCGACCGAAAATAGCCGAGTACGGCCGAGTGTGGCCGAAAATAGCCGAGAACGGCCGAGTGCGGCCGAAAATAGCCGAGTACGGCCGAGTGTGGCTGAAAATAGCCGAGAACGGCCGAAAATAGGCAAGAGCGGCTGAAAATAGCCGAAAGCCGCCAAGAACGGCCAAGAGCTACCGAGCGCCACCGAGATACACAGGACATCCACTCTATATCTCGGCGGCGCCATTTTTAAACGGCAAAGACACTGACAAGAATCTGCAAATAAATGACAAGGCTGCAATGGAAGGCTGCAAATGACTGACAAGGCTGCAATGCAAGGCTACAAATGACTGACAAGGCTGCAATGGAAGGCTGAAAATGACTGACAAGGCTGCAATGCAAGGTTGCAAATGACACTGACAAGGCTGCATTAATGGGCATTTAAATGTAAGTTTTTTCCTCTAAACTTCCCTCCTAAAAGTTTTTTTCTTTTAAATTCCCTCCTAAATTTGGGGTGCGTGTTATACGCAGGTGTGTGTTATACGCCGATAAATGCAGTATGTCATAATACTAACTTTTCCATAGGAGTATACTTGACATTTTTGCAACTGTTTTCAGCAAGAAATATTCATTTATTACAGGGATATGCAATTAGCAGACCTCTAGCTGTTGCAGAACTACAAGTTCCATGAGGCATTGCAAGACTCTGACAGCCACAAGCATGACACCCAGAGGCAGAGGCATGATGGGATTTGTAGTTTTGTTACAGCTGGAGGTCTGCTAATTGCATATCCTTGATTTATTCCCTTGATTTCTAATTTGCACTTTTTTTAATGAATATTTTGTACTAAGAGGTTCTTTTTGGCTGAAGGCCCTGTATGTTGTTTAAAATATGTCTGTTTGTTGTTTTTTTGCACTTTTCTTATTTATGTGAATATTTTGTATTGGGTCACTGACTACCTATACACTATACACCCAATAATTGCATACCAAATGTATATATAATTTTTACTATTACCTTTTACATATTTTTATATTATTGATGAGATCATATTTATAGCGCGGCGTGGTATTTACTCATTTATGTTTGCACTAATTGTGAGACATGTTTAACGCCAGCAGCTTTTACTTTCTCTATACATTTATTGCAGGGCTCGACAAAACCTGGGCACCAGGTCGCATTTGCGACTAGAATTAGCGACCTGGCGCCTGGGGCAGCACAGCTGGGGGTATGCTGTCTCCGCGGACCCCCCCGGCATGGCGGCCGGTAATTGCGCCCCCGGCTCTGAGGCCTTCTACGATCCTATGGTTCCTTCTGGAATCTGGCGCCCTCTTGTGGCGGCCGTTGGAATTACAACCAGCAATGCTAATGGATGCAATGCTAATTCCCCTGCCTGCCAGCCTATCTTCCTTCATTTTACTCAGAACCCCTAAACATTATATATATATATATATATATATATATATTTTATTCTAACACCCTATAGAATAAAATGGTGGTCGTTGCAATACTGTCTGTCACACCGTATTTGCACAGCGGACTTACAAGCGCACTTTTTTGGGGAAAATGTATTTAATAAAAAAAAAAAATAAGACAACAGTAAAGTTAGCCCAATTTTTTTTTATATTGTGAAAGATAATGTTACGTCGAGTAAATCGATACCCAACATGTCATGCTTCAAAATTGCACTGGCTCATGGAATGGCGACAAACTTTTACCCTTTAAAATCTCCATAGGCGACGTTTAAAAAATTCTACAGGTTGCACTTTTTAAGTTACAGAGCAGGTCTGGGGCTAGAATTATTGCTCTCACTCTACCGATCGCAGTGATACCTCACATGTGTGGTTTGAACAGCGCTTTCATATATGCATTCGCTTCTGCATGCAAGCTTGGCGGGACAGGGCACATTTAAAATATTTTTTTTTTATTATTTTAACTTTTATTTTTATTTTTTTCACTGTTCTTTTAAAAAAAAAAATTGTGTCACTTTTATTCCTATTACAAGGAATGTAAAAATCCCTTGTAATAGAAAAAAGCATGACAGGTCCTCTTTTATATGAGATCTGGGGTCAGAGAGACCTCACATCTCATATTTACACTAAAATGCAATTTAAAAAAAATTTGTCATTTGAAAAAAAAAAAAATAATAAAATGTCCCTCTACGAGCTATGGGCAATGACTTGGAGACAGGTGAGGGGCTTGGGGCTATCTTCCCCTCACTTGTCTCCATGTCAGGCCAGGGACAGGTCCAGATCGCCGTCACGGACCTGGCTCCTAACTTTTTTAGCTGGCTCCTAGATTCCAAGCAAATTTGTCAACCCCTGATTTAATGGGCATCTGGTCAGTGGTGGCTCACAGGATTCTTTGTCTTTTCTAATATTTTGGATTGAGGGTTCCTTTTTTGCTGAAGGCCATGTATGTTGTTTGAGAAATGTTTATTTGTTGTTATTTTTTGCACTTTTCATGTTTATATGAATATTTTGTATTGGGGCACTGACTACCTCAGGAAAGATTACAGTTGAATGTTATATATGTTTCAGTGAGAAATATTAGTGTAATCCCTTGATTTTGCACTTTTATATATTAATATTTTGTTGGTTGAGAAGTTTGTGATATTTTTTGATTTTGCATTTTTTCCTATTTATGTGAATATTTGGTATTGGGGCACTACCTCACGCAAAATAATGCAAAACTGAAAACTTTAGTATGTTCACGTGGGCCTTGACAGAAAAAACAGTTTACAGGCCTTTCTACAAGCACATGTGCTGCATTATATATTTTTATTACTCTGTTTCTATCACATTAAACCTAATTGAATTTGTATTGTTTTAAGTATATTCTTGTTTTGAAACTACATTGATTCTTTCTTAAAACCGAGGGTGGGGGGCACAGTTTGCCATCTACGCCCTGGGCACCAAATGAAAAAAGAGGATTGCTCAGAGCTGGATTAACTCTTCGTAGCAAGACTGGGCACAGATGACATGAAATCCTATACTGTATAAGATTCCAGCCTTGATTAAAAAAAATGTTGGGTTTACATCCACTTCAAATTAAAAGCTAAATAGATATATAATGTATTAAATTGATCTTTTCAGTTTTAAATGGTCAAGAGCGTGGGTAAATGATAAACCATAAACCATTTTGCCCCATCATATGCTAACTTAGCCATGGGTTATTGGGAAAATAACCCCATTTGGTGACATTATCCTTTTTCTGCCAAATACTTTTTTTTTTCTGGACGATATATTGATGATATAGTTGTCATCTGGGATGCCCCTCCAGACCTCATTACTTCTTTTGTGGATCATTGTAATTGCAACCCCTATGGTTTAACGAGGGCATCGAGATTGCGACTGTACTTTGATTCTTTTAATATAGACTAATGAACGTCATTCTCTTTAACCCTGTTTTTGTTATCATTATCATAGGTTCCTATATCCTTCTTTATCTTATATGGGGGTGGCGGGTTTGCATTCCCGTAAGTATATGATAATCTGGCCCTAACACAAGAGATGGTATAGAACATTATGTATTGTACTGGGCCTCCTTCTCTCCCCCACCCCTCCTTATTTTTCCTTATCCCTTTGCTTATGTTCCTTACCATATCACAACATATATTTCCCTCTCCAACTAATCCATACCATATACATTTCCTATCTATCAATTTTCTGTCCACGGATCTCAGGATTGTTCTTGACCGTTTAAAACAGAAAATATAAATTTAAGACATTATAAATAATATTATACGTATGTATATATTTATATATCCATTATATACCATACACATAAGCTAGGCTACAGTATGTATTATACATTTTCATTATGTACAAAGCATCACATCATTACATACCTGCTATAGTTCTAATGTCTGTTATTTGCCATTTGTTTATAATCATTAACTCTATATTTTGTTCCAGTACAATTCATTATATTTTTATTATTGTCTACATTCACGTACTGCTAGTATCTCGATTGGATCTTTTTACCATTTGCTACTGTCATTATTGTAATATATCCCTCCTGACTCCGCCCCCGCTTCACTATAAAACATTGCCCCTTCACCCCATCCATCATGCTTGACAAAGGAGTACTGCTACCATACCATTCGTAGCACACACGCTCAGAAACCCTGGGGCAGTACCCGGGTCCCCAAACACTTTTTGTGGCAATAACTTGCATATAAGCCTTTCAAATGAGCACTCTTGGTTTTTCATGTTCGTGTCCCATAGACTTTAACGGTTTTCACATGTTCGCACAAATTGTTTGTCTGTTCACATGTTCTGGTACAAACCGAACCGTGGGGTGTTCGACTCATCCTTAGTAGCCAATAAGCTTCTAACTTCAGGTTGTTCAACTGAGCTTTGGCAATAAAACTTGGAAGCTGATTGGTACTATGCAGAGCTGCATCAGATGTTGCACTCTTCAGATTTAGTAAATAATTCCCTATGTGTCCTTACACAGTTTAGAGGCAGTACCCCCCCAGCCAGTACAGTCCAGGAGCAGCAGAGTTTTGGCAGAAAAAAATAAATGCTTGTGTAAAAATGTCCAAATGCACCTAAGCACTAGGCCAATTAAATTAACGCCCAAGTGTCAAGTGTTTTTTCTGCCAAAACACTGGCTGCTAGGAGGAAAGGAGTCTAGTGAGTTAGAAAAAGCCCAGTGTGCATGAGGTCTTATACTCATACACAGTGCTTGGATGATTTTAGAATAATTTTTTTGGGGGTAAATACCCAGGTCAGTCCACTGTAGTCAAGATCCTGTTGCTTTTAAATACAGTTTTGTTAGAGTTAAATCCTTGCTTTATGCCTTCAAATTGGCGTGAGCGACAAAAACATATTTGTTGGAGTCTGTGTCATTTCCCTAATTGCAGAGCTTTATAACGGTTACACATGACTTATTTCAAGCTTAAGAGAGCAGCATACATGCAGTATTCAACTCAAGCCTTCATGTCATATTATATGTAGAAATATAATCCCTGTTTAATTTATTACGCATGTTCCTTTATCTTGAATAAAAGTTCCAGGCACTATACAATCTAGCACACTTACAGAGACACTAGGGCATACTTTATCATGATTATACCCTTTACTTTTGGGACTAGAAAAAAAAAAGTGTGTGCGCTTGGTATATGCTTTGTCTGATGTCCTGTTTGTTCAAGTGATATTGTCTCAGTGTAAAATGTTTCATGTAAATTCAGTCCTGCAGTCTGTTGTGAAAGTGGGAATCAGAATGACTGCAGACTACTAATTTAAGTGCATAGCTCAACGGAATTAACTTCCTTTCAAGCATTAAATTTGAGTTTTGGATTGATAATTTCATATTAGCTGTAAATAAATATAAATTTTGTTCTGCATTTCTACAGACTTGTTGAAATAACATTAACTTTGTAAAGGAAAAGACCCATGGTTAATTTAGTTTGTCCTCCCATCATATGGTGGATAGTGTTCTAGTTGAAGAACATTTATATTAATGCAGTTTTAACAGTTTATGGCAAAGGACCAAAAAGTTCTAGTGAGACTTTTCCAGTCACCCTTAGTTTATTTATGAATTTTTTTTTATATGGAAATGTAAACATGGAAGAATAATTCTTTGCTGAAGGTAAAATTGCTAATCATGGTAGGAGAAATGTGTTTTCTAATATACTAATAACCGAAATCTGTCATCCTCACACATCATCTCTTAACACTTTTGTGCTGTTTCTTTTTCCTAGAATGTTGGTACAACATTAGCTATGTATAGTACTGAGCAACATTCAGAAATTTAGAAATACCATGTCAAAGGATCACAAAACAGGAGACAGATTTCAGCCCCAAAAATTCATATTTATTTACAATCACTCTAATGATCGCAGAGTACATTCCCTATCCGTATGGTCTCCAGAATTAAAAAAAAAATCTACACACAGCAAGTCATTTTGTGTATCACCTCTCAGCACACCCACTACCCCCTCTAGTCATTCACATTCCACAGGAAGACCCCTGAGAGGAGGACAGGAACCTTTTCAAATATTTAGGCCACATACATCCCCTGGCCAAGTAACAAATCATGATAGCAAATGCTTCTTCAACATACAGTACTAAATTGGCCTCAACAACACTTCACAGAATACAATAGAACATCATTTTTAAAACTCATGCTCCATGACAACCCTTTCCAAGGAAATTAACCTAGAAGAAACCTGCACAGGTTGCTTCTCTGATTCATTTGCAAGTATAATAAAAGCAATCCCATTAAATTACCCACATCCTTTCCTAGAACGACATCTACTGGTAAACCTTGCATTATCCCCACCCCTTTTCTATAGTTCAAGTCTACTTTTGCAATAGGTATACACCGTTGAATTCCACCAGCAAGTTCATTTATAATTCTTGGGCCTCTCTGAATGTCTTCAGGTCTAACAAAACAGGGGTCCACAATTTATGGAAAGGCTCCACTGTCTTCAAAACCTAGCACTGTTCTTTCAGTAATCCTTATGTTGCATGTGAGTTTTTCTCACCTTAGATGGGTGAGGTGCAAGAGAATGAAGTCTCCAGATTAATTTCTGCTTGATTGGACCCAAGATAATGTTGTGAAGAAATTATTTCTTTGTGTTGTATACTGGCCACCTAAATGCTGCTGCTAACTTGGCTTTGGTTGATTGATGAGTGGACTCCACAGGATAGAAGAAATATATACCGAGTTGGGCTCTACAGGATGCCAAGAAGTGTGGGTGAAAGTTTTTCTTATGTGAGCAAGGCACTTTACATGATGGATTGTAGCACACCTTGAACCTTCTGTGACTTCTAGAGTGATAATATAATTATATTTGTCCAATCTGGCCAAAAGTATAGTATTATGCATTATGTGCAGATTTTGAGGTTTTTTTCTCGCATATGAGGATCAAGCTGTGTATCCTGAAATTGAACAACATTTTTATTTGTAATGGCAAGAGGACATTGAATTTGTGAGGGGAATTGTCTATAAGTTTTTGAAATGAGGTCCAGTAGACATAGGTTCATCTTCCAAACAGGATATGGACTTGATCTGTTTCTGGCTTGTAGTCTTTAACCCACACATGTGTCACTGCAGGGCAGTTGCTATAAAATTGTTCAGAAAAGCCTGTAGTATATAATCAACATTAAAGCTTGCTTTCCTTCCAACCAAGCTAGGAATATCTCGTTAGCATACTTTCTATGCTCCGATGTATTGTCTATAAACTGGGCAACATAGGTCTCTGGCATGTCTGAATAATATGAAAGTATTAATTCACATACCTTTTCATAGTTCTAGTTTTTATGTTTTATAGTCTGAATTGCCTCAGCAGCTATCGAATCAAGCAATCCAGCTAGTAGGCAGATTCATTCCCTTTTTAGGGTCTTCCATAAATTGGCACCGATTACCAAAATTCTGGAAGTCTTCAATATTATCAGTTGCCTTATTACAAGATTCAAAGTCTTTTCTGTGGCTTTTGGGCACTATCGGTATGCTGCCTCTTTTTAAGGTCTGCCCATTTTCTCTAAACTAATAGTTGCAAATGTGCTAACAAAGTGTTTTGCTGTAGAGTATATAAGGTTCACAAGCATAGCAGCAGTGTAATTGTAAAGATATTTTAAACACTGGTCCATACCTAGAATAGTTTGTATCAGCATAGGTCCTCGCTAGCTTCAAGTTACAGTGCTTGATCCTGGAAATAGGTCACTGGGCACTAAATCTTTCTATACCCAGAAAGACTCTCAGACTAATAAGTATTAAGACTAAATAGTAATAAGGTTAATAAGTATTCTAAAAAATGTTGTCTCATCCTCCTCCTATCTATTGTACTTTGTACTTTTTAAAAAGCCAAATGCAAACTCACAGAAATATAAAATCAAAGCTTATCTGCAGCCATGCCACGTTGGATAGAAGTCAGGAAGAGCCGTGAGAGCAAATAGCGTGTTGTTGATATTCCAGGAAGTGAGAAGAGCCACTGTAGGACACAAGACAGGATGGGACATCACGCCTTAGGTGGGCTAGTTACTATGGTAATGTGTTTTGGAACTCCTATTGGCTCCATTCTCAAGCCATAGAACCTTATGAACCTTTCATCAACTACCTACCTAACTACCCAGCAATCTCAAGTGGATGGTGTATTAGCATTTGTTTGTGCCACAATTTCAATTGTTAGTGTCAGATTCCCTGCAATACTATCACAGCCCCACTATAAGTCGCTAAATTGTAGTATATATACCGTAGTTTATAGACACTATAACTCTTATTTTTATTTTCAAAATTGTCAGTCTTTTTGCATTTATAGTGAAAAAAAAAAAACAGTGCTGATCAAATACCACCAGAAGAAATCTCTATTTTTGTACAAAAAATATATAAATTTAATTTGGGTACAGCATTGCATGACCGCGCAATTGTTAGTTAAATTAACGCAGTGTCAAAAAGCAAAATATGGTCTTGCCATGGAGGGGGATAAATCTTCTGGAGGTCAAATAGTTAAGCTCCAGGGAAACTTTGCTTGTAAAGTGCAACTTCCCTTGCAGACTGAACAGCCAACTCAACTTCATTGCCTGCAAATGACTTTTCAAAAAGCCCATGCCAACAATCGGGGCCGGTGCTAGACTATTTTGCGCCCTAGGCAAGACCAGCTACTTGCACCCCTCCTCCCCCTTAATAATATAAAATATGTCCTTTTATATTATTAAAGGGCATCTTTAATAATATAGCTGCAACAAATAATCAATAAACATCGACTATGAGAACTGCGGTCAACGATTCTCATTATCGATTAGTTGTTACATTTTGTTTTAAAAGACACACTGCTGCAATCAGCAAACACATGTCTTTTAAATGATAGAAAATCGATTCTTATTTCTATCAGCTCCTACAGCTGAATGACAGGAGTGAAATTGCTAGCAATGTCACTCTCAGCCTCCAAGACATGGGGACCAGTGTGATCCCCAATATTATATTATCAATATAAGCAGTAATATAATATATACAAAAGTGACCAGCAGTCTTTTAATATAATACATAAAAGCAGCAGTCATGTAATATAATATATACAATAGCAGCAGTCTTTTAATATAATAATATAATATATAATAATATTTATATATGTATATATAATATATTATATTAAAAGACTGCTGCTTTTGTTATTATAATAAAAGACTGCTGTTTTTTTATATATTATATTAAAAGACTGCTGCTGTTTTTGTGTGTGTGTATATATATATATATATATATATATATATATATATATATATATATATATATATATATATATATATACTTCTATATTACACTGTACAAAATTATAAACGCAACACTTATTTCTTTGCCCCATTTATCTTGAGCTGAACACAAAGATCTACGACTTCTGTGTACACAAAAGGCTTATTTCTTTCAAATATTATTCACAAATCTGTCTAAATCTGTGTTAGTGAGCACTTCTCCTTTGCCAAGATAATCCATCCACCTCACAGGTGTGGCATATCCAGATGCTGATTAGCCATCATGATTATTGCACAGGTGTGCCTTAGGCTGGCCACAATAAAAGACAACTCTAAAATGTGCAGTATTACTGTATTGGGGGAGAACAGGAACACGCTGTCGTATATGCCGATCCAGAGCATCCCAAACATGCTCAATGGGTGACATGTCCAATGAGTATGCTGGTAATCCAAGAACTGGGATGTTTTCAGCTTTCAGGAATTGTGTACAGATCCTTGCAACATGAGGTCATACATTATCATGCTGTAACATGAGGTGATGGTCGTGAATGAATAGCACAACAATGGGCCTCAGGATCTCATCACTGTATCTTTGTGCTTTCAAAGTGCCATCAATAAAATGCACCTGTGTTCGTTGTCCACAGCATATGCCTGCCCATACTATAAACCCAATGCCACCATGGGCCACTTCATCCACAACGTTGACATCAGCAAACTGCTCACCCACACGATTCCATACACGCTGTCTGCCATCCTCCCTGTATAGTGAAAACCGGGATTCATCCATGAAGAGAACAGCTCTCCAAAGTGCCAGACACCATCGAATGTGAGCATTTGCCCACTCAAGTCGATTACGACGGCGAATTGCAGTCAGATCGAGACCCTGATGAGGACAACGAGCATGCCGATGAGCTTCCCTGAGATGGTTTCTGACAGTTTGTGCATAAATTCTTTGGTTATGCAAACTGAATGTTGCAGCAGCTGTTTGGATGGCTGGTCTCAGATTATTTTGGAGATGAAGATGCTGGATGTGGAGGTCCCGGGCTGGTGTGGTTACACATAGTCTGCAGTTGTGAGGCCGGTTGGATGTACTGCCAATTTCTCTGAAACACTTTTTGGAGATGGCTTATGGTAGAGAAATGAACATTCAATTCAAGGGCAACAGCTATGGTGGACATTCCTGCAATTAGTGTGCCAATTGCACGCTCCCTCAAAACTTGCGACATCTGTGGGATTGTGCTGTGTGATAAAACTGCACATTTTAGAGTGGGCTTTTATTGTGGCCAGCCTAAAGCACATCTGTGCAATAATCATGCTGTCTAAGCAGCATCTTGATATGCCACCCCTGTGAGGTGGATGGATTATCTTGGCAAAGGAGAAGTGCTCACTAACACACATTTAGACAAATTTGTGAACAATATTTGAGAGAAATAGGCCTTTTGTGTACATAGAAAAAGTCGTAGAGCTTTGCGTTCACCTCATGATAAATAGGGGAAAACACAAAAGTGTTGCTTTTATAATTTTGCTCAGTGTATATTACTAGTCTGCTGCTAGTCTGCTGCTGATATAATATTGGATCTTCTCTTCTCTTTTCTCTTCTTTTGTCCTTACCATCTTCTCTTCTCAGCTTTGTGTATGGAGGGACATGAACTGACTGCGGCCTGCTCTGTTGTGTGGGTGGGACTAGAAGAGCTGCCTGGCAAGCACCTGTCTCCTGGCACTGCTGGCAGCCTCTGGCTATTTGCGAACCGGATTGGCGGAGAGAGTCCCGGCGACCATCAACCAATCCAGGTCGTGCTCCAATTTACACACAGTGCAACAGTAGGCTGGCCCGGGAGCTGGCAGAGCAGCAAAGTCTTGTGTAGCCCCGGCCGCCGGCGAACAACAGACATGATGTCCATCCAGGCTGGTTGATCCAGCAGAGTCTAGGGAAACCAGGCCAGTTGCACCCTCACCTAGTGAGTTTGCCCTATGCGGCCCGCCCAGTTTGCCCAGCGGGAGCGCCAGCCCTGTCAACAATGAATAGTATCAAACTGATGTTACTCCAGATACTAACATGCTTCTCTATATTTGTTAGGGAATTGCTGTATGTCTAAGCTCGCCTGTGGATGTCTTTATTAAAATAAAGGGAAAACAACTATGCATTATTCAACAGAAGTTAGGTCAGAAAAATCATGTCCTTGTAGTTTCCATTTTGATGGTTTAAATCCGGCTTCTTAGGTCACTTAAGTAGTAATGTACTATTATGAATGCTCCAATGTACAGCTTTGCTTTTGTTGGTGCTAGCATATTAGGCTAAACTGCTAGATAATGCATATGTTGAAGAACATATGATAAGTGTAAGGTTGAGAGCAATTTCACTAACCCAAGACGTGTTTAGTGCCTTAATAAGGGGAGATGGAAGTTTCAACTGATCGGCTTATGTTTTATATCATCTGGCTGTGAAGGATAAAAAGCAGCCACAGCATCTTCTGTGACTAAGAACTAATTTAAATTAGGGCACAGAACAAGAGGCATTAAGTCCAGTAAGCAATCATTTCCACTTCACAGTGGACCTTTTAAACGCTTTACTAGGGGAAAAAATAACTTTTCAGCTGAGTTACACAAAACTGCACTTCTTTCTAAACAAGAAACAATCTAATGCATTTTTTACATTACATGTAACTTCATAGAACAACGGTAATTATTATGGAATTACACCTAACACTAAACATTCAACCTTGGATGTCACTCAGTGGGGTTGATTTACTAAAGGAGTGTAAAAGTTTCATTCCTAGATTGTAAGCTCTAATGAGCTCTGATTTCTCCTGTATCATACATCGTAAATCCTGTATAGTAATAATAATTTACCTTTGCAAAGTGAAAATACTCTACAAATTTACTATATCAACCCCGTTAAATTATCTAACCCCCCCTCCCAGCAAAAAAAAAAAAAAAAGAATAAATTTGCTGTTTAACTGGAAACATAAAGCAGCACTTCTACCTCCTTAATTAAATATCCACACCTGAATGGGCGATGCACGGATTGCGGTCCGCTGAAGAACTGGAGAAAGGAAGGAAGATTGCCGGTGAATTTGCTGTTCATCGGTCCTTTGATGTAGTGGCTGCATTAGTTTCCTTTTTCAGGATTTTTTTCCTTCATTTTCACCTGGTGATCCTGCCAGTAACACACTTCCTGTCCTAGGTTGACAACTCTCACTCAGTACACTATTTCTTTGGAGCAGGAGCCTTGCCAGCCTAGACTGCTTTCCTGATTTGGACTACAAACACCTCTCTTACAGGATTCAGGGTCCTGTCGTTTAAAAAACATAGCCTACAAAGCTGATGACATTGGTGAGATTAAGGGCTGGTTCACACCAGAATCACAAAGGAATGCATCCCGCTTTCCTGTTCAATGGCATTTTTGAAGCCTTTTAATTTGAATGGGCTGCACTGAAATGCAGAAAAAGCAGTGCATACAGTACTTTTAAAAATGTGCCACCCTAAATCGCAAGGTACTGTGGTACCATGCAGTTCCGTCCCCACAAACGCATTGTGTTTGGGGTGCTGTTAACAATACATGAGTACTGGCAGTGCGTCGCAAAGGGCAGTGTGTCTGAGAGTGGTGCAGGAAACACGCACAGAACACACCTTTCCCACTCCACGTTCTGGTGTGATCCAGCCTTTAAAGTGGAACTTAACTGGCCATGAATAAGGTTAACAGCCTCCACCACTCCTGCCCATTGATATAGCATGGCTATACCACCGGCAAAGCACTACTCTTGACAAGGGTTTCAACCCTTGTCAAAAGTGCACGAATAGAGCCGTAAAATTGATGGTAAAGCGCCGCTAAAAATAGTGGCGCTTTACCGCTGATGCACCCGCCATCCCAGTGTGCAAGGGGCCTAAGTGTTTCCTTTACTTTTTTACTCCGCCTGCAATAAAACTTCAACATTCGGAAGAACGCGTTGCCATCTTTTATCTCTCTTCCTCATGGAACGTAACTGTATATGAACACAACAAACTGAAAACACAATATAACCACAGATTTTCCCCCCTTCATGGGCAGGCCATTTTTGCTACTTTAACTGGTAATTGCGCAATCATGCAATGCTGTACCCAAACAAAATTTCTATAATTTTTTTTAACACAAATGAGCTTTCTTTAGTGATATTTCATCACCACTTGGTTTTTAAATTAGTTATTATATGCATTTAAAAAAGGCAAAAATATTTGATACTTTCTGCTATAGAACAATAGAAAAAAAAATCTTCATAAATTTTGGCCAAGATGTATTTCCGTTACAGGTTTTTGGTAAACAAAATCCCAATAAGTATATATTGTGTATTTTTTTTATACTACTAATGGCGGTGATCAGCGGCTTATAGTGGTAACAGGACTGTGATAATGCAACAGAAAACCTGACACTAATGGTAGTTGGGGGCGGAACTGACTGACATCACCAGTGACACTAATACAGTGAATATCCGTCGGACCCAATTTTCCAACTTGTTGGAAATATTTTCCGACAAACTGGTCCGATCGGACATACTCCGATCATGTGTAGAGAATTTTGATCGGACAAAGTGCCACGCATGCTCAGATCAAATTCCTAAAGCAAAGCTATTGGCTACTAGCGTGAACGTAGTCCCATCGTAACGAAATAACGTCATCACGTTCTGAACAATCGGATTTTCCGACAACTTGGTCCGATCGTGTGTATGCAACAGTTTCGGACACAATCTGTCGGACAAAATCCGTCTGACAAAATCCAACGGATTTGGTTGGCAGAATGTCCAACCGTGTGTACAAGGGCTTAGAGGTGACCAGTACAAAATATCGGCCTACGCGGACTTTCCCTGATAAGCCCCACTATCTCGATCCCTAATCTACTACGCTAGTTTGAGATCTATGGATCCCTCTCCAACTTGAAAATCAGAAGCCATGGGGATAGGGATACCCCTCCCCGTGTTGTCTACACTTAAATCCAGTTTCAAATTTAAATGGATGGCGACGGCTTTGCAGTATTTAGGCACCTGTATTCCTATGAATATGTCACGTATGTTCAAACTTAACTTTTCTCCACTGCTGTCCAAAACCCGCATGCTTTTGGAGACTTGGAATAGGGGCCTGCACTCATAGTTTGGCAAATTTATTTATTTACTCCAAGCTTTACCAATTAGGATCCCTATAGCTTACTTTAAACAAGCTAACTTCCTATTTATTAAGTTTGTGTAGGCGTATAAGAAGCCATGACTCTCTTTTCATTTAATGACCCTACCTAAGCAACATGACGGTCTAGCTCTTCCGGATATCCGAGCATACTATCAGGCAATCCACGTAAGCAGAATTAATAATTGGTGCCGTCATGGCCGATCTAACTATGGGTTCAGAAAAACCAACCCCTAATGGGGAAGACACTTCGTATAGGTTCTGTAGCTTTTAAACGATACTCCCTCTCTTCCTTGGACTCCCCGTTGTTCCCCATTTTGGGGAACCCACAATATTCTCTGGGCCTTTGCCCTCACAAGTTCAGTAACCTACATTGGTCGGGCATAACCCTGGCATCCCACTTTCCAATGAACGGCAGATGGCCCTCAATTGAGGAATTAATGATGGAGGAGGACCCCTTTAAATTTACCTTTTGGCCAGCACTTCAGTTACGACACTTTCTGGATACCATACCTAACCCCCAGAACTTCGCTCGTCCCTTGACGATGCTTGAAGAATATTGCTCTGATGAAGGCAATATAACACAGGTTTTATCCAAAACATATTCCATGCTGAACTGTCTGGCAGCTCCACCACATCTGCTGTTCTTGGATAAATGGGAACAGGACCTACAAAGAAAATTTAAACCGGCTCAAATTCAGAATATACTTAGACTCGCTTTGAAGTCTTCAGTTTGTACGAAACTTCAGGAATCGAATTGACGAGATGGTACCTTACCCCCCACCTCTTGCACCAATACTATCCTGACACTACTGGTCGTTGCTGGAGATGTCAGGGAGACAGAGGTACGTTACTCCACATATTTTGGTCATGTCCTAAATTGACTCACTTCTGGACGACAGTCCGGGAAGTGACACAAAAATTTTGAGAGTATACGATTCTTGGTGATCCGGCATTTTTTTTACCGCATGTTTCGAATATCTCGCCCAAATTTTATCAAAAATCAATCTTAAGGCACCTCCTCAACTCTGCAAAGTCCTGCAATCCTCTCTATTGGAAAAACCAAATACCACCAATGGCGGCTGACTGGTTGTGTAAGGTGGTATGCCCCGTACACACGGTGGGTCATTCCGACAACAAAATTCATAAAAAAATTTTCAGACAGATTTTGGCCCAAACTTGTCTAGCATACACACGGTTGCACAAAGTTGTCGGAAAATCCGATTGTTCTGAATGTGGTGACGTAGAACACGTACACTGGGACTATAAACGGGCCAGTAGCCAATAGCTTTCATCTCGTAATTTGTTCTGAGCATGCGTGGCACTTTGTCCATCGGAATTGTCTACACACGATCAGAATTTAAACGATCAAAACTATTTTGTTGGGAAATTTTAGATCCAGCTCTCAAACTTTGTGTGTCAGCAATTCCAATGGAAAAAGTCAGATGAAGTCCACACACGATCGGATTTTCCGACAACGCGATCTGATCGCACATTTTCCGTCGGAAAGTCCGACCGTGTGTACAGGGCAGTAGACATTAGTAGACATTAGTAGAATGGAGGACTTGCTAGCGGCTGAGCAACATCAACAGGACAAATAGTCAATGACTTGGAGTGCCTGGAAACAGTTCATCCTGTCTGTGGAGGGGGTGGCCCTCCTTGGACAGGAGAGCCATACATGAATATTATCCCCTATTTTCCTTGGCTATCCGGAACCAAAGATACCTAATCCCCCTTTCCTCCTTTTTACACCTCCCCTCCCCCTTGCTGTTTACTCCCTTCACTTTCTCCCCTCTCTCCCCCTTTTCTCTTCCCTCTTCCTTCTTTCTCTGTCTCACACCACTTTTTTATTTCCCCCTTTTTTGTTTTTATTTTAGTTTATTTTTACTAACTGATTGGAAATAGGAAAAAGGCAACGAGTGATGTCAGGTCTGCTACTTGAATTCCTTTTATACATCTCTCCTAGAAGACAACAAGGGGCGGTGCCGGTCGGGGATTGGCTCTATAATCGACTTTACTGATCTGTGCCGCCATATACTAGACGAATGAGGTTATATTTCATTTGTAATTTGTATGTTATATCTTTTATTTGTTGTATTGACCTGATTTCGCCCGTTGTGGGTGTTAATAAAAATTATATAAAAAAAAAAAAAAAAAAAAAAACATCTAGGGCAATCAAGGGGTTAAATGTGTGCCTAACAATGTGTAATGTGTGCTGTTATTAACAGAATATCTCTTAGGCTCTTTTCACACTGGGGCAGTGGGTGTGCCGGCGGTAAAACACTGCTACTTTTAGCGGCGCTTTACCATCAATTTCACGGTGCTATTCAGGCGCTAGTGGGACACTTTTGCCCCCCCCGCTAGCGGCCAAGAAAGGGTTACAACCACCGCAAAGAGCTGTTGCAGCAGCGCTATGCCGGTGGTATAGCTGTGCTGCCCCTTTGATTTCAATGTCCCGGAGCGGTGTATACACCGATCCTTCACTGCTTCAGCCCTCTGGGCTTTCACATTGGAGACACAGGAGTGGCTCTTTCAGGGCACTTTCTAGGCACTATTTTTAGCGCTGTAGCGCCTGCAAAGCGCCCCAGAGTGAAAGGGGCCTAAGAAACAGGCAGATTGTTCCCCCTGTTTAGAGCCCTGTGTTGATTGTCAACACAGGGCTCTGGGCTGTGATTGGACAAAGCCGATTGACAGGCCGTTCTAACAGACTCCCACTGTGTACAATCACAGCAGGCGAGGGGCATGCATGAATGCACTCTAAACCTGGAAGCAGTCACGTTGCCTGCAGGGGCCACCCATTTGGAGTACATTGTGTGCAGGAGGTCCACAACTGGTTAATTCATTTTTAATATTCAAAGCAAACTCATTCATTCATCCATGTCTCTATGCTTTTTTTCCCCCGAGAAATCACTTTGATAAATATCCCCTAGCCTTTCTAGTTGCAGCCACCTTGAGTAAGGGCAGATGATTTGTGTAGCATTTACTTCCAATAATCCATTTGCCCTTAGCTCAGGCATGCACACACTAGGGTGTGCTTTTTTGAGAAAGTCCCCTCCTTTCCTCTTACAGATGATAGAACAAATGCCCATGAAGACTCCTGGGATGTATGACAAAATTACATTTTGGCCTAGGCCAGAAACCAGGAAGAAACAAATAAATGTTAGAAAAAAAAGATTAAAACAAATAAATATATCTATCTATTTACCATTGCTAACAGCATAAGGAGTAGCAATAGTTAGTGCTTATTGAAAGAGTTTAGTTCTGTTTTCACACAAGCAACACAGACACAAAAAAAGCATGCTCTCTGATTTTACTTAAATGAAATCTAAACCCAAGAACACATATTTAATATATAGTAGCTTACCAGTCCTAAGATGCGATGGCTGCATGAGTTTCTTTTTTTTCATTTTCTGCAAATACAAAATTACATGTTGATTTTGTCAGAATTTAAGGGGTCTGTTTTTAAAACATTAATTGGACAAATATCACACAATCATTCAAGTTGCACAAATTTCTGTAATAGGGTAATTCCACCCCATCTAGTGGCCAAAATGCAACATATTTTTTCTTTGAGGTATTTCAGAATACTATACCGCACTTTGACCAGGTGATGGAGCTAATAATCAGAGGAATTATTCTATTACAGAACGTATAGGAAAAAATGTGTGCAGCCTGCACAAATATACAGTATATGTGAAATCCTTCCAATGACAGCTTTAAAATTAGTCCCTTAAATTCTAACAAGAGCAGAAAATGTAGTTAGCCTGAAAAAAAGAAAACAAATGTAGCCGTCACATTTTAGGACTGGTAGGTTGCTCTATATGTATATATGTAATGTATAGCATGCGTGGGAACATTTTTTGATATATACATTCACATTGCCAACTTACCCTGAAAAAGATTGCTTTGAAATCAAAACGCATTAGAATTAGACATGTGCAAAATGAAAAAATTTGATTCGATTCATTATTTAAATAAATTTGTTTAGTTAAATTTGTTTTCATAATTTGTTTTGTTTATTAATTTTCAAGCTCGATTTGAATTTTCTGATTTTGGTTGAATTGAATTAAATTTGATCGAATTCAGAAAATTTTAAATGGCTTTCGAATTCGAATTGGCATTCAAATTTATTTCATTCTAAATTTGAATTTCGGAAGACGAGTGGTTATATTCTTTCTATTTTGTTCTATTCTATTGTTTTTTTCTATTCTATTCGGTTTTATTCTATTCTTTTATTTTCTGTTGTGTTCTTTTCTATTCTATTCCATTCAAATTCTAAGCTATTCACATTCTAATTCATTATTTTCAAAATTCGAATTTTGGAAGATGGTTATATTCTTTTTATTCTATTCTATTTAATTGTTTATTTTCTATTCTATTCTATTCTTTTATATTCTGGTCTGTTATTTTCTATTCTATTTTATTTTCTATTCTATTCTATTATTTTTTATTCTATGCTATTTTCTTTTATTCTTTTAATTTCTATTCTATTGTGTTCTGTCCTAGTTTATTATATTCCTTTATTTTCTATTCTATTTTATTCTGTTCTTGTTATCAAATTAATTTTCGAATTTGATTGAAATTTGAATTTCTGCCAAATTTTTTGTTTGTTATTTTGCATTAATTTAAATTCGCTATTATTGTAATTTGTAAATTCGGATACATCTGAATTTCAGAATAACTAAAAATCTGTCCAAATTTCGATTCGGAACTAAGCACATGTCTAATTGGAATCCACAAGTTGTGAAAGTTTTCTTGGTTGTATAATAATTTTGTGACGTTTATTATTAGATGGTTATGACATCATGGGTATTATTGAATAATTTTGGGCATGTATTTTATTAGCCTTGTGGTTTTATAAAAGTTCTTTATATGTAATTTTCAATAAAATGTGCTCGTTTTATCATTTGTGGTCTTTTTGGTGCCTTAAAAATCCCTATATCCTATATGTCTCAATTGTCTGTCTGGTTGTAGCATGTTTAGTCTGTGGTTCATATCTACACTTTGATTATTAAAGAATGGAGGGGTCATTATCTTACATCCAGTCAAAAGATTGAAAAGAGTAAAAACTCTGTAAAAAATTGCAGATTTTGTGAGCTTAACACAAGGCTGTAAATTCTGAGGCTCCATGCACACTGAAGCTCATAAATGGTCCTTTTTGGGAATTTGGGTGTTTTTTTAGCAGCCCATAAGCTCCCCTCTATGTTATCCTATGTGTCCATGCACACATGGATGTTTATCAGCAGTGGAGTTTATGGGCTGTTGTCTGAACGCCCTAAAATTGCATTCAGGAGCTGTTTTTCTGACCACAAAACATGCTTCAAAACATTAAACGTGCATAAATGCAGATAAACGCTCAAATTGAAAAAACTCTAAAAAATGCTATTGCAAAAACATTTAAAAACTTTGAAAGACTCACTGCTAAGCTACTGGCGTTTTTATGACGTTATTTTAAATTCCAGTGTGCAGGGAGCCTAAAATGTATCTTTCTTACAAAATTATTAAAAATAATAAAAAACAAAACAAAAAAACAGACAACACCCTTTACTTGAAAAGGTCAAGGTCAACAAATACCCAATAGTGCAAAGCGTGGAGGCATGGATCCTTGGAGGTAGATATAAGTCCGTAATTCACGCAGAAAAATTATATATGTGCGTCAGTGGGTTAGGTCCATGATCTCCTCCATGCATGCTTGTCAATGTGTTTCACAACATTAATTGCTTCCTCAGGACCTACTGGGTAGGTGCTGATATAGTTAAAATAAAATATACAAAAAAAAGAAGAAATATCAATAAGTATCAACAATCTAACACTGTATATACATAATTATTAAACAATTGTATATCTTGGAAAAAAGCGTAATGGGAGGGGAAAGGGAGGCGAAGAAAAAAAAAAACACAACCCATAACACGTACATACACATACACATAAAACGTATATAATAGACGTATATATATATATATATATATATATATATATATATATATATATATATATATATATATATACCACCACTACACGTATGCTTGTGCTTGGCCATTAAAACCAGGTATGGGGTGACACAACATAAAAAGAACTGGGAGCCGATTCAATCCATCCACAGATAGAATTCTAAATGTTGAGGCATGAAATTCTACTAGGATACACCCTGAACAGGGGAAGGGAAAAAGGAATCCAACCTCTAAAATTACCAACTTACATCCAGGTTTCCTTACTTGAGACACACTGTTAGGTGGATTTTTTTTTTTTTTTTTTTAAGAGACTCTCATATGTTGAACTGTTTCCAAAACACTGCTGAAATGTGTGCGGGATCATTCACCCGGGCACAGAACCCTATACAATGTGTTTATCCTTTTGCACTAGTGTGTAGCTGCATGTAGACAGCGGCTGTATGGATGGACATGCACAGCAGAGTTTGACATGTGCACAGGGATGGGTGCACGTCCCTAGATGTACAGGCTGTGTTTCGGGGACTGTGCACACGTCCCTTCATATCTTGTACTATAACTAATTGATACTGTGGTTTATATATGTTGTATCATATGTAATCTGTAGTCTTTATCTTCTTTTTTTTTTCTCAGGTAACTGACTTAAAATATGAACTTGATGATCAAGAAAAGAAAAATAAACAGCTAACAAATGTATATGACATGCTTTCACGGGAAGCAAAGGAGAAGGTAATGAAATATTATAGTTTATTTATTAACAATGATGAATCATGTGCAGTTTTCTATAGCAAATAGACCAATAAAAGATATATTCTTTTATATACCGTATATACTCGAGTATAGGCCGACCCGAATATAAGCCGAGGCCCCCAATTTACCACAAAAAAACTGGGAAACTTAATGACTCGTGTATAAGCCGAGGGTGAGACATCCGTGTGTCCATCCCTGTGTCCTGTCCATCCCTGTGTCCATTCCTGTGTCCCGTCCGTCCCTGTGTCCATCCCTGTGTCCCGTCCGTCCCTGTGTCCATCCCTGTGTCCCGTCCGTCCCTGTGTCCCGTCCGTCCCTGTGTCCCGTCCGTCGCTGTGTCCCGTCCGTCGCTGTGTCCCGTCCGTCGCTGTGTCCCGTCCGTCGCTGTGTCCCGTCCATCCCTGCCTACCTGAGCCGATCTCTCCTCGTCTGACAGACAGCGGCCATTCCTCTGTTCAAAAGCCGCGCCTCTCTGTCTGTGATAGGCGGAACACTCAATTTCCCAGCAGTCAGTGTTCCGCCTATCACGGACATCCTCTCATCCTCGTCTGTAGTATGAGAATGAGCGGATGTCCGTGATAGGCAGAACACTGACTGCTGGGAAATTGAGTGTTCCGCCTATCACAGACAGGAAGGCGCGGCTTTTGAATAGTAGAATGGCCGCCGTCTGTCTGCTCGACACGCTGATCGGGCAGGCAGACGGCGATGACTCGAGTATAAGCCGAGGGGGGCACTTTCAGCCTCAAAAAAGAGGCTGAAAATCTCGGCTTATACTCGAGTATATACGGTATATCCTTATTGAAGAGATCTCCTTCATCACTGATTATTTTAACTAGGACAGGTATAGCACAGCACAATAAGGGGTATCTCACCTGTGGGGACCATGACAGCAATAAAAACGTAACCACTTCAGCTCCGGAAGGTTTACCTCCCTTCATAACTAGGCTATTTATTGCAATATGGCACTGCATTACTTTAATCGATTCAGCCCCGGAAGATTTTACCCCCTTCTTGACCAGAGCACTTTTAGCAGTTCGGCACTACGTTGATTTAACTGACAATTGCGCAGTCATGCGACGCTGCACCCAAACAAAATTGACATCCCTTTTCCCCACAAATACAGCTTTCTTTTGGTGGTGTTTGCTCACCTCTGCGGTTTTCTTTTTTTGCGGTATAAACAAAAAAATCTATTTGGAAAAAAACGCATTATTTTTTACTTTTTGCTATAAAATGTTCACGATAAAAAAAATGTAAAAAATCAAATGTCTTCATCAGTTTAGGCTAATATGTATTCTGCTGCATATTTGTGGTAAAAAAAAAAAAATCCCAATACGTGAATATTGATTGGTTTGCACAAAAGTTACAGTGTCTACAAACTTTGAGATATTTCTATTTAGTTTTCTACTAGTAATGGTGGTGAACTTATAGCGAGCCTGCAATTGTAGCAGACAAAACAGACACCTAACTGGCGCTTTTGACACTTTTGGGGACCAGGGACACTAATACAGTGATCAGTGCTAAAAAAATATACACTGTCCCTGTACTAATGACACAGGCAGGGTTTGGTTAACGTCAGGGGCGATCAAAGGGTTAAATGTGTTCCCTAGGAGTGATTGCTAACTGTGGGGGATGTGCTTTGACTGGGGGAATGTAAAGATCCGTGTTCCTGCTTATGATCAGAAAATTCCCCTCTCACAGAATGGCGATCTGCCTTGTTTACATAGGCAGACCGCCGTTCTGCCTTTCTCCTGAGCGCTCGGTGAGTCCCAGTGGACATCGCGTCCGCCAGACCCGCTGATTGGCTCTCACTGTTTCCAATCACAGTGGGAGCAGGTCACGGGCAGTGCGTGGGAGCCCCCGAAACCCGGAACTATCAGATCACATACCAGGTACGTGATCTGGCACAAAGCGACCGCCCTGCCGCAGTAAATCTACGATGGGTGGTCGCTAAGCAGTTGAAGTAGAACTATAGGCAAAACTTTTTATGGGAAGATTATAAACCCTATCAGATTTTTTTTCACCATGTATGTACCATTGCGGAGATTTCTACTCACGTCCTGTCCCATAGCCAAACAGGAAGTGAGAGGAAATCCTTGCAAATTAAGGGAATTCCTTGGGGCCCTCAGGTCACCAGAACTAGTGTCCCCATTGGAAGAGTTCCCCTCTATTACTTTTCTGGGGACAACACAACATTTGGGATTTTCTTTTACTTTTCTTTCAATAATAATGATACACAGAATAAATAGAGAGGGTGAATCGCCCTAACAGGGACACAGACAGCAATAAAAACTGACAGGCATTCTAATCCCTCTCTGTTCTATCCAAAATGAAAAAAAAAGTTTTGTTTTTAACCACTTGTAGACCACTTGCGGTAATTATGTTTGAAGTGGAATACCATTGTTATGGCAGCAGATAGCTGCCATAACCCTGATATCCTCTTCAACGGCAGACGGTCCTCTTTCAGATAAAAGCGGTCTCCATGGTGGCGGATCACTTTTATTGGGGGTGGGAGAGGGCCCCTCCTGCCATGCTTAGCGGACCCGCTGGTAGTGGCGGAGGCGATCGTGTCCTTTCTCCTGTGAGGCTGGATGCTGAGTGAGGGAAAGATGACCCCCACTCAGCTCCATACCATTGGATGATGGAAGCAACATCAAATGTCAGTTCTGCCCAATGGTCTTAAAGGGGAATTTTTTACTTTTTTTTTGCAAAAAAAAAAAAAATACATTTATGTAAACGTACGTGTAAATGTGGGATCTGAAGTCTTTTTGACCGCAGCTCTCACATTTAAGAGGTCCTGTCATGCTTATTTTTTATATTACAAGAAATGTTTACATTGTTGTACCTTGTAATAGGAAAAAAAAGTAACCTGATTTTTTTTTAAAGGGCAGTGTAAAAATAAAAAATAAAAAGTAAAAAAAGTTGCAAAAGACCTCCTTCGCAACTCAAAACTGGTAACTTGTAGACATTTTTAAACATTGCCTGTGGACATTTTTAAGGGTCTAAGTTTGTCACCATTCCACGAGCAGGCGCAATTTTGAAGTGTGACATGTTGGGTATTTACTTGGCGAACATTATCTCTTACATTATAAAACAAATTTGGGCTAACTTTACTGTCTGTCTTATTTTTTAATTCAAAAAAGTGTATTTTTTCAAAAAAATTTGAAATAAAGTATTGCAACGACCACCATTTTATTCTCTAGGTTGTCTAAAAAAAGAATATATAATGTTTGGGGGTTCTAAGTAATTTTCTAGCAAAAAAAAAGATTTTAACTTATAAACACCAAGTCTGAAAAATAGGCTCTGTCCTTTTTAATTACACATTAACTTAGGTTTTAATCCTCACCTACTCTATATAAAACAACATAAACTGGCTGGAGTCCTCTTTAGGATATAGGCCTAGTTCACATTTCCACGGCTTTGGATCTGATTTTGTGAGACCCCAAGTTGTGTGATATGTGAAATCCCATATTAGTCAATGAGAGCTGTCTTAATTAGCATTACTGAAGTTGCTCTGACTTTAGAAAAGGTTCCTATACTATTTCAAGGTGACTTCTATCCAACTTGTGCCCGTAGGCTTTAATGGAAGTTGTCTCCAAGTCGGATCCTCATCAAGTCAGATCCTCATCTATACTGATGTGATTTGGATCCGACATTGCAGGAAGATTACCCAGGCATTCCCTGTGGTGTAGACCCTCCTTCGCTCACAGTCTCATTAGGTCGCATAATAGTAGTACTTAATTTGCATCAAGTCACCAGCAAATCGCCAGGAAGTTGCCTGGCAAAGTCACAACGTAAGTCAAGGGACTTTCAGGTCACAATATTGTGAACCGAGGGATAAATGTCTGGAAGAATCATACATAATTAGGTTATTTATTAGATGTTTCATGGAAAGCTGCTAGTAACACCTTATTTCTGTTAAAGGAGTCTGATATTCAGTCTCAGTTATCACATTTGGAACAACTACTTCATAATAAGCTGCATGCATTAAGGGATTTAGAATATGAAAATAAGACCCTCACTCTTGAAAATGAAGACCTGTCAACAAAGATCTCAAACAGGTAAAGTAGCAGTATGGTTTGCTATCATATTTCATCTTTTTTTACTTGTTGCTAGTGTAAATAGTTTTGCTTTGCTTCCTCCTATGCTTCTTCCTAAGAGGCTTCTTCCTAAAAACTCTCTAGGCCTTGCATAAATGTCCCTATATATTCCCATTGTGTTTCTTTGGGGTTTAGGGTTCTTGTATCTGGATGAACTTTTTGCATCCATTGTTGACACATTAGTGTGTCCATGACTGAATGCAATATGGCATAGCCCAGGCCATTGGGTGGCCTCTTTTTTTTTAACATAGTTCATAAATGGGTAAGACATTTTGCCACAATATAGTTTTCATAGTATAGTCACAAATTCACTAAATTGTAACTGGTTTATACACATTTTGTCCAAGAGTCTGGTAAGATTAGCTGGATTGTTTGCTTTGTGAGCTGGTGTACTCACATTAAATAGTTCACTAGAGCAAGCTGGTCCAAACAAGCAACTACCTTCACTAAAGCCAGCCATAGACAAAGGGTTACAGGAAAGGAAATCACCTGAATCCCCTTAAACATAGTCAGTGTGTTGTCGCAAGCAATAATCGCATGAAAAATCCAACAGGCTGGTTGTACTCAAGTTGATTGATCGATGCCTTCCTGTATGGCAACCTTTAGATTCACCCATTTGAGGACCACCTACTTAAATTAAATTTTTGTTAACCATCTTAGGGAGACTCATTTAGCTACAAATACATATTTTGCCCTGCGTATCGCTTGCTGGTAAATGTGTCCCCATATCTGCCTTTATGACCTGTGCGGTCCTCTGCTGTACCTTCATCTGCATAGCTACTCTGCCCTACTGCCACTCTATGCCATTATTACTATTTTTACATGACTATCTCCTGAAGAAGCACAATTGGTGCGTGAAACTAGTCAAGCAACCACACACATCATAAAGGTAAATATGAGGGCGCATTTACTAGAGAGCAACACACGGGGCAACATATGTATTTGCAGCTAAATGAGTCTCTCTCTTGAGATGGTTAACAAAAAGTTAATTCAAGTAAATAGTCCTCAAGTTGGTGAGTCTAAAGGTTGCCATACAGGAAGGCATGAGAACAAAATAGACATGAATAGATTTCTGTATTAAATGCACAATAGTACAAAATAGCTCCAAAAGAGAAGGGTGTAAAGGTGACACCCTGTCATCATGG
The DNA here is from genome assembly GCF_037356315.1 of Lithobates pipiens. Lineage (NCBI taxonomy): Eukaryota > Metazoa > Chordata > Amphibia > Anura > Ranidae > Lithobates > Lithobates pipiens. Next base: position 435,296,905 of record NW_027507764.1, on the reverse strand, counting down.
GCATCAGCATAGCATTGCCATAGGTGTAGGAAGAAGGGACTTCATTTTCATCCAGCTGGATGGGAGATCCTACTGCCACTCTATGCACTTATTACTATTATTACATGATTATCTCCTGAAGAAGCACGTTTGGCGCAAAACAAGTCGAGCAAGTATAAATCGATTCAATATCAAGCAGTACTGACATTAGCTGAGCTGACTTTGTTGACCCCCATAAATTTTTCAGGATGATATCTGTTCAGGTTATTCCCTGTCTCATTGTGGTACCTTTGGGGTATTTATCAGCCCTAGGGATGTTATAAATACAAATTATTTGAGTCTCAGTTCCCACTAGATTGTCAGTGAAATTTTTTTTTATTCACAATTTATGGTGTATGTGTTTTTATAATTGTTTATGTCCATTGATATTTTGCTATAATAAAGATTCTATGTAAAAACATGTATCTATGCCTATAAAGTCCATTCCTTCTCCATTTTCAAATTGCTGTTGATCATTATCAGGATGTGGCATATTTTAGCTGTGTAGTCCACAGTACCACTCTGTGAGGGCAGCACATTCCTTTTTCCTATCATCAATACAGCTTGCTGATAGAGTCAGGGGGCTGGGGATTTAACAGATGGGTGAACCTACAAGGAAAGCCGAGGTTTAGGTGAGTTAACATCCCTCCCTTTCATTTTTGTTCCGTTTTGAACGACGAAAATTGGAATTGATTTTCATCATAATTTTCATCAATTGAATTTGAAGCAATCAATCATTTGAATTTCATTTTTGTTTTGTTTTGCATCACTGAAAACATGCAGCTGACGAAATCTATGACGAAAAAAATTTGGTTAAAGAATTTAACACTGTTTCACATCTCTTTATTGTAGACTTTGGATCATTGCATGTAGGGTGTAATTCTGAGTAAGAACAATACAGAAAGATTAGCAAATAGTTTCAGTATATTTTTGCATCTTTTCAATGAATGCAGAGCATTCTTTGATTGGACAAGGAGGAGGGATTGATGTCACTGCCCCGCCTCTCCAATTTGTCTAATCAGAGTTTGCATCTATTGAGAGAAGGCAAAGCAATCTCCTTGAATGGTCCCCTTGCCAAGTTGGTGACCTCCTGTGTTCACAATGGATGAGGGCAGCCACTTGGCACAGACCTGGGAGCTAGTGAAGATAACTGAAGTAGCTGTGTTTACTAGAGTGATGTCCAGCTTCTAGAGAGATCCCACAGGTATGGTAAATACATAGTTACATTGGTCCAAGCTGATGTAAAAAATTCTTCTTTAAGTAGATTTTTCTCTACTCTTTTTTCTTTTTTTGAAATAGCTATAAGACTAGGAATAAACTTGAGACAGATATTAAGCGAATGCAAAAGAGCTGCATGAAAAATGAAGAACAGACTACCAAAGTTTCCAAAGAACTCTCTAAAGTCTCTGTCACCCACTCAGCATCCAAATCTAAACTAGCAGACCTGGAGGACAAGTCATCTAAAGAGGAAAGACGTCTCAAGGTGCTTTTTACAGAAACCTTTTCCCAGTTTTGCTGCCCTTCAAATGTATTATACTTAACTGTACAGTAAAACCTTGGATTGAGAGTAACTTGGTTTGAGAGCATTTTGTAACCATATTGCTATACTTAGAGGCGCATCTCTTCTCTTTTATAGTCTGTAGCTCCTGATGGATTTTGCTTCTAATCCCCTTGTGGAGGCTTCCATTTGTGGATGGACATTTTATGGTTACACAACCTGGTCACATTGCTGTAATCTTTTTATATGGACTATAAACGGAAGAACCTATGAATAAATGGTTGTGGAACAATTCATGTGAGTTTCCATTATTTCTTTTGGGGAAATTTGCTTTGATATACAAGTGCCTTGGATTACAAGCATGTTTCTGGAACAAGTTATTCTCGCAATCCAAGGTTTTACTTTATCTGAAAAATTGATAGTTCTTTATCTAGCTTAGAAGACTTCTGTGCCAATTAATGTGTAATAGATTCATGAAATATTCTGGATTCATAAGAATTTTTAAGGTGTTTTTTTAAAGCTGGCTTTGAAAAATGATTTGCGTTATTGAAAATGATCACAAGATGGCAGTATCCTTTAACACTTGGTAGCAGCAAGCCTCACTACCATCAGACTTATTTAAATGATGGAACAACATTTATACATTGTAGGATTGCTCCATAGCTACGGAGCCTGTCATTAAATAGTTCAGACCTTCCTATTTTTTTCAAACTCTACATTATTTACATTAACTGACAAAAGCAATAGCTACTAATAATTTGTTTTATTTGATCCTTTTTTGGCATTTATTAACTCACACATTTAAAATGGGCATTTATGTGTTGACATACTAAAATAGTTTCATTATAGTTTAATTCTGTTCACTATCTGGGAGGTCAGTCAGTTATGCACACAGCATTCATTTAGGCTTGGTTCACACTATGGACCGCATGTGAATTGCACAGGAACTGCACTGCATTTCTCTTCAGTATACATGCAATTTATTTTGAATGTGCTCAAGTCACACCGCATTGCACCAAAGTCGTACATGCACCAATTTTGGAACCATACTGCAACCGGATCAGATGGTACTTTTGTACTATGCGATCCAGTGCTGACAAATGCATTGCACTTGCAACCTGCATTTGGGGTGTTGTTAAGATGACACCCGCTGCATATGGCAAAGGCAGTGCGATTTAAATGCAGTGCGATAAACACACATGGATTGCAGGGTTTCCCCGCACCTCATTAGTGTGAACCTAGGCTTTACTTCAATCTAAATTTATTGGAAAATTATTATACAAACAAACATAAATTCATACATAGATGGCATAATCATACCATCAAACATATTACAAAACATTACACAAACCAACAAAAAAAAAAGAAGGGAAAAAGGCAAGAAATAAACATCAGGTATTGAAACCTTACTTACTGTAGTCACATTTGGTTCCTACTCTATTTCCCATAAAACCTTCTAATTTCCTGTTGATTCCCTGAAAGTCCTCCAGGGGACCCATTTTTTGGTTTGTGTAATGTTTTGCAATATGTTTGATGGTATGATTTTTCCATTTATGTATAAATTTGTGTTTGTTTGTATAATAATTTTTCCAATAAATTTAGATTGATGAGAACCTAGGCTTAAGCTGAATTTTATTCTGCTTATATTTTGCTGCACATTCTAATGCACAGTGTTAGAAGCTTACACAAAGGTAACTGTTCACAACAAGTTACATTTTGTGCTCTCTTCTACCTGCAAAGGGTGGATGGTGAAGCCCACTTTGTCTACTGAATCGGATGAGGGAGTCCACTTTGTCTGCTAGATTGGTAGGGAAGTTCACTTTGTCTGCTGGATTGGATGGGATGGATGGGGGAATCCACTTTGCCTGATGTATTGGATGGCAAAGTCTACTTTGTATGCTGTGGTGGGTGGGGAAAGTTAATGTAGCCAGCACATTTAAGGACTGGCAAGCTGCAACATATTAATATTTTGTTTTTCTAAGCTTAGCTATGCTTTAAAATAAGATAAAGAGTTATGTAGTATGTACACAAATCAATAACAACTAATCTTATTATTTTTTTTTTTTATCCAATTGCTTTAAACTAAAACAAGATTGGTTGCTATTATGGATGAGCTTCAGATTTTGGTCGACCATGAGTTCGACCCAAACCCAGGTTCTTCGTGGTTCACCAAATGGTCAAACTAAGTGACCGAATGTTGCCCAGTTTGCCTGCCCACCTGAATTTCCAGCTGCTGCAGCCAGAAAGTCATTAATTTAGTGATGATATCACTGCCGGGCTGTGAGGGTGAAGTTCTTATTCCCATCGACATGGGGAGAATGTGCCAAAGTACTACTCCAGTGTTAAGGGCATGTGGCCTGTTACGGTTGTTGGGAGGTGGTTATGCTTACTGCCCCCTTTTGCTGTCTATGAATGAGCGTTTGGTATAAATTTTGGGTACAGACTGCATGCCTTTTTTTTGCCTGGGGTTTCTACAGTTTAACAGACTCTTATCCAGGCATGCCTCGGTGGCAAGGAAAGGATGGAGCAGAAAGTGCAACCCTGTCCCCATCCTTAACTGCACCAGGCCACATAGGTCTGCTAAGGACTTTAAAGGGGAGCCCTAGAATGACAACCCCCCTTTCCCAAAATTCATACTAGACTCTTAAGCCATGTACACACGACTTCAATTTTCGATGGACTAGGTCCAATGGTCTTCCTGACGGACTTTAGGGGGAGGTCCGACGGACTTTCCGAATGAATGGACTTGGCCACACACAAGCCACACACAAGCACACCTAAGTCCGACAGATTTTAATGTGATGACGTACGACTGGACTGGAATAAGGAAGTTCATAGCCAGTAGCTAATAGCTGCCTTAGCGTTGGTTTTCGTCCGTCGGACTAGCAGACAGACAAACAGATTTTTTGACCAGACTCGAAAGATTTGAAACATGTTTTAAATCTGAAGTCCGTGTAATTTTTGGACCGCAAAAATCTGATGAATCACACACCTGATTGAATTGTCCAGTGGATTTGTTTGTGTGTACGCGACATTACCCTTGATAAGGATCTTGTATGGATTTTGGGGGGGCCCCAGGCACACAAAAATTGTATAATTAAAAAAAAAATCTGTACCAAATCCATATACAGGCATGCAGCCTGGCTCCCACTCTTGGCCCAGTGTGTATGGGGGTCTGTGAGGAGGGGTGGTGTGGAGTTATCAGACTTAGGAAGCCTCATTTAAAAAAGAGGATCTCCAAAAATGCAGCCCTCCTTTATGTGCATGAATAAAGAACACATAGTGCCCCTTGTTACTCATTACAAGGAAAAGTTGAATAGTAAATAAAAACACAGGCATCATTAAAAATACTAATTTTTATTGAAAAAAAAAAACATAGCCTGGTATAAATCCAATGTAAATCATTTAACCCAGCAAAGTAAATCTAACATCAGTCATGATGAATGATGACAGAGCAACCAACCGCTACTCCTGCCTCTTCTCTACCAATGACCTGCCGCTACGCCTATCAAAAAGGACAGTCTCTGGCTGGCTGCTAAATGTGAAAAAAATACCCAGGGAATCCTAGATAAAATCATTGACCATTTTTTTTTTCTCTTAAAATGACAGCATACATTTTTAGTAAACATAAATGGGTATGGTATGGATTTTACAAACAAAGACGCTGTTTTTTTATAAACAGATTGAAAAAGGCTGGGAACTGTCATTTAGCAACAATAGATTTTTTTTTTCTAAATGACTTGTTTGTGGGAGTACAACTTCGCAAGCTGGTTTTAGACATCCCCAATGTATGCTATTTAAAACAATTGCGTATTTTTACAGTTGCCTTTTACTCCGTGTACTTTTTTTAAACAAAAAATCTTGCAAACATGCCATTAAAAAGTCCAGGAAAAAAAAAACAAGATTCAACTCCCAGAGACTTTAGTGGATTTCAGGTGAACCAAACATATACAGTCATGAAAAAGTAAGCACATCCATGGAAGTTATTGGCTTTTTCATAATATTTGAAGGTTAAATCTTCATTCAAACAGTGTCCACAGATAAAGATGTTTTCTACTAGTGTGAAAGGCAAGGAAAGATTGCCTTTTCGATAATTTATTCAACACAAATATCAGTAGATGTAATGATGTACCGTGATACACAATTGGCTTAAAAAAGCTGGTATTGCCCCTCTTTAATGAAAATGACTTGGTGTAGAGGTTTGGCTATGTTCACACATACAGTGGTGTGAAAAAGTGTTTGCCCCCTTCCTCATTTCCTGTTCCTTTGCATGTTTGTCACACTTAAGTGTTTCGGAACATCAAACCAATTTAAACAATAGTCAAGGACAACACAAGTAAACACAAAATGCAATTTGTAAATGAAGGTGTTTATTATTAAAGGTGAAAAAAAATCCAAACCATCATGGCCCTGTGTGAAAAAGTGATTGCCCCCCTTGTTAAAACATACTATAACTGTGGTTGTCCACACCTGAGTTCAATTTCTCTAGCCACACCCAGGCCTGATTATTGCCACACCTGTTCACAATCAAGGCATCACTTAAATAGGAGCTGTTTGACACAGTAAGGCCCACCAGAAGATCCTTAAAAGCTACACATCATGCCGAGACCCAAAGAAATTCAGGAACAATTGAGAAAGAAAGTAATTGAGATCTATCAGTCTGGAAAGGGTTATAAAGCCATTTCCAAAGCTTTGGGAATCCAGCGAACCACAGTGAGAGCCATTATCCACAAATGGTGAAGACATGGAACAGTGGTGAACCTTCCCAGGAGTGGCCGGCCGCCCAAAATTACCCCAAGAGCGCAGCGACGACTCATCCAAGAGGTCACAAAAGACCCCACAACAACGTCCAAGGAACTGCAGGCCTCACTTGCCTCAGTTAAGGTCAGCGTTCATGCCTCCACCATCAGGAAAAGACTGGGCAAAAATGGCCTGCATGGCAGAGTTCCAAGGAGAAAACCACTGCTGAGCAAAAAGAACATCAAAGCTCGTCTCAATTTCTCCACAACACATCTTGATGATCCCCAAGACTTTTGGGACAACATTCCGTGGACCGATGAGACAAAAGTGGAACTCTTTGGAAGGTGTGTGTCCAAGTATATCTGGCGTAGAAGGAACACTGCATTTCATAAAAAGAACATTATACCAACAGTAAAATATGGTGGTGGTAGTGTGATGGTCTGGGGCTGTTTTGCTGCTTCAGGACCTGGAAGACTTGTCGTGATAAAAGGAACTATGAATTCTGCTGTCTACCAAGAGATCCTGAAGGAGAATGTCCGACCATCTGTTCGTGTACTCAAGCTGAAACGAACTTGGGTTCTGCAGCAGGACAATGATCCTAAACACACCAGCAAGTCCACCACCGAATGGCTGAAGAAAAACAAAATGAAGACTTTGGAGTGGCCTAGCCAAAGTCCTGACCTGAATCCTATTGAGATGTTGTGGTATGACCTTAAAAAGGCCGTTCATGCTCGAAAATCTAATGTAACTGAATTAGGACAATTCTGCAAAGATGAGTGGGCCAAAATTCCTCCAGGATGCTGTAAAAGCCTCATTGCACGTTATCGCAAACGCTTGGTTGCAGTTGTTGCTGCTAAGGGTGGCCCAACCAGTTATTAGGTTTAGGGGGCAATCACTTTTTCACACAGGGCCATGATGGTTTGGATTTTTTTTCACCTTTAATAATAAACACCTTCATTTACAAATTGCATTTTGTGTTTACTTGTGTTGTCCTTGACTATTGTTTAAATTGGTTTGATGTTCCGAAACACTTAAGTGTGACAAACATGCAAAGGAACAGGAAATGAGGAAGGGGGCAAACACTTTTTCACACCACTGTATCTGGCTGTGGTTGGTAGTTCGAAGTCCAGTGCGGTTCTGTTTATCGGTTCAGGTGCGAGTGAATGTGGAGATTTGTACTTGAATTCACACATAAACCGGAACCCAAAATTGCACAGGACCCTTTTCAGAAACGGACTGCGGCCATCCTGGACATATGTGAACCGGCTCCTTTAAGACGCTTTTGATTCGCATTTATGTGAACTAAGCCTTACTCAATTTTCTATGTGACCAATCAGCATTTTCGTCAAATTGAATTATGAAAATGAACACACCATGTGAGCAATTTGTTCAAGTAAATCACCTTTATCTGTAGATTAGAATAAAAATCTAATTTGTGCCTGTTCAAAAATAGTGAAAAAGGCAACAATTTGCATGGCGTATGCTTACTTTACACATGACTATAAATCTTCTTTGTGTGCACCAAATGTCTTTGCAAAGATGTGACACTATCACTGTATTGCACATAGAAAGCAGACATATTGGTGGAACCCAACAAGACCGTCCGCTACAGGCTGCCCACAGAAAACTACAGGGAGTCAGATACAAGATCAGTCACCTTTCAGAAGGATAAAGAGCAGTATAAAATGGTCTTTATTACAGGAAGCTCTTGCACAGGGCCAAATTGCAGGAGTTTTTTTTCTTGCCTCTTGCATTTATATAATATTTATACAGTCTGGATTTCAGCTTTAAATTAGCTCAGTGATGCTTAGTACAACTCCTCCTTGATTATATTAAAAAATAAATATTTTATGAGAGAGAAACTTGGATGCTCCCATTGCTGAACTATACTTCTGAAAATACATGTGGGCTGTTGGTCACGCTAATCCTTTGGCCTACTTTCAGTAAATTGCCTGGAACAGATATGTAGACCAAGTTTACTTTGCATTTACTGTAATTTTATATTTTCTCATATCATACCAAAACATATTTTTATATGTCCCCTTGAGTTTTGAAGTAAACTTGTTACTTTCTTCTCATATTGTCTTTTTTTTCCTTTTGAAGAACTTGGTTGATTCCTTGAGGAAGCAAATTATTGAGGAAGTCAGAATCACTCAGAATACACAGGTAAACCATTATAGCTGGGTTTGGCAAACCGTGAAACACTAAACTATATTTACTAATGGCTGTGGCATCTAATCATTTTAATTTTTTTGATTGGCTTATTCAATGATGCAATGAGGAATGTGAAAAGTTTCCCAAATCATAGTAGCCAATCAGCATTCATCTTTTCCTGATCTGACTGCTGTATACTGGCAGCTGAAGATTTTGCACTTTGGATATCAGTACAGTTTTTTAGTCTTTTTGAGTAAGCCTCGCACTTGTATCCCCTATTATAAAGAATTTTACTCTACAAAACATTTGCTGCTTATTTTAGCTTTTGGCTTTTCTTTTCTTTGTATACTCTTATCAGGCAAGAATAAATGCGCTTATAGCTGACAGGCAGCAGAAAGAGAAGGAAAACCAGAAACTCAAAGAGGAATTGAGGAAGATGGTGAAAGAGATTGAACGGCCGCTTGCTGAGTTGGAATCAGAATTTAGGAAGTTAACAGATTTTCATGCTAAGAAATCAGAGGTATTGTTCTCAGAGGGTAATGCCTTCATATTATACTATGCTTGTGTTTACAATTTTTGTTTTAAGAAGCTTTTGCATTATGGTCACAAAAAAATGATTTCCAGGTAGATGTAAAATACACAAGTTAGCACTGCTCTGCATTTATCACTACATTATCACTGCATCATTAATTGTTTTGTTTTTTTTGCCATAAAGCTGGCCATAGATTAAATGAAATTTGGCTGGTTAAGCAGGGACCAAATATATTTCGATCCATTCATGGCTTTTCCTGCTTGACAGTTGAAAGTTGATCTAACACTTGTAGTAGAAAGACTAGCGCAGATTCAGAGGGTCCGATGTACCCAATGTGGTTGAGCTACATGTCATCCACCTAGATGACACCACTGTCACAAACTCTACATTCCACCTAATGGCCAATCAAGAATGTTGGAGATCACTACCAGCTGATACTAGACACTAGTTTTATGACCTTGAACCAAGGAAGTCAGTAAAGTGATGAAACACATTTTATTCAGTGAAATAAAGTAATTGGATGTTCTACTTAATCTACTACTCCTGCCTATCCTTTGAACAACCACATTGGGTGGCTTTGCCAATCAAACTACTTTAGGGCCCTTTTTGCGCTGACTCTTTCTACCACTTGGTTCACCCATCTGAGAACCCCCACAGAGCAGCCAGGTTTGGAGTGCCCGAGGCATAGAGAATAACCACTCTGATCCTGCGTAGAGACAGGTTTTCTCCACCCGTACACTAGGAAGGCCTCCATGTTCCCCCCTTAGCTGAGTGACCGCAGCCTCAACAGTTGTAAGTCCATTTTGACATTTTTCCTTTTATTGCAGAAGCACTGCATTCTTGTTTTTGAATGAATCTACTACACTATAAGGGCCTCCATCCTCCCTCTCTTTTTTTTAGCGGTGAATTTGAGCTTTACCAGAAACCCCTGGCCAGCTTCTCAGAATTCTTTGGTCCATGATCTACCCTCACACCCCAGACCTTTATCAAACAGACGACTTTTGTAAAACGGATGTTGGAAAGTTTTAATTTGATCAACGGCTGCAGCACTGATCAGTGTATTCTGTCAGCAGAGAAGTTTCTGCTGTCCGAAAACAATAGCACAGCAGGGAGGATTCCTCCATCCACCCCACTTGTGTGAATGGGGTCAGTTTTCTTTCTTGATAGAGAAAAAAACAACCCATCTATGACCAGCTTAGGTATCCAAATTTGATATGGTATCAGCACAACAGAAATCAGACTGGGAAAAGAGAAGCAGAACATGGAACCAATCTTTTTTTCTATAGTCATCATGGGATACCTAGGAATATGCTGAGAGAGCAGCGTGACAGAGAGAGCCCATTAGTCTGCTGCTTCTCTCTTTTCACAGGCTGGGGGAGGGGCAAGACCTGTGAGTGGTACTTAACTGGAACAGAGAATACTGCCCTATCAGACAGGGCTGCTTTATATGGCAGAGCTGTGTATATTTGTGAACTGGTGGACAAAATGACATATCTGTTACCGGTTAACACAACTCCTTTATTGTATGTATTTATTTGCTTGTCTGGAGTTTAACATTACAAAATATAAAAACTCTGTTTTTAAATAACACTCCAAATTAATCATTTATTTAATCCCTTAACCCCAGCGCTCGCAGGCCCTTTAGGACTGGTGCGTTTTTCAGGCGCTTTTGGGCTAAAACACCTCCCCTGCAGTCCCAATGTGAAAGCCTAAGTACCTTCACACTGGAGCGGTGCGCTGGCAGGACGTTAGAAAAAGTCCTGCAAGCAGCATCTTTGGGGTGGTGAAGGAGCGATTTATAGACAGCTCCTCCACCTCTCCTTCCCATTGAAATGAATGGGCACCGCTGCAGAAGCACCTGCAAAGCGCCTCGGCAGTTACAGTTACCACACCTATGGACTGATAGACTGCAATATTTTGTTATTGGACTTTGAAATCTTTGTTAGATTTTAAGTCATACCTAAGATTGTCTTCAGCCCAGGACCATTTGGCTGGCCAAAGACCAGAGCACCCTTTGTGATTTGGCATTGCGTTAACTGACAATTGCGCGGTCCTGCGACATGGCTCCCAAATGTCCTTTTTTGTCCCACAAATAGAGCTTTCTTTTGGTGGTATTTGATCACCTCTGCGGTTTTTATTTTTTGCGCTATAAACAAAAAAGCCGCAATTTTGAAAAAAACGCATTATTTTTTACTTTTTGCTATATATATATATATATATATATATATATATATATATATATATATATATATATATATATAAAACATTTTTTTCCTCAGTTTAGGCCGATACATATTCTTCTACATATTTTTGGTAAAAAAAAATCGCAATAAGCATATTGATTTGTTTGCGCAAAAGTTATAGCGTCTACAAAATAGGAAATCGCTTTATGGCATTTTTATTAATAATTTTTTTTTAATAGTAATGACAGCGATCAGCGATTTTAATGTGACTGTGACATTATGGCAGACACGGACAATTTTGACCCATTTTTGGGACCATTGGCATTACAACAGCAATCAGTGCAATTAAAAATACATTAATTACTGTAAAAATGTTACTGGCAGTGAAGGGGTTAATGTGTGTCCTAGGAAGTGTTCTTACTGAAGGGGGATGTGGACTGTGTAGGGAAACTAACAGATCGCCTGTTCATACTCTGTATGAACGGAGGCTCTGTCAGTTCTCCCTTCAGAGAACCGGAAACTGTGTGTTTACACACACAGCTCCCGGTTCTCCTTGTGCCCCGAGAGATCGCAGGAGCCCGGCGGTGATCGAGAGAGCCGGGCACTCGCATCGGCTCTGTGGGCGAGCAGGGGGCCCTAGTGGCTGTCTATGGTACCGACGTACCATGACAGCGATTCGTCTGCCCGTGCCATTCTGCGGACGGTCAACAAGCGGTTAAACTGTTAGGTCTTACTTTCATCTCCTATGAGGGCATATACATACCTAACATTGTATAGGCATCCTCTTTTCTCTTTTGTTCTAGACCAGGGGTAGGCATCCTGGGCCCTCCAGCTGTGGTGAAACTACAAATCCCATCATGCCTCCGCCTCTAGGACTCATGCCAATGATTGTCAGGGTCTTGCAATGTCTCATGGGACTTGTAGTTTCACCACAGCCGGAGGGCCGAGGTTGCCTACCCCTGTTCTAAACTGCTCAGTCTGTAGTTCTACACAGTAAGGTGTCATTTTTCCAAAAAGAAAGGGGGGCATTCTTCCTGCATGCATCAAAATGAAAATACACATAAATCAGGGGGAAACTTCTGTGCCAGTTTGATCCCCGGTTCACACTGATGCGGTGCAAATTGGATGCAAATTTAATGTCGTACACTGTGCAAATTCACTTTGTGATTTTTTTTGCATCACAATGCGAATTCTGATTAGCATGTGCGATTTCCATGTGAATTTTTGAGGGGAGTGGTCACTTCTGCAATTTTATTTACTATAAAACCTAGGCAAAAAAATAAAAAAATGGCAAAATGGCAGTGATGTGAGCACTGGACTGCAAACTCAATACGGTCCCATAGAAGTCTGCAGAGCTGAAATTCGCACAGCACCGCGCTAATCTCAAAAGTGCCCTTTTATTAACTGGATCAAATTTGCACCGCATATATGTGAACAAGCTTCATTGGAAATAATGCTTTTTTACATGACATGTGAATCTATGCTTTTTGGATCACATCTGATCTGCGAATTTGCATAAGCATGCACTGGGGCTAAGGCCCCATTCACACCTGAGCGTTTTGTATCTTGAAGACTGAAGCTACAAACACTGGAGGGGAAAAAAATCTATTATTCTCAGTGGAGATGGTTCACATCTCCATTCCATGTCGCCTGAAGATGAATGCCTGAAGCTCAAACAAGTTCTGGACACTTTTTTGTCGCTCGAATCGGGCAGATTTGGGTGTTTTTCTTTTTTTTACATTGGTGACCTTTGCCCTGCACAAAATCGCGGCAAAATGCCGCAAAAAAATGCTGCAAAAAATGCCGCAAAATCGCAGTAAAATCGCACGATTTTCTGCCTGAAAACGCTACGCTCAGGTGTGAATGGGGCCTAAAGCCTGGTAGTAAATAAGAGGGCAAACAAACCTTTGATTTTTCACTAAAAAAGGGTGAAAGATATGGACATGTATGATTATTTTTGGGTATCATTTTGATAATAGGATAAGGGAACCACATATTACATATTTATTTTCTTTGTGGTGTGTTTTTCTCCTTGATTTATGCAGTTTCCCTTGTTTGTACAATGAAATTTTGTAAAAAAATAATATATACTGGTAGAGCTACATAATCACATTACACATACATACAGTGCATAGGTATTCTGCATCATAGTAATTTTAATAATTTTATGTTACAACATTTTTCAGGTAGGAAAGAACAGTTTTAGTAGAATATCTCACAAGGTTTATATTTTAATTGATGAATGAATTACATAGTATAGAAGGACTCATTTGTGTGGATGACAGGAGAAACGGCTTTTAGGTTGACATCCAAGGCCTGAAGAAAGTATGGAGTTAACAAATGGGTAGTGAATTTGCTGAAATGGCAAAATGGACAAAAGTGTGGAAATTGCAGTTCAGTGAAAAAAGGTTCAAAACTATGCACTTGAATAAGAAAACTCAAAAGACAAGCTATAGGATTAATGACACTGTGTCAACTGCCTGTCACATTATGTCAGATTAAGCTACTGCATATAAGACGTGGCTTGCATTAGTGCATAAGACAAGTAATGTGTTCTGTGCACATACAATTTCAGACTCGGTGGCAGAGATGAGCAAAGTTTTGAAAATTAACCCTGCTGGTAATCCTCCCAATCCACAGATAACGATGCTTTCCACTGCTTTACATATTATCAGTATGCCTTGGTTTACTTTCAGTAGGTTTTACTGTTGGTTTTACAGGGTTACATTCAAAGAAATAACCAATAAATGTAAGATTACAATAAGTAGGAAAAGCAACTTGTGCCTGAAACTGAGAAAAAATAATTGACGACTGGTAGTCATTTTACAGTTTTTTTCCCAACCTTAAATTAGAATGTGAACATTGTAAATATACATACAGTATGTATATAGAATTGTGCACTTTGCAGTTGTGGCTAGTGCTCCATTTATTTTTTTATGGGTGGGGGCAGCACACAACCCCCCCCCCCCCACTCCCTCACTCACCCGCTAGCCAGCCCGCCAGCCCCAAACTTAACCCATCCAGGCGGCTTCCCCAGCTTCTCCTCCCAGCCAATCTGGTCTCTTCTCCTCCCTGCCAATCTGTTTTTAAGGCCCACTTCCTGATTGGCCGGGAGGAGAAGCAGGAAGATAATAGCAAATGTGCTTCTAACATTTGCCCTGCAAAGATTTTGCACAGTATAGCTTTGATGCTCTTCTTTTTGGGTCCCCCCACTGGATTTCCTAGCCTCTCCCCCCTGTCGAGTGCCCCCAATAGCAAGCTTCTTGCTCGCTCCCGAGCCATGCTCTGTGTGTCTATTCACACACAGAGTGTGGCTCGGCCCTGCCTTGCTATATCCTCATTGCACTGGCTGTGATTGACAGCAGCGAAGAGCTCCTGCTGCTGTGTGGAGAGGAGAGCGGGACCTGTATTAGCTGCTGCTCTCATGCACATCGTTGGATCGAGATGGGGCTCAGGTAAGTGTACTGAGGGCCTGAGGGGGACCTCTACCCAGAAATTTTTTTACCTTAATGCATAGAATGTATTAAGTTTTAAAAGCTTTGAGCCTGTATTCCCCAGTAAAGTATTTGTTATAATGCTTGCCACCCTAGGCTATGGGGCAGTTTTTCCAGAAAAATTACAGCTTAGTTCTTTGGTACTGTTAAGGCTGAACATTACATCAGTACAGAGAAATCTTGGCATTATTATATAAGCATCACCTGTGATGCCCTCTTCAGATAGGGGAATCTTTCTAGTAACAAAATAAAAACAAGAGAGCACAGAGGCCTAGTGCATCTTCGGATATAAAGTTGATTATAACAAGAAAATGCCAAATGGGTACTCACAAATTGACCACAGATAAATGGTGTTGTACACAACCAACCAAAGTCGTGGAGAAAATAGGATGAAGAAATGTGTTACCATGACTAAGACATCAAGCTGACAAGTATACTGACGCATTTCAAGATTAAATATGTTGATTTTCATTGTTGAGCTCATCTATCTCAGCTATTGAAAATAACAGATGCCTGTCTGGTATGTTAATCCAAAGACTGCCTTACTTTCTAGTCACTGACCCAGGATAAGAATGCATGTCTGAATGTCTGAAATTTGTCCACCCCCTTTACTTTAAGGTCTGTAAACCAGAAAGAAGGTCAGCAGTGTCAGCTTCTGTATTTCTCCCATGACAAATTTACTGTAACCTACACCTAATTAAACTTGATCTAACCAGTCAAGTTAAGCATATCTAAATTCAAAAATGTTTTGCTTTCAATAGAGAAGAGAATGGTGCCTGCACAGTGGCCCGGGTATTCTGAACTGATCTTTTTTTGCTTCTTACCAAGCTTGTGGGCCGAGTGATCCCTTGATCCCTAGATCAAAATTCACTCTTCTATGTGTCAAACCATCCGGCCTTTTCAAAGCCCAATTTAAACTCATGGTCCATATTCTTACTGCTGGAGATCAGATGATTACTAAAGCTTGGAAATCTCCTCCTCTTACTGGAGCTAAAAAAAGGTTGAGAATTACACAGATTATGTTACATGAAAAAATAGAGGCTAAGATATCAGATACGATGGAGAAATACACAGCTATCTGGTACCCCTGGTTTACGTGTCTCCCCAATTTGTAACAGTTTTTTTTCTTTGCAAGGCCTGACCACAGCTCTACCCATCCATTCCTCCACATATACACCCTACCCTCTCTGTATATACTGTATGCACCCCTTTTTATACTAAGATTCTTTTCTCCTTCCCCATCTCTCCCACATCATGTCCTGAACCTATATTCTTTCACCTATGATTTGTTTTGTTAACAAAAGATGTTCTTTTTCTGGTCTTAAAGTCACCAACTGGTTAGTAGATCAAGCAAAATTTAATCACTGTGCTATCAAAATCAAAGTGAATAAATGAAACCAAGCTGCAACTTCTTATGAGATACACACAATAACGTGCACTTTTCAATAAATCAGTTGCGCTTCAAAATTGTGCACGCACGTGGAATGGCGCCAGACTACGATACTTAAAGATCTCCATAGGCAACACTTTAAACATTTCTACAGATTACCAGTTTAGAGTTTAGAGGAGATCTAGTGCTAGAATTATTTCTCTCGCTCAGACATTTGCGGAGATACCTCACATGTGTAGTGCGAACACCGTTTACATGTGGGCGTGACCTATGTACGCATTCACCATTGTGAGCAAGCACGCTGGGACGGGGGCATTTTACTTTTTTTTTTTTTTTTTTACACAGTCTCTTTGAAAAAAAATATTTTGCTCACTTTTATTGCTATTGCAAGCAATGTAAACATCCCTTGTGGTAATAATACAGCATGGCAGGTCCTCTTTATGGAGAGATCTGCAGTCTAAAAGACCCCAAATCTCTCCTCTACCCTCAAAAGCCAAAGATATATATATATATAAAAATATATATATATATATATTTGATCTTTTTCTTTTAAAAAAAAATTGCCATGTTTACATGTGGCGGGAACCAGAAGTGACATGATGATTTTGCTCCAGTCCTCACAGGGCATAAAGATGAGCGGAGGCCATCTTTCCTTCGCTCATCTCTGTGCCCAGCCGCCATCAGTACCAGATCATTTTCAGGCTTCCCAATCTGCCAGGTAAGCCCAAAAACCACTGGAATGCACACACACACCTTCTGCCACTTCTAAAAATTACCCAGCAGCAAACCCACCACTCAGGCCACTTTTTTTTTATAGAAAGAACAGGGCCTGAGGGAGAAAATGCTATAATGATGGTATGAATATATCTTTCTTGTAGAATTAGCATAAGAAGAGAGTTATCTACTTACCACTGTGACATGCTAGGTATCTATTTAGCATAACATCATCTTTCATATTACACAAAACAATTATGGTATACAGTATATTATTATTTTTTTTTATTATTATTCATTAGTATACTTTTTTCCTGAAAAACCACTGGGCAAAAACTGTGTGACATAAAAAATTGCAATGACCACCATTTCATTCTCTAAGGTCTCTGCTAAAAAACATAATGGTTGGGGGTTTTAAGTAATTAAAAAAAAAATGTTTTACTTGTAAACAACAAGTGTCAGAAAAAGGCTTAGTCAGCAAGTGGTGTAGAGAAGAGAATGCTGCATATAAATAGGTACTTATGTAGGAGGATTTGTTTCATCTCTGTGTATCACCTAAGGCCAGTCACTTTGTTGGGTATTTGTAAGGGTTTACAACCACTTTAACTTTCTTATGTAGCTCAAAGGTGTGACCTTCGATCTGCATATGACATCAGTTAAAGCTGTTCACCTTCCCACTCCCACTTTTTATTAAGCCCTGCTCACTGCTGGGGTCTCGTGCTGCAGTGTGTGACGTCATCTGGAAGCCCACTGGGTCTTCCGGGTTCAGCTGGCGAGCCTCCCAATAATGCATTGCTAGGGCCGCTCCCCTTCTCTTCTGTAAGAGAAACACCCTGTTTCCCCGAAAATAAGACCTACCGTGATTGTCGGTGATGGCTGCAATATAAGCCCTAACCCCCCCCCCCCCAAATTTCCCCACGAAAATATGCCCTACCATGAAAGTAAGACCTACAAGGACTTTAACTAGGGCTTTTTTGGGGATGTAGGACTTATATTGCAGCCATCACCGACAATCACACTAGGTCTTATTTTCGGGGAAACAGGGCACTAAGGCCTCCTGGGATATGTGATGTACATATCCCAGGAGGCACAGCAGACATAGTACACATCATTCTCCTAGAGACATGACATGCATTGGAGGGGGACCAAATCCTTTTTCAGAAAAAAAAGTGTAGAATAAAAAAAAAAATATTGAGGAAGCAGGGCAGAGGAGGTATGGACAGGAGGGACTTTTATTTTGAGGTTGAAGATCTGCTGTAAAGAAGCCTTACAATTAAAAATGTATTTCTAAAAATAATATTCACCATTTTACTCCTCGTTAACCCTAGTCAGCTCTAAATAACTTCCTTCTTACATTATCCCCCCCTTAGCTATCATTTTTCTGCAGATTTGAGTTTGAGTTTTTTTTGTTTACTCTTAATTCTTTTTTTCATTCATTTTCTTTGTTTGTTTTTTTTTTTTTTTTTTATGCTGCAAAAAAAAAGTGCAAAATTGAAAAAAAGAGCCCTTCTCTTCATTTGTAAATAATCGGTCAAGCTATGTAATGAAAACATCAGTAAACTACTACTAGGGGAAAAAATATTTGAATTGGACTCCTTAATTTAACTTCTGGATAGTAAATGAAGGGAAATCTTTTTGTCTGTAGATTGCATAGAAGAAAAACATTTTTGAAAGTCAATATTGCAAAAAAAAAGAGGCTAGCTTATTCCTCAAATAACAATGTATGTATTGTTTCGGTATGTTTTTATTGGTTTGTTAAGTAATAATAACATTCTTGCCTAACAAACAGACCCAGAGTGGAAATGTAAAAATTGCTTGGCCCATAAGAGGTATAAAGGTACGAGAGCTTAGGTGGTTAAACACCTTAACTCTTTAACATTTTAACCCCAAACCCTCGACTCTCACACGAACTCTAACCTAATCCCTAAACCTAGCTTAACTTTGGTGCAGATCTGTCATAGTGATTTTGTGTACCTTTAGTTAAAAGTTGAACTTTAGCCCGGCACACTGGAAGTTGAGTTCTCGGTGCTGGTTTGAAACTTCCAATCAGATTAAAGTTGACATTAGAAGAGCACTTTGTGGCCTCATCTGACAGTTCGAATTTGTGTTGAGTTCTTTTGACAGCATTTCTCTAACATTGCTTCGTGGATATGTCATATTTCAGTGCAGATGCATATAACAGGGTGGTGATAAAGGGCAGAGAGATGGGAATCTGCTAACATAGCACTGCCACTAAAATTAGGATAGTATCTTGCAATGTGTTAAAGGGTCTAATTTTGCAGACACAAAACAACCAAGTGACTAAAGTCAAAGCAAGTACAGGTTTTCTGGTCTGGCGGACCTTTAGTAAATCATCCCAAGTTGGATCTCAGTTGAACGTCACTGCTTGTAAAGATAAAAGAAACAATAAAGTGCAATGGCAGTAAAAGAGCAAGTGATTCATTAAGTCTGCTACTTTTATTTTATTTTTTTGTTGTTGCATTTTGTTGTTTTTGATGCCTTTTTTTAACCATTTGTATAGATCAACCATTTATAAAGACCATGGATATAGATCAGTGTTTGTACCAAGCACATCGAAAGCAAGATATTTTTATTTCACAGTCATGTAATCAGACAAACATAAAACATTAGTGGATGCAATTTAGTTTTACTTTGTAGCCTTTGGATAATGGTGGTGTCAGTGAGTAATGTTGTAGGCCCTTCCCCCAGTAAAATATAGAAGTAAAAAGTGACAAAGATCACATCATTAGTCTTGTAGAGTAAAGGGGTGGGGATTGAGAAATAGATCTCTGTCTTCAGCTGTGAATCTTATTTCTACTTTGTTTTCAAATTAGCAAATATTCTTCTTGTTAAAGGCAGTTGTATAGATAGTGACAATCAAAATATAAGAGGTAAAATGTTTAGACTTAAAAATTATTTTCCTCCCCAACCACTTTCTTTTTTTTAACATGTTTAACCACTTCAGCCTCGGAAGGATTTACCCCCTTAACCGCTTCAGCCCCGGAAGATTTTACTCCCTTCCTGACCAGACCACTTTTTGCGATTCGGCACTGAGTCCCTTTAACTGACAATTGCGCGGTCATGCAACATGGCTCCCAAACAAAATTGACGTCCTTTTTTTCCCACAAATAGAGCTTCCTTTTGGTGGTATTTGATCACCCCTGCGGTTTTTATTTGTTACGCTATAAACAAAAAAAGAGCGAAAATTTTGAAAAAAACACATTTTATTATAATAGTTATCCCCAAAAATATATATAAAAAACATGTTTTTCCTCAGTTTAGGCTGATACGTATTCTTCTACATATTTTTGGTTAAAAAAAATTGCAATAAGCGTTTATTGATTGGTTTGCGCAAAAGTTATAGCGTTTACAAAATAGGGGATAGTTTTATGGCATTTTTATTAATATTTTTTTTAACTAGTAATGGTGGCGATCTGTGATTTTTATAGTGATTGCAACATTATGGCAGAGGCATCAGACATTTTTGACACATTTTTGGGACCAATGTCATTTATACAGCAATCAGTGCTATACAAATGCACTGATTCCTGTGTAAATGACACTGGCAGTGAAGGGATTAACCACTAGGGGGCAGGGTAATCTCTGCTCCCAATAACAGGGACAGATCAGTGACACTGTCATTCTGCTGATGCTGATGTACGTCAAGAGAATGGCCCGCGATCGTCTCACGGATCGGAAGAACGGGGAGATGCTTGTTTACATTAGCATCTCCCCGTTCTTCCGCTCCGTGGGACGATCGGGGGTATCCCCGTGGCGATCGAGTCCACGGGACCCACGACCCGACTTACGGAGGTCCCGGCCGGTGGCGCGCGTGCAATGACATGGCGGCAAATTTAAAGGGACTTACCTGTACGCCCATTTGCCTGTCCGTGTCATTCTGCTGAGGTACATCAGCGTGCGCCAGTCAGAAACTGGTTAATGACCAAGCCATTTTTTGCAATGCGGCACTGTGTCATTTTAACTGACAGTTGCGCGGTCCTGTGACGTTGTACCCAAAGAAGATTGATGTCCTTTTTCCTACAAATAGAGCTATCTTTTGGTGGTATTTGATCACCTCTGCGTTTTTTATTTTTTGCACTATATACAAAACAAGACCGACAATTTTGAAAAAAAAAACAATATTTTTAACTTACTGCTATAATCCATATCCAAAAATATATATATAAAAAATGTATTCATCAGTTTAGGCCAATATGTATTCTTCTACATATTTTTGGCAATCTGTTAAAAAAATGTAAAGTAAACTAAAGACAAGACTTTTTTTCTATTTGGATATAGTGTTGATGAGAACCACAGTCAGGGTTTAATTTAAGTGTGTTAGAGGAAATCCCTTTCTAAATACCCAGATCATCTATGTCCCTGGGAATGAAACTAAGAGTATATCCAAAAGTTGCTACTAAAATAGAAATAGAGAGGAAATTTGTCAACAGGGATACTTGTTTTCATGACAATTGTGTAAAAGGGGATTTTCCTCACATTGGATAGATGTTCTCTCACTTTCTGTAAAGTCTACAGCACAGAAAGTAAAGGAGAATTTGCCTACTGAGACAAGTCCTCTTAGCAGAGAGGTGATACCCCCACTTTCCAAAGTAGGGGACATATGTTAGTCTTTGCAGACATCTGCACTGACAAAATCTCTAATGCTTGAGTAAAAGATATGGTATCTGAGGGCTATAAGTTAGAATTTCAATCACTGATTCTAACTGCATCATGTTAAATCTTCCAACCTTTCTACAAAGACATTCATATCTCCATGTTACCCAGTCAGACCTCCTAGTTAAAGGAGTCATTGCAGTAGTTTAAGGTTTCTAGTCTACTACCTCCTCACTGTTTCCTAAAGCATACTGGATGTTAAAGAGGTCATTGTTTGCATTTGAGTGCAAAACATTTACATGGAATCCAGCAGGTTTGTCATAGCTTCCCATTACATATGCCCATTTTTACAACATATCAGTGCTACCCATGATTTGCTATGGGCACATAACACTCAATTTATAGTCCTTCATTTTGGTCTTTTTTTGTGCACCTTGGGTTCACCAAGGTCCAAGCTATGGTGCTGGCCTTTTTACACTCAAAGGACATACAGATTGTAGGATATCTGGACAACTTCCTGCTAAGAGAACAGTTGGTAAAAATCTGGTAAATAGTTGGTATAGACACACAGGGGGAGATTTACTAAAACTGTAGCACCCGAAATCTGATGTGGCTGTGCATGATAGCCAATCAGCTTCTAACTTCAGTTTGTTCAATTAATCTTGGGCAAAAAAAAAACAAAAAACTGGAAGCTGATTGGTTTCTATGCAGAGCTTCACCAGATTTTGCACTCTCCAATTGTAGTAAATACACCCAAAATGTCTGCTTGACTGTCCAGACTCTGAAGGTTTAGTTAGATCCTGAACCTTCAGAAGTTAGTGCTGGAACCAACACATTGCTTGGAGTATTTGGTTCGAATTGTAGACCTTGCTCATTCCTGGGGTGACATTTTCTCATCTTGCACCAGGCAAACTATTCTTTCCAGGTGCAATAGTAAACCTTGCACGACATGGACTTGCTAGCTTTTAGAAGCATGGGAAGGATTAAGTTCTGCCCAAGAAAGAATTGCAGTGTGAAGATGCAGGCATCTGATACATCTAAAAGTATTAGATGCTGAATATCATAGTGGCAAACGTAACTCTGGAAGTGAGTAAAGATTCCATTCAACAAATGTGGTATTGGTAGGTGTAATACATGTATTCTAAACTGCTGAGCTTGTGCTGCAGAAGTCAGCTTTCTAGTACAGGTTTTTAAAAGTGTGCTCTATTTTTATAATTTAGCTCAATCTGGTCTAGCTGGCTCTTGTACTCACTACATGGAGTTAAGTTACATTGTAGACACGTACATCATTCATTAATAATTCTTTTATGTGTTTGTTTTCTCTAGGAGCTTAGTAGTATTCGCCAGAAGAAGGAGCAATGTGATGAGAAGTTCAGTACAACCAGACAGCAGTTAGGGTACCAAAAAAGAACACTGGAGCAACAATTAAAAAATACACAGGTAAAGGGGCAGATTATTTTTTTTTGGCATACCGGGAAGATTCTGCAACACAAATGATTAGATCATTGACAAGCAACATAATGACTGCCATGAAATCTTGGTCATCACATTAGGCACAAATTATAATTGAATATAATGTACGTTTTTGTGTCTTTTGAATAATTTACAACTATTAGTAAACACGGTAAGAGCTTTAATAATCTTTAATAAGGAAATCTTGCTAACGAGTGCATAGGAAAATTATTGAAATTTTGAGCACTAAATTGATATTGTAAATAAAATAGAATATTTGAGTTTTGGTGAAGTAGTACATTGTATATACAGGGATTCTTCAGGTATAAAGCCCCATAAAAGCACCCTTTCTCTGGTTACATAACCTAACCCCCAGTGCATTTCCAGTAAAGTAATAATTCTTCCTATGAAAGAGTTTTATGAAGTCCATGAAGTCCCTTGCCTCTAACATTTAGACACATGGAAGGAAATTAAAACATTTAAAATAGGCCTGTACTAAGACAGATCTTATAGCTGATGTTTTTTTTTCACAATTCAATAACAGCTTCTATTATAGATGTATGGTAATTGTAAAGGATGGATACAGACACAACATTTTTTAGGATACCAAACCCTGGACAGCATATTGGCTGCTCTACTACTGCATGGAAAGGAAAGAGTGTACATGTGTTGAGAAGGTGCATTGAGTACCATCCAGAATCGTATCGCATCAACACACGTAACAAGCACATTACCGTACCACAACCATGTAAGCAGAGTCAAAGGGGTTGATTTATTGAAACTGGAGACTGCAAAATCTGGTGCAACTCTGCATAGAAACCAATCAGCTTAGTTAGAAGTTAGAAGCTGATTGGCTACCATGCACAGCTGCACCAGATTTTGCACTCTACGGTTTTAGTAAATCAGCTCCAAAGGTTATTATCCTTTAACCTGCCCAGCAGTATTCCCAAGTCTGGCTTGGGGTGGAATTTCAGCACCACGAGTGGTAACCCCCGAGCCAGACTCGGGATCGCAATGCAGGATACAGGGACACTTACTTACCTTGTAAGTAAGGGGATTTGACTGACAGCAGCAGAAGCCCATGGTTCCTGCTGCTGTCAGCAAAGTCCATGAGAACAGGGAGAAGAGAGACAAAATCTGCACTGGATAGATGGAGGAGTCAGGTAAGTGTAGGGGGAGGGGAGGGGTACAGATAGTGGAAAACATAAAAATACAAGTTGACTAACTCAAGGAACCGGGCTTATTGGCTCAAAATGGGAGACCACACAAAATGATAAAACATAATACATTTTACTGTATGCATTAAAATACAGGTTAATGTTTCATCAATTCTGGCTTCCTCAGGCCCCAGTATAATAGTAGGACAGAACTCAATATGGCTGATCATAAGGTGTCCAATTACAAAGCCTGGGGGAGACGGGGCACCAGGACCCAACTCCACATGGCGGGATGATAAGGTATACCAATGAATTATAAGAGCATATATAAGGAGGCAGAGGATGCACAATAAACATCTGCCCCTGACAACGTCTAGTGGAGACGAGACGCTTTGGTCGGACCTATTGACTGTGATGTAACACCTGCCATGTGGAGTGCACATTGGAAATTCCAGGAAGTAGAAAGTAGGGTATCGGGAGCCATCTTATCCTATTTCTGGTAACACTGTAGCCCATACACATTCACATAGGGGGAGAGGCAAGATGAACATCCGTCCCTGCAAGTGTCTAGTGGAGACGAAACGCATTGGTCGGGGCTATTGACTGTGCTGTCACACCTGCTTACGTCACCTCTGAAAGTAGGGCATGGGGGCCATCTTAGTCTATTTCTGGCATCACATCCGTATTTGATGCTGGCAATTAAGTAATTTTACTGTAAGTGCCCACTTGGGATTGTTTTTAAGTTTTAATAAAGGATACTGCACAATGGTCCTTTTTTCAGTTGCTCTGTATTATGTACCCCATGCTTATTCACATGGGCAGAGGACAGGATTTGGGGGCCCCCTTGTGGGAAAGAGGCTCTTGTCCTCATCAACATGCGACAAGGTGGTTGTCCCAAAGCACCCCCCATGTTGAGAGCATGTGGCCTTGTGTGGTACAAGGGGGGGTGTTCACTCGCCCCACCCCCTTTCCTGGCCTGCTAGGCTGCATGCTTGGGTCTGGGATGGATTGGTGGGGGAGGGAGGACAACCACACTGTTCGGGTCTGGTATAGATTTTAAGAGGAACCCCATGCCATTTTTGTTTACATCCTGCTGTCAGCAGGGAACACCACTGACAGCAGATAAGTCATGGTCATTAACTGCTTGCCGCCCGCCCATCGTCATATGATGGAGGAGCAGTGCAGCACTTGCGGGGCGCACAGGGCAGCGATCGTGACCCCGAGTCCTCGGCTCTTTAAACATGTGATCGGCTGTGTCCAATCACAGCCGGTCACATGTAAACAAGGAAGTGCTGGTAGTTTGCGCTCCTCGCCTCACACTGACAGAGTGTGTGGCGAGGAGGGCCGATCAGCGTCATCTCCTCACAGGGAAACATTTAAGTTTTTTACTATTGATTACAATAGTAAAAAAAAGTGTGAAAAACAGTGCCCACCAATGCCAACGATCAGTGCCCACCAGTGGAAGCAATCAGTGCCCACCACTGCCCAAAAGTGTCACCAATCAGTGCCTATTAATGATGCCAGTCAATGCTGGCAATCAATGCCGCTTATCCATGCTGCCCATTACTGCAGT
Source organism: Lithobates pipiens (assembly GCF_037356315.1). Lineage (NCBI taxonomy): Eukaryota > Metazoa > Chordata > Amphibia > Anura > Ranidae > Lithobates > Lithobates pipiens. The sequence continues at coordinate 435,271,386 of NW_027507764.1, read as the reverse complement.
CAATCAATGCCCATCAGTGTAGCCCATCAGTGCCACCCATCACCATTACCCATCAGTGTCCCTCAGTACCGCCTATCCATGCCGCTTATCAGTGCCGACCAGTGCTGCCTATTATTGCCCATTAATGCCACCTATTAGTGCCCACCAGTGCTGCCTAACAGTGCTCATCAGTGCCCCCTATCAGTGCTCATCAGTGCCACATATCAGTGCCACCTGTCAGTGCCCATAAGTGCGGCATATTAGTGCCTCCTCATCAGTGCCAGTAAGTGTCGCCTCATCAGCACCCATAAGTGCCACCTCATCAATGCCCACCAGTTCAGCCTATCACTGCCCATCAGTGCCGCCTCATCAGCGCACATCAGTGAAGGTGAAAAATTACTTAGTTACAAAATTTACTGACAGAAAAAAAGTGAAAAACATTTTCTTTTCAAAATTTTAGGTCTTTTTTTTTTTTTTGTAAAAAATAAAAAAACAGCAGTGATTAAATACCACCAAAAGAAAGCTCTATTTGTTTGAAGAAAATGATAAAAAAAATTTGGTTGGGTACAGTGTAGCATGACCGCGCAATTGTCATTCAAAGTGTGACAATGCTGAAAGCTGAAAAATGGCTTGGGCAGGAAGGGGGTGAAAGTGCCCTCTAGGCAAGTGGTTAAGGACGTGGCAGCGTCCGCCCACTCCTTAGCAACCAAGGAAAATCAAACATGTTTCTTAAATATCACATGCCTCGACCACTGCTTAAAGTGGAAGTAAACCCTCCTATCATTTTTAGCCAAGGAACCCGTCATGTTGGCCTCTGTTTGATCTTTGACTGCCATGATGCTGCACATGTGATCAGTGTTGACACCAGCCATTGGACAGTTTGGTTGAGAGAACATCCAATGTGACAATTACATTTCCGGCACGTGCTGAAAATGTAACTGTATTTTTAAATGGTTAAATGGATGGGTTTACTTCCACTTTAATTACTGCATTAATTCATTTATTTATTTCCTTTTGTGAATTGACTTTAACCACTTCAATACTGGGCACTTTCACCCCTTCCTTCCCAGGCCAATTTTCATCTTTCAGCTCTCTCGCACATTCAATGAGAATTGCACGGTCATGCAACACTATACCCAAATGAAAATTTTATCATTTTGTTCACACCAATAGAGCTTTCTTTTGGTGGTATTTATTCACGATTATTTTTTATTTTTTGCGATTTAAACAAAAAAAAGAACGGCAATTTTGAAAAAAAAGCAATATTTTCTACTTTCTATTTTAAAAGAAATCCAATAAAATGTAATTTTGTCATAAATTTAAGCCAAAATGTATTCTGCTACATGTCTTTGGAAAAAAAAATCCCGTTAAGTATATAATCAGAGATGCGCCATGTCCGACACTAGCGCATCAGGATCACGCTACTGTGCGGGCACACACACACACACGCGATTCCCCTCCTTCTGGGGGACGTTCCAGAACCCGGATGGGAGGTGGTTAAAGCTGTACAATGTGGTATTTACCAAGCGTTTTTGCTTTATGTGGTAAATGAATTTACATTTTTAAGATTGCTTGCGGTATTTGGAGAAACATCTAAATACCGCAAGCAGTCTGCTTTTGTAAATTATTATAATTATTATTCTCACTATTTTAAATTTTTTTTGCATTGGTCACAAAAAATGTTTTTGGTTGTCACCATTAGTCATATGTTAATTACTGAATTGATGGGATATATTGCTTATTATGTTAGTTTACAATTAGCGCAGCACTATTTACACTGGAACTTACTCTTGGGGTACATTTCTGCAGCAGGGAATTGTGGAGAGAGCACGAATAGATAAGTATAAGGTAGGGGTAGGGGTATATCAGGGCACACTGTCACTTTGAATGAGTAAGTTAATATGTCTCTTTCATTTGTATTCATTTGTCCAAGATTTTAATTTCCATGTGAATTTCCATGTTATTTTAACCACTTGCTTACTGGGCACATAAACCCCCCTCCTGTCCAGACCAATTTTCAGCTTTCAGCGCTGATGCACTTTGAATGACAATTGCGCGGTCATACAACACTGTACCCAAATGGAATTTTTATAATTTTTTCCCCACAAATAGAGCTTTCTTTTGGTGGTATTTTATCACCTCTGTGGTTTTTATTTTTTGTTAAAATAATTTAAAAAGACCAAATAAAAAAAAAAAATTCTTTTTTAAATATTTTGGCATAAAACTTTGCAAACAAGTAATTTTCCCCCTCCTTCATTGATGTATGCTGATGAGGTGGCAGTGATGGGCACTGATGGGTGGCAATAATGGGCACTGATTGCTTACACTGATAGGTGGCACTGATTGGCACCACTGGTGAGCATTGATAGGCGGCACGTGTGGGCATTGATAGGTGGCACTTATGGGCATTGATAGGTGGCACTGGAGGGCACTGGCAGGTGGCAATAACAGGTGGCACTGGCAGGGGGTACTGATTGGCACAGATGAGGTGCCTGTGTTCCTTCCTCTTTGGGACCGATGTTCCTTTAACATAAGCCTGTGATCTGCTTTTTTTTCTCCTCGTGCTGTCAGCGTAAGGAGAAAAAAAGCGATTACCGAGCTTTTGTTTACATCATGTGATCAGCTGTCATTGGCTGACAGCTGATCGCATGGTAAGGGGCCGGGACGGGCCCCTTACTCGGATCGGGGAGATCACCCGAGTCTCTGTGATTCGGTGATCACAGTGCACGCACAGGGATCGTGCACAGGGGAGGGCATCCTATGACTGCCTCCTGGAAATTGAGGTCCGCGCTGTAGCCGTCATTCGGCTATGGCCCAGACCTCAAGTGGCTAAAGGGTAACTCCACTTTTGTGGGTAAAAAGAATTGCGAACAAAGAAAAAATAATATACCGTATACAATTGTGGCACATGTCATATTGTAATTTAATATTATAAAAAATTAACTTTTCTGTTCAATCTGATGTTCTGTAATTTTCTGTAAAATGCAATATGGCAACCTGGATGTTATCTGTACACAGAGTGTGTACAGAACATCCCCCAGAAACATAATTTCCTGCTTCTGTGATTGCCACTGATTTTCCCAGAAGTCTGCACTAAGATACAAGTCAGATTTCAGGCATCCCCTGGAACAAAAATATCATTTTTGGTGAGATACTCCCAATAGGAACACATCTAAAGGGAGTTCCTCTCTAATGTCCTGCAGATGCAGCACCTGATTGATAATTGTGAGACCCACTTTCCCACATGGGCACAGAGAAACACAGAGGAATTCCTTCAGAATAACAAAGGGTAGGAATCTGCAACAAAGTTTGTTAAAATCCTTGTAATATGTATATATCACCCAGAGAGGGATGCTTTTTTTTCTCAACAAAAGTGGAGTTACCCTTTAACCGCTTGCCAACCGCCTCACGCCGATATACATGCACAGAAGGCCTCGTACAGGCAAACTAATATACCTGTACGTGGCCCTTTAAGAGGCGGCCAGCGATCGTCCCATGGGGAGGAAGAACGAGGAGATGCTAATGTACTCCGGAGCAGAGATCAGTGATGTGTCACATGTAGCTACACCCTCCACAGTTAGAAACACTCCCCAGGGCACACTTAACCCATACACTGCCCCCTAGTGGTTAACCCCTTAATTTCCAGTGTAATTTACACAGGAATCAGTGCATTTCTATAACAGTGCTGTATAAATGACAATGGTCCCAAAAATGTGTCAAAAATGTCCGATGTGTCCTCCATAATGTCACAGTCATGATAAAAATTGCTGATTGCCGCCATTACTAGTAAAAAAAAATAATTATAAAATGAACAAAAATGCCCTACAATTATCCCCTATTTTGTAAACGCTATAACTTTTGCGCAAACCAATCAATAAACACTTATTTCGATATTTATTTTACCAACAATATGTAGAAGAATACGTATTGGCCTAAACTGAGGAAAAAAAGTTTTTTATATATTTTTGGGGGATATTTATTATAGAAAAATATAGAAAATTATGCGTTTTTTTGTGGGAAAAAAAAAAGATGTAAATTTTGTGTGGGTGCCATGTTGCATGCCCACGCAATTGTCAGTTAAACCGATGCAGTGCCAAATCGCAAAAAGTGCTCTGGTCAGGAAGGGGGTAAATTCTTCCGGGGCTAAAGTGGTTAAACTATGCTTGTCATGGAAATAATGTATTGGAATTACACTTGTATAATTAAAAGGAAAAAAATTTAATCTTTACAGACATTATTCTGCAGAAATCGAAATTGTGCTGTATGACATTAGATATACTGTATATGTCTTCTAGTGGTTACTTGTATTTATACATAAAATATAATTATGTGAAATATGGTAAAAATGTTAAATATGAATACCAAATCAAAAAAAAAAAAACTTTTTTTCTTACACTAACAAGGCCAAAATACAGATAAATAAAAAAAAAACAATAGTTGTTCTATATGTGTGTAAAAAGTTTCCTGCCAACAGTTACTGATCTACATCCTCCCAGTGCCTAACTTGTGCTCCATGGGAAATGTTCGATAGCTGATTAAGTGCTGTGGTGCTGAAGGATGCCCATCCCTGGTTTAAAGTGCATAGGTCAATTCTGAAAATATTATATTAGGCTCTCACGAGAAGCCTGCCATTTCTAGTCAGTTGCCTTGGATGTATATAGTAGTTTTCCTTCTCTTGCTTGACGTAGTCTATTAGGCCCATAGCCTTAAGAGAGGGTAGAATAAAAAGCAAAATTGATATTGGGGTCACTGGAGACACGGCTGTTCTGTTCACTTGCCAAACTAGTGTGGATTGCTTCGGGGCTTTAGGAAAACGACAGAGAAAATCAATAAAGAAAGAAAAAGATTTCACATATAATTGAAATTGCTTGCTTATTACACTTTTGCTCAGCAGATGGCACCTTCTTGTAAATGATGGGTAATCTCAGCCAGTCTATTAGTTACAAGATTGTATCAGCTGCAAGACAGAATTATTTGTAACATCTTCAGACCTTGCTATTAATGTGTCAGTAAAACCCCCAAAAACACAAAAAACACATTTGCACTTTTCTCATATAAAAGACTTTGTATTTAATTCCAGAGAGCTGTATTATTGTGAAATTCATTACTGTACTAAGCATGTTTTCGATATAAAATCACATAACATGACTAATACTGATAATGGAAGAAAACTTGAAATCATAAGCTTATATATAGATGAATATTGCAAGTTTATAAAATCTAGAGGGAAGCGTTTATATTGCCCATAGCAAGCAATCTGATTTTTAGTGCAAGCTAAAAAAAATACGATTTGGTTGGTTTCAGTGGATAAAACACTGGGGCTCCTTTTTACTTGGCGTCCTAAAAGCTATAATATGTATTGCCCATCCCAACTGATCATATTCAAATTTCCAATACATTAAACATGTATTGGGGAAAAAAAATAAACATTTTTTTCAATAAATGTGTGTAAAAGTCAATTATGATATTAAAAATGATCAGATGTTTTTTTCAGTGGTTATCACTGATCATTGGTATCACTGGTTTCTGACTGGTGATGATAGATTCTTTGGGGGGCAGAAAATTGAGCCATCCAAGATAGAAATAAAATACCCATTTATTATAGCAAAAGTATAAATTCATAGGATTAAAAAACTTGCATTAGTTGAAGCTTATGTCCAGGCAAAATCAACAAATAGCATTAATATATCCCTGCATATTTTGCCAGGGGGCGGCATCGTCAGTTAATTATGGGAAGTTAGGATTTTTTGGGCAGATTAAAATGTATTTTTTGGACTTGTAGCTCGTTTAATGGTATAAAACATGGAGCAGAGTGCATTTATTGCACAGTGTGTACTGAATTTTTTATTTTTGTTTGCCCTGACCTACATTTCAAATAATAGCTAAATCATTTGAAACATATGCAGCATTTAGTTACGTGAACTGAACATTTTTATAAGAAAGTAAGGGTAAAATAATTAACCTGTTAACCACTCTTCTTAAAATGACAGCTGGGCAGGACTTTCGTCCGGGCTTGATCTGTCACCAGCTGTACATGTGATCAGCTGTGGCCAATCACAGCTAATCACAACAAAACAAACTGAATAAATCAATTTTCTGTAAAATGCTTGCTTATAGCAATGAAATTCATTGAAAAAAAACAAAATGCTGATCACTTCCCCAGAGTAGTACAATGTTACTATGGTAACATTATTTTGCTCTGATTAAAGTGTGTTAAAAAATCATTAAAAAAAGAAAAACATATATAATACAGAATGATTTTTTTTATAAAATAATAAAAAAAATAGAAAAAAATATAATTTTTTCATAGTATCACCAGTCACTACACCAGTTATATGATGATGCTGTACTGCACTGGTTTTGACATTATGACAAAAAATGACAACTTCAAAAAACTCGCCTTGCCTCCTACTAAATACCTTGGACTGTCTACATGTTAATTTGGGGGCTATCTGTACTGTCCTGACATTTTTGGGCCTCGACAAATGAGATAGGCTGTCAGTACATCAGTATTGATCAATTTCCAGACATATACCATAGTTTGTGGACTGTATAACTTATCTGCAGACCAAATAATATACACTGATTTGGGTTATTTTTACCAAAGAAATGTAGCAGAATACATTTTGGCTTAAATTTTTGTAGAACAATTTGTTTGCAAAACAACATAAACAAAGATAAACATGTTTTTGTTTTATTTCAAAATTTTTGATCTTTTTACATTTATTTAGCAAAAAAAAAAACAAAAAAAAAAAACCCAGTGGTCAGTAAATACCACCAAAAGAAAGCTCTGGTTGTGTGAACAAAATGATAAAACTGTAGTTTGGGTACAGTGTTGCATGACTGAGTAATTGTCATACAAAGTGTGACAGCGGTGAAAACTGGCCTGGGCAGGTAAAAGTGCCTGGTATTGAAGTGATTAAAATAACTCATACAATTTATATACAGTATTGACACTCAAATGGTTAGTGTTGTCTTGCAGTCTGGTGTTCAAATCCCAAGAGGTATATAGTCTATGTGAGGGGTTCCTTAGTGTGTGTGTGGTTCATAAGTGTCCCAATAATAGAGTTGTAAGTTGATGTGACTAAACTGGCCGTATGGTGCATGTGTGAGTATGACATTAAATTGTAAACTCCATCATGGGACAAGGACAGATATGTACTTTATAAATTGCTTATATATAATACAATATAATAGATGTATGTCAGTCTAAATTCATCTAAGTTCATCTGTCTCATTCTGTGCCACCACCACATTTTTAAAAAGCATTTTTTGTATCCATACTTTTTTTTTCCTTCTCTTTAGTAACATGACATACAAGTTCCTCTTAGTAGTGGGCATTCAAACTTCTGTAAAGAATTGCATTAATGTAATAACATCTGAGAGCTGTTCTGTTTAGAAGTGCAGAGAGCCTAGGGCAACAATGATACACACTCGGGGGTGGGAGGCAATGATGCCCTGGGTGAACTGGAAGTGGGTTATATAATGCTGGGTGGCAGCTGTCAGGAGAGAAAATTCTTAAGGGACAGGTCTGTAAAAGGGGTGAGTATTGCAGAAAAGGCAGGTTTTCTATTTTAAGAAGTGGCAGGCAATGCATTTTTGCAATTTTATCCTAAAGTGAATTTGGATTTTAACAGTCAGCCTCAATCAGTGGCAGCCCTCGTGGATCATATTAAGTTTTGGGTTGCACGAAAAAAAAAAAAAAAACTGTCAGCTCTGGTCGGAGACGATGCACTAACCATGCAAGGTTAGTCCAGCAATCTACTGATTTGTTGTGTTCTGACAGGGGGACACCCCTTTCCTGCCGCCAGAATACAATATGCCATTGGTAGAGAGGGCTGATCAGGAGTTGGTCGACTGCTGGTTTTCAAGCATGTACGAATGACAGAACCCGGCTGAACGGTTGGCTTCTGCCGGACAGACTGACATACACACGGGCTGTTCTTTTTTTAACCAACATATGTCTTCCAACATTGTTCCCTTGTGGACGGGGCCTTAATTTAATTAAAGTTGTTATAATTTACATGTAAGTCCAGTGGAGGTATACAACTGTTGCCCTATGCATTTATATACCCAAGAAACTCTTTGGAGAAGCCTACTGGTCCTTAAATTATAGACATTCTAAATGTAAGGATACACAATATTAAGAAACCTCAAGTTCACAAGGTGGTCGGTGTTTGCTGCATCTATTTATGATATAATTTTTATCTATAATATTATCATTAGTCTTATATTACATTTCTCTCCCTTCAGATGAAAATATCAGAGGTTTCTGAGGAATTAAAGAATACAATTGAGCGTGTACTACAATTTCAGAAATCAACACAAGATCTAATATTATATGGGAATGTTATTCAGAATACCATGAAGTCAACTCAGAAAACAATTGTAACACTGGAGTAAGTTATCTCTACTTTTCTGTGCCGACTAAGTGACATTTAATTGTGATTTTTGTTTTTACAAAAATAATTTAAAAGTTAATTTAAGAAAAGCTTTTTTTTTTAACTTCTGTTAATATACCAGTGATTTTCTATCATTCAGCAGATCACCAATGAAGTTTTTCAAACCACAAATTATGTTTTATTGCATGCTTTTATTTTTTTTCTCAATTATGTTTTTTAATTATATATGCAAATCTTATTATTCAAACCTGCTTTTTGTACTCGGGTGTTTTTTTTAATGTTAGGGGATAGGGAAAAACGTAATTACACATTGGGGGTTATTTACTATAGGAAAATCCACTTTGCACTGCAAGTGCACTTGAAAGTAAAGTCGCTGTAGATCCAAGGGGGACATGCCAGGAAAATAAAAAACAGCATTTTAGCTTAGATTGGGTAATAAAATCAGCAGAGCTTTCCCTAATTTCAGATCTACCCCTTAGATTCAGAGAAATTGAACTTCCAAGTTAACGTTAAGTGCAAAGTGGATTTGCCTTTCGTAAATAACCCCCATTGTGATGAGAATTCTAGGTTTACTTTGTCAGTCTTTGTTGGAGATTATAAAAAAATTACAAAAGTAGGCTACATAGACTGAGGATGCTTTTGACTTAAAGGAGATTTGTAGGAGGCACTGGACAGAATGGGGAGAAAAATGGCATAGTGGGAAGAGGTAGTAATAGCTATGCATGCACACCATAGTTGGCAAGTCTAGAAAGTAAAGGCCTGGTACGCGCTAGTGTTTTTTCTTGCGCTCAACACAGCAGGCTGAACAAAAAAAACTGAAGAGCACAGGAGGAGCCACTGTACTAACAAGACAATGTTAGTACAGCGATCTCCCCCGCTGTGCTATTGTATTCTGAAACGGGGGTGCCCCTCCCCCGCTAGAATGCCATGGCTGGGTGTGCTGATTGGGTACCAATCGGCATACCTTTTTTGGTCATGCCCAGTCGACGGAAGTCAGCTAAACGTGTGGATTCTGTCAGTCTGACGCACACACAGGCCGAATGTCGGCTGGCTTCTATTAAAGTGGGCAATGCCGCCTGATAATCGCCGTATGTGTTTCTTAACATCAGGAATATGAAATCAATCATGCTAGTTTCAATGAAAGAACAGCTGGTTTGCAACACAAGGGCAAACTAATGTAATACATATTTCTTGCAGTAGTCAGTGTGAATCGACTTTTATATGGGAGTCTGGGGTTGAGCCTAGGATTTAAAGTATAATGCCCCATACACACGGTTGGACATTCCAACCACAAAATCCATCGGATTTTTTACGAAACTGTCAAATTTTGGGTTTACATTAGAACAGGCATAGAATGGACATCTTCCAATGAGGACTTTAGGTCTGATGACCCTGTGATCATCAGGGATTTCCCTCAGTTTGGAGGGATTTCCTCTCATTTCCTGTTCTGGCTTTGGGACAGGAACTGAAGGGAAATCTCTCTAATGTGAAACAGATGGCAAAAAAAAAAAAATGACGGGGGTTGCCCCCCCCCCCCCCCCGTTCTATCCAAAATTAAAGAAAAATGTGCCTTCAGTTGGTTACAAAGCAGAAGTTTAACTGATTGCTTCAGTCCACCAAATTAATCTGAATGTTTGTATGAGAAAGTTTCAGATTTGTTATTAGATTAGCATTTGTTTCATTATCAAAATCCATTTATACAAAATGTTGGTACAATTCAAACCTATTTATTAATACCCACTTTTTGCTTTTTTAAGGCAAAATTATAATCTACAGGAGCTGCAGCTGAACAATGTAAAAGATACCTCTGCACAGCTATTGAAAGAAGCCGAATCGTACACAGAGCGTATGAAAAGAGAGGATGAAGATTATAACATACAATTACAGACCAGACAGAAGGTGCAGAAACAAAGCATCGTAAGTATGAAATTGTTTGATTTGACTGTATTTGAAATTCTGCCAGTATTAATATATTACCAGTTTTAATTAATAAGACAGATGATGTGCAATGTGCAGTAACCCATAGCAACAATATAAACTCTGACAACCAAAGCTGTAGTCAGTTTAGAGATGTCAGATCAAATAAAAAAAAATAGCTTGTCATACAGTAAGTGCTGCACAGTAATAATAGCAACAACAAAAAAAAATACTATTTCTAGTTCAAACCTTCAGAAGGTTTTGGGAATACACAGTAACTGTAAATGAAAGTGTACTTGAAAATTACATTACATTATATTGCTCATACTGAAAATACTGCTAAAGGTCAAGGTAGCCAAAATTATTTTTGAATGCACCTATTTGCCTGTCAACTTTGCTATGATACACATGCTTAGGAAGAACGTTATGAAGAGCTAGCTATAGCAATTTCGAACACAATTGTAGATTCCTCACTATCTGTCTTGTGCAAAATTATGTAAGATGAACTAATGTCAGTACTAACATGATCAGGACTTGGTGGTTTGAACACCATTAGGAGTAAACCATGCAAAAAATGTTACATGGCACAGCCCACAACAAGTACACTATATTGTCAAAAGTATTGTGACACCTGCTGTTAGAGACCTTGCACTCCTCCACCTTACTTTCCAGGATCTTGCTGTTTTTGCAGCAAGGAGTGGATCAGAAACTTGCATTAAGTACCATTTAAGGGGCAGATATCAGCTTTGGCTGTCTTTTTTCAGAGACCCTTGGCGGCTCATTCATTGCTGAGTACGTTTGTTCAGGGGGTTCGACATGTGGCCCCTCCGATCTGGCCACCGCTACCTCCGTGGGATTTGAATCTGGTGCTCTTGGTGCTTCAGAAACCACAGTTTGAAAACATTAGGGAGATTCCCTTATTGACACTCTCTCAGAAGGTGGTCTTCCTAGTGGCCATTACATCTGCTAGGAGGGTTTCTGAGTTGGCAGCCTTGTCTTGCAAGTCTCTTTACTTGATACTCCACAAGTTTAAGGCGGTGCTGCGTCCGCAGCCTTAATTTTTTCCAAAGGTTGTTTCCGCCTTTCATCTAAATGAGGACATTGTGCTTCCATCCCTATGTCCTTGGCCGTCACACCCTAAAGAGGTAGCTTTGCATTCCCTGGACATGGTCCGGGCTCTGCGGGTATATCTGCCTGCTAGGGCTCCTTTCCGGAGGTTGGACTCGCTGTTTGTATCGGTGGCTGGTCCAAAGAAGAGATGGGTGGTCTCCATCTCTCGGTAGATCAGACAGACTGTAGTTCAGGCTTATGTCATAAAGGAACGGGCGCCTCCCTTTCCTGTCACGGCGCATTCTACCAGGGCAATTGGTGCCTCTTGGACTTTCCGACATCAAGCGCCTGTTTCTCAAGTGTGTAAAGGGGTAAGCTGGTCGTCCGTTCACACTTTTACTATATTTTACAAGGTTGATGTGAGTGCATATCCGGATGCTGGCTTCGGCCGCAAGGTTTTGCAGGCGGCTGTTTAAGGTTGCAACTCCTCTGTTGAGGAGCTCTGGCTGTTTTGGGTGGAGTTACATAGTTACATGGCTAGTCAGGTTGAAAAAAGACACAAGTCCATCCAGTTCAACCTTAAAAACAATAAATACATTTAAAAAAATATATATTGTACAATCCAATATACCCAATTTTATACCCACAGTTGATCCAGAGGAAGGCAAAAAAAAAAAAACAGCAGAGCATGCTCCAATTTGCTACAGCAGGGAAAAAGATTCCTTCCTGATCCCCCAAGAGGCAATTGGATTTTCCCTGGATCAACTTTACCTATAAATCTTAGTACCCAGTTATATTATGTACAGTCAGGAAAGTATCCATGTCTTTCTTAAAGCAATCTACTGAGCCACCTCTGGCGGGAGTCTATTCCACATTTTCACAGCTCTTACTGTGAAGAAACCTTTCCATATTTGAAGATGAAATCTCTTTTCCTGTAGATGTAAAGAGTGCCCCCGTGTCCTCTGGGTTGACCGTAAAGAGCAACACCAAGTTCACTATGTGGACCCCTTATATATTTGAACATGTTGAACATATCACCCCTTATTCTCCTTTTCTCAAGAGAGAATAAATTCAGTTCCTCTAATCTTTCCTCATAGCTGAGCTCCTCCATCAGTTTGGTTGCCCTTCTCTGCACTTTCTCCAGTTCCCCGATATCCTTTTTGAGAACTGATGCCGAAAACTTAACTGCATATTCCAGCTGAGGTCTTACTAATGATTTGAACAGGGGCAAAATGATATCTCACTCTGGAGTCCATACCTCTCTTAATACAAGAAAGGACTTTGCTCGCTTTTGAAACCGCAGCTTAGCCTTGCATGCTATTATTGAGCTTATGATCTACCAAAACTCCCAGATCCTTCTCCACCACAGATTCCCCTAGTTGTACTCCCCCTAGCATGTATGATGCATGCGTACTCTTAGCCCCCAAGTGGATAACTTTACATTTCTCACCATTAAACCTCATCTGCCACATAGTCGCCCAATTAGACAGTGCATTGAGGTTGGCTGGTAAATTGGAGACATCATGTAAGGACCTTATTCCACTGCATAGCTTGGTGTCATCTGCAAAGACAGAAATGCTACTTTTGATCCCAGACCCAATATCATTTATAAAGATATTAAAAAGTAAGGGCCCCAGCACTGAACCTTGGGGTACACCACTGATAACCTTAGACCAAGGACCTCCAAACTACGGCCCTCCAGCTGTTACGGAACTACACGTCCCATGAGGCATTGTAAAACTCTGACATTCACAGACATGACTAGGCATGATGGGAATTGTAGTTCCTGAACAACTGGAGGGCCGTCGTTTGGAGACCCCTGCCTTAGACCATTCAGACCATCCATAATGATTGATTCCTATAGTAAATGTAAAAGTAAAAAAGGGGACATTTAAAGATATATAAAGCAACTACCCAATATAGATGTAGGGGTCATGCTCATATGTACAAAATTTGGATACACTTAATATATCATTTCCAAAAGAAAGTGCAGTGACTATATCCTCTATTCAAACAAGGCAGGATGGAGGTGCAGGATCCAAACTAAACAATAACCTATTCAAAATAGTGGGAAACAACCCATTTATAATTCAAACCAAAAGGAATGCTGGTACATAAATAAAAAATCCAATACACCTTCTTCCTGCATACTAGTCTGAACAGATCACCACCCTTAGCTGGAAGTTTGACTTTTTCTACAACCTGCACAGAAACTAAACTGGCATTGCCATTGTGTTGGTAAGGTGTTCCTGTAACCTATGAGTGGTGCGTATTGGGCCCTAGAGGATTTATATGTAATTACGTAAATGACATATGTTGTATTACAGTTGAAGAAATGTTTTAAATGAAAATCATATTGTTACTACTTGATGAGACTTCTTGACCCCCAAGAATGTGGGGACAGCAGGGGCAATCCCTGGCACCACATTTAAAGTTTTCTTTGAAGTATAACCGGGTCGTGGTTTGTCTAGGTACAGAATGAAAGAAGCTGGGGGAGAGGGTACTAACCAAAGAACTGGCTTTACTTGGTATGATAATTATCCCATCACGCAGAATCCCTGACAGTGACTCATCCTCAAATAAGAATGGCAAGTACCTGTTAACTATATCTCCAATCTGTTGGAACTCTTGAGTATATGGAGGGACTAAAGCTGGTTTGTTACCATATCTACACCGGGATTGCCAGGGTTTTTTCAAAAGGTCTTCCCTATTTTTTGCCCTCGCAGTGGTGTAGACGTGTTCCAGTGTCCATATTGGGTAACCACATAGTCCAAACTTATGATAAAGTAACGCTGCCTCCCTGTCAAAATCAATATCTTCACTAGAGATCTGGCGTATGCAGACAAATTGTTCCACTGGGATCCCTCTGACCACATTTGGGGAGATTAGACTGGGCCATAAGAAGGCTGTTCCGTATAAATGCGTGATTACAAGATCTTGTAATGCCACCAACAACACCAAAGAAGAAATCTCTCTTTGTTCCAGGTGTCCCGTGAATGTTAGATTACTGGTGTTAGAATTCAATAATGACAAAAAGGATTCCATGTCCCCCATTCTCCTGTCGCAAATAAACAGGATATCTACATAGTGAAAAAATTTATGGGCGTAAATTCTAAAAGGGTTTCTATCTCCATAGATGTGGGACCGCTCCCACCAACCCATAAATAGGTTGGCAAATGAGGGCAAAAAGTTTTGCCCCCATCGTGGCCCCACACTGCTGGAGATTCTGCGTGATGGGATTAATATCATACTAAGTAAAGCCTGTTCTTTGGCTGGTACCCTCTCTCCCAGCTTCTTTTGTTCTGCACCTAGACAAACCACGACCTGGTTACACTTCAAAGGAAATTTTAAATGTGGTGCCAGGGATTGCCCCTGCTGTCCCCACATTCTTGGGGGTCAAGAAGTCTCATCAAATAGTAACAACATAGTTATTCCTTTAAAACATTTTTTCAACTGTAATACAACATATGTCATTTATGTCATTACATATAAATCCTGTAGAGCCCAATAATGCCTTAGCAACATTAGAGTGGCAAATCTACCAATGTAGAGAGACATTTTAATGGCAATTCCAGCTTAGTTTCTGTGCAGGTTGTGGAAAAAGTCAAACTTTCAGCTAGGGGTGTTCACTATTTACATAATCACATTCCTTTTGGTTTGAATTATGAATGGGATGTTTCCCACTATTATAGATGTTCCTGTATTATATGGGACTTCTATCTATATATATTCATTGTTGTAAAATGTTTGACATTTATGGATTATTGGCTGGTATTCATCACCTTTTGATTATATATACAGTATCTCACAAAAGTGAGTACACCTCTCACATTTTTGTAAATATTTTATTATATCTTTTTATGTGACAACAATGATGAAATTGCACTTTGCTACAATGTACAGTCGTGAGTGTACGGCTTGTATAACAGCGTAAATTTGCTGTCCCCTCAAAATAACTCAACACACAGCCATTAATGTCTAAACTGCTGGCAACAAAAGTGAATATACTCCTAAGTGAAAATGTGAGGAGTGTACTCACATTTATGAGATACTGTGTGTGTGTGCATATATATATATATATATATATATATATATATATATATCGATACATAGATATATATATATATATATATATATCTATATATATATATATATATATATATATATATATATATATATATATATATATATATATATATATATATATATATAGAATATATAGTTAGGGCCATAAATATTTGGACAGTGACACAAGTTTTATTAAAAAAAAAATTATTTTAGCTGTTTACAAAAACATGTTCAGAAATACAATTATATATATAATATGGGCTGAAAGTGCACACTCCCAGCTGCAATATGAGAGTTTCCACATCCAAATCGGAGAAAGGGTTTAGGAATCATAGCTCTGTAATGCATAGCCTCCTCTTTTTCAAGGGACCAAAAGTAATTGGACAATGGACTCTAAGGGCTGCAATTAACTCTGAAGGCGTCTCCCTCGTTAACCTGTAATCAATGAAGTAGTTAAAAGGTCTGGGGTTGATTCCAGGTGTGTGGTTTTGCATTTGGAAGCTGTTGCTGTTACCAGACAACATGCGGTCAAAGGAACTCTCAATTGAGGTGAAGCAGAACATCCTGAGGCTGAAAAAAAAGAAAAAATCCATCAGAGAGATAGCAGACATGATTGGAGTAGCAAAATCAACAGTCGGGTACATTCTGAGAAAAAAGGAATTGACTGGTGAGCTTGGGAACTCAAAAAGGGCTGGGCGTCCACGGAAGACAACAGTGGTGGATGATCGCCGCATACTTTCTTTGGTGAAGAAGAACCCGTTCACAACATAAACTGAAGTCCAGAACACTCTCAGGGAAGTAGGTGTATCTGTCTCTAAATCAACAGTAAAGAGAAGACTCCATGAAAGTAAATACAAAGGGTTCACATGTAGATGCAAACCATTCATCAATTCCAAAAATAGACAGGCCAGAGTTAAATTTGCCCAAAAACACCTCAAGAAGCCAGCTCAGTTCTGGAAAAGTATTCTATGGACAGATGAGACAAAGATCAACCTGTACCAGAATTATGGGAAGAAAAAAGTTTGGAGAAGAAAGGGAATGGCACATGATCTAAGGCACACCACATCCTCTGTAAAACATGGTGGAGGCAACGTGATGGCATGGGCATGCATGGCTTTCAATGGCACCGGGTCACTTGTGTTTATTGATGACATAACAGCAGACAAGAGTAGCCGGATGAATTCTGAAGTGTACCGGGATATACTTTCAGCCCAGATTCAGCCAAATGGTGCAAAGTTGATCGGACGGCGCTTCATAGTACAGATGGACAATGACCCCAAGCATACAGCCAAAGCTACCCAGGAGTTCATGAGTGCAAAAAAGTGGAACATTCTGCAATGGCCAAGTCAATCACCAGATCTTAACCCAATTGAGCATTCATTTCACTTGCTCAAATCTAGACTTAAGACGGAAAGACCCACAAACAAGCAAGACCTGAAGGCTGCGGCTGGAAAGGCCTGGCAAAGCATTAAGAAGGAGGAAACCCAGCGTTTGGTGATGTCCATGGGTTCCAGACTTAAGGCAGTGATTGCCTCCAAAGGATTTGCAACAAAATATTGAATAAATAAATATTTTGTTTGGGTTATGTTTATTTGTCCAATTACTTTTGAACAAGAAATGTGTACAATTCCTACATTTTCTATCAGGTATTTTTGTTCAACCCTTCAAATTAAACGTTACAATCTGCACTTGAATTCTGTTGTAGAGGTTTCATTTCAAATCCAATGCGGTGGCATGCAGAGCCCAACTTGCGAAAATTGTGTCACTGTCCAAATATTTATGGCCCTAACTGTATATATGTATATATATATATATATATATATCTATCTATCTATCTATCTATCTATCTATCTATATATATATATATATATATATATAGAGAGAGAGAGAGAGAGAAACCTTTTCTATGAGTACCTAACTTTGGATGGTTTTTACAGCCTATTTAAATGGTGATATTGTTGGGTTAGCTCTATAGAATATGTATACTTTTTTGTTTTTGTTTTATGGGTGTTGGTTCCAGCAGCTCTCCTGTGTTTGCTTGTTTCATTTATATCTATTTACATAATATATTTCCTTTCATTGTATATGTTTCCATTTTAAATTTTTTTTTCATATATTTTATTGTTATTTGCGCATATTTTTTGTTATTTTCTAATTTATGGCAATGATCTTTTTATGTATGTCTATATGTGCATATGTTTGTTTATTTACTGTTGATTTAGAGTTTGTAGACTGTGGTCTCTCATGGTCGGTGGGTTATTTCCCCATCCATTGATTGATTCCACCTGTTGACATGTGGTCTTAAGCTAATATACACACTTGGGGTAATTAGTAATGAGTAAGTACGACTGTGTGAAATGTGTCTACTAAGCACTTTTGGATCTTATGTGTGTCATGTTTCATTTTTTTATGGATATTCTAAAACTTTAGTTTTTAATCCTTGGATGCGGTGCCACCGTTTTGTTTTATCATTCAATATTGAGTTGGCCCACCCTTTGCAGCTATAACAGCTTAAAATCTTCTGGGAAGGCTGACCACAAGGTTTAGGAATGTGTCTATAGACATTTTTGACCATTCTTCCAGAAGTGCATTTGTGAGGTCAGGCACTGATGTTGGAAAAGAAGGCCTGGCTCCCAGTCTCCACTCTAATTTATCCCAAAGTTGTTCTGTCGGGTTGAGGTCAGGGCTCTGTGCATGACAGTCAAGTTCCTCCACCCCAAACTCACTCATCCATGTCTTTATGGACCTTGCTTTGTGCACTGGCCTAAATCATTTGGTGGAGAGGGGATTATGGTGTGGGGTTGTTTTTCAGAGGTTGGGTTTGACCCCTTAGTTCCAGTTAAGGGAACTCTTACGGCGTCAGCATACCAAGACATTTTGGACAATTTCATGCCCCTAACTTTGTGGGAACAATTTGGGGATGGTCCCTTCCTTTTCCAACATGACTGCACACCAGTTCACAAAGCAAGGTCCATAAAGACATGGATAAGCGAGTTTGGGGTGGTGAAATTTAACTGAGTCCTGACCTCAACCTGATAAAATACCTTTGGGATGAATTAGAGCGGAGACTGGGAGCCAGACCTTCTCATCCAACATCAGTGCCTAACCTCACAAATGCGCTTCTGGAAGAATGGTCAAACATTCCAATAGATAGACTCCTAAGCCTTGTGGACAGCCTTTTCAGAAGAGTTGATACTGGTTTAGCTGCAAGGGTTAGGCCAACTCTATATTGAACCCTCTTTCTGTTGTAGAGCACCTCTCTGAACCCTGGCTCTAGTGAATTAAACAAATTTCAGATTAATGTAAATTAAGTAGACTTTCTGACTTTAACACGGTCACAGTTTTTTTGGGGGTATCATTAGTAGCTTACTTATTGGTTACATTTTTTGTTGGAATTGTGTTCCTCTAAATTCCCCCATGTCTGGCCATAACATGACACATAGTTCTGTGTTATAATGAACCTTACCTGGTAGAATGATAGAAAGGAATGGTATAATTAAGTAATGGAAAACTATAGAAAAGTGTGTGGTCAGTTTATAAATAGTGTGGGTTACCAAACAGACAAGAGTTAAATCTGCACAATCAGAAACAGTACACCAAACTAACATGCAAGCTAACAATGAAACAGTGACCTTACTATACTTTCACAATAACATGAACAACAAAATAGTGCAGAGCAAATAAAAATGTGATAAAAGTGGAACAAAAAACGTTCAATCAGATATTCCACAAATATAAACATACATTTAATATCATACGACAAAAATGCAAAACGCTAAATCAAAATGCAAAATCTGAAGCAGCTGTGTTGTCGGATTTTCCGAGCGTGTGAACACAAGTCAGTTGGACAAAAGTCCAAAGTACAAACAGGCATGCTCGGAAGCAAGGAGGAGCCAAGAATGGTCGGTCTTGTAAACTAGCGTTCGTAATGGAGAATTAACATTTGTGACGTGGCAAATTATGAAATCTCCAAATGCAGCGCACATTCCCTTCTTATTTAATTGGATAATAATGAAGCTGCTTTGCTGGTGATACTGATGGAGTTATTGCAAATTACTTTTCAAAGGCTTTTTTTTTTCTAGTGATATCAAGAATAATATTATTATTATTTTTTTTTTTTTATTTGGGCAAGTTGCCACAACATGAT
This sequence comes from Lithobates pipiens, assembly GCF_037356315.1. Taxonomy (NCBI): domain Eukaryota; kingdom Metazoa; phylum Chordata; class Amphibia; order Anura; family Ranidae; genus Lithobates; species Lithobates pipiens. Next base: position 435,251,823 of record NW_027507764.1, on the reverse strand, counting down.
TATCCTGTAGTTTTTAAGATCAAAGATACAACTATGTTGGTGTCCCTTGTCAATTTTACAAATTTACATTTACAATTTTTAAAAATGTAACTGCCTACTCCCAAACTGTCATTTGAAGTAAAACACATAGCCAAGTATAATTCTCCACAATTTTGTTATTGTGCATTAAAAAAAAAAAAAAAAAAAAAACAAGACACGCTATCTGCCAATAGAACTTAACCAAAAAGTGCATTCTATGCATCCAAAAATATACCAAATCAAATCCTTATTCAACCAAAAAAATAATGTCAAAGCAATAACTCCAAAGCCTATAATAAATAACACATTATCTCCTCTGATTCCGCATCATATCTGGTTGACGAACGGCCGTTCAGAAACAAACTGAAAAGCGCAAACTGAAAAGTGTGAAATGAAAAGTGTGAAATGAAAAGCACGAATCAACACTCACCATACTTCTGCTAACACGAAATTAGCAGAAGGAGCCCAAAGGGTGACGCTAAAGAGCTGAAAAAACGCGTAGTACGTCTAGTACACCACTACGTTCGTAATTGTTGGCCAACAATTGTGTGACCGTGTGTATGCATGACAAGTTTGGGCCAACGCCCTTCAGAAAAAAGAGTACGGTTTTGTTGGCCAACAATCCGATCGTTTGTACAAGGCTTAACAGATACTGATGTGTCCTCAATCCCAGTGCATATAGGGCAATGATATCAATGGTAAAAGTTTCAGTTTGCCCTACGACTGTCAGCGGGACTTCCTCAGTAGGTGAGAGCACCATGTAGCCAGCATGCTAAAATAGTCTTGCCCATCTTTTACCATAGAAACTTTGTAAACAATCAGCAGGTTACATTATATGGCCGTATCTGGCACAACATATCCTGCCATGTATATATATATTCACAACATCAATATGGTGTTTTTTGTGTCAGTGTTTTATGTCCCTGTGTACTATTTGACCCACTGTTTGCTTAAGGTTCCCTTGGCACCTGACTTTGCAGGACCTCCCATTAGTTATATTAGATCTGGATCATGTCATATTGTGTGACCCAATAATTGTTTACCAATTTTCAATGGCGACTGCCTGTGTGACACAAAATGTTAGCATTTTGACTTAGCATGATTTTATTGTTTGGTATTATTTTTATATTTGTGGAATATTTGATTGAACATGTTTTGTTTCACAAAGTGCTGCACTAGCTTGTTGTTTAGATGTGTGTTGACACCAATTCTGGAAAAGATCTATCCTACCAGATGTTTTATTGTGTCTTGGGCTCTCTATGAAGGCAAACAAGGCAAACTTGATTTAAATAAAAATATTTGTGCACATGGGGTAAATTGCACAATTTATAGCTAATGAAGATAATGCAGCAATCACTTCTATATTTGGTTTGCAATTGAGCATCTTTAACGATTTTTATATTCTGTTACTACTGGTTGATGATGGTTTTTGGGACCCTATGTACCTTATAAGAAATTTATGTCTGTTGGCTTTGTTCACCCAAAAAATGAACAGTGTGCTTATAAATGAGCCCAAAAAAACAAAATGCATGTTTCACTGATTTGGATTGCATAAGCTGAACTGATCGGATTTATGGCTTGCTTTGGTGGTTGTGCATTAATTTTAGGTATTTCTGATTATATATTTTTGCTACATTCTCATTTGCATTCTGCAAAGTGAATTATTTGGTCCCAGTAGAGAATTGTAAACATTTTTCAAAAGGTGTTATTGGCTGGTATCAGAAAATGGCCAACGAAACAGTCAAAAATACTTGCTTTCAACATTGTTAGTAATCATTATTTTTCAAGGAATTATTTGAATTTGGAATCTGTTAACTGCATATGCACGACTTGCTACAAATGACAACATTGCCCATTTATGCTTATCTTTAAGGTCTCTGATTTTAAAGAATGCAATGATACTTGGGGCAGGTGTGCCAGTGCTTGAGGTATCATTTGTCAATGCCTGCACCTATTTAGGCAGCTTAAGGCTTGGTTCACATACCAGCCTCATGCAGCTCACAGCAAGGGTCTGGTGCATGCTGGTTCATTGTTCCAGGACCCATTTCAGCCCGAATTTTGGGCTGAATTCAGACCTGAAATGGACTAAAAGATGCACAGTGAAAATGCATCGGACCCCCTGCGGAGATATGTGAACTGGCTCCATAGAGAGCCAGTCAAAATCTCCTGCTATTGTGAATTGGATGCAGGGATTCGGTGTGAACCCAGCTTAAAAGTGTATCTAAATCTAAGTATAAAAATGTATTGTATTATAGCTTACCATGCCGCGTACCCGCAGTCAGATTTTCTGATGGAAAATGTTCGATGGGAGCTTTTTGTTGGAAATTCTGACCGTGTGTAGGCTCCATCGGACATTTTCCATTGGAATTTCCGACACACAAAATTTGAGATCTGGATCTTAAATTTTCCGACAACAAAATCTGTTGTTGGAAATTCCGATCATGTGTACCCAATTCCAAAGCACAAATTTCTATGCATGCCCGGAATCAAGCAGAAGAGCCACACTGGCTATTGAACTTCAATTTTCTCGGCTCGTCGTACATCACTGCGTTCTTGACGTTTGGAATTTCCAACAACATTGTGTGGCCGTGTGTATGCAAGACAAGTTTGAGCCAACATCCGTCGGAAAAAATACCATGGATTTTGTTGTCGGAATGTCCGATCATGTGTACGCGGCATTACTCTGTGTCCTGCATCTATGGAAGAGCACCAGTCTCACCATAGGACAGGACTATAGAACTCCATCCCCTGTACTCTTCTCCTACTTTTAATACTTTATAGACATACCATGCTTACTTTGCCATGCTTTGTCCAGTTTTATTTCCTTTAATAAATATTTTTAATAGTCTGAATAAAATAGGCTGACTTCACTCAGACATTACTGATCAGAATGCTTGATTCTAGTCAGTTTTTTCAAAACTATTAAAAGCAAAGGCAGCCAGGAAACTAGTATTTTTCGATGGAGGTCACCAATGGCAGCCCTCATATTTCTCTCTTTATAGATTTCCTTGAATAAAGCAAAGAATTAAACAGACTTGTTCAAGATTTAATGGGTACATATATTTCTTCATTATCTGCCGGTGTGCTCCCTTCGTTCATATTGTTTCTTATTGTGCCAATCTGTTGAAAAGCAAAAACAGAAAAAATGAGGTGCCCTATTTGTATTCATTAAAATTCCATTATCACCTACTGAGTTCCCAGCCCTTACAGCTGTACGTATACATGCAAATATTGGTGTTCTGAGCCTACTAGGAGAGAAAACTGTAAATGAAAGGCAGCTCACTGCATTGTTGGATAGCATAATACCTAGCATAACTTTTTCAGCTTTAAGGTTTCATGTTGGTGATGCCACATACCCTTTCTATATATATTGTTATGTTCATGTAGCTTTGGCTATGGTTGATTTTGTTTGAATTGTCGAATATAGTTTGAATGAGATATGCTTGATTTTCCTTTTATTTCTTTGGACAAATATGCTTTTCCTGGCATGCTTGAGAAGAAATAAAGACAAGGAAAGCAATTACTACCATTTTGGATCATTGAGCCATCATGCTGTGCTCTGTCAGCACTGCCTGGGTTTTCCTGTAGGCATGTACGCTACGTTATGATAATCCTGTTGTAACCAGTGGTGATTATTATTGGCATGGCTGTAAAGTGTTTAGGGATCTAATAAAGTAAAACTTAGGCATGACCTAATTGGGTCAGGAGTCTCTTGGACGTCATAAAACATCATTTAAGTTTTCTTTTTAAAGTTTGCTGTGTATACAGTTGTATTCGTAGGTTGTTGGGTTTTTTTCTTGGTGGGGCGGAGGGCTAACAACAAGGCTCTTCTGCTGACACAGCTCTATAAAGATTCAGACTTGTACACTTATTCCCACAATCCGTATTTCCTTTAATTTGAACATAAGAAAAAATAACCTGGTAGAATACTAATATTCACAATTTTCTTTGCATTTCATGCTATATATTTTAAGTCATGAAACCTAGAGGCACCTGGTTCAGAGCACTGGTGTTAGAGAAGAGATGGCCCCATGGTAACAGAAACTTTGCAAACATCATTGCAGTCGTGTCTTTGCACCTATAAGGATGATGTGTCTGTCGCACATATGTTGTCTTTGCTGGTGTGTTGTAGTGAACTGATGACACCACACACTAACCACAAGCAGAAATCTTCAGCAACCTTCATTATACAAGTTATTTTCTTTATTCACAAGGGAAAAAAGGCACCACAAACTGTCTTTTGGGACGACATAGAATCCCTTTATTAAGACAAATTAATGATCACTTTGCTTTGAGAAAGGTCCTGTGTGTTACCTTAATTGCAGCTTGCGAAGCTTTGTGTTTTTCTTCATGATTTAAGTAAAATATCTTGTAATGAGTATTTTTTGTGGATTTCACTGGGAAATCTTTTTTGAAAGTGTGGTGAGACTTTATGACTGCCATAGAGTAGCTCAGACATGTACCAAATGCAGTGGTGGCTGGTGGTCAAAATTTTTGGGGGGTCAAAAACAAACTGAAAAATTCTGAAATAAAACATCAATTGCAGCCACTGTGCCATCAAACGAGCCACTGTGCCCATCAAATGCTGCCACTGTGCCATCAAATTCAGCCACTGTGCCATCAAATGCACCCACTGTGCCAATTAAATGCTGCCAGTGTGACAATAAAATGCTGCCAGTGTGCCAACTAAATACTGCCAGTGTTCCCATCAAATGCTGCCAGTGTGCCCATTAAGTGCTGCCACTGTGCCATTAATGTGTCACCAGTGTGACCCCCCCCGCCCGCTTGCCACCTGCCCGGTACTTACCCTGTCTTGGTGGGGCAGAAGACGACGAGCAAGGTCCTTCAAGCCAGCATCTCTTGGCGTCCTCATCTTCTGACTCCTGTCCTCTCCTCCTGATAGGCGTCCAATAGCGGTGTCTTTCATTTCAGCCAATTAGGTGACAGGTAACAAACCCCCTGCACCCAGGGCTGGTGCAAGGATTTTTGGCACCCTAGGCGAAACCTCATTTTGCCGCCCCCCATTGGCCCCGCCCCTGACTCCACCCCCAGAATACCGCTTCACCAGCGCTCAACAATTCCGCCTCACCAGTGCCCATAAATTGCAGACTTGGGGGGACATTTGGCAGATCAGTCAACATAATTGATATATATACACTCACATTTTAAAATTAAATGTCATGGTCATCACATTCACATAATGTTATTCTCATTAAGGCCCCTTTTACTCTGGGGCGGTGCGGGCGTCGGCGGCAAAGCGCTGCTATTTTTAGCAGTGATTTACCATTGTTTTAGCGGCGGTCTGCGTTTAACGGCCGAAAAAGGGTTAAAACCGCCCACAAAGCGCCGCTGCAGTGGCGCTTTGCCGGCGGTATAGCCGTGCTCCCCCATTGATTTCAATAGGTAGGAGCGGTTTCACCGCTCCAAATATGCGGCTAGCAGGACTTTTTTCACCGTCCTGCTAGCGCACCGCTCCAGTGTGAAAACCCTCAGGCTTTCACACTGGAGTGAAAGGGGCCGATTTTTTCAGGCGCTATACAGGTGCTATTTTTAGCACTGTAGCACCTGAAAACCGCCCCAGCGTGAAAGGGGCCTAATAGAGAGAAAGCAACAGTTTTTTGCTTACCTCACGGTCACACCAGTAACCTGTTGCTGGCACCAACTGTATTTGCCAGCCTGTGTACCTGCCTCGTGTGGAGTGGTGCCTCTTCTCTTCCTGTTCCAGCTAGCCCAGGCTGCGCGCACCTGACCCCAAGCTCAGAGAGTGGCCTTCAAGTGCCACGCCGCCGACGTCGCCCTGCTGTATCCCATGATGATGCATGCTGCATCCATCCTCCATCCATCCTCTATTCCAGGAGAGCGTGGGGGTGGGGCCAGGGGTGCTGTGCTATCAAATGACACCTGTTATCATGTCACAGAGGACTGAGGGGGAGAACGGCTGCTGCTGCTGTGCCTGTGTTATCATCATGAGTAATGTCACAGACCGTCGGACTGACAGAGAATGGAGGGGGGGCGGCTGCTGTGCCTGTGTGTTATCATCATGACGACCCCCCCCCCCCACTCTCTGTCAGTCCGATGATCTGTGACATACTCATGATAACACACAGGCACAGCAGTCGTCTGCCCCCCCCCCACCCCCCCTCCTCTCCACTCGCTGTTAGTCCGATGATCTGTGACATATAACTCATGATAACACACAGGCACAGCAGTCGTACGCCCCCCCCCCCCTCTCCTCCACTCTCTGTCAGTCCGATGATCTGTGACATATAACTCATGATAACACACAGGCACAGCAGCTGTCCACCCCCCCCCCCTCTCCTCCACTCTCTGTTAGTCCGATTAACTTATGATTCATCAGCTGCTGCGTGTCATCATCATCATGGCTAATGTGACATAGAGCGGACAGAGACAGACTGACAGAGAGCGGATCGGAGGAGGGGGGGCGGATCGGAGGAGGAGGGGCGGATCGGAGGAGGAGGGGCGGATCGGCGAGGTGATACTATAACAGAAGAGAGGATTACTGTACTGGAAAGCCAGAGCGGGGCGGGGCGGGGTGGGAGGGCGGATGGCGCTGTTGCTTGGCACTGGCACAGTAGTAGTTGCAGCAAGGACAGTGCAGCCAGCCAGGAATAAAATAACCAGCGGCCGGGCGCCCTAGGCGGCAGTGCGCCCCAGGCGGTTGCCTAGTCCGCCTAGTGGCCCTGCCTGCACCTGATTGTTCAGTGTTAGGAAAGCAAATTTTAATTTGCTTTCCTAACACAGCTGAGGTCACCGTTATTGATGATAATTAGAGCCTATGGCTCTAATCAGGTGCTTCAAAAACACCCACTGCCGCTGTAATTCAGATGCCTGGCACTCGAGAAGGGGTCAGATGCCTGAATGGGGGATGGCCGCGGCGGCCATGGATAGATTCATGCAATGCATGAATCTATCCATAGTACACAGAGGGGGTGGCAGGAGAGAGGGGGCAGCGCCCATGCGCCCTTAATGCATGGGTCGTCACTGACCAAATGTAATATACCATTTTTCATGGTATATTGCCCTTGGAACTGCAAAGCTGCTGCTGTTATATGGGTTTTAGTTGAGCTCAGATCATATTTTGGGTGGACATAAAGGGGTTGTAAAGTCAGAAGGTTTTTCATCTTAAAAAGCCTTCTGTGTGCAGCAGTTGCCCCAGCACCCACTACTACTTACCTGAGCCCCCATCTATTTACAGGGGTCCACGGGTGTCTTATCTCTTCGAGACGTTTTCTCCTGATTGGCTCCCGCTGCTGTCAATCAAAGTCAGTCAGCCAATCAGGAGAGAGAGAAGAGGTAGGGCCGGGCTGCAGTTCCGTGTCTGAAGCTGCTTGCTGTGGGGGCACTCAACAGGAGGGAGGGGCCAGGGGCACAGAAGAGGGACCCGAGAAGAGGAGGATCCAGGCTGCTCTGTGCAATTCCACTGCAACAGAGCAGGTGAGTATAACATGTTTGTTATTTTTAGTGAAAAAAAAACAGAGACTTTACAATAACTGTATTCATTATAAGTGTATAGTTATAGTTTCCTAACACATGCACATGCACTCAAACACACATACACACACTGTTCTTTACTCTCTACTCCCTTAGCTAGACTGTTATTCAATGTGGAATGCTTTAGTCAATGCCTGAAAAGACACCTATCCTATTTACACCTTATCAGACAGTCATCTATTACCTTAGATCAACTTTTCTCAACATTTATACTATAGATTTTTATTATGGAAAAGGTCAAGGCATTTAAAAATTACAATGAATGTGCAGGTATATATACAAATATCTTAAACAGTGAATGTTGTACAGAAAAAAAAAGGGTTCTGGTTAGTCAGGTGGAGGAATGCATATGGTTATAATCAGGCCAATCAGGAGTATTGTAGTGGAGAGAAGTAAAAATGACAATTGCATATATGTTAAGAAAAGTAGGTATAAAAAGAAAATTTCTAAACCAGAAATGCGGTATCCCAGAGAATCAATTTTTTTTATAAAGGGGCATAGAATCATATAACGTGTGATGAATTCTCTCAGAAAGTTTGATGTTCGTCATGCGGTTGAGAATTTGTGTCCAAGGTACCGTAGTGGAGCGCCAGTTAAAGGCTATGGCCCAGTGAATGGAGCTGAGGAATGTGTGGATTTGCCTTGTGCTAGACATTGGAATATCCTGTATAGGGGAGAAAAGAAGAAAAATTTGGGGTGTAAGAGAAATTGTTCTACCGGATATTTTTTCTATTATTATGCTAGCCTTTTCCACTAGTTGAACCATGCTTTTGGGGTCCCTTGTGACTGATATGAGCTGATTGTAGAACCAAAGTTATCTCCTTCATTTTGCGTCTCCTTTCCAAGGTAGCTTGCGAGAAAATTTTAATTTTTGTGCCATCCAATTCAATGTTATGCATATTTCTGGATACTCTTAATATTTTTTTTGTGATGAGCTCTTTCATGCATAAAATTATGTTTCGTGTAGGTTTGTCTGGGGGTGGTTTAGGACACAGGGCCCTATGAATTCTATCACACGCAAATGAGGATGGAGGTAAATCAGGAAGGAGATTGTGGAACAGTTTGGAAACTGCTGGCATTAGATCAGTTACTGACTCTGGAATACCACGAATCCTTAGGTTGTTTCGTCGGTTTCGATTGTCAAAATCTTCCACTTGTGATTGTATGTATGAGTGGTTTTCAGCTAAAAGTTCAAAATCTTTTCTCAGATCGTTGTGCGCAAGTGATAGCTCATCATGTTTGGTTTCTAGAATGTTTGTGCGTTCTCCCAGAGTTCACATTGTAATTTGTCAACAATTTTTTGTAAATCATGGTTAAACTGGAGTCTAAATCAGCTTTTGTGATCTGAGAGGAGAATTCCCTGTTAAATTGTGCAGATGCAGACTCTTACGGAGGGCCACTGGCGGCTATAGGAGACTGTACAGGTGGTGAACCAGTGCCTTTTTGAGCCATTTTGAGCTGTTGCGCACGGCAATTGTACACCTTCTTGCCCGTCGGCACGCGCTAGTGTGAACAGCAGGGATGCAAAAAAAAAAGGTTATTTAAAGGGATTATTACTAACAGTGTGGGTTATATCCTTGCTGAGTCATGGAGTTCTTAGATAAAGATGGTGATCTGCATCGCGTCTCGCATGCGTCCCCACTTAGTTGTGGTTGTGTCCTTTAGCTCATCTTTTTTTCTCTAACCCAGGTTAATAACTCACTGGTGATGAGGATTTGGGGTCAAGTTAGGGTGGGGATCAATCACTTAGGAATTTGGAGTTTGGGAGAATACGTTTATGAGGTGGTAAAAGGGTTGCTCCTGAGTTTAATGCAGAACGTAGCACCTCCTGGGGCATAGAGGGGGACTTCAGATCAGGACCATGGTGTGCAGTCTAAACGGCCGGGCATATAGAGCGTCCCTGCAGATTGCAAGTCAGGCCTCCGAGGATCCAAGCAGCCCCAGCCACACTGCTGCTGGGTATAGCAAGATGGGCGCTACACATGAGTGTGAGGACAAGGCCTTGGCTGCTACCAGGGCCGTTACTGGGGTGGAAGTCCCTCTATTCCCCGTTCTGGGTCTCCCCCTGGCGAGTGAGGTGTATCTGAAGCTCCGTGGGGCTTGAATATAGTGTGGGGGGGGACGAGGAGGCAACTAGTGGGCCAGAGGAGTAGCAAGATGGCCGCCTCTTGCCTGTGTCCCTGAAGCGCCAATCATTGCAGGTCTCCTCCAGCAGCCGACCACCAGGGCCGAGGGAGCTGTCAGAGGTGCGCTGGGATAGAGCTGCTGATTGTCCTACGGGATGCGGCACCCGATCGCGGAGGATGTGGAGGCCTCGTAGGTCTCAAGATGGCGGCGCTACCCCTGTGGATGGAGCCGGCCGCCAGGCGGACAACAGACCGAATGGTCGCCCAGAGCGCCCAATAAAGGTACCTGTCTGCTCAGGGGATGCCCAGGGTTAAGGATGGGTACCTTGGAGGTCTCATGTGGAAGTGCTGGCTCCGGATGGCAGTGGGTTCCCACACAGTTGGCGGAGCTCCACAGCAGCGCATCTATCTCCTATAGCATCCGGGTAGCCATTGATGCCCTATCCTTTTTTTAACTGTTTCTCTGTGTACCTCATTCACTTTTTCTTCAGGATGGTTTAGTGATAGATGGTCCCCTGTCTTCCAGCATATAACAGCTAAGTGGCGGGTTAATTTTGAGTCTGTTAGTGATGATGTCTCCTTATCCACTACAATACAGGGCACATTCGCCCCCTTCCTTCCCAGCCCAATTTTCAGCTTTCAGAGCTCTCACACTCTCAATGACAATTGCACGGTCATGCTACGCTGTACCCAAGTTAAATTTTTATCATTTTGTTTGCACAAATAGAGCTTTATTTTGGTGGTATTTATTTACAATATAAGCAAAAAAAGTGCGTAAATTTGGAAAAAAAACTATATTTTCTTCTTTCTATTTTAAAAGAAATCCAATAAAATCGAATTTTGTCATAAATTTAAGCCAAAATGTATTCTGCTACATGTCTTTGGTAAAAAAAAATCTGTTAAGTGTATAATAATTGGTTTGTGTGATCACGGACATATGTATGCAAATGATCATGTATAGATGTGTGCAGGTGATCACGGACATATGTGTGCAGATAATCATTGGGACATATGTGGGGGACGTTTTTATTATTGGAGACATGTATTTTTATTATTTGGGGACATGTGTGTTTTGGGGGCATGTGTGGGGACATTGTGTTTACACTGTGTTTTACACTAGGTTGGTGATCAGTGAGTAAAAAACTGTAAAAAACAGCTCATACTCACTGATCACCAGCTGGCTGCAGCGATCCGCTCTCCTCAGCGACGACTTCCGTGTGAGGAGAGCCGATTGCCTAGCAACTGGCTGTTTGTTTACATCACATGACGGCTGTGATTATATTATATATATATATATATATATATATATATATATATATATATATATATTGTAGACATGTCACTGGAGAAGTGGTTGAGGGGGTGTACATCTCACCTAGGTTGCTACACAGTGTGAGATGGTAAGTCCAGGATGGATCAGTTTCTCAGCAGCAATATGCTGCTAAGTTGTTATTTAATCTTGCCGGGCCTGGGTTTATATGGAATGGCAGGTAGGTTTGGTAGAGGGACCTGTCATTCCACACCCCCCATCCCTCGATCCAGTTCTGGGTTATGGATCAGGTGAGCTTTGATCCTAATTAGCCTGGGAAGGTAAAGGCTCTGCGGGCCTGCAGGTGTTCGCTCTCAGCCAGGGAAATGAACAGTCTGTGTGTTGGAGGAAGCTGCAAGCACAGCCACTGCTGGAGCTAAAACCCACCCTGCGATGTCCAGGCGAAAGACGCTGTGTTTATAAGTGTCAGATAGGTGAGAAGAACCTGTTAGTAAGCGCCCAGCCGGGCTAGGTTGTTTTGTTTTGTTATTATTTTGTTCCTGTTATACACAAGAAGCATGGTGTTGCTGTATATTTTGTTTGTTGGACTGTTTGTACCACGAATAAACGCCAAGGTCTGCTTTATAAATTCCAAGTCTGATGTGAACTGTGTCCAAACTCACCCTACCCCGGGAAGATCCCTTACAATTGGTGGAGAATTCGGGCAACACGGTTGCTAGGGGCAACGGTGTGGACAGACTTGGCTACAGCTGCTTATGTCTTGGGTGAAAGCTGCAACTACACTCCAAGAACAGTCCAGCAACATGGAGGAGATGCTGAAGCAGTTTATGCAAGTGAGTTTGCAACAACAGCAGGCTCAGACAGAGGCCAATAGACGACATGAACAGTCCATGGCGGCACAACAGCAGATGCATAAGGAAGAGTTGCAAGCTTTGCGCCAAAGCCAACAACAACTTATCGAGCACCTGATAGTAAATCGAGAGGCGCCTGTGGTTGCTAATCCACCCACAGTGATGGGAGCCACTCCAGAGATTTTTTTTGGGAGAAGGACTGTGCAGAAAGCGCTGCAAAAGATGACTGCTGAGGACGATGTTGAGGCCTATCTAACAGTATTTGAGCGCGTGGCTGAGCGAGAGAAGTTACCAGCCGCTGAGTGGGCAGAGGTAATTGCGCCCTATTTAACAGGTGAACCTCAAAAGGCCTACTATGACCTCAGTGAGCAAGAGGTTAAGGACTATACTCGGCTAAAAGAGGAGATACTTGCCCGACTAGGAGTTACTACTGCAGTCCGTGCCCGGAGGGTACGCAACTGGAGCTACAGTCTGGACAAATCAGCGAGGTCCCAGATGTATGACCTAATCCATTTGGCAAGAAAGTGGTTGGAGCCAGACACTTCTACTCCTGCACAAATCCTAGAGAAGGTCGTGATGGATCGCTACCTCCGAGCTCTTCCTACTGACCTGCAACGCTGGGTGGGACAAGGTGATCCTAAGAATGCAAATGAACTTGTCAACCTTGTGGAGAGGTTCCAGGCGACTGAGGACTACCTCCGTGATGTTCCTGCAGCATCTTCACCTCCCCGGAGCACCAGATCTGTGCCGTCAGCTGGTAAGAGACTTCCATCTATTGGGGGAGTGTGGAGGGGTGCTGATGGAGGGAAAAGGGCTCAAGTGGTGTCTCAGGGACAAAAGACTGGTGATGGTCCCGGGTGGCTAAGGGGCTCTGAAAAGGACTCCTTGCCAAAGAGACCAGGCCCTATCCAGTGTTGGAGATGCCATGAGGCGGGACACGTGTCTGCCCATTGCCCTCTTACCACTGAACCCATGGAGCGTGACGCTAGCCGGCGTCAGTCGCTGTTTGCGGAACCATCTTGTGCTGCAGTTCCTGGACTAGAGACTGAACCGCAAATCTGCAATATTACCATCAATGACCTTCCCGTTGAGGCGTTAATGGACTCGGGAAGCCTCGTAACCTTGGTGCATGCTAGCCTGGTGGCTGGGGACTTAGAGTCTAAAAAGCATATGAGTGTTGTGTGCATACATGGTGATACAAAAGTGTACCCTATAGTGCTGGCTAAAGTCGGGACTGAACAAGGCACCGTACAATATGAAGTGGGTGTGGTGAAAAACCTCATGCATAATGTAATATTGGGGCGTGATTTTCCATTATTCTGGGCTCTCTGGGAAAAAAGGAAAATCCCCAAAAGGAGTGGGGATACCTCTAAGGGGGTTGCTTTGTCCCCTGTGAATGATAGAAGTGTGCAGGATGAAAATGATTGTTCTCCTTTGCAGGTCCTGGCTGGGGAGGAGGAGGCCCCTCCCACTGAGCAAAATATACTAGACTTAGAGGTGTCTAGGGATAATTTTGGCGCTGCACAATTACAGGACCCCACTCTCAAAAATGCGAGAGAGCAGGTTGCTGTTATGAATGGGGTACCTCAGGAACCAGAGGCTGAAAAAAGATTTCCACATTTTTCGGTGACTAATGATCTTTTCTATAGAGTCAATAAGATTAAGGATGAGATTGTGGAACAGCTTCTGGTACCTAAGCCGTACCGGCGTCAGGTGCTTGACATGGCACATAACCATGTTCTTGGGGGACACTTGGAGACTGACAAAACGCGAGAGAGGGTTCTCCAGAGGTTTTTTTGGCCGGCGATATATGATGACATTAAAAAATACTGCGAGTCGTGCCCCACATGTCAGGTTAGTGCCCCAGTGTCACATTTTCGCAGTCCTTTGGTTTCGCTCCCTATTATAGAGGTGCCTTTTGAGCGTATTGCCATGGATTTAGTGGGTCCCGTTGTAAAGTCAGCTAGAGGACACCAGTATATTTTGGTAGTCATAGATTATGCGACCCGCTATCCTGAGGCTGTACCCTTAAGAAACACTGCATCTAAAACAATTGCACGTGAGTTGTTTTATATGTTCTCTAGGACTGGGATCCCCAAAGAAATCCTAACTGACCAAGGTACGCCATTTATGTCAAAACTGATGAAGGAATTACCGTATATACTCGAGTATAGGCCGACCCGAATATAAGCCGAGGCCCCCAATTTACCCCCAAAAAAACTGGCAAACTTATTGACTCGTGTATAAGCCGAGGGTGAGACATGCCTGTCCATCCCTGTGTGTGTGTCCGTCCATCCCTGTGTGTCCGTCCATCCCTGTGTGTCCGTCCATCCCTGTGTGTCCGTCCATCCATCCCTGTGTGTGTGTGTGTCCATCCATCCATCCATCCCTGTGTGTGTGTGTCTCCATCCATCCATCCATCCATCCCTGTGTGTGTGTGTCTCCATCCATCCATCCATCCATCCATCCCTGTGTGTGTGTGTCTCCATCCATCCATCCATCCCTGTGTGTGTGTGTGTCTCCATCCATCCATCCATCCGTGTGTGTGTGTCTCCATCCGTGTGTGTGTGTGTGTGTGTGTGTGTGTGTGTGTGTGTGTGTGTGTGTGTGTGTGTGTGTGTGTGTCCAGCCTACCTGTGTCCCGAGCCTTTGTCCCGAGCCTCCGTCCCGTGTCGTGCCTTGCCTTCGTCCCGTCCCGTCCCGTCCCGTCCTGTCCCGTGCCGTGCCGTGCGTTGCCTTGCCTCCGTCCCGTGCCCTCTTCGTCGGCGGCCATTGTAAAATTCAAAAGCCGCGCCTCCTCCTTCGCCTGTGATAGGCGGAACACTGAATTTCCCAGCAGCCTGTGTTCCGCCTATCACGGACGTCGTATCATCCTCGTCCGTAGTACGAGGATGAGCGGATGCCCGTGATAGGCGGAACACAGGCTGCTGGGAAATTCAGTGTTCCGCCTATCACAGGCGAAGGCGGAGCCGGAGGCGCGGCTTTTGAATCAGAATGGCCGCTGTCTGTCTGCTCGACACGCTGATCGAGCGGGCAGACAGCGATGACTCGAGTATAAGCCGAGGGGGGCACTTTCAGCCTCAAAAAAGAGGCTGAAAATCTCGGCTTATACTCGAGTATATACGGTATGCAAACTATTTAAAGTCTCACACATCCGTACCTCTGTATACCACCCCCAGACGGACGGATTGGTGGAGAGATTTAATAAAACTTTGAAACATATGTTGAAGAAAGTGGTGGGAAAAGATGGTCGTGACTGGGATCATTTATTACCCTACCTCATGTTTGCTATTAGGGAAGTGCCCCAAGCGTCCACAGGGTTCTCACCATTCGAGTTGGTCTATGGTCGTCACCCTAGGGGTCTACTGGACATTGCAAAAGAGACATGGGAGAGTGAGTCCACCCCATACAAGAGTGTTATTGAGCATGTAGCACAAATGCAGGACCGTATAGCCACTGTAATGCCCCTGGTAAGGGAACACCTCCAGAGAGCTCAAGAGGCCCAAAGTAGAATTTACAACCAGTCCGCAAGAATCAGGACATTCAACCCAGGCGATAGGGTTCTTATACTAGTCCCCACTGTTGAGAGTAAATTCTTAGCGAAGTGGCAAGGTCCTTATGAAATTGTTGAAAAGATCAGTGAGGTGAACTACAAGGTGCACCAACCAGGTAGAAGGAAGCCTTTCCAAGTTTATCACATAAACTTGATCAAGCCCTGGAAAGACAGGGAATCCTTGGTGGCGACAAATACTGTTAATAATTTGTCACCACCAATCCCTCCAGTCAAGGTAGGTGATGCTCTATCAGTGTCACAGAAACAGGAGGCTCTGGAATTTTTACAGAAAAACAAAAACAAGTTCTCTGACCTCCCAGGGCGTACCCACCTCATCCATCATCACATTGAAACTGAGCCTAGAAGCAGAGTAAACCTAAAGCCCTATAGGATACCGGAGGCACGTAGGAAAGCCGTATCTGCCGAGGTAAAACGTATGCTTGATCTGGGGGTAATTGAGGTGTCACAGAGTGAATGGTCCAGCCCGATTGTGCTAATCCCAAAGCCCAATGGAACTTGGAGGTTCAGTAACGATTTCAGAAAGTTGAATGAGATCTCCAAGTTCGATGCTTATCCTATGCCCAGGGTAGATGAGTTGATTGAGAAGTTAGGTAACGCCAGGTACATAACCACCCTCGATCTCACAAAGGGCTACTGGCAGATTCCACTTTCTGGCGAGGCTAAAGAGAAAACTGCATTCTCCACCCCTGATGGGCTATTCCAGTATGTAGTGATGCCATTCGGGTTACATGGAGCGCCTGCAACTTTCCAGAGGTTGATGGACTTGATTCTGCGACCACATCGGGATTACTCAGCCGCCTACCTCGATGATGTGGTCATTTTTAGCCCTGATTGGGAAAGTCACCTCTGTAAGGTACAGGCCGTGTTGGATACCATAAGTGATGCAGGGTTGACCATAAATGCCGAGAAGTGTGCTCTAGCCCTAGAAGAGGCCAAATATCTGGGCTACATTGTTGGGAGAGGGTTGATTAAGCCACAGCTAAATAAAATTGAGGCAATACAGAATTGGCCTAGACCCCTGACAAGGAAACAGGTTAGAGCTTTCCTGGGTATTACGGGTTATTACCGTAGATTTGTGCCGAACTTTGCCTCAGTTCCTGCTCCACTAACTGACTTGACAAAGGGCGGAAAGACAGCAATGGTCACGTGGACCCCAGAGGCCGAGAAGGCTTTCCAAAGCCTTAAGTCTGCCTTGTGCCAACCACCTGTGTTAGTTACCCCCAATTTCAGGCGAGAATTTCTGGTCCAGACAGATGCCTCTTCAACAGGCTTAGGTGCAGTACTCTCACAAGTAGTGAATGGTGAGGAGCATCCGGTGATGTACTTGAGTAGAAAACTAACCCCGGCCGAGAAAAATTATGCCATTGTGGAGCGAGAATGTTTGGCAGTGAAGTGGGCCCTAGAATCTTTAAAGTATTACTTGCTAGGCAGGAAATTCAAGTTGGTGACAGACCATGCCCCCCTAACATGGATGAAGTTAAACAAGGAGAGAAATGCAAGAGTGACTAGATGGTTTCTGTCCTTACAAAACTTTAATTTCACTGTGGAACACAGGCCAGGGAAATTACAGGCAAATGCTGACGCATTGTCGAGGGTGAGTTGTCTGTGGGGACAAAAGGCTCAGCCCTCCGGTCTGGAAAAGAGGGGGGGGATATGTAGACATGTCACTGGAGAAGTGGTTGAGGGGGTGTACATCTCACCTAGGTTGCTACACAGTGTGAGATGGTAAGTCCAGGATGGATCAGTTTCTCAGCAGCAATATGCTGCTAAGTTGTTATTTAATCTTGCCGGGCCTGGGTTTATATGGAATGGCAGGTAGGTTTGGTAGAGGGACCTGTCATTCCACACCCCCCATCCCTCGATCCAGTTCTGGGTTTTGGATCAGGTGAGCTTTGATCCTAATTAGCCTGGGAAGGTAAAGGCTCTGCGGGCCTGCAGGTGTTCGCTCTCAGCCAGGGAAATGAACAGTCTGTGTGTTGGAGGAAGCTGCAAGCACAGCCACTGCTGGAGCTAAAACCCACCCTGCGATGTCCAGGCGAAAGACGCTGTGTTTATAAGTGTCAGATAGGTGAGAAGAACCTGTTAGTAAGCGCCCAGCCGGGCTAGGTTGTTTTGTTTTGTTATTATTTTGTTCCTGTTATACACAAGAAGCACGGTGTTGCTGTATATTTTGTTTGTTGGACTGTTTGTACCACGAATAAACGCCAAGGTCTGCTTTATAAATTCCAAGTCTGATGTGAACTGTGTCCAAACTCACCCTACCCCGGGAAGATCCCTTACAATATATATATATATATATATATATATATATATATATATATATATATATATATATATATGGGTTGATTTACTAAAACTGGAGGGTACAACTTCTGGTGCAGCTGTGCAAGGTAGCCAATCAGCTTCTAACTTTAGTTGTTCAATTAAGCTTTGACAAATAAACTTGGAAGCTGATTGGTTTCTGTGCACAGCTCTCCAGTTTTAGCAAATCAACCTCATAGTGTATTATAAATCACTAAGTTGGTGCCTTTTTGTCAATGCTCATGAGTGTTTACTGTTTTCCTGAAATGTGAAGCCCCATACACACTATCAGATTTTCTGCAGATTTTTTCCTTCAGATTTACCAAAACCATATAATATAAGGTCAAACCTTGCACTACATGTTTTTGGTAAATCTGAAGAGATCAGCAGAAAATCCGATAGTGTTTATGGGGCTTAAAGAGGAAGTAAACCCTGATGGGTTTACTTCCTCTTTGATTCCCTGCAAAGGTAAAGCATAATGGACTACTATGCATCACATCGCATAGTAGTCCATTATGTGTCACTTACCTGACACAGGAGCCAG
Source organism: Lithobates pipiens (assembly GCF_037356315.1). Lineage (NCBI taxonomy): Eukaryota > Metazoa > Chordata > Amphibia > Anura > Ranidae > Lithobates > Lithobates pipiens. Next base: position 435,233,627 of record NW_027507764.1, on the reverse strand, counting down.
CGAAGTCATCGCTGTCCCCTGTAGTTCCGAGCGTCCATCTTCTTGGTGGGTCTCGCTGCTCCGGCACTGTGATTCGCCGGAGCAGCGATGACGTCACTCTGCGTGTGCGCACGGGAGCCGACACTCGCGGCATATCGCCACGATCTACAGCTTACCCAGTGCGCCTGCTCGCCGCTGTCTACGGCGCATGCGCCATAGACAGCGGTGGCTGTCTTCAGGTAAATATCTCCTAAACCGAATAGGTTTAGGAGATATTTCTTGGAACTACAGGTAAGCCTTAATCTAGGCTTACCTGTAGGTCAAAGTGGTTTGTAAGGGTTTACAACCACTTTAAGGGTGCTAAATAAAGTGTATGATGATAATGATGAAATCAACAACAACATCAACATTATCACAACCCACTCGGCCAGTGTTACATTACAATTATCAGCGTTTTAAGAAAATTTGCACAACTTTCTACCATACTTGATGACTACAATCTAGAATCTGGAACTATATTGAATATTCTGAGAAGAGATGCTCAGTGAAACAAGCAGCTAACACAGGCATCAATCCAGACTCCCCCTGCTTGCAAAATAGATTAATTTAATATTATACATTGCAACATAGGGCTCTCACCATTCCCCCAGGCACTGCTCATCCTTAATGTTGCGCATATAAAAATATGTCTATATTAAATACACAATACTTAGGTTAGATTACACTAAATACAATTATTACATTCTATTATCTGGTAGACTATTATATACACACGTTTAAACAGTTCTATAACGTGAGCACATTAGCCTGCATTCTAAATCTATTTCATTTTAGGAAAATGCTGTGCTGTAGCATGATGTAAGCAGCTCTGAATGTCTTCCTAAAACCCAATAATACTAGTGTCACTGAGCCATGTGAGTTGCCTCTATGGGTTGTAAATTGGATCCCCTCAGTGACCAGTTAATGTTTTCTGTATTTACGGCAGGATTCTTGTTTTTTTGCAGCCACCAGGGCACGATGGCAGCATAAAAATTTCAAAATAATTTTTAGCAATCAAAGCGTGCCAATTTTTTATAGTTAAAGGGGCTCATTTAAATTGGAAAACCTGCTAGTCTGAAATTTTCATCTGAAGGATTACCACCAGCCAGAGCTACTTGTCTGATGAGGGTTTCACATGGTTTATCTAATGTGAAATCTCCATGTGGTATATAGTTTCATTAAACGGTGATCAAGAATACATTAGTTCAAAACAAGAAAAGGCAATGGAGCTTAATCCGCCAGGCATCTTGGCGCAACAACTTTAAAAGAGTTATTGAAGTGAAACAATTTGAGAATTAAAAGTCTTCCACTTATACAAGACTCCTGTCAAAAGCTTAAAAGTCACATTTTCCTTTTTTTCTCTTGTTTGTGATGGAAAAACACACACACAAAACATTTCTGAGGTGATACTCTGCAAGACAGCCTGAAGATGAAGTAAGATTACTGTTTGTTAAATATGTTTATATGATTTTTAATTCATTGTATAGTTCAGATTTCTGTATACTGGGGGGAAATATTTTGTTTTATAGGCATGCAACAATTTGCAACTGATATTTTAGTTTAGGGCGAACTGTTAGTATATTTAGGAATTATATATTGGGAATTCAGAAGCACATTTAGGAAAAAATATTAAGCGTGCTGTATGTTTAAAGTGTATGTTACCCCTAAAAACTTATTACATATTTTCATTATGACCACACCAAGCATGGAAGCAGATCCTTGCTGGTGTGGTCAGTTTGCATCTTTCTGCTTCCTCTTTGAAGGTACAGGATGCCTTGAGGTAGACAACCCGCAGTGCTTAGAACAAAATGTGGTTGCATAGAAGGAGGAATTGGGAGTTATTCGCTGTATTGTGTTACCCAGTGTTACTCATTGTTATTCTTGTCTCTAACGTTTTTTAGAGCCATGAGTAAATTTAAATTTGGCAATTTTTTACCCATCTGCTCTCAGAATGATGATGTAGTTGAGAGACATCTCATGACTGACACATATCCATATCCATATCCACCCACCATATTTCCTGAGAAACGCACACACCATGCTTTCCTTCAGTCTTCTTTTACAGAGACATGGTCACAGGCACCTAGTCAGCGTTTTGTTTATAGTGGCTCTTGCATTCCAGACTTGCAAAACCCTGTTCCTTCTGCATCCATACTGTTAATACCCCAGCAGGGATTCCCTCTCTTAGACTGCTTTCACACTGAGGTGCTTTAGTGCTAAAAATAGTGCCTGAAAAGCGCTTCCGTACATCTCAATGGATGCTTTTACACTGGGGCGCTGATGGGACGTTGAGAAAAGTCTTGCAAGCATCATTTTTGGAACATGTTTGTAGCACTATAAAAAGCGCTTCCAAAACACACATTACCATTGAATTGAATGGGAAGTGCTTTAAATGCGCCTGAAAAGCACCCTGAAGGCGTGAGAAAGTCAAATGACCGGAGTGCAGTGTACCAGAGTGCAGTGTAGGATGCTGGGATACTATATCAAGAAATCCCGTTGAGAGATATAGAGGAAAGCGAGAAGACAGCATGGAGGCAGAAAATGAGCAGGCCAGAGCAGAGGATGTTTCAATACCAGCAAAAACCTCTGCATTGAAGCATGTAAAAAGAAATTCAATCCAAATGGCAGCACTCCAACGATAACTTCTTTATTGGTTAAAAACCATACAGCAAGAGATGGAATCAACAGCTAACATGTTTCACACCGTAACTACTGGTGCTTACTCATAGCTCTCTGAATTTAAACCAGAGGAGTTTATACACTCCCTGCGGACCCACCCTGAATTGTGAGAGCTCAACTATCCCCATTATGCTAACCAGAATAGGAAAAACAGCACGTGGAATGAAATCGCTGCACAGCACATACCAGACTGGAGTGTCCTTCCAAGAATGCAAAAATCCAGCAAAAGTGAGTCCCAATCCCCTAATCCTAATCCTAATCTCCTAACCCTAACCCTATGCTAACCCTAACCAGAACCCTATGTTAACCCTAACCCTATGCTAACCCTAACCAAAACCCTATGCTAACCCTAACACTATGCTAAGCCTAATCATAACCCTATGCTAACCCTAACCGGGACCCTATGCTAACCCTACCCTGTGCTCACCCTAACCGGAACCCTATGCTAACTCTAACTAGATCCCTAACCCTATGCTAACCCTAACTGGAACCCTATGCTAACCCCAACCCAGACAAACAACATAAATCAATATTTTTACTTATGTTGCAATGCTCATCCGAGTGTAATTTCGGGAAATTTTCAGGGAACACTCTCAAGTCCTCATAAAGCAACACAAATTGTCCTCTTGAGGAGTGTGCCATGAATGGGATGAACCCCAAAGCGATGTCGCTGCCTCTGTTTAAGGATATTTTCCCAATATAGTAGCACAAACAGCAACAGAAGCTCAGCAAACTCCATCTTCTCTCTCTTCCCTACACGAAATACAAGGAAGTGCACAGGAAGTCATGTGGTGGGGGGGGGGGGATTTCTTAGCTAACTCCAATGCTTCATAAGCGCTTCAAAAATGTCTTAAAAAATGTTTTTCAAGGGCCTCAGTGTGAAGGGAATCTTAAACAATGGCAGATTACAGGGCTGAGGCTGAATAGCACAAGGTCTGCTGATGGCTTGCGGGAAACTCAGAACATTGCTTAGGGTGATAGCTGCTTTTTTGTGCTGGAGCACTGCCCTACTTTGGCACCGCTTCCATCCTCTCATTCTAGCTTCTTCTAGGCACACATAATGCAGCTTATCTGGCAAAAGTGGATTCTCTTTCACTATGTCTGGATTCTTTGGAAAACGTTTGGCACTCTTGGGACCTTTGGTGTCCAGTGGCCAAAATTCTAAACTTCTTCTGTCCCTTTTGATTCTGTTCAGGAATCGGGATAGAAACTGCAAACCTGTTTGAGGATAAAATGGAGGAAAGCGAGGAGGCATGTGCGCTAGTATGGATCTGAAACACTCAAACCTATTCAAAGTTCCCAAACCAAATGGTGGCTTCCGCCACATATTGGGCTGAAAATCTCTAAACATTTCTTTGAGTAAAAAAATTCAGCATGGAAACAGTGGGATCTACCATTTCTTCTTTCAAACAAGGGTAATTTCTGTCAACCAGTAAATATAGAAGATGCCTATTTACACATCCCCATCTTTCACTCACATCAATGCTTTTGCTGTGGGAGACCAACAACTCCAATTTGTAGCACTACCATTTGGGCCCTCCTCTGTACCCTGAGTTTTCATAAAAGGGCTTGTCATGTTTCTTGCTCTTGTTTGGATCCAGGACACTCACGTTATAGGGTACCTGAATGACGTTCTGTTATAGCAAACTCCTACCACAACCTTGTCTGCTTACAGCCAAATTATGATTTAGTTCCTTTGGCATGTAAATCAAATTTACAAAGTCTAACCTCCAGTCCTCACAGCATCCATAGTACCTGGCTCTAATTTTGGACACAGCCCAAGGAAGAAATACCTCCTTAAAGTGTTTGTAAAGCCTTTTTGGTGACTTTTCCCTATAGGTAAGCCTAGAATAAGGCTTACCTATAGGTAGAGGAAATATCTCCTAAACGTGCACCGCTCAGGAGATATTTCACTTGTAATGCGCTGATGTCACCATTGGCACATGCACTGTGAAGAAACGGACCACCGTGCCATTTCTTCCCCCATCGTGTGCCATAACTGACGGCTCCCACATGTGGGAGTGACGTCATGTGACTCCGGTCATAAAGCCGGAGTCCGTGGCCCCAGAAGTAAGAGGGCAGGCGATGGATGCAGCCTGCTCAGGGGACAGCGCAGGCTTTGTGTGTAGGTAAGTGTCATATAATGAGCTAGCATGTGATGCATACTAGCCCATTATGCTTTTCATTTGCAGGCCTTGTGGGAGCATAAGAGGAAGTAAAACCCATCGGGGTTTACTTCCTCTTTAAGGTCCCACATGCAGATTCTTAGTTTCAAAATACATTCCTCAATTTGCTTCTGCATGAGAGTTCTGGGTTTAATGGTAGCCTTCTTCGAGGCAGTTCCCTTTTCCCAGTTTCATTCCACTTTAACTCAACATGCTTATGTTATAGAACAAACATATTGTGCATCTATCAAGCTAGACAAAGCTTTCCCTGGCATAGTGGATCTCCAACTTATTACTTATTATGTCCAACTAATTTCTTATTATGCCCTCAAAGTGGTAAGAAAGGGTGCAGATCTTTCAGGATAGTGGGGTGTTTACAGCTTTTTAACAGTTCAGGGGACCTGGTTCTCAGAAAAATGGAGACACCCCATTAATATTCTGGATCCGAGAGCCATTAAACTTACTCTACAACAATAAACACCCCTTGTGAAAGGTCACCTGGTCAGAGTGCAGTCTGATAATGCTGCAACAGGGGCTTACATAAACCATCAAGGGGTCATCTTAAGTTGAGAATCCCTGGGTGGAAATGTACATTCCAGCTCTCTCTGAAGTCCACATCCCTGGTGTGGACAATTGACAGGCAGACTCTCTAAGGCACATTCTCAAGGATTCATATGCAAGTCCTCATCTCCTGCTGGTGCCAGTTTCTTCTTTGTGAAGAAGAAGAGTGGTGAACTAAGACCTCATATTGATCATAGGGGTCTCAATCGTTTCATGATTAAGATTGCATATCCAATACCGTTGATTACAGAGTTATTTGACCGTCTCAATCAAGCAACGGTTATCACGAAGCTGGATTTGAGAGGAGCATACAGTCTCGTGAGGATCAAGGAGGGCAACAAATGGAAAACTGTGTTTAATACCAGAAAAGGCCATTAAGAGTACCTGGTAATGCCATTTGGCCTTTGGAACACTCTGGCATTTTTCCAGGAATTTATCAACAATATCCTCCGAGATTAGTTGCAGCTATGTGTGGTGGTTTATCTCAACGATATTCAATTTTTTTCCAAGTCCCTAGAGAGCCACCACACAGATATCTGTGTGCTTCAGAAGCTGAGAGAGAACAATCTCTATTGTAAATTGGAGAATTGCGAGTTCCTTCGTGAACAGGTTAAATTCCTGGGTTATGTCATTTCAATGCCGGTTTTTCGATGGACCCAGAGAAACTTTCAGCAGTCCTACAGTGGCCTGGACCCGTGGTTTTATGTCCTCTACAACTTTTCTTGGCTTTTTCCAATTATTATCAAAAGTTTATTTGTAACTTCTCATCTCTGGTCAAGCCCCTGACTGATATGACCAAAAAGGACGGTAACCCACAGAGTTGGTCTCCGGAGTCCAATAAGGCCTTTGACTGTCTCAAGGCTGCCTTTGTTTCTGCTTCTGTGTTTGCACATCCTGATCCTATGTTACTCTTTATCCTTGAGGTTGATGCTTCTGAGACTGGAGTTTGTGCCCTTCTGTCGCAACGTCTTACCTCTGAGAGCGCTATGCATTCTTGCAGCTGCTTTTCCAAGAAATTGTCACCTGCAGAATGTAATTACGAGATTGGGGACAGAGAGTTGTTAGCGATCATTTTAGCCCTTAAAGAATGGAGGCATCTCCTTAAAGGTACCACTGTGCCGGTTCTCATTCTTACTGACCATAAGAATCTCAAATTCTTGTCTAAGGCTAAATGCATCTCTCTCAGAAGGACACGATGGGCTCTTTTCTTGTCAAGTTTTAATTACATTGTCTCATTCTTACCCGGTACTAAGAATGTAAGGGCTGACGCTTTGTCACGACAATTTTACTCCACTTCCAAGATGGAATGGGTTCCTGTGATTCCTCCTGATCGTATTCTGGCTACGGTTTGCACCAGTCTCACTTCTCCTTTGAGTGATAAAATTCTTGCCGCTTAGGTCCATGCTCCTCCTGAGAAATCTTGTGACCGCTGCTTTGTCCCTGAGGGTCTCCATACTGCCGTCCTCCAGACTTACCATTATACCAAGGCTGCTGGCCACCCTGGGAAGAATCAACTCTTTTGGGTCATTTCCCAACATTTCTGATGGCCTTGTCTACGTGCTGATGTAGCCGCCTTCGTAGCTGCTTGTTCCATGTGTGCTCAGAGTAAGACACCACGGCACCTTCCAGTGGGCCTCCTACAACCCATACCCAATGGAGAGAGGCCTTGGACCCAACTGTCCATGGATTTCATTGTGGAGTTATCCAAATTTTAGGGCAACACAGTTATCCTTATGATGATTGATCGTTTCTCGAAGATGTCTCATTGTATTCTACTTAAGAAGTTGCCCACATCTAAGGAACTGGCTTAAATTTCCACTTGGGCACAAGTTCAGGAGGCTTTGGGACATGTCGATGATATGTACAGACTCCATGCTGACCGCAGACGCCTGCCTGCACCTTCTAACCAGGTTGGGGACAAGGTCTGGCTGTCATTTCGCAACCTCCGGCTTCGTGTTCCCTTACTGAAGTTTGCACCTCGGTTTATTAGGCCTTTCCGTATTCTCCGCAGGATTAACTCAGTGGCTTACGCTTTAGACCGTCCTTCTAATATGTGTATTTTAAATGTATTCCATGTCTCCTTATTAAAACCTTGGGTCTGCAACCTCTTTACCACCTCAGTGCCATGTCCTCACCCAGTACAGGTTGAGAACCATGAGGAGTATGAAGTACAGTCCATTGTTGACTCCAGTAGGTTTCGTGGGCGCATACAGTACCTGGTGCATTGGAAAGGGTATCGTCTGGAGGAACACTCTTGGGTCTCATCCTCGGATGTACATGAACCTGTCTTCCTCCATGCTTTCCATAGACGTTTTCCCCTCAAACCTGGTGGTCCTCTGAGGGGGAGGGGTCGTTGAGGAGGGGCTACTGTCAGGGCTGGGCTCAGCCCTTCCTTCTCAGAGCAGGCTGCTCAGCTAATTGCCAGCTCCAATCTTTTCTACAGTGACTCATCTGATGATGATATCCTGTTTGTCAGTCCTGCTGGTTACTTAAAGTGGTTGTAAACCCTTACAAACCACTTTGACCTACAGGTAAGCCTAGATTAAGGCTTACCTGTAGGTTCAAGAAATATCTCCCAAACCTATACGGTTTAGGAGATATTTGCCCGAAGACGGGCACCGCTGTCTACGGCGCATGCGCACTGAGCGTGGCATCGTCGATGACGAAGATGCCGCGCAATGCCGCGCATCTCGGCTCCCGTGCGCATGCGCGGGAGTGACGTCTTTGCGGCTTTGCCGAATGACAGCGGCGGAGCTGCGAGACCCCACGAGAAGATGGTTGCGCCGGACTACAGGGGACAGCGGTGACTTCGCTGGCTCCTGTGTCAGGTAAGTGACACATAATGGGCTACTATGCGATGCATAGTAGTCCATTATGCTTTGCCTTTGCAGGGAATGAAAGAGGAAGTAAACTCATCAGGGTTTACTTCCTCTTTAAGTTGTTCAGTTCAGTCCCTCTCTACCTTCGCCTTGGTCAACACATTCAGAGACTCTCACCTGTGTACCTGTTGAAGACTTGCCTATCTGGTTCCTGATCCTGCTTTGCTATTCCACTACGCTGATTCTCCGGTTTTCTGATTTTCCTGGCCTGTCCCGAAGTACGCTGATCTCTGGCTTCCTGACCCCTGGCTTGTCTGACTATCCATCCTGGTTATGATTTGACTATGTTGCTCTGTTTACCTTTTACTACTATTATTATTAAACAAGTGTGATTTTAACTGCACTTCAGTCTCGGTCTGATTCATGGGTTTTGACGGTAATATTGTCTGAGGCTAAATGTATTTACATTTGTTTATGTTTTTAGAAATATAAGCACAATGTCAGACATGTATGCACTCTTGCTCCATCATAGCTCCTCATTCTAGAATCCTTGTTTTGCCTGTGGCATTCTCCTTGCCTGTCTGTCTACCTGCAAGGTGATTAATGTGGCCAGACTCTGGGTGAAGACCAAACCCGTTTTAAGCTAACCAAGCCTGCAGTCTCATGTTTGTGATAAGATGTGTAACACCCGATCAAGCTCCCTGTCTGTCTGCCCTGCTCTGCTAGATTGGAGTTCCCTGTATATGAGCTCGGATTGGATAACAACTATTCTCGGAACTCTGCTTGCCTTCTACCTGGACTGTCATTGAGCCTCTCTGCTTGTCTGCCAGCCACAAGTACCTGTTTGCTTTTCTCAGTTTGTGCTTGCCCTGGCGTGGTGACCAGGCACTGTAGCATTATGTTCAAATCCTGGGGGCAACCGAGTACCGGTAGGTCTGCTTGCCTTATGGGAAAGGGAACTGCTATAGGTGAAGAACACAGTAGCCAGTTATAGTGTTTGACAACCTGTGTTAGGTGTAAACATGACATTATTACAAGCCTTTAGGAATACTTTTTTCTGTGAAGATGGACTGTACAGTCGCTTTTGTTACTAAGTTTACACTGTTAACTGTTGGTTTATGCTCTCTCAACGCACTGTGCTGTGCGCTTTAGACAAGCATTTCCCCTGGGAATCGCCTTACCACGTTCCCCACGTAAGGGCGTGCAGAGTCTTTATTGCCTCTGTTTCTTGATATTTCTTAGAAATACTGTGTAGTGTTCATTCCCCTTCTCCCCACTGAACACTAGAGGGTGTAGTTTGACTGCACCCTACCTATCCTGCCCGAGGGTATCATATCCCAGCATATTTACACAGGTCCACCGGGGCCCTCTCTGAGGTGGCGGTGCTCCTGAGTGTCCTCTCTGGACGTTACGGCCAGGCCCCTCTGTTGGGGTTGGTAATCTTTTAATTTTCTTGATGCCCTCCCCTCTCCTGAGTCTACCCTTCACTCACTGACCCTTTACTTCTCAAGCTGGAGGCTACCTCCTCCAGCTCCCTTGACAGGTACCCTAGCACTCCCCTTCTGTCCCCCCCTACTATGTCTCCCCTAGAAATTAAAATCTCCTCCCTTAATTGTAGAGGGTTCAACACCCCAGAAAAGCGCAGACAGATTCTACATCACTTTCACAAGGCTAAAACACAAATTTTATTATTACAAGAAACCCATTTCAGGTCAGATAAAATCCCCTCCATCTCTGACAAACGATACCCGACTTGGTTTCACAGCACCAATCCTGACGCTAGAACAAGGGGGGCCTCCATGGCCTTCCATAATCCCTTTAACCCAACCGTACTTGATCAAGAAATAGACCCTAGAGGTAAATATGTGTTTCTGAAAATACAGGTTCAACAAACTGTTTTAACCATTGCTAATGTTTATTTTCCAAACCAGAATCAGTACCGATTTCTTTCCTCCGTGGTGTCCCGCCTGCGTGCATTTGGAACTCACAATCTGATCCTGGGAGGTGACCTGAACATACCACTTGTACCGAGACTGGACTCATCTACTGGTAAGTCGAATATACCACCTTCCACACTGACTAATATACGCTCCGCTCTGAAAGACCCTAGTGGATCCATGGCGGGTACTACACCCGTCTGAGCGGGATTACACTTACTACTCTCCTGCACATAACTCCTACAGTAGGCTTGACTACATTCTAGTCTCCCAGTCAATGTTGGACTGTGACCCTGTCTGCGAGATTGGCCTGAAAATATGGTCTGACCAAGCCCCGGTGCATTTGACGCTGGGGAGACCCCCACACCTCCCTAGACACAACTCCTGGAGACTGAATGACAACCTCTTGAATGACCCTGTGTGCAATGCGGCGATAACCGCGGCGATTGCGGAGTTTAATTTGACCCATGCTGATGAAACCTCTAATCTAACCAAATGGGAGGCACTTAAATGTGTGTTGCGAAGAATTTTGATACAGCATGGTTCTAGATTAAAAAAAGCACACACAGCTAAAATCAGCCGACTGTTCAAGCTGATATCTACCCTCGAAGATTCCCATAAACGTTCCCTAGACTCTAGGACATTGGCAGAACTCTCTAACGCGCGTAGGGACCTCAAACAGATATTCACAGAGCGATCTGTGAATGCCTGTATTAAAGGCAGGCATTTCTTCTATGCTCAGGCAAACAAATGCGGAAGACACCTAGCTCGCACGATTCACCCCCAACAACGTAGACAGAATATCTTACACCTTATATCCCCCGCCCACGTAAAACACTCCAAAAACTCGGAAATAGTCTCGGATTTCCGAGACTTTTACTCGTCTCTGTACAACCTCCCAGCAGTTAACACCCCCACCCCCTCCTCGCAATTGGACCTCTTACAATACATACAAGACACAGCATTGCCACGGATAACCCCAGAAGCGGCAGCAGACCTGGAACAACCACTGACCACGTCTGACATTTTAGATACCATAAAAGGGCTTAAGAAGGGCAAAAGCCCTGGCCCAGACAGCTACACACCTCTGTTTTTCAAGCAATACGCCCAACAATTAGCCCCATTGATGGCAAAGGCATTTGAGGAGATAGACGACAGTCATCCACTATCCCTTGCACTTTTGCAAGCCCAAATAGTGGTGATCCCCAAACCTGGGAAAGACCACACATTATGCGGTAACTATCGCCCTATATCTTTATTGAACGTCGACCTGAAGCTTTACGCTAAAATTCTAGCTACACGTTTAGCCCCCCTTCTTCCCTCTTTGATACACAGGGACCAAGTGGGGTTTGTCCCAGGTCGAGAGGCCAGAGACAACACCACGAAAACGCTCCACCTAATCTCCTACGCTAAAGAACATAATATCCCTACCTGCCTTTTGGCCTGCGACGCTGAAAAAGCGTTAGACAGGGTGAGCTGGCCGTTCCTCAAAGCATCCTTACAACAAATAGGCTTAGGTCCTAAATTACTCTCGAAGATCATGGCCCTGTATTCCCAACCTACCGCTCGAGTTACAGCTAACGGGGAATCGTCCGCACCGTTCCAAATTAGCAACGGCACGAGACAAGGCTGCCCTCTTTCGCCCTTGTTGTTCGCAATTACGGTGGAACACCTGGCGCATGCTATACGTAATAATGCTTCTATTCATGGTATTCCCACACCCTCGGCTCCTCGCAAGCTGTCACTTTATGCCGATGACTTACTTCTGTACGTCACGAAGCCCCATACTAGTATACCGCTTATTCTGGCGGAGCTAGACCGCTTTGGTAGCTACAGTAATTTCAAACTTAACATCACGAAAACAGAAGCCCTCAACATTTCTCTACCCCAGCAGGAGCTGACGGCCCTCCAAGAAAAATTTCAGTTTCGGTGGCAATCGCGTTCAGTTAAATACCTAGGGACTGAAATCCCTAGGGACATACAGGACATCTATTCCTTGAACTTTAGCCCGCTGTTGACCAACATTAGGCATTCTCTCGAATCATGGCACAAATTGAAGCTCACCTGGTGGGGGAGGATGAACGCCATTAAAATGGATATACTGCCCAAAATTTTATATTTGTTTCAAACGCTACCCATACTCCTCCCCAGGGCTTTCTTCCTCTCCCTCCGCTCCTCGATAATTAAATTTATATGGCTAAACCACCCTCCCAGATTAAAACATAAAGTCCTGTGTGCCCCCAAACTCAGAGGTGGTACTGGCCTACCTGACTTTCAATTGTATCACACGGCGTCCTTATTGTCCAGACTCCTGGAATGGTTCCCGAGACCCCTATCTAAACCCTCAGTAGCTATTGAACAAGATATGACCCCAGTTGACCTTAAAGCCCTCTTATGGGGACACCACGTTAAATTTCGCTCGCTTCGACGTATTTCTCCGCTAACGGTGGCGGTTCTGACCAAATGGTATGAGGCGTCTTGTAAACTCGGCCTGTCTACGGACCCCAGTCCTCTCTCCCCCCTCTTTGATAATGCACACCTACCCACTTACCTCTCAGCAACACATGTTGGGGCATTCTGTAGAGAGGACTGGCCTACGGCTAATCAATTCGTTCACCCCTCCACCGGACAATTAAGATAACCGTCAACGCCATTACCCTCGACTTGCTTGGAGTGGCTTTCCAGGCGATCCCTAAACCAATTTTGTAGATCGTTACATATCTCCGGTAATATCCATAGGCCGCTCACCCTGTTTGAGGAAATTTGCACCCTTCCGCACACTCCTAAACATACTCTATCTCTCCTCTATAAAGAGATCCAATCTTTCACCTACACCTCTCTTCCACTATATACTCACAAGTGGTCCAGCGACGTTGACGCGGAGATTACCCCAACACAATGGCATACAGCCTTTATACTTACCCACCAATCCTCCAGATCAGGATTCACTCAGGAGAAGAACTACAAACTGATTTTGCGGTGGTACAGAGTTCCAGTCTCGGTGCACAAGATGTTCCCCGGATCAACGGATATGTGCTGGAGGTGCCACGGAGTAAAGGGAACATTTCTCCACATATGGTGGGAATGTGCTATGGTCCGTCCTTTCTGGGATAAGGTCTTTGAAACGTATAATGCTATGTATCAAACTGCCATGTCCCCTTCGCCCTTGGTTGCTCTCCTGTCCATCATACCGGGCTCCATTAAGTCGCACAAAAATTGCCTCCTTAGATTTCTTCTTTCTGCTGCCCGCCATAACATCACCCTTTATTGGAAAAAGGATCGTACCCCGTCTATGGTTGGATGGGTCGACATCCTTAATGATATGATGGTCATGGAGGAACTACAGGCGAAGGTTGACGACAGGTATGACAAGTTCGCCAAACTGTGGTCCATATGGCGCCATCAGCCTCGGAAGACTTCCTAGGTGGTCTACGCTCATGAGGCGAATCGAGCTGGAATGTTCATTTGAACACTATCTAGAGGGTTACACAGCCCAGACTTCGGATCTTTTGGTTGCCCATACATATCCACTTTTACCAGCTTTTCTCCTTATCTATGAGATAACCCATGCCAGCTGTTAGAGCACTGCTTTGAGATTGACTTTGGGGGTTGATACAGATTATTGCAGTCATGCCACAAGACGTATGATATTTGTTATATGTTTTCTTCACTGTCACAAGGTAATGGGCCCTAAGATCATTGATAATGTTCCCATCAGTAATCACATATGCCACAGGGATACGGGGCCCACACCTTGCCCACACCTTGCTACCTTGCTCTCAAGTACTTACCTTCTCTAGGGTTTCTGTCTCTAGGGTTTCTGTCTACCTTTGCTTTTCCCCTTCCCCTTCCCCGCCCTCCCTGATAACCTATCTCTCCCTCTATATGGGTTAAAAGATGGAAGTTAAAAAGTAATGTTACACATAAGGTTCTGACATGCTTATGTACCTTGGTACTTGTGTATTTTTGTAATTTTGTATTATTGAACTTTCATTGATCCTGCAAATAAAAAATATGTTCAACCTTAAAAAAAAAAAAAAAAAAAGTTCACTGTGTAGCACTAGTAAAGCAGATCATCGACAGGCAGGTCCGCTCACCCAGCCTTTGGCAATGTAGACTTGTGACCCGCTCACTCATACAGGCTATGCACTGGGAGTCAGTCGGGGGCAGGGATGGTAACTCCGATCTTGCTCTGGGTCTGGAGCAATAGCCACCCATCAGGGCTGATCTCTATAGCAGCAACTCAGCGTGCCTTTCTCAAGATGGATGCCACAGTTCGCAGGGATTCCATTGAGCATGTACAGATGTGCAGGTGTCATAACAGCCAACATGTTTTGCCCAATCAGCATGAGCTTCTTCCAAGATGAATAGAGTCCAAGGTTATCCCGCCTGATTGTTTTTCTGGTGACCCCCATATGTTTTCCAATTTAAAAAAAAATTGTTGTATGCTATACTTTACTTCTAAGCCACGCTCTTCTGGTTCTGAAGCACAGTGAATTAATCTGATTATTACATGGCTGCAGGGGAACCATGGGGCATTAGTCTCTCAGCAGATGACCCAGCCAGAGGGTCAGTTGAAGCATTTTTTCAAGGCCCTAGGTTTACACTATGTTGATCCTGACCGTGCCCACTCAGCAGAAACTAACCTTATGTTAAGTCAAGGTAAACGCACCGTTGAACAATACTGTTCTGATTTATACTGCTGGGCACCTGACTCAGGGTAGAATGACCCCGCTCTAAAAAGCTAGTTCAGGTTAGGCTTATCTGACTCCATCAAAAACTCCTTAGTACACTACCCTGAACCAAAGTAGTTGCATAAAGCCATGCAAGTAGCCATTCATATAGACAGGCATTTAAGGGAACGGCGTACAGAGGTTTGTTTCTTTGCTTCCTAGTACACTGCCCACTTCTTCTCCATCAGACCTTCATGAACCCTCTCGTTCTCTCTAGGAGAAGGAGCCAATGCAAGTTTGCGCTGGCCATATATCCTCTGGGGAAAAGGCTAACGAAGATCCCAGGGACTATAAGGGGCTTATAATGTGGCAACCATGCCCACTTTGTCGCCAGCTACCCTAATAAGCTGGGAAATGCCAAGTGTCTAGTGTGGGTGGGGTCTGCTTCTTTAGACTATACAGTGCCAGGTTCCCCCCAAGATAAACTATTTGTTCCTGCACAACTTAGTTCTGCCAAGTTTTTTTCATCACCTCTCTGCTTTCATAGATTCTGGTTCCGCTAGCAATTTCATTGATAGGGACCTAGCACAGTGTCTACAGATTCCCTTGACTAATGTGCACAGACCCTTTCGAGTCTTAGCTGTTGATAACGCTCCCTTGTCCTTGGGCCTGGTCACCTTATGCACTGTACCTATTACCCTGACCTGGCTGCTGATTGGCCAAAGCATGCACCTGACCTGTGTGCTTTGGTCAATCACAGCGTGAGGTGCTGTGAGAACCATGATTGACTAAAGGCAGGGTGCCTTTGGCCAATCATGGCTCAGGTGCTAAGTCCAGTACAGTCAGTGTAATATATATATATATATATATATATATATATATATATATATATATATATATATATATATAATAGAGTACAGAGTTTATAGTGCAGTCAGTGTCGTATATATAATACAGTGCAGAGTATATAGTGCAGTTAGTGTAGTATATATAATACAATGCAGAGTATATAGTGCAGTCAGTGTAGTGTATATAATACAGTGCATTGTATATAGTGCAGTCAGTGTAGCATATATAATGCAGTGCAGTCAGTGTAGTGTATATAATAAAGTTCAGAGTATATAGTGCATTCAGTGTACTGTATATAATACAGTTCATTGTATATAGTGCAGTCAATGTAGTATGTAGTATATATAATGCAGTTGTTGGGGTCTGCAGGCGGGGGTCTTAGTGAAATCTGGAAGCCCCCTTTGACAAGGAGGCCCCCAGATCCCGCCCCCCCCGTGTGAATGTGTATCGAGTACATTATACCCCTACCCATTCCCCCAAAAAGTGTCAAAAAGTAAAAACCCCAAGAGACAGTTTTTGACAAGGTCTTTATTAAAAAAGAAAATGTGTCCCGCAATGTAAATCCACCTTCAATCCCCCGCCCAACGGACCCGGAAAATAGCAAAAATGCTCCGCTATGGGAGGCCTCCCGCCGACTGCTGTCTCTTTGCTTTGACAGCTCTTGTATAGGCAAGGGTGGGGCCATACAGTGACATAACCTGGTGACTTGCCTATTTCTGACGTGTGACTAAATGCACCCGAGAAGAGGAGAATCCAGGCTGCTCTGTGCAAATCCACTGCAACAGAGCAGGTGAGTATAACAGGTTTGTCATTTTCATAGGAAAAAAAATAGCCTTTATAATCTATGTCACATGTCAATACTTTCTTTTTGGACCAAATAATGCTTGTAAGACCACTCATGACTCTCTTTAAGATAAATGTGTGACTACATACCATAATATGTATATAATATATTTCTCAACAATGAATGATAGGTGTGTCATTCTACCTATATGTTGGTATATATCCATTTACATTATGAAACATAAATAATGGTACCTCTAACCAAAAATAAGATAAAAATTATTTTCGCATTAGAGGCTAATTTTGCACCAGAATTTTTTAGTATGAAATTTATATTCTCTTTTTTTGCTCAAGCCATTCCTAGATTATTATATCTCACTTACCTTGACTGCATTGAATCTACATCTTGTCAGCTGTCAATTTCAAAAGATGCACTGGGCTACCTGTATCATGTATCCTGTCCACATAACAATCTAGTGAACGGCAGAGCCTGCACGGCAACTAAAATTCTAATAACTCCATTGTGGGTGGAAAGAAGGTTGGACTTGTGTCTGCTGTCAATGCACATAATAAGAAGAGATCTTTAAGATTCAGCCAATGTTCAGGCCTTTCTGCATTGTGCATGGTATGCCTGACTAGCAACCATTAAAGCCGCGTACACACGGGCAGACTGTCTGGCCAACTTAGTCCGTCAAAACACATTTCAGCGGACAGTCCGCTCGTGTGTGGGCTTCAGCGGACTTTTTCAGCGTGCAGTCTGGCGGACTAAGTATTTCGGAATTTCCGTAATATTGTCCGTCGTACTTTGGTTTCAGCAGACAATCCGCTCGTGAGTAGGCTAGTTCGACGGACTAAGTATGGCGCTTGCTCAGAAAGGATTTACACGGCGAAAGGTTGCATTGCTGTGTATTGGACTTCCTATTTCTAGTCCCGTCGTACGTGCCGTACACGTCATCGCGCAAACTTTCGACGGACTGTTTTGCATCCGTGTGTGGTCAAGTCCGTTCATTCGAAAGTAGGACGGACTGTCCGTCGGATTGTCTGACGGACTAAGTTGGCCATACAGTCCGCCCGTGTGTACGCGGCTTAAGGCATTTTTGAATGCAAGGCAACTGATGGACACAATGGGCCTGGTTCAAGACTTAGCCATTGCTTTGACTACCCTGCAAAAAAAGTACAACATTAATTTGCTGGTGCATTGTTAAGTGTAAATGACCAAAATGAAAAGTTAAGGTGAACCTTTATAAGGTAAAACAAGAAATCCAGCTTTTGTGGCAATATTCAACTTTGATCCACTGATTTCCTCCTGCAGTACTTTGTTCTGCCATTAGATCTGATGCCAACATCATTCTACCAACTTCCCGTGAGCCCAGTTCATTCTGCACTTGCCTTAGCCCTTGATTGGATAGTAAAAGGAGAAACTGCACAGTGATGAGCACAGTGATCAGCTCCGCCCCTCTGCTTTCTCTATCAGCTTGCTTCACGTCAGCACATGAACTGATTGGTTCCTTCCTCTCACACTCCAGTCCTGCTGTAAGGAGACTCCAAGAGAGCGATACTAGGTCATATATATATATATATATATATATATATATATATATATATATATAGGTACTTACATTGCTGGATTTACAAAAAATACTTTTAATGATACATTAACCGCTTGCCGACCAGCACACACCCATTTACGTCGGCAGAATGGCACTGGTAGGCAAAAGGGCATACAGGTATGTCCCCTTTAAGAAGCGGTGTCTCGATGTCTGCTGGATGCCCACAATCGTGTCACAGAGAGGAAGAATGGGGAGTTGCTTTTGTAAACAAAGCATTTCTCCGTTCCGCCTAGTGACAGGACAGAGACACTGCTCTCTGTCATCGAGAGCAGTGATCACTGTCCTGTGTGTTAAAGCCCAGCCCCCTCACAGTTAGAATCACTCCCTAGGACACACTTAGCCCCTCACTGCCAGTGAAATTTACACAGTAATCAATGCATTATACTGATCGCTGTATAAATGACAATGGTCCCAAAATAGTGTGAAAAGTGTTCGATCTGTGCTCCATAATGTCGCAGTCCCAATAAAAATCACAGCTCACCGCCATTACTAATAAGATAAAATCCCCTATTTTGTAGACGCTATCAATTTTACACAAACTAATCAATATATGCTTATTGTGATTTATTTATTTTTTAACCAAAAATATGTAGAAGAATACATATCGGCCTAAACTGAGAAAAAAAAGTAAAAAGTCATTTTTTTTTTCCAAATTGTCGCTCTTTTTTTTGTTTATAGCACAAAAAATAAAAAACGCAGAGGCAATCAAAAAGCACCAAAAGTAAGCTCTATTTGTGGGGAAAAAAGGATGTCAATTTTGTTTGGGTACAACGTCGCATAACTGCGCAATTGTCAGTTAAAGTGACGCAATGACGAATCGCAAAAAGTGCTCTGGTCGGGAAAGGGGTAAAATCCTCCGGGGCTGAAGTGGTTAATGATTACAGTACTGCATTCATTTGTGTATTTAATATCTACGTAGAGTTCAACTTTAAAGATGAGACAAAATAAATAATAGCTGCTAACATAACATTAAAGTGTTACTAAACCCACAACAGTAAAATCAGTCTGTATATGCAGTAATGCATGCTTGTTATACTCACTGTGGAACCTAAAGGGTAAATCCTTTGCCTTGTGTATAAAGGCTGTTTGATCCTGTCTCTCTGATCCTCCTCTTCTTCCACTATCTCCAAAAAAGAACCTGATATTTACAGAGCCAGGGGACAGGCTGCACATGCTCAGTTTGGTGTGTATTGCTAGAGAGTTTTTTTTTTTCATGAGAGGGTACATGTGATCAGCACAGGGCCAATCAGCACTGTCCAGACATGTCCAGAGGATCAAGGGAGAATGAAAACTCCTCTTACAAGCTTTACTAGGAACTGATAGAAGACACAAGGCTGATATATACTGCTGATGAGAAAAGGCATTTATCCGTTTATATTTACTAAAGTAATTTCCATGTTCTGTGTACTGTGAGAGACCAGATATAGTGAATGCAGGTTCTGGGTTTAGTAACACTTTAATCTGGGTTTATTTATTAAAGGAGTGGAATTTATTTACTTGGAAAAGTGAATGTTCGCTGAACTTCGTAAATAATGTGAAGCTGTGTTCACTTCACCTAATCATTTGTGAGGAAAAATCTTGTATGTATTTTTCAATGCACATCTTCATCTTTTTACTAAGCTCAAAGAGCATTCACTTTGTTAAGTGAACAGATTCTCCCTAGTAAATCAACCCCATTGAGCCTGATACATGGTTTCTAAGAACAAGCAGGTATAGCACTATGATAATTATTGTTTTAATTTAAAATCAATGGTAAACAAAGTAAAGCTATTTAATTATTGCGTTGCAGTTATTTGTGTTGTACGATGTGTATTGCCTACATAGTAAAGAACAGCTTGGCATACTTGCAAAGTCACAAAGAAGACAGGAACACTCTTGAGATATAGGGATTCACTAATTAGTGGTGTAGAAGTACAGGTAGCACTTACAGAACATTACACCCCCAGGGATTCTTGTGAGCTTCTCTGCAACCTTAGAGCGTCATGTAGACTTATGGCTGCCTTTCTATATTTCTTTTCATCCCTTGAAGGCTACATTAGCTTTCTTAGCAATTGTTTATGCTCAGCTCTGTTTCCCACAGAGGAAGCAGAGTAGTGCTGTTTGCAACATTCATTGAACTCTATAGAGAGCACCGCTGTCTTTCTACAAGGGAGCTATGCATCAGCGGTCTATTTAACTCAGTACAAGGAGTCTGTTGACTTGTTCTTTGTGGCACAGACTTATAACCTCCATATAAATGGGCAAGAAATTAAATGTGAATTATTCTTAGGCATGAATTGACTCAACTCACCAGCATCTGCTTATAGCCAAAATAACAGTTTTGGTTGGAATCACACTGTAAAGTAAATATATTTCATAAATAATTTGTAATTTCTTATAGCATACACTGTCAATACAATGCATATGTGGTCAAGATGAGGAATGTATTTAGAACCATACCCTAGTCATGGGCGCCGTCAATAAATTAGTTTAGTTCTTTTCCGTTACGGTTCGTATTAAAATTAATTCGTACTTCGTATTTCGTGTCCGAAATTCAATTTCAATTCGTACGAAATACGAATTGTCGTTAGGTTCGTTAACTTGTACGAACGTTCATTATGATGAATTTAAAGGCAAAAATATACCTCAATATGACAGTCGATGCTGATGGAAGTTCAGTTTTTATCCGGAATACGAAATTCCGTTGAAGAATTTCCTATCCGAAATACGAATTTTCATTAGATGAGGGGCTCCCACCATCCCTGTGCTGTGCTGACTTCCTCCTGGGGATTCATAAACAAAAGTTCACATTTCGTACAAAATTCGGACGCATGGCAATTTGTATTTCGGATCCTCCCAAATGTACGAATTTAGAGAAATTTGTACGAATTTGAGATTCGTACGAAACGAATTGCACATGTCTACCTTAAACTGGCTTTTTCCATCTGGATGCTAAAGCCTAGTACACATGTGTGTATGGCAGCCGGTCTGACAGCCAAACAGCTGGCTTCTGTCGAACGAGCATGCTGGAAAACCAGCAGCCGACTGGCTCCTAATAAGCGCTCTCAGCCAATGGCTGAGAGTTCTGACCGGATTGTTCTGGTGTCGGTGGGGGTTGGTGCCACCCCCCTGTCAGAACAGAGGGGTGCTGATCGGAGTGTTCTGGTGGGGGTTGGTGCCATCCCCTTGTCAGAACAGGGGGATGGCTGAAAGTGCTGACTGGAGTGTTCTGGTGTGGGTGGGGGTGTTGGTGCCATCCCCCTGTCAGAACACAATAGAACAGCAGGGGAGATCACATCGAAGCTGTCAGATTTTTTTTCGTTCAACCTTCTGTGTTGAACGAAAAAAAAAACTAGTAGTGTATACTAGGCTAAAGAGTAGGGGATACATGTTTCTGATTCCAGGGCACAATAGAGTATTCTTGGAACAGTTTGCCGTCTCCCTGTCAGAACACAATAGAACAGCAGGAGAGCTCGCTGTACTAACATCGGAGCTGTCAGGTTTTTTTTCGTTTAACCTATTGGGTTGAACAAAAAAAGCTATTGGTGTATACTAGTAGGGGATACATGTTTCTGATTCCAGGCCACGATAGATTATTCATGGAGCAGAGTCTGCTCACCTTACTTGTCAGCTAATCTAAAACTGCTTGCCATGCACATTACAATCTCCTTTAGATTTACAAAAACTGTGTAATGAGAGACCCTACATAAATAAATCACACTTTGTTAGAAAGACCCTTGCACTACATAGTAGATTGGAGATCTAAAGTAGATGTACAATCACATTACAATGCGTATGATCATTTTAAGCTTGCCAGCTCCACTAGGGGACTAGAAGAGTGTCACTACTAAGATTTTGCTCACTTTGATGTGGGGGGGGGGGGGGGGGGGTTTATGAAAATGTCTTAAAGTGTTAGTAAAGGCTCGTTTATGAAAAAAAAAAAAAGTGTTAGTAAAGGCTAATTATAACTATTTCCTGCTCTCTTCCTCCTCCTGCATACCCTGTTTAAAAAACGTACCTTTTTTAATCTGGTCCAGTCACGTGATTTAGCAGGTCTGGCCCCCCTTTGTCAGGGAGCACCCGACAATGGCTGCGAATTCCCAGAGCCATGACATCACCCATAGGCTTACATGACCCATCTGTTGCCAGCGCTCACTTCTCTCCCTTGCAGCAGCCACTCATTGACATCAGGGAGCCAGAGCTGCTGTATCATGTGACCAGACTGGATTAAAAAATGTAAGTACGCAGATCTTTTCTATATAGGTATTCAGGATAGCTAGGATGAGGGAATGTTTTTAAGAATTGCTATAGTTATCCCTTATGTCGCGTACACACGGGCGGACTGTATGGCCTACTTAGTCCGCCGAAACACATTTCAGCGGACAGTCCGCTCGTGTGTGGGCTTCAGCGGACTTTTTCAGCGTGCAGTCTGGCGTACTAAGTATTTCGGATTTTTGGAAATTCTGTCCGTCGTACTTTGGTTTCAGCGGACAATCCGCTCGTCAGTAGGCTAGTTCGACGGACTAAGAATGGCGCATGCTCAGAAAGGATTTACACGGTGGAAAGGTGCATTGCTGTGTATTAGACTTCCTATTTCTAGTCCCGTCGTATGTGCTGTACACGTCATCGCGCAAGCTTTCGACGGACTGTTTGTGCATCCGTGTGTGGTCAAGTCCGTTCATTCGAAAGTATGACGGACAGTCCGTCGGATTGTATGACGGACTAAGTAGGCCATACAGTCCGCCCGTGTGTACGCGGCTTAACTTTTTTTTCAGAAAAAAAGGGATATCTTTTGGAACCCTGCTGAGCTTCTAATGCCTCTGAGAAATGTAAAAATGTATTGAAACTGGCCGTGCCATTGAATTTGCTTTATATACAATGTATACAGAATGAATACTTCTAATCAGAAGTTTCTACATAATATTAAACATACTGACATATCGATCAGGATAAATATTGCAATATTATTGTTTTTCTGTAGTTTTTGAATTTTTCTCTATTTTCTGATGCTCTGCTTATGTTGAGTTTTATGGAAATAACATCACGCAATAGTTGATTTTGTTAGACACCCTTTCTTTTGGTAACTATATTTGTTGTTTGAGATGCTAATTTTCCTTCAGTGCCATAACATCATGTTATTTTGATAACATCTTTTTGGCAAGACATAAAATGTGTCATGGGGACGGCTAACCTGAAATGCACAGTTTCATAGATCTGCTGTCTCTAGAAAAAAAAAATACATGTAAAAGTTGATTTACACATAATCAGGAGCTCTTAATATGAATATGCATACGTTTTGAATAGATGACTATGTAAAAGACTTCAGGTTACTACACCATTATAGCATGAGTACCATGAATTGTCTTCTATCTTTAATTCATATAACAAACTATTTATTTCTAGGATTTGCCTGTATGAGGTTGGATGTGCATCATTTTGTAATGGGAAAGGGCATCCTTTTGAGTAGCCTTTTCTGCCAGAGGCAGAAGTTCATTCCTCCTGATACTCTGGGTCAGATAGTGTTCAAGACACAACATGAAACTACAAGTTTATTTCTCCCTTATATTCTATATAGTGAATAGAAGATACCGACTGGATAAGTTATTTGAAACACATCCATGTTATATTTTATGGCACCAATTAGTACTGGTATCTAAGCAACCATTCGTAGCATTGGGTAGGTGTTCATTACTGTCGTTTTTTTTGTTAATGTTTTAGATATGCTTGTACATTTTAAAATGAATGTTGTAAATAACTGAAACCACATAGCAGAAAGTAGGACCAAGGAGCTCAACTTGCAATGTAAATGAATACATTGCTTTATAAAAAAACAAATTTGGTGTACAGATGATGTATGTTTCAGAGATATTGCATCCTTCCTCATGAAAGATGAACTACTTATGAAATGTATGCTACCTGTACACTGCTTTGTGTTATGCAAATAATTAGGCTCCTACTATTTATTTAAACACAGGTTGAGATCCTTAGTCTAAATTTCCCCTACCTAAATGCCTTCTCTACTTAAATTTTTGTATATGAAGAAGGCTTTCAACAGAATAGATTGGTGTTGTTCAGTACTCATCCCCAAAAGATTTGTATTCACTGAGCAGTTCTTACACACATAGCATTTATACAGTCCCCACAGTCACCATTTATTTTTATTTTATTTTTGAAAATCTGTTTATTGAGTTTTGTAACATTTAACAGCAAAAAACAAAGACAACTAACAAAACCAAATTAACAAGAAGAGAGAAAAAAAAAAAGCACAGTCACCATTTTTAATATAAAGTTATCCTTCTAAAACCTACCTAATATAAATAATACTAAACAAGGTTGTCATCTGTCTCCCTTACTGTTTGCTCAGTGCATGGAACCCCTGCCAGCTTAGGCATTCTTCTAACCTTTAGGCAGTTTCGGGTATCCAAGCTGGCAATCGAGTTTGTTTGCTGATACCATGTTTTTTCCAATCCTAAAACCTTGCTTCCTGACTAAAGCTAGCCACACACTAGTAGATTTTCCAATTGTTTGTATGAACATTCATATGAACTTTCAGAGTACATTCGATGACTTGATTAATGTCTTTTGAAAGTACCTAAACATTTTATTTGCTTTTAACAAAAAGCACATTCAATATTGGAAATGTGTTCATCAAAATGTTTTTTTCATCCTGCTCGTTTACATTTTTTTCTTACTGTAATAGAAAATGAATGTCAATTTGATCTGACTAACATCCTACAATGAAAACTTTGAACAAAATTCTACTAGTGTTTCACCAGCTTTACTTTACCTAACTTATACATTTTGGAGAAATTTACAGTGTAAAATATAGTGCAAATGATTTGTACTAGTTTATTATTAAATTATTTAAATTATTCTGGAAAGGGCCAGAAGTATTTGAGAACATGTCTAGCTTCCCCCTCAAAAGCTTCACAAATAAATGTAAGCCCTTCTTTGTCATCTTTGAGTCTCATGTGTTTATGGAGGCATTTTGTCATGCTTTTAAAGTTGTTTTCTAACATTTTTCTTTGTGGGGTTGTGCCTACTTACATATATAATGCCTTGTACACACAGTCGGACATTCCGACAACAAAATATGTCAGATTTTTTCAGACGGATTTTGTCCTAAACTGGTGTTGCATACACACGGTCGAACAAAGTTGTCAGAAAATCTGATCGTTCGGAACCTGATGACGTTCATTTGTTACAACGGGACTACGTTGAGGCTAGTAGCCAATAGCTTTGGTCTCGTAATTTGATCTGAGAATGTGTGACACTTTGTCCGATCGGAATTCTCTACAAACGATTGGAAAAGTCAGATCAGATTTTTTTGTCGGAAAATTTGAGATCCTGGAAAAAGTCAGATAGAGCCAGCACACGATCGGATTTTCCGACAATATAATCCGATCTGACCTTTTCCGTCTGAATTTCCAACCATGTGTACAGGGCATACGAGAGCTGACGAGGACCTTCAGTCACTTGGCAGAATAGTTGTAAAGCTGAAATACTTTTTAGCATGATCAAAGAACCAAGGGGGTCTGGTCCCCAGTCTACTGCTGTCACCATGAAGAGGCTATAATGTTGTATGAAGCACAACATCCATGCTTACCTGAGGAGTTGAAAAAAAAATCATATAATTTGTACGCAGTTTCATTTACTTATGTGTTATGGGTAACATTACATAACTACAACTTATCAATGGCAGAAACATTTCCATTTATGGGACACACTGGGGGGAGGGGAGATTTACAAAAACTGGAGCAGACAGAATCTAGAGCAGTTGTGCATAGTAACCAATCAGCTTTTAGCCTCTGATTGTTCAGAGCTTGTTAAGCATTGTAAAGCTAGACACTGATTGCCCCGCACAACTGCTTCAGATTCTGTTTGCTCCGGTCTTAATAAAGTCCTCTCTACACTATATTTCTATGGAATATTAAACACCACCAGTTACAGTGGCAACACCCCTTTTGAAGCCTGTCATCTTTCGCTCTTGATGACTGAGTACCAGTTCCTGCCAACAGTATGCTACCATTTTTTTGAACTGTGACACTTTGGGATTGATTTACTAAAGGAAAATATTCTGTTCATTTTTAAAAAGAACTTTCTCTAGACACAAAAATGTTCCCTCAGTAAGTGTGATCATTTTACTTTGAGAAGAATACCCAAGTTGGGTACAAGGAAAATAATAGAAAATAAAAAAACAGTATTTTTGTTTTTACATGATTAGATGATTGAAGTCTGCTGACCTTCACACTACTTACTTAGCTAAGGGAAAACACCCTTGCAAAGTTAAAATTCCATTGTAAACTGAACAGCCAATTTGCCTTTAGTGAATCAACCCCTATATCCCCATTATCATATAATTGCTTTTCTTTAATATATACAGATATAGAAACAGATGAAACATTTGTCCTTTTGGGCCAAAATTTACAGTACATCTATAATACATATATGTATGTATGTCTCTCGTTGGGTATCAAGAAATGATCAGCCTTCACATATGCTGGCCTTTTTTAAATATCACATTTGCCAACCAAAGTAAACCTAGAGGAGTGGAAATGCATTCTTGAATATAAATCCAGGGTATTGCTGACTGTCCCGAGTGGAAGAAAATCATGGTCCCAAAAACCATTAAAGAATATATTAAACTTCAAAGGAAATTTGCTTTATTATGTGTGCACATACTCTGCTATTTTTAGTTGTGAATCTTGGGGTGCTTTGTCTGCTTGCCCTAACTTTGCCCACAGATTTTTTTCCTGATCCTAGGATGGCACTTTTCAACAAGGCTTTGCCTTTACTGGGCAAGCATCCATACAAATTGGACATGCTGATCTGCCAGAGAGGCAGATGCTTGGTAGCCAAAGATTGAAAATCTGAAATGTGTCTCGTACTGTCATATTTGAAAATGTGGGATCATCAGTCAGTCTTATTGGTAAAAACATACAGTTCTTTTATTTTCAAAACAGGTGAACAGAAAACAGCTTATCTTTAGCAAACAAACAAAAAAAGAGTCCCTCAACTTTTGGAACAAACATAAAGGGTTGGCTCACTGCCAGCCACTCTTATCCCTTAACAAGGTTTTTGGAGGCCCTTGTCTGCCTCAAGGGTCCTGAAGAGGAAATCTCCACAGTTCCACAACTGTGCATCAACCATAAGCTATCCCACATTGCTCACTCAGCTGTGTTCTGCTCTACCAACACCTCACAGACAGGTGCTGGTTGTTTCCTCTTCCTTTTCTGGATAACCCCTTCAGGACTGAAGTTTACATAATCAGGGTTTGGAGGTTCTTTTCACAACCAAAAGGTCTCTCCGAACCTTTGAATCCTGGGTCCCTAATGAGGGACCAGAGACTACTAAAAATCAATTCTCTCTTTTCCAATAAGACTACCCCGGAACCCCTCATCCTGCATGGGTAAATACCCAGTGCACAAAAATGTCTTTAAACCATCTCCCTTAAATAGACCACACACCGAATAGTGGGGAAATTTACCTGTTCGGGGCTTACCACTGACATTCTGTACACTACATATAGGACTCACAAGTTAAGTAGATCTGTTATCTAACAAAAAGGCTAAACGTAATCACTTCTTCAGCTCTGGAAGGTTTAACCCGCTTCACGACCAGGCCATTTTTTGCAATACGGCACTGTGTTAATTTAACTGACAATTGCACTGATGTGCAGCGCTGTACCCAAATAAAATGAATGTCCCTTTTTCCCCACAAATAGAGCTTTATTTTGGTAGTATTTGATCACCTCTGTGGTTTTTATTTTTGTGCTATAAGCAAAAAAATGCAAACAATTTTGAAAAAAAAAAAAAACAATATTTTTTTACTTTCTGCTTTAAAACATACCCAATAAAAAAGTAAATAATCAAATTTCTTCATCAATTTATGCCAATATGTATTCTGTTACATATTTTTGGTAACAAAAATTCCAATAAGCATTTATTGATTGGTTTGCGCAAAAGTTATAGCATCTACAATCTATGGGATATATATTTGGAATTTTAATTTATTCATTCATTTTTACTAGTAATGGTGGCAATTAGCAGCTTATAGAGGGACTGCGATATTGCGATGGACAAATCATCCGCCGGTGCCTGTTGACTGGCTCCCGCTGTGTCCAGTCACAGCAGGAGTGGGGTTGCCCAAGACCCGGACCTGTAGAATCATGCGGCTGCTACGTCCTATGTACGTGGAGCGGTTAGCAAGAGGTTAAAGTGATAGTAAACCTTCATTTTTTTTTCAAAAAATAACACATTCCTATACTTACCTGCTCTGTGCAATCACCTTGCACAGAGCAGCCCGGTCCTCTTCTTCTGGGGTCCTCTGCGGCCACTCCGGGCCCCTCCTCTTCATCCAGTGCCCCCAGGGAAAGCCACTTTCCCTGGGGGCACCTGTGCGGGCTTGCTCTCGAATCCCACTGCTGCATCAATTGACACAGACAGTGGGACTCGGCCCTGCTCCCCACTTCTGTGTCACAGGAATTGATTTATTGCAGCGGGAGCCAACGGCTCCTGTTGCTATCAATCTGTCCAAAGAGGAGAGAGACAGCACCTGGAGCCGTTCCTCCTGTGCACGTTGCTGGATCGGACCAGACTCAGGTAAGAAAAAGGGGGTCTGCAGCACAGAATTTTTTTCACCTTAATGCATAGAATGCATTAGGATGAAAAACCTTGAGGCATTAGAACCTCTTTAAATCCATAAAGCCACAAGTGTATTTTCATTTTATACTCAGCTCATTATCTCTAAAAGTTATATACTATCATGGCATAAGAAATATTGAAGGAAGCATTCAAGCTGATTTACCGCATTGCATTGAAGCTGAGAAGAAATATCACTCAAAGTTATGGAGACATTATGAAAACATAATTTATAACTATTTATCGTCTAGAGTTGATCAACATTTTGATTAGTGGATTAACTAAAGGCAAAACTTTTTTTCTTAATTTTGAATAGAGTAAGGCAGGGTTTTAACCCCTGACAGTTTTTCTTTTTTTGCCATCGGTGTCCCATAGGGGAGATTTACCCTCACTTCCTGTCCAATAGCCAAAACAAGAAATGAGTGGAAATCCCTCCAAAGTGAGGAAATCCTGGGTACTGTTCGGATGTTACTTTCACTTTTGATAACAGTAAACAGAACAATCAGAGAGGGTGAATCTCCTTAATGGGGCCACAAACAGCAATAGAAGCTCACAGTAAAGGTGTCAGTGTGTTGCCTGACCAATATATTAACAATACAAACAAATGGCCACTGCCCCACCTATAACTGTCCTTTGCAGCAAGGGGCACTGGAAGGACAATGTTTTTCAAATAAAACTAAAGCAATTTCCAAGCTCCTAAAAACGGCCAGGTGCTCTAATCCCTTTCTACTCTATCCAAACCTAAAAAAATATTGCCTTTAGTTACATTTTAAAGTGGTTCTAAAAATCAAGATTTTTTTATCTTAATGCATTCCCTGCATTAAGGTAAAAAATATATCAGCAGTTGTATCACCACCCTCACCTCCCTTACCCCACCCCCCCCAACCTCCCTAAAAACTTGTACTTGAGTCCATTTTTGATCCAGTGCTATGCCCATCTGCAGCAACGATCTCCCCTCTTCTTCTCACAGGAAGTGAGTTAGTGCACTTACACCCCCTTCCTGCCCAGACCAATTTTCAGCTTTCAGCGTTCTCACAGTTTGAATGACAATTACTCAGTCATGCAACACTGTACCAATATAAGACTTGTGTCCTTTTTTCACACAAATAGAGGTAGTGTTTTATTCTTTTTTTTTTTTTTTTTTTGTGCTATAAATTTTAAAAAGCATACATTTTGTGAAAAAATTGCCTTTTCTTTGTTTCTGTCATAAAATTTTACTAATTAGTAATTTTTCTTCATAAATTTTGCCCAAAATTTATACTGCTACATATCCTTGGTAAAAATAACCCAAATTAGTGTATATTGTTTGGTCTTTGTGAAGGTTATAGAGTCTACAAACTATGGTGCCAATCACTGTAAATTGATCACATCTGATCAGGCCTTCAGTACATCAGGTGTATCTCATTTTTTGAGACGCTAACAAGTCAGGAAAGTACAAATACCCCCCATATGACCCATTTTTAGAAAGTAGACATTCCAAGGTATTAAGTAAGTAGCATGGTGAGTTTTTTAAGTTGTAATTTTTTCCCACAATTCTTTGCAAAATGAAGATTTTTATTTATTTATTTTCAAAATTGTCATATTATCAGGCTATTTCTCACACACAGCATATGTATACAACAAATTACACCCCAAAATACATTCTGCTACACTTCCCAAGTATGGCGATACCACATGTGTAACACTTTTACACAGCCTGGCCACATACAGAGGATCAACATTGAAGAAGCACCTTCAGGTGTTCTACGAGCATAAATGACATATCTCATTTCTCAACCACCTATTACACTTTTGAAGGCCCTGGAGCACCAGGACAGTGGAATTGCCCACAAAATGAACCCATTTTGGAAAGAAAACACCCCAACGTAAAATCTATGAGGCATAATGAGTTTTTTGAATAGTTCATTTTTTCCAGAATTTTTTGGAAAATGTGGAAAAAAATTAAAACGCATTTTTTTACACAAAGTTGTCAATTTATAAGATATTTCTAACACATAGCATGTATATAGCAAAAATTACATCCCAAAATACATTCTACTACTCTTCCTGACTATGGCAATACCACATGTGTGAGACTTTTACATAGCTGGCCACATACAGAGGCCCAACATTCAAGTAGAACCTTCAGGCGTTCTAGGAGCATAAATTACACATCTCATTTCAT
The DNA here is from genome assembly GCF_037356315.1 of Lithobates pipiens. Taxonomy (NCBI): domain Eukaryota; kingdom Metazoa; phylum Chordata; class Amphibia; order Anura; family Ranidae; genus Lithobates; species Lithobates pipiens. Next base: position 435,202,750 of record NW_027507764.1, on the reverse strand, counting down.
TCCTACCTATCACACTTTTGAAGGTCCTGGAGCACCAGGACAGTGGAATTACCCACAAAATGAAACCATTTTGGAGCGCAAATACCCCAACGTACATTCTATGAGGCATTGGCTGCAAATAGGTATTTGGGTACTCTGATGGGCTGCAGATAGGTACTCGGGTACTCTGATGGCCTGGGGACAGATACTCCGGTACTCTGATGGCCTGGTGAAAGGTACTCGAGTACTCTGATGGCCTGATGACAAGATTTCGGGTACTCTGATGGTCTAGTGACTGATATTCAGGTACTCTGAAGGGTGGTGACAGGTACTCAGGTGTTCGGGTAATGATGGACTCTGACAGGTACTCAGGTACTCAGATGAACTGTGACAGTTACTCGGGTACTTATATGGATTGTGACAGGTACTCAGGTACTCGGGTACTCAAAAGAACTGTGACAGGTACTCAGGTACTCGGGTACTCATATGAACTGTGACAGGTATTTGGGTACTCTGATGGGCTGTGACAGGTACTCGGGTACTCTGATTGGCTGTGATAGGTACTCTGTTACTTTGATGGACTGTGACGGGTACTCGGATGGACTGTGACAGGTACTCGGGTACGCTGATGGACTGTGACAGATACTCAGGCACTCAGATGGACTGTGACAGGTACTCGGGTACTCTGATGGACTGTGACAGATACTTGGGCACTCAGAGGGACTGTGACAGATACTCAGGTACTCATATGGACTGTGACAGGTACTCGGGTACCCTGATGAATTGTGACAGGTACTCGGGTACTCTGATGGATTGTGACAGGTACTCGGGTACTCCGATGGACTGTGACAGGTACGCATATGGACAGACAGGTACTCAGATGAACTGTGACAGGTACTATGATGGGTGATGACAGGTCCTCTTTATTGGGGGGGCAATCAGTGTGATTGGTGTACACTGTAAGCGGTAACGAGATGTTACCACAATATCCTTCTCACACACGATCGGTGTGTAAGGAGGAGAACCCGGTAACATCTCATTACCACGGTTTGTTGACATTTAGTGATCGGCTGTGAAAGGATCACAGCCGATCACATGGTAAACAGCAGCTGGCCAATGGCTGTTTACCAGTGTCGGTGATGAGCAGTGTTCCCGGGAACATGCCGCCAATGATGTGCACGCGCAGCGCACCCGTGATCGCACGCATTCGCCGTGCACAGTGGGGCCAAACCATCTGTGATGAAGTCACGTGGTAAACAGCCATGACCAATGGCTGTTCACTCCCCTCGGTGGCGAGTGGTGTCTCTGTGACATGCCACCACCGAAAGAACAGGATCCCACTCCCTGTTTAGAACGAGAGCCGCACTGTCTGGCCATCATATGATGGACTGCGCTTCTAGAATGAGGCTGGGTTCACACATGCACGGTGCAAATTGCAGCTCCGGTTTCCCTGTGAAGATAAAAACAATTTATTCAGCAGTTCCTCTCTGTTGTAGCTGCGGATCAGCTTACCAGGGAGAGGGGGGGCGTAGGAGGATGTGGAGAGAATTTATGATCAGAACGGAACACATCTGTGAATCATATGCATTCCCATTGAAGATTTTGTTCCTGCACTTTGCTCCGCACTGCCTAGAAAACCCACACGTTTTTTGGGCAATGCGAAGTATGGATGCAACACACATATGTAAACCAGACCCATTGAAAAGAACATATTTTCAAATGTTTGGCAGATTGGATGCATTGTAAACCACATCCAATTCACATATGTGTGAACCCAGCCTAAAATTTTGTAAGATCCCATTAGTGCTAGTGTTTCTTGATTGTCAGTTGGGGAAAGTGGACTTCTTGCTGAGCATTTTATGGCCTCCTAAAAACTGATGGAGAAATATTCTCTACAACATTTTCTTTATAGATAATTTTGGGATCATCCAGAAGAGAGAGTTTACAACTATATCATTTTAATAGTTTTTAGTTTCAAGTTTATTTTGAAGGAGTCCTGAAGCTATATCTTAACTTATGTGGATGAGTGCATGTTTTGATAGGGTCATTGTAACCTCAGAGGCTCAAATTAAAAGCAGAGTGTAAATTATGGCTGACCCCTAGATAGAAGAGCCCTATGGACTCCATCACATTTTATTATAACTTACATTTCTCAGTCAAGCACTGTGAGGGGAATTTACTAAGATTGGAGCAGCTGTGCATGGCAACCAATCAGTTTCTATCTTTCATTTTCAAAGCTAAACTAAACAAGCTGAAGATAGAAACTGATTGTGTACTGTACTATGCACAGTTGTAGATATTCTATCTGCTCTAGTTTAGGTAAATTCCCCTATGTATTTTGTTTTCACTTTCAATACATTTTTATTGAATAATATCAAGATACAGGCTGTAACATGAGAAAGTATATATTTGTGAGGTGTACACAATTCGCTGCCAAAACAGTGACAATTAGTAACATAATTCCATGATAAAAGCCTGTGGGTATACAGAACATTGAGCTCTGGATGTAGAAATGGTCTGTAGGTTCTTTGGAAGGAGTTTGAACAGCTAAAAAATACTGAACAGAAGGTAACCATTGAAAAGTGGTTACTGTGGATACTCAAAGGGTAAACAGTGCCACCTCCTAATTATACTGAGAAGGAAAAATTGCAAAATAGGCGTGGACCAGACAAATTATACAAAAATATATTTTTATTATTGTAAACATAGAAGATCTATATTTTAAAATCCATATTCATAAATCAAGTATAAGATAAAGTGCAGCTACTGTACATAACCAATTAACAACTGCATGGAAACTTGAGAGGAATAAGATCATTCCATTATATTGATGGAAGGGAAGCGATGAAAGAATGTTTTAGGCTCACTCTACTTTATGTGCATTTCGCTTCTTCAGGTGCATCAGAATGACTAACGAAAAATGGAAAAATATAAATAAAAATACATTACAATGTTATAGCATAAAATAATTTAATAAATATGGAGTACTGTTTTACGTAACCCCGAACAGTTCAATCTAAAGTTTCTACAAACAGGCAGGACAAAGCAGAGCAAACAACTATGGGAACGTACATAAGATTATAGCTAGCGTAGTCAAAAAGTGTGCATCAAAAGACAAAGATTGAATGTCCATAAGATTTTACAGAATTATAAGCTGCATGTTAGCAAAAGGATAAGGGTAGGGTAGGGCGGGGAAAAGGGAAAGGAAAGGTGGGGGGATGGGGAACGGGTTAGGGGGGAAGGGAAGGAGAAGAGAAAGGGGGAGGGAGGGGGAACTAAGGGGGGAGGGGGGAATCAATGGTGTGTGTTTATTAAGTTAGGGGAAATTATTCTAGGTAAATATAAGGTACCAAAATAGCCTAATCACTATAATTATCAGACAAGGTAATATACTTATTAAATAATGTGATCCATGTTCTAATGTTACTACTTGATGAAAACAAGATCACTCAGATACTGATAGTTACCTTCAACTCGCCATTCATCAATTTTACCACTTACTCTTACATTGAAACTCAAATCCCAGTGTTTTCCTGACTTGATGACCAATATATGGGCCTTTCTGCTAAGCACAGTCAATGATATTAAACGGATGACCATCACTCCTAAACCTAATATTATGACGAAATCACAATTACAGGCTATTCAACGTCTGCAGAATCATCCTGACCTTGAGATCAAGGCGGCTGATAAAAAGGAGGGAACATCGTCCTAATGACTAAGATCAAGACCTCTATAACTACCCTATTATACGTAACCTCAAGGAGGCAAATTTTTATGCTTTACCAAAATTACATAAGCATCCTTCAGTGCCCCCTGGTAGACCCATTGTGTCGGGTATTAGCTCATTGACAGAGAGTGTGAGCCGTTTGGTTGATTCTATTCTTATGCCTCATGTATTGGGACTGCTGTCCTATACTAGAGACACACTTGATCTCCTAAAACACATTGAAGGCATAGTCGTCCCTCCTGATGCGCTGCTTGGGACACAGGATGTTGAGGCGTTGTACTCTAGCATACCTCATGAGCAGGGCATCGGGATGGTTCGTATCTTTCTATGTGAACAAGATCACTATCACTGGAATTATTGTGTTATGTTATGTTATGTTTATTTTGGACCTCCTTAGGTTCATTCTGACTCACAATTGTTTCAGATTTAAGGAGTCCCACTTCTTTCCAAATTGAGGGGGTGGCTATGGGCACTTGCTGTGAACCTGCCTATGCCAACCTGTACCTGGGGGGTGGGAATGAGCCCTCTTTTCTATCGATTCCCAGTCATCTTTCACCAATCATGTGTTATGTCGGTTGCGTTATATCGATGACGTGTTTGTTATTCGGATGGGTACCCCTGCTCTATTGGCCACCTTTGTTAATGTTCTTAACCAGAACCAGTTTAAGTTAAGATTTACATTTGCCAGCGATCCTCAGCAAATTACTTTTTTGGATCTCACTATCTTCAAAGATCAAGACAATTGCCTAGCCTCTACACTCTTTAGAAAAGAGACAGCAGGCAATACGTTGTTACACACTGATAGCGCCCATCCTACAGCGCTCATCTGTTGCATCCCCTATGCCTGGTACCTTAGGTTGTGTCGCAACTGTACACATCTTGAAGAATTCAAAATACAGGCCAATTTGCTTCGTGTCCTATTGCAGGCAAGAGGTTACAGTAAATCCTTACTCTGTATTGCTTTTAATAAAGCATTACGTGAATCATGTAATTCATTACTATATAAAACTAAGATGGTAAAAAACAACTAAACAAGTGGGTACTCTCAAAAACACAAAGAGCTACACAATATGTTGGCAAATCATTGGCCAATACTCCAGGAAGACCCTATTCTTAACAAATGTGTCAGTATACATCCAGAAATTACTTTCAGAAGAGTGAGATCTCTGAGAGACAAACTGATATCCAGTTATCATTCTGTCAATTCTAATTCTAGACATCCCCATAATGGCATTACTAGGTGTGGCAAATGTGCTTTTTGCCCTTGGATTGCCACCAGATTTATGCTCCCAAACTGAGAACTGTTTGTTTCCATGCAGACTGTGACACACGAGGGATTGTGTATCTCATGTCATGCCAATGTTGCGCCTTTTACATGGGGAAAGGGGCCAGGCATTTCTGTTCCAGAATTAAGGATCATGTATACTATTCTGCAAACGGCAAAATGGTGACTGCCGTGAGCAGACATTTAGATCTATATCACAAATTTGATGTATCTCTGGTCTCGTTTATTGCACTGGCTGTGGTCCCCAGAGATCCCAGAGGTGGCATATGGGACAAGTACATTCTCCTTAGGGAGACTATTTGGATTGAGCACCTCAATGCTATCCATGCCTCTGGGATTAATGAGGCCCAGACATATAAACTGTTTCTTTGAAATCCTCATTCCCTCAGCATGTTTTATAACTGTAGGCTTAAAAGGTACCTCCCTTTTTTCTGCGATTGTGGTGATTGATCATGTATTCCTGACTATTTCCAGCCCTCATAAATGACAGACTATATTGTCTCCTTATCATGTTTCCATTTGATTAAAAATTACCTTTATTTCATCTTAGTATTGATACCTATGCAATATGTCAGGAAATGTCTTTGACTTCTTAGACTTAAACATTGGATACCTAGTTAATGATGTTGTTTATTTTGTTGCTTGTATAATTTCCTATTTAAATGTTGTTATCTATTTTCTTTACAAATTTGGCCTTCTGTTTCTCGTTTCTTCTATTGGTTCTCTCTCTGGTGTCCTATGGGCAGGAACTGGCTATATTCCAGCACTATGTGGCCACCCAGCACCACACTCTGCATGATTCATTGTGGCGTGTTGGCGCAGGGAGGATCAGGTGGAGGGCGCTGTCCCTCTATCTGGTCCTAACTCATCACTGCCAGCCCCCTCCCCTTCGCCATGAATCGAGAATTAACATCCTGTTGGTGTGCAGGTGCGGGATGGTTTTTGGGCGCAATGCGTAGTGGCGAGTTGTCGGCTGGTCCGGATGACGTCACATCGGCGACGCCAATTGGTTGACTACGAGCGGGAATACTTAGGCACACTGTTCCAACGTTCGATCTAACTACACACTATCGTTGTGCCAGTATAGCGGTGACTGTTACACAAGCGGGGTGTCCTCTGTTAAGGTACTAACTCTAAGCCATCTTACCTCTTGCTAGAGATTTTCTCTTTTGACATTATTTCCATTTTTCTATGTCTCTTTCTTCCAGAATCAATGTTTTCAGAATACACTGTTCAATGTCTGCAGCTGATTGGCTTCACCCACTTTTCAGCAAATGTTTTCTAACATGTCCCTTTAACAGAAGTCAATCAAATAATCAGCTTCTGTTGAGCGGGGACAGCCACACACTAATCAAAATTCATCTGGTTCCTGCTGAACTGTGACAAATTTTGATCCGTATATAACCAGCTTTAGACTCTAGCCCCCAGCATGCTAGAGAGAGGGGTAGAACACATACCCTTTATGGACAGTAGCAAGAAGATTGAGAGAAGGACACAAAGGGACAGGGACAGTTGATTGTGTCTTTCTAGACACAGTACTGGGTATGCAGTACTTATTGAGTCTCTGTGGACATGCTTCTGATTGTCTCATAATATCCCTAAATGTGTTTCCAAGGACATATTTACTTAATAAAGATCATTTTTTAAGATGGCATTTATATTTATTTTTATTTTTCCCAAGTTTTGGTCAATCCTGTTTTTTTTTATACCAGTAACAATGGTTTTATCCACTGTGTATGATTATTTCTTCATGTATGCATGTATGTAACTATGTGTGTTGGGGGGAGGTGATGGCATAACGTAGTTTGCCTAGGGAAATACAAAGTATACATCTCTTTATTTTTGATCCAAATGCCCTTTGTGTTTAGACTACATGGCAAACAGCTCTATAAAAGTTCTCTGACTAGTCAACTTCATGATACAAGACTTTCAAAGTCACCAACCATTAAGAGAATGACTATAATAAAGAAACAAAGTATCAGCATGATCCTTGGTGTGCAGTCACCATAGGCAATTCACTTTGGTAAAACTTTATTGCATGTCACTGGATTTATTAAACATGCATTGTAAACCTAATGGATTTTGCACATATGTTCTAAATGGAAATGGAAGACATCAGGATTCTAAATACCGTATATACTCGAGTATAAGCCGAGATTTTCAGCCTCTTTTTTGAGGCTGAAAGTGCCCCCCTCGGCTTATACTCGAGTCATCGCTGTCTGCCCGCTCGATCAGCGTGTCGAGCAGACAGACAGCGGCCATTCTATAATTCAAAAGCCGCGCCTCCGGCTCCGCCTTCGCCTGTGATAGGCGGAACACTGAATTTCCCAGCAGCCTGTGTTCCGCCTATCACGGACATCGTATCATCCTCGTACTACGGACGAGGATGATACGATGTACGTGATAGGCGGAACACAGGCTGCTGGGAAATTCAGTGTTCCGCCTATCACAGGCGAAGGCGGCGGCGCAGCTTTTGAATTTTACAATGGCCGCCGAGGCGCCGACGAAGAGGGCACGGGACGGAGGCAAGGCAAGGCACGGCACGGGACGGGACGGGACGGAGGCAAGGCACGGCGGCGAGGCACGGAGGCAAGGAGGCAAGGCACGGGACGGAGGCTCGGGACAAAGGCTCGGGACACAGGTAGGCTGGACACACACACACACACACACACACACACACACACACGGATGGATACACACACACACAGGGATGGATGGATGGATGGAGACACACACACACAGGGATGGATGGATGGATGGATGGAGACACACACACACAGGGATGGATGGATGGATGGACACACACACACACAGGGATGGATGGACGGACACACAGGGATGGACGGACACACAGGGATGGACGGACACACAGGGATGGACGGACACACACACAGGGATGGACAGGCATGTCTTACCCTCGGCTTATACACGAGTCAATAAGTTTGCCAGTTTTTTTGGGGGTAAATTGGGGGCCTCGGCTTATATTCGGGTCGGCCTATACTCGAGTATATACGGTATATAGTATATTTTTGTAGTCATTTTGGTGAATACTGTTCCTGGAGAAAAGAATACTCTGCACCATATATACATACGTTGAGTCTGAGCTAGGCAAAAATGATGTTGGCTTGTGGTTGGCACAGATATGGATACTGGTCAAAATTGAATGCGTATTTAAAATGAAACAATTTTACAATGTGAACATTTTAGATAGCAGCGTATCCACAACTTGCATATTATATTCCCCTAGTAACCTAATTTAAAACTGAATCCCACCATCAATATTAATTAAGAAATTGGTATTTTCTTGTAACAAATACAAAATATGATTTTATTTAAACCAGACAAGCAGCTTCTAACATGCCTGACCTCAGGCACATTTACAAGCTCTGTGATCTCAGACTATTATTGTACCAAAGATATTTGCATTTTTACATTTTGTTGTTTTATTACCTTTAATACAAATTCATAAAGTTCACTCCGTTTACAGAATATGTAAAAGTATAGCAACAGCAAACATAGGCAAAGCTTAAATTCAATCAGAGTTTAGATAAAACGCAGAATATATTAATGTATGGGTGCAGTTATAAACTCTATTAATATAGTTGAAAGCCGTCAAGCACCAGTAGCTCCCAGAAACATAAAAAAGTTTGTATTAAAAATCACTGAACAGCACAAAAATGTGAACAATACACATAAATTAAATTCTACACCCAACTTTGCAAACCACCTTTCTTAGTAAAAGATGGCCTTTGCCTGTATTTATAATATAGTCTATTAAATTCCAGATTTCCAGCAGTGATTTGAAATTTATAGTTTTATCTCTTTAATGCACACAAGTGGAGAAATTAGCAGACATTGTAATGAAAAATGTTATTACATTTTTATCTTTTATAATTCTTAGAAGCTTATGTTACAAAACATGGTAATGGGAAGAGCAGTATTTACTGTTGTCTGCATTGAACGGTTCACAGCTGAACACTTCTCCTGTGTATTCAGTGACAAATGGCAATCACTTTTTCATTTATCTTATGACAAATAGGAGATGCAGCCACAAACTGCTGGCCGTAGCAAACTTACAGGATGAAGTTCTTTATTGTTTATGGTTTGTAGATTGATGTATTCATGCCTTGTTTATTTGTGAAATGAACAAAACTTGGTAAGCAGGCATGAAAAGAAATTTGGCCATGCAGTCAATTGTATTTTTACTCCAATCTTTCAAGGACTTTACGAGGATGTTTTCCAGTTTGGAACAAACCTTGTAATCTTCCTTTAGAAAGTAAATATTGAATAGCTAGTTTGATGCATATAGACTATGGGTGTCACATTGTGTTGTGTTTTACTCACCAAGCTCTGTGTAAAGGTATCTCTAGATTTATATGATTTATATGGTTCATTTACAGTAAGGTGGAGTTCATGGGGATACAAACCACCAAAAAGCTAGCCATAGATATTGAACTGAGATGTACTTAATTTTCCTGCATGCATACATATATGCATGCTAGTATTTGACATGTGTTTGCTTCCTCCCCCCCCCCCCTCCGTTGCCACATTGGGCACCTTTTGAGGGGGGGGGAGTGGATACCTGTGAAAACCAGGTACCCACTCCTACTTCCGGGTAAGATCACCCCACACTTTGTGCAGCAATCTCCAAAGGGCCCCTCCACCTCTCCCCCCCCCCCCCCCCCCGCTGCCTTCTGGGAGACACACGGGTCCCAGTAGACAGTGGGACCATTCAGAAATCACAGATCGTGGACCTCTAATGTTTTTTCCTTAGGGTAAGGGGCTCGAGTTCAATTTAGGTTAGGGTTAGGGTTATTTATTATTATTTTATTTATTTTTATTTTATTGTATTTATTATTATATGAATAATAATAAAGGAATAAATACATGTAAAATAAATACACAAATAAAAAAAATCATAAATAAAAAATAAATTCATAAGTTCAATAAATTATACTAAGTAACAATAAATAAATAATGAAGCCTTACCTTTAATCCTTACCCTTAAAAAAAAAAAAAAATAACTAAACACCCTAACCTTAACACAAAATAAATTATTATTATTATTGTTATTAATGTCTTTTTTGTTCGAGTTTGGGCGTTTATTGTTATATTATTATTATTATTATTATTATTATTAATAATATTATTGACAATAATACAAATGTATTTAATATTTTTTAAGGTTAGAGGTTATTATTTATGAATGTATTATCACATATTATGAATTTATTTGACTTATTTATGATGATTTTTTGTTATTTGTGTATTTATTTGACATTTATTTATTCATATATTACTATTTAATTTTTTTAGTTTTTAATTTGAGCAGAAAATCTCAACAAAGCGCGCGAATATGCACAAAATGTGCAAATGGCGTGTTTTCATTAATTTCTATGAGAATAGAAACATGGAAAAAATGCACAAATCTGCACGATTTGAGCAACAAGAAAATCTGCAGAACTTGTTTGAGCATCAGGCGACATGGAGTGGAGATATGAACCATCTCCTTAGAGAATCATTGAATTTTTCTCCTCCAGCGTTTTAGAGCTTAAAGCTTCAAGCTACAAAACGCTCAGGTGTGAATGCAACCTTATGCCTCGTACACACGATCGGTTTGTTGGCCAACAAAACCATGGAATTTTATCCGAAAGGTTTTGGCTCAAACTTGTCTTGCATACACACGGTCACACAAATGTTGGCCAGCAATTACGAACATAGTGACGTACTAGACATACTACGTGGTTTTTCAGCTCTTTAGTGCCACCCTTTGGGCTCCTTCTGCTAATTTCGTGTTAGTAGAAGTTTGGCGTGTGTTGATTCGTGCTTTTCTTTTTGCGTTTTTCATTTAACGCTTTTCAGTTTGTTTCTGAACAGCCATTCGTCAACCAGTCATGTTGCGTAATCAGAGGAGATAACGTATTATTTATTATTGGCCTTGGCGTTATTGCTTTGAAATTATTTATTTGGTTGAATAACGATTTGATTTGGTATATTTTCTAAATTTTTGGATGCATAGAATGTACTTTTTGGTTAAGTTCTATTGGCAGATTAGCTATTAGCATGTCTATATATATATATATATATATATATATATATATATATATATATATATATATATATATATATATATATATATATATATATATATATTGTGAGGGGTTAGCTCGGCAGCGGGTGTGTGTGACCCCCTGGATGGGTTCACAACACAAAATCAGGCACAGTAGACAGCGTTGTAGGTGCAAAAAACAAAAGATGTGGTTTATTTATGCTACATGCAGCGATCCATATAACAGCCAAACAAAAATAAAACATGAAAATAAATCCTGGACAGCTTGACCTCTAACTACACACTTAGATTCCCTGTCTAACAACTGAGAGCAGCCTTGTGCTGCCCCAGTCCCTGTCCCTGTTGTAGAGGTTTGCCACACAGGCGTTAACTCACCGCACAGAACAGGTGTCACACTCCCCAGTCTATACAACACAAAAACTGGTTCCAGGATGGAGCATCTCCCTAAGCATGCTGGGGTTTTTTGTAGAGGTCTTAATGAGCCCACTTACTTCAGCTGGGCTCATTAACTCTTTCCCTCTAATTGTAAAAGTCTGCATAAAGCCTGAATCTAGGGCACACATATTTCCCATCCTGGATACAACCAGGTGATTTTACCTGCTTGCTGCCACATACCCCCCCCTCTTGTTTCAACCTCGGGGTTGTAACACAAGCAGTCAGACACGCATGTATCCGAGACAAAGCATCCACATTCCCCATTTTAACACCAGGGCGATGCTTAACTGTAAAGTTAAATTCTTGTAGGGCCAGGAACCACCTATTTACCCTTCTGTTGGTCTCCTTGTTCTGAGCCATCCACTTTAAAGGAGCGTGATCAGTCACCAGGTCAAAGTGCCTACCTAGCAGATAGTACCGAAGGGAATCTAGAGCCCACTTCACTGCTAAACATTCCTTCTCAATCGTGGCGTAATTTACCTCATGGGACTTTAACTTCCTGCTGAGGTAAATGACTGGGTGCTCTTCCCCGTTCCAGACCTGGGATAACACTGCTCCTAACCCAACGTCTGACGCATCAGTTTGTACAACAAAGTCCTTAGAGAAGTCTGGTGAGTACAACACTGGCTGGCTACATAAGGCTGTTTTTAAGGACTGAAATGCTTCTTCAGCCTCTGGGGACCATTTAACCATGACGGACTCTTTCCCTTTTGTCAGGTTGGTGAGGGGCACAGCCTGAGAAGCAAAATGGGGAATGAATCGTCGATAATAGCCAGCGATTCCCAGAAAGGCTCGTACCTGTTTCTTGCTGTTGGGACGTGGCCAACTCTGTATGGCCTCGACTTTATTGACTTGGGGTTTTATCACCCCCCTCCCAATAGTGTACCCAAGATATTTGGCCTCCTCCTGTCCAATGGTACACTTCTTTGGATTGGCCGTAAACCCAGCTTCCCGGATAGAGTCTAGGACTGCTTGTACTTTCGGCAAATGTGAGACCCAGTCTGTGCTATGGATAATCACATCATCCAGGTAAGCTGCAGCATATTTCTGATGGGGCCTCAGAATCTTATCCATTTTCCGCTGGAATGTTGCCGGTGCATTCTGTAACCCAAACGGCATTCTCTTATATTGGAATGCCCCATCTGGGGTTACAAACGCAGTTTTCTCCTTGGCCGACTCGGCCAGGGGAATTTGCCAATACCCTTTGGTGAGATCAAGAGTTGTCATATATCGGGCTGTTCCCAGCCGGTCAATCAACTCATCTATACGCGGCATGGGGTAGATGTCAAATTTTGTAACTTTATTTAATTGTCGAAAATCGTTACAAAACCGCCAGCTCCCATCAGGTTTGGGCACTAGTACGATAGGACTGGACCAGTCACTCTGGGACTCCTCTATCACACCCAATTCCAACATCCTTTGAACCTCCCCACGTATTGTCTCCCGTCGGGCCTCTGGTATTCTATAAGGTTTTAGTTTTACCCTTTCTCCTGGCGGGGTGATAATGTCATGCTCTACGCCAGATGTTTGTCCCGGAAGCTCAGAGAAAATCTCTTTGTTACGAAGTACAAACTCTTTAACCTCCTGTTGTTGGGCTTTCGATAAGGTGTCTGCTATTCCAACCTCAGGAACTAAGCAATCAGGCTGTACTTGTGACAAAGTCTCTGCGACTAGGGATTCCCTATCCCTCCAGGCTTTCAGCAGATTGACGTGATAGATCTGCTCCGGCTTTCGCCTTCCTGGCTGTCTAACCCTGTAGTTCACCTCACTAATTTTTTCAATTACTTCATATGGACCTTGCCATTTGGCCAGAAATTTGCTTTCAACCGTAGGGACTAGCACCAAGACCCTATCCCCCGGGGAAAAAGTACGGGTCTTGGCCCCACGGTTGTACACTCTCTGCTGTGCTAACTGCGCTTGGGTTAAATGTTCCTTTACAATTGGCATTACCTGTGCAATTCTGTCTTGCATCAGGGCGACATGCTCAATCACACTCCTGTGAGGAGAACTCTCATTTTCCCAAGTTTCCTTGGCGATATCCAGCAGCCCTCTTGGGTGTCTCCCATAGAGCAACTCGAAGGGTGAGAAACCCGTAGAGGATTGGGGTACCTCCCTAATGGCAAACATCAGATAGGGTATTAGACAGTCCCAATTCTTTCCATCTCTATCCACCACCTTCTTTAACATTTGTTTTAGGGTTTTGTTGAATCTTTCAACCAACCCATCTGTTTGGGGGTGATACACAGATGTACGCAATTGCTTCACTTTGTACAACTTGCATAATTCTTTCATAACCCGGGACATAAAGGGTGTACCTTGGTCCGTAAGCAGTTCCTTACAAATACCCACGCGGCTAAAAACAAGAGATAGCTCTTTGGCTATGGTTTTGGCCGAGGTATTTCGGAGAGGAATTGCTTCCGGATAACGGGTGGCATAGTCCAATATAACCAAAATGTACTGATGGCCCCTGGCGGACTTCATTATCGGACCTACCAAATCCATTGCGATCCTTTCAAAGGGGACCTCAATGATAGGAAGAGGTACCAGCGGGTTATGGAAATGTGGCATAGGTGTCGACTTCTGACACACAGGGCAGGAGGAACAATAATTTTCTATTTCCTTCATGACCCCAGGCCAATAGAATCTCTGCAATACCCTCTCTCTGGTTTTCTCTGTCCCCAGATGACCTCCCAGAATGTGCCCATGAGCCAATTCTAACACCAACTTCCTGTAAGGTTTGGGCACTACAAGTTGCTCAATGGTTTCTTCTGCCCTTTGAGCCACTCGATACAGCAGGTCCCTTTCCATAGTGAAGTAAGGATAAGGGCAAGTCTTATCTGGGTTCACTAACTCGCCATCTATTTTCACCACATTTTCCCGTGCCTTTATTAGGGTGGGGTCTTTTAACTGTTCTGTGGCAAAATTTTCCCTGTGAACCTCAAGATCCGAAAACTCCACAGACAGCATGTTTTCATCTGAGGATGTTGGCTCCTCCCCAGTTTCTCGAGTTTCCCCCGCCAATACCGACAAGGGAAATTCAGGAGAGTCCTCACCACTCCCAGAGGAATTCTGGTCATCTTCCTGGTTTATAGGGGCACCAGTGGGGGGCTCAGGACAATCCCAGAGTTCCCAGAATTTTGGAAAATCCCTTCCCACAATAGCATCATGTGGTAAGTGAGACACTAACCCCACCTGATGAGAGAGGTTACCTTTGGGGGTCTCAAAAAACACTGAAGTTACAGGATACTCTCGGGTGTCCCCATGCACACAAATAACAGCCACCCTGTTCTTCCCAGAGACCTCTGTAGTAACTAATTCAGCTTTTATCAATGTTACCAGGCTACCTGAATCCAGCAACACATCAACATTTCTACCATTAATACACATTTTACATAAATGTTTCTCAGGTCCCCGAATGGCAGTGCATGCAACTGTCGCAAACAGCGACTGACGTCTCTCCCTTATAAAGTCACATTGCATAGGCTCATCCACAACGGGGCAATTGGCTGCAATATGTCCCTCTTGCCGGCAGCGGTAGCAAATAATCTTTTTCACTGTCTCTTGCTGCATGGGCTTCCTGGGCTGCTCCCGCCAGACCTTAGGTAGAACCCCCACCCTCTCACTCTCTCCACCCTCACCCCTTGGAGTCATCTTACCCGCCACTGGGGATGATCTGGTCTTAGGATGGAAAGTCCGTGAGTCCCTGGAAGAGGTGGTCAAGTTCTCTGTAGCCAAGTACCTCTCAACCAGATCCACAAGTTTATCTGCATTTTCTGGGTCTCCATGGCTTACCCATTTTTGGATGGCAGTAGGAAGAGCTCTCAGGAAACGATCCATAACAACACGTTCCACAATTTTTGGTGCGGTCAAAGTCTCTGGCTGCAGCCACTTCCTGCTCAGGTGAATGAGATCATACATTTGAGACCTGGGGGGTTTTCCAACCTGAAAAGTCCAATTATGCACACGCTGAGCCCGGACGGCCAGGGTGACACCCAGTCGTGCCAATATTTCTGCTTTTAGCACCACATAGTCTTTTGCTTGGTCAGGCTCTAGGTCATAATAAGCTTTCTGCGATTCCCCAGTTAACAGAGGGGCCACCAGTCCAGCCCATTGCTCCATAGGCCACTTTTCCCTTTCAGCAGTCCTTTCAAATGTGGTCAAAAACACCTCCGGATCATCCTCTCCAGTCATTTTTGTCAATAAACGGCTCACACCAAAGGATGCGGTATTATTGTAACCACTTGCTTCATTGGTCTGCGGACGTTGCTGTATTAATGTCTCTATTTTCTGTTGAAAACTCTGCTCTTGCTTCTGCAAAAGGTCTATAAAGCGGGCTTCAGATTGCTGCTGGGCTTGTTGCTGAGCTTCCAAACTCTGCTGGTGAGCCTTCTGCTGATTTTCCAGACTCTGCTGCAAAGTTGCATTTGTCTGCTGCTGGGCTGCAAGGCTCCTTTGTAAACCCGCATTTGTTTGCTGCTGATTTGCATTTGCTAGAGCCAGCTGTCTCAGTATCTCCTCCATGCTGGCCTTTTAAAAAAAAAAACTGCCAAAATTCTCCACCAACTGTGAGGGGTTAGCTCGGCAGCGGGTGTGTGTGACCCCCTGGATGGGTTCACAACACAAAATCAGGCACAGCAGACAGCGTTGTAGGTGCAAAAAACAAAAGATGCGGTTTATTTATGCTACATGCAGTGATCCATATAACAGCCAAACAAAAATAAAACATGAAAATAAATCCTGGTCAGCTTGACCTCTAACTACACACTTAGATTCCCTGTCTAACAACTGAGAGCAGCCTTGTGCTGCCCCAGTCCCTGTCCCTGTTGTAGAGGTTTGCCACACAGGCGTTAACTCACCGCACAGAACAGGTGTCACACTCCCCAGTCTATACAACACAAAAACTGGTTCCAGGATGGAGCATCTCCCTAAGCATGCTGGGGTTTTTTGTAGAGGTCTTAATGAGCCCACTTACTTCAGCTGGGCTCATTAACTCTTTCCCTCTAATTGTAAAAGTCTGCATAAAGCCTGAATCTAGGGCACACATATTTCCCATCCTGGATACAACCAGGTGATTTTACCTGCTTGCTGCCACAATATATATATATATATATATATATATATATATATATATATATTTTTTTTTTTTATGCACAATACAAAAATTGTGAGAATAATACTTGGCTATGTGTTTTACTTCAAATGACAGTTTGGGAGTAGGCAGTTACATTTTAAAAAAATGGGACAAGGGACACCAACATAGTTGTATCGTTGATCTTAAAAACTAGGGGATAATGGTGTTGTGGTAACTTGCCCAAATAAAAAAAAAACATAATAATATTATTCCTGATATCCCTAGAAAAAAAAGCCTTTGAAAATTTGTTTGCAATAACTCCCATCAGTATCACCAGCAAAGCAGCTTCATTATTATCCATTAAAGAGGAAGAGAACGTGTGCTACATTCAGAGATTTCATAATGTTAATTCTCCATTACGAATGCTAGTTTACAAGACCAACCACTTCTGCTTCCGAGCATGCATGTTTGTACTTTGGACTTTTGTCCAATGGACTTGTGTACACACAATCAGAAAGTCCAACAACACACATTTGTCGGTGGAAAATTTGAAAACATGCTAGCCAACATTTGTTGGCGGAAAGTCCAACAATGATTGTCCGATGGAGCATACACACGGTCGAGCTTACCGCCAACAGCCTGACATCCAACATTTCCCATCGGAAAGTCTGATCGTGAGTGCAGGGCTTTGGTATTAATCACAAAATAAATGTAAGTAATGGGCTAAAAAACTGAACCAGTCAACATTTTCTTTTTATTAATGTTGTATATACAGTATAATCCTGTTGGTTAAAACAACGTAAGGGTTTATTACTTGTGGACATGTGCACTGTGAGAAAACATGGGAATAAAAACTGTGTACTAAATTAAATTAAAGGTTTTGATAGCAGGGCACGTGGGGCAGTAAATGGGCAAGCCTTCCAATATGTGTCAATACATACGATCAAAAATGAACCCTCTTTTTTGTCAATCCGATCCTAGAAAACATGCCTCATGCCTCATCACCAGTAAAACTATTCCTCATCCGTTCAAGCAATCATCAAACCACAGATACAGTGTTGCCCAGTCTTAGTGGGAGGAAGTAATACAAGGCTTACCTTCGGCTGTGTGATGTGACTTGTCAGAGGTCAGGAGGAGCCTCCATTTCAATAAACTGAATTGAGTTTTGCACACCTAATCGCACAGCTATATGGCAATAAATGACGGGGTATCAGCAACACAGGATCTTGGTACTACTCAAAGTGGGGGCATTGATTTAAGATGTATGGAGGTCCAATTAGTAAACGTTTATTCCAGCAGAGGTCTGAATTGTGTGTTTTGTACAATATCTCAGATCCTTCCCATCACAGCCCCTTCATTTTATATCACAATCCCATTCTTACATCCGTGTCCTCGGTTCCCCGCACATCACTGTCCCCCACTGTACGCCAGTCTTCTCTTCACATTAGTATCCACTTCCCCCTTCACATCAACCCCCCCACAGCACTGCCCCCCCTTTTACATCACCCCCACAGCACTGCCCCACTTCATATCAACCCCCCCAAAGCACTTGCCCCCGTTTACATTACCATCCAGAGCCCTCCTTTACCTCACATCTCACCCACAGCACTGCCCCCACTTCAAATCAATTCCCCCCAAGCACTGCCCCCTTTCACATCACACCCCTTCCCAACAGTATTGCTCACTCTTTACATCGCATCGCCCCTTCCACAACACTGCCCCCCTCAACGTCACTTCCCTTCCCCTGCAGCATTGCCTGCCCTTTACATCACATGCCCCCCCCACAACACTGCACCCTTGACATCCCTCCCACAGCACTGTTCCCCTTTACATCTCCCCTCACCCACAGCACTGCCCCCTTTATATCTCCCCCCACAGCACTTACCCCCTTTACTTTTCTCCCCCTCAGCATTACATCTTTTCTGACCACCAGCACTTGCCCCCTTCACATCACCCCCCCACAGCGCTGCTCCCCTTTACATCTCCCCCCACAATACTTGTCCCCCTTCACATCACTCTGGCAGCCGTGGAGGCCAGAGGGAAGGAAGGCTCCTAAATGGCATGACCATAGGTCCAGATGGGACAGTGGCTCATTCCAGATCCAGACCGCCGTCTGCAAATTAGTGATGCCTGTTCTAAAGAATCATCTTAATGCCAGCATGACATCTGGTACTATGATAATGTTAGAACACAGTAAGCAAAACCATTACCTTTTTACCACTAAACCATAAAGCACATCTATCATTAGAATTTTTATTTTACAGTTCTGTCCCCTATGGGACAAAGTACACGTAATACTTTGTCCTATGTTTCTAAATCCTTGTACACACGGTCAGATTATTGGATGAATTTTCATCAGTTTTGTGTTTGATGCTAGTCTCAAATCGAAAGTGAAGAGGGTACTCACCATCAGAAAATTTTCTAACGACAGATTTCAACGTCAGAAGTGACATATAATGTGTTCAATTGTTTTGTATGTGTTCTTTCATTTCTGAGCATGCCTAGTCTTGCTCTTCAGATTTTTTTTGTCAGAAAACCGTGCTAATGAAAAGAAAACATCCAGTTTTTGTCTGACAAAAATTCGTAATCGACTGTCAAAAGCAGCATACTAACGATCATAAAGTTGGCAGATCGTTCATCAGATGAAGTTTATCTTCATATTTTCTGACCGTGTGTACGGGCCTTTACTCTAGGTATGAGTACCAACCTGCCCCCCCCCTGCCTTGACTGATCTGACAACAGCTTTGAAGGAGATGATTGACTCCTAGCTGCAGCTTGTATTGACTGGGAACCTATTCCTGAGACAAGCACAACGAGAGGAGGAAAGCAGAGGAAGGGGGACATATCAGCACCTGCATTCCCATTGCCATTGCTTGTATTGGGAAATGTTCACATCTGATACAAGATGCAGCTGTAGATAAACCATCTCTTTCAAGCTTATGTCAGATCAGCCAGGGCAGAATTGGAGGGGGGACAAGCAATTTCTCTTTCACTCTTTGACGTACACAGCATCTTCATCTTGACCTTAGGGTTATATCGCCCCTTTAGGAGACGACTAGGCAGAAAGTGTTAAAAATAGCAACACTTGCACAGTACCGCCCGGGGGCAGTCCTACTGGCTATAACCCCTCACACTGCATCCAGCAGCTCAGTTTTTTCTGCCTAGTGTAGGAGAAGGACCTGGCTCCCGGTGGGACCGACCATTGGTCCTGGGAATTTTTTTATTTTTTCTGCGTTTTTTATTCCTATGATCCTCAATCAACAGCTGGGCTGGGTGACAGGCTGGATAATATAGATCCTGGTAGTCTCCCCAGCCTGTCCATCAAGCGTGAGCAGGTCCTAGCTACACGCTGGGTCAGCCACGACATGCCCCATCTGATCTAGGGGCGACCGGTGAGCTATATGCTCCGGGGCACACATATGACCGGGCTACTGCTGTCTGTGTCACAGTGTGCCATGGCTGGCAGCCACCCTGTACTGCTCGGGTGATGGGTCTGTCTGTGGAATGCGTCTAGAAGTTCCTGCAGGAGGGGAAAGTATGGTTCCACCTGTCTCTGCAGGATGGAGCAGCTGGGCATTCCCTGGGAAGTCAACTAGGGGGTCTCCCTCTCCCTTTCTTCTCTCCCTGTCCCTTCCCTCCTCTCCATGCTATAGGCCGCTGTGTGACTGGGCACATGGAGATGCGGTGCATGTACCTGGCCGGGGGTCCTCCGGGGGGGCTCTGGGTCCTGGCAGGGGGATGCGCTGGGTGTAGGGGGTCTGCTCGTCCTCTTTCCTGTTTCTGGGCCATGATGGGGTTTTTGTGCTGTGTTTGACATGCGGGGAGGCCGCCGTGCGCTCTGTGGCCATTTTTTTTGTAGCCACAGCCAGTTATTGCCTTCCAGCCATTTTCTGGAAGTTCGGCGGCCATTTTCTCAGTGCCCTCAGATGTTTTTGCTGAGGCGGACATTTTCTAGTAGCCTCAGATTGTTTTGCCTCTAGCACTGGGTGCTTGTTTCCTTATAGAACAGTGGGCCTTTCACACAAACACCTCGTGGATGACAAAGCGGAGAGCGGACAGCAGCAGCGCAGCAAAGTACCTGGGTCAGAGTGGTGAGTCCTGCGGGGGGCCCCTCAGTCTGTGACAGATAGGAGGGTGAACATTTTGTGTGGCTTGCCTTAGAACCCTAAGTGGTGACAGGCGAGTGTGGTGTCAGAAGCTGGTGATTCTTCCCCAGACATCCCTATTATTGCAGCTGGTTCCCCTGCACCTACGATGCTATGGATGCTCTGTCGGTGGTCCTGGAGGCCTTTGTTGCCAGGGTGGAAGGGGCGTGCGGGCGCAAGGGGGGCAAAAAGGGCCCCTTCCCCCACTGCCTTCTGGGGAAAGCTCTGATTCAGACTTGGGCCCCGCTGTGACAGGCGGCCCTGTTCTGACGTATTAGAGGATGCAAACCATGACCATTCGGACAGTGAGAATGACTCCATGTCTGGGGCAGCACAAGAAAAGGCGCTCGTGGGAGCACTTATTACAGCGGTACGGGATACCCTAAAGATGGAGGGTACGGCGGGGGCATCTACAGAGGTTTTGGTCCCTTTCGGGTCTCACAAGCCCTACCTGCACAGCTAAGGTGTTTCCTTACCCAACTTATTTTGATACGTTTATTTACAGGTAGTGGGGAAAACCGCAGCGGACCTTTTCAGTCCCGAAACACATGGTGTTGCGTTACCTCTTTGAGAAGAGTTTCCTGAAAAAAAAGACATCTCCTCCGATTGATGACCCCCCAGTATGTTTCATGGCCATGTTTACGGTGGTGGGGTCAGCATTGCGGCCAGTGTTACTTACTCGCTTACTGAATGGGCAAAATTGTTGCACCGTGAGTTGGAGAAGCAACAGGCTTCCCCGGTCTGTGTGGAGCTGGTGGACCAGTTGGTGCATGGCCTTAAGTATGTCTGTGATGCGGCCTTAGATACTGCCCCCTTGCTCTCTAGAGCTTCTGTATCAGCAGTAGTGCTACGTCGCCTGATTTGGCTGAAATGCTGGTCTGCGCACCAGGCATCTAAGAAAGCACTGGCGGACTTGCCCTTCCAGGGAGAGAGGCTATTTGGAGCCTCGCTGGATGATATTATTAAGAATGTTATTGGGGGTAAGAGTACGTTGCTCCCACAGTCCAGAAAAGGTAAGGATCCACGCCGTAGAATACATATTGGCCTAAACAGTTTTTTACTTTTTTTTAAACTTTTTTTTGGATATTTATTATAGCAAAAAGTAAAAAATATGTTTTTTTTTTCAAAACTGTTGCTATTTTTTTGTTTATAGAGCAAAAGATAAAAACCGCAGAGTTGATCAAATACCACCAAAAGAAAGCTCTATTTGTGGCCACAAAAAAGCACCAATTTATTTTGAGTACAGCATCACACAACTGCGCAATTGTCCGTTAAAGCGACGCAGTGCTGTATCTCAAAAAATGGCCTGGTCAGGAAGTGGGTAAGTCCCCCCCCGAAGCTGAAGTGGTAAAGGGTACTCCACATTTGAGGGGAAAAAAATAGCAAATAAAGAAAAAGTAATATAGTGTATACAATTGAAGCACAAGTCATACTGTAATTGAATGTTATTAAAAATTACATTTACTTTTCAATCTGCAGCCACTGTAAATTTCAGAAAATACAATGCAATATGGTTACCTGGAGGTGTTCTGTACACAGAGTGTGTACTGAGCACACCGCAGAAACATCATTTCCTGATTGTGTGATTGGCTCACCGGTTTCCCCAGAAGTTTATACTAAGATACAAGTCAGATTTCAGGCATCCCCTGCAACAAAAATGCCATCATGCAGGCCCAGCAGCTTTCCTCATTAGTGCTTGATGCTCATCTGATTGATAATTATGAAACCACTCCCATTAGATTAATTTCCCCACATGGGGACAGAGAAACACACAAGCATTTCTTCAGAATACCAAAAGGTAGGAATCTGCAACAAAGGTTGTTATAATCCTTGTAATGTAGATAGATCACCAAGAGGGGAAAGTTTTTTTCTCAACAAAGTTTTAAGGCCATGTCTGCAGTTGCTATCTAAGTGGGGTAGAAAGTTGCATCCACCACTCTGTATATAGTCACTGTGGATTGTCTTTAAGGGGAGGACACTATCAATGGAGAGCTTTCAGGAACTGTTATGCCCCGTACACACGACCGGACTTTTTGATGGACTAGGTCCGATGGACTTTCGGCGAAGGTCCGACGGACTTTCTGAACGAACGGACTTGGCCACACACGACCGGACTAAGTCCGTTTGAAAGTCCATTAGTTTTGAACGTGATGATGTAAACGGGACTAAACAAGGAATTTCAATAGCCAGTAGCCAATAGCTGCCCTTACATCATATTTGGTCCGTCGGACTAGCACACAGACAAATGATTTTCCAGATTTTTAGTCCATCGGACTTGAGTCCGTCGGATAGATTTGAAACATGTTTTAATTCCATCAGAATTTTTGGAAAAAAAGCTGGAGCCCACGCACGATCGAATTGTCCGATTCCGGTCCGCCGGAAAGTCCGGTCGTGTGTACGCGGCATTAGACAAAGACTAAAGGCAATGACAAAATAATCAAAGATAGAGGGATTAATGGTGCAGAGGAGAGATAGTTTTGTGGAAAAGGCTGCTGTTGCCCACTGTTATGTTGTGTATTGTTTTAAAAAGAAAACATAACTATTGATCCAAGGGGGCCAAACTGTGAAAATTAGCACTGTGGACAGTCTTTAACCACTACAATACAGGGCACTTTTGCCCCCTTCCTTCCCAGCCCAATTTTCAGCCATGACAATTGCGCGGTCATGCTACACTGTACCCAAATGAAATTTTTATCATTTTGTTTGCACAAATAGAGCTTTATTTTGGTGGCATTTATTCCCGACTTATTCCCGTCGTTTTTTATTTTTTGCGCTATAAGCGCAAAAAAAGCGGAAATTTGGAAAAAAAACAATATTTTCTTTTTTCTATTTTAAAAGAAATCCAATAAAATCAAATTTTGTCATAAATTTAAGCCAAAATGTATTCTGCTATATGTTTTTGGTAAAAAAATTCTGTTAACTGTATAATAATTGGTTTGTGTGATCACGGACATATGTACGCAAATGATCATGTACAGATGTTTGCAGGTGATCACGTACATATGTGTGCAGATAATCATTGAACATGTGATTTTAGTGGGACATATGTGGGGGACATGTCTTTTTATTATTTGGGGACATGTGTGTTTTGGGGACATGTGTGGTGACATGTGTATTGTGGGGACATGTGTGTTTACACTGTGTGGTGATTTGTGTTTACACTAGACTGGTGATCAGTGAGTAAAAAGCTGTAAAAATAGCTCATACTCACTGATCACCAGCCGGCTGCAGCGATCTGCTCTCCTCTTCTCAGCGATGACTTCTGTGTGAGGAGAGGAGGAGCCGATTGCCTAGCAATGGGCTGTTTGTTTGCATCACATGATTGGACACGGCCGTCATGTGATCAGGAGGGCCAATCACAGAGCCCTCCTGCCGATCCGAGATGCGCCGTGTCCGGGTGACACAAGCACATCGGGATCGCGCCACTGCGCGGGCACGCACGCGCGCGAGATCCCCCTCCTTCTGAAGGACATTCCTGAACGTCCTATCAGAAGTAGATGGCTCCCACCCGGCCGTATATGTGCATTGGCCGAGTTAATTGCCCAGTACATGCCAAATATACATCGGCACAATGGCACGGCTGCGCAAATGGGAGTACCTGTACATCCCCTTTAAGACGTGCGCCCCCTGCGTACTCCGTGACCGTGCCCATGGGTCCCACGGACTCGATGTCCACTGGTGTCCCGCGATTGTGTCACGTGCGGCAGAACAGGGAGATGCCTAAAGAAGGTAAAGAAGGCATTTCCCTGTTCTGCTTAGTGACATGAGGGGATCTACTGCTCCCTGTCATCGGGAGCAGTGATCGCTGTCATGTCAGTGGTAGCCTATCCCCCCACAGTTAGAATCACTCCCTAGGACACACTTAACCCCTTGATCGCCCCCTAGTGTTTAACCCCTTCTCTGCCAGTGCCATTTATACAGTAATCAGTGCATTTTTATATCACTGATCGCTGTATGAATGACAATGGTCCCAAAATAGTGTCAAAAGTGTCCGATGTGTCCGCCATAATGACGCAAATCGCCACCATTACTAATAAAAAAAAATTAATAATAAAAATGCCATAAATCTATCCCCTATTTTGTAGATGCTATAAATCTTGCGCAAACCAATCAATATACGCTTATTGTGATTTTTTTAACCAAAAATATGAAAGAAAATAATACATATCGACCTAAACTGAGAAAGAAATTAGTTTTTTTTTTTATATTTTTTGGGGCATTTATTATAGCAATAAGTAAATAAAAATATTTTTTTCAAGATTGTCGCTTTTTTTTTGTTTATAGCGCAAAAAATGAAAACTGCAGAGGTGATCAAATACCACCAAAAGAAAGCACTATTTGTGGGGGGGGGGATACGTCAATTTTGTTTGGGTGCAATGTCGCTCGACCGCGCAGTTGTCAGCTAAAGCAACGCAGTGCCGTATCGCAAAAAGTGCTCTGGTCAGGAAGGGGGTAAATTCTTCCGGGTCTGAAGTGGTTAATGAAACATGGCCCAAATAACTCCACAAGTCTGAAAATGGAACAGTTGATCCTGTTAGTCTGCAGCTTATAGTTGCCCCATCAGCCCAGTCACCCCTAGCAGTGTTATAGTTTGTCCTAACCTCTGTCACTGCTGGACAGTAGGACCCACATAAAAAATGTTTAGAAAGATATAAAGGGAGGAATGTGAAAAAAAATTACTTTATATACTGAATATTTTGATACTCTCATACAGGTAATGATAATTCTTTTGAATAATGGTCCTTTAAAGTCACTTTGCTACCAATAATCTGAGTTCCAGAAAAAAATAGCTGTGAATATAGAGGCCTGATTTTCCCACTGCTGCCAACTGTCTCCACAGCCCCTCGGGCTGAACAAGAGAAATCACTTTATTCCCTTATCCATGCTAAACTGCATGGATGGATTTATCAGATGTGCTGGCTCCTGTATTCTTTACATCCAACACCCACGGCTAGCAGAATACCCGAATAGTGCCTGCATTGACTGAGAATTTTTTTGCAAGGCTTCCTTGACAAAATATGATTGAAATAATGTAGGTGGATGAAGTGCTGCTGAGCTTCTTGTTCAGCGAAGGATGGCAAAGTGTTATGCCCCATACACACGATCAGACTTTCCGCCAATAAAACGGTGGATTTTTGTTCGAAGGATGTTGGCTCAAACTTGTCTTGCACACAGTCACACAAATGTTGGCCAACAATTACGAACGTGGGAACATGGTGACTTACAAGATGTACAACGAGCCGAGAAAAAGGAAGTTCTGCTTGATTCCGAGCATACGTGACCTTTTGTGCGTCGGATTTGTGTACACTCGATCGGAAATTCCGACAACAACGTTTTGAAAATTTGAGAACCTGCTATCAAACATTTGTTGGCGAAAAAGTCTGACAGCAAATGTTCGATGGAGCATACACACGGTTGGACATTCAGCCAACAAGCTCACATTCAACATTTGTTGACGGAAAATCCGATAGTTTGTCCAGGGCATTCGTCTAATCATAGCTCTTTATGGCATGTAGCTGTTTGGAGTAACAATTTTTTTTTTTTGCTGTAATACCACTTTTTATATGGTTTTATTTCTTATTGTTTTAACAAAGTATTAGTTTTAACATTATAACCTTCGTAAGGCCTTTACAACTAGTGACTTTTGTTTCTGCCATGCATCAAGCCCTTTGTTTCCTCCCTCTACATCAACATTTGGTGCAATGGTTTTATCCTCTGCAGATCCTACCATTTGGAACAGACTTCCTGTATCTCTCTGCCTCATTGAGTCTTCATCTCTTTTCACATCTCATCCTAAAACACATCTTTTCTCGCTTGCCTATGGTTCTTAATTTCTCTTTTCCTCTGTTATTGGCCCCTTGACTGATTGAATGCTTTAATTTCTCTAGCGCACACACCACTCTTTTTCAATAATTATTATCATAAACTCTCTGCTGACTTATATTTTATTTTTTCATTACATAAAGCATTTTGGAATTAAGTTTAAATGAGAGACATGAAAACTATTTTTATGTGATTGAGTGTGTGACTACTACAATCAATTTATTTCCTGATATTTAGTGCAGCTCACTGGTACAGGGAACGTATATGCACATATATGAGGTATATCCTGGTTAATATTTTGTCACATTATTTAAATCACATGTATACAAGAATTAAGTACCAATCTTTTTCTGAATGGTTTGTATTAACTTGTTAATGTGTGATGTATGTGGTCCTCCCTATATAACATAGTGATTTTATTTTGAGGAATAGCCCAGTATTTTGATATTTTCCACTGCGATTCACTGATATTGCCAGTTAAATGTATGCTATTATAGTAAATCATTTTTCAAAACCCCCCAAGGTAGCCCTACTCAGTATATCTTCAGTTTAAAGTTTGACAGATAATAATATTATGCACCTAACCAAAAAATATAAGTTAGATTTCTCATATGTGCATCATTTTGTCATTACAAATGTATGAGTGCAAGCTTTTGGGGTATGTTTTTTTTTTTTTTACATATTTGTGTAATGCTTTCCTTAAAAGGAAAAAAAAAAGTAGAATAGACCATCATAGATAGAGTATTGTTATGTTTGTAATTTAGCCTAGATTCACACTAGTGCTTTGGGGGAAACCCCACAATCCGTGCATTTTTCCCACACCACATTCAAATTGCACTGCCCTTGCAAGCAGCAGGTGTCACCTTGCAATCCCACACCGGTTACCGTGGTACAAAAGTACAATGCGATCCAGTTGCAGTGCAGTTCCAATATTGGTGCATTCACAACTTTGGTGCTATGCGGTGCGGTCTAAACCCATTCAGAATGAATGGGCTTGAATTGCACCGCACTGAATTGCACGCAAATTGAATGGGAATGTGGCGCGGTTCCTATGTGATTTACATGTGGTTCATTGTGTGAACCGAGGCTAAAGATTTTCTTTTATTTCCAGTCCATGGCCTGATTTAATAAGAGTAAACTCATGCTGGCCATGAGACTGAATCGTGATTGCCTCGCTGGAAAAACTATGCTCACGTGCTCAAGCATCTTTACATGCAGAGCCATACTCATTGGTTATTATAGATAATCAAAGTACAAAGTAGTAAATAAACTATAACTTATTCTGAATATTTTTAAGCAAAATGTTATAACAAATTGTACAATTAGCAATATGTTGAAAATAATTGTCAAGGAAACTTCCAAGACAACAAATTCTGAATGAATTCCAAATGATGGTAATAATAACTGTATGCTTTGTTAATTTTGGAACAATTTAATCCTTTTATAATCTTTTGTTATTTCACTGATTTGGAGGGAAATTTTTTTTCCTGCACAAGCCATAGTGCTTTTTTTTTTTAAAGTTACCTTTCTTTTTTTTTCAAAAGCCAGTTGTCCAAAATTCAAATGTCGCTTCACTGTAGCCTGTAGCAGGGTTACATTTTGTCATATTGCTTTAACCAGATATGTTAGTTTGATTTTCTTAAAGAGATAGACATTAGTCTTAATTCACAAAGCTAACACACCAGCGTTAAGGATTCTTATTGTAAAAAGTAGCAGGTAATTTCAGTTGAGTCCAATAAGATTTGACAATTACAGTCACATGGCTGAAAATAAAGTGCCTTAGACTTGTGTATGAGCCCATTCACACCACTACAGTGCGGTAATGTGTATTTTAACAGAACTCATGGTAATTCACCGTTTGGTATGCTTAAGTGACTATCAAGATACCTTCCCAAGCCACCTGTATTGCCATGCAACACAGTGCAGTGTACTAGTGAGAAAACGCATGATTTTTGGGCCGTTGTGGTGCACTAGACATCCTTTTCCAAATAATGCATGTCAGCCAACCCTGCTCGTTGAAATGGGCCCTAAAGATTTGCGAATTATGTCTGTTAAGGGATTGTTTTCTCATCCTATTAAAATTGGATATCTGTGGGATCCCAAGGTCCTCATCGGTCTCCCTCAACAGATACACGGGTAATAACTGAGATAATTTTTCTTGTTCTAGTGTGGCACCAAAATGGGCACATCCAGTATAAACATATACAAGAAATACAGTGCTTGTTATCCAAAAATACAATGGTATACAGGTCCTTCTCAAAAAATTAGCATATTGTGATAAAGTTCATTATTTTCTGTAATGTACTGATAAACATTAGACTTTCATATATTTTAGATTCATTACACACAACTGAAGTAGTTCAAGCCTTTTCTTGTTTTAATATTGATGATTTTGGCATACAGCTCCTGAAAACCCAAAAATCCTATCTCAAAAAATTAGCATATTTCATCCGACCAATAAAAGAAAAGTGTTTTTAATACAAAAAAAGTCAACCTTCAAATAATTATGTTCAGTTATGCACTCAATACTTGGTCGGGAATCTATTTGCAGAAATGACTGCTTCAATTCGGCGTGGCATGGAGGCAACCAGCCTGTGGCACTGCTGAGGTGTTATGGAGGCCCAGGATGCTTCGATAGCAGCCTTAAGCTCATCCAGAGTGTTGGGTCTTGCGTCTCTCAACTTTCTCTTCCCAATATCCCACAGATTCTCTATGGGGTTCAGGTCAGGAGAGTTGGCAGGCCAATTGAGCACAGTAATACCATGGTCAGTAAACCATTTACCAGTGGTTTTGGCACTGTGAGCAGGTGCCAGGTCGTGCTGAAAAATGAAATCTTCATCTCCATAAAGCTTTTCAGCAGATGGAAGCATGAAGTGCTCCAAAATCTCCTGATAGCTAGCTGCATTGACCCTGACCTTGATAAAACACAGAGGACCAACACCAGCAGCTGACATGGCACCCCAGACCATCACTGACTGTGGGTACTTGACACTGGACCTCAGGCATTTTGGCATTTCCCTCTCCCCAGTCTTCCTCCAGACTCTGGCACCTTGATTTCCGAATGACATGCAAAATTTGCTTTCATCCGAAAAAAGTACTTTGGACCACTGAGCAACAGTCGAGTGCTGCTTCTCTGTAGCCCAGGTCAGGCGCTTCTGCCGCTGTTTCTGGTTCAAAAGTGGCTTGACCTGGGGAATGCGGCACCTGTAGCCCATTTCCTGCACACGCCTGTTCACGGTGGCTCTGGATGTTTCTACTCCAGACTCAGTCCACTGCTTCCGCAGGTCCTCCAAGGTCTGGAATCGGTCCTTCTCCACAATCTTCTTCAGGGTTCGGTCACCTCTTCTCGTTGTGCAGCGTTTTCTGCCACACTTTTTCCTTCCCACAGACTTCCCACTGAGGTGCCTTGATACAGCACTCTGGGAACAGCCTATTCGTTCAGAAATTTCTTTCTGTGTCTTACCCTCTTGCTTGAGGGTGTCAATGATGGCCTTCTGGACAGCAGTCAGGTCGGCAGTCTTACCCATGATTGCGGTTTTGAGTAATGAACCAGGCTGGGAGTTTTTAAAAGCCTCAGGAATCTTTTGCAGGTGTTTAGAGTTAATTAGTTGATTCAGATGATTAGGTTAATAGCTTGTTTAGAGAACCTTTTCATGATATGCTAATTTTTTGAGATAGGAATTTTGGGTTTTCATGAGCTGTATGCCAAAATCATCAATATTAAAACAAGAAAAGGCTTGAACTACTTCAGTTGTGTGTAATGAATCTAAAATATATGAAAGTCTAATGTTTATCAGTACATTACAGAAAATAATGAACTTTATCACAATATGCTAATTTTTTGAGAAGGACCTGTATTACCCTGATAATAAGCTCTCCCCTGATAATAAGACCTAGCCTGATTTTCAGGGAGGGCTGCCTACACCAAAAATAAGCCCTAGTAAAGTCCTTGTAAAAATATATAATCCATTTTGTAAAAAGATTATATAATGTCCACCATGTTTCCTTTTGCAACTTTATTGTCGAAAATACCTTATTTAGTCCTCCCGGCTGACGTCAGCGGCCCCTCCCTCTGCGGGGCTAGTAGCGGGCGGAGATCTCAGCCCTTCCCTTGGCAGTGCTCGGAGTGGAGAAGAAGAGCTCTGGCAGATCACGTGAGTGCCCAGCAGTGCTGTTAATAAGGTATTTTCGACAATAATGTTACAAAAGGAGACTTACTGAACATTATATAATCTTTTTATAAAGTTACAAAAGGAGACACACTGGACATTATATAATCTTTTTACAAAACGCATTACATTACGCATTACATTACAAACGCATTACATATTTCTACAATTACTTTAACTAAGGTTTATTATTTTTGGGATTAGAAATGTCATAATGATGACTCCTGAGCACGCAGGGGGAGAGAGCACAGGGGACTTGTTTTTTTTGTAGCCGAAATTAATATAAGACCCGGTCTTATTTTTGGATAAACACAATAGATATGTTCACATAATATGAAAAGCACTTGTGATAGGGTACTAAGCTAAAGAATATTATTAACAGGAGGCTTATGCACTTTCTGTTGATTAGATTTTGCACTCTTGTAGAATGTAAATATACATACAGTAGCTCACAGTAAAACCCCTCACATTTTTGTAAATATTTTATTATATCTTTTCATGTGACAACACTGAAGAAATTACACTTTGCTACAATGTAAAGTAGTGAGTGTGCAGCTTGCATAACAGTGTAAATTTGTTGTCCCCCCAAAATAGCTCAACACACAGTCATTAATGTCTAAACCACTGGCTCACAAAAGTGAGTACACCCCTAAGTGAAAATGTCCAAATTGGGCCCAAAGTGTCAATATTTTGTGTGCCCACCATTATTTTCCAGCACTGTCTTAACCCTCTTGAGCAGTGGCGTCTCTAGGGGTGGCTATTGGGGCTATAGCACTGAATATTGGGCCCATAGCCTACAGTCTCTCACCTGGTGCAGCGATCCCATCAACGGCGGACATGGATGCCATGCAGATAAGTAACATCTCGGCTGTTTTACGTTGTTCTGCACTGGTTGTTAGAACCACCCGGCATCTAGCAACCAGTGGTATTACGTAACCCGAGTGACACAGAAAGAGCCGGCATTGCTAGGGGGGTTGGGGATGCGTGCCAGACCCAGCTGACACCCGCCAGAGGGGTGACACCCGCCAGAGGGGTGACACCCATGGGTAGCAGCACCACTAACACCACCTGCTGCCCTACACTCTCTGGTCTTTTTGGCTATCTCCGTCAGTGGAGCAGACTGAAGCCGCCTCCCACTCCTCTCTGTTGACATCCACACAGAAAGAGGAGCTGAGGGACACACACCGCTGTGACTGTATATCCATCTGCGCTGTTCTGAGGTAGGTGGACATGTGCAGGGGGTTTGGCGCTGTGGTAAAGGAGAGGGGTGCCTATACTGATGGTGGGATCTGCACGATGGGATGGTTTCAATACTGATGGGGGGGTGCACTGGGGGGGTCTGTACTGAGGGGGGTGGTGTCTATACTGATGGGGTGGTCTGCACTGATTGCACTGAGGGGTGAGGGGTGCCTATACTGATAGGGGGTCTGCACTGAGGGGTGTTTTAATACTGATGGGGGGTCTGCATTGGGGGGTGTCTATACTGATGGGGGGAGGTCTATACTGAGGGAGAGGGGTGGTCTGTACTGAGGGGGGTCTGTTCTGATGGAGGGAGGTGGTCTATACCATGCCCGCAGCCTCTCACATCTCCTGTACCATGTCCACAGTCTCTACATCTCCTCCTGTACCATGAATGCAGCCTCTGACAACTCCTGTACCATGTCCACAGCCTCTGCATCTCCTCCTGTACCATGCCCACAGCCTCTGACAACTCCTGTACCATGTCCACAACCTCTGACATCTCCTGTACCATGTCCGCAAACTCTGACATCTCCTGTACCATGCCCGCAGCCTCTGCATCTCCTCCTGTACCATGTACGCAGCCTCTGACATATCCTGTACCATGCCCTCAACCTCTGCATCTCCTCCTGTACCATGCACGCAGCCTCTGACATCTCCTGCACCAAGTCCGCAACCTCTGACATCTCCTGTACCATGTACGCAACCTCTGACCTCTCCTGTACCACGTCCACAACCTCTAACATCTCCTGTACCAGGCACACAGCCTCTAACATCTCCTTTACCATGTCTGCAACTTTTGACATCTCCTGTACCATGTCTACAACCTCTGACATCTCCTGTACCACGTCCACAACCTCTGGCATCTCCTATAACATGGCTGCAACCTTTGACATCTCCTGTACCATGCCTGCAGCCTCTGACATCTCCTGTACCATGCACGCAGCCTCTGACATCTCCTTTACCATGTCTGCAACCTCTGATATCTCCTGTACCATGTCCACAACCTCTGACATCTCCTGTACCACGTCCGCAACCTCTGACATCTCCTGTACCATGTCCGCAACCCCTGACATCTACTGTACCACACCCGCAGCCTCTGACATCTCCTGTACCATGCACGCAGCCTCTGTCATCTTCTGTACCATGTCTGCAGCCTCTGACATCTCCTGTACCATGTCTGCAGCCTCTGACATCTCCTGTACCATGCACGCTACCCCTGCATCACTTCCTGTACCGTGTAATATATATATATATATATATATATATATATATATATATATATATATATATATATATATACTTTACTTCAATGTAAAGTAGTGAGTGTACAGCTTGTATAACAGTATAAATTTGCTGTCCCCTCAAAATAACTCAACACACAACCATTAATGTCTAAACTGCTGGCCACAAAAGTGAGTACACACTGTGGCAGCACGCAGGTAAAATCACCTGGTTGTATCCAGGATGGTAAATATGTGTGTCCTAGATTCAGGCTTTATGCAGACTTTTACAATTAGAGGGGAAGAGTTAATGAGCCCAGCTGAATTAAGTGGGCTCATTAAGGCCTCTACAAAAAAAAACAGCATGCATAGGGAGATGCTCCATCCTGGAACCAGTTTTGTGTGTATAGACTGGGGAGTCTGAGATCTGTTCTGTGCGGTGAGTTAACGCCTG
The DNA here is from genome assembly GCF_037356315.1 of Lithobates pipiens. Taxonomy (NCBI): domain Eukaryota; kingdom Metazoa; phylum Chordata; class Amphibia; order Anura; family Ranidae; genus Lithobates; species Lithobates pipiens. Next base: position 435,169,127 of record NW_027507764.1, on the reverse strand, counting down.
TGTGGCAAACCCCTACAATAGAGACAGGGACTGGGGCAGCACAAGGCTGCACCCAGTTGTTAGACAGGGAGTCTACGTGTGTAGTTAGAGGTCAAGCTGACCAGGATTTATTTTCTTGTTTTATTTTGTTTGGCTGTTATATGTATCATTGCATGTAGCCTAAATAAACCGGATCTTTTGTTTTTTTGCACCTACACCGCTGTCTGCTGTGCCTGACTTTGTGTTGTGAACCCATCCAGGGGGTCACACACACCCGCTACCGAGCTAACCCCCTCACAACACCTAAGTAAAAATGTCCAAATTGGGTCCTGTTAGCCATTTTCTCTCCCCAATGTCATGTGACTCATTAGTGTTACAAGGTCTCAGGTGTGAATAGGGAGCAGAAGTTCAAAAGGCACCTCATGGCAAAGAACTCTCTGAGGATCTGAAAAAAAGAATTGTTGCTGTACATAAATATGGCCTAGGCTATAAGAAGATTGCCAAGACCCTGAAACTGAGCTGCAGCTTGGTGGCCAAGACAATAGAGTGGTTTAACAGGACAGGTTCCACTCAGAACAGGCCTTGCCATGGTCGACCAAAAAAGTTGAGTGCACGTGCTTAGCATCATATCCAGAGGTTTTCTTTGGGAAATAGACGTATGAGTGCTGCCAGCATTGCTGCAGAGGTTGAAGGGCCCAATTTGGACATTTTTACTTAGAGGTGTACTCATTTTTGTTGCCAGCGCTTTAGACATTAATGGCTATATGTTGAGTTATTTTGAGAGGGCAGCAAATTTACACTGTTACACAAGCTGTACACTCACTACTTTATATTGTAGCAAAGTATAATTTCTTCAGTGTCGTCACATGAAAAGATAAAATAAAATATCCAAAAAAATGCGAGGGGTGTATTCACTTGTGTGAGATACTGTATATATGTGTGTATCTATATATATATATATATATATATATATATATATATATATATGTATATATGTGTGTGTGTGTATATATATATATATATATATATATATATTTATTTATGATCGAAGGCCTATGGCCGATACGTATCCGTACAAGACAAACTTACCATAAGATAAACCATGCAAAATGGACCTGAAGTGTGCCCTGATTTAATGGACGGTATACCAAAATAAGGGGACATACCCAATGATTAGAAATGAATATTGTTTGAAGAGAAATTATTTGAGACATAACCTAAAAGGGGGATGGGAGGGTGGGTATCGTGCACAGGAAACCGAAAAGACCACAGGCGAGTGGGCTGCTTAAATATCCCCCGGGCTCCTCCCATAAATTCAGGCCACCATACCGGCCTTCCTAATTATGGTTGAAGCCATATGGCCAATACGTATCCGAACAAGACAAACTTACCATAAGATAAACCATGCGAAATGGACCTGAAGTGTTCCCTGGTCTAATGGACGGTATACCAAAATAAGGGGGCAAAAACACTTAGGTAGGGGTGAAAGATCTTTATTCATTTCCAGTCTTATTCATTGAGCAAGTTGGGTGAATGCTCAAGACATCTCCACCTGAGGATTAGGGATATACCGGGCGAAGAAGGCCGGCTTCCACCTGCCTAATCTTTTAATAACGTGGTCTGGAACCCAATGCCGGGATTCGGACGAGGCTGCTCCAATACAGAAAGAGTGGCCGGAGTACTCACCGGGATTGAGAAGTAAGTTACGAAGGAGAATCCTCACATGTTTAATGAACTGGCAGGTACTCAAAGGATTGACCGGCAAGCAGTGGCGTAACTAGAACCTTCAGGGCCCCAATGCAAGAAACCATGAAGGGCTCCCCTGAACCCCAGCCAGGGCCCTTCACTCCGAGTCCGGCGGTGGAACTCCAGGGCGTGGTCACAGGTATGACCTTTGTGAGCCCTGTAGTTCCACCACTGGTATCAGTATTTTTATTTCTTTTTAGGTGCCCCATTGGGCGACTGTCCCTAGGCAGGATGGGGTCCCCATCCCCAGAAGAGATGAGGTCCTTTTCTCCAGGGCAGATGAAGTTACTGCCCCCAGGTGAGAAGGGGTCCCTGTCCCCAGGGGAAGTGGGGGTCCCTGTCCCCACGTGAGAAGGGGTCCCTGTCCCCAGGGGGAGATGGAGGGGGTATGTAATGGTGTGTGGGGGATGGGGTCCTCTCACTCACCATGACCAAGCTGTAGGCCATGCACTCATCCATGTTAGCCTGGGCTCCATCCAGTGTGCTGCACGGGCGATCAGCTTATCTCCCAGAAAGACCTTTCATCATCTGTGTATGACAGGGAGGAGGGGGGGCTGGCAGACAAGTCTGCAGTGTCCTCCGGGGAGCCGGCTCTCATAGGGCTGCACTGCATCTGTGTGCTTAAAGTTTGTTTACCCGGGAAAAGTTTGCAGTGCAGAGTGGGCCGGACTCGGGGTGGGTGGGACTCTGGCTGGGGAGAACAGACATCGGACTGAGCGGCAATGCATGGAGCAGGAGAGGGGTACTCTGAGGAGCCGGCCAAGGTCACAGGTCATGCGGGGAATGCACAACTAAAGAGCAGCCATATGTAGAGGGGGCTGCATGGGCCCCCTGCATCACAGGGCCCGGTTGCGGTCGCAACTGCTGCACCCCCTATAGTTACGCCCCTGCCGGCAAGGGCAGAAGGGGACTAGAGTCCAGCTGTTCGGGCAGGAGTGAGAGTAGCTGATTGAGCACAGTGACCAGACACCAGGTATTGTTAGTCTTATAGAGATGGATGTCTACCCCGGAGCCTGCCTGCTGGGTTTTGGAAACTGTGAAGTGAAGGACGAAATGGTCTTGATAGTGAACCAAGTGACGTCTGCGTAGGACTAGACTGGCTGAGTTGTTACAGGTGAACTTGCTAGGCCGCAAAAACCCTTAGTAGGCCAGGTAAATGGCCGCTTGTACGACCAGGCTAGGGAGAACACCAAATGGAGAACTGGCAAGCATAGTAGACATATCTCTAAAGATGGTACTGGTAATGGGAAGACGTTTGGCTTTAGCTACCGCCTGCCGCTTCTGGATCCCGCACAGGACGGCTCAGATCGCATGGGATGCGAACACGGACGGTTTTGCAGGATCTCAGAGTGCTAGAAAGTGCTGTTTGACGGCCAAGTATAGCCAGATAGTGTTGTAGGATAGGGCCAACTGACTATGACAATATGAAACAAAGGCCAGTATGTGCCTGGCGTCTGTTGGTGTACCCGCTGAGCAGGTAGCTAGGAACTTGTTAAGCGCATCCCAAGCTATACAGTAGGCTTTCAGTGTGTTATCTGACAGAGACTGGTTGATGAGCTGAGTGGCTCCATGCAGATGCGGCTTCGGGAACCTGCCGGAAGAAGGAGATGAAATTAAGGTGTGACAGTACATCTGCTGCAAGGTTGTATTTACCTGGAATGAATGCACAATGAACATTAAATTGATGCTACAGAGACAGCTGTACCAGCCTGCATAAGAAGGACATCACCGTGAGTGACTTAGACCTGCCTTTGTTGATAATATCAGCCGTGGCCTGATTGTCGGTGGTGAAGTCTACTGTTTGTCCTGTCCAGGTATGACCCCAGAGCTGGGCGGCTGCTACGATGGGGTAGAGTTCGAAGAGGGAGGAAGTCCGGCTAAACCCAGGGATTAAAAGTATCTGTAAAGGCCAGGGTCCAGCAAAGCAATGGTGGCCAAAAATAGCAGCGAATCCTGTGGAGGCTGCGGCATCTGTCGCCACCTGCGGTGACAGGGGCGAGATAGAAGGTATGAACATATATATGCCATTCCAGGTGGAAAGGAACTCCTCCCATATCGATAAGTCTGCTATGGCTGCGGTGTCCAGGCTGAGGATTTGATCAGGGTCTTGTGCCTGTGAGAGATAGACCAACAGGCGCGAGACAAAGGACCGACCCTGGGTAATGATCCGCATGACGAAATTAAGCATGCCCAATAGCGACTGTAGCTGTTTCTTCTTACGCCCTCTCGTACGGGTGAATTCTCGGAGAACTGACCTAATGCGGGTCAGTTTGTCGAGGGGAAGGCTGGCCTGCATGAAGCAAGTGTCCAGGTTTACTCAGAGAAAGGTGATGGAGTGTGTAGGTCCGCCGACCTTGTGTTCAGCAGTGGGGACATTGAGGTTCCCAAAGACAACTCTCAATTTGTCGAGGTCCCCTGGTGGCACACCAGGCTGCTCTATTAACAAGAAGTAATCCAGGTAATGGATAACTTCCTGACACTGAACTTTGTGTAATAAAATCCAGGTAAGAGATTGTGCAAATGTGTTGAAAAGCCAGGGGCTGCTCTTAGAGCCAAATGTTAGCTTAGCAGCGAAATAGTACACGTCTCTCCATTTAATACTGTGCCAGCACCAGAGGGACGGGTGGATAGACAAAAGCTTAAAGGCATCTAAGATATCAGCCTTTAGGCAAGACACACTTGTCTATGTACTCCTCACTTGGTTGCCGCCACACACGCTTGACAACATCTGAACCAAATAGGTTTATCTTGGTCTCATTAGACCTTAGGACATGGTTCCAGTAATCCATGTCCTTAGTCTGCTTGACTTCAGCTAACTGTTTGTAGGCTTTCTTGTGCATCATCTTTAGAAGAGGCTTCCTTCTGGGATGACAACCATGCAGACCAATTAAATGCAGTGTGCGGCATATGGTCTGAGCACTGACAGACTGACACCCTACCCCTTCAACTTCTGCAGCAATGCTGGCAACATTCATACGTCTATTTCCCAAAGACAACCTCTGGATATGACGCTGAGCATGTGCATGCAACTTCTTTGGTCAGCCGTGGAGAGGCCTGTTCTGAGTGGAAGCTGTCCTGTTAAACCGTTGTATGGCCTTGGCCACCGTGCTGCAGCTCAGTTTCGGAGTCTTGGCAATCTTCTTATATCCTAGGCTATCTTTATGTAGAGCAACAATTCTTCTTTTTTTTTCAGATCCTCAGAGTTCTTTGCTGTAAGGTGCCTTGTTGAACTTCCAGTGACCAGTACGAGAAAGTGAGAGCGATAACACTAAATGTAGCACACCTGCTCCCCATTCACACCTGAGACCTTATAACACTAACGAGTCACATGACATCGGGGAGGGAAAATTGGGCCCAATTAGGGATGTACTCACTTTTGTGAGCCAGTGGTTTAGACATTAACCGGTTCCCGACCAGCGCACGCCGATGCACGTCGGCAGAATGGCACGGGCAGGCATATTGGCCTACAGGTACGTCCAATCTTTAATGCCGCCCTGCCATCGCGAGTGCCCCAGCGGCGGCCCCAGCGGCGGCTCGCGTGCTGGTTGGGACCCAAGTGAGTCCGGACGCGGGTCCCGCGGACTCGATCGCCGCGGGCATACCCGCGATCGTCTCATGGATCAGCTGAACGAGGAAATGCTGATGTAAACATCATTTCCCCGTTCTGCCTAGCAACTAGTGATGCTGATCTCTGCTCCATGTGATTGGAGCAGAGATCAGTGTTCACTAAATTAAAGCCCAGCCCCCAACAGTTAGTAACACACCCCTAGGAACACTTAACCCCTACACTGCCACCCACTGGTTAACCCCTTCACTGCCAGTGCCATTTACACAGGAATCAGTGCATTTATATAGCAGTGATTGCTGTATAAATGACAATGGTCCCAAAAATGTGTCAAAAATGTCCGATGTGTCCTCCATAATGTCGCAGTCACAATAAAAATCGCTGATCGCCGCCATTACTAGTAAAACAAAAATATTAATAAAAATGCCATAAAACTATCCTCTATTTTGTAAACGCTATAACTTTTGCGCAAACCAATCAATAATCGCTTATTGCGTTTTTTTACCAAAAATATGTAGAAGAATACGTATCGGCCTAAACTATGGGAAAAAAATGTTTTTTTATATATTTTTGGGGGATCTTTATTATAACAAAAAGTAAAAAATAATGCGTTTTTTTTTCAAAATTGTCACTCTATTTTTGTTTATAGCGCAAAAAAATAAAAATTGCAGAGGTGATCAAATACCACCAAAAGAAAGCTCTATTTGTGGGAAAAAAAGGACGTTAATTTTGTTTGGGAGCCACGTCGCACGACCGCTCAATTGTCAGTTAAAGCGACACAGTGCCGAATCGCAAAAAGTGGTCTGGTCTTTGACCAGCAAAATGGTCCGTGGCTGAAGTGGTTAATGGCTGTGGGTTGAGCTATTTTGGGGGGACAGCAAATTTACACTGTTATACAAGCTGTATACTCACTACTTTACATTATAGCAAAGTGTCATTTCTTCATGAAAAGATTTAACAAAATATTTACAAAAATGTGAGGGGTGTACTCACTTTTGTGAGATACTATATCTGTAGCTTAAACTGGCCACCCACATTCAGTTGGTCTAATGTTCTAACACTAGATGCATAAAAAAAAAAAATCAGTGAACTAGTCATAGACATGCATGCTTATAAAACAATAATCTTCATGTCTACGCATTCAGCAGACACCCCCAGTTTTAGCCATACTGTATACCGGTGGAGCAAAAGCTCCCCGCTGGGAAACAGCCAATCCACAACTCCTCCAAGAACAAACTTACAGGGGTCTCAGTTGAAATATTCACTAACATCCTGCTAATTTGACCTTGCTAAAAGCAACATAGTCATCCAAGTCCGGGCTGTATTACAAAACTACCAGAGGAAATCTCATATCTGATCATTTGTATATAAATGTTGTAAATTTGAAAGTAAATGATAATGACTAGCGTTTTGCCAATAATCTGGTTATTTATATCTTTACTTTGCACCCACATATCTGTATGGTACCATGCTGTCGGCATTAGATAGCTGTTTCACTTAAATGAAAGACTTAACTACAAAAAGGAGCGCAAACAGATCTCCAACTGTGAGCTAATTAAAGGCAATTCCGTTGCATTGTTCTCCACTAAACAACATTTGTAATTTTTTTTTCTTGCATTTAATTTTACTGTCAGTGCAATCAAGCATTATCTAAGCAATCACTTTATTTTTTTAATATGTATATATAAATGTCTTGCATTAAACCAGATATTTGTCCCATATTGGGTAATCTCTAATATAGACTACGTTAGCATAAATAAATTGCATGCTGTTTGCATGTTGAAAATATTCTGCCAAATGAAGGTCACTTTAAAATGTTAGTGAACCCACAACAGTAAAAGCATTCTGTATATATATATATATATCTACTCTGAGAGCCCGTTAATTAATGACCTCCCAGAATTCCGCTCTCGCGCGGCCCCTGGGGTGCACACTCGAGAGCATCCGTGACCACCGGGTCCAAAGGACCCGGCGCATCACGGATCACAGTAAACGGCCGCTCATCACGGCCGTTTACCACGCGATCGCTCCGTCAAATGACGGAGGGGGAAGAGATCGGTACAGCGGAGGGGGAAGAGATCGGTGTCACCAGTGCTAGGGGCTGCATCTGCAGTGCCCACATCGCTGCTCACCGAAATTTAACTCCTCAATTGCCTGCCAATACTCTGCAATACCCAATACCCTACCAATACTCTGCAATACCCTGCCAATATTCTGCAAAACTCTGCCATACCCTGCCAATACTCTGCAATACCCAATACCCTGCCAATACTCTGCAATACTCTGCCATACGCTGCCAATACTTTATAATACTCTGCAATACTCTATAATACCCTGCCAATACTCTGCAATACCCAATATCCTGCCAATACTCTGCAATACCCTGCCAATGCTCTGCAATACCCAATACCCTGCCAATACCCTGCCAATACTCTGCAATACCCAATACCCTGCCAATACTCTGCAATACCCTGCCAATACTCTGCAATACACGCCAATACTCTGCAATACCCTGCCAATACTCTGCAATACCCTGCCAATACTCTGTAATACCCTACCAATATTCTGCCATACCCAATACCATGCCAATACTCTGCCATACCCTGCCAATATTCTGCAATACTCTGCCATACCCTGCCAATACTCTGCAATACCCTGCCAATACTCTGCCATACCCTGCCAATACTCTGTAATACCCAATACCCTGCCATACCCTGCCAATACCCTGCCAATACTCTGCCATACTCTGCAATACCCTGCCAATACTCTGCAATACCCAATACCCTGCCAATACTCTGCAATACCCTGCCATTACTCTGCAATACCCTGCCAATACTCTGGCATTTTTTTATTTATTTTTTTTATTTCAGGCTTCCCAGCCTAGAGGTGAGATGCGGGGTCTTATTGACCCCATATCTCACTGTAAAGAGGACCTGTCATCCCTATTCCTATTACAAGGGATGTTTACATTCCTTGTAATAGGAATAAAAGTGATCAAAAAATGTATTTTTGGGGAAAAAAATGTCAAACTAAAATAAATAAAGTAAGATGAACAATAAAAAAGATTTTTTTTTTTAAAGTGCCCCTGTCCCCATGTACTCGCATGCAGAAGCGAACGCATACACAAGTCCCGCCCACATATGAAAATGGTGTTCAAACCACACATGTGAGGTATCGCTGCGAACGTTAGAGCAAGAGCAATCATTTTGGCACTAGACCTCCTCTGTAACTCAAAACATGTAAAAAGTAAAAAAATTTAAAGCGTCGCCTATGGGGATTTTTAAATAGCGACGTTTGGCGCCATTCCATGAGCGTGTGCAATTTTCAAGGGTGACATGTTAGGTATCTATTTACTCAGCGTAACTTCATCTTTCACGTTATGCAAAAACATTGGGCTAACTTTACTGTTTTGTTTTTTTAAGCACAAAACTTTTTTTTTTTTTTTAAAACGTTTTCGAAAAATTGCTGCGCAAATACCGTGCATGATAAAAAGTTGCAATGACCACCATTGTATTCTCTAGGGTCTTTGCTAAAAAACATATATAATGTTTTGGGTTTCTATATAGGGGAGAAATGTCAGAATTGTCCTGGGTGCTCCAGAACGCCTGATGGTGCTCCCTGCATGTTGGGCCTCTGTATGTGGCCACACTGTATAAAAGTCTCACATATGTGGTATCGCCGTACTCGGGAGTAATAGCAGAATGTGTTTTGGGGTGTAATTTGTGGTATGCATATGCTGTGTGTGAGAAATAACCTGATAATATGACAATTTTGTGAAAAAAAATCTTGATTTTGCAAAGAATTGTAGGAAAAAATGACAACTTCAAAAACCTCACCATGCCTCTTACTAAATACCTTGGGTCATTTGGGGGGGGGGGGGTATTTGTAATTTTATGGCATGTTAGGGTCTCAAGAAATGAGATAGGCTGTCAGACCTTCGGGTGGGATAAATTTTCAGATATTGGCACCATAGCTTGTGGACTCTATAACGTTCACAAAAACTATTTACTTATTTTTACCAAAGCTATGTAGTAGTATAAATTTTGGCCAAAATGTATGAAGAAAAATTACTAATCTGCTAAATTTTATAACAAAAACTAAGAAAAATTCATTTTTTTTTTACTGAATTTTCGGTCTTTTTTCTTTTATAGCACAAAAAATAAAAAAACCAGCGGTGATTAAATACCACCAAAAGAAAGCTCTATTTGTGTGAAAAAAGGACACAAATTTCATATGGGTACAGCGTTGCATGACTGAGTAATTGTCATTCAAAATGTGAGAGCACCGAAAGCTGAAAATTGGTCTTGTTATTAAGGGGGTTTAAGTGCCCAGTGGTCAAGTGGTTAAATAAATAAGGCTATTCCTTAATTTCTGATTCAATTTTTTTTTTTTTTAAATAAAAACAAAAAGTTAGAAAGTATTCCAGACAGGACTAATAACAATGAAATAAATAAACTACCAGTGTTTTGATTTGAGGAGAAATGAATGATTCTTTCATAAAGAAAAAAGCTTAACCACTCAGAGCATGGAACATGATAGCTTTTAGTTATTATAGCTGAATTCCAGGCAAACATCTACATGCAAGGATGAATGAGGATACAGGTGATACTCAAAAAATTAGACTATCGTGCAAAAGTTCATTTATTTCACTACTGCAACTTAAAAGGTGAAACTAATATATGAGATAGACTCATTACAAGCAAAGCAAGATAGTTCAAGCCGTGATTTGCCATAATTGTGATTATTATGGCTTACAGCTCGTGAAAACCCCAAATCCACAATCTCAGAAATTTTGAATATTACATGCAATCAATAAAACAAGGATTGTAGATAGAACAATATTGGATCCCTGAAAAGTATACGCATGCATATGTACTCAGTGCTTGTTTTGAGGCCCTTTTGTAGCAATTACTGCCTTAATGTGGCGTGGCATGGAACCTATCAGCCAGTGGCGCTGCTGAGGTGTTATGAAAGACCAGGATGCTTCAATAGTGGCCTTCAGCTCTTCTGCATTGTTCGGTCTCATGTCTCTTATCTTTCTCTTGGCAATGCCCCATAGATTCTCTATGGGTTTCAGATCAGGCGTGTTTGCTGGCCAATCAAGCACAGTAATCCCAAGCACAGATTTTGGTGCTTTTGGCAGTGTGGGCAGGTGCCAAGTCCTGCTGGAGAATGAAGTCAGGATCCCCATAGAGCTTGTCTGTGGAAGGACGCATGAAGTGCTCCAAAATCTCCTGGTAGACGGCTGCGTTGATCTTGGACTTAATGAAGCACAGTCAAAAAAAAAAAAGGCTTCCCCCTGAGTGGGTGGGATTTTAAATGACCATTAAGTCCGGACAAAAATGGACACAATAATATACAATTTTTATTCATAAATTACACAATGTACATAATATTACCAGGAAGTGCAAATGGGCTAAACAATGTCCTCCTGGTATATTAATAAATAAACAAACATATATACGGAACAAAATAGGATTAACCACTTAACAACCGCCCATTGCCGATTAACGGCTTCAGGGCGGTTGTTTAACTCTGAGAGGCCGTTAATTAACGGCCTCCCAGAATTCTGCTCTTGCGCGCCCCCTGGGGCGCGCACACAAGATCATCCGTGACCACTTGTCGCGGCCGTTTACCACGTGATCGCTCCGTCAAATGACGGAGTGATCACTTGTAAACAAACCAGCGTCATGTTATGACACCGGTTCCTCCCTCCCCCTCTCTGTACCGATCGGTACAGCGGAGGGGAAAAAGATCGGTGTTATCAGCGCTGTGGGCTGCATCTGCAGTGCCCACATCGCTGCTCACCGAATTTAACCCCTCAATTCCCTGCCAATACTCTGCAATACCCTGCAATACTCTGCAGTACCCTGCCATTACTCTGCAGTACCCCCCATTACTCTGCAGTACCCCCATTACTCTGCAATACCCTGCCATTACTCTGCAGCACCCCCCATTACTCTGCAGTACCCTGCCATTACTCTGCAGTACCCTGCCATTACTCTGCAATACCCTGCCATTACTCTGCAGTACCCTGCCATTACTCTGCAGTACCCCCCAATACTCTGCAGTACCCTACCATTACTCTGCAGTACCCCCCAATACTCTGCAATACTCCCCAATACTCGGCAATGCCCCCCAATACTCTGCAATACCCCCAATACTCTGTAATACCCCCCAATACTCTGCAATACCACCCAATACTCTGCAATACCCCCCAATACCCGCCAATACCCCGCCAATACTCTGCAATACCCTGCCATAAATTGTCATACCCAGCCATACTTGGAGATACCCTGCAATACCCAGCCATACTCGGAGATACCCAGCCATACTCGGTGATACCCTGCAATACCCAGCCATAGACGCCCCCACCCCTCACCGCCCTCCGGTGCTTCTACCAACTCGCCAATACGATCAAAGCCAGAATCTTTTTTTATTTTTTTATTTCAGGCTTCCCAGCCTAGAGGTGAGATGTGGGGTCATATTGACCCCCAGATTTCACTGTAAAGAGGACCTGTCATCCCATATTCCTATTACAAGGGATGTCTACATTCCTTGTAATAGGAATAAAAGTGATCAAAAATTTATTTTTGGGGAAAAAAATGTCAAACTAAAATAAATAAAGTAAAATGAACAATAAAACAAAATTTTTTTTTTAAAGCGCCCCTGTCCTCATGTGCTCACATGCAGAAGCGAACGCATATGTAAGCCCCGCCCACATATGAAAACGGTGTTCAAACCACACATGTGAGGTATCGCCGTGAACGTTAGAGCGAGAGCAATAATTCTAGCCCTAGAACTCCTCTATAACTCAAAACATGTAACCAGTAAAAAAAAAATTAAAGCGTCGCCTATGGGGATTTTTAAGTAGCGACGTTTGGCGCCATTCCACGGGCATGTGCAATTTTGAAGAGTGACATGTTCAATATCTATTTACTCAGCATAACTTCATCTTTCACTTTATGCAAAAATTGGGCTAACTTTACTGTTTTTTGTTTTTTTTTAAGCACAAAACTGTTTTTTCCCCCAAAAAAACGCGTTCGAAAAATTGCTGCGCAAATACCGTGTGAGATAAAAAATTTGCAACGACCACCATTGTATTCTCCAGGGTCTTTGCTAAAAAAAAAAATATGTTTTGGGGTTCTGTGTAATTTTCTAGCACATAAATGATGATTTTTACATATAGGAGAGAAATGTCAGAATTGTCCTGGGTGCTCCAGAACGCCTGATGGCGCTCCCTGCATTTTGGGCCTCTGTATGTGGCCACGCTGTGTAAAAGTCTTACACATGTGGTATCGCCGTACTGGGGAGTAATAGAAGAATGTGTTTTGGGGTGTAATTTGTGGTATGCATATGCTGTGTGTGAGAAATAACCTGATAATATGACAATTTTGTGGAAAAAAGGAAAAAAAATCGTGATTTTGCAAAGAATTGTGGGAAAAAAATGACAACTTCAAAAAACTCATCATGCCTCTTACTAAATACCTTGGAATGTCTTCTTTCCAAAAAGGGGTCATTTGGGGGGTATTTGTACTTTTCTGGCATGTTGGGGTCTCAAGAATTGAAATAGGCCGTCAGTACTTCAGGTGTGATCAATTTTCAGATATTGGCACCACAGCTTGTGGACTCTATAACTTTCACAAAGACCAAATAATATCCACCAATTTGTACTTATTTTTACCAAAGATATGTAGTGGTATAAATTTTGGCCAAAATTTATGAAGAAAAAATTACTAATCTGCTAAATTTTATAACAGAAACGAAAAAAAATTCATTTTTTCACAGAATTTTCTGTCTTTTTTCTTTTATAGCACAAAAAATAAAAAACCCAGCGGTAATTAAACACCACCAAAAGAAAGCTCCATTTGTGTGAAAAAAGGACAAAAATTTCATATGGGTACAGTGTTGCATGACTGAGTAATTGTCATTCAAAATGTGAGAGCACCAAAAGCTGAAAATTGGTCTGGTTATTAAGGGTGTTTAAGTGCCCAGTGGTCAAGTGGTTAAAACAATGCTTGTCCTATATCACCCACACCCGACGCGTTTCCAGTTGCTGATAACTCAGAACCTTCATCAGGGGTGAACAAACTTGATGATATAGCAATCTATAATATAAAACAATTCAATTAAAAGCATATAAGCTATTTTTACCAGGCTGGAAAAAAAAAAAGGGAAGAAGAGGGGGATTCCCAACTCCCATATCCCCCCCCACCTACACACACACACACACCACGCCCCACTCCCTTCACAGAACAAAATTAGCTAAACAGATAAAATGTCTGCCAATCTTTACCTAGTGAGGTGTAAGTTCGAGGATCAAAATGCCTGCCATTTAGAAAAATATAAGTATGTCTGAAGAGTACTTCAAATACTATCGAGATGTCAACCAAGTACAGGATGTCCTGCAAATTACTTCCAGATCAGTTAGACCTAAAATGGTGAACACAAAAGAGTATGTGTACAGCCAAATAGTTGTTAAAATCCATTTCCAATGAAAACATGTATGCCTATAGAGAAAGGAATATACCATGCGAGACCAAGAATGTGCAGGCAACTATTTAATAGAAAAGAAGTGTCCGCAAAGATTTTTTTGCAATATATGGAAAATTGCCATACACACCTTGGATGTAGAGAAGAGAAAAGTGGAAACAAAGAAAAACCCCCAAGTGCCATTTGAATGGAAAGCCCTGATTTAAATAACGTGCAGCATGAAGCAGCCTATAGAGCCAAAAGTAAGTAGATATAAATAGAATCATGTAGTCTCATACTCACGGATTCTATGGCAAGGGGGGTTTTTGTTTCTATGTGAGACATTAATTGGAACAAACAATGGCTATCTGGATGTTTCAAGTCCACCTTCATGTGTGTGTCAAGCTGAATTAGCATGTATATGACTTGCACCCAGGGTTGCCTTGTCCCATTCCCAGGAAATAAGCCCAAAAGGAAAACTGGAAGCTGTAGTCCAACCACAAATTACCTATAAAGCAGATACGGTAATTTGTATTGTACCAAAATGCATAGATTTACCTCCTTGCATAAACTTAGCTAAAGGGAGTACTTACAAACGGCAAAGCAGTCCTCTATGTGCAGCGTATGGATGGCACTGAAATTTCCAACAGCTGACCTGTTTAAATATGGAGTGGTGATCCTCTAATTGGTTGGTGTTTCACTTGCTAAATAGGGAGGGTGTGTGCAATTCTAATGAACCATCCCCCTGTGTGTATAGTGAAGCGATTGTCAGGTTTCACACTCTTACCTAGCTCAGCCAATCAGGGAGGATGTGGGCGTAGAGCCTCGCGTGGCTGTAAACCTCCCCAACGAGCAGCGTGTATGAGAAAAGTGCGTTGTTGCAGCGCGCGCTCCCAGCATAAGCTGGAATGCAAGAGGTATTTCCGGAAACAACAATATCACTAACAAGGCACCAGTGGGAGTTACCCACACACCCAGCGGAAGTGACGGCGTGTATAAGAAAAGTGCATCATTACGGCGCATTCTCCCAGCATAGGCGGAAACGCATGTAGTCTTTCCGGAACGGACGTCCCTCCCAGAGCGCCGGTGGAAATTGCCTGCGCACCCAACGGAAGTGGCGTCATATGATGTGTTGTTCTACCTGAAGATGGAAAGCGGCGGCGGCCAGTATTGGAACGCAGGCCACCAACGGAAGCCACACTAAGATGGCACAGAGGGAAAGACACAGAGCAATTTCCCAAACAAAAACCAAAAAGAGAAAACAAGTGTAAATGTAAAAAACACCAAAGAAAAATGTGTACCCAATCAAAATTGGTATGTGTTCCTGGTAAACATGGGGCTAATGCCCGTCAGTGGACATTGGATAACATGCTAAATCACACAAATGGTGAAATGACATACCACAAGTCCAAAGAGGGAGGGGGGGAAACTGAAGGGGAGGAAGGAGAAAAGAGGAGGGGGGGAAGGGGGAATGGGAAATAAATAAATAAATATAATAAAAAAATTATCAACATTTCCCTCAATCACATCAGTTGTCATTTACAGCCCCTAAATGGTCACACAAATTAATCAAAATTGTTTTCTATTATTTATTATTTTCACCCTTCCTCAAAACATTTTTTGATTGCCCTATTGAATTACATGCCCTCCAGACCATCCCATGTCCCCAAAGTAAACCCCTCCAAAAATGGTTGGAAACTAACACATTCATTGAGGTCCGGTGGGCTAGTGACACAAAGATCCACTATCCATCTAGTTTCTCTCTGTAACAGAGTTTTTTCCCAGTCACCCCCTCTGGGGTTGAGATGAACCGGTCTAGTACCGTAAACTTGATCTTTGGGAGGCTGCCTAAGTGTGCGTCATGTGCATGACGACCCAGTGTTAAGTCTGAGTTGCACCTGCACACACTGAGTGCATGTCTGCCCATTCTTTTGCACAGCGGTTGTTTTGTCTTGCCCACATAGAAGGATCCACAATTACAAGTTAAGAGGTAAACTACCCCGTAAGTCCGACAGTTTGCAAAATGTGAAGGTTTGAGGATCCTTCCATTGGGCAGCACCACTTTCTGCTCTGTATTTATGAAATGACACTGGGGGCAGCCCCCACATCTAAAAGTACCGTGTCTCTTACATGGGTCATCCCTAAATTCCCCCGTGTATTCACTTTTCACTAGACGATCCCTCAAGGATTTCGAACGCCTGTAAGTGATTGAAGGGTTTTTAGGAATAAATTGTCTGATCATTGGGTCAATAGATAAAATGGGCCAATGTCTCTTCATGATTTTTTGTATAGCAGCGTGTTGTGAAGTATACGTCATAACCAACCTGGTCGGTTCCAATTTGCTCTTAGTCTCCTTCCTACTTTTGCTGAGATTACCCCTTAATAATTTATGTCTCTCTTGTATACAGACTCTGTTGAATGCTTTCTTCAAGCGTGTATGGGAATATCCATGCTGTAACAAGCGTTCCTGTAATTTTTTAGACTCAAGCCTGAATGTGGATTCCTCCGTACAGTTTCTCCTAATGCGTAAATATTGGGAGTATGGGATTGATTTAATGAGGGGGGCTGGATGTGAGCTAGTCGCATAGAGAATCGTATTGCCCGTGGCCTCTTTTCTATATAGGGAGCTGGTCAGTTGGCCACAAGAGTCCTTGGAAACAATCACATCCAAGAAGTTTACCCTAGAACTGTTGTATGCTACAGTGAATTTCAAGTTGAAGGCATTGTCCTCCATGAGTTTCATGCAGCGAATCAAAGCATCCTGGGTACTGTTCCAGGCAAAAACAATGTCATCGATGTAGCGGTACCAAAAAAGTATCTGATCACAGGGCACATTGTCAAGTGACAAAAAAGAATTCTCCCATTCCCCCAGATAGAGGTTGGCGTATGAGGGGGCACAACATGTCCCCATGGCCACCCCCTGTATCTGGAGGAAATAGGATCCGTTGAAAGAGAATGTATTATTTGACAGAATAAATTCCAATCCCTTTAAAATAAATTGATGTAGTGGTTTGTCATCTCTATGGGATTGTGACAGAAAATGTTTTACAGCCTCTAGACATTTTTCATGAGGGATAGAGCAATAGAGTGCCTCCACATCAATCGGGACCAAGAGGGCATCGTCAGGGATGTGGAGGCCTTCCAATTGTTGTAACAAGTGGGTAGTGTCCCTTATGTGGGAAGGTAAGTTGGTCACTAATGGGCGTAATTGCTCATCAATGTATCTGCTTAGGTTTTCCGAGATGCAACCCCTACCAGACACTATAGGTCTTCCGGGAGGGTCCTTCAGGTCCTTGTGGACCTTCGGTAAACTGTAAAAAGTGGGAATTTTAGCGTGTTTAGTACCAGTATTTTGTATAATGATATTATCAAGATATGCTTGATCAATTAACCGGAATGAACTCATTATCCGATTTCTCGATTTGAATCTTCGAAGTTCGTCTGTACCATTCCTTGTTAGATAAAATCTTGTTACACATGGTAAAATATTGCTCATTGTTCATAACTATAATATTGCCCCCTTTATCAGATGGTTTAATGGTGAGCTGATGTTGTTTCTGTAATGTAGTTAAAGCTAATCTTTCCGAGTCTGAGAGGTTATCCACAGGTGTTCTATTTGACAACTTACGAATGTCCTTAGTTACCATCGTAACAAAAGCATTCAAGTTCATGTTTTTGGCCAAAGAAGGGAATTTATTTGACTTTTTCTTTAAGCATGTTTTGTCTTGAATACCCACCACAGTGTGGGTAATATTTGACATTAGTAAGCTATCAAGATCTATGGTGTCAATTAAGTCCCGTTGTTCCTGTTCCTCCAAAAGGGATACCAAGTCATTTACGGCTTGTTTCTCCTTCTCTTGGGATGTCATCTTGTTTTGGTTTAGTATATAGATATTTTAAAATTAGTTTTCTTGCAAAAAGTTGTACGTCTTTTATAGCTTCGAAAGTATCAATATTGGAGGAAGGACAAAAGGTAAGGCCCTTACTAAGAAGGGACATTTCATCTGTTGACAGTTCGTAATTAGATAAATTAATGACATTGAGAGTCGTCTCTAAGTTTGGAACACCTGTTTTTTGTCATAGTGTCTCTATGTTATCACCTTTGTCATTTGTATGTGAAAACTCCGGTATTGGGCATCCTTGTGGGGGGGGGGGGGGTGTCCGCTTTGTGTGTTCCCCGATCTTAGTGTGCGATCTGTCCCCCCTGATAGAGATGAAGATTGTGTGCTACTTAGAGTTTCTGCTATTTGTTTCCTATTTGCCGAGACCGATTCAGGTGAGTGCCATTTTTGTTTCTTAGTTGTTTTTTTCAAAGTTTGGGAACATGTAGATGACATGGAATTCAGGGATGAGTTGGAACCCAAATCTCCTTCTTTATTTTTGTATACGTTTTTTTGCCGTTTGGTGATTTGTTTATTCCCCTTCTGATATTGGTGACCCTGCGGATTATGAGGGAGCCAGCGATATGCTTTTCCCTCATTGAAGGCTACCTTGTCCCTCCAGAATTTTCTTTCCCTTGCTGAGATAGCATCTTTCACCAAGAGGTCTATGTTAGTTTTGATATGTTCCTCCTGTTCCTTATAGGAAGATGCCTCCTTGAAGGAATCTAGTTTGTTATAGATCAGCTCAATTTCCTTTTCCAATGTGCCTATTCGCCTCTGATATTCCTCTATGAGCAGGCGCATCATGACCTTAGTACATTGCTGTAAATTGTTTTCCCATTTCTTTTTGAAGGTGTTATCTAGGTTATCTAATGCTGGAAAAATCTGGATCCTCAAACCTAGGGGATTAATGTCATCCTGTATATAATGTTCAAAATTGTCCACCTGCCAATAGAGGGATACTTTGTTCTCTACTACAGTTTTAAGTTGAGAAAAGAGCGAATTCATTTCTGATTCTTTCGCTTCTTTTTTGACCATGTTCTCTATATTGGCCCATAAGGACCTCAAATTCTCTACCTTTAAACATGTTAGAGGGAAAAAAAAAAAAAACACACACACTTATTCCAGCCTAGTTTTCTAGCTTCATGAATACATCCAACGAGTAACACTGATCAAAATATATATGTACATCAAAATTAGTATACTCAAAAATGAAAATTGGTCCTAATAAAGCCTAATTCCTTGGCCCATTTCCAGTTCCATATGCGGGGGTTGGGTATCTACTACCCTATATATATAAACGAGAAAAGAACTGAAAATGGGTCAAATAACGGTGAAGTGGTCCAATCCCTATATACTTATCAAAAAAAAAAGGCTTCCCCCTGAGTGGGTGGGATTTTAAATGACCATCAACTCCGGATACAAATGGACACAATAATATACAATTTTTATTCATAAATTACACAATGTACATAATATTACCAGGAAGTGCAAATGGGCTAAACAATGTCCTCCTGGTATATTAATAAATAAACAAACATATATACAGAACAAAATATGATTAAAACAATGCTTGCCCTATATCACCCACACCCGATGCGTTTCCAGTTGCTGATAATTCAGAACCTTCATCAGGGGTGAACAAACTTGATGATATAGCAATCTATAATATAAAACAATTCAATTAAAAGCATATAAGCTATTTTTATCAGGCTGGAAAAAAAAAGGGAAGAAGAGGGGGATTTCCAACTCCCATATCCCCCCCACAACCTACACACACACACACCACGCCCCACTCCCTTCACAGAACAAAATTAGCTAAACAGATAAAATGTCTGCCAATCTTTACCTAGTCGAGGATCAAAATGTCTGCCATTTAGAAAAATATAAGTATGTCTGAAGAGTACTTCAAGAGTACTTCAAATACTATCGAGATGTCAGCCAAGTACAGGATGTCCTGCAAATTACTTCCAGATCAGTTAGACCTAAAATGGTGAACACAAAAGAGTATGTGTACAGCCAAATAGTTGTTAAAATCCATTTCCAATGAAAACATGTATGCCTATAGAGAAAGGAATATACCATGCGAGACCAAGAATGTGCAGGCAACTATTTAATAGAAAAGAGGTGTCCGCAAAGATTTTTTTGCAATATATGGAAAATTGCCATACACACCTTGGATGTAGTTCACAACCAGAGAGAAAAGTGGAAACAAAGAAAAACCCCCAAGTGCCATTTGAATAGAAAGCCCTGATTTAACCACTTCAATACAGGGCACTTTCGCCCCCTTCCTTCCCAGCCCAATTTTCAGCTTTCATCGCTCTAGCGCTTTCAGTGACAATTGCGCGGTCGTGCTACACTGTACCCAAATGAAATTTTTATCATTTTGTTCACACAAATAGAGCTTTATTTTGGTGGTATTTATTCACGACTCCGTTCTTTATCTTTTGCGATATAAGCGCAAGAAAAGCGGAAATTTGGAAAAAAAACAATATTTTCTTTTTTCTATTTTAAAAGAAATCCAATAAAATCTAATTTTCTCATAAATTTAAGCCAAAATGTATTCTGCTACATGTTTTTGGTAAAAAAAATTCCGTTAATTGTCTAATAATTGGTTTGTGTGATCACGGACATATGTACGCAAATGATCATATACATATGTGTGCAGGTGATCACGTACATATGTGTGCAGATAATCATTGGGACATGTGATTTTAGTGGGACATATGTGGGGGACATGTTTTTATTATTAGGGACATGTGTTTTTATTATTTGGGGACATGTATGTTTTGGGGACATGTGTGTTTTGGGGACATATGTGGGGACTGTGTTTATACTGTGTGGTGTGTTGTGTGTTTAAACTAGACTGGTGATCAGTGAGTAAAAAGCTGTAAAAAACAGCTCATACTCACTGATCACCAGCTGGCTGCAGCGATCTGCTCTCCTCTCCTCAGCAATGACTTCTGTGTGAGGAGAGGAGGAGCCGATTGCCTAGCAACGGGCTGTTTGTTTACATCACATGACGGCCGTGATTGGACACGGCCGTCATGTGATCAGGAGGGCTAATCACAGAGCCCTCCTGCCGATCTGAGATGTGCAGTGTCCGGGTGACACGAGCACATCGGGATCGCGCCGCTGCGCGGGCACGCGCGTGCGTGATCCCGCTCCTTCTGAAGGACGTTCCTGAACGTCCTATCAGAAGTAGACGGCTCCCATCCGGCCGTATATGTGCATTGGCCGGGTGGAAAGTGGTTAAATAACGTGCAGCATGAAGCAGCCTATAGAGCCAAAAGTAAGTAGATATAAATAGAATCATGTAGTCTCATACTCACGGATTCTATGGCAAGGGGGGTTTTTGTTTCTATGTGAGACATTAATTGGAACAAACAATGGCTATCTGGATGTTTCAAGCCCACCTTCATGTGTGTGTCAAGCTGAATTAGCATGTATATGACTTGCACCCAGGGTTGCCTTGTCCCATTCCCAGGAAATAAGCCCAAAATGAAGCACAGTGGACCAACCCCAGCAGATGTCATGGCTCCCCAAATCAACACAGACTGTGGAAACTTCACACTGCACTTCAAGCATCTTGGAGTGTGTGCTTCTCCATTCTTCCTCCATAATCTGGGACCCATACTCTGGGTCCTTGGTTTCCAAATGAGATGCAAAATTTGCTCTTATCAGAAAAGAGGACTTTGGACCACTGAGCAACATACCGGGTCTGTTTTTCTTTAGCCCAGGTAAGACACTTCTGATGTTGCTTGTTGTTCAGGAGTGGCTTGACAAGAGGAATACGACATTTGAAGCCCATGTCCAGGATCAGTCTGTGTGTGGTGGCTCTTGATGCACTGACTCCAGCCTCAGTCCACTCCTTGTGAAAGTCCCCAACACTTTTAAATGGCCTTTTCCTGACAATCCTCTCCAGGCTGCTGTCATCCCTGCTGCTTGTGCACCTTTTTCTTCCACACTTTTCCCTTCCACATATGCAGCATATCCTGACTGGCTACCAGTACTGCTGCTCCTCTATCTAGTGTGAATGTTGCTGTACAAGAGATTTTATGAGGCTGAAATCAAGTCATTTAGACTGGATTAACACTAGTGCAAATTCGATGTGGGTTTACCCGCATCAAATTTGCATGACAGGAGACTGTGAATGGCTCTCAGTGGAGCCGGTTCACACATCTCTGGGACGGCCACGGAGCACACAGCAGAAGGATCCTGTGCATCTTTGGCTCTGTTTCAGGTCTGAATTCAGGCAAAAAACTCTGAAACGGAGAACAGGGATGCACTGGACCCCCTGCTGCGAGCCGCTCAGCACATAGTGTGAACCCAGCCTTAAAGTGGGGTTCCACCCTAAAGTGGAACTTCCGCTGATCGAAACCCTCCCCCCCTCCGGTGTCACAATTGGCACCTTACAGGGGGAAGGGGGGTGGAGATACCTGTCAAAGACAGGTGTTTACACCCACTTCCGGGCATAGACTCCCATGGAAGTCTATGTCATTTCCTGTCCTGCTGCGCTGTCTGCTGGGACACACACGGGTCCCAGTGACAGCGCGGACAATTCCTATTGCGCTGCGCGACTCGCGCATGCGCAGTAGGGAACCGGGAAGTGAAGCCGATTCGCTTCACTTCCTGATTCCCTCACCTAGAATGGTGACGACAGCAGCCGAGAGCCGAGCGATCGATTGGCCTCGGCTGCCGGCATCGCTGGAACTCGGGACAGGTGAGTGTCCATTTATTAAAAGTCAGCAGCTGTAGTATTTATAGCTGCTGGCTTTTAATATATTTTTTTTAGGTGGAATCCCTCTTTAAGCTGCTGATTTTAACTTCATTTAAAAAATACATTTGATGATTTATTAAGAGGACCTAAAAATCCAACTGGAGCTACCATGCAATAAAATATAATCGTCTCTTTGCTGCCCAAGTCTCTGTTCGTCACTCCATTCCAGTGCTGCAGCCTCCGCTCTTCACTATTTCCAAATTCCAAGGATGTCAGATGCCTGTGGCCCTTGATGCACAGTGAGGTTCCATCCTTTAGTCCCTGTACTGGTGTTGGAGTCAGAAGATGAAACCACAGCACATGGTGGGGAAGACATTGGCATCTAATTCTCCTGGAATTGGCAAACACTGAAGAGGCTGCAGCACTCGAAAAGAGTGTGAGTAGGAGACATAGGTCACTGCTTCAGGTAATCCCCAGTTGGATTTTTTGTGCAACTGACAGGGTCCCTTTATTGAATACATATCTTCATTAATCAATTTATTTTGTTTCTGTCTGGAGTTGTTATTACACATACAAGGCTTTGTTAATATTAAAAGTTAGTACTGTAGTTAAAGCATTTTTCAGTTGTACTGAAACTTTGAAATATTTTTTCAACGTTTACTCTAAATGTTTTCGTAGACCTTCAAAAAGACATAATGTAGGTTATAATTCTATTTAGACAAATGACAATCACTTATGTAAACCACATTGCAGACTTATTAAATCATCTAACTTGTTGGCACTGATTTATACAGGTCTGTGTAAGTAATTTAGCCATAGCTATCATTTGTATTCATTTAATGACATACCTTTTATGACATGGCCCAAATCTCAAGATGCATTAATGTAATCTATTATAGATTATGGGTCACTCAATCAAATATTTTAAATGACATGTTTTTGTATTTGTAGCCAGAATAAAAATAAATAAAGCTGGCATCCAGTTTTCAGTTAGATTAATTTTACTAAGGAATGTCCATTTCAAACTTACTTTTTGTTGCCAGTAGAATACCGATGAAATGCTAGCATTGATAAATATTGACATCTTAATAAAAATAAATACATATATTAAACTCAACCATAAAATACTTTTAAGGCCCAAACAGCAAAAGGGACGTTACTTACATTTAATGCAAAGTGTCCCGCATGCTGGTGATGGCTGTCATGGTGGAAATCTGAAATCCTGCGCCCCCACCCCCCTCCCGTACCTGCAGCCATAATCTTTCGGAGTGCCAACTATGCCCGTCCTTTCCCCCCCCTTCTTCATTTAAAGAAACCATCTATGAATGGAGGACAGATGGGTGAATGAAAGATCTGTCTCCTCCATTCATAGATCCTTTTTTATTAATGCAAGCTATTTTACAGCTTTTACGAATGGAGGAGGATGGAGGAAAGAGAGGGCATGGGCAGCACTCAGCAATGAGTGCCAGTCACAGGTCCAGTGCTGATGTTAACTCCCATAGCATCAGAGGGTTATGGCTGCCAGGTATAAGAGAGGGTCAGAGGACTTAGGGTTTCTACTGTGACAGCCAGCAGGCGGCAGCAGCACAATTTAGCTATCCACTTGTGACATAGGATATTATTTTACAGTTTTAGGTAATTGTGCTGCTAGATGATCATTATTAAGTGTTGCTCTTTGTGTCCTGACAGCTAATGTAGCTTTTGCCATTCTTTGTAGGGAGTTGCATTGCATAATCTATACATTGCTTCTTTTGGATAACATCACATATAGTATAGCTCCCTTTCAGCTCAGCATGAAAAGCAAATGATTGACTATATATGCATACATAATCCAAATATTTCCATATATCAAGTATATTATTGCAGGCATATTTCTCCTTGTAAACACGTAGTGTGTCAATTGAGGCATATTCTCGACTGTATAAATGGTGGTGTTAGATGTAAATCCTTATTGAGAGAAATGACTAATCTGTTTTGATGTAATTTTTTTGATAGCTAATGAAGCATTTATAAAATGCATTCCATTTATGTGTTATATCTATAGCATGAGAGATATTAGTATTTACTGGGTGTTGCAGTCTGTGGTACATCACATTAAATGTTTATTCTTAGTGAAATAAAAGTTGTCTACAGAGGGACTGATGTCATTGTGCTGATAGTAGTGATAATGGGAAAAAGGCAAGCAAAAAATCACATTTAATTTTACTTTAGTCAGGATGAAACATATATGATATTACCAAAAGTATTGGGGCGCCTGCTTTACATGCACATGAGCTTTAATGAAATCCCAATCTTAGTCCGTAGGGTTAACATTGAGTTGGCCCACCCTTAACAGCTAAAACAGCTTCAAGTTTTCTGGGAAGGCTGTCCACAAGGTTTAAGAGTGTTAAAATTGGTCACTCTTCCCAGAAGAGTTGAAGCTGTTATAGCTGCAAAGGGTGGGCAACTCAATATTGAACACTTAGCCCTTGTACACACGGTCGGAGAATCCGTCGGAATGTGTCCTATCGGACCGTGTTGTCGGATAATCCGACTGTGTGTGGTATGCATCGGACTGTTTCCGTCGGAATATCCGTCGGACCAAGTTTTCCAACTTGCTGGAAATATTTTCAGACAAACTGGTCCGATCGGACATACTCCGATCATGTGTAGCCTACTCCGACGGACAAGGTGCCACGCATGCTCACATTCAAATTCCGACACGGAAGTGCTCGTTCAGGTAAAACTACTGCTCGTAAGCGATATAGCACATTCGTCACGCTGCAATGTTAAAAATTATTTTATGAAGCGCATTCTCTTGTTCTTTACAATGCTGCAAGAACGAACTTCTTTTGATGCTCATAGTCACACAAACTTCTCCCGAACGTATTTCATTACTCTTTTTTAACCATTTCAGCAATACAATTTTAGTTTGCGTCACATCTACACAATTTTAGATTTTGTTTATTCTTTTTTGGATGTTTTTTTTTTTTTTGGATTCCCTAAAAATCTCCTTTAGACAGTTTGCTAATTTCTCCTTTTTTTTGGGGTGTTTTGTGTGTGTAAACCTACCACAACATTATTGTATTTTTGATATTTTGTTTTTATTTTTTAATCTACAGGAGGTTGGTTAGTGTTGGTACCCCTTGTTATTCATTTCACTTTTTTTTTTTGGAAATGTACCTGCCTGCTCACAAATAAACTGTCCTTTTGGAATGAAAACACATACACAAGTATTTCATCAAACAAAAAAACCTTTATTTTGATCGCAATCAAATAAAAAGAGGAACGCAGCGCTGGAGAAACTTGTTACTTTGGTGCAGCCTTTGGCCCCCAGGGCAGACATGAACAAAAGAGAATATAAAAAATTGGTGGCCTGAGGAGTACATATCTCAGGTAGAGAAGTCTGGTCCCGAAGTCCTAGAGAACAGGAAATTCAGATGCCATCTATGTCCCCAGGATGTGGATCTTCAAGAGGCTGCATCTTCTGGCAGACCAGACTGAACCCAGGCCATCACTCTCTCGTCTTCCTTGGGCACTTCCCACCAGGCATCCTTACAGGCTGTGGCTGGGATCCTGTAGTTGGGGCAGGAGGAGGAGGGCATTGTTCGACCTCCTGGCTGCCACTTGCCACAGCCTCTCCCCAACTGAGGTCTTCCTGTGTATGAAAAGGGGACATCGTTTTAGTTTTTTGATCATCAATCACAACATTTTGTGCTCCTGGCTTTTGATAATTGAATGTTACCAAATAGAACAGACTATCATTCTGAGCCCAGCATTTTTCTTTCCCGTCCCATTCATTTTTGGTCACTACTGTCTGATGTAAACCACTTTGTTAAATCACAACTTACTGATCAATAAGAACATCTAGTTAACATCATTAAATGTAACACAAGAAATATGTTCAACAATGCAATACCTGTCTCAAGCTGGGCCCCACCACATGTTGCTGCCTGGAAGGCCCAGGTTGGACGTTGGAAGCCTCAGCTGGCGGTGAAGGATGCCTTGAAGGAAGACTGGAGAGTGGTGGCCTGAGTAGTGGCCTGGGTACCCCCTGGTCTACCATAAAATGCATCCTGTCAAAGTGAACCATCCTGGGGTAATAAATGGCATCTGTATCTCCTGCTCTCAAGGACTCCAGGTGCTTCTTTCTCTCCCTGAAATATGTAATCCTCATGACCCCAATTTTCCTATTCAGATAGGCCATGTCTGCCATGGGGACCATGATCCGCACCAAAGAAAGCAGTTTCTCCAGCGCTGCGTTCCTCTTTGTTATGTCGGCATAAAACTCGTTGTGGAACTGCCACAGGCAGGGCATCTCCTTGTAGAGTTCTAGGAATAGCCCCATAAAATTTGGGTTTTGGAATGGATCCATATTGTCTGCAAGACACAACACAAGACAAACCCTCAAATACTAATAATACCATTAAAAACCCTCATAATCTTGTCCCAACATCAGCCTATATAGAAGCAGTCTAGTCTAGTGAAGCACCAAGTTAAAAATGTTACCTTCGTTTGCACGTTCGTCGCGTCCGCGCCTCACTCTCTTCCCAGATCGTATGTACGATACACGCGTGTTACATTTTATATACAGTGCACATGCGTGAAACTACGCCCGCCTCTGACGTTCTTTCTAGACTATTCCCCACCCCTTCGCTTCCGGCGCAGTGAGGAGAGCACATGGCGGAGAGAATGCAGGTGCGCAGTAATAATAGTTCCACTAACGAGGAGGAGGGGGAGGAAAGCCCGGAGCCTGAAACGTCCCGATCCAGGAAGAGAAGATTTAAGGCCTCAAATATGTCTTTTGGAGAGGTGTTGGAGATGGTGGACATATTGAACAGGACCGACTATGATGGGAAGTATGGCCCTTACCCAAACCCAAATATCAGAAAGGCCAAGATCATGTCTAAAGTTGTGAAGAGTCTTCATAAGAATTTTGGGGTACGCCGATCCAAGGATCAACTGAGAAAACGCTGGTCAGACCTGAAACTGAGGGAGCTTGAGCAGTACATAAGGTTCAAGCGTGTTCTTAAAAAAAGTAAGTAGTTGTCGTGTGTTCATATGATTATTCTTGCTTGCATACTGCTCCATGTGCTTTGATTTCATGTTGTGCATTTTAAAATGGCCACTTTCAAGTTCATGGGTTCATTCGTTCGTAAGAAACATCGTTCTGCAGGGAAGTATTCCAGCTGAACAAAGTGTCCACAATAATGTTCTCACCTTGGAACTCGGCCAAAAAACACAATTGTACAACACTTCCAAGCAATGTTTCAGATTCCTATTTCTGCCCTCTGTGTGCTAATTATTATTTGTTTACATTCTCATAGGGGAGAGAAGACTCGGCAAGTATGACCACACCCTTCCCAAAGAAGGCCAACTTCCAAAAGCAGAAACAGAGGAGCAGGAGCAGGAGGAGGAGGAGGAAGGAGAGATCATGGAGGTTGGGCAAATTGTCACCACAACAGGTGAGTGTCGGAGAACACAGCTTCCGGTAAGCTCATCAATGTATGTCACCATATTTTTGTTACATGGTGTGTTTTTTTTCTTTGTTTTGTAGGTGATGTGGAAGAAGATTCCCGTTTTACCAGTGAAAGTGCCCAGATCCTGATTGGGGAGATAATGGGGTGCAATCGGGATTTGGAAAATATACAGAAAAACATTAATGATGTTAAAAATAAAATGAAGAACATCATTCATGTTTTGGGGAGAGTGTGAAACACAAAAAACTAGATAGGGTTTTATTTTTGCTATTTGAAACAAAAAATGTTGTATTTATCGAAATTACAAATTTGGAAGATGCACAGAGTGTGTAAACATGCGCTATCTCCCATCATGGGGGATCAATGTACGTGTTTTGTGTAAAGTGCCTGAGATGAAGGGGTTGCAGCCCCAAAGCATGTACATTGATCCCCCATGATGGAAGATAGCACATGTTGACACACTGTGTGCATCTTCCAAATTTGGATTTTTCAGGGGTCACACCCCATGTGATGAAGGCAATATCAGCCCAGTTTGTACATACTCATGTCTGATATTGTCTTCACTTTTCAAAGTTGAACTTTGTAAGTTCCTGTGTTCTGTATTTTACGGTTTGATACATGCATGTTTACCCAAAAACAAGTAAACAAAATTCTGATTAAATTCTGTTTTTGATACACACAATTTCGTGGTTTGTTGTAAAACCCTTTTTTAAACGCACATGTGAATGTGCTTGTATTAAAAAGTTTAATTATCAACAATGTGTGGCTTCCTTTTTCATTGCGCAAAAAATGTATTTGTAGTAAAATTTTAGTTTGTGCTGAGAAGGAGTGTAATTTACTAAAGGCAACTCCACTTTGCACTCCAAGTGCAGTTTCCGGTGTACTTTTCCAGTGCACTTGTAGTGCATAGTGGATGTGCCTTTAGTAAAAAGCACCCACAGTGAGGTGTAAATTTGGACAATCATGCCATTTTCCTGCCATGGTGCTGAAAATGAGCACGGTTTTGGTCAATAATGCACTACATACATAAGTTACAAAAACAAGGTGTGTGTGTAGCAGACCCACAACATAATAAGATTATCTGAAGAAGAGACTGTCCCCTCATCTCGCTCTGAACTTGGGTTTGCACTGTTGGTGAAAAAGGCACAACTTGAAAAAAAATTGGCACAGTGGGAGGCCATTCCTGTGGCGTTGAAGGACACTGTGTAGTGAAACAAGAACAAAATTTAGTAATTTGACAAATCAACATTGCAAGCAGATTAGACACCAACATTTTTGGTCAAAATTAGTATAACATTTTGGGAACTGAGTATTTAAAGCCTAAAGTATAAGGTCCCCTTATGAGAGTCATCACCCCCCCATCCCCCCCATCTGATGTGCCCTTGCTAAAAAATGAGGGGGGATGTTTAGGACAGGTAACCCTCTCCACTTGATTGAGAGCTGAATGCCTAAATAATGTGTGATACTTTGGGAAGCCCCTCTTTAGTTACACTATTGGCAGCCCACCGGACAGCTAAGAAGTGTCATAATAACAAAAAGAAAACAAAATGGAAGCACATTTTGACATTCTGCTATTACATATCAAGATAATTAATATGTTAAAAAAATAAATAAATAGCATTTGAAAGTATTGAGGCAGGCCCTTACACTACATGCTTAGGTGAACTCGTCCATAAATGTGATCATCAAAAAGATAGGTATAGTGTGTATTGGGTTTGGTCAAGTCATCAGATAGAGGATTGCTATCAGCTGAGCTAGCAGTTGGGGGGAGGGGGGTTACTAATGAGTTTGGCACAACCCCAAAAATTACAAAAAAGTCACTCTGCATGAATTGAAGCACACACATAACATTTGTAGACATTTTAGGGGGTGTTTAGGGGAAAGCAATACTATGGAGCTGACAAAAGACATTGGTAAGTGACTAGACTATAGTTTTATGGGCCAAGAAGAGCATGGTGGGGAAGTTAGTGAGGCAAATATGCCTGAGGACAAAGGGGCAGATCATATGAATTAGAGCATATTGCAATGATGGTAATTAGGGAATGAGGAAAGAAATGCAAGAGATTAGCAATCATGAAATACATAGAATGTGATGTTTAAGGATAAAACTTAGCTTCATATAGTCCTTCTGCAGGACCTGAATGATGGCAGAACAGGTCTCTGGAATAATGATCCCCAGAGCCTGGGGGAGATGCCTGTAGAGAACTTGGTCCTGAAGGCTTCTCCCTGTCGTCAAGTAGCGCAAAGTGGCGATGAGCCTCTGCTCCAGAGTGATGGCTTGCCACATGCAGGTATCCTGCCTGGTGATATAAGGGGTCAGCAAAGCCAGCAGACGGTGAAAAACGGGGTCCGTCATCCGGAGATAATTCCTGAAATCATCAGGATTATTCTCGCGGATCTCACGGAGCAAAGGCATGTGCGAGAACTGGTCACGCTGGCGCAACCAATTC
Source organism: Lithobates pipiens (assembly GCF_037356315.1). Lineage (NCBI taxonomy): Eukaryota > Metazoa > Chordata > Amphibia > Anura > Ranidae > Lithobates > Lithobates pipiens. Next base: position 435,138,855 of record NW_027507764.1, on the reverse strand, counting down.
TTGGTCCACAAACGCCTTCCCTCCCTGTTCATGGACCGGGCTTGTGTCAAAGTAAGAACCCCAACACGAAGCCCCTGCACAGCACAAACTCTACGACGAGTACGTAGACGAAACATGGTTTGAAAACGGACGGCTGGTCAGAACGGACACCAGAAAGCACCGATGAACAGCAAGGCCTGAAAGAACGAACTGAATAGCAGAAGCAAGCAGACAATAAAAAATGCCTTTCAAAGCGTACTATACCAAGATATAGTCCACAATGAGAAACAAATACTTAATGACTGCACGCACTGATTATCAGATACGCAAAGACAAGCAGAAACCGAAGAGCAGTAGCGATCTGAATCACTAATGTGAAAAGCGCGAATCGTCTCTCCGCAAACTTCTACTAACACGAGATCAGCAGAAGGAGCCCAAAGGGTGCCGGATGGGGTGCAGAACTTCCCTTTTCTAGTCCCGCCGTACACGCCTTACGTCACCGTGTTCTTGGCAACCACAAAATCCAACAACTTGGTCCGACCGTGTGTATGCAACAGTTTCGGACACAATCCGTCGGACAAAATCCGTTGGACAAAATCCAACGGATTTGGTTGGCAGAATGTCCGACCGTGTGTACAAGGGCTAAGACTGGGGTTCCATTAAAGTTCATGTGCATGTAAAGGCAGGCATCACAATAGTTTTGGTAATATATTTTACATTTTGATTGAGTGATACATTTTACAATGTGTACGGCACTTGCTGTATCCCTGTCTATACATCTATTGCTACTGAGTGAATGAAAAACTTTAAGGGTGGAATTACAGACAGCTACTAAACATTTGATGAATCCCTGATCAAAGTTCAGGCTGACCATCAGTGGCAGCCTGTCCAAAAGGGGTGCATGGGCACGGCCCCCTCATCTATCCATCTGGCCCCCTGATCTACATACAGCGTGGCGGACTGTGGATTCCAATGGGGGGGGGGGTGTTTTTTTGAAGCATGTGATTAGAGCCAGAGGCTCTAATAGGCTTCAAAAAAAGGGTGGGCTTGTGGGCTGCTCCCCAATTGCACCTAGTTGTGTGACAATAGCGAATAAATATTCAGTATTTTCACACTAAATATCCTCCCTGCCATTTAGGAATCGGGTCATGAGACCCGTTTCACAATTGGCCAAAATGTCAGGCAATCTTATTGGATGCTTAGTGCCTAGGGGGAGGAGAGAGGATATGCATGGCGGAAACCACCATGCTGGAGGAGAGCATGCCGGAGCTGCAGCCCGCCACCTAGATGGGGTAAGTGCCACCACCGCCGGTTGCCTGGGGGGGGGGTTGTTTACCACCCCAACTCCCAAAAGAAAAAAAAAAAGCCACCACTGCTGACCATGTCACTAAAAGATGTATGTCAGGAGAGGTTAAATTAACTTATTAATCTAAAATAATGTTTTTGGATTGTGGGAGCAAAACTAAAAACTCAGAGGTATCCCTTGCTCACACAAGGAAAATATATAAGTTTCAACTAGATATCAGTGGGTAACGAACGCAAGCCCCAGTCCTTAATGTGAAATTGAACTCAAAAAGTGAAGATTTGCAATGTTATAATTTAATGTCTAATGCTGCGTATACACGATCCGAATTTTGGTCAGAAAAAGCTCTGGTTTTCCAGACGGGATTTCTTTTAGACCCCCGATCCCTCCATAAAGAGTACCTGTTACCACCTATTACTGTCACAAGGGATGTTTACGTTAGCGGGGGTTAAAAACGCCCTGCTTGTGGACGAAAAAGCACTATTAAAACAACTGTAAATCGCCACTAAAACGAGCGGCTCTTTACCACTAACACATAGTAATGCCAGTGTGTAATGGGTCTTAGGGTTAGCACTATAAAAAAACACATTTGGCCAATTGTCAAGTCTCCATAATGCCGCGTACACACAACCGGACTTTCCAGCAGAAAAGGTCCGATGGTCTTCCTGACTGAGTTCCGTCTGAATGGACTTGTCCACATGCGAATGGACCAAAGTCCGTTCGTTTTGAACGTGATGACGTATGATGGGACTAGAAAAGGAAGATCAATAGTCAGTAGCCAATAGCTGCCCTTGCGTTGTATTTGGTCCGTCGGAACAGCATACAGACTAACGGTTTTCCCGTTAGGAATTGATTCCGTCGGACTGATTTGAAACATGTTCTATTTCTAGGTCCGTCTGAATTTTTGAAGGAAAGTCAGATGAAGCCCACACAGGATTTTAATATCCGATCGAATGATTCCGTTGGAATTCCGTTTTCTGACGGAAAGTCCGGTTGTGTGTACGTAGCATTACTGTAAGATAATTTTCCTAGTCTGTGTTAATTTATGCCTTCTGGCCTTTCTAGCCATTCCTTGTTTCTAATCTTTCCTAATTTGCTTTAGTTCGTTTTTATGACTTCTTTAGTCTACATTTAGGCTGTTTTTTGCTTTATAATGGTGCTCCAAATTTTGCCATTGTGCTGTCACTTTACTACTAATATATATGCCTTGCAAGGCCGTTTTACTTATTTTTATTTGTCTGCATCTTTTTATCCTCTACCTATTATTGTTAGCTTTCTCTATTATCATTACTATTCTCTACTTATTATCACCTGGTTTTCTTCTGCCTCAAAGCAATTCCTGCAGGTGGATCCTGACTTTGCCCCAAGTGGTATTTTTCACCGGCGTGTAGTGCAATTTATGAAAACTGCATTAGGTTATGTTGGGGGTCAGTTTTGATAGAGCTTAGCAAAGTTCTTCTTTAATGTAATTTTTCATTTTAGCAGATGGCATATTAATGGAAATGTTCACAAGTTCATAGTTGCTCTTATCCTCTCTGTTTCAGAACTAAAATTTCTGTTTAAGAAACAAATACCTTTCCTTCTTCATGATCTATTTGCCCTTCACAGACTATAGTCAATTTCACGGTCCTTGTAAAATTTGTTACCTCTGAAAGTTCTGTCTCTGAAGATATAATTCTGATTTTAGTATAACATATTCATGCTCCACCAATCATAAAAAGACTGCAGACATGTAGCTGATAAGATTAAGTAGGGAATTAACATGCTGGGTTTGCCCCACATTATCCACATATTGTGAATGTTATCATTTGCAGCTTCTTCTGAGAATTTCTGGTACTTGTGACACTTGTGGAGAACTTGAAATGTTTACACATTTCTGGATTTTTTACTTTGACCCTTTCTCCTTAAAAGTTGTATTTATTATTCTGCAAAAAAAGCAGCAAGTCTTCTGATTTGATAAGAAAACCCAAACAACATTGTCAGCACCATGATGCAGAGGTGTAACTATAGGGGGTGCAGCAGTCGCAACCGCAACTGGGCCCTGTGCTGCAGGGGGCCCATGCAGCCCCCTCTACATATGGCTGGCAGCAGCATAGGCAGCTAGGGGTAGCAGTGCACCATGCACACGGGTGGTTGGAGGTGGAGGGTGACTAGCAGAGCTCCATGCTTGACTATCGCACTGGCTGCTCTTCAGTTGGGCATTCCCCGCATGACCTGTGTCCTCGGCCGGCTCCTCAGAGTACCCCTCTCCTACTCCATGCATTGCCGCTCAGTCCGATGTCTGTTCTACCCAGCCAGAGTCCCGCCCCCCCCCCCCCCGAGTCCGGCCCACACTGCACTGCATACTTCTGCCGGGTAAACAAACTTTAAGCACACAGATGCAGTGCAGCCCTATGAGAGCCCCCCAGAGGACACTGCAGGCTTGTCTGCCAGCCCCCCTCCTCCCCCGTCATACACAGATGATGAAAGGTCTTTCTGGGAGATATGCTGATCACCCGTCCAGCACACTGGATGGAGCCCAGGCCAAAGTGCGTGGCCTGCAGCTTGGTCATGGTGAGTGAGAGGACCCCATCCCCCACACACCATTACTTACCCCCTCCATCTACCCCCGGGGGACAGGGGCCCCTTCTCACGTGGGGACAGGGACCCCTTCTAACCTGGGGGCAGTAACTTCATCTGCCCTGGAGAAAAGGACCTCATCTCTTCTGGGGACGGGGACCCCATCCTGCCTAGGGACAGTCCCCCAATGAGGCACCTAAAAATAATAAAAAAAAACTACTGATGCCAGTGGTGGAACTACAGGGCTCATAAAGGTCATACCTGTGACCATGCCCTGGAGTTCCACCGCCGGACTCGGAGGGAAGGGCCCTGGCTGGGGTTCAGGGGGGCCCTTCATGGTTTCTTGCATCGGGGCCCTGAAAGTTCTAGTTACGCCACTGCCATGATGTTCCCTTTTTAGACAACATAAGGCTTCCACATGTATTTTGGGTTTTTGTATTATATTATGTTAGCTTTCTACAGATAAAACATTTTATTTAATAGTAGCTAGAAAGAACAGAGACATGAAAAGATGATCCTCTCCCCAGTGGGGATTTGGACAGCAAGAAAAACCTGAAAAAATTCCAACTTTATCCCATTGTATACAGAGTTAACAAAATAGCTGGAGTTGGGCTTCATACAAGGCAGATAACACTACTGAACAAGAATCCTTAAAGTGGTTGTAAACCCTTTACAACCACTTTTTGCTACAGGTAAGCCTTTAATAAGGCTTACCTGTAGCTACCCCAGATATCTCCTAAACCTGTACGGTTTAGGAGCTATCCCCTGTATCAGCATGTGCCGACGTCATCGACACATGCACACTGAAGCAACGGCATGTCCATGTCATTGCTTTAGCTAGTATGCCGTTACCAGTGGCTCCCACGCGCATGCATAGGAGTGATTTCATTGCGGCTCTGGCAGAGCCCACGATACCCAGAAGGGGTTTACAAGGGCCGCTGCAGAGGCTTCAATCTAAGGTAAGTAATACATAATGAGCTAGAATGCTATGCATACTAGCGCAGTATGCCTTTGTCTTGCAGGTTTTTTTTTGTGGGTTTACAACCACTTTAAGGCCTCATGTACACTGCTGCTGGTAAACGAACGTTCAGAGGCAGTTTTTTCAGCTGCCCCATAACTCATCCAATGTTATCTTATCAGTACATGTACACAGGTTTGTTTAATGTCGTTTTTAGGCAGTTGAGTTTAGAGGCCTATTTCGGAAAGCAAAAAAATTAGTTTGGACGCTGAGTTTTTTTTTTTTTTAGGCATTTCAAGCACTAAATGCATCTAAACGCATATAAATGGTACAGGCATTTTTCATTTATGGCTATTTTGAAAAAAAAAAGTTTTCTTTTTTAAATACTTCTAAATGCAAATACGGCTAAACACGGCATGTAAACACGGTAAAACAGACATTTTAAACGTGGGTTATTATCTGTCAAGTTAAATCGTTCAGGAGAGGTTATAAAAATGTCCCGTGTACATTAAGCTTAAAGTGAAAGTAAACACTTATGAATTTTACTTTCTTTTTTTTTCCCCTGCAAAGTAAAAGCATAATGAGCTAGTATGCATCGCACACTAGCCCATTATGTGGCACTTACCTGCAGATGAAGCCTGCGATATCCCTGCTGGTGGCCGCATCCATCTTCGCCCCTCTTCCTTCCAGGACCGCAGACTCCAGTTCTGTGACTGGCTGGAGTCACGTGACGTCACTTGCGCACAGGAGCCATCAGTCACAAAACTTGCTAGTGAAGAAATGGCACAGAGGTCCATTTCTTCACAGCACATGCGCTGATGACATTGACACAAGCGTATATGGTAAATATCTCCTAAACTGTGCAGGTTTAGGCGATATTTACAGTACCTACAGGTAAGCCTTATTATAGGCTTGCCTGTAGGTAAAAGTGCTGTAACTGGGTTACTTACAAACACTTTAAAGTGCTACTAAACCCACAACAGTAAAATCAGTCTGTATATGCAGCAAAAGATGGTTGTTATACTCACCGTAGAACCTAAGGGGTTAATCCTTCACATGTAAAAATGTGTAAAAAGGTTGTTTGATCCTGTCTTCTCTGATTCTCCCCTTTTTCCACCATCCCCAATCCATCTCCTGATTAGATAGAGCCTTTGGAGTCACCCTGCACGTGCCCATTTTGGTGTGTATTGCTAGAGTTTTTTTTTTCTTTTTCTTGAGAAGGTGCATGTGATCAGCACAGGGCCAGTCAGCACTATTCAGACAGATGGTCAGGGGTCCTGCAGCCTTATAGGACAGTCAGAGTAGACTAAAAACGTCTTCTACAAGGTTTAACTAGACACTGACATAAGTCACAAGACCGCTATATACTGCTGATGAGAAAAGGTATTTAGCAGTTTATATTTACTAGAATAATTGCATTTCCATGTTCTGTGTACTGTGGGAGACCGGATATAGTGAATGCTGGGTTTAATAACACTTATTAAGAATATAAAGGCTGACAACATCAGTTATAAACTTAAAATATAACTAAAAGAAAACATTTTTTTTTGTTTTGAATAGAGTGAAGAGGGTTTAGAACCCCTGCTCCTGTTAGGAAGATCCTCCCTCTCTATTTATTCTGTTTACCATTATCATTGAAAGTGAAAGTAAAGGAAAATCCCAAATTTTGGGTTTTATCCAGAAAAGTAACAGAGGGGAAATCTTCCAATGGGAACACTAATTCTGGGGATCTGGGTGTCCCCAAATAATTTCCTTAACTTGTAGGAATTTCCTCTCACTTCCTGTTTGGCTATGGGACAGGAATTTAAGGGAAATCTCCACAATGGGATAGAGATGGAAAGAATAAATCTGACAGGGGTTATAACTCTTCCTTACTCTATCCAAAAAAAAAAGTTTTGCCTATAGTTCTACTTTAAGTCTAGTTGGGATTATTGGTGGATTGGGGCAACAGTTTTAACTTCTCAAAATGTCTCAGTATTCATCACGGTATATACAGTATACAGCATTGAATCCTGACATAAAGATATAATTATGGTTTGGGATATATTAAACCAGAGTTCAGCCCAAAAGAAACTAATGCTTATCTCCTTCCCCCCTCTGGTGCCACATGTGGCACCTTTCGGGGGGGGGGGGGGGCGCATTATATATCCTCCTCCCTCCTTCACCTGCTGTTTGGCCAGTAGGAGCGCTTGGAGACCCAGCCTTGAAGCCATAGCGCTTCACGGCCGGGTTCCTTTACCGGCAATAGCGGTGGCAGCACCCAACAGCTGATGGAAACAACGGCTGCAGTGCCGACATCGCTGGAACCCAGGACAGGTAAGTGTCCTACTATTAGAAGTCAGCAGTTACAGTATGTGTAGCTGCTGGCTTTTCATTTTTTTTGAGGTAGAGGCAGCACTTTAAGGAAGCGTTTAACCGCTTTCCGACCAGCTCCTGTATATATACGGCAGCAGAATGGCTCTCCTTGCTGATCGCCTTCATTACTAGTAAAAAAATAAAAATGCCATAAATCTATATCCTGTTTTGTAGACGCTATAACTTTTTTACAACTTTTGTGCAAAGCACTCAATATACGCTTATTGCGTTTTTCTTTCCCCAAAATTTGAAGAAGAATACGTATTGGCAGACAGACTTTTTTTTTTTTTTAACCTCCCTGGCAGTGATCCCGAGTCTGGCTCGGGTTGGGATTTTAGTTCCACAAGCGCTAACCCCGAGCCAGACTCGGGATCGCATCGCTGGATACAGGGAGGACACGGAGAAGTTACTTACCTTGTCCCCTGGATCCAGCGATGTCCTCCACGCTGTGTGATCGAGCTTTCCTCCGCTCGATTCACACAGTGCCCGAATGCCGCCGAGCTCCGTTCCCTGCGACGTTACGGCGCACGGGAGCGGAGATCAGCGCCAAATAAAAAAAAGTAAAAGTACACAAAACACACACAATACTTTAATCTTACAGATTACAGTATTGTATAAAAAAATACACACCCCCTTTGTCCCTAGTGGTCTGTGCAGTGCCCTTCATGCACTTTTATATTATAAATACTGTTTTTTATGGCTAGAATTTGGAGATTGTCCATAGCAATCAGAAAGTGTTCCTTTTTCAGTGTTTTAAGATTTGATTACATTATTGAATAATTTTTATTATTATTTATGATATTATAAACTTTATCATACCCGGGATGTCTGCTAGACTCTGGTTTGAAGAGATTTAAGAGAGTTATTCCTAAGAATTACAGGACTACAATATAAGATGCCAAATTTCCATGCAAAATAATTGTACCACTTTCAGCACCTAAAACCAGAATGAATCATACCGCCAGGGAGGTTAATTTAGGATATTATAGCAATAAAAGTAATAAATTGTCATTTCCTGTTGTTTATAGCGCAAAAAAATAAATAAAAAACTGCAGGGGTGATCAAATACCACCAAAAGAAAGCTCTATTTGTGGGGAAAAAAGGATGGATGTTTTGTTTGGGTACAACGTTGCAAGACCGCACAATTGTCAGTTAAAGCGACGCGGTGCCGAATCGCAAAAAATGGCCTGATCAGGAAGGGGGTCAATTCTTCCGGGGCTGAAGTGGTTAAAGCTGAGATTTAGTTAAACACATTTTTGTGAAGACTAAAGATCCAAAGGGAACATGCATACTCCTCCAAAAGTTCTTCAATGATTATACAGCATGTTACATGATCTCTAAATGGGGGTAGAGTCTGATCATTCACAGAATTCTGTTCCCCATTAACATATCATTTTACAGGCAGTGTATTCAGCAAAATAACTTTTCTCAGGGAGGAGAGGGCAATAGGAGGTGTCTCCCTGTTGGAACACCTTTAGCGAAACTGAGCCTGGAGACCCAGTGCTGTTTACCCACACCGTTCCGGAAGTTCGGCAGCAGGAAGAGGACATGGCAGCCCTGCAGTGATGATTTCTACAGAATCTAGCAGTCTGCACATTGTGGAACATACTTCATTATAGGCAAGTAATGTAACTAGACGCTGCAAGACCTAGTATGTTGTGGTGCCTTGCAGTAAAAATTATGTGACACGTCCAATTTTTGGAACGTTTTGGTGCATCAGAAGCCCATAGATTTCAATAGAAAACCCTAATGCAACACACTGTACAAATCTAAATGGGCCCTAACCAAAGACTGGGTGGCAATTATTTATGTCTCGTAAGCTATAGACCCGCACCGGTCAAAAAAGTAGGTGTATTATCAAAATTCAAGAAACTATCACAGATCAGTGGCTCTCAAGTGACTAAGGGCAGCAAGAATTTTATACAATGTAGCACTATTATCTATACACAGAAAAACTGTGTTTCATCTACAAAACCATAGTAAAAAAAAAGATGAGATTAGGATACTGTATATTCACAATTCAATAAATAAGAACAAAAAAATTCAAATACAGAGCATATCCATTTTAATGGCACAGTAAGAGAAATAATTTAAAGTCCACAGACTCATCTGGGTTTGCTGTGTGTTCATTTAAGGGTTATTTTTTATTTTTTTTGTTTGACGGAGGGTGGTTGGCCTAAACCATCAATCAATGGACAAATGAACTGTTTCTCTATGCACATGTGAATACTGAATAATAATACTATTATGTGGCATGCGCATACCTCCCAACTTTCCGAAATGGGAATGAGGGACACCTATTAACAAATGTATGTAGGCATAGGACACCCCCTGCCACGCCCCCCCTTAAAGGAAAATTGTATATTAAAAAAAACGATTGGTTAAACCCACAAGCACCTTTTAACACTATTATTCCTTTATATTGGCTTTTTGTATTTACAAATGCAGCAATTTAGAAATTGGATTGAAAGGTTTAGAATTGGGTAACACTTTTTGAAAGATAAATAGTACATTTTATATACAACTATATAGATCAGACTAAAATGAGGGACAAGTGAGGAGGAATGAGGGACAGAGGGCATTGTTCCAAATCGGGGAGAGTTCCTCGAAATCAGGGACAGTTGGGAGCTATGCATGTGTTTATACTGTATACAAGTGCAAAAGTCTTACTAGTTCATATGCTGCTTTATGATATTGCTATATTTCACTTCTCCTACAAATTTAAATTCCTACTGAAATTTCGAGCAATATTTTAAGCCCTGCCCAGTTTATCTCTGTAAACTAAAGAAGGGGGTGGTGTCCTGTAGTACTCTCCAAGGATAATGATGTTGCTCCTCCACAGATAGAGTATGGTGAGTGAGCATTGCCAACCAAGGACAGGAAGTGTGTTGGTGGCATCAGATGGAAATAAAGTCTGGAAAAAAACAAACAATTGCCACCAGCACATCAAAGGATTGGTAAACTGTGATATTATATATATATATATTCTTAGGTTTTAATGTGCTTTAAGGGAAACTTGTACTGAGAGAAATATGTAGGATTCCATTGTGGTTTATCTCGTGAAAATGCTGTTTGCCTTCTTAGTTCTACCTTCAGTTCTTTCTGAGTCACTTCCAAGAACCAGCATGTGGTAAGTGAAATTAGAGAGAATTTGGAACCCAAGATATGCATCCTTTATCTGCTTCAGTGACTGAGGACGTATTCAGTCCTTTGGATCAACATGACAACCGGCAACTACAATTAGCAGGAGAAGAGGTCAGCAATGGCAGCCTCCATTTCTCTCTCAGCACAGGTTTACTTACAATCATATCTTTACATACAATTAAGGATATGTATTCACTCCAAATCTATATGTTATACAGTGTGTATGCATTCATAAATCACAATATAATTAAAATAATTAGGTTATGTTTTACAATCAAGAATCAAAATATTATTTATATAGAATGGCATGGGTACATTTTATTGTTACTTTATTACCAAGTTGCAGCGTAACCAGCTGCACACTGCATGCAATCGCATGCCTAATTTGGACTGTAGAACAGCCCGTAAGAAAAACAATTCATTAACTTAGCGTAGGAAATACAAATGTGAGAATTAACATACTATCATGTCATCAAACAAAGGTCACACAGAGTCCAATGGTTTTAAGAAGGGAAATGCAGATCTTACAGCATTAGAAATCTGTTGCTTGAAGGAGAAGATGAGCATAATAGCTATTAAAAGATCTACATCTCTGAAAAAAACTGGTTTTGGGGAGATCTTAACTAAACCTAATTGCAACCACAGACTTTGGAATCTATTTATTGCATGGGGAGAACCCAGGATTAGGAATTTAGATGTACTTTTCTTATAGCAGAAGTAATTTACAGAACCCTATGTTAGCATGTTTCTTGTTTAGTTCTTAAAGCGACACTAAACTCTGGTTTAAAAATAAGAATTATATTGAGTATGTTTGCTTATTTCAGAAAAGTGCCTTCTATTACTCTCAGCCTCCTCTACATCTCTTAATATTTTTTTCTGATGCTGTTATCTCATATCCTGTTAGAAGGTGGCTATGTTTGTTCTCCATAGTCCCAATGTATGTAGGAATGTAGCCACGCTCTCTTGCTTACTCCTGAGACAGACTAGGTTCTATATGATGTGTAGTGTGCACAGAGCGGAGCACATGACTGCAACTAATCTGCACTGCTGGTTCCAAACAAACAGAAGCAAGAGGAGACGTTTCAGAGCTCACAAAAGACATCACAAGGATGCAGACAAAGAGAAAAAAAAGACTACATGGCCATTAATTAGTGCATGTGTATGGATTTTTTTTTTTAGAATAAGGATATTGTTTAGTGTCACTTTAGGCAATTTAGTCAGCTATCACTACATCACAGCATAAACATATTGGTACAAATAAAATGAACAAGTGTACTGTCATCTACAATAAGAGTTTTTTTATTTGTGCTAATTATTCTTCTTATTATTTATTATTATTATTATTATACAAGATTTATATAGCGCCATAAGGCAGACAGTACAATTACAATACATTTCAATACAGGAAGAATCAGAGTGCCATGCTTGTTAGAGCTTACAATCTAGGAGGGAGGGTCAAGTGATACAAAAGGGTTATAACTGTGGGGGATGAGCTGATGAAGAAAATAAAATAACAGTTGTTAGGTGGAGGCAGGATAGGTTTCTCTGAAGAGAAAAGTTTTCAGGGATCGCCTAAAAGTAGATTGATTTGGAAATAGTCTGACAGATTGGGGTAGGGTATTCCAGAGGATGGGAGTGGCTCAGGAGAAGCCCTGGAGGTGAATATGGGAGGAGGTGGTGAGGGAGCTAGAGAGCAGGAGGTCTTAAGAGGAATGAAGAGGACGATTAGGTTGGTATTTTGAGACTAGGCTAGTGATTTAGCTGAGGGTAGAGTTGTGGATGACTTTGTAACTTATTGTTAGTGTTTTGAATTTAATTCATTGGGTGAGTGGCAGCCAGTGGACGGATTGGCAGAGAGGGGTAGCAGACGCTGAGTGGTTTGTAAGGTGAATAAGTCTAGCAGCAGTATTCATGATGGACTGAAGGGGGGGTAGTCTATTTAAAGGTAAGCCAATGAGGAGGTAGTTGCAGTAGTCAAGGCGAGAGATAACCAGGGAGTGAATCAGGAGCTTTGTGGTTTCATTGGTTAAGAAGAGATGTAGTTTGAAGATGTTGCGGAGGTTGAGGCAGCAAGCTTTAGAAAGCGATTGGATATAGGGGCAAAAGGAGAGTTCAGAGTCCAGGATAACACATAGCACCCTGGCATGTGGAGATGGGTGGATGGTTGTGCCATTGCTCTTGGCAGAGAAGTAGGGGGGAGTAAATACTGTGAGCTCGGTTTTGAACAAGTTGAGTTTGCAAATGAAGAATCAGATGACAAATATTTGAACTTTAATTTGTAAGCTGTGTACAATTATAACTATAAGTTGTGTACAAATAACCCATTAATGGAGTATTATGATAAAGCCAAATAATACTGAGTAATATACTGTAAGTTTATTTTGGCTGAAAGTTTTCATATGAAAGCCTACAGCTGAACTCCAGGCATACAGTGGCTTGCGAAAGTATTTGGCCCCCCTGAACATTTCAACCTTTTGCCACATTTCAGGCTTCAAACATAAAGAGAGAGAAATAATTGTCAATGAGACAAGGAATATTAAACTAGGTGCATGTTGGAAAAGGCACATGCATATATATAAATTGTATCTATTGTGATGTAAAGATACCTAAATATGTGTAGTTCTTTTTTGGGGAAGTGGTTATGAAAAATGACCCTCCTCAAACAGGATAATGCACTAGCATGTAGGTAAATAAGAGAACTAGAACCTTTGCTAGATGGAAGAGTGGGTTTGATAATGAAGTTAACAGTGCCTGCAACCAGGACAGGACCTCTGTGAACAGAAGGGATTCCCTTCCTGAGAAATTAACCAGAAATCTAATCAAAGTATTTGGGAGCAGAGGAACTGCTGCAACCAACATATAACATTAACCATAAATATATAAATATATACAGTGCCTTTGCGAAAGTATTCGGCCCACTTGAATTTTTCAACCTTTTGCCACATTTCAGGCTTCAAACATAAAGATATAAAATTTTAATTTTTTGTGAAGAATCACCAACAAGTGGGACACAATTGTGAAGTGGAACGAAATCTATTGGATATTTTAAACTTTTTTAGCAAATAAAAAACTAAAAAGTGGTGCGTGCAAAATTATTCGGCCCCTTTATTTTCAGTGCAGCAAACTCACTCCAGAAGTTCAGCGAGGATCTCTGAATGATCCAATGTTGTCCTAAATGACTGATGGTGATAAATAGAATCCACCTGTGTGTAATCAAGTCTCTGTATAAATGCACCTGCTCTGTGATAGTCTCAGGGTTCTGTTGAAAGCGCAGAGAGCATCATGAAGACCAAGGAACACACCAGGCAGGTTCGTAATACTGTTGTGGAGAAGTTTAAAGCCAGATTTGGATACAAAAAGATTTCCCAAGCTTTAAACATCCCAAGGAGCACTGTGCAAGCGATCATTTTGAAATGGAAGGAGTATCAGACCACTGCAAATCTACCAAGACCTGGCCGTCCCTCTAAATTTTTAGCTCAGACAAGGAGAAGACTGATCAGAGATGCAGCCAAGAGGCCCATGATCACTCTGGATGAACTGCAGAGAACTACAGCTGAGGTGGGAGAGTCTGTCCATAGGACAACAATCAGTCGTACACTGCACAAATCTGGTCTTTATGGAAGAGTGGCAAGAAGAAAGCCATTTCTCAAAGATATCCATAAAAAGTCTTGTCTAAAGTTTGCCACAAGCCACCTGGGAGACACACCAAACATGTGGAAGAAGGTGCTCTGGTCAGATGAAACCAAAATCGAACTTTTTGCCCACAATGCAAAACGATATGTTTGGCGTAAAAGCAACACAGCTCATCACCCTCAACACACCATCCCCACTGTCAAACATGGTGGTGGCAGCATCATGGTTTGGGCCTGTTTTTCTTCAGCAGGGACAGGGAAGATGGTTAAAATTGAGGGGAAGATGGATGCAGCCAAATACAGGACCATTCTGTTGGAGTCTGCAAAAGACCTGAAACTGGGACAGAGATTTATCTTCCAACAAGACAATGATCCCAAACATACAGCAAAATCTACAAAGGAATGGTTCACAAATAAACGTATCCAGGTGTTAGAATGGCCAAGTCAAAGTCCAGACCTGAATCCAATCGAGAATCTGTGTAAAGAGCTGAAAACTGCTGTTCACAAACGCTCTCCATCCAACCTCACTGAGCTCGAGCTGTTTTGCAAGGAAGAATGGGCAAGAATTTCAGTCTCTCGATGTGCAAAACTGATAGAGACATACCCCAAGCGACTTGCAGCTGTAATCGCAGCAAAAGGTGGCTCTACAAAGTATTAACGCAAGGGGGCCGAATAATTTTGCACGCCCCACTTTTCATTTTTTTATTAGTTAAAAAAGTTTCAAAAATCCAATAGATTTTGTTCCACTTCACAATTGTGTCCCACTTGTTGGTGATTCTTCACAAAAAATAAAATTTTTATATCTTTATATTTGAAGCCTGAAATGTGGCAAAACGTTGAAAAGTTCAAGGGGACCGAATACTTTCGCAAGGCACTGTATATTAAAGAGATACCCTTTTAAAATGATGTACAGTTATTGTAATACATCTTTGCAATTCATTTTCTCGTATGTACATTGTGAGGCATAGGTTTGATTAAAGATCATTCAGTGCCAGTGGGTTATGCTTCCTATACCCAGGAGTAGGGCACTAGGTGCAAATAAAAACCAAAGAAAAACAAAACAAAATAAAACTGAATAGGCAGCTAGGATGATACTGTAGCTCCCCTGGGCAATTTATGCAATTCTAAATGATATAATTAAGAATCTTACAGGAAGAAAAAGTATCTTTTTACCCCAGCACAAAAAGTCTTGTGAGAATAAGCGTAATGCTGTGTACACACAATTGGACTTTCCGGCAGACTAGGTCCGACGGACTTTCGGCAGACTTCCGACGTACTTTCCGAATGAACAGACTTGGCCACACACAATCACACCAAAGTCCGACGGATTTGATTGTGATGACGTACGACCGGACTAGAATAAGGAAGTTCATAGCCAGTAGCCAATAGCTGCCCTAGCGTCGGTTTTCGTCCGTTGGACTAGCCTACAGATGAACAGATTTTTCAACTGCACTCAAATCCGTCGGAAAGATTTGAAATGTGTTCTAAATCTAAAGTCCATCTGATTTTTCAACAGCAAAGGTCCGATGAAGCCCACACAAGGTCGAATTGTCTGACGGATTTGTTACGTCGGACCTTTGATGCCAAAGTCCGGCCGTGTGTACACAACATAAGGCTAGACCCTTCCTCAACTCTAAGCTTGACCTCCTAACTCATGGCATTATCATTACAGTTCTCCACCAGGAAAGGTTTAGGATTTACAATCCAACCTCTTTACCATTTCCAAAAAAGGGGTATTCATCCCATCCTGGGTCTCAAAGAATGAAATGGTTATGTTAAAATCAAAATATATAGGATGGAGTCCATTTATTCTCAAGTATTTACAAGTTCAAGAAAGGTCCTTGTGCTTGTTCTTCTCTGCCTCAAGGAAATCCCAGACTTTTCAGGACAACACTCAGGTGACATTTCATACTTTGCAGGATTTCCGTTGCATAGTAAATGCCAAGAAGTTCAGTTTGACACCAACTCCTCATCTTGAGCATCTGGCTTTAATCTTAGACACCAAGTTGGTGAAGGATTTTATTCTCCTTGATAAACTTCAGGACCATGTCTGGAGTCTGTCACAACTACCATCCTCTCTTTATTTTGTGGTGTTTAGGCCTGATGGTTTCCTCCTTTGAAGCAGTCTCTTTTGCTCAGTACCACACTCGGACCCTCCAGCAGTAAATTCTGTGCAAGTGGAATAAATGGCTGTTCCTAGACAAAGAAATGTATCTCAGTTCCTGCTCCAGAGTGTCCTTGTTGGTGGTATCTGATGTTCCTGTCCTTCTGTGCAGACAAGTCCTTTCTTATCCATCAATGACTTATAGTTAGAGCTCAATGAAAGCTCTTTTTCTTCTGTTGGGGGGTGGGAGGGGGGTTTAAGGTGGAGTTTTCTGAACTTTCTGTTCAGGGTCAATGATCCAAAGAAGAAACTTTGTTTTGGCTAATGTTATGAAACTCCAAGCCATCGGGTTGTCTCTTTTCCACAGGACAGATCTTCTGCAGGGTAATCCCTTGAGGACAATGCCATGGCAGTGGCAATTGTAAAACACAAAGGTGGCACCAAAGAGCTCAGCAGCGGCAAAGGAGGTTCATCACATTTTACTTTAGGCAGGGTGGTGTGTTCATGGTCTATCAGTGATCTCCATTCTGGGTGTAGACAACTGGCACGCAGCTTTTCCCAGCCGGCACAGTCATGGGCATCTGCAAATCTTTTTTCAGGGGGGGGGGCATCATTTTAAGGTCACCCATACTCCACCTATTTTTGACTGTCATTATCACGGCCAGAGACTGCATAGTACAGATACACCCAGATACATTATACCTCCCATACACACAGATTACACACAGATACAATACACCCCCATACACAGATACAATACACTCTCATACACCCAGATACATTACACCCAATAAGCCCAGATACATTACACCCCATACACCCAGATACATTACACCCCCATATATTACACACACAATCATTAGTAGGGAGAACTCCCCTCCAATCAATTTCTATATTGCAAGTTTCAGATGACACAGAGAATTAAATGGAATACTAACCCCAGAAAAAGCAGATGGAAGGCTCCAACAACAGCTGCACATGCCAAGCAGCTCAGATGAGGCTGGGCCCCCATGCGGTGGGTGTTCTTGGGGCCCTATCTAGAAGGGAGCACTGGGCCTCTCACACATGTCCAGACAGAGCACACACACCCGGTTGTCCAAGCCGAGGAGGAGGAGAGGAGATAAATCATTAGTGATCTGGTCGGGCTGAGCATTAGCAGATGCTGTCCATGCAGCAGGTGAAAGGTAACAGGCAAGCTGCAGGAGAACTTTGTGTTCCCTGCCTCTGGCTGCTCCCCTGCCTCTCCCCTCAGCTCAGGGGCTGCAAACACCATCATTCGCTGACACTACATGTTGTGTATGTGACGCCCGGCCCTGGGACAAGCAGCACAGCGCCCCCGACTGATTGTGCGCACTTGCCTATAAATAGGACGTGGGGCACTTGACCCCACTTGCCCCTAACAGCGGACGCCCATGGGCACAGTCAAGATCCGGGGGCATGGTCCATTCATCTGGACATGTTCAGACAGATGTGCTCAAGGAACTCTGGATGTGGATATCCTAGCCTCTCATCTCAATACCAAATTACACAAGTTGTTCATGAGATTGAGGAACCTCCAGACTTTTATGACACAAGCCTTAGTGGCAGCATGGGACAGATTTATTCTGATCTATGCATATCCTCCTGTACATTTTCTTTCCAGACATTATTAAGATACAATTAAGTTCAAAAGAATTCTGGTAATACTATTGGCTGCAGTTTGGCTTCAATGGGCTTGGAACACAGAGCCAATTCCTTTGCTAGGTGACAAACCTTTGTACCTTTGTAATCATCCAGATCTCCTATTGCAAGGCCCAGTCTTCCATACTGGTTCTAGATTGCTGACTTTAATGCCATGACTGTTGAAACCCAGCTGTTAAGGGATAGAGATCTGTCTGAGTCTGTTTGTATTATGTTGCAGACTCCTAGGTCTGCTTCGTGTAAGATCTACCATCACTCTTGGAAATCATACTTCGGATAATGTGAGTCCTTAGGAGTTCCTCTTCTGTTTTTTTCTGTGAGTAGGATCCTTTTCTTTTTGCAACAAGTTGTGGATCAATATTTAGCTCTTTGTAGAATTAAAGATCAGGTTTTGGCTGTTTTGTTTCAACAACATTTTGGCCAATCGTTTTTATATCTGCAGCTTTATTCAAGGAGGTACCCATGTTGTTCATCTTGTCAGACTGCCACATCTTTTGTAGTTACTTAATTTGGTTCTCAGAAAGACCTCCTTATTAAGAATATTCTGGAGATTCTGTTGAAGATGTTGTCTCAAAAGGTGCCTTTTTGGAGGCCATAACTTCAATCAGACAGGTGTCTAAATTGGCTTCCCTGTGCATTCCTCACCTTTTCTTTCTACCTAAGGTAGTTTCTGCCTTTCACGTAAAAAGGCTAAGTTCACCTTTTGTTCACTTTTTTTTTCTAAATTCCAGCTTCCCTATACCCTTACCAATAAAGCATCAATGTACTTCTTTTGCAAAAAAAAAAAAAAACACTTTCCATTTATTCTGCACACGCTTACCTCATTGTCTTCATAGCTGTTTAAAAACACTGCTCAATTACTTCTGCCTTACTTCCTGGACAGACTTTAGGTCATAACACAGGAAGAAGTCAACCTGATTTTATTATCACACAGCCTGCATCATCTACCCTCAGCTGGTCAACTTCTTCCTGTGTCATGACCAAAAGTCTGTCCAGGAAGTAAGCAGCAGTAATCAAGCAGTTTTTTGTTTTTTTTTAAACATGAAGACATGGAGGTAAGCATGTGTTGAATAAATGGAAAGCTGTTTTATATTTGCAAAATAAGTACATAAATGCTATTTGGTGATCAAAGGTGAACTTAGCCTCTACTGAAGATATTGTACTTCCATATCTATCTGTGACCCCTTCTTACCCCAAGCAAATAATTTTACAGGATTTCTAAATATTTATATGTTGTCAGGGCTATTAGGGTTTACTCTCAGACTACTTCATTCTTCCATTGAACTGGTCCCTGGTTTGTTGTGGTTGATGGTCCCTATAAGGGGCTTTCAGCTTCTTTTGCTATCTTCTCCTAATTTGACAAAACTATATGTGAGGCTTATGCCCTTAGACTTAACCACTTAAGGACCGCCTCACGTCGATATACGTCGGCAGAATGGCACGGCTGGGCACAAGCACGTACAGGTACATTGCCCTTTAAGTGCCCAGCTGTAGGTCGTGTGTGCGCCGCCGCCGGCGCACTTGCGACCCGGTCCTGAGCTCTGTGACCGTGGCCGCGGGACCCGTGGACCCGATCGCCGGTGGTGTACTGCAATCGGGTCACAGAGCTGAAGAACAGGGAGAGATAAGTGTAAACAAACCTCTCCTCGTGCTTTCTAGTGAGCCTGTCACTGATCGTCTGTTCTCTGTCATAGGAAAAGACAATCAGTGATGTCACACGCTAAGCCACGCCCCCACAGTAAAAAAGACACACACACACTTATCCCCTACATTACCCCCTAGTGTTAACACCTTCACTGCCAGTGGAAATTTTTACAGTAATCAGGGCATTTTTAATCGTTCTGATCGCTGTATTAATGCCAATGGTCCCAAAAATGTGTGAAAATTGTCCAACGTGTCCGCCATAATGTCGCAGTCACATTAAAAATCACCGATCGCTGCCATTACTAGTAAAAAAAAAATGAATAAAAATGCCATAAAACGATCCCCTATTTTGTAGACGCTATAACTTTTGCGCAAACCAATCAATAAATGCTTATTGCGATTTTTTTTCCAAAAATATGTAGAAGAATACGTATCGGCCTAAACTGAGGGAAAAATTTTTTTTTTAGATATTTTTGGGGGATATTTATTATAGCAAAAAGTAAAAAAAATTTAATTTTTTTTTCAAAATTGTCGCTCTATTTTTGTTTATAGCGCAAAAAATAAAAACCGCAGAGGTGATCAACTACCACCAAAAGAAAGCTCTATCTGTGGGAAAAAAAGGACGCCAATTTTGTTTGGGAGCCACATCGCATGACCACGCAGTTGTCAGTTAAAGCGACGCAGTGCCGAATCGCAAAAAGGGGCTTGGTCCTTTAGCTGAATATTGGTCCAGGGCTTAAGTGGTTAAAGTGGTTGCAAAGGTAATTTTTTTTTTTCAAATAACAGACATGTTATACTTGCCTCCACTGTGCAGCTCGTTTTGCACAGAGTGGCCCCGAACCTGGTCTTCTGGGGTCCTTTGGCGGCTGTCTCGGCTCCTCCCCGCAAGAACTATGCAAAAAAGGAGGGGAATTTTGGGACTTTAAATGAAGCACAAGTATGTGCCTCCATCCCGGTAATCGGTACGTAATAGAGGGAGTTTGGGACTTTAAAATGAAGCACTAGGATAATGGAGGTAGGTTTTAACCAAATTGAAAAAAATATATATAATTTTTTATTGATTGTTCGGTAACAGATCATAAAAAATTATAAAGATCAAATTCATAAAGTATATAGGCATAAGTACAGTAGAAGCATGATATATAGTATTCACATATAGCAGCACATAGTAGTAATAAATAAAATAATTGGGTAATATGGCATGGTAGTGCCTATGACAGCAAAACCGACATCAGCAAGTACATCCACATAATACATATGCATCCACTAGATGTAAAACAAAAATAAATTTAGTATATAGTTAAAAAAGTAAATTCATAACAAATTCATAAAGTATATAGGCGTAAGTACAGTAGAAGCATGATATATAGTATTCACATATAGCAGCACATAGTAGTAGTAAATAAAATAATTGGGTAATATGGCATGGTAGTGCCTATGACAGCAAAACCGACATCAGCAAGTACATCCACATAATAGATATGCATCCACTAGATGTAAAACAAAAATAAATTTAGTATATAGTTAAAAAAGTAAATTCATAATAAAATAAATATAGTTCCATATAAAGTATAACTGGGACATCATTTCAAAAGCTCGACGCGTTTCGTGGGTGTCTCCCCACTCATCAGGAGCTGATGCAAACAAAAAATTCCTATGGAATAGAATAAAGAATAATATAATATACTAACCATATAAATAAAAATAAATTAATGGGGATTTAATGCGTGTAAATGGTTAGCCAGGGCAGACTCACCAATCCGGATGAAAAGTGCAGTGTGCGGCAGTGGGCGTAGGGTGGGCCATGGGCAAGATCCCTCCCCGGGAACTGAGGCGGCATAGACATGGATGCGATATCAGGCGAAACCAAAAAGATACAGCAGTGTTGAAGAGCATCAGATATGGAATGTGTGGCAATTGTTGAAAACAACATATCTAAAAACAAAATGTTAATAGTATGTATGATTAATGAGAATAATGTGATGCAAAAGTAATTGAAAATTGATAGTGACCCTCAAAGAGTACAGAGAGAGTGCTGGCCATAAGCCAAGTATATACTATGTAGTAAGTATATGCAGATGAATGTAAACAGTGAATGGTGTGCAAAAATTAAAGAAATGTAATAGTGTAAAAGAAAGTGTGAGGCCGCGTACACACGCGGGGACTGTTCGCCCAACTTTGTCCGCTGAACAGTGTTTCGGCGGACAGTCCGCCCGTGTGTGGGCTTTCAGCGGACAGTTTCAGCGAACAGTTTGCTGAACAAGGTTTTTCGGAATTTCCGAAAAACTGTCCGCTGAAACTTGGTTTCAGCGAACAGTCCCCTCGTGTGTAGGCTTGTTCATCAAACTAATTTCCGCGCATGCTCAGAAAGGATTTACACGCTGAAAGTTGTAATGCAGTGTATAGGACGTTGTATTTTCCGTCCCGTCGTACGTGCCGTTCACGTCATCGCGCACGGTTTCAGCAAACTGTTCGTTCGTCGTGTGTGGGCAAGTCCGTCCATGCTAATTTTGAGCGGACTGTTTGCTGAAACTGTTTGACGGACAAAGTTGAGCGAACAGTCCCCGCGTGTGTACGCGGCCTCAGTGTGCAGTTTAACAAAAAGTGAAGAAAATTGATGAAGGGGTGTACATAGACCATGATAGACAAGGAGAGTGACAGAATTACCAGTCAGCAAGAAAAGAAAAAGGTGTGAGTAGTAGGAGAAAAAAGATTTTTCACCTAAACATCGCTCCTAAAACACCAGCAGACAAGATATTAGGATGAGAGATCCGTCCAGCCGGCGTCCTGCCAATAAGGTCTGCAGACACCGGTCAGGGTGGCTCTGATAATAAAAGCCCCTTTAACTATCCACAGCTGATACTGATTGCACAACCAGCATGGAGAAAAAAAAAAAAAAATATATAAGGTAAACTTCAATGATAGTAATGGTAATATTTATAAAAGCTAGTATAGTGGCTTAAGACAAAAGGTAGTAACCATGAGCATAGGCAGGGTCAAGTACAATCAGACCAGAGATGAAGTGTGAGTAGAAAGAGAAAAGAGATTTTTCACCTAAAACATCGCTCCTAAAAACAACACCAGCAGACAAGACGGCCAGTGTGTGCAGACTCCATGCAGAGACCAGCTGCACACACAGCTATCTCCGAGTGGGGTTTAAATATGCCGCCAACGCCACGTGCGTGAAACATAGGGGGAGGAGCCACACCTAACCTGGATAAAAAAACCAGCGACAGGCGCGCCAGATCCCCCCCAATAGAGACACGGAGACGGGAATCACTAAAACGTCGGCGTGATGACGTCAAAGGTGACGTCACATGCACGACGTAGGACGCGTGGCGCCGATGCGCAAAGTAGAGTCCACCCGAACCTCCCAATCAGATGTGAAGGGGGAGGAGGGGGAGGACCAACTGGCGCATCGCAGTTCCAGCAAGGAAAGAAAAGAGCCCAGCAACACCCAAATACCCAACCGCCCCACACATAACAATAACCGCAATCGGCCAGCGAGTGTGCACTGGACCCTATTAATTAGATATCCAGGTGGGACGTTTATACGGTGTCGGTAATGCTGTCAATGTACAACATAAACATGAATAGAATAAATGTATGTAGGTACATAAAAAATACTAAAGACATCAGCAATATATAAATGGACCTCACGCCGGGAAGATAGGGGGACACTATCAATCCCGTATATCCAGGTACTTCCATCCCGATATATATGCAAAAAAGGAGGGGAATTTTGGGACTTTAAATGAAGCACAAGTATGTGCCTCCATCCCGGTAATCGGTACGTAATAGAGGGAGTTTGGGACTTTAAAATGAAGCACTAGGATAATGGAGGTAGGTTTTAACCAAATTGAAAAAAATATATATAATTTTTTATTGATTGTTCGGTAACAGATCATAAAAAATAATAAAGATCAAATTCATAAAGTATATAGGCGTAAGTACAGTAGAAGCATGATATATAGTATTCACATATAGCAGCACATAGTAGTAATAAATAAAATAATTGGGTAATATGGCATGGTAGTGCCTATGACAGCAAAACCGACATCAGCAAGTACATCCACATAATACATATGCATCCACTAGATGTAAAACAAAAATAAATTTAGTATATAGTTAAAAAAGTAAATTCATAACAAATTCATAAAGTATATAGGCGTAAGTACAGTAGAAGCATGATATATAGTATTCACATATAGCAGCACATAGTAGTAATAAATAAAATAATTGGGTAATATGGCATGGTAGTGCCTATGACAGCAAAACCGACATCAGCAAGTACATCCACATAATAGATATGCATCCACTAGATGTAAAACAAAAATAAATTTAGTATATAGTTAAAAAAGTAAATTCATAATAAAATAAATATAGTTCCATATAAAGTATAACTGGGACATCATTTCAAAAGCTCGACGCGTTTCGTGGGTGTCTCCCCACTCATCAGGAGCTGATGCGACCAAAAAATTCCTATGGAATAGAATAAAGAATAATATAATATACTAACCATATAAATAAAAATAAATTAATGGGGATTTAATGCGTGTAAATGGTTAGCCAGGGCAGACTCACCAATCCGGATGGAAAGTGCAGTGTGCGGCAGTGGGCGTAGGGTGGGCCATGGGCAAGATCCCTCCCCGGGAACTGAGGCGGCATAGACATGGATGCGATATCAGGCGAAACCAAAAAGATACAGCAGTGTTGAAGAGTATCAGATATGGAATGTGTGGCAATTGTTGAAAACAACATATCTAAAAACAAAATGTTAATAGTATGTATGATTAATGAGAATAATGTGATGCAAAAGTAATTGAAAATTGATAGTGACCCTCAAAGAGTACAGAGAGAGTGCTGGCCATAAGCCAAGTATATACTATGTAGTAAGTATATGCAGATGAATGTAAACAGTGAATGGTGTGCAAAAATTAAAGAAATGTAATAGTGTAAAAGAAAGTGTGAGTGTGCAGTTTAACAAAAAGTGAAGAAAATTGATGAAGGGGTGTACATAGACCATGATAGACAAGGAGAGTGACAGAATTACCAGTCAGCAAGAAAAGAAAAAGGTGTGAGTAGTAGGAGAAAAAAGATTTTTCACCTAAACATCGCTCCTAAAACACCAGCAGACAAGATATTAGGATGAGAGATCCGTCCAGCCGGCGTCCTGCCAATAAGGTCTGCAGACACCGGTCAGGGTGGCTCTGATAATAAAAGCCCCTTTAACTATCCACAGCTGATACTGATTGCACAACCAGCATGGAGAAAAAAAAAAAATATATATATAAGGTAAACTTCAATGATAGTAATGGTAATATTTATAAAAGCTAGTATAGTGGCTTAAGACAAAAGGTAGTAACCATGAGCATAGGCAGGGTCAAGTACAATCAGACCAGAGATGAAGTGTGAGTAGAAAGAGAAAAGAGATTTTTCACCTAAAACATCGCTCCTAAAAACAACACCAGCAGACAAGACGGCCAGTGTGTGCAGACTCCATGCAGAGACCAGCTGCACACACAGCTATCTCCGAGTGGGGTTTAAATATGCCGCCAACGCCACGTGCGTGAAACATAGGGGGAGGAGCCACACCTAACCTGGATAAAAAAACCAGCGACAGGCGCGCCAGATCCCCCCCAATAGAGACACGGAGACGGGAATCACTAAAACGTCGGCGTGATGACGTCAAAGGTGACGTCACATGCACGACGTAGGACGCGTGGCGCCGATGCGCAAAGTAGAGTCCACCCGAACCTCCCAATCAGATGTGAAGGGGGAGGAGGGGGAGGACCAACTGGCGCATCGCAGTTCCCGCAAGGAAAGAAAAGAGCCCAGCAACACCCAAATACCCAACCGCCCCACACATAACAATAACCGCAATCGGCCAGCGAGTGTGCACTGGACCCTATTAATTAGATATCCAGGTGGGACGTTTATACGGTGTCGGTAATGCTGTCAATGTACAACATAAACATGAATAGAATAAATGTATGTAGGTACATAAAAAATACTAAAGACATCAGCAATATATAAATGGACCTCACGCCGGGAAGATAGGGGGACACTATCAATCCCGTATATCCAGGTACTTCCATCCCGATATATATGCAAAAAAGGAGGGGAATTTTGGGACTTTAAATGAAGCACAAGTATGTGCCTCCATCCCGGTAATCGGTACGTAATAGAGGGAGTTTGGGACTTTAAAATGAAGCACTAGGATAATGGAGGTAGGTTTTAACCAAATTGAAAAAAATATATATAATTTTTTATTGATTGTTCGGTAACAGATCATAAAAAATAATAAAGATCAAATTCATAAAGTATATAGGTGTAAGTACAGTAGAAGCATGATATATAGTATTCACATATAGCAGCACATAGTAGTAATAAATAAAATAATTGGGTAATATGGCATGGTAGTGCCTATGACAGCAAAACCGACATCAGCAAGTACATCCACATAATACATATGCATCCACTAGATGTAAAACAAAAATAAATTTAGTATATAGTTAAAAAAGTAAATTCATAATAAAATAAATATAGTTCCATATAAAGTATAACTGGGACATCATTTCAAAAGCTCGACGCGTTTCGTGGGTGTCTCCCCACTCATCAGGAGCTGATGTGACCAAAAAATTCCTATGGAATAGAATAAAGAATAATATAATATACTAACCATATAAATAAAAATAAATTAATGGGGATTTAATGCGTGTAAATGGTTAGCCAGGGCAGACTCACCAATCCGGATGGAAAGTGCAGTGTGCGGCAGTGGGCGTAGGGTGGGCCATGGGCAAGATCCCTCCCCGGGAACTGAGGCGGCATAGACATGGATGCGATATCAGGCGAAACCAAAAAGATACAGCAGTGTTGAAGAGTATCAGATATGGAATGTGTGGCAATTGTTGAAAACAACATATCTAAAAACAAAATGTTAATAGTATGTATGATTAATGAGAATAATGTGATGCAAAAGTAATTGAAAATTGATAGTGACCCTCAAAGAGTACAGAGAGAGTGCTGGCCATAAGCCAAGTATATACTATGTAGTAAGTATATGCAGATGAATGTAAACAGTGAATGGTGTGCAAAAATTAAAGAAATGTAATAGTGTAAAAGAAAGTGTGAGTGTGCAGTTTAACAAAAAGTGAAGAAAATTGATGAAGGGGTGTACATAGACCATGATAGACAAGGAGAGTGACAGAATTACCAGTCAGCAAGAAAAGAAAAAGGCATATATATCGGGATGGAAGTACCTGGATATACGGGATTGATAGTGTCCCCCTATCTTCCCGGCGTGAGGTCCATTTATATATTGCTGATGTCTTTAGTATTTTTTATGTACCTACATACATTTATTCTATTCATGTTTATGTTGTACATTGACAGCATTACCGACACCGTATAAACGTCCCACCTGGATATCTAATTAATAGGGTCCAGTGCACACTCGCTGGCCGATTGCGGTTATTGTTATGTGTGGGGCGGTTGGGTATTTGGGTGTTGCTGGGCTCTTTTCTTTCCTTGCGGGAACTGCGATGCGCCAGTTGGTCCTCCCCCTCCTCCCCCTTCACATCTGATTGGGAGGTTCGGGTGGACTCTACTTTGCGCATCGGCGCCACGCGTCCTACGTCGTGCATGTGACGTCACCTTTGACGTCATCACGCCGACGTTTTAGTGATTCCCGTCTCCGTGTCTCTATTGGGGGGGATCTGGCGCGCCTGTCGCTGGTTTTTTTATCCAGGTTAGGTGTGGCTCCTCCCCCTATGTTTCACGCACGTGGCGTTGGCGGCATATTTAAACTCCACTCGGAGATAGCTGTGTGTGCAGCTGGTCTCTGCATGGAGTCTGCACACACTGGCCGTCTTGTCTGCTGGTGTTGTTTTTAGGAGCGATGTTTTAGGTGAAAAATCTCTTTTCTCTTTCTACTCACACTTCATCTCTGGTCTGATTGTACTTGACCCTGCCTATGCTCATGGTTACTACCTTTTGTCTTAAGCCACTATACTAGCTTTTATAAATATTACCATTACTATCATTGAAGTTTACCTTATATTTTTTTTTTTTTTTCTCCATGCTGGTTGTGCAATCAGTATCAGCTGTGGCTAGTTAAAGGGGCTTTTATTATCAGAGCCACCCTGACCGGTGTCTGCAGACCTTATTGGCAGGACGCCGGCTGGACGGATCTCTCATCCTAATATCTTGTCTGCTGGTGTTTTAGGAGCGATGTTTAGGTGAAAAATCTTTTTTCTCCTACTACTCACACCTTTTTCTTTTCTTGCTGACTGGTAATTCTGTCACTCTCCTTGTCTATCATGGTCTATGTACACCCCTTCATCAATTTTCTTCACTTTTTGTTAAACTGCACACTCACACTTTCTTTTACACTATTACATTTCTTTAATTTTTGCACACCATTCACTGTTTACATTCATCTGCATATACTTACTACATAGTATATACTTGGCTTATGGCCAGCACTCTCTCTGTACTCTTTGAGGGTCACTATCAATTTTCAATTACTTTTGCATCACATTATTCTCATTAATCATACATACTATTAACATTTTGTTTTTAGATATGTTGTTTTCAACAATTGCCACACATTCCATATCTGATACTCTTCAACACTGCTGTATCTTTTTGGTTTCGCCTGATATCGCATCCATGTCTATGCCGCCTCAGTTCCCGGGGAGGGATCTTGCCCATGGCCCACCCTACGCCCACTGCTGCACACTGCACTTTCCATCCGGATTGGTGAGTCTGCCCTGGCTAACCATTTACACGCATTAAATCCCCATTAATTTATTTTTATTTATATGGTTAGTATATTATATTATTCTTTATTCTATTCCATAGGAATTTTTTGGTCGCATCAGCTCCTGATGAGTGGGGAGACACCCACGAAACGCGTCGAGCTTTTGAAATGATGTCCCAGTTATACTTTATATGGAACTATATTTATTTTATTATGAATTAACTTTTTTAACTATATACTAAATTTATTTTTGTTTTACATCTAGTGGATGCATATCTATTATGTGGATGTACTTGCTGATGTCGGTTTTGCTGTCATAGGCACTACCATGCCATATTACCCAATTATTTTATTTACTACTACTATGTGCTGCTATATGTGAATACTATATATCATGCTTCTACTGTACTTACGCCTATATACTTTATGAATTTGTTATGAATTTACTTTTTTAACTATATACTAAATTTATTTTTGTTTTACATCTAGTGGATGCATATGTATTATGTGGATGTACTTGCTGATGTCGGTTTTGCTGTCATAGGCACTACCATGCCATATTACCCAATTATTTTATTTATTACTACTATGTGCTGCTATATGTGAATACTATATATCATGCTTCTACTGTACTTACGCCTATATACTTTATGAATTTGATCTTTATTATTTTTTATGATCTGTTACCGAACAATCAATAAAAAATTATATATATTTTTTTCAATTTGGTTAAAACCTACCTCCATTATCCTAGTGCTTCATTTTAAAGCCCCGCAAGAACTAAGCACCTTCACACGAGCTCTCTCGAATAGTGGTTAGTCCTTGCACCCGTGATACAGCTGCTGGCTATAGCCGCTCACTGTATCACTCGGCCCTGCCCCCGGCGCGCCGCATCATTGAATGTGATTGACAGCAGCACGAGCCAATGGCTGCGCTGCTGTCAATCCATCCACTCTAGCCAATCAACGGCCATACTGAGCGGCAAAGAGGAGATAGGGGGCGAGCGCAGCAGGTGAACGGGCTCAGGTAAGTGAAATGGGGGGCTGGGGGGGCCGGTATTGTCGGATGTTTTTTCACCTTAATGCATAGAATGCGTTAAGGTGAAAAAACAGAAACTTTAACAACCCCTTTAAAGAATCACCTTTTCCTGTTACCGCTCATTCTATTTGGTCAACAGCATCTCTTGGGCCTTCCATCATCAGGTCTTAGTTTTGCCAGTTTGCTCAGTTTTTCCATTCTGTAAGGCCATGACCTGGCCCCCTGTTCATTCCTTCACTGGGTTTTATAAAGTAGATGTGGTCATATCAGCCAATGCTAGCTTTTGTTTTTAAAGCCAGCGGCAAACTTTCTTGATGGCAAAGGCTCAGTTTGTTTTAGTTTTCATGCTGGTGTATTGCCTGCCCCTCTTGTTGGATACTGCTTGTTGAAGTCCCATTGGTACAGACTGATGTTCAATCCGAGATCAAGTAGGAAATTACATATTTACAAATAACAAGTATGAAGACTCTCATGCTAATATCCAAATAATATAGTACAAGTACTAGGAGTCACAGGGTGCTTTTATCAAAAAATTGCTTAGGAGACTGGAGCTCCACTTTAAGCACTGTAGACCTCCAATGGCTTAGAGATCATTCCCATCGGTAAAGAGTTTGAGTGCACAGTGGTGTGGGAGCATAAAAGGTACATTTATACATTTATTGTATATGGACTTTTTTGATATCTCACTTGGTAACTAAAGGACCAAGGCTTTGTTTACCATAGTGTGATTTCAGATACAACTTGAGTTGCACAGAATCGCATGGCATTTGAAAATGCAACTCAGCACGCAGCAATTTTTGAAAAGGTTCCTGTACAACTTTGATGCAATTCCAGCACAATTTTGGCCCCATAAAATATACAAACTACTTCAAAGTACAGTAGCATTCAAGTTGCACTACATAATTGGACTGAAAGTCGGATCATAATCAGATCACAGCAGTATGAACCTAGCTAGCCTTGTTATTCATTTATTTTCACAATGTGTGAATCACACTGAAAATCTTTGTTCATACTATTCTCTAAGCTCTGTATATCTGTGTATTGAGCAGTGCACCTGACGTTCTGGTTTAAATCGACCCTATCAACAGGTCAAAAAAAAATCTTCAAACAGTAATACAATGTTAAGGTGGAATCTTTAGGCCCCTTTCACACTGGGGCGTTTTTAAACAACTACTACAACACTAAAAATAGTGCCTGTATAGCGCCTGAAAAAATCTGGCCCCTTTGACTCCAGTGTGAAAGGGCTTTCACATTGGAGCAGTGCGCTAGCAGTATGGTGAAAAAAGTCCTGCTAGCCACATCTTTGGAGCGGTGTATAGTGAGGTTGATTTACTAAACAAATAGTCTTCACTTATTCAAGTGAATGTTTACCTTGGATATCCAATTATGTGCAGATTTTTGGTGGCACCATTGAAGTGAATATAGCTTAATTTTATTTTCAAAGCTCAGTAAATATGCACTTGCTAAGTGATCAGTCTCTATTCCCTTACTGAATCAACCCCAGTGTATCTCTCTCCCTCTGCCTTAGTGTCACCACCCCAGACAGAACTCCACCTGAAGCAGCTTCCCTCTCACTATGGAATAACCACAATCATAATTTAATTAGGCCTGAATATTCCAGATTGCTCCAGTACAGCAGCCTTTTCATGCTTAATGAGTGCTCAGAAAATATATTCCTGTATGTATAAAATGTATATATATATATATATATATATATATATATATATATATATATATCCAATATTACATTCTCCAGTGCTGGACTAGCCATCATAGTAAAGGCTTGTCTTGGGCAC
Source organism: Lithobates pipiens (assembly GCF_037356315.1). NCBI lineage: Eukaryota > Metazoa > Chordata > Amphibia > Anura > Ranidae > Lithobates > Lithobates pipiens. Next base: position 435,107,899 of record NW_027507764.1, on the reverse strand, counting down.
ACTGTAATCATTATAAACTGGAGTCTGGAGACCAGACATCCAATGAAGATTTTATAAATTGTTTTATGTAATAAGCATTGTAAGTTGTATACACTGTGGATAATTAGCTATATTTTATGTATGCCCAGCATTTGCTCAATGAAAACATAACAAAGTAATTGGATTATCAGATCCCATCACATTTTGCATGCTACTAATCTTGTCATGTCAGTGTAAGAAATAGACAGGATTTTATTCTTTGTAATGGTATCATCCCCATCAGTATTTATTTTAATTAGCATGGTAAATGAGTGCCATGAAGCAAAGGCCATGAAGGTTTGATGTATTTGATTTTTTTTAGAATGCATCAATTAGCATAAGGGCAATTTTTCAGTAAAAAATATAAAACATGTGGCATCTTTATAATAGTAGGGATAATAATAAAAAAAATAATGATAATATTATTATAATAGCTGTATAGTCATGATACTTAACCCCAAACCATTTAGTTTTTTTGCATTTATTTGGTGTGTCAACTTTTAACATATCTGTTCACTTCGCTCCTGAGTGTACCCTCTCTTCCTGTATTCTTGTTGATCCTCTTGTGTACTGTTCATTTTTTTTCTTACATCTTCTTCTCTGTCCAGAAAAATTCCCCATAGCAAATTATGTAAATGACCACACTGAGCTGAACAGTGGGAATGGCCTGAATATACATGATTAGACCCCTTTCACACCACACCGCCGATAGCGTGGGCAGTAAAACGCGTTTTATGCGGCGCATTTCGGCCGCTAGCGGGGGGTAAAAGCGCCCCGCTAGAGGCCGCAAAAGGGTTAAAACCGCCGGCAATACGCCGCAATAGCGGCGTTTTGCCGGCGGTGATCCAGCGCTGCCCCATTGATTTCAATGGGGAGCAGCGGTGGAGGAGCGGTAAACGCTCCTTCACCGCTCCAAAGAACCTGCTGGCAGGACTTTTTTCTGACGTCCTGCCAGCGCACCGCTGTAGTGTGAAAGCCCTCGGGCTTTCACACTACAGACAATGGTGCAGCTTCTTTAGGGCGTTTTGCAGGCGCTATTTCTAACGCTATAGCGCCTGCAAAATGCCCTGGTGTGAAAGGGGTCTAAAACAGAACAGTATGAACTGCACACATTTGTGACAGTTTATCTATCCAAAATTGTATACTTTAATTACTATTCCACCTGTGCGAACCTTACAGACAGGCATATACCTCGAGATTAAGGGTATTTAAAAAATGTGAAATTCAGTTGTGGGTTTGGGATCACCAGCAACCAGCAACTGTTAGACAATGAGTATAAATATTGAACATGTTTGGAATGCACAGCACATTTTAAGTGCGTGCGGTCATCAATCATGTCACATACATCATGACATACAGTGTGCAGCATTCAGAAGTATGCATAATAAAAAATAACACGCAGAGTGCAGTAGTCAGGAGTATGTAATATAATAAAAAATAAATAAAACTGCGCAATTGAACAAAACTATACCATACCATATACATAGCATATAAATCTCTTTCAAACACATGAAAAAAAATATTATCTGAATATCTTCCATCACAAAATATAAAGTGCCAAGTCCAAAATGCAGTGTAACATCCACTTATATGCAAATAATAATGAACAGTGAAAAAATATATATACAGTTAGGTCCATATATATTTGGAGACAGGCACAATTTGCATACTTTTGGCTCTGTATGCCACAAAATTAAAATTAGAAAAAAACAACCATTTTTATATACAGCCCCCCCCCCTCCCCATTTTCAGGGGCTCAAATGTAATTGGACAAAGGAATATAATCATAAATATAATGTTATTTTTTTATATTTTGTTGAGCATCCTTTACTGGCAATGACTGCCTGAAGTCTTGAACCCATGGACATTACCAGAGACTGGGTTTCCTCCTTTCTGATGCTTTGCCAGGCTCTAACTGCAGCTGTCTTCAGTTGTTCTTTGTTTGTGGCTCTTTCTGCCTTTAGTTTTGCCTTTAGCAAGTGAAATGCATGCTCAATTGGGTTGAGATTGGGTGATTGACTCAACCATTGCAAAATATTTCACTTATTTTCCTTCAAAAGCTCATGGGTTGCTTTTGCAGTGTGTTTTGGATCATTGTCCATCTGTACTGTGAAGCACCGTCCAATCAACTTTGCTGCATTTGGCTGAATTTGGGCTGACAGTATATATCTAAACACCGCAGAATTCATCTGGCTGCTTATGTCTTCTGTCACATCATCAATAAACACCATTGACTTAGTGCCACAGTAAACCATGTATGCTCATGCCATCATACTGCCCCCACAATGTTTTATAGATGACGTTGTGTGCTTTGGATCATGAGCTGTTCCAGGCCTTCTCCACACTTTTTTCTTCCCATCATTCTGGTACAGGTTAATCTTAGTTTCATCCCTCCAAAGAATGCTTTTCCATAACTGGTCTGGCTTTTATAGATGTTTTTTGGCAAAGTCTAATGTGGCCTTTATTTTCTCAAGGCTTATGAATGGTTTGCACCTTGTGGTTGTCATGGTTATGCAATAGAGTTTGTCTGCTTACCTGTTTCCAAGTGTTCATCTCTAGAGACCAGCCGACCCTCACCTGACTGCTTTTGTAATCCATCCTCTGGCATGGCTCCACCCTAGCTCCTATCAGAGAACTCTATATTAACCTGTGCACTGCAGGCCAACCCTGCTGATAAACCTTTGTGTGTCTGGCTTCCTGTTACCTGCCGTGTGCTCTACTGTTGTTCCGTTACCGACTTTGGCGTGTCCTTGACTATCCCTGTTTACCTGTGATCCTGACCTATTGGCGCGTCCCTGACTATTCCTGTCTGCTTGTGGCCCCGACCTTGGCTTTATCCCTTACTATCCCTATCCTCCTGTTGCCTACTGTGGCTGGGGGACCCTGGAGCCAGATGCAGCCCAGTCCATCCTCACCACTAGAGGCTCTGGTGAACACCTACTGGCTCTTAGACTCCGCGCCCCGGGGAATTCTACGCTCTAACCCCGGTGGGATCTGTCTTGGTGTTCTGGTGGCCCTGCCTTCCTTATCACCTTGACTCCCGTCCGCAGTAGTCAGCCGTAGGGTTCACAACCTTGCGGTGCACTCCTGATCCCTATGGTGTGCATCTGTCACCTGGCCTCAAGGTGACCTGACAGTGGTGAACCCTCTGTGTTTGCCCTTCTGAAGTCTTCTCTTGATTGTAGACTTTGACAAAGATACGCCTATCTCCTGGAGAGTGTCCTTCAAATGTCTGGATGTTTTGAATGGGTTTTTCCTTACCATAGAGATGATCCTGCAATCATCCACCACTGTTTTCTTCTGTGGACATCCAGGTCTTTTTATGTTACCAGTGCATTCTTCTTTCCTCAGAATGTACCAAACTGTTGATTTGGTCATTCTTCATGTTTCTTCTATCTCTCTGATGGATTTGTTTAATTTTTAAAGCATTACAATTCCCAATGCAAATACCACACTTAGCCCTTGTACACACGGTCGGAGATTCCGACGGAATATGTCCTATCGGACCGTTTTGTTGGATATTCCGACTGTGTGTGGTCTGCATCGGACTGTTTCCGTCTGAATATCCGACGGACCAAGTTTTCCAACTTGCCGGTAAAATTTTCCGACAAAATGCTCCTATCGGACATACTCCGATCATGTGTAGCCTACTCCGATGGACAAAGTGCCACGCATGCTCAGATTCAATTCCTAGACCAAAGCTATTGGCTACTAGCCTGAGTAGTCCCGTCGTAACGAAATAGCGTCATCACGTTATGTGCAATCGGATTTTCCGACAACTTAGTCCGACCATGTGTAGGCAACATCACTTCCGGACCTCTTCTGGAATTAATCCGTCAGAATTACTCGGACGGATTTGGTTGTTGGAATCTCAGACCGTGTGTACAAGGGCTTAGAATCAACTCCAGACCTTGTACATGCTTAATTGATGAAGATATATATATATATATATATATATATATATATATATATATATTAATAGTCCACCACCTTATCTTCCACCTCAATATGAGTCCATCAAAAATGAAACATTCACCTGTGAATATTATAAACGTATCATCACCACAGAGTGTTTCCTCCACCTTCCAAACAGGCTGCTTACCTCAGATTTTGAACTGTCTTTGACCTTTGATCTGTCTTTCTCCACTTATGAACACCTTTCCTCCAAAAGTAGCTCAGGAACAAAAAGAACCTCATTGCACAATATATCAGCTTAACAGATCAATTTATTAAAACAAAGGGTTAAAATCTCACTCACAAAATGAGTAAACTTTATCCAATGTACATAGAAATGATTGCTTCTTTAAGCAAGCATTTCCCCCTTAAGGTTAAACTTTGGCTTCCAAATCCTATCCAAGATGGCCGACTTCAATTTTCTGTCATCCTGATAACATCATCCGGCCACGCCCTTGATATGTTTCATTATCCAATTATGACTGCTTCAGTAGGAAACAAGGGGATGGCCAGATGACGTCATCACACAGACAGGATCATGTTTGGGTAGATCCATCAGAATCAACTTTGACATCTATTTTTAAATGTCTTCCCGTGGTCAGGAGCATCTTTCCCTCCTGCTTATCATTCCAGAAACCTGGTTTTGGCTATTGCATTCTCCTTGTTTGTCTGTCCACCTGCAAGGTGATTAATGTGGCAGGTTTTCGAGTGGAGACCAGACCTGATTTAAGCCAGCCAAACCTTCAGTCTCACGCTTGTGATAGAGTATGATTACGTTTGTAATATCTGATCAAGCTCCCTGTCTGTCTGCCCTGCTCTGCTTGATTGGATTTCCCTGTGTATGACCTCAGACTGGATAATGACTATTCGCTGAACGCTGCCTGTTTTTTATCTGGACTGTCATTGAACCACTCTGCCTCTCTGCCATCCACAAGTACTTGTTTTCTCTTCTCAGTTTGCGCCTGCCCTGGTATTGTAGCCGGGCACAATAACATTGTGTATATGTCCTGGGGCAACTGAGTACCAGTAGGACTACTTGCCTTATGGCAAAGGGGGCTGCTATACGTGAAGAACACAGTAGCCAGCTATAGTGTCTGACCACCTGTGTTAGGGGTAAGCATGACACCCACAGTAATTAGATACCAGTGTCCCGTCTCCTATTATATTGTTACATATTGAATGTATTTAGAATATACAGTCATATATTATGACTCTGAGCAATTTGCTCCCCAGAATACACTTTGATTTTAAAGCCATTCCTGGCAGGGATCCCCCTTACTCCCCAGGTGAAGGCTGGGATGTTACAAGCTCTAAAGCTGCACTAATTTTTGACCCAGTCGGGTATTGGGAGTTCCTACCATTACAGAGTTACTGTATGAATAGTGTAACCCCCGTGTTGTGCATGGCCTAATGTGTGTTTGATAGTTGCGAAAGTTAGTTCTAATGGCTGTACCAAATGGTGATTTTTCCTTCACAGAAGTAAATCTGTGGTAGAAATATTGCATAGGTGGACCCTGTTTTGGTCCTAGGCTATTTCCTCTCTGATAGCAACAATGGAAGTGCTTGCCAGTTGGTAAATTCTTAGCTGTGTATTGAGGAGTGCCTGGTACAAAAGTTCTAACAAATTATTCCCAACGCACACATTCCTGTAGAAATGGCTGTGTATGCAATGACTATCGGGTGGAGCCGAAGACAATCAGAGTGAAAGAATATCACCGGCATACTGCGAATCTCCAAAATGGGTTCAAAGCTTTAATTGGCGATCACATAGTTACAGAAAAAGCAATGTTTTGGAGCCTCACAGGACCCCTTCATTAGGCATGTGACGCATTGGACTAAGAATATTGCTCTGGGGGCAGATTTCCATGGTGTGCAGACTGCTTCTCTGATGAGGTAGTAGAATACTTGGATGCAAGACCTGATATGTAGTCCACCTGTCTGATCAAAAAGAATAGGCTTTAGTGAGAATGTATGTTGACCTGAAGATAGTTTTCACCTATCTTTGCAACCTAGATTCATCTTTGACCCATGACTGCATGCATTCCACAGTTCCCCTTCCTGCTTTTCTCATAAATTTTCAAATCTATTATATAAAAATAGTGTATTTAATGTTAGAAGCTGGTTTTAAATATTCCAGTAACTATTAAGTGGCTGTCATAAATTAAAGATTCTTAAATGATTAAATTATATTTAAATGCATTGTTCCCCAGTGCCTCCTCACGTTTCAACGTGGTAATAATGCAGATGAGAAAAGGGTTGCTATAAAGCAATCCTCTGTGCTTTATAAATAGCATTGGCTGCTATCAAAACATTGCAATTTACAGCCCTAATAGCAATAATAGTGAGATGCAAAGTGAAAAAATGATAGCACATTATATAATTAGGCTCCCAAGTGTTAGATGTTGCTATATCTGAATTGTGCACGGTGAGCATTATTATACAAATCCAGTTTGCAAATTTGATGTGGTTATTGTTATATATTATTAATATTATTATCATCATCATCATCGGGTTTACTTTTTAAAAAACGTAGCTGATAACCACATATATAGATTCGATAGATAACATGAATGCATTCATCTTTACACATATATTTATATTAATAAACCTACAGTGTTTGTGTTATTTTAGGTTATATCTTTTAGATTAAATGTTTACAGATGGTAACTTGTAGGGGATTTACAATTTTAGTTATTTAGGACTTTAGAAAACGGTGATTTTATCCAGTGTGTGATTGGAACAGATGTGAGCGTATCAGGGTTCCACTTCTTTCAGAGAAATAAAAAATGTCATGATTTGCTGTACAGTGTGACTTTACTTTCTGCCGATTTGTCTACAAAAGTTGCTGTGCAGAAGCATTTGCCCTGCAGCTCTGAGCCATTATAACACAGAGCTAATGCTTTATTCTGTATTAATGCCATTAAATGCTTTTAATATTAGAGCATGTGTTGCTTTATAGCATTAACTAGTGTCTTGCACTTAACTGTATTTCCTCAGTTTATGACACTGCTTACGGCATTAACAAACAGCTGTTGGAATTAAATGAGCACTTAAAGACCCTGTTCATTAACTCAAAAGTTTCATGTGTTTTTAATTCTTTCATTGCAGTTGTATTTTTACTCCAGAAAAAATATGTTTATTAGTGTATGTGCTAACCACTTGTATCACAGATACACACCTGTATGTACACAAACGTAATGTTTGATACTTCACTAGTCAAACACATTGGGTTTGGATCATTTGCACAACAGTATAGCTGCTGTCTTCATAAAACACAATATTAAACACTCGTGCTACAGCTGTCCTCCTATTGCTTTCTTACAGATAGCTATTTTTAGAGAAATTGTTAAAATATAGACATGATGCTTCTTGCACAGAAGATGCCAATTAGGTATTTTTTTTTGTATTTAATGGAGATTTGTGGGGTACACATTAAACATATACTGTATATTCACTTATATGGCTGTAGCATTGATGCAATGCTGCAATTATCCCCTGCTGGCTGTAAGATCGAGACTGAATGCTAATCGCTTAGTTCTCGGTCTTTACTGAGCAGAGAGCGGTGACTGTCAGTCACCACTCTCTGCTCTGCTCCTCCAGCGCATGTGGTGGGAGCAGCTGGCTTAGGCTTTCATTGGCACGTTGAGAGGCTGAGCCAGCTGCCAGTCAGGCAGTTGGGTGGATCTTGACCTTAAACTCAGTATCCTTCCAGAGCCAACACCGGCTCTGTGATGTCGACTAACAGCAGACTTTAGACAATGTTGGCTGAATCTGGTTCATAGGAGTGCAAAAATAAGGGTACTTCTGTGACCCAGAAGAGAAGTATGGGCAAAAAAAGTTTTGCCCATACTTCTCTTTCAATGTCCAACAAAAACTGATATTGTAGTTTACTTCACTGGGAAAGCATTTCACAGTTAGTGGAATATGTTTAGCAGCCAGTGGTCCACAACCAATGGCTTGGGAGCTAAATATGACTCTCAACTACCTTTTAATGTTGGTGGTTCTCTGCATCTTCCTACCAGGTGCACAGAATGTGTCTATTGGAAAAGCTGGTGTGCCACATACTTTTTATATCCATGAAGCCAAGCAAAAGTTAATGCATTCATTTTAGTAACAGTAAAAGTAGTTTGCATTAATATTTTTAAGAAAGAAAAAGCAGCCATTCTTTGTCTTCCCCTTTTTCTTTCCAACCATTCTTCCCTATGTTACCAAATAGGGTAGGGGAAAGAAAGGAGAAAGAAAAAAGAAAAGAAATAAGAGCTATATCGGAGAACAATTGACAGCTGCAAAATGATAAACAGAATCTTTTGGTAAAAAAACATCTAGCACTGAAATGGGTAGTTTTGTTATTGGATGTAGTAATACAAGAGTGCATTTATCAAATGTATTGTGATACGTATGTTTTCACTCACATTGATTGCACTCATTCTACGAGAGTGGATGATTGTAAACATGTATATTTGATGGTTTGCCGCACGAGCCAAGTTTCATATACATGTTATAATCAGCATTTTTTTTCTAGAAAATTACTTAGAATCTCCAAACATACTTTCTAAAAGGAGAGGTCCTGGAGAATAAAATAAAAAATATATAAAATGGTGGCTGTTGCAGAATATTTGCTTACTGTTTATTGTATGCAAATTTTTAGGAACATTTTTGGTAAAATGTAAAAGATGATGTTACACCAAGAAAATAGACTCCAAACATGTCAAGATTTACAATTGCACCTGCCTGTAAAATGGTAACTACGGTAACTAAAATTAGACTAATTCTGCGTACACACGATCAAAATTTTGGTCGGAAAAAGCTCTGATACTTTTCCCGACGGAATTACGATGGAATTTCGCTCAAGCTGTCTTGCATACATAAGGTCACACCAAATTCCGACCGTCAAGAACGCGGTGGCATACAACACGTGCAACAGGACTAGAAAAAGGAAGTTCAATACCCAGTAGCCAATAGCATCCATCTCTTAGTTGAATATGAGCATGCGTGAGTTTTTGCGTGTCAGAATTGCATACACATGATCGGAATTTCGGAAAAATTGAGTATCTGCTCTCAAATTTTTGCTGGCGGGAATTCAGCCAGCTAAATTCCGATGGAGTATACACACGGTCGCATTTTCCGATGAAAAGCTCTCATTTGTCTTTTGCTGGCCAAAATTCCGATCGTGTGTACGTGGCATTAGGCAATGCTTTAACCACTTCCCGCTCGGCCGTCATTCTGCTATGGGCCGGGCGGGAAGTGGTTAAAGCATCACCTAAGTCTAATTGTAGTTACCATTTTACAGGCAGGAGCAATTGTAAATCTTGACGCGTTTGGTATCTATTTTCTTCAGTGGTTCAGTTATCCTGACTGGGCATCATATAATGTCCAGTATATAATGTTCTCAGTATTGAAGTGGTTAAAAGCTTTCACAGCTAGAATTATTGCTTTCACTCATTTGCAGTGATACCTGACATGTGTGGTGCAATCACTGTTTACATTAAAACAATTTAAATTTATATTATTTTATTTTTTTCCTTTTTTATTTCATTTTTTATTTTTCTTTCATTCAACTTTATTGGTATCATAAGGGATAAACATACATCCCTTGTAAAAGCTTGGGTACTGGCAGATCCTCTTTATGGAAAAATCTGAGGCCTGTTAGACCCTTGATCCCTCTTCTGCCCTCCAAGGCAGCAAATCAAAGAGAAATCCGATTTCCTGCTTCAAAGGCCAGTAACGGTTCACAGCACTGAAACCGGAAATGACAAAATCCTCATTGCTTCCAGCTTCATTCTTAACAGAGAAGAAGATGGGGGCATGAGTGCTTTACCATCTTCTCTGTGAGCAGCTAGCCTAACCATTGTAGCAGTCCTGGGCTCCCTGGTGGAATAGTACAGCCCAGGGATGGTGGCAGACCCCTTCTGAGCCATGTAAAAGTGATTGGAAGGTTGTAGAGTTGCTCAGATCTCTTTTACATGAAAGTCATTCGCCATAATCTTGGCTGCAGCTGCAGCTCCAGGATGTATAGATATAAATTCTGGATGGAAAGCAGTTAAATAAGGAATTTATTTTAAAAATGTACTTGCTCATATGCAATTATCATGCAGTAAATAAACAAAACTATATAACAATACTAATATGAACTATTATAGATATAGAGAGATGCCCCCCAGTTTGTGATAATATACCATAAAAATTCAGAGTATAATGCCTCAAATTATATTATGATTTATATATTATAAAATTTACAACCAGACTATGGTGATAATTTCACATTGTCACAACATATACATATGCAACCATTACATACAAAGTCCAAACTTATTACACTTAAGTGTTTTAAACAATGAATGTTATTATTAATTCATTATTATACAGGATTTATATAATGCCATCAGTTTGCATAGCACTTTACACAATACAGGGAGAAAGTACATTCACAATACAATGCGATACCAAAGGATTAGTATCATATGCGCATATGAGTTTACTTACTCTTCAAGTGAGGAACAAGAGATAAGTGTAATAACTGTGAGGGATGAACTGATATAGAGAGTAGAAGGACAGTTTTTAGGTGGAATCCTACAGATTAGTAAAGGGAAACTGAAATTTAATGCACCGTCCATAACCTCATGTAGTACCAGAGTTGTTTGTATGACCATCTGCTAAAATAGAATAGTGGAACATAGGCTTCATATGCATTCTATGTTTGACCATTTTAAAAGTCCATTTTATTGTGACTAGGTGTGGGTGGCATCCTGTGGGCTTGCTAAGTTTTAGCAAAGTAATTTCTTTATTTAAAATGGCCCTTCCACTTACCATTTTATTTGCATTTTAATAGGGAAGGGTTCTATATTATTTGTGACCTCTTACTTAGTTATTTTGGAGACCCTTCTTACCTAATGAGTTGTGGCATAATATATAGTGGTCATTTACTAGAATTTCCCTGCAGAAAGGTAAAAGGATTAAAGGATTGGGCAACAGTTACTTTGCCACGTGAAGGAAAAGGGATAGGGCAACAATTGCTTTTGAACATGAGGTTGTGATGATATATATATATATATATATATATATATATATATATATATATATATATATATATATATATATATATATATATATATATATATATATTTTTTTTTTTTTTTTTTTACTGGTGCTAAGGCAGCATATCAGGGTAACAGAAGAGCATGCTAAAAATTAGTGCAAGCACCTTTTGGTGCCTGCTACCAAATCTGGGCAAACCTGTACTCATTATAGGATAAGTGTATTTATCCCAGTACCTCAGTCATTCATGCTAGCACAGCCAAACTCAAATTACATTAATGGACAACTCATGAACCAATTAATAGGCTTTCCATTTCAGTGAATAGAGTGATACTGTTCATCTATGAAGATTTTGGAAGATGCTGAGCAGGCTTCATGGAAAAGATTTCAGGAGGGAAGCATGGTATGTAAGTATATGCTACTGTATATACAAATGTATATACAAATGATTAGTAAGTGGAGAAAGCCACATTCAGGATCCCTTAAAGGACATACAGTTGTGCGCATAACTTTACATACCCTGGCAGAATTTATAAATTCTTGGCTATTTTTCAGAGCATATGAATGAAATTAAACACAAAAACGTTTATTTCACTCATGGATAGTGTTTGGCTGAAGCCATTTATTATCAATCAACTGTGTTTACTCTTTTTAAATCATTATGACAACAAAAACTACCCAAATGACCGTGATCATAAGTTTACATACCCTGGTGAAATTGGCCTGATAACATACACACAAGTTGACACAAAGGGATTTGAATGGCTATTAAAGGTAACCATCTTCACCTGTGATCTGTTTGTGTGTGTGTGTGTGTGTGTGTGTATAAAAGGTCAACGAGTTTCTATTCTCCTGACAGACCCTTGCATCTTTCATTCAGTGCTGCACTGATGTTTCTCGGATTCTGAGTCATAGGGAAAGCAAAATAATTGTCAAAGGATCTGTGGGAAAAAGTAGTTGAACTGTATAAAACAGGAAAGGGATATAAAAAGATATCCAAGCAATTGAGAATGCCAATCAGCAGTGTTCATACTCTAATCAAGAAGTAGAAAATGAGGGGTTCTGTTGAAACCAAACCACGGCCAGGTAGACCAACTAAAATTTCAGCCACAACTGCCAGGAACATTTTTCAGGATGCAGAGAAAAACCTACAAGTAACTTCAGGTGAAATACAGGACTCTCTGAAAACATGTGGTGTGGCTGTTTCAAGATGCACAATAAGGTGGCACTTGAAGAAAGATGGGCTACATGGTCGAGTCGCCAGAAGAAAGCCATTACTGCGCAAATACCACAAAGTATCCCGTTTACAAAACGGCACAGAGACAAGCCTCAAACCTTCTGGCACAAAGTAATTTGGAGTGATAAGATCAAAATTTAGCTTTTTGGCCACAACCATAAACACTACATTTGGAGAGGAGTCAACAAAGCCTATGATGAAAGGTACACAATTTCTACTGTGAAACACGGAGGTGGATCGCTGATGTTTTGTGGATGTGTGAGCTACAAAGGATCAGGAAATTTGGTCAAAATTGATGGCAAGATGAATGCAGTATGTTATCAAAAAATGCTGGAGGAACATTTGCATTCATCAGCCAGGAAGCTGTGCATGGGATATACTTGGACATTCCAACATGAAAATGATCCAAAACACAAGGCCAAGTCGACCTGTCATTGGCTACAGCAGAATAAAGTGAAGGTTCTGGAGCGGCCATCTCAGTCTCCTTACCTCAATATCATTGAGCCACTCTGGGGAGATCTCAAACATGCAGTTCATGGAAGACACCCCAATAATTTACAGGAACTGGAAGCCTTTTGCCAAGAGGAATGGGCAGCTTTACCATCTGAGAAGATAAAGAGCCTCATCCACAAATACCACAAAAGACTTCAAGCTGTCATTAATGTCAAAGTGGGCAATACACAGTATTAAGAACTGGGGTATATAAACATTTAATCAGGGTCATTTGGGTAGTTTGTGTTGTTAATATGATTTAAAAAGAATAAAGACAGTTGATTGATAATAAATGGCTTCCACCAAACACTAACCACGAGTGAAAGAAAAGTTTTTGTGTTATCCTTCATATTCTCTGAAAAATGGCCAATAAATCATAAATTCTGCCAGTGTATGTAACCTTATGTACACAACTGTATGTGCTGAGAGTAATAAGTAGGCTTAATTACTGAATCCCTAATCCAAACCAAGCATGTAAATCAGGAATATGGACTTCACTCTGACTTCGCTGACCAGCGACTCATGTATTGAAGCCAAAGGCAGCACAGCTATTGTTATTCCCAAGAGAACAACAATACCGGTATACCTATTGCACCTAGTATTGTTTAGGTAATAAATATTGCCTTTAATATTAACCTACTATACCACCTTATAGCAGCACATACAATGGAACAGGGAGTGCTGGGATTAGCTCTGTAATGTGCTCCAGGACCTGAATTTGAAAGCTAGCAGAGGTTTCCACATCACAAGATTGACTGAATGGGGTTGCAAATCCTTTGGTTAGTAATATGGTTCCATAGATACCCTGCCTTAAAGTGGATGTAAACCCATTTCATGAAATTGGACCTGGGCACATATATCTGCAGTGTTTTGTTATCTCTTCTTAAAGCCCTATGCTCCATAGCTGTCTCCTGCTCCGCTCTTCTGTTTTCAGCCTGATAACTCCAGAAAAGTTCTCTGTCACATATGATAAGCAGCCAGAGTTTTGTGTTGGAGAGGATGCTATAAATAGATTATCAGCATGTTGATGTGCACTTTCTAAACAGTATATAAAGATGAAGACAGCAGATATACATGTAAAACTGATGTAAGGAGATTTGTTTCATTCCTGTGTATCATCTGAGACCGTTCATTTGACTTGGTATATGTGAGGGTTTACATCCACTTTAAGCAGAAGTCTCTATTTAAATTTAGTATTTGCTAGGCTGTATTCAGCCTAAGCTGCACAGATAATTCAGTTTTCTTGGGTCTCCCCTGGACTCTGCTTCTGCTTGCTGCTGTGGGTGAATGTCCATGGCATTAGTTTGAAATGCTACACTAATTACAGCTACAGTATCTCACAACCCCCCCCCCCACACACACACACATTAATGCAAATAAATTATTATATCTTTTTATGTGACAACACTGAAAAAATGAGATTTCGCTACACTGTAAAGTAGTGAGCTTACAGCTTGTATAACAGTGTATATTTGCTGTCCCCTCAAAATAACGGAACACACAGCCATTAATGTCTAAACCACTGGCAAAAGTGAGTACACCCCTAAGTCAAAATGTCCAAATTGGGCCCAAAGTGTCAATATTTTGTGTTGCCACCATTATTTTCCAGCACTGCCTTAACCCTCTTGGGCGTGGAGTTTACCAGAGCTTCACAGATTGTCGCCCCAGACCATGACACTTCTACCACCATGCTTGACTGTGGGCAAGACACATTTGTCTTCGTACTCACCTGGTTGCTGCCACACACACTCGACACCATCTGAGCCAAATAAGTTTATCTTGGTCTCATCACACCACACGACATGGTTCCAGTAATCCATGTTCTTAGTCTGCTTATCTTCAGCAAACTGCTTGCGGGCTTTCTTGTGCATCATCTTTAGAAGAGGCTTCCTTCTGGGACAACAGCTATGCAGACCAATTTGATGCAGTGTGCGGCGTATGGTCTGAGCCCTGACAGGCTGACCCCCCCCACCCCTTTAACCTCTGCAGCAATGCTGGCAACACTCATACGTTTATTTCCAAAGACAACCTCTGAATATGATACTGAGCATGTGCACCCAACTTCTTTGGTCGACCATGGCGAGGCCTGTTCTGAGTGGAACCTGTCCTGTTAAACCACTGTATGGTCTTGGCCACCGTGCTGCAGCTCAGTTTCAGTGTAATGGCAATCTTCTTATAACTTTTGCCATGAGGAGGAACCTGAGTAACACTAACGAGTTACATGACACCAGGGAGGGAAAATGGCTAATTGGGCCCAATTTGGACATTTTCACTTAGGAGTGTACTCACTTTTGTTGCCAATGGTTTAGACATTAATGGCTGTGTGTTGAGGGGACAGTAAATGTACACTGTTATACAAGCTGTACATTCACTACTTTACATTGTAGCAAAGTGTCATTTCTTCAGTGTTGTCACATGAAAAGATATAATAAAATATTTACAAAAATGTATGGGATGTACTCACTTTTGTGAGATACTGTATGTATATTTTTATTCCCCTGGTCAGTTACTAGGAGGTTTAGCGCCAATGGCGCAGTCTGGGAAAGGTTAAAAATGTTTAGTATTGATCTTGGGAAGTCAATCCTACCTGGGGGCGGAATGTGTATGGCTTTCTGATTCTCCCAGACCTTCTGCCTTGGGAGGATGGCCGTGTGCCCTAACGGAGGCCTAGGTTTTGATCCTAGTATGGCGAGCATAGGGACTGAAGCACCATGGAGAAACATCTGTCTGAATGGGGATCCTGAGAAGCTTGGTCCTCAATCTATGGGTGGTAGTTATTCCCCAAGGATTCGGTATCTGAACCAACAAATGTCTTATAGCCAGGTACTGCTTTCACAGAATGTGAGGACTGCTTAAAGGTTCTTCACCTTTAAAGACTGTAAGTACTTTTGTCACCTTATCAGGAGTCTGTTAGTCCACGGATTGCCTGTTCCTTAACCCTCTCTCCCAGGAGTGTTGATTGAGAGTCAATAAATTACATTTCTTGCAACTAAAAGTAAAGAGTGTCCATCTGTACACTTCCACTATTGTAAAGGACTAGACCCTTAGATAAAATGCTAGTCTACCCTGTGAGATACAGTACCTTATATTCTTTGGAGGTAGGGGGGAGGGGCTACATTTCATATATGAATGTATTTAGATGTTTTAAGTTCAGCTTTAAGCAATGCAATGCTCTCTCTTAAGCAATGTAAAGCCTAATGTAATTTTGAGTTATAGTAATTTAAATGGATATGCTAAGGCCTGACCTCAAAATGGCATCAGTTTTTAAAGATAATGATTTAAGAAAAATGTTCTCAATATTTATTGAAATTGTGCTATATGTTACATGTACAAATTTTATGAGATTTGGCAGGTCACCTTTATAGAGTTTGTTTTTGTTCTGTACAGTAAGGCATTTCAGTAGGTCAGTTCTTGCTTGTTTGACAGAATTGTTTTCTACAAACTTTATGAAACACTAAATGATTATTCTTCATGCAGTTGTACATTTTTCTTTTAGTGAATCAATTGTTAATGCCCTAAAGAGTTCCTAAATATATTAAGCTGCAGAAGTCAGAGAGGAATCCCTGTGTTCTCATGAACAAATAGTGACATAGCATGAAAGTTAGTGACATTCAAGTCTGATGGTCTCACAGAAGATCACATTTCTCCACCACCATTATATATTCCCTTGAACTGCCTCCAGGTAACAAATGTGTTATTGAAATGCTATGCAGAGCAGTATCTCTGGGGGAAGTAACAGAGCCAATGGTGCGCAAACAAAATCAAAGTCATAATGCTACACAGAGGACTTAGTTGAAAATAACAATATCTACAGGACATTCAATTGTTCGAACAGTTTCACCATCTGGTGTAGGCTGGCCACACTGGTAACAATCTAATTCTAATATAACTTGAAAGCCCAAATGCAGGCAACACTTTTGTGTAGCTTTGGGCAGAGTGAAGAAAAGTTTAAACCTATCCCAGTTGGAGCATTGCTGAGTGATGGGAAATCTATCCAATGATGGGAGACCTGTTTAGTGGTGGTGACACCCTGCAATACAGCAAAAGGGGAGTGGTTATTATCACTGTCTCTTTCTTTCTGTCTCAGCTAAAATATTGTCCCATCATTCATTTTTCTGTTGTCAAAAAAACAAGGAGAGGGGAACTCTCCCATCATAATCACAGAGATTAATAAAAATTTGACATGTTCCTAATATGTGGACTTTCAATATATTCCAAAATGCAGAGCTCTAGTATCACAACAGAGCTTCTGAGCAATGTGAGCCTTTTTTTTTCTAAAATAGGTAGATTTGAACTTTCCATTCATCTGCCTTTCTCCATTCTATTTATGGTTGGTGGTGCCTTTTAATTTTCCTTTCTCGTCCCACCTGCTGTAGGCTATACCATTTCTTCTGTTTGAGTTTGCTTTATTATTAAATTTTGCTTAATCTCTGACCTTCCCCATTTCCCCAATTCCACCACATGTTTTTTCTTTCTCACTTTTTCTTCCCTCCTTCTCTCTGCCCCCATTATCTTTGGGACTTGGACTTTGTTGACCATTCCTGATTATTATCAGACCCCTTTTTATCTTTATTTTTTTTTTGTTTTCTGTCGGCATTAATGGAGATTTACGTGGATTGGAGCAGCTAAGGATTGGCGACCAACAGGTGTTGGTCTCCCACACCTAATACTTAAGTATATGTTTTGATATAGATCAAAAACATTATACAGTTGAATTTTGACAAATGCTCCTGTAACTCTGGGCTTCTGCACAAAGTGTATCTTTGTATGGGCCACTCCACCTTTATGAACCCTTCTCAAGTCTTCCCCAAAAAAGTTTTGCGAGGGTTTGTGCTTTCATACCCATCAAATAAGTTATATTTTGGCCTTCTTAAGTAATATAGTTAATTGATATTAAATCAAGTAAGCCCTTGCATACAATTGTTAGTCTTGCGTCATATTAACTTTGTTCATCTAAAGATACCATGTTATATCAGCGTATTACCAAACCTTCAAGCACGTTCAGGAATAATTAACAACACAAATGTATCATCCGGTATTCGTCATTTATTACATGGAAGAAACAATATATACTCGAAAACAGGGGGTTTCAATAATCTCAGTATAATTTAGATCAGAATAAAACACATAGACAGAATCTTATCTAAGCATTTGTCATCAAATAATCAACTCCAAGCATCCACAGAGCGAGCAATGTTCATGAGACGTGACAAGGTGAATAAAGTTCCTAAGGTATGACTTCAGCTACATATTCATAGATTAAAAATAATTAACCATTAATAACTATGAAGTGTTCTGGACAAACAACTATTATGAGACGTTTCTACGTTATACGTAAAATGGATACTCATGACAAAATGGCCATTAAAGCTTTTAGTCTTCACACAGCTCTTCCACTGTTTCCACTAGGAGCTGTCACAACTTCCCCATGTACCACCATATTTGTCCCTGCATATAGACTGCTAAATCAATGTAATCAGGCAATGTGAATTTAATAGCCAGCTGTAGCTCACCATCTTCTGAATGGTTTCCATCTATGCATAGTTCCATAAAACCATAGTCTTAAACACCTGGGACATAACAGCTTCTCCTGCATTAGGCACTAATGCACAACATTTTGGGCATCAGCCCTTTACCAAGTAAATAACCAGATGAAGGAAGGGCTAATGTTGTACAAAATTGATCTGTGTCAGTAGAATAAATGGGATAGTCGTACAACAGCTGTGATATATTCCAAGAGTTTTTGGACTAATACTGTAGATATCTGAAAGAGCCAATCACAAAACAACAAAAAGGAGTATATTTCCGTCAAAGTGCAAATTGGCAGGTAAAGAAAAGTATGTGAAGAAACCATTTAGAAAGATTCTTGTGGACTTACAGTATGAATGTGTACACACATACTATGTATATATATCTCTTCTTAAAAATTCACAGCAGTCCCTTATACTGAATGGGAAGACTGTAAAACATTTTCCCATTGTCACTGGGCACTGAATGGTAGTAATCTCCAGATTCTGCAATAAAACCAGGGAGCACAGTAGTTTGTTGGAGGTTAGTAGCACTTGTTAATTTGATCAAGGCTGAAGTTTACGGAGGATAAAGTAAACAATGCAAACTGCAGACACCATCAGTTTCCTCTGGTCAGTGAAGTGTGGTCTGTTCCATTTACACTTCACAACAACATCTGATGGGCTTTGTCAGTGCTGCACAGAGTAATTAAACCTGAAATCAATAGCAGGCATTTGTCATGTTTACAGCCGCTCTTTCTGCTGGGTTAAACTCATCAGTTTAGTGCCGTTCTGTTTTACTGCTGAGACACGCTCCATTATTTCTTCAGGTACAGTTGAGATATTCAGTTACAGTACAGGTCCAATAGTTTGAATACATCAGTAAGATTAAAAGGGGCACAAAATGAACATTTTTATTTAATTTATCCCCTGTATTCTCAAGAGTTCCATCTTCATTTTTCTTTCCTCCTACACTTTTACAAAAATATGATTGCGCCTGCTTCATATATTCTCAAGCTCCTCTATTGACAGCTTGAAGGTGAGTGCAGGGGACAGGCCAGTGGCTGATGATCAGTCTATATTTCATGCAGCTACAACCTTGTTCTGCTTGTTTTTCTCAGCATGTTGAGCAGAAGAAGTGAAACTTTAATGAAGAAAGTTTATTTACTTATTAGTCTCCCAACCATGGTCATTGATCATGCTTAACCACACTTAGGGAGTGATTTACTAAAATGAAGTGAAGAGCAGTGGTCACTGTACTCAACCAGCAAGGGAATTTAAGAAATAAAAACTTTTCTTACATACACCTGCATTTTAGTGTTAGTAAATTGCTACCCTTACTATAACATGCATGCTCAGATTGGCACATTGGGACCCTGAGTGATGCTCAGTTATAAGCATCCTTATTTAAAGGAGAACTTTTCTGCATATTACCTGCTGCAAAATAGGAAAAGAAAACATGGCTTTTTAACAGCATTGGCTTGCAGCTATATGAATTTTGGACATATTTTACTGCATGCAATCAAGTGTGCTTTTAACATGCTTTGATGTACATTTTTTTAGTGCGCCTTAACCCTTTTATGACCAGAAGTCACAAGAGAATGTGAATATGTATAGGTTAACGTACCAATAGAAAAACTAATTTGCCTACCTAAATCATTTTTAAAAAGTTTTTTTAAAGCTAATTTCACCATTGTATTACATCTATTGGAGCTGTTCTACCTGTCAACTGACTTGCATTTCTGTTTATCCGTTCTTAATGCCGTGTGCACATGATCGGAATTCTCATTGGAAGAAGCTCTGATGATTTTCCCGACGGAATTCCAGCGGAATTCCGCTCAAGCTGTCTTGCCTACAAATGGTCACACCAAATTCTGATCGTTTAGAACGTGGTGACGTACAACACGTACGACGGGACTAGAAAAAGGAAGTTCAATGGCCAGTAGCAAATAGCTTCTGTCTCGAAGTTGAATCTGAGCATGGGTGATTTTTGGCGTGTCGGAATTGCATATCGGAATTTCCGATAGAAAGTTTTTCCATCTGAAAAATTGAGAACATGCTATCAATTTTTGGCTGGCGGAAATTGAGACAGCTAAATTCTGATGGAGCATACACACGGTCGCATTTTGCTATGAAAAGCTCTCATCTGTCTTTTTCTGGCCGGAATTCCGATCGCGTGTACGCGGCATAACATTTACATGGACAGCATGTCCAGGTCGGTCATCTGATTTTTGATTGGACAGGGAATGAGAAGCACAGGCTGATATTGGTAATTTCTCTGGGAAAAGAAATGAAAGGGGAAGGGGGGGAGGGAAGAGGAGGGAAGGAGGGGGTTAAAGAAAGTGAAAGGAGGGAAGGTGGAAAGGGGAAAGAGAGGGAGGAGAACCGGTAAGATAGAGCCAATTGTAGTACCACGTGGAAATGCTGGATGTGGTATATGTTATTCCATTTAATATAATTAAATAAATAGATGGTAAATCAGGAGGCCGTTTTAAGTATAGCGCTTTTCAATAACATTTAAATCCTTCCATAACAGAGTAAGGTACAATGATGATAGTCCATCAATAAAAAAGTGACACTGAAGCGATCTGTCAGATGACATAAGCCCACATCCAATATATCACCAAATCAGGGGAGCAGAGCAATGAGCTTTCGCATCACCTGTTCTGGCTGTAAGGGGGTGTGCGTGCATCACTGCCTAACACGCATGCATGGCCAGCACAGAGATGGAAACAAGCCGGCCGCCACAGAGCAAAAATGGGAAAGTGAGCGTCCCGATAGGGGACAGAAAGAGGGAGAGCTCCCTCCAGTGGAACCTCCACAACAAGCACACAATGAGCTACAAAGCGCATGACAACCCCTAGGAACAACGGCTCCGGGAGCTAAATGACAATAAGTCACTAGGTAGAAGGGGTGTACTGGAAAGGGGCCAGCTCAAACTAGTCCCGCAATGCCGTAGCCTAACCTGCATCAAGGATGCGTGGAATATAGCCGGGGCTACCCGGCCGCACATTCACCCACAGTTCTCTACATGCAGTTAGGATGCTGGATCACAGAGACAGACAATACAAAACATTTAACAATGTCTGAAAAATAAAGAAAATCAGAACATAATGCACAATATAATAACATCACATACTATACATACAATATTGAATCAAAAAATGTTCAATGCACTATGCAGGTTGAGTAACCCGTTTAATATACTAGAGCTAAATAAACAGTTGAGTTGGAACAACCATTGACCACATGAGAAGTTAACAAATAGATACCTCACATGTCACGGTTTAAAATTGCACACACTCGTGGTATGACGCCAAACTTCAGTAATTAAAAATCTCCATAGGCGAAGTTTTTAATTTTTTTTACAGGTTACAAGTTTAGAGTTACACAAGAGGTCTTGAGCTAGAATTATTGCTCTCGCTCTAACATTCTCGGTGATACCTCACATGTGTGGTTTGAACATCGTTTACATATGCGGGCGTGACCTACATATGTGTTCGCTTCTGCATGCGGGGACGGTGGCTCTTTAATTTATTACATTTTTTTGATTGTTTATTTTGTTTACTTTTTATTTTTACACTTTCCCTATAAAAAATATATTTTTTGATCACTTTTATTCCTATGTATGAATGTATACATTTCTTGTAATAGGAATAGTGTATGAAAGGTCCTCTTTATGGATGTGTTGTCTATAAGTCCCCATATCTCTTCTGGTTGGAAAGCCTGAGATAAAAAAAAAAAAATTAACGATCTCAGGCTCTCCTGCTGAGTCCCCGGAATTGTTTACTTCCGCCGGCCATCATAATGTCGCGCCTGGGCCACCGAAAGTCATAGAGATTGCCAGTGACCATCTGTCCCTGAGATTTTTCTATGACTTTATTCTGGAGCCACTGATTGCATCGGAAGAAGCTGGGAAAAGTACCAGAGGGCGGCGAGAGGGGGGAGGACGATCAACCGGCTGAACACCCATAATTGTTCTTATGGTGTAGGGAATCAGCAGCTGAAAAAAAAAAGATATCTGAATGATGCCTGCAGCTGCAAGCATCATTCAGATATCCCCACTGAAAGCCAAGGATGTCATATGATTTTCAGCGGTATGGAAATGGTTAAAGTGGCTCTAAAGGCTGGACATTATTTACTTTAATTATCTACATTAAAGTGTTTCTAAAGCCTTAAGGTTTTTTTTTTTTTTTTTTTTTACCTTGAAGCAATTCTGCCTTTGTTTCATCCTTCACTGTTCTATATGGAAAAATTATAATCAGTAATAATCCGAAAATTACCTTGAAAGAAACAAAAGCCAGAAAAAAAGCAGACAGTAAACATTTTAGTGTTCCCTTACATTGGTGGTCAGTTGAGAAAGAACCACCCTATCTTGAAGGTCAGCAGGAGAGATGCCCACTTACATTGGTGTTCAGAGGAAGAAGGACCATACCTTTGGTGGTCATACCGTAGTACTGTTCCCTTGCATTGATGGCCAGTAATAGATGGCCCCCTTACACCGGTGGTCAGAGAGAGGAAGAATGCCTCTCACATTGGTGGTATTTGGGAAAATGTCACCTTTATAGATAGCAAAAAAGATAATTTGTATGAGTGGTTACCAAGGGAAGAGGGGAAAAACTCTACTGGCCCCACACCACTTACTTTGCCAGGTGAAGTTGGCCTCATATCTGCATGCACCAACAGGCAGTAGGTCAGCTTGCCACTGCTCACCACCTTTAGCCACCTCTGGAGAAACCCTAGTTGAAAAAAAGCATTCTCAGACAAGAATGGGCTTGTCCTTCATATCGTTATTAGTAGTCACAGAATTATTATTATACAGTACATTTCATGTAAAAATATATTTGCTTTTACAAAGTAAGTAATTCATATAGTTTACATTGCCTTTTCTATGGGATATAGAAAAGCCTCAAAAAGTATAATGTGCATAAAAAGTTTTAGAATTAAGGAAATTTGCTATACCTTTTAACTTTTCATGTACAATCTAATTTTTCATCTCCCTAATTAGCAGAGCGGACTGAAATAAGAGATAAATTCCACTGATTGGTTATCAATCTTAATGTTGGGAAGCTATGAGGTAGTGAGATTTTACTTAAAAGGCTTTTGTTTGCTGTAGCTAAGCTCTGTGATTGGTAAAATAACTTGAGTAACCAAGTGGATCGGTATAGCTTACTAATGAATTATGTGCAGTATTAAGTGTAACTGAAGGAATGAAAAGGAGATTGTTGTACATTTTATTCGTATTATGTAGTTATATATTGCAATAAATATAGGTGCATTGGCTATAAGGTAGGTAATTATCTTCCATCCTTGGCAATACGCAGACCTAATTTGTATAAAAAGAAAAATGTTTAAGCGACTACAAAATATGTATTGAGGCTGATTTATTTATGTAGCCTAAATTGTGTGAATATTCACTTCCATGTTTACTTATTTCATCTGCACATGATTGGATAATTGAAGTGAATATTCAATTCACTTAAATTTATTGTGTAAAGATGCTCAACTCAGCTCAGCATTTCTAGGTGAAGTGGAATGAAGTCAGAAGTTGATTTAAAGTAGAACTATGGCCTCCCATGAAACAAAAAACAAATTGCAGCACTTTATTATAGGTACATTTGTGCTTTCAGTTTTCTTTTGGTCCCCCTGCAAAGTCCCACAAGTACCTGTTGATGGTGCAGAGAAATTCACTTAATACAGCTTCAAAGTGGCATTGATGCTGGATTGTTCCTGAATTCAAACTAGAGTTGCCACTCTGATGTAGGCTGTACCTAATTGCACTATAGTGGGATAAATACATGTAGTAGGTGCATGGCTATGACCATTGTTACTGCTGATTCATAAACGTGTAGCTTGTTAGGCAGCATCTGACCAGGTCTAGTCCTGCCCACTGCTTTCTGGATCGACAGCTTTGTTGCAGAAACCCTCTCAACGTGAGCTACAGTGTCTGGTAGGAGAACGTGAGACACAAATAAAGGAGGATTTATCTTACTTAGGGAAGGTAAAGGAGTCTTGTGCATCACATAGTAACTGGACTTGGTCCTAGTATAGATGATCATACAACAGCTTTTAGATGTACATTAACAATTAACAAATGCTGCTACTTTTTTCTCCAGTTTCTTTACTGTTCACTTTTCCAGTTTTTCACTTTTAACGATTGTTTCCAGTTGTCTCACAGATTGTAATTATAGTCACAAATGTTCACATTTATATACAGAATGTAATTACTCTGTTGAATGGATGCATTTATTAAGACAGTGCTTAGTCCTATGATGATGTTAACACAAGCAGTTAAAGTGCAGTAATCCATTACCACCAAAGGGACTCACATTTTAAACTGTGAATACTGATGATTAAAGTGATTTATAAATTGGGAGACTGGCAAATTCATAAAATGGCATCTTTTTCATTGAGGTTGATTGTCTGCAGGAGTAGAGTAAGTTCACTTTGCAAAGTAAATTTTCCCTTAGCTTGGTGAATGTAGTGAAAATTTGCTTTGCAGATAATGCCCAATCACAAGCAAAGAAAATTTAAAAAATGTGTTTGCATATAATTGGATGATGAAAGTTATCAGAGATTCACCTTATTACCTTGCTAATTGAATAACCTATTTGCCTTTAGTAAGGTAGAGGACCACTTGCCATTTACTTTGTTGTTTAGAGCAATTTGGTGTGCTCTGTGCTCCAAGGGTGACCTTTAGTCACCTGCCAATGGGAATCGACTGTTATGGCCAAAGGGGGAACTGGTGAGAGAATACCCATTCATAACTCTTATGTCTTGATGATGCTCAGTTAGAGTGCAAGCTTCCTGTTTGCCAGCATGCTCCGCTGCACTGAATAATGAATTGGTATTAAATTAAATAGCATGCCATAATGTATTTTCATATTTTATACATATTTCCAGTTATATACGTATACTTAAAATGTGTGGTAGGAATTATATATTTGTAGCTGTCCTTGCAACCTCTGGACATTTGTCAATATGCTGGGGGACAGTGTCCAGAGTTGTGTTCACATACTGCATCCAGGAGACAGGCTGATCATGTAGGCCAATACAGAGCAGCTCTCCTGCCTCTAAATAGCACCTTCTAGTGGTGGCCATGAACTTTTTGGGGGGTTACAGGGGCAAATGCATAATTCATTGTTATAGTAGAAATCAAATATGTTTAAGTTATTCTTTTTTAACTCTCTAATGCAGGCAGCATTGGAGGCAGCGCTAACAGAAAATACCGCACTAGCTTCGGAATATAAGACTTTTCAAGAAAGTTATTTGGATGAGAAAGACAAGTTATTGGTCAATTATGAAAGCAGACTGAGGAGAGAGGCAACAACACGAGATTACTTGCAGGTAAGATAGGATCACCTTGAAGGTATTACTAGAATAAATGTGTCTACTTATAGGGTTCATATAATGAATGTGGGAATGTGTATTGCCTCTAGTAAATGTGTGCAAACATCCTGAAACAAGACAGAAGATTGTTCTAGAACTAAAGTATCACTTCTTGCTGACATTATATTCTTGGAGTTGAATGTACCTTGAACGTTGCATGTGACATCCCTCAGGCCCCTTTCACATAATGTGGACCGTTTGTTCGTTTTGCATCCCTCCGTTGACAGATGAAAAATGGACATCAATGTATCTCAATGGAAAAATGGATGATTATCCATTACATCCACTTCTGTCAACAGTGTTTTTTTGGAAGGGATCAAAGCCCTATTATTCTTCCAATAAATAAATGGATCGGACAAAAAATGGATGCAAATGGACAAAAGGTCAGTTTTTCCATGGACTCAAGTTGTTAAGAACTCTAGCAGGCAGATGTAAAGAACTGTTGTAAAAGCTGATAAGAAACTGATGTAAACTTCATAAATTTTTTCTTTCAAAAATATGACTGAACCGATGAAATGAACATGTGTAAAAGCGACCAAAAAGATAATTTAGTCCTGAGAGGCTTTCTATTTGCCTAAGAACAGTGGGACAGCTTTATTTACGCTGTAACAAGAAAATAACTGTTGGTAGGAACCAATAAAGTTAAATTTTTCATGTTTGAATCATTTAACAAAAAAAAAAACAGACTGCACTTTAGTATTTTAGTATTTCTAAGCAGATACTACTTTATAGTATTTTCTAAGCAGATTTTCTGCTTAGATAGATACATAAATCTGTACCAGCATACATACAGCTATTTACATGCAAATGTTGCTCAGCAGTAAATACTCCAGGAGCCGAACGGGCACCAGCTGGTGGTGGTTGGGTACCTGGAAACAAAATTGTACTTTCCCTAATCTTTTTGGGGAAACCTTACATCAGTTAGTTTGTATTTATTTTATTTTCATGTAGGAAGTGCATATCAAAACAGCCTTCTCTGAATGTCCAGTGCACACTAAAAACAGGAATGTTTGTATTATTTTATCAGAGTTTACATTTTTTTATTTAAGCATTTGAGGTCACTGGGTGCATGAACATCTGCATGCTCATGCAAACCCACAACTGAGGTGTAACTTTAGTAATTTCTCAGCAGAGAGACCACTGTTTCCACGCAAAGAGCATTGTCCTTCTATACAGCATGCTAGCAGGAGACAGGATTTTGCTCAGTATGTGACTGCATTTGGCCGATTTCACACAAACTTTCCAGTCAGGTCCACCTGTCTGTTTTTCAGGCAGACCCGATCGGACTATCCATAGCTCTCTATGGAGCGGTGAATGTCAGCAGACATGAGTCCACTGACACCCGCCAGTATCCGATCTGGGCACAAATATCCATCCGGCTGCCCCATAGAGGAGAGCGGGCTGTGTCTGTGTCTGCTCTGCATAGCAGAGCAGACACGGACCTGTCATCCGCCTGCTTAGCGGGGATCAGCAGAAAGATCCCCCACTGACCAGGCGGACCTGCTGGACAGAGGTTGAAGCAAAACCTTTGGTAAGACTTTGCACATCTTCTGTGTGTCTCTTGGCCACATGAGTCTACTTCTTCTAAAGAGAAAGTCCATGCACCTGAAATGTATTAAGGTGATTTAAACCGAAAGTTACACTTTCACAAATGTAGAAAAAATACATTAACAAAAACCCAGAAAAGCAATCTAATGTTTTGTTTAAAATATTCAGATCAGTTAAGAGAAGATTTGTGACTGATTGCTGTGGGTCACTACCTTGTGACATTGTCATAGCTATTTTGTCTGCTGATTGATTACCCCAGATTGTGTGTTTATGTACATTTATTTGTTCATTTCGTTTGATTTATTACAAATCTGTGATATAAGTGAACAAAAAACATGCAAATATAAAGACAGGCTAGGAAGAACTTTTATCAAGTATGCTAGAGCAGCCCTTTCATTCTAATATGAAACTATTGTAAGGATCATTGCACTAATGCAGGAGGATTTGTGATAATGTTGCAGAAATTTTTACTGTCAAAACGGAACTGCAGTGTAATGGCTTTTGTTATCATGGCTTCTAATAACTACTCAGCATAAATTGACCCCACATATGTTAAACTGAAATAATATGTCAAGCACATAATAAGATAAAGGAGACATGTAAGATGCCTTGTCAATTCTGTTATGACGCGTGGGATAATTTATCAGACATTTGTTAGCAATCTCTACTACATTTAGAATGCAATTTTACTATGTAGAAGAAAGGGCCAAAGCACATCTCTAAAATGTAAAATGAAATTGTTAAAGTATAACTAAAGGCAAAACTTTTTTTTGGATAGAGTGGTGAGGGATTATAACTAGGGTTGCCACTTTTTCTTCAAGCCAAACCTGTACACTTAACTGCGCACAGTAATTTATTTTCTTTAGTATATACTATAAGATTGTAACAGACCTGGGACACTTTTGGGCACTCCTAATAGAATAGTAATGAGGTGCACATAGTGCCCCCTCACCCTCCTGTCAAGCCCTGTTCTGAGCCACAGTCCTGTCTGAATAATGTGTCCGGGTTTCAGGTGGACTGAAACACAGACACATGATTCAAAACTCTGACTATCTGGGTGAATCCCAGACAGGTCCCATTCCTAATTAGAAAACGTGTTTGTTTTTATTGCTGTCTATGCCCCAGTTAAGAAAAATCACCCTCTCTATTTGTCCTGTTTACCATTAATATTTAAAGTGATAGTAAAAGAAAATCCCAAATTTTGGGTCATCCCCAGAAATATAATAGAGGGAAAATCTTCCAATGGGGACAATAGTTCTGGTGACCCGGGGGTCCCCAAGGAATTCCCTTAATTTTCAAGGATTTCCTCTCACTTCCTGTTTGGCTTTCAGACAGAAAATGAAGGGAAATCTCTGGAATAGGACACAAATGGCGAAACAAAAATCTGACATTGGTTATAACCTTCCCTTGCTCAGTCCAAATTGAAAAAAATGTTTTGCCTATAGCTCTACTTTAAGTAGATGACCCCTGCTGTGTAAAACACATATGTTAACTTGCTTTAAAAGGAAACTCTAGACTAAGGAACTTAGGTCATTAAAAATGCACGGTAATTGTGTTAAATGAGAACAAAGCTTCTTAGGTAAATAGGAATAAGAACTTTGTATATACACTCTCTCTTGCCCAAAAAGATAGAATTCTACTATGTGCTTGCAAAGCCTTATTGGCAAATACATACCAAGAAAATAGATATAAAATACTCACTATGTGGCACAAAATGCCTCAACTTTTAAAATAAGAAAACCCTCAAGTGTCTCCCCTATGCTGATGCTACCTGAGATCGGAAGGGTGATTGTTACACATTTTCTGGGAATGTCTAGTGCTTACCACTTTTTGGTCATAAATTCAATCCTCTATCAAAAATCTAACCGGATGGTCCCTACAGACTCACTCACCACCTATCTTTTACATAATACGCAAATATCATATAAACGCTACAAAAACTCACTCCTGAGACATGTTCTGAATGCAGCGGCTCTATGGAAAACAACTGATCCACCTACCATAGTACATTGCTGCACTAGAGTGTCAGGCATTCAACTTATGGAGCAATTTTCCTAATTTCTCAAAGACCAATCTGAGAAACATTTCAAAATGTGGACTCCCTGGCTGTTGTACAAAGACACCCTATAAGCTGCATTGCCGTTGGTCTCAGGGGTGCTGTAGGGGGAAGAAAGGCTCCCCTCCCACCCCTCTTTTTTTTTTCTTTCTTTCCCTAGCTTCTTACTCTTCTGCCGGTTTACTTATTCCTTCCCATGGTTCATTTCATTCACTTAATCCGAATAAAAAAGACTGGGAGGGGGCCAAGATACAGCTGTTACCGATGAGCAGCATAACTATATTACTTTATGGACTCTATACGCAAACTGTATACTTGAACTGATTGTTGGAACTTATGCTAAAGCTTCTGTATACAGTGAGATTTATGGACACTGTGTTACTAGTCCTATGTTCTGGCCTATTTAAAGAATAAAAAAATATATATGCATGGTAATTACGTAAGAAACAGTCTGAAACAATATTTACTATTGCATATGATTTAAGTCACTTTTCACATTGGGGGTTTCTGTTCCATTATTTTTTTGAAGTGTTTCACAAAAAAGAATACGAAGTTAAAACAAAGAATGTGTATCTTCTGCAATGTAAAATACAGAGTGAATGAGTAAAAGTCCAAACATTATTAAACATTAAAAAAAACATAGAGTAAGGCCTCGTACACACGGTTTGATTGTTAGACAACCGAGCGTCTGATTTTTGTCAAAAGCGCGTGTGCAGGATTTTGTCTCGCATACTAACTATCCGCAAATTGTCATTTGGCAAACACAAACGTAGTGACATACTAAGAGTATAAAGAGGAAGTTAATTTCTCAAGCGCCACCCTTTGGGCCCCTCATGCTAAATTTATGTTAGTAGAAGTTAGTAGAATTTTGGTGAGCACTGATTTGTGATTTTCAGATTGTACAAAACAAATGCCTTTTAAAATATGTTTGGCATAACTACATCAGTATCACCAGCAGAGCAGCTTCATTATTATCCCATAAAAGAAGATAAGAATGTGTGCTGCATTTCGACATTTCATCACCTACGACCAGTAGTTTACAAGACCAAACTTTTCCGGCTCGTTCCTTGATTCCGATCATGTGTGTTTGTACTTTTGACCTTTGTGTGATGATTTCTATACTGACCATCCGAAAATCAGATGTTGAGTTCACATCTGACAAAAATTTTATAGCCTTCACATCCTGCTTTTGTCTGATGAAAAAGTCAAATCAACTGTTGAGAAGCACTACTAACGACTGAAAAATCCGCAGACAGCTCGCCTTAAGACTTTTCCCTTCTGATTTTTGTACCGTGGGTACGAAGCCAAAGACATAATTAGGAAGTAGGTCTGGACAGCTGCACTCTGAAGAAATTGCCTTTTTATAAAAAAAAAAATCACATGAAAATCAAAAATACATGCCACAGCAGACATGGAAGAACTGACATGTTTTGCACTAACAGTAGTGCTTACTCATAGCTATGAGTAAGCACTACTGTTAGTGCGAAACAGTGATTTTTTTTAATACAAAGGCAATTTCTTCAGAGTGTGGCTGTCCAGACCTACTTCCTAATTATTGCTACATGTAATTGCCAGCACCTGTGGCTTCTATACTGGTGAAGAGGTTCACTATCGTCTGACCTCCTGGAGTGGTGATATCCCTCTTTCCCTATGAAGCCAAAGACACTTTTCCAAATAGGAATCTTCACAGTCAGTAACGAGTGAACCGTCAATGTAGGGTAACCCCATAACTTGTTCACAACTCTAAATAATGCATTAACAAGGTGCATTTCAGGCTAACTGTGCAATAAACATCAGAGCAACTACAAATTGTGCTTGCAAGCTTAGGGTCAGCTCATAAACCATAATGGCTTGGAAATGCACTTGTTAGTACAGTAACTGTATATTTTCGTGGAAGAGGACCTATACCTCTAGGAAAAGGAAGCCGCAGCCCTCATCACCCAGAAGCTGGTCTTTACTGCAATTATTAATAGCTTTTCTAGGTTTAGAGGTAGTAGGCGAGAATACCCAGGAGATAAAATAGCAGAGATAAAGAAGAAAAAAAGAGGAGAGGGGAAAGGTTAAGAGAGAATGTAGGGTATGACCTCACACGCCGAGCCCCACCATTCTAAAACTGCCTGTATCAGGTATGGATCTTGTATCTCTAGTCAGGCACTTGATGCATGGGTCACAAACTTTCTCAAACATCCGCATTTTATCATTCAAGTTCGCTAACATGTGCTCATTAATCATAATCCAAGAAAGTTTATGCTTGAGCTGTTCGAATGGCAAGACTGCAAATTTCCAAGATTTTGCAATAATCATTTTTGCTTATACGTATATAAAAGCTATGAGACGTCACAAGGGAGATGCTACCGGCACATAGTTGGCCATCCTTGCCGGTAACATGTACCATCAAAGTAGCTTTATAATTTGCTTCAATAACAGAGGTATTAATGAGAGATCTGGAAGCTTCCTGGGCTATAGAGTGCCATTTGTCTAGCTCAATGGTTTCCTGGAGGTCAAGTTCCCATTTTTCAATGTAACCATGTTTAACAGGCGTATTTGTTAAAGTAATATACATTTCTAAAATATTCCCCTGGATTTTATCAAACTGCTGACACAAAAATTCCATGAAGGACTCACATTGGGGGTTTACAAGAAACTCTTACCTATGAAGGTAAATCCCTCAATTTATTTGAATGTTATCTCTTGTTGAAACATCACTATGCAGTCAGCCCTCTTTCTATTCAATTGTAAGTAATGTTCAGAATTCTTTATATATTTTTTTCCACTTTATCGAATGCCCATAGAATATTATTTAATGGCTTTTCTTGTCAGAGGCAAAAGTGCATTGTTTTCATGTCCTTTGATCTTTATATATAGTGTTTACTCATGCATTTTGAAGAAAAGACTCTTCCTCCATACACACTTCTGAGCATTGAGTTCACCTGTAGTAAAATAGGTTGAGTCTCTATCTGTATATACTAATGGTGCCTCCCACAATTGTCCTAAGTGATCTGCAGTCATGTGCCCACAGATGCTCACTGCAAATTGATCACAATGTGGAAACTGTCTTGTCTTTCTTAAAATGGACCAGTGAAGCCAAAATGGTGCGGCTGGAAAAAATACAAAGTTATATTGCCATTTATGCTGAAGACAAAAAAATTATGTAGAAATATCAAGCTCGCTATGATATGGACATACAATATTATAGACAATATTACCCAAAGGCAATAAGAGCAATTCAAGTATATCTAAAGCCCACACTTTTATTTTAGTTTTAGATTAGGGAAGGATTAAAACCAGATTTATTTGCTGTCCATGCCCTATGGAGGATATTTCACTATGTTCCATAGACAGACCAATTGCTCCTAAATGAGAAACCCCCTTTTCAGACAGTTGCCATTGAAACAAGTGCCTCCATTGGAAGAATTTACCTATATTTGTGTTCTAGGTACAACTCCAAATTTTGGATTTTCCCTTGCATTAAATTTTGGCGTCAATTGTCACCAATAGTGTGAATTTCCACAGTAGGAAAACAGACAGCAATTAAAATGGATTAAAAAAGATTCATCCTCTCTATTTGTCACAGAGGATCTCTTACAATGGAAACATCTGTTGCAGTAACAGCTTGAAAAAAGTTGAAAACTGAATACAGTTTTGGGCACTGCAATGTACGATAGAGAGCATTTGGACAGAGTTCAAAGACAGAATGCTAAATAATTATAAGAGATGGTATATCTCACTTAAATGTAAAGTTTACAAAACCTAGACTTGTTAACCTGAACTTGTGCCCAGATTATGCTCATTTAAGCCTAAATTTAGCCTAAATTACAAACAAAAAATCATCATAAGGGACATAACCTTTATTTAGCATGATGTGTCCCTTGTGCTGATATGTTTTGGTTTAGGAAATTTAGGACATTTTCATCTTTTCTACTCTGCCGACCCAGCCACTATAATCTTCCTGTGTGGTAGTTGTTAATGTCAAGAGTTCCCATCAGGAAAGCTAGAACTATGCCCTCCCTTTCCTGGCAGATCCACCATTCATAGAAGCTGCATTACAGCTTCTATGAATGATACAGGATCTCCTAATGGGGCACAGGCAGACAATTGATAGCTCTGCTCCCTCCATTCAGATATCCTGTGTCATTCATAGAAGTTGCAGTATGCTTTCCTATGAATAGCAGGTCTTACATAGTTACATTAGTCTGTTTGAAAAAAGACCATCTAGTTCAACCAAAAAAAGGGAAAACATTTTTTTTTTACAATCCTATATACACAATCCTATACTCACAGTTGATCCAGAGGAAGGCAAAAAAAAACCCAGCAAAGAATGATCCAATTTTCTCCAGCAGGGGAAAAATTCTTTCCTGATTCCCCAAGAGGCAATTGGATATTCCCTGAATCTGCTAGGAAAGGACGGGCATAATCATGCTTTTGATGGGAGCTTCTGACATTCCCTAAGTTGTAATAACCCCCACCAAACCAGAATATTATGGTGGCGGGGTCAGAGTTGAGGGGGTGGGGTGGATGTAGTAAAGACAAAAAAGTTTCCTAAACCAAAAAGTATCAGCACAAGTGGCTCATCATACTTAATGTAAGTTATGTTCTTGTGTTGATTTTTATGTCTGCAATTTAGGCTAAGCTTAGGCTTTAAACTATTTACATATTCTGAGCAAGCAGTAAAAGTACCTTTAAAACCTGCCCTCACCTCTGTATCTATAAGCATTGTGAAGAAAATCAAGTTCAAATTTCACAATAGAGGCACGTAAATCACAGCTTCTTTCTTGTTACCTTCCATGGAAACAAAGTCTTGGCAGCCTGGCAGCACTGTAATGTAAACAAACACCAGTAAGCTTGTAGGCTTGTAAGCTGCTACAAACCAACTGAAACCTGAATTTAAAGTCCTTGCAGTGATCTTTGAACAGCTCTGAAGATGAATGAATTAAAGCAGAACTAAACCTGCCAATTTAACTCTTTCCCAAAACAGTATCACTAAAGGCATGCCTTGAATGATAACTGCCACAGTTGATTGTGCTCACCACCACATATTCAAGCCATGAAATGGTTGGTGTCATAGCTGATCCCATTTGCTTCACCATGGCAACTGCATATCAAAAATGGCGCCATTTTTAAAAATAAAAGCATTTGATCAAACCGATCTTGATGTGATAAAAAGCTTTTAAGGGCAGAGGAGATATCTGTGGTATTAGACCCCAGATCTTTTCATAAAGAGTACCTGTCACTTTCTATTGTCATCACAGGGGATATATATAGTTGCTGTGATAACAATACAAGCGATAAAAAAAAAAAGTAAAGGGACAGTGTAAAAAAATAAAAATAAACAAAAGCACCCCTGTCCACCCGTGCTTGCATGCAAAGGTGGAAAGGTCCCCCACGCACGCAAACAGAGGCGCCCTATACATAAGGTATTACCGTGAACATCAGATCATGGGCTAGCACCAGACCCCCTATGTAAATTTAAAGTGATAACCTGTAAAGGCTTTTAGCCCTTGTACACACGGTCAGAGATTCCGTCGGAATGTGTCCGATCGGAGAGTTTTGTCAGATATTCCGACTGTGTGTGGTATGCATCGGACTGTTTCCGTCGGAATATCTGTCGGACCAAATTTTCCAACTTGCCGGAAATATTTTCCGACAAACTGCTCCGATCGGACATACTCCGATCATGTGTAGAGAATTCCGGTCGGGCAAAGTGCCACGCATGCTCAGATCAAATTCCTACATCAAAGCTATTGGCTACTAGCCTGAACGTAGTCCCATTGTAACGAAATTACGTCATCACGTTCTGAAAGATCGGATTTTCCGTCAACTTTGTCCGACCGTGTGTATGCAACAGTTTCGGACAAGATCCGTCGGACAAAATCCGACGGATTTGGTTGTCGGAATGTCCGACCGTGTGTACAAGGGCTAAAATTGTTACCTATGGATAGTAAAATAAACATTGTTTAAGTTTGGTATCTATTGTATTTACTCAGCATAATATAATCTTTTAAACCGTATCAAACAATTGGGCATTATATTGCTTTTTTCTGCATTAAAATGCAAAAAGTGATTTTTTCCCCAAAAAAATTGCATTTGAAAAACCACTGTGCAAATACCGTGTGACATTAAAATATTGCATCACCCACCAATTTATTCTGTAGGGCCTCTGCTTTAAAACAATCATATAAAATATATATGTGGTTTATGTAAACATCATATAAGGTTGACATCATAAAGCACATACTTTATAATGTAACCTTATATGATGTTTACATAAACCACATACAGTATATATTTTTAGCATTGAATATCTCAGCATTTTATATGTAATATGACTGAAATATTCCATCAACTCCCCCTTAGTGGCATCTTCTATTGAGGAGCAATGTACGGTTTGACCATTTTGTACCATTTTATATTTTTCTATTGATTTTAAGGTCCTGTCCTTATATGTACTTTTGTAATGTCATTCTGTATTTGTCTTGCTGTTTTTCGTGTGCGGGCTGTATCCCGCGCTGTCTTTATGTTTACTGTGCAGTTCTATGCCCATGGATCATACTACTTCCTGGGCTACTGCAGCATTGTTTTTCTTCCCTCATCACCGCCCATAGCCCCACCCACAGTTCCGCCCATAGACTATAAGAAGCTTAGCTTCTAGAAACCTGTTGTCATTGGCTTGAAGAAGGAACCAATTAGTAGTTCCGAAATGTGTCCCATTTTGATGATATATTTCCTGTTTGCTGTCCATGCTGGTTGTCGTCCACTCCCGCTGACGCCATTTCCGGGATTCATGCTCCACACTGACTCAGACGGCGCGATTGCTTCACCAGTGTTCCCAGAGCCTGGGGTGTTTACCTGCTGGTTATCCTGGGACCTTCTGCTGCTGCATATCGTTATCCCTGGAAAGCTGTGATACACTGAGACCTCCTGATGCCAGATCACCTGCTTCAAACATCCATGTTATGCCTCTTCTTATCCTTGATTCTGTAAGTGTTTTTAATCTTGTTTGGGGATATTAAAAGTTTTAATTCTGCACTTAGAGGTACCTTTTTTCTGTTATCTGTTTTCTGGTCACCATTACAAGAATTAGACACCTTTTGGCTAAGAGAAGACCAATTACAAAGAGGCTGTCTGGGACATTAGAACTATTTACTGAAAAACAAAGCTACAAAAAAGACAAACGGGTTTAATTATAAAAAATTGTGTGTGCCTGGAGTTCAGATTTAACCACTTCCTGACCGCCTCACGCCGATATACGTCGGCAGAAGGGCACGTACAGGCAGAATCACATACCTGTACGTTGCCCTTTAAGAGGCAGTGGGGGCGCGCCCATGGGAAGTTCCGTGAGTCTGGTTACGGGTCCCGTGGACCCGATCGCCACGGGGATACCCGCGATCGCCTCACGGAGAGGAAGAACGGGGAGATGCTAAAGTAAACAAGCATCTCCCTGTTCTGCCTAGCAACAGTGACACTAATCT
This sequence comes from Lithobates pipiens, assembly GCF_037356315.1. Classification (NCBI taxonomy): domain Eukaryota; kingdom Metazoa; phylum Chordata; class Amphibia; order Anura; family Ranidae; genus Lithobates; species Lithobates pipiens. Next base: position 435,071,194 of record NW_027507764.1, on the reverse strand, counting down.
CTGCTCCCAATGATCTGTAAAACACAGCCACACCCCCCCCCCCCACACAGTTAGCGACACGCCCCTAGGACACACTTAAACCCTACACTGCCACCTAGTGGTTAACCCCTTCACTGCCAGTGTCATTTACACAGGAATCAGTGCATTTGTATAGCACTGATTGCTGTATAAATGACAATGGTCCCAAAAATGTGTCAAAAATGTCTGATGTATCTGCCATAATTTCGCATTCACAATAAAAATCACTGATCGCTGCCATTTAAAAAAAAAATGTATAAAATGCCATAAAACTATCCCCTATTCTGTAAACGCTATAACTTTTGGGCAAACCAATCAATAATCACGATTTTTTTTACTAAAAATATGTAGAAGAATAGGTATCGGCCTAAACTGAGGAAAAAAATCGTTTTTTTATATATTTTTGGAGGATATTTATTATAGCAAAAAGTTAAAAATAATGCATTTTTTTTAAATTGTCGCTCTTTTTTTGTTTATAGCACAAAAAATAAAAACCACAGGGGTGATCAAATACCACCAAAAGAAAGCTCTATTTGTGGGGTAAGAAAAGGATGTCAATGTTGTTTGGGAGCCACGTCGCACGACCACGCAATTGTCAGTTAAAGCGGCGCAGTGCCAAATCGCAAAAAGTGCTCTGGTCAAGAAGGGGGTAAATTCTTCCGGGGCTGAAGTGGTTAAATGAGACCCATAGACTGGTACATCGTTTTTTTGTTATTTGTAGCTCTTATTTAAAAAAACCCACACACAAAACTCTCTATGCTAAACTTCTGCAGGTCTTTTCAAATTCATGTCTAATAGCAGAAATAATACAAAGCGTGTTTTTAGTGATCGGATAATGAATTTGAACCCAGACATTCACATCCTATGCCCTTAAATATGATGCTGTGGTAGTATAGAGTCAGATTTGTAAACGCATCATTTTAACACAGAAAATCTGCTTGCGTTTTAATATGAGCTGCTTATATTAAATGACAATAAACCTAACTCTTTAAGCATCATTTAGAAAGTCTGCATACTTGTCACTTATTTTTGTCTTTCTTGATGATAAGAATTGCTTCTAGCTGAGGCTGAATAGCAATCTCCCAAACACCCCTTTGTTTACTAATGTTCTACTTTTCTTTTCCTCTAATATAATTTCTTGTTTCTCTAGTTATAGCATAGATGAACCTACAGTTAGCTGGGAACATTTGCTATTAGCTTCTTTTTCTATAAAAAAAAAAATTAAATTTGAGGATAATCCTACCTCCAGAGCTTATTCTGTTCCTGGTCATTGACTGTGACAGTGAAAAGGCTCATCTGAACGCACTGGAGCATCCAATCTAAAAGCATAAAACATATTACATTTCATGAAAAAGCTAATTCAGATTGTTTAATTCTGGTAATATTGCCTCTGTCACCTTCAAAATCAAAATGTTCTTTCCTGTTATTATAAGGAAAACAACCAAATTGCTAGAAAACCCATTTGAATATACAGCTGCCTTATGTTGCATACTAATTTGATGAAAAAGCCTCTGCTGTCTCTTCATGCACTGTACACTGTGGAAGGTGTTTTAGTACATTTTGATGGTGGACAGCAGTCCTGGACTGGCTTCAGAAAATGATTGCTGGACAGTAAAGCAGCTGTCCTTGCTTATGTTGTTTATTCATTCATTTTTTATAATACACTAACCTTCCTACCAATAGCAATAATATTAAACCAATATCACTATCCTAGTGTTTGATTCTTTTTTGTTTTGGCTATTTTAGCTGTGACTCTCAATTTAAAGTGAACCCGTTACTATATAAAAGTAAAAATGCTTAAAAAGAGAAGTGTAGTAAAAGAAGAACTTTCAATAAGGAAGGCTTTTTTTTTTTAACTCCTTTTTATTAAGTATTTCACGTTTAACATAAGAACACGGTGGCAATTATAATAGGAATCGCCTTGATTTCCCCACTCAGGGCCATAAAACAATAACAATTTGTATGTATCCTAGAAAGAAATATCTACTCAGTAAACCTATTCTCACCCCCTCCCTTCCATATCAAAACTTGTCTCCTTTCCAACCTTGAAGCCCCGCAAGGCTGGACCAATGAAGTGTTGTAATTCAGTTTCTATAGCATTTTTATAGTAGCTGGATGGGCCCGCAGGTGATCTGGACCCAGAAGTACCTCATGAAGTGGAGTCAAAGCCCAATACGGTAATCTCTGAGGACCAATAAAGTAGAGGGCTCTAATGGTAATTCTATCTATTGGCCAATCATAACCAAATACTCTTCCCACCTGGTGCATAAGTATGTATCAGCAGGTAATTCCCAGCCCTTACACGGAATTTACCCAGCAGTGGAGAAGGAATCCAACTATGCCTGCCAAACCCTAGTAAATTTCTTTTCACAACCCCAAGGGATCATGGAATTGACCAAACCTTTCCAAAAGGACACCGTTGGAGGAGCAGGCTTCTTCCAATTTAGCAGAATAGCTTTGCTGTCAAAGAATGATAAATAAGGAGGGCTTTAAAGCATTTTTACGGAAGTAAAAGTGACACAAATTAATATCCCTATTCTCCAATAATCCATACACACCTAATGGCCCTATAATCTACTTTTCATTAAATTGTTTCTTACTGTATTTTTCTGCTTCCCTGTAATGTCCTCTGTCAGCTCCTAAATCTCTCCTTTCCACCCTCACTTCTGTTTGCTTGAAAGGAGCAGTGCATGTTAGTTGCAGTCATGTGTACTGCTCTATACGCACCACAAATCCCATAGTCCCCAGTCTATCTCATGAGTGAGCAAAAGAGGGTAGCTATGTTCCCATATAGTGGAACCATGGGGAAAGAATGTAGCCACCTTCTAACTGGAGGACAACTGCAGCAAAGAAGGAATTCTGAGATTTGGAGTAGGCTGAGGTCAATAGAAGGTACTTTTTTGAGTTAAAGAAGAAGTATAGCTAAAGCTATGAGCTATGTGCTCATGCTGTGGGTATTTGTGGTCTCTGTCTCATGATTTGACCATCTGTGTACCTGAACTCAGTGGTTTTGGGGTATGGCTGTACACATCAACCCCTAACTGGACCCTCTAATCATTGACATCAAGGTCCTACCAATACTGGCACTTTGATCTTATATGCATGTGATGGCTCTTCTATGGTGGTGATGATTTTGTCTCCCTATTTCGATCTATATGTCATAGATCATATATTTCAATTCTGGTCGGTGTGCTACTGGATATCTAACATATACCTACATAATAAATGCATTTAATGCTTTTTGAATTTTTGTCTGAGTTGTAAACTCTGTTAATACTGCAAGGTTGATCCTGAAGAAGCCCCCCTCTTGGGCAAAACGTGTTGATCCATATACCTTCTGCTATCTATCCAAGCACAGATGGTTGTATTATATATCTATCTTTTAAATATACCAATTCACACTGCGTCTGTACTCCGTTTGTTTTTAAAATGATTTTGTATAAATAAAATATTTAGTAATTTTATGTATCTTATCATAGTGGTTTAATGTTTCTGGGCACTTTAACCGCCTCACTCCCGCCCGCCATCATATAACGTGATGGACTTTGAGCGGGTATATCTGAATGATGCCAGTAGCTACAGACATCATTCAGATATTGCCGTTTTCAGCCGGCAATTCCCTACACCGTAAGAATGATCATAATGGTTGTTCCACCGCTTGATCGTTCTTACGGGAGGCAAGAGGGGACACCCCCCTCCCATCACCCTCAGTGCTTTTTCCGACTCACCGCTATGATCGGTGAGTCGGACAAAGGATCCGCCAGCCCCAGATGTTGATCATAGAGATTTCCGGTGGACCAGATGGACGCCGGAGTCTCTATGATCATCGGAGGCCGGGCGCAATGTTTTGACGTCACACCCGGCCTCTGCATTCAAAAGAATGGCACTGCTTCTGCTGGGAAGCTGTGATCGGTTTATTGTTTTTTAATTTCAGGCTTCCCAGCCTAGTGGTGAGATGTGGGGTCTTAGTGACCCCATATCTCACTTTAAAGAGGACCTGTCACGTCATATTCCTATTACAAGGGATATTTACATTCCTTGTAATAGGAATAAAAGTGATTACATTTTTTTTCTTTTTAAAAAGTGTCAAAATAAAAAAGAAAGTATAATTAACAATAAAATATTTTTTTTAAAGCGCCCCTGTCTCCGTTTGCTTTCTCGCAGAAGCGAACACATACTTAAGTTCCGCCCACATATGAAAATGGTGTTCAAACCATACATGTGAGGTATTGAAGCGAACGTTGGAGCGAGAGCAATAATGTTGTGCCTTGACCTCCTCTGTAACTCAAAACATGTAACCAGTAAAAAAAATTCAAGCGTCGCCTATGGGAATTTTTAAGTACCGAAATTTGGTGCCATTTAACGAGCGTGTGCAATTTTGAAGCGTGACATGTTAGGTATCTATTTACTCGGCATAACTTGATCTTTCACAATATGCAAAAACATTGGGCTAACTGTTTTGTTTGTTTTTAAAGCACAAAACTGTTTCTTTCCCCCAAAAAAATGCGTATGAAAAATTGCTGCGCAAATACCGTGCAAGATAAAAAGTTGCAACAACCGCCATTGTATTCTCTGGGGTCTTTGCTAAAAAAATATATAATGTTTGGGGTTTCTGTGTAATTTTCTGGCAAAAAAATTATGATTTTTACATGTAGGAGAGAAATGTCAGAATTAGCCTGGGTGGCAAGTGGTAAAAATCCCCTGCAGTCTTGGAAAACTTGAAGCTCCGGACATTTTTTATTTATCCTCCTTATCTGAATATTAAAAAAAGCACACCTTTCAATTTGAATCATACACAGAAAGACAGGCAGGACATAATTTGGTTGCTATGATACAGTTTTTATGTCAGTATTCTTTGTAATTTCTAATATAGCCCAGAATGTATGAAATGTAATTCAAGCAGATTGTGAATGGCAGGCAGTTTATGTCTCTGTATGAAACTGAAAGTAAAGTAGTGGAATTTAAATATGTGCCTAGTCAGTTTTTAGTGTAACATTTTATTTGATTAGATTTTTGATGAGTAATGCTCAATGGGTTTTAATTTTTAACCTCATTTATATTTAATTGGAACTTTTTTTACATAAATGTATTCTAATTGCTGAAATTTGAATGTTTTTTCCATGACTGAATTATAAGTTAAAGTGATACATCAACAAAAGAAAGCATCTCATATCAATAGTTGACTAATGCCGCGTACACACGATCGGAAATTCGGCCAGCAAAAGACAGATGAGAGCTTTTGGTCAGAAAATGCGATCGTGCACATGCTCCATCTGACTTTTGCTGGGCAAATTTTGGCCAGCAAAAGATTGAGAGCAGGTTCTCAATTTTTCGGTTGGAAAAAGTTCCTATGCGAAAATGCGTTTGTGTGTATGCAATTCGGATGCGCAAAAACTCACGCATGCTCAGATTCAACTATGAGATGGAAGCTATTGGCTACTTGCTATTGAACTTCCTTTTTCTAGTCCCGTCGTACGTGTTGTACGTCACCGTGTTCTTGATCGGAATTTGGTGTGACCGTGTGTATGCAAGACAGCTTGAGCGAAATCCCATTGAAATTCCACCGGGAAAACCATCAGAGCTTTTTCCGACCAAAATTCCGATCGTGTGCACGCAGCATAAGCCTAGGTTCACACTGAGTGCGGGATTGAAATTGTGAGTGTTCAGCTCCTCCTTTTTCTGCTGCTTCTGGATCATCACAAAGTGTTTCTTCACCAGCAGCATCTTTAAGTAAGAGCGTGTTACAAACCACAGCCTCCCAAACATGCACAATACCTTAATTTATAGAGAAAATGACACATGAAAATCTGGAGAAAATTGATCAAGCTCTTTTAAAAGCAATTGATCAGCATTGTCAATAGCTGAAAATGCATATTGGCAGGAGTCTTTTCCATTATTATGAGGGGAAGGGGTGGTTACCTGGTCTCATGTATAGGTGAAATGTTCTTTACATATACAGTCCTTGTTAATCCATTTGTAATAAAAATATAACATTTTAAATAGAAAGTCGAATTTATTTACTGAATAAGCTGTGCTTTTATTTCAAGCATAATACTTTTAAATACACTGCATTTCACCTTCCAATTGTAACAAAATGACTTCAATTTGTAAAACGAATCCACAAGGGTTTTTTTTTTTCTGAAAATGACATTTTTTTCTGGAAAAAAACAGGGAAAATGTTTTTTCCCATGGCCTCAAAATTTCTGGAAATTTTACAGCTCTATTTAGGACACAGGTGAATTTGATAATTTATTGGTTTTGCCATTTATAAGAATATGTTCAGTCAACAAGTAAAAGTAAAATGTCTGCTCTATAGACTAAAGTATAGTTCTTAGTATGGTAAGAATAGTATACCATATAGTATGGTTCTTCGGAATGTTAGGTCAGGTATTCATTCACAACAATGTACCCATCGTATTGCAACAAACTGTGTTTTTTTTTTAATTTATGGTTCAGGAGGGGGGGGGGGGGGGGGAGGGGGCGCTCGCTCGTCCCCTTCCTTTCTTGACCTGCCGGGACACCAGTTTTTTTTTACATTTTGTGGAGGGCAATTTTATTTTTATTTTTTGATATTCAAAAACATAAAACACACTAAAAACACAAAAAATGCAGGGTAATGGGTAATGCAGGCCATACACGGTCGAATTTCGAATGAATTTTCTTTTCAAAATCAGAAAATTAGTTTTTTTTGTGATCCGATGATGCCACCATTGATTTTCGAAATTCGGCCGACCTAGCCTTCAATTTCACCTCATGTTGCTACAGAAAAGAATTTTCTTGGCTGGGAATCTTCTTTTCTCTCCGTAAATTTTCTTTTATCTCCGTACATTTTCTTTTATCTCCGTACATTTTCTTTTCTTATTACGTTTCTCGCACGATTCTCCCATCATTGATTAGAAAATCGTTTGTTTTTCTAAAAATTTCCAACATGCCCGATTCCTCAAATTTTATTTCTGAATGAAAATAGGCTGTTGCTGCAGCCCACTAATGGTGCGAAATTCATATGAAAATTCTTAGATACGATTTTCGAAAGAAAATTCTTTCGAAATTCGAACCGTGTATGGCAGGCATAAGTCAGTACTTTTCTCCATTCAAATAGGCTGACTGACTAATTAAGAGATTACATACACCTGTGATGTTAATTAAAGTGAATTGTCTGCCTGGAAGATCACTAGAATTTAATAATGTCTTTCAGAATCTCAGGGGTACCAGTATTTATGTCTATGCCATCTTTATTTGTTCTGTTATTTCCAAGAATATGTCATAAGTGCCCATTCACATCCAGAATGTGATGCTGGAAACCTGCGTTTCCAGCACCACGTTCAAAACGCAGTGGGTGCCAATGTTAGGTTAATGCCACCCAAAATGCAGGTTGCAAACTCAGTGCACTTTTCTGCATTGGATTGCATGGTAAAGAAGTACCATGCAACCTGGTTGCAGTGTGTTTTTTAAAGCAGTGCATGCACTACTATTGGTGCGGTCCAGTGCGATTTAGCCCATTTAAAATGAAGGGGATCATAACGCACCATGCTGTACCGCAGCTGAATTACACAGGGATGATCAAAGAGTTCCTGTGAGGTTCCTGGTATGAACTGGCTCTAAAGCTAAAACAAAGGGTTTGTAGATTTAATTATGGGACAAAAGAATGGTGGATGCTCATTTACATGTCAATTTCAACTTAATTTACCTTTACCACACATTATGGTTCTTTGGGGAAAAGTAGAATGGCACTGCATTGAGCAAAATGCCTAACAGCGTGTGCATGCATTTACTGTATATTTAGAAGCAGTGAGCATGATACTCACCAGACATTTGCGGTAGGTGAACATTCCTGGTGCATGTGTTTTAAATGACAGTGATTGATTCACCTGCCATCAGTGTTTGGTGAATTTACATTCACTGCTTTATAAATATGCTCCATAATGAACATAAGATTGATGTCTATAGGGTGAGTATCTTTGCTTGTAAAGTCATAATCTAATATTTAGGCACAGTGACTTGTTCACTTTCCCAGAACAACTGCAATACATTAACAAAAACAGAAGCATTTCAATAATTTTTACATAATATAGAATATAATCTGTCAATAATTACTTCTTTAGGATAATTTAAGTAGGACTGTAGTGTAAAATATTTAGATTTTTTCTTGCCATTTTGGAAAGAATAGACTTGCGCCATGAGGGACTCAGTATTTAATGGTACTGGGCATTTCTGAGGAAGTGTTATGTCATTCAGAACTGAAAAACTGCTGAGCAAATTAAAATGTGGCAGCACAAGGTAACCAGTGTAATAAATGGATTGTCAAATTAAATCTGTGTGGAAAAAGATATGTTCTAAGATGATGTGACCATGAATGATTAAGATGAAAAACTTTTCTTTTTTTTTTTTCTAAAATGAACAAACTGTTTATTTTTCCTTTAACACTGGGGGTTGATTTTTAAACTTTGGCGCCCTAGTACATTCTGCATTAGCACACATTTGTTAGTGCATTAAAATGTGTTGCAATAAATGCAAGGACTGCCCAAATTGCCTGGGTCCCCATCCCCCTTTACAGATCTCCTATTGTTAGTAGGTGTAAAAGGTACCTATAAAAACAATTAGACTTTTACATACCTTAGCCTAGTGTTTCTCAACTACAGTCCTCAAGGCACCCCAACGGGTCATGTTTTCAGGCTCTCCATTATTTTACACAGGTGATTTGATCAGTTTTACTGCCTTAGTAATTACCACAGCTGTTTCATCTGAGGGAAATCCTGAAAACATGACCTGTTGGGGCACCTTGAGGACTGGATTTGAGAAACACTTCCTTAGCCCATCTTCTGCATTGCTGGGCGTGATGTTACCCTCCTTCCAGGAAGATTTTTGAAGCATGTAGCGTAGGCAAAATATTGAGAAGAATATTTGTAGACTAGTTGTGTACTGTCTTAATAACGTTAAAGTTTGGGTGGTCTGTTGTATGTTAATGTACTTTTGAATTAATTTGTCCGTAAATATTTCATCTAATTACTCACTGCAAGCTATTTTGACAATACAAGCTGTATTGGGGACCCCCAGATCCAACCCCCCCATGTGAATGTGTATGGTAAAGTGTGATGTTACAAAAAACAAGAGATGGTTTTGGAAAAGTCCTTTATTCAAAATTAGGAATGTCTCTTTCGAAGAGGAGGGAGAAGAACCAGGAGAAGAAGTGAAGGGAGAAGAACTCATTCCCACGGGGGCAAGGGGAGGGATCTCGGGGCCCCCTTGTTAAAGGGGCTTCCAGATCCTGATAAGCTTCCTGTCCACAGAACCCCACAATCACCGGCCAGGGTTGTCGGGAAGGGCCCTTGTCCCCATCAACATGGGGAAAAGGTGCTTTGGGGTAGGTGGCCTCCATGTTGAGGGCATGAGGCCTGGTATGGTCAAGGAGGGGAGGTGCTCACTCGTCCCCCCCCCTTTCCTGACCTGCCGAGCTGCGTGATAAAGTAAGGGTCTGGTATGGATGGATTTTGGGGGGATCCCACGGCATTTAAAAAAAAAATTTGGGCATGGGTCCCCTCAAGATCCATGGTCTTGGGAGAGGGACCCCACGCTGTTTAAAAAAAAGATTGTTCACCCTCAAGATTCTCAGAGCACAAGTCGCATGCCACAAGTTAGATCAGTTAAGATGACGATCCGACTTGGACACGACTTACATTCAAAGCCACGGGCACATCGTGCCTAATTCGGATCAACGTAGTGCAGGGAGCATTTTCAAAGATGGAACCAACACAAGTCAGGCCAGTTAAGATAGCTCTCATAGGGAACCATTGATTTTGACATGTCATGTGACTTGTGTTCTCGAAGTCGGAGCATATGTCGGACCAGTGTGAACCGGCCGTCAATGGTTTTTCTACTGGCCCCATTACAAATAGCTATGGCCCTGACCCGATATGTGTTAAACAAAAAATATGGTGGAAGATCCTTTTGGTACACAAAGTACCTAAAAGTTATTAAAGCGGAAGTCCGTCGGGAGTTCCGCCGTTTTTTCTTTTTTAAAAGCCAGCAGCTACAAATACTTCAGCTGCTGACTTTTAAAATAAGGACACTTACCCGCCCAGCGCGCCCGCGATGTCGGCACCCGAAGCCGATCTCTCGATCGTCTCTCGGGTGCTGCCGCCGCCATCTTGGGTATGGGAATCAGGAAGTGGAGCCTTTCGGATGGACCCGCTGCCTCTGGGATCTGTGTGTTTCCCAGCAGGCAGCGGGGGACTTTCGGAAAGGGGCGTAGATTCACGCCCCTTTCCGCAGAGAGCTATCCCGGAAGTGGGTGCAGATACCTGTACTGTACAGGTACCTGCACCCCCCTCCCCCCTGAAAGGTTACATAGTTGCATTGGTTCAGCTTAGACCTATGTAAGTATGTACCATATGTGCTATACCTGTGGGATGCTCATAAAAGCTAAAAATCACTGAAGCAGGCATCACTACTACAGTTATCTCCATTAGTCTCGAAATCCCATGCCAAGTGGCTACCATGCTGCATTGTGAACACAGGAACTTGCTCTCTTGCCATGGGTGCTAATCTGGTAACACTTTACATTTTCTCAATGAATACAAAGCCTTTAATTGGACGAGGAGGAGAAGCGGGGCAGTGACATCACAGTCTCCACTTTTTCAATCAGAAAATACTCCTGTATTCATTAAGCAGCAGGACAGACACTCGGCTTGGAACCCAAAAGCTAGTTGCAATCAGAAATGCCTACTAAAGTGATTACCAGCTTCCATGGGATCCTACAAGTATGGCACATAAACAATTACATTGGTCCAAGCTGGACCAATGTAACTATGTAAAAACTGCCATACCTAAACTTCTGCTTTAAAAGTTTATTAGTGGCATTCTTTCCAAACAAATGCTTCCCACATCATCAAATCTTGTAACTTTTAAGAAATTAGGTAGCTATACTTTCCTGATTTTCTCTCATTTAATCTGTGGGTCTATTCGCCCTGCACACAGGGGTACCTTTTTCTGTGTCATAAATGCCAGGGACCAGAAGGGGCCACATTCATTTGAAATTCCACATTATGGACATGTCCGCGGCTTAGAGATGAGCCCTACACTGTGTGCAGTAGGTAAATGTACAGAGTCTCTTTGTAGAAGTCCTGGCCTTTGTTACTACATACCTTTCTTGATCTGTGTTGCATTTAGGAGGGACACTGCTGAGCCTGTGTCCTCTCCACCAGTCCAGCATACTTCTTTCACCTCACTCCCAGTGACAGAAAAGGGTTCCACTGAACACTAACACAGATTTTATGTGTGAACTATGAACTCTCTCATGGCAATGTCCATACAAGTGACACACAATTCCAACCGCTTCATACTTTAAAAGGTGTTGTCCATAACTGGTGTCCTCCAAGCTGGCTGATTCCTCCAAAGCTCTATTATTCTCAGCATCCCATGTGCAGGCTCACTCTGGGACCCAATCTTTCACCTATTTAAATATGCACTGGGCAGGAAGGCAGAGTCCAGACCCAATTAACCCCTTCCCAGCCTGAGCAGACCAACTAACTTACTTTACACAAAAAAAATCCTCTTTGTAGGCAACTGCCTACAAACCCAAAGGCTGAACAAGAGAAAATCAATCAATTCCCCTAGTCACACTACCAGCATGAATAAAGGATCTCCACTACTGGCTATTGAATTCAGGTAGCCAAGGTACCAGTGGCTGCCTGAATACCTGAACACTGATAAGATGCAGTCACTATTTCACCGATAATTTTTCACCCGCTTCAGTAAATATTTTATTCTACATTTTTTGAGCCAGGTGCTTGCGTGCTTGCTTGCTCCTTTCAAGTAGTCAATGACCAGCCATAATCTTGCTGAAAGATCTTCTACATTTGACACTTCCAATAATCGGCTGACCCATACGTCATTGCAGGACACAGGGACCTGCAGAAGAAACCAAAAAGCTTGGCCCAGATCAGGTATCTGACAGATCTGGAAGTGTTATGATTACTGAAAATCTTTTAACATTATTAATGTTATATTGGTATCGGTACAGTTCAGCGGTGCAGGCAGCGATACATGAGAATAGTTCCTTGCTTTGCAGGAAATGTCACTGTTCAACTTTTAAAAATAGCGACTTAGGAAATAATAATAAATAGTCACCATAGGAACTACTCCATACCAAAACTTCAAAACTTAGTCTGGTCATAAAGATTTGTTTACGGCTGGACATGAAAACTTTAGTAGGGTTTCACATCTTTTCGCTTTTTTTTTTTTTTTACTAACCTTGTGCTATACCAACTGCACAAAAATGGATTAGAAAGCACCAATTGTGTTATTCTGATGCTATGACTGTTTGGGAAGCTAAGGAACACAACTTTCATTCCCTTCTATTAATAGTGACACTAAACTGTGTGCTGGTTATGACAGCAGAAGGCCTTTACAGTGATAATCAACCTAGACCTTAACTCAACTTTTTTCCTACTGATACCTTAAAGATTTCCTGTCTCTGGAAGCAACCTGTTTTATCAGAAATTCAATACAAGACATGATTCCTTTATTTGGAATACAATTCTTCCCAAGAGTTTGTTTATTGGCTGGAGGAAAAGAAATAGAGATGTAAATGAGAATGTTGCTTAAATGAAAATGATTGTGTAGATGTGAATTGTTATGAAAGAAACTAACTGAATCCATGGTAATGCATTATTGCTACATGAAGAACAAGGAAAAACAAATCACAGAAATTTCCCACTTAATTACAGTGCTGCAAATGCACTGTGATATCATTGACCTATTTGGTCATGCCCCAGTTAATCATATCTGAACCTTTCCCAGTGGGAAATCAGCTTGTTCATTTCCTCCTAGCAAGTTGATCAAGTCAAATTCAGTCACATATGTAACTACACCGATTGCAGTGGCCCTTTACAGCCTGCTCTCCAGCAGAGTGATCCATATGAGGACACTCGCAGTAGGTGGAAGGCTCTCTGTTCAGTAATTTACAATGTAATCCACCATTCCATACATTTGGTTGTAGAGCCCTCTCTTGCCTTTTGTTTGTGCAGAGCTGTTTTGTCATACTGAAATAGAGCTTATGTGCGGTAACAGCCTAATAAGCCAGCAACTTTAGTCGCTTATTAAAGTCAAGCATGTGTCTTTGTTTCATGTTGCTAATGATGTGGAACCATAAAGGCCCAAGTATATTTCGCCTGGACGATGTGGGAGCGAATGCTGAGAGCTCATTATTTGGCTCCCCATTGGAATCCTGCAGGCTTCTGCTCATTGAGGAGACTGTGGGGGCTTTGACAGAATTATTATACTGAATATTTTTAGACTCATTAACTATATCACCAAAGCAAAACATCTCTTCCTTAGATGCAAATGGTTGTAGCGAGTGTGGCTTTGCTTTAGTTATAGTGGGGGGAAAAAGAAGATGAAGCTTGAAAATAACTTAAAGGAAGACTGTCATGCATGAGTATTGGAGTGTGCCACTTTCACTTCAGCTTTCAGAGAAAAAGAGCTCTGACATTGTAATGTGAGTAAAGAAATGTTATTTTCCTATAATACAATAGAAAACAATAGAGTAAAGGGTTGTCAAGGTAAATACTTTTATAGACAAACTTAATACTGTGCTTATTTGTACAGAAGTCTTTTATTGGCATGTCCTTCATGTAGTCTTTGCAGAACCCATAAGAACCAGATTCGTTTTCATTTTCTGTACCAAGTATATAAAGGGTTATTGTTTAAAATAACATTATATTTAAATGGGAAATGAAGCCTTGCAATGCCTTTCTGCCTAAAGCCTATGCTTGTTTCTCATCCAGACAGAGCTCGAGTGTGACAGACCTTCCCTTTTCACTAAAACATTGATTGTTGGAGCAGGAGGTGGAACTTGATTGGTTGCTATAGATTAACACAGATTGTTCTGTTAAAGTGGTTGTAAAGACATAAGGTTTTTTTTACCTTCATGCATTCTATGTATGAAGATTAAAAACCTTGGGTGTGCAGCAGCCCCACAGACCCCATCTCATACTTACATGTGCCCCCTCTCAATCCAGCGATGTCCACGTGAGCCTTGCCTCTCCGGGGCCTCGCACTCCTGATTGGCTTTTGGCAGCAATGGGAGCCATTGGCTCCCACTGCTGTCAATCACAGCCAGTGAGCCAATCAAGAGATTGGGGGGGGGGGGGGGGGCAGAGCCACAGCTCCATGAATGGGCACACAGAGCTGCGGGTTGGAAGGGCACCTGCTTGGGTGCCCCCACAGCAAGCTGCTTGGAAGGCTGAGCCAGGAGCACTGGCATGAGACCCAAGAAGAGGAAGATCAGGGCTGCTCTATGCAAAAACATTACACAGAGCAGGTAAGTATACCATGTATAGCATGTTTGTTATTTTTAGAAAAAAAAAACTAAGGCTTTAATATCACTTTAGGAATAGACAATACTTCCTCCTGTGCACAGGTGTGGTACTCAGAACTTATAGACTCTTGCTTCCCTGTTCCAATCTTGACCCAAATGGAAGCACCACACTTTGCTGTCCTCCTAAGACAATAAACATACAGAGGGTGCACCAGCCTAGTGCATGATCCTTTGGTACCTTTATTAGTATAATCAAAGTACAAATTATACTCACAAACCAAAGTAAAAATTATACTCACAAACCAAAGTACAAATTATACTCACAATCCAACATGAATACAAGCTCATCAGAACAAATCCAGGAACAGAACACCAGAATTCCTACAGATCATCTCATCCTATCACAAGGAGAAGCTGCACAGGTTTGGAAGGTTGACACGTTTCAAGGGACATGCCCTCTTCCTCAGATCCAAAATTTTTCTGGCATTCTATTCCTGGATTTGTTCTGATGAGCTTGTACGCATTGGTTTGTGATTTTTTCCACATTGCAGTTATAGTAAATAATTTGGGATATTCATTGTGTTTAAACTTACCTTTTTACATATGTTTTTTTTTTTTACATAGTAATGCTTCATGACAGAACTTCAGAAATATGCATACCTCTGGCTTCTTGAGAATGAAAATTGGGTGATAAATTTAGTCATTTTAGGCCACAGACGTGCAGTCAGGGGAGGCAGGTAAGGCAGAGCCTCACCTGCCATGAACATTAAAAAATAAAAATAATCGAGCTTCGAGGGTTGTAGCTCACGGGTAGATAACCTGGTACAAATTTAGGGGCTCCTACAACCTATGGTTCTGGAGATACAGGTCTCCTTGCTCAGTCTGTCAGAAGCTACATACAAAGCGGCCAGTTTAAATACAAGCTGGCCCACTCTGTTTGCAGCAGACTAAGAGGTTGAGCTTACTGTGCCTCTCCTCACTTCTTGTCAGAGACACTGAGCTCAATGGACAGCTTGGAATCTTGGACCAATGGTAAAGTATCATTAGCGAAATGAAAAGAAAAAAAGGTGCCTCTGAGTGCAGAAGTAAAACTTTATATTTCCCAAAGGCAATCTCAGGGATATCCAGAGGTGTAATTCTATGGCAGCATATTCTGAAGTGGCTAGCAGATGGAAGCCACAACTCTCCTGGATACTGGGAAAACAGCTAGGCTGTCTGAGACAGCGTGGAAGCCGAATCCAGGAAGTGACATCAGCGGGAAGGGACCAGCGTGGAGCGGAAACTGGACGTCATGTCATCAACATGGAAGACGTTTCGGAACAGCTAATTGGTTCCTCTTTCAAGCAATGACTAAAGGTTACTAGAAGCAGAGCTTCTTTTGGTCTGTGGGTGGGCTTTGGGTGGGACAATGGGCCCTGAGAAAATGGGTTCTGTGTCACTAGGGAAGTGTTGCATGCATGCACTTTGTGCTGTTTTTCCAACATAGCACATGCAGTAGCACCTTCCCCCACTGCTCCTTATTGCAAGATAGATGGGGTTTCATCTTGATGAGTCCTTGCTGCCACCTACAGTGACCTGGTCACCTACAGCCATTTAAATCTCTCCTGCATCCAGCAGTCAGTTTGTAATTGCTCAAGGTTTTTACCTTGTATTTGAGCTAAATTGTTCGTATTTGCGGTGCGACACGTCAGATCACAAACCAAAGAGGAGTCATCTTGCTGAATTCAGTTCATGATTCACTAACAGCTTTGATCAGGAGCCTGACACTGACAGCCTTGTTGTTCCCTGCTTGAGTGCTTCCAATCGTCAGACTCCTTTGGGTGTGGTCCGATCCTTAGGTTTAACAAAAGAGAATTTCACTGCAGTTATGCTCAATTTCATGGCCCAAATTGCAATTTTAATTGCTGACTCTGAATGCTGGACAGGGCTGAACAATGTACCGAGTACCGAGGGCTCTATGCATTCTCTATGTGAGTATGACTCAGTACAGAGTTCACACCCATCCCGCATATTTCAGCCTTTCATAGATTTTTGACAGGAGATATTTGCTACTGCTTGCTTACTAAGGAGAGAACATGGCAAGTGTTATGGAACTACATGGAACACAGCCTGTTACTTCTGCATCCTATATACTTGAAGTGGATGTGTTAGCAGTGTGCAACATACAATATACAGTACACCCCTCACATTTTTGTAAATATTTTATTATAGCTTTTCATGTGACAACACTGAAGAAATTACACTTTGCTACAATGTAAAGTAGTGAGTGTACAGTTTGTATAGCAGTGTAAATTTTCTGTCCCCACAAAATAACTCAACACAATTAGCCATTATCCCTCTCTGATGTCATAATTCGTGTTACAAGGTCTCAGGTGTGAATGGGGAGCAGGTGTGTTAAATTTGGTGTTATCACTATCACTCTCATACTATTCACCGGAAGTTCAACATGGTACCTCATGGAGAAGAACTCTCTTAGGATCTGAAAAAAATAATTGCTGTTCTACGTGAAGATGGCGTAGGCTATAAGAAGATTGCCAAGACCCTGAAACTGAGCTGTAGCGTGGTGGCCAAGACTATACAGCGGTTTAACAGGACAGGTTCCACTCAGAACAGGCCTCGCCATGGTCGACCAAAGAGGTTAAGCGCACATGCTCAGCATCATATCCAGAGGATGTCTTTGGGAAATAGACGTATGAGTGCTGCCAGTATTGCTGCAGAGGTTGAAGGGGTGGGCCACACACTGCATCAAATTGGTCGGCATGGCTGTCGTCCCAGAAGGAAGCCTCTTCTAAAAATGATGCACAAGAAAGCCTGCAGCAGTTTGTTGAAGACAAACAGACTAAGGACATGGATTACTGGAACCATGTCCTGCGGTCTAATGAGACCAAGATAAACGTATTTGGTTCAGATGGTGTCAAGCGTGTGTGGTGGCAACCAGGTGAGAAGTACAAGGACAAGTGTGTCTTGCCTACAGTCAAGCATGGTAGTGGGAGTGTCATGGTCTGGGGCTGCATGAGTGCTGCTGGCACTTAAGAGCTACAGTTCATTGAGGGAACCATGAATGCCAACATGTACTGTGACATACTGAAGCAGAGCATGATCCCCTCCCCTTCGGAGACTGGTCCGCAGGGCAGTATTCCAACATGATAATGACCCCAAACACACAGGGTAAAGGTGATGGACTGGTCAAGCATGTCTCCAGACCGAAACTCTATTGAGGCTCTGTGGGACATCCTCAAAGGAAGGTGGAGGAGGACAAGGTCTCTAACATTCACCAGCTCCGTGATGTCATCATGGAGGAGTGGAGGAGGTCTCCAGTGGCAACCTGTGAAGCTCTGGTGAACTCCATGCTCAAGAGGGATGAGGCAGTGCTGGAAAATAATGATGGCCGCACAAAATATTGACAGTTTGGGCCCAATTTGGACATTTTCACTTAGGGGTGTACTCACTTTTGTTGCCAGCGGTTTAGACATTAATGGCTGTGTGTTGAGTTATTTTGAGGGGACAGCAAATTTACACTGTTATACAAGCTGTACACTCACTACTTTACATTGTAGCAAAGTGTAATTTCGTCAGTGTTGTCACATGAAAAGATATAAAAATAATAAAATATTTACAAATCTGTGAGGGGTGTACTCACTTTTGTGAGACACTGTAGCATACAGTTCTGCCACTTCCTTAATACTGTGCTGATTGATATACAACCATTATTGATATATTTTACATATTTATGGCCGCTGCAATTTGTACAGTAGAATTTACATTACATACTTCTGCGTGCTGCACTCGCTGGGCCATATGTTGTGTACTTTTGACTGCTGCACCATATACCACTATTTTGTGCAGTATATTTTTCTGACCTCTGGACTCCATTTGTTATATTGTAATGACACACTCCTAACTAAAGTGTTCATTGTCTCAGCAGTTGCTTGTTGCTATGTGATCCCCAACTTTTCCCTCATAACTTTTCCTCTAAGTCCCTCCCTCTGCCAGCACAATGTGGTCACACTCACCATTCACCATGGCATGCAAAGGGCACTGTTTTATTTTTCTCCTCACAGTGTCCCACGTTGTTCCACATCTTCCACAATCCTAGTAATGTCCCTGTGTTTTTTTGTTTGTTTTTTGGGTTTTTTTTTGGGGGGGGGGCTTTTTTAGACTTTATACTCAAAACACAGTATTCACTTATTGCTAACTAGTAGAAGGGATCAATACTAACCCACTCTCTCTGATCCTCCAGCAAGGTACAGGAAAATGCTTTTTAGTTGCCCAGCCAACTATAGTCAGTAATCAAAGTTTGTCATGAGACTTTTCCTGAAACCATAGGAAAAGTCTCATGCCAGCACATCAGGTTCACATCAGAGTGCTTTGGATCAGAGCCATAGTACAGGCAATCTGCCCTTTATCACCATAGTAATGAATAAAGCCATATATCCTGACCCTAGGGCTTCGAGGGTTGGTATGGTAATGTAAGCCAGCCAGTCCACACCATGGCAACTCGTCATGCTGGGTCCAGTGTTAGCTGCATCCCACTGGCACCCTGGTTGAGAAACACTGTTTTAGACACAAATCCATGTTAGTGATATCACAATCACCCAAAATGCGATGGAATATAACATTTAAGCTAGGATCACATTTAGGCAGTTCTGCGTGCATGGGTTCAACAGCTCATTCATTTGAATTAGTTGCTGTGCCTGCATTTTTCGGGAGAAAAAGGATCCCTGCACCTTTTTTTTAAATGCAAGGAAGTCCACCATGCATTTCCGCGTGCGGGAAGCCAAACCGCAGTTATCAGTATGTGGGGGTGCCATTAAGAGTTAATGACAACCCCAGGCGTTTTCTATGAAGCACTGCATTTTGTGTGATTTTATGATTTATACACATTCCCGCACCCACACAAATGTAAACTTGGTGTTAGGCATCATATTCCCTATCTGTATCAGACCCCTTATTGTAGTAGAATGCCCTCATCTGTTATAGGTTTGCTCCGCTAGTTGGTGTCCAAATGCATTGTGTAAGTGTGTGTATAGTAACACCAATATTATATATGGTATAAATTAGAAGAGCAACTCTAGTAAGCCCAAGGGTCTTTTTTTCTCATAGTTTACTGCTTTCTATCGTTCACATCAGGCATCATTACTTTAACCATTGTATCAATTGCCTGCAGACAGCACCCTGTTATTTATCCAAGTTCTGTTTCTGCTGACCTCCATAATTAATGTCACATTTGTGTGCAGTGTCACATTGAATGGTTTCTCATCATGTAAACCAGGCTGACATATGGATGGGGAGGTGCACAGGAGAAATTCTCATGTTTATTTATGCTTCTGTTTAATACTGACAGTGGTAAGGGAGTAAATTGTTATACTGTGTATAGAAGAGGAGACCATGGATATAGGAAGATAATATTGTCTTTTTAAACAACATATTTAGTGGTGATAATATACTATGCCAATAACTGTGAACACATAAATAATTTTCTTTTTAGAATTTGAGAACCGAGTTACAGATTGAAATGGACTCCCGTGGTGGATAAATTGGATTACATCTTGACATGGTACCCTACTGTGACTATATTGGCACAATTCAATCTTCACACAAAAAAGGCCTCCAGAGTCCCACATTAATTATTTTATAATTACAGTGTTACTAAAGTGATCATTGCTGTATGTCTTAGTTTTAATAAGGAAATTATATTTCATGTGTCGGGTGTGATATTGAGTAGCCAGTGGCTTAACACAGTATCAGCAGGACCGTAGCTTATTCTTCACTCAGGGACAGATTTATATTTGCTTCCCTCTAGGTAAGACAATTGTCTAAGCCCT
This sequence comes from Lithobates pipiens, assembly GCF_037356315.1. NCBI lineage: Eukaryota > Metazoa > Chordata > Amphibia > Anura > Ranidae > Lithobates > Lithobates pipiens. Next base: position 435,051,034 of record NW_027507764.1, on the reverse strand, counting down.
TGTACACACGGTCGGACATTCTGACAACAAAATCCGTCGGATTTTGTCCGAAACTTGTGTTGCATACACACGGTTGGACAAAGTTGTCGGAAAATCCGATCGTATGTAACGTGATGATGTTATTTCATTACGACGGGACTACGTTCAGGTTAGTAGCCAATATCTTTGGTCTAGGAATTTGATCTGAGCATGCGTGGCACTTTGTCCGATCGGAATTCTCTACACACAGTTGGACAAAGTCCGATCGGATCATGTTGTCGGAAAGTATTATAGCCCAGCTCTAAAACTTTGTCCGTCGGATATTCCGACGGAAACAGTCTGGTGGAGCTCACACACAGTCACATTATCCGACAACACGGTCCAATCAGACATTTTCCGTCAGAATAACCAACTGTGTGTACAAGGGCTTAGGCCTCCCTCCTTCTACTCCAACAACAGCTACTAGGATAAGGCCTTATTCACACGGTCCTAAAAAAAAAATCCTGATCATTAAGGCAAGGAACAAAAGTTCCTGTGTAATGATCAGTACATAGATCTATTTTTTATTGCATCAAAATTGTCCTGTTCTTTTATTCAATAGTATATGTGTATATGCATGTCTGCAGACAACGATTTTAGAATTTTGTGTTATGAATCTGAAGGCAGTGCATTTTTATGCACCTGTATGATTGTCTCCATTGAAATCAATGCAGCTTCATTGAGATCCCTAAATAAATATAGCATTATCCCTGAAGGAGCCGTTGGTCAAAAATAGATCTCCACCTCAACCTTATTGACACACCAGGCTACTCAAGTGACGCAACAAGACCATGGGTAAAACATAACTTATAGGTTATAACTGATAGGATAATAGACAAAGGCAAGCCTCTTCAACCCATCTCAATACATTAACCCCTTACTGCACCCAGGCCATCTCCATACATTAACCCCTGACTGCCTATCACCCTATCTCTATACATTAACCCCTTACTGCACCCACGCCATCTCCATACATAAACCCCTGATTGCCCATCACCCTATCTCTATACATTAACCCCTTACTGCATCCACACCATCTCCATACATTAACCCCTGACTGCCCATCACCCCATCTTCATCCAGTAATCCCTTACTGCCCAACACCCTATCTCTAAACATCTTCAGATGATCCCTGAAAACTCATAGCTTCCGAAAAGACTATCTGACCTGCACCTAACAACTGTACATTTATTTTCTCCATCGGCACATACCCCACAGTTATTACCTCTTGTATCCTCTTGTAGACCTTCTCTCTTAAGCCGCGTATACACAATCAGATTTTCCAATGGGAATTGTGTGATGACAGGATGTTGGTGGAAAATTCAACCATTTGTATGCTCCATCGGACAATTGTTGTCGGATTTTCCATGGACAAATGTTGGATGGCAAGCTGTAAAATATTAAGTGGACAAATATCTGTTGTGGAATTTTCTGAGTGTGTGTACACAAGTCCGTCGGACAAAAGTCCAAGTACAAACACGCATGCTTAGAAGCAAGGATGAGCCAGAAGTTGTTGGTCTTGTAAACTAGCGTCCGTAATAGAGAATTTACATTTGTTAAGTGGCAAATTATGAAATCTCAAAATGCATCGCACATTCTCCTCTTCTTTAATGGGATAATAATGAAGCTGCTTTGCTGGTGTTACTGATGGAGTTATTCTAAAATTATTTTTAAAGGCTTTTATTATTTTCTAGTGTTATCAAGAATAATAGTATTATGCTTTTTTAAATTTCTTTATTATTTGGGCAAGTTACCACAACACAGTTACCATGTTGCTTTTAAGATCAAAGATACAACTATGTTGGGGTTCTTTGTCAATTTTACATTGTATTTTTTTTTAAATGTAACTGCCTACTCTCAAACTGTCATTTAAAGTAAAACACATAGCCACGTATTATTCTCCACAATTTTTTTATTTTGCATTAAAAAAAGAAAACAAATACAATTAGACATGCTATCTGCCAATAGAACTTAACCAAAAAGTGCATTCTATGCATCCAAAAATAAAGAAAATATACCAAATCAATCATTATTCAACCAACAAATAAAATAAAAGCCTCATGCATGTGTCCTGCTTCTTAAAGCGGGGTTCCACCGCCGTTTTTTTTTTTTCCCCGCAATAATTCTAAGTATTTCACATACTTCTATGTGCTGTCCGATTCTCTTCCAAGTCTTTTTCTTTCTTCAAAACTGCCTAGGAAAACGTCTCCAGGCATTTTCCATTTTGCCTGTGGGCATGTGAAGCCCACAGGCATTGTCTTCCGGGGCACAGTCCTCTAAACTCCCATCATGCACCGCCCCTATGAGCTGCGATCTCGCGCATGCGCAGATCAATCCGCTCGAGCGAACACAACAACTCAGCCTGGGCGCCGCACAGACTCCTGGGAAAAAAAACGATCCCAGGAGCCCCTGCGGCAGACAGGAAGAAGTGACCTGCCGGTGAAGCCCCGCCCATTTCCGCAGCGGCTCCGCCCCTTTCCGGAATCTCCAGAGGCAGAAAATTTGAAATAAGAAGAAAACAGAAGAAGACAGCAGAAAGGTAAGGGGGTTACCTAGCGATTAGGGAAGGGGGGATCACATAGACCTAGTACTGTTAATTAGGGTGGACCTCAGCTTTAATATAGGGGGTCAACAATGCCAAGGGTTGGTGAAAGCAGGGGTCCATCATCCGGAGATAATTCCAAAAATCATCCGGATTATTCTCCTGGAGCTCTCACAGAAAAGGCATATGACATATTTGGTCGGGCCTAATGCGGCTGTACGAATGTTGAGGCCAGGACAAGTACAGGTGATAGTAGAGTGGGTTGCTGACAGTGCCTATGGTTCCTTGACATTGTCTGCCACCCAGTCTCCTGATGAAAGATCAGAGTTGGCACCTGCAGCCGATGTCCATCAGTCTTTCACATCACCCCCTTGCAAATCAGCCAAGCAGTCTGAGCCCCAAATCATGCAGCAATCTCTTCTGCTTTTTGATGACTCAGGGCCATCCACCTAGCCCTGACCCAGAAGTGGAAGAGATTGAGTGCACTGATGCCCAACCAATTATGTTTGAAGATGAGTACATGGGAGGACCATCGCAGCACGTTTCGGATGATGACGAAACACAGGTGCCAACTGCTGCTGCTTTCGCAATTGTGCAGACCGACAAGGAGGGCAGGGGTGAAGACTGGGTGGAAGATGAGGCCCTGGACCCCACATGGAATCAACGTCATGCAGGTGACCAGTGTAGTTCGGAGGAAGAGGCGGTGGTCGCACAGAGCCACCAGCACAGCAGAAGAGGGAGCAGGGTGCAAAAGCGGAGCGTCCGTCCCCTAGACAGTACGCCTGCTACTGCCCAACACAGCAAGGGACCGAGCACACCAAAGCCAGGTCCAAGGAGTTCCCTAGCGTGGCAGTTCTTCAGACAATGTGCTGATGACAAGACACGAGTGGTTTGCACACTGTGCAATCAGAGCCTGAAGCGAGGCATAAACGTTCTCAACCTGAGCACAACCTGCATGACCAGACATCTAAGTGCAAAGCACGAGCTGCAGTGGAATAGACACCTCAAAACCAAGAAAGGTCTCTGGCTCCTCCTGCTTCCTCTTCTGCTGCAGTCTCGGCCTCTTCATCCACCTCTGTAGTGACAGTGGCACCTGCCAACCCGCAAACAGAGGAACTGCCAGCAACACTACCACCTGGGTCACCAACCATCTCCACAATGTCCCATGGAAGCGTTCAGCTCTCTATCTCCCAAACACTAGAGCAGAAGAGGAAGTACCCCCCTAGCCACCCGTGATCCCTGGCCCTTAATGCCAGCATTTCAAAATTCCTTGCCTTTGAAATGCTGTCATTCCGTCTGGTGGAGACGCAGAGTGTTAAAAGCTTGATGGCATTGGCTGTCCCACAGTACGTCGTACCCAGCCGCCACTACTTTTCCAGGCGAGCCATCCCTTCCCTGCACAACCAAGTGGGGGACAAAATTAGGTGTGCACTGTGCAACGCCATCTGTGGCAAGGTCCACATAACTACGGATGCATGGACCAGTAAGCACGGTCAGGGACGTTATATCTCCCTAACAGCACACTGGGTAAATGCAGTGGCGGCTAGGCCTGAGGCGGATAGCAGTTTGGCACATGTCCTTCCACCACGAGGATTGCAGGGCGCTTCAGTTTGTCTCCTGTTGCTAACTCCTCCTACACTGCTTTCTCATCCTCTACCGCCTCCTCATCCAGTCAGCGTAACACCTTCACCACCAACTTCAGCACAGCCAGGGGTAAACAACAGCAGGTAGTTTTAAAACGTTCCTGTTTGGGGGAAAAACCCCACACCGCGCAGGAGTTGTGGAGGGACATGGAACAACAGACCGATGAGTGGTTGGTGGCAGTGAGCCTCAAGCCTGGCCTGGTGGTGTTCGATAATGGGCGAAATATCATAGCAGCTCTGGGCCTACCCGGTTTGACGCACATCCCTTGCCTGGCGCATGTGCTGAACTTGGTGGTCCAGAGGTTCCTTAAAAATTACCCCCATATGCCAGAGCTGCTGCAGAAAGTGTGGGCCGTCTGTGCACACTTTCGGCGTTCTCACCCTGCTGCTGCTCGCCTGTCAGCGCTGCAGCGTAACTTTGGCCTTCCCGCTCACCGCCTCATATGTGACGTGCCCACAAGGTGGAACTCCACCTTGCACATGCTGGCCAGACTGTGCAAGCAGCAGCAGGCGATAGTGGAGTTTCAGCTGCAGCACGCACGCGTGAGTCGCTCTGCGGAACAGCACCACTTCACCACCAAAAACTGGGCCTTCAATGTGAGACCTGTGTGCCTTGCTGCGCTGTTTTGAGTACTCCACCAACATGGCCAGTGCCGATGACGCCGTACTCAGCGTTACTATCCCAGTTCTATGCCTCCTTGAAAAAACGCTTCGGGCGATGATGGAAGAGGATGTGGCACAGGAGGAGGAGGAAGAGGGATCATTTGCAAGGCATCACAAGTGGCTATGGGGGTGGGTTCCTGCACCAACAAATGGCAGGTACACAATTGTCCGGCAGCAAGGGCACAGTTCTGGAGGATGAGGAGGTGGAGGATGAGGAGGAGGAGATGGAGGAGGAGGAACCTTGTTCACAGCAGGGTGGCACCCAGACCAGCTCATGGCCATCACTAGTGCGTGGCTGGGGGGATACAGAGGACACAGCCGATACACCTCCCACAGAGGACAGCTTTTCGTTGCCTCTGGGCAGCCTGGCACACATGAACGATTGCATGCTGCAGTGTCTCCGCAACGACTGCCGAGTTGCCCACATTCTAACTGGTGCTGATTACTGGGTGGCCACCCTGCTGGATCCCCATTACAAGGACAACGTACCATCCTTAATTCCCTCACTGGATCGTAAGATGCGTGAGTACAAGCGCACGCTGGTAGATGCTCTGCTGGTGGCATTCCTACCTGACAGCGGGGGTACGATGGAAGCACAAGGCAAAGGCAGAGGAGGAGGAAGAGGTCGCCAACACAGCTGGGGCACCGCCAGCACCTCAGAAGGCAGGGTTAGCATGGCTGAAATGTGGAAAAGCTTTGTCAGCACGCCATAAGAGCCAGCACCACCAGCTGAGATGGAACGTCTTAGCAGGAGGCAGCATTTCACCAACATGGTGGAGCAGTATGTGTGCACATGCTTACACGTACTGAATGACGGGTCTGCCCCCTTCAACTTCTGGGTCTCCAAATTTGGCACATGGCCTGAGCTTGCCCTTTACGCCTTGGAGGTGCTGGCCTGCCCTGCAGCTAGTGTATTATCTGAATGTGTATTTAGCACGGCAGGGGGCGTTATCACAGACAAGCGCAGCCGCTTGTCCAGAGCCAATGTGGACAAGCTCACGTTCATTAAAATGAACCAGGCATGGATCCCACAGGACTTGTCCGTACCATATGCAGAATAGAAATGTATACCGGTGTTCTGGCAAAAACTGTCTGGCCATCGGATAGTGTCCAGCCCGAGGACAAGGAGATTCCGAAAATCTCGGAAGATGAATGGCGCCTTCCCCATGAGTGCAGGTTCAAGCCCCACCATCCAAGTGGACATACGGTAGCACATAGTAACAGGGCCCCTCACAGGCTCACTTCGCTCGGGCACGGCCTCGCTTCGCTCGGCTTGAACCTTGCGTGGTGTGGCTTGAACCTGGACTCACCGTATGTGGACCTCTTCCTCCTGGGACAAGATTATAATTTTTTATTTCAAAGTATTTTATTTGCCACTAGCTTATCCATTAAATTGAATATTTTTTCCAGAAAGGGCATATTTTGGGGCATAACACATCTGTGTCCAGCATTTAGCAGCTTTTTATCAGCGTCAGACATTTTTACAGCTCTAACGCCGGTCCTCAGAGATTGCTGGCCCCAGCTGTAAAAACACCCTGTGTGCATGAGCCCTAATTGTCATCATGTTCTTGGAGTTTGGTTTCAGGTGCAGACTCAGCAACATGATGTGTGTGCTTCACTGCATGCAGCTTTTCCATCCTAGGCCACGGCTTATGCAAAAATCTGTCCCTGAAAGCACCGTTTTACTCCATAGTTATATATTTTTCTGAGAAACCATGTTATGTGATTACAACCATAAATGCAAAAGCAGAATCCACAACTGAAGGTGTAAGGTCTTCTTTGCAGGGCTGCAGTTGGAATGTTCAGTTCACAGATCAGGTGCTTGCAGAGAAAGAACATGTGTTTGCTAAACAAAAGATAACCATACGCCTACTCTTACCTCTACACCTCTTTCCCTTTAAGGCCGCGTACACACGCGGGGACTGTTCGCCCAACTTTGTCCGCTGAACAGTGTTTCGGCAAACAGTCCGCTCGTGTGTGGGCTTTCAGCGGACAGTTTCAGCGAACAGTCCGCTGAACAAGGTTTTTCGGAATTTCCGAAAAACTGTCCGCTGAAACCTTGTTTCAGCGAACAGTTCCCTCGTGTGTAGGCTTGTTCGACAAACTAAGTTCCGCGCATGCTCAGAAAGGCTTTACACGCCGAAAGTTATAATGCAGTGTATAGGACGTTGTATTTTTCGTCCCGTCGTACGTGCCGTTCACGTCATCGCGCACGGTTTCAGCAAACTGTTCGTACATCGTGTGTGGCCATGTCCGTCCATGCTAATTTTGAGCGGACTGTTTGCCGAAACTGTTTGACGGACAAAGTTGGGCGAACAGTCCCTGCGTGTGTATGCGGCCTAACTTATGTGTTATGGCCGGCAGTTGACCTCCTTCTGACCTGCATTTGACCTAAACTGCATCATCATGCTTTAAACTGTTTTTGCATTTCCATTGACTTGTATGGAGGAAGAAGTTCAGATGTGAGCAAAAGCCAATCAACACAGGTCCTAAACCTGTGACTGGACTAATCAAGTACTGATCAGACCTTTCCAAAGAAGTCAGACGAAAAAAAAAAATCAGAGTAAATTATGTTCTGTAGTTTTCCTATTAAACTTTTGTCCTAGGTTACCCTCCATAAATGCCTTATATCAGCGATGGCGAACCTATGGCACGTGTGCCACAGCTGGCAGACAGAGCCCTCTCTGTGGGCATGCAAGCTAAGTCACCAGATTGCTGCCTGGGTTACATGACCTCTAGCTGAACTCCTGTGATTGGTGCACGGAGACAGATGTGGGTGAATTGAAAACCCCAGAGTGTGCAGTCTGGTGATCACAGGTAGAGGGAGATCCTCCACCATGTCCTCTGGCCAGGAGGTTCACTACAGCTGATCCCAATCACTGCACTCAGCTGAAGGAAATCATCAGCTCTATATAACCTGGGGGCTAGGAGGAAGGGGCAGTGCTGTGCTAGATGGAGAGTGTGCACTGGTAACAGTTCTATGGTGTACAGAGATTTACCATGTAAGTGACTTCAGTTCTATAATCTGATGCTGGACGGGTTGATATAGTCTGAGCAGTGCTGGCTGTCACTGCTGCTCCTGGTGGATGGGGATTACTGGGGGCTCAGAGCAAGGCGCACAGATGAGAGGGGAGGAGGCACTGCACCTTCCGGGAGGGTGGGACTCCTAGAGGGGCCATTACTGTAGCAGACCATGTGTGATCTCCTCCCGGGGGGTCAGACATATGGTGGGGTGAGTGGAGTCCACTCCTCCTCACATGACCTCTGACACGTCACTCTGTACACCTGTTGCAGTTTGGATATTTGGGCTCAAAAAGGTTTGCCATCACTGCCCTATAGTATACTGCTCAGGCAACTTTATCCTTCAGACAGTACGAGGTAAATCAGTTGTAAAAGACATAGCATTAACATTAAGGATTCTGCAGCTACATTTTGCCTTTGCAAGCTTTAACCTCTTCCTAGAACCTGCTAGAACCCGCCCTTGATTACACCATCAATGTAATTCAGTAATGAGAAGCAGCAGTGGATTGGGTATGCCTATGATCATGTCAAACTGGCTAGAGGAAGAGAGGATGTCTAGGCACTGTCACATGCATAGCAGTGTTCTGCTGCTTCTAATTGGGAATTACATGCTAAAAGTTCATTTTTCCAGTGATCAGTTTTTCACATTAAACTGCTAAAGAGTCCCTGTTGGACAGCGAAACGTTGGTGGCCATACTGGTGTAGTGACCTAGAAAATGTGAGAGTATGGATTTTACCTCCTGCATTCCCATGAGATAGAGCAAACGTCACGTGATTTGTCAGTAGATCACATTATATAGTGTATATGTGTAGCGTCATTTGTAAGTTAGCGTAATACAAATGTATGTGTTCAAAGCCTAATATCCACTGCACATGCCTATAATAAACTGTAATTAAAATGCAAAGCTCAGAAACTTGTAGAAAAGTAGAGCAGCTACTTTAGCAATCAGATTTCCCAATGACTTAAACGTGAAGCCTGGCTGGAGGTTACAGGTCAATGCACCACTTTTCTTCTTTAAGTCTGCAAATGTTGTCTATATAAGAGCAAGCTAGTTACCTGAATGTTTCTGCCAACCCTGAACAAATTTAAAGACTTAAAAAATGTGAACTTCCACCTTGTAAAACAAACCATTCAGTTTAAAATAGGAATCAAAGCAAAATGTTTGTGTGTGTGTGTGTATATATATGTATATATATATATATATATATATATATATATATATATTACGGCTGTTACTGATTCAAATTTTTGTGTTCGATTAATCGATTTTTCTTTTTAATTGACTAATTTCGATTAATTATAACGCACATACAGATACAACTACATTTAGCTGATCTCCTTGTATTGCAACTCTGCATTAGTCAGTGGTAAATGTGGTGTACACTATATACAATCACCCGACACTAGTTAACTTCCACAATCCATGACTTAACTTCACAGTTCATACAAAAATGTTTTAAATTTAAACTGTAGCACTGACGTAAGTAATTTTTTTTCCACAGTAGCGTGACAATCCCTCCACCTCTGGTCTAACTAATCACTCTCACCTTATGGCATGGACATCTGTGCAAACAGGTGGTCATGCAAGCGGGTATCAAAAGGGTTAACACGGACCATGAACTTCTCTCATGTCTCCTTAGATCTCAGCTAGGATGCCAGGTCATGGGTACAAAGAAAAGTACTCACCGCTTAAGTATAAGATTTAATTTTTGTGTTCAAACACAAACTACTCACATAAAGATGATAAAAACACAGCATGTAAACCCGACAATCATGTTAGTTCCATAGGGCAGCAGCGGGTGACGTCATGCGTAGCTCCTCCCCCATGTGGGTTACGTTCAGTCAGAACCGGACTCCTCCCCCCTTCCCTTCGTTAGCAGACGAAGGCACTTGGGGAAGGGGGGGAGGAGTCCAGTGACGCTGATGTCCGTGATGTCACTGGATCTCCTACGGAACTCGGAACTCCCTGATGAGATATATATATATATATGCATTATAAATACTTTTCTTTATAGGTGATTACATAAACTCTCCTCTGTTGCATAAAGGGTTTGGAGAGGTGGAGGTTGAGAAATAACAGCACACTGGTCCTCCCAGTGGGCATATCAACACAAGTCTGATGATTGGAGGGCAGGCAGGCTGTTCTCCCAACACAGCCAGAAAACTCACCATGCTGGGATGGATTTGCTTCTTTGCCTAGACTGGTCCAATAAAAATAAGAAACTAGGGACACTGGCAGGAACACCAGGTATTTCACACAAATGAAAAATTACAAAGAGAACGGGAGACTTTTTAGCACAAGTACATGGTACAACTGGCATATATCAAGAATATGAAATATTCGGGTAACATTCTTTAAGGCTTGCAAAAGTATAAACATGCACCATATAATTTTTAATTCTGAATCTGAATCAATACTCTATCAGGTAATATTAGGTGTAAGCTAATGGATAAAAGGTGGACCTCAGTTTTCTAAATCACTATTCAACAGTTTTACAACCACTCTCAGTTCTGTGAATCTTCTCCCTTCCAGTCCATAGCCCTCTCTCTGGGGCACGTTCCTGGCAGAGACAACATGATGACATCATGGTGGGACAGAATGCCAGCCATACTATTTTAATAGGTGCTGCTGGTTTATGATTAATGAGTTCTTAAAAAGTATTTAAAGCGGAGTTCCACCCAAAAGTGGAATTTCCACTTTAAGCACTCCTTGCCCGCTGACATGACACATTTGGCATGTCATTCTTTTTTTTGGGGGGGGAGTGTGTACCCTCTTTTTAGTGGGACTTGTCCCACTTCCTCCTTCCTGTTCTCGGCCGCATAGGTGACTCCTCCTCTCGGTCCCTCCCTGCCAGCAGCACAGGTCGCAGAAGATTGGCTGGCCAATAGCAGAGCGCAGCGCAACTCACACATGCACAGTGCACGCCCGACCGTGAAGCCATAAGCTGTCATGGCCGGGTGCCCACAGTATCAATGGAGACGACCGAGGTGAGGAGCGAGGCTCCGGGCGGCCGCATCGCTGGACTGTGGGACAGGTAAGTGTTGGTTTATTAAAAGTCAGCAGCTATGCTTTTTGTAGCTGCTGACTTTTAATAAACTAATAAACGGGTGGAACTACGCTTTGCATCACAGAATTAGTAGATCATATCACTCTGAACTGCTCACCTTGTGGTGTTAACATTACATAGAGGTTAGCTTCTGGAACTTTTGGCCAATGACATCTTCCCACTCTGATTGCACACAGACAGTGAGGGAGCCGGTTAGCTGTGACAGGGCTACTAGTGGATCGAGCCCAGCAAGTATTGAGCCAGGCTAACGTCATTCATGTGGTAGCTTTTCATTTATTCATGCTTTTAAATAATTGATGCATGTGAGTGTTTTTATACCTGATTTCTTTATTTAAAATTGTGAGCAGCGTGAGGTTGTTTTGTTCATGTGACTTCTGAGTGGACAAGGCCCTCCTGGGATCTGCTTTCACTGTGGGAGTTTTGTGAAGGAGACCATCATCATTTTATGATTCCAGAAGGGGATACATGCATTTTATTATCACTGTGTAACTTTTTGGGTCAACACCACAGGGTGAGCAGTTTGAGAGAGGAGCGCACCATCTGAGGATTGATGAGCTCATGAGAAAAGTGTTTCTGCATGAATTGGATGTTGGACAATGATTTTGTTGTATGGTTTGTAACGATCCGGGGTGATTATGCTCAAGTGGTGCAATACGATTTTAGGAACCTGTGTCAGTCCTGACTGCATTTTAAGGCCATAGCAGCCCACTTTTATTTAAAGGAAACAAAGTTCAAAGAAAATAACAGCAATTTCTAACGCGAGGGGTTCCACAATCACTGTAACACAAACTTCAGCTTCCTGGCTTACTCACTTTCAGCACCACTGCTTGAGACCTCATGCCTAGGCCTTTATGTTGCTCCTCAGAGCATGTGCTCACACTGACAGCTGTAGCCTCCCTTTGCTAGGCAACATGGGTGTCTTCCTGACACTCATACACAGACATCGTGTCTGAAGAGCGGGGTCCTCCTGACTCCTAGGCCAGTCTTCCTGCCTGCATGGAGCTGTCTCTAACTGGGAGCTCGGGGCTCTAATCCTGAGAAAAATATATATCCAGCCAACAGGTGTGCAATTAGCAAAATCAGGTGTATATCGATAATCCACAGTGTGAACTGGGGTAGCATCTCCACAGGTTACACAGCACGCACAAAGGACTTTAGTTTATATAGTTACATAGTAGGTGAGGTTGAAAAAAGACACAAGTCCATCAAGTCCAACTTATGTGTGTGTGATTATAAGTCAGTGTTACATTGTATATCCCTGTATGTTGTGGTTGTTCAGGTGCTTATCTAATAGTTTCTTGAAACTATCAATGCCCCCCGCCCCGCTGAGACCACCGCCTGTGGAAGGGAATTCCACATCCTTGTCGCTCTTACAGTAAAGAACCCGCTACGTAGTTTAGGGTTAAACCTCTTTTCTTCTAATTTTAATGAGTGGCCACGAGTCTTGTTAAACTCCCTACTGCGAAAAAACCCTATTGTGGGGTCACCCATATGATATTTGTATTTTTAAATCATATACCCTCCCAAGCGTCTCTTCTCCAGAGAGAAAAAGTTCAGTGCTCGTAACCTTTCTTCTTAACTAATATCCTCCAGACCCTTTCTTAGCTTTCTTGCCCTTCTTTGTACTCACTCCATTTCCAGTACATCCTTCCTGGTGCCCAGATCTGGACAGCATACTCTACTGTAGGTGCGGCCGGACCAGAGTCCTGTAGAGCGGGAGAATTATCGTTTTATCTCTGGAATTAATCCCCCTTTTAATGCATGCCAATATTCTGTTTGCTTTGTTAGCCATTGCATGCCATTGCCGAGCTTATTATCTACTAGGACCCCCAGGTCATTTTCCATCCTAGATTCCCCTAGAGGTTCTCCCCCCAGTTTATAGATTGCATTCATATTTTTGCCACCCAAATGCATTACACCAGATATATTGATTGAACTTTATATATCATATATATATAATAGTTTTTTTTGGGGGGGGGGGTATATTTGGATTGATAGCGCTACACTGATTAACCACTTGAGGACCGCCGCATGTAAATGTACGTCGGCAGAATGGCACCGACAGGCATGTACGTGCTTGCCTTCCAGCGGGTGGGGGGTCTGATCGGACCCCCTCCCGCTGACTGCGGTGGTCTGTTTTGCTTCAGGAGTGCTTCCGGGATGAGGGGATGGCCGTTGGTTTCTGGCCTTCCCCTCTTGATCACTCATGGCGAATGAGAAGCTTCCCCCGCCTGTGTAGTGTAAACACAGGCAGGGAGGAAGTGATGTCATTCTCCTCGGGGCGGTCTTTTTGACCGGACTGCGAGGAGAACACAATAGTAAGTGCACCAAGACTACACTGACACGTAGGTACACATAGGCACACAAATTACCCCCGATCACCCCCCCCCCCCGATCGCCCCACCCCCCCTCCCAGTCACAGTGTCACTGATTGCAGTGATCATTTATTTACTGATCACTGCATTTAGTGTCAGTTGTGACAGTAAAAACTGTCAGGGCAGTTAGTGTTAGGTCCAGGGTAGCCCCCTACCCCCCCCAATAAAGGTTTAACCCCCTGATTGCCCCTAGAGTTAACCCTTTCACCCCCTTTTGCCAGTGTCACTAAGCGATAATTTTTCTGATCGCTGCATTAGTGTCACTGGTGCCGCTAGGTAGCTAGTTATTTTTTTAGGTTCACCGCCAGGTTTTTATAGCGCTAGGTACCCCCATATACTACCCAATAAAGATTTTAAACCCCTGATTGCCCCTAGAGTTAATTCTTTCACCAGCAATCACCGTATAAGTGTCACTGGTGACGCTGGTTAGCCAGTTAGTTATTTAGGTTCCCCGTCAGGTTTTTATATAGCATCAGGGACCCCCATATACTACCTAATGGTTTGCTTTTTATAGCATCAGGGCACCCACCATTTATTACCCAATAAAGGTTTAACCCCCTGATCACCCGGCGGGTGATATCAATTAGGTTTTAGGGTCAGGGTCTGCGTCGCCCTTGGCAGCGCTAGGTTAGTGCCAGTACCGCTAACACCCACGCGCAAAGCATACACCTCCCGTAGTGGTATAGTATCTGAACAGATCAATATCTGATCTGATCAGATCTATACTAGCATCCCCAGCAGTTTAGGGTTCCAAAAAAACGCATTGTTAGCGGGATCAGCCCAGATAACTGCTAGCACCTGCGTTTTGCCCCTCAGCCCACCCAAGTGCAGTATCGATCGATCACTGTCACTTACAAAACACTAAACACATAACTGCAGCGTTCACAGAGTCAGGCCTGATCCCTGCGATCGCTAACAGTTTTTTTTTGGTAGCGTTTTATATTTAAATCCTGAAGGCAGTGCTTGGTTTTCGGGGTCCTGTACGTGGCTAGGCTCCCAAAAAGTCCCCCACATGTAGTATCCCCGTACTCGGGAGAAGCAGCAGAATTTAGTTTGGGGTGTAATTTCACTTATGCCCATAGCATGTGTGAGCAATATATCATTTAGTGACAACTTTTTTTGTGCAAAAAAAAAAAAAAATTGTAATATTCCTGCAACTTGTGGCAAAATATAAAATATTTCATGGACTCAACATGCCCCTCAGTAAATAGCTTGGGGTGTCTACTTTCCAAAATAGGGGCATTTGGGGGGGTTTTGTGCTATTTTGCCATTTTATGGCCTTCGAAACTGTGATAGGTAGTGAGGAGTTAAATCAAAAATTTGCACCCTTAGAAATCCTGAAGGCAGTGATTGGTTTTCGGGGTGCCGTACACGGCTAGGGTCCCAGAAAGTCCCACATATGTGGTATCCCCGTACTCAGGAGAAGCAGCAGAATATATTTTGGGGTGCAATTCCACATATAACTATGGCATGTGTGAGCAATATACCATTTAGTGACAACTTTTTGTAAACTTTTTTTTTTTTTTGTGTGATTATTCAATCACTTGGGACAAAAAAAAATATTCAATGGGCTCAACATGCCCCTCAGCAATTTCCTTGGGGTGTCTACTTTCCAAAATGGGGTCATTTGGGGGGGTTTGTGTTATTTTGGCATTTTATGGCCTTCGAAACTGTGATAGGTAGTGAGGAGTAAAATGGGGTCATTTGGGGGGGTTTGTACTGCCCTGCCATTTTAGCACCTCAAGAAATGAGATAGGCAGTCATAAACTAAAAGCTATGTAAATTCCAGAAAATGTACTCTAGTTTGTAGACGCTATAACTTTTGCGCAAACTAATAAATATACGCTTATTGACATTTTTTTTTACTAAAGACATGTGGCTGAATACATTGTGGCCTAAATGTATGACTAAAATTTTGTTTATTTGATTTTTCTTATAACAAAAAGTAGAAAATATCTTTTTTTTTCAGGCTTTTTCCTTTTATATCGTAAAAAATAAATATTGCAGAGGCAATCAAATACCATCAAAAGAAAGCTCTATTTGTGGGAAGAAAAGGATGCAAATTTCGTTTGGGTACAATATTGCATGACCGCGCAATTACCAGTTAAAGCAGTGCAGTGCGAAATTGTAAAAAGACATCTGGTCCTTAGGCTGACAATTGGTCCGGGGCTGAAGTGGTTAATGAGTTGTGATTAGTAGTGTTACTAGTAGTGTTAGCGAGCTGTCACTGGTTGGATTGAGTTACGGTACATGTTTATCACAGTATTTTCGTTGATAAATTATTGCGCAGGTTAAATTTTAGTTATTCCTCATTATTGCCATAGATAAAAAAAAAAGCTTATGCTCCTGATCTTCCTCACTTGACCTAGCCAAATAAACAGATCACATGGTCTCTGTCAACCGTGAGCATTAAAGAACTTCAATCCCCTTTATTTTATTTTATAACCCCACTTTCCTTTTTTACTGGATTACCATCAATAAATATACGCATACGCCCAGCAAGTTGAGCTTTGTTCTGATGTGATTTGCCACTCCGTAGCTTCACACAGCAACCTGCACCACTCTCTTACTTTCCAAAATCATTGGGAGCCAATTTTACCTTCCAGATTCTTGCAGCCTAGGTCGAGAATGGGAGGCAGGGGTCAGTCAGGAATGCTAATACCATACTTTCATGCAGAACGAAAGGAAGCAAAAAATATTCACTTCAAAAGAATTGTCTAGGGTTTACTTAGGTATTACAGCAGGTTGAAAACTCTCAGTGAGCAAAATAGAGCACTTTTGATTGTCAAAAGTACTTGCTATCACTCGCAAAGTTAGTCCTAAACATTCATACATGTCAAATCAGATGTTACATTAGTGGTGAAATTGAGCTGCTTATGCCCATACTATCTGTAAACTATTCCCTTGATAAAACCACAGACTCTCTGCAGTACTTAAATTAAAACACCCTTAACTGCTTCAGCCCCGGAAGAATTTACCCCCTTCCTGACCAGAGCATTTTTTGCGGTACGGCACTACGTCGCTTTAACTGACAATTGCGTGGTCGTGCGACGCTGTACCCAAATAAAATTGACGTCCTTTTTTTTCCACAAATAGAGCTTTCTTTTGGTGGTATTTGATCAACTCTGCAGTTTTTATTTTTTGTGCTATAAACAAAAGAAGAGTGACAATTTAGAAAGAAAACACTATCTTTTACTTTTTACTATAATAAATATCCCATTTAAAAAAAAACCAAAAAAAAACTAATTTTTCCCTCAGTTTAGGTCGATATCTAGTCTTCTACATATTTTTGGTAAACAAAAAACAACAAATTGCAACAAGCGTATATTGATTGGTTTGCACAAAAGTTATAGCCTCTACAAAATAGGGGATAGATTTATGGCATTGTTATTATTAATATTTTTTTGTACTAGCAATGGCAGCAATCAGCGATTTATATATATATATATATATATATATATATATATATATATATATTTATTATTATTATACAGGTTTTATATAGCGCCAACAGTTTGCACAGCGCTTTACAACATGAGGGCAGACATTACAGTTACATTACAATTTGGTACAAGAGGAGTCAGAGGGCCCTGCTCGTTAGAGCTTACAATCTAAAAATATTTTTTTATCAGGACTGCGATATTGTGGCAGACAAATCTGACACTTTTGACACATTTTTGGGACCAGTGACATTTATACAGCAAGCAGTGCTATAGAAATGCACTGATTACTGTATAAATGACATTGGCAGGGAAGGGCTTAACACTAGGGGACAATCAAGGGGTTAACTGTGTTCCCTAGGTGTGCTCTAACTGGGGGGGGGGGGGGGTGGGAATGACTAGGGGAGGAGAGAGATTGGTGTTCATACTTAGTATGAACACACGATCTGTCTCCTCTCCTCTGAGAGAACCAAGATTTCTGTGTTTACACACACATAGATCCCGGTTCTCACTCTGTTATGAACCATCGCGGGTACACTCGAATTGGCTCCGGGGACACGCTGTGAGTGCATGCGCCTCCTACAGCATCTTAAAGAGCTGATGTACAGCTATGACGGCTCGCCCAGGGGAGCCATCCTGCTGCAGTATAACTGCGACGGCTGGTCTGGAACTGATTTTTGTAAACAATCACCTTGTAAAACAACCAATGCAGCTTAATATAGATATGAAAGATAAAACATGTGTGTATAGATATAAAAATTATCATTGGAGGAGAGCAGGCTGAGTTAGAGAACTGACCACAATGTACTCTCCTGCTTAGTGTGGTCAGAGGGACTTGCAGAAACACCAGGGATTTAATACAATGGCAGCAATACAAAAAGAACAGGATACTTCCTCATACAAGTAGATGGTACAGCAGCCACATATCAGGAATATGACGTTTTGGGGTAACAAACACTTTAAAGCGGACCACATTTTCAAAATAATACTTTGCACTATTGTAACCCCCACCCCATGCTGTGATCTTTTTTTCCAAGTTTTTATCAGTTTTTGCTAGTAAAAATATATTTTGCAAGTGTGGGCAGGTATAGAGATGCTGTGTACAGCAACCAAGCAAAATCGACATACTTATAAAGTGTGAGTTAGAACACAAATAACAGCTGATCAGATGCTATGGATAATAGTACAGGAGGTCCCCGAGTTACGAACCTCCAACTTACGAATAACTCCTACTTACGAACGGCAGGTGACGCCGGCGTGCACATCGGAAAAAGAGGTTGGAAAACATCGGAAGCCGCCGTTCTGCACATTCTCGTCCGAATTACGAATAAATCCTAACCTGTTTGTAACTCGGGGACTGCCTGTAATAACATTTTTATAAATGATTCCTGCAATCTGACCTTATTTCTCCCTATACTATATAAATTACTTCACTCACGTAAAATCGTAAAAACATTTTTATGGCTCTGAGCACAATGCTGCATAACAGATCTTTATGCAGCTGTGTGTTTTGCTCCATAGATAACAATGCACCCGTGTTTAGATTTAAAAAAAATAAAAAAAAATAAAAAATCGGTTTGAAACTGCAGATTTTATTTTTACACACACTGTGATGCGTGTTTTTTTTTTTTTTCAGTTTATCTTTTTTTTTCACCTGTGTGCAAGAGGCCATGTACATGCACACTGTGCATTGTAATTCTTACCGTGTTTCCCCGATAGTAAGACACCCCCGATTGTAAGACGTATCGGGAGTTTCAGAGGGGTCGGCTAATATAAGCCGTACCCCGAAAGTAAGACATATGTCTTACTTTCGGGGAAACACAGGGGTATTGCTGCCTCCAGTGGCGTACTAAGAGTGGGGCGGGGGTGCGGGCCGCACCGGGTGCCACACCCTGGGGGGGTGCCAGGCCAGCGCCCTCCCCCTCCGACTGAAGAGACAGCGCCGTTCTGATCAGTCTCGGGCAGCGGCTGTCACTCACAGCCGAGCAGAGTGAAGCCGCCTCCCCCTCCTCTTGTATGGCTACACAGTGCTGTCCATGAAGGAGAAGGAGGGGGAGGCGGCTTCACTGAAGCCGCCTCCCCCTCCTCCTCCTCCTCCATACACAGCACTGTGTAGCCATACAAGAGCAGGGGGAGGTGGCTTCACTCTGCTCGGCTGTGAGTGACAGCCGCTGCCCGAGACTGATCAGAACGGCGCAACGCAACCACAGAGAAGGGGATTATTGCGCCAGGTCCCGGATCACTGCCGACAGGTGTCACTGGCTCTGTGTCCTCCCGGTACAGGTCAGTGCTGGTCATACAGAGAGAGACCAAGGAGGGGGAGGGGGGGTGTGAAGAGATTCTCTGCAGCTCTTATTATGTAACCGCAAGATGCAGCTGAGGAGGACTACAAGTCCCAACATACCGGGCTGTGTGGGCTTACAGTTCTCCTCTGCTGAGCATAGCAGCTTTGTATGCTTGGACTTGTAGTCCTCCATAGTGCAGCCTTGCATGCTGGGACTTGTAGGCCTCCTCTGTAGTACAGTGCAGCCTTGCATGCTGGGACTTGTAGTCCTCTGTAATGCAGTGCAGCCTTGCTTGCTGGGACTTGTAGTCCTCTTCTGTAGCGCAGTGCAGCTCTGCATGCTGGGATTTTTTTCCAATATAAGACATACCCCGAAAGTAAGACATAGTGGGGCTTTTGGGGATAAAAAGAAAGTAAGACACTGTCTTACTTTCGGGGAAACACGGTATTATATTCATGTTTTTCTTTTTCACGATTTACCCTCAATGATACAAAAAAGATTGGACCCGTACAGGAACAAGGTGGTATAAAAAGAGAACATGTAGGTTAGAAAGGTTTGTTGAGAAAGGTGTTTTTATATATTACTACTCCCCCAAGCATGCTATATAAAAAGCATCATGGGTATTATGGAGTTGACATAATAGTACTCAACGTATAGCACTTTATGTAGTGATCCCAGCAGAAACTGGCAAGGCATGTAGAAAAGTACAGTTTATGAAAGTGTACTGAATTGTTAAGATTATGGTCTCTGCAACTTCTTTGACAAACACACAGCCTTAATTGACTATCAAGCTTGAAGAACTCTGCATTCAGATTGGTCAGGAGAGTTCCAGACCATTGAGATTGTGCTGTAACAGCACCACGGATTCTTTGAATGCATTAATTTGCATATCAGCTGTGGCAATAGCAGTGCATGATGATGACATTGCATTACTTGTTATGTCGTGCTTGGTAACTAATACAAAATTAGACTGTTAAATATAAAGCAGCAATGTGATCCAAACTGTTAATTATGCTGAAAGAATAATAAATATTAAAGGCACATTAAAATGTGCTTTATTGCATTGCACATTAATAACATTATTGTTTACTGGGTTTATGTTTTGTTGTTTTATTTTAATTTTTTTTCTCCGTGCAGACTTTGCAGCAAAGATGTTCATTGACACACATACTATTTAGCTATCTCTGATGTTAACACAAAAATAGATTTATGAGATAGTAAACAAGAATTTGTTTCTCAATTTATTGAAGGCTAGGCACATATTTAAACAGCAATACTCTCTGTAGTTCATTTCCAAACTGCATCTCGTTTTAGTGGGGATCATGTGCTTAGTATACGTGACTACATAAATAGTAGATCTGGTGTGATGTACTGTATGCCCAAGGGACCAATTCAAACCTTTGCCTGCTTTAACGCAAATGTTTTAATGCATTGAGGCACGTTACATTTTAAAGTATAACTAAGGCCCCTTTCACACTGGGTTGGTGGGTGCGTCGGCGGTAAAGCGCCGCTATTTTTAGCGACGCTTTACCATCAATTTTACGGCGCTATTCCGCTGGTATCGGGGTGCTTTACCCCCACCAATGGCTGAGAAAGGGTTAAAACCACCAGTGGTGTGTATACCGCTCCTGCTGCAGCAGCGGTTTTCTGGCGGTATAGCCGCGCTGCCCATTTATTTCAATGGGCAGGAGCGGTATACACACCGCTCAAAAGATGCTACTAACAGGACTTTTTTTAGCATCCTGCCAGCGCACTGCTCCAGTGTGGAAGCCCTTGGGGCGCTTTGCAGGAGCTCATTTTTTTTGAAAAGGGGTCTAAAGGCAAGACTTTTTCTTTTAGTTTTTGGATAGAGTGGAGAGAGATTAGAACCCCTGTCAGTTCTTATTGCTGTCTGTGCCCCCATTAAGGAGACTCACCCTCTCTATTTGCCCTGTGTACCATCATTGAAAGTCAAAGTTAAGAAAATATCAAATTTTGAGTTGTCCCCAGAAACGTAATAGCGGGGAAATCTTCCAATGGGACACTAGTTCTGGTGGCCTGAATTTGCAGGAATTTCCTCTCACTTCCTGTTTGGTGATGGCACAGGAAATGAAGGGAAATCTCCCCAATGGGACACAGATGGCGACGAAACAATCTGACAGGGGTTACAACCCTCCATCGCTCTATCCAAAATAAAAAAAAAGGTTTGCCTTTTAGTTCTACATGAAGGCAGCCCATTCATTTTGAATGTGCCCCTTAATGCTCCAAGAAATGCACCTGCACTATTATTGACAATGCAGTTCACCAAAATGAACACGTGTGGGCTTTAATACTCTGTAGTTCAAGAACTTTAATTTAACATATACACTATGGGGGTTATTTACAAAAGGCAAATCCGCTTTGCACTACATGTGCAGTAGCTGTAAATCTAAGGGGTAGACCTTAAATGAGGGGAAGCTCTGCTGAATCACAGACAAGCTAAAATGCTGTTTTTTATTTTCCTTGCATGTCCCCCTCAGATTTACAGTGACTGCACTTCCAAGTGCACTTGAAGTGCAAAGTGAAAATAAGCCCCTATATTACCAAAAGTATTGGGGCGCCTACCTTTACATGAACTTTAATGGCATTTTTTTTTCTTTTGGGATAAAGGGTTTACATAAATAAAGGCGGATCATTGTAAGCACCCTGCCACTATGAAATGGTTTACAAGAAAAACAGAAAAGGAAGGCTAGCACACTAGTGCATTATCAGAGATAATTTAATGATTAAAAAATTGTATAAAAGTGGGTACTCGCAAGATGCAACTAACAAAAATCCATAGACTCAGTGCATGGACATGCACAGAACACGGGGTACAGCTAACGTGTTTCAGGGGTGCACCTTCTTCCTTAGAGCTAGGCCATTTATGTTTCAGTTGATATTATTAATAGATATTCTGAGATCTTTGGTGACACACACACCCCCATCCCGGCCATGTCTGCCCCCCGTTTGTGCTCTGTTGTGTTGGTTTTTCCTTTGCCTCCTCAGCTCCAGAGCGGACACTCATTACTGCCGCCTCTAGGTAGTGAGCATGGCCTTGCAAAATGCATTGGGATACTTTTCATGCATGTGTACTTTAGAAATTTACATTTTATACCATGATACGTGTAATGACATTTTTTACTGTATGTATAATTTCAGTGGCTTGGCTATGATTCATGTTATTTATGTTTGCATGACAATTTAATTAATACATTTTGAGACTGCATTTAGTCTGTCAATTGTTGGCTATCCAAGTCCCGGGGCGATTTCCTGTATTTTGCTCCTATCAGCTAAGAACAGGAAACCAAGGCTACAATTCACACATGATCTCCAAAATACATATCTGCCTAAACTGAGAAAAAAATAGCTTTGCTTTGAATTTTGTTTGGGTGCAGCGTCGCACGACCGCGCAACTGCCAGTTAAAGCGGCACAGTGCCAAATCACGAACAAAACACCTGGTCATTCAGCAGTCAAATCTTCCAGTGCCTAAAGTAGTTAAATATGTTCTACTGACCAAGATGACATGAGAGACCATTGGTCATCCGTTTGTCTAGTGATGGCTGCATTATCTTTCAGAAAAATGCCATTATCAGAACAGGTAAAATAGTTTAGTGTTATAAATGGGCAAAATCTAGATTGGTATTCCCGCTGTAGAGTACAGCTGCAGTCATATAACAGAAAAGTGCACACTGGACATATATCAGTTTACATCACTGATCATTGTGGTGACTGCAAGAGAACATTGTTAGTCAGTTTGGATTTGTTTAATGGTCATTGCTTTCTTTATACTTGATTTATTCCGAATATACTGTGCATAGATTGCTTCACTATAACCACTGACCCATATAAATGTAGTACTAACCCCTGGAGGGGTCCCTGTATGTTGTAGATTACCCCAGGTCTCCCTAGCTAGTACAGAGGCTGTCAGTCACAAGCACAGCTCCATCCACACCGACAATAAATGCTGTCATTCTTTTTATATGTGTTTGTTGTGTGGAATTTGTTGCTGAATAACTTGAAGCTGGAGAGGGGATTGGGAGTTTCAGGACACTCCAAAATGATCAATAGGAGGACAAATTTCTATCACAAATCCCTATAGATGCACATACACATGAAAGTCCTATGCCGTGTACGCGCGACCGTTTTTTCTCCGTCAGAATAAACTCTGGCATTTTTTCAGTCGGCGGTTGCCTACATACGATCACACCAAAGTCCGATTGTCTAGAACGTGGTGATGTATGATGGGACTGGAAAAAGGAAGTTCAATAGCTAGTAGCCAATAGTTGCCCATGCATAATTTTTGGGCCGTCGGAATAGCATACAAACAAACGGTTTTCCCGATAGGAATTGATTCCGTTGGAAAGATTTAAAACATGTTCTATTTCTAGGTCCGTAAGAATTTTCGGAAAAACAGTCCAATGAGGCCCACACATGATCGGAACATCCGATGAAAAGATTCCTTCTGGCTTCTTCTGCCGGAAAGTCTGACCGTGTGTACACGGCACTGCAGTAATGCCCCATACACACAGTCGGAAATTCCGACGGAAAAAGTCAGATCAGATTATGTTGTCGGAAAATCCGATCATGTGTGGGCTCTATCGGACTTTTTCCGTCTGAATTTCCGATGGAAAAAGTTTGAGAGCTGGATCTAAAAATTTTCGACAACAAAATCCGATTGGACTTTTTCCGATCGTGTGTAGAGAATTTCGACGTGCAAGTGCCACGAATGCTTAGAAAAAAATTGGAGATGAAAGCTATTGGCCTCTACGTAGTCCCGTTGTACGGTTTGGACATCACCTTGTTCCGAACAATCGGGAAAAATCTGACGGATTTTGAAGTCGGACCATGTGTATGGGTCATACGTCTTACAATGTCACAGCAGCTGGCTGCTACTCAGCTTTCACAGGTAGTTCCTCAGTGAGGAAGATAAAAGCTCCTTCTTCAGACCAGGACTTTAGAACAGTGCCCTCCTGCAAAATCCTTTTAGCCTGTCATGAATGAAGTATAGAGGCTGCCATTGCTGGCCTTCTTCCAACATTGCTAGTTATTTGGATGTGTTTTATTTCAACATGTTTGAGCCACAGACATGGACCAAGCATGCTTTAAATGAGTGTCAGAATACTTTCGTTCTGTAATTATTCCAGGCCAGCGACTAAGACAATATTGTAACCAATGCATTACCTTAGCAGCCAAGAAACTAACATTTGCAAAAAGAGAGGTCAGAAGTAGCATGCTATATAATTCTCAAGAGGAACAAGATTACACTTTGGGAAAAGAGGCAGTCAATTTGGTGTAGAGATCTTGCCAGTGGAGTACTTAAAGCTAAACCTCAGACAGATAAAAAAAAAAAAAAAAAAAAAAAAAATTTTATATATATATATATATATATATATATATATATATACACAGTATCTCACAAACGCGAGTACACCCCTCACATTTTTGTAAATATATTTTATTAAATCTCTTAATGTGACAACACTGAATTAATGACACCTTGCTGCAATGTAAAGTAGTGAGTGTGCAGCTTGTATAACAAATGTGTTGCCCCCTCAATAACTCAACACACAGCCAATAATGTCTAAACCGCTGGCAACAAAAGTGAGTACACCCCTATGTGAAAATGTCCAAATTGGGCTCAATTAGCCATTTTCCCTCCCCGGCATCATGTGACTCATTCGTTTTACAAGGTCTCAGGTGCGAATGGGGAGCAGGTGTGTTAAATTTGGTGTTATCGCTCTCACTCGCTCATACTGGTCAATGGAAGTTCAAAATGGCACCTCATGGCAAATAACTCTCTGAGGATCAGAAAAAATGAATTGTTGCTCTATATAAAGATGGCCTAGGCTATAAGAAGATTGCCAAACCCTGAAACTGAGCTGCAGCACGGTGGCCAAGACCATACAGCGGTTTAACAGGACAGGTTCCACTCAGAACAGGCCTCGCCACGGGCGACCAAAGAAGTTGAGTGCACATGCTCAGCATCATATCCAGAGGTTGTCTTTGGGAAATAAACGTATGATTGCTGGCAGCATTGCTGCAGAGGTTGAAGGGGTGGGGGGGGTCAGCCTGTCAATGCTCAGACTATAGGCCACACATTGCATCAAATTCGTCTGCGTGGCTGTCGTCCCAGAAGGAAGCCTCTTATAAAGATGATGCACAAGAAAGCCTGCAAACAGTTTGCTGAAGACAAGCAGACTAAGGACATGGATTACTGGAACCATGTCCTGTGGTCTGATGAGACCAAGATAAACTGATTTGGGTTAGATGGTGTCAAGCGTGTGTGGCGGCAACCAGTTGAGGAGTACAAAGACAAGCATGGTGGTGGGAGTGTCATGGTCTAGGGCTGTATGAGTGCTGTCTGCACTGGGGAGCTACAGTTCATTAAGGGAACTATGAATGCCAACATGTACTGTGACATACTGAAGTAGAGTATGATCCCCTCCCTTTGGAGACTGGGCCGCAGGGCCATATTCCAACATAACGACCCCAAACACACCTCCAAGATGACCACTGCCTGGCTAAATAATCCGAGGGTAAAAGGTGATGGACTGGCCAAGCATTTCTCAAGAACTAAATCCTATTGAGTATCTGTGGGGCATCCTCAAACGGAAGATGGAGGAGTGTGAGGTCTCTAATATCCACCAGCTCCGTGGTGACCTCATGGAGTGGAAGAGGACTCCAGTGGCAACCTGTGAAGCTCTGGTGAACTCCATGCAGAAGAGGGTTAAGTCAGTGCAGGAAAATAATAGTGGCCACACAAAATATTGACACTTTGGGTCCAATTTGGACATTTTCACTTTAGGAGTGTACTCACTTTTGTTGCCAGCGATTTAGACATTAATGGCTGTGTTGAGTTATTTTAAGGGGATAACAAATGTACCCTGTTATACAAGCTGTACCCTCACTACTTTACATTGTAGCAAAGTGTCATTTCTTCAGTGTTGTCACATGAAAAGGTATGATAAAATATTTACAAAAATGTGAGGGGGTGTACTCACTTTTGTGAGATACTGTATATTATTGTGAGCAAAGGAATAAAATGGTGTCCCCTTCCCACGTACATCATGCTGATTGGACAAGGAAGGAGCGTGGGCTACACACATGTAAGATCCCTTTCACACTGGGGCGGGTGTTGGCGGTAAAGTGGCGCTATATTTAGCACCGCTTTACATTTGTTTTAGCGGCGCTATTCGGCCGCTAGTTGTTTTTAATGGGCAGGGCCACTTTAGGAGCAGTGTATAGTGGTTTAGTAATATTTATATTTATATATATATATATATATATATATATATATAAGGTTTTGAAAAAAAGCATATATATACCTATTTTTATAGATTGATGTGACACATACACATACGATTGTCGGCCGATGATTAATCGGTCAAATTGATCTCAAGATAATAACAAGAAGCAGTATAGGGGATTTAAAAGTATGAGATTCCTCTTTTCAGTGTATGAACACCACCACTTGGAGACAGGTGGGTAAAACATTGGATAATGTGCATCGGGGTAAAACATCGGATAATGCTTACACCCATAAAGACTTATCAGAATTTAAATACTCGCATGTGTATTAGTTCAGTCGGCATATTTGTAGAAAATGACTGCATAATTCATTGTATTATGTGCAAGCTAAATCCAATGTTCATTTACGGAGGAGATTGGGGAGAGTTTTGTGTAAACACTTTATCCGATTTTTACATGCCCCACTATAGCAATTGGTACCTTCGTAATATTGACACATATGTGGTCTTGCGTGATAATCTATTGAGATATTGTCAGGGAGTGATTAGACCAGACTGTGTGGACTGCACAGAGGGAACCCAAACGCATGTGAATGCAATAACAACGTGTTTATTATAAATAAAAGGAAAATGAAAACAAACAGTGCACTACCAACCACAACAAGTAATATATATATATATATATATAAATGGGAACTACCAGTGACGTCAACGGAAGCCAGGCCGAGGTCAAACACCGGGGAAACAGTAGAAGTGTAAGGACGGATGGATGGACTGCAGAGCAGGGATCAAGGTAGCAGGAGACAAGAGGGATGGGTCCAGGAAGGGCTAAGAATCAGGAAGGGACAGGTCCAAAGGTTCAGGTTACATGGAGAGAGTGTGATACTGAGACAAGCATGTTAGGGCTTGCTGGGTCTTTATAAAAGACTACTGATTACCCTCACGTAACAGCTGATCGCTGCAGGTGCTGTCTGCTCCACCCTGCCGGAGTACACCCGTTGGTGAGCGCTGGTACTACAGTCCAGGGATCCAATAGTGCCACCAGGAGGTATGTCCTCTTATTACAGGCCCTGGGTGTTAGAAGACACCCGCTGGTGGACACTGGTACTGCAATCCAAGAGATCAACAGCGCCACCAACGGGTGGACCATTTCATGACAGTACCCCCCCCTCAAAGGAGCGGCCTCCGGACGCTCCAGCTAGGTGTAAGGCCGCGTACACACGCGGGGACTGTTCGCCCAACTTTGTCCGTCAAACAGTTTCGGCAAACAGTCCGCTCAAAATTAGCATGGACGGACATGGCCACACACGACGAACGAACAGTTTGCTGAAACCGTGCGCGATGACGTGAACGACACGTACGACGGGACGAAAAATACGACGTCCTATACACTGCATTATAACTTTCGGCATGTAAATCCTTTCTGAGCATGCGCGGAACTTAGTTTGACGAACAAGCCTACACACGAGGGGACTGTTCGCTGAAACTTTGTTTCAGCGGACAGTTTTTCGGAATTTCCGAAAAACCTTGTTCAGCGGACTGTTCGCTGAAACTGTCCGCTGAAAGCCCACACACGAGCGGACTGTTTGCCGAAACACTGTTCAGCGGACAAAGTTGGGCGAACAGTCCCCGCGTGTGTACGCGGCCTAATTGTCCACAGTTAATGGCCTCAAACCACACCATGGATGAGGGCACGTCAAGCTGGGTACAGGGCACATCAGGGCAGACAGCGGGCAAAGGCTCTGGGTCTTTGAGCTGGGCAGCGATCTCTGGGTCCTTAGGCCGAACAGGAAGTACTGCAAGGGCAAGCTGGATTACAGGCACTGGCTCAGCAAGCTGAGTAATGGGCCCCGGCCCAGCAGGCTGGGTGACGGGCCCCGGCTCAGTGAGCTGGACACCAGGCACTGGTCCGGCAAGCCAAATAACGGGCACAAGCTTAACAGGCCAATTAATGGACACTGATTCAGAAGACTGGGTAGCGGGCCCCGACTCCGCAGACTGGGTAGCGGGCCCCGACTCCGCAGACTGGGTAGCGGGCCCCGACTCCGCAGACTGGGTAGCGGGCCCCGACTCCGCAGACTGGGTAGCGGGCCCCGACTCCGCAGACTGGGTAGCGGGCCCCGACTCCGCAGACTGGGTAGCGGGCCCCGACTCCGCAGACTGGGTAGCGGGCCCCGACTCCGCAGACTGGGTAGCGGGCCCCGACTCCGCAGACTGGGTAGCGGGCCCCGACTCCGCAGACTGGGTAGCAGAGACATCCGGCTGGGAAACTGGAGCATCCGGCTGGGAAACTGGAGCAACCGGCTGGGAAACTGGAGCAACCGGCTGGGAAACTGGAGCAACCGGCTGGGAAACTGGAGCAACCGGCTGGGAAACTGGAGCAACCGGCTGGGAAACTGGAGCAACCGGCTGGGAAACTGGAACTTCAGGCTGGGGAACTGGAACTTCAGGCTGGGGAACTGGAACTTCAGGCTGGGGAACTGGAACTTCAGGCTGGGGAACTGGAACTTCAGGCTGGGGAACTGGAACTTCAGGCTGGGGAACTGGAACTTCAGGCTGGGGAACTGGAACAACAGGCTGGCAAGCTGGAACAACAGGCTGGCAAGCTGGAACAACAGGCTTAGGTGGGCCACCGGATACAACTGGCATGCATGCAGGCTGGACCGGGTTGGTTGGTGCGGAGGCGGGTTGGGTTACTGGCAGGATTGTGCGGGTCGGAAAGAATTTTCGTTTCTTTTTTGACTTAGCCGCTGCAGTTTTGTATGTAGGTGCAGGGCTGTGAGAAAACAAAGTATCTGGGCAAAGGAAGACCAAGGAACAGTGGCAGGAGGAGGGGTTTGTGGGACTGTTACAGGTGGAGAAGAGGCAGGTGGGTTGCAGGCAGGATAGGTGCTACACTTGGTGACAGGATAGTAGTATTTGGTAGGAAGTGGAGTAGACTGGGTTGTAACTGAGGTTGCCATAGGCAATGGGGAGATAGATACTTGGGAAGGCAGGTGGTTAATGACAGGGCTGGAAGGTTGTGGCTTAGCTAAATGCAGGAGATCTGACCATGCCTGTAGCACAGGTTGAACAAACACTGATTCACACACAGCCTGACTAACCAGAGATTGCACTGAATGGATGCAATCAGACAACACCTGTTGTGGACAAGAGGAATAACATTCCATGAAATAGGCTGGATCATCCTCTAACAACCATACCAGAGATTCAACTTGGCCCAAATTGAAGGAGGGAGAAAAATCACCACTTACTTTGGAATTACATGTCAGGGTTAGCTCTGCACATAGTTGGATTAAGGGCTGAACATCCCCAAACAACATGTAGCCCTGATCCACCAGGGAATGAGCTGATCGGATGGTCTCCATCAGCCGGTCACTAGACCACCTTTTTAGAAGCTGGCGACAATATTCACCAACCTCTTTTGCCAGCAGAGAATAATACATTATTTCATTGAAATCCATATTGGCAGACTAACAGGTCAGGATGGTTCCTCAATGCAGCCACGTCTGGTCAGGGATGGTCTCAGTATACTGTCAGGGAGTGATTAGACCAGACTGTGTGGACTGCACAGAGGGAACCCAAACGCATGTGAATGCAATAACAACGTGTTTATTATAAATAAAAGGAAAATGAAAACAAACAGTGCACTACCAACCACAACAAGTAATATATATATATATATATATATATATATATATATGGGAACTACCAGTGACGTCAACGGAAGCCAGGCCGAGGTCAAACACTGGGGAAACAGTAGAAGTGTAAGGACGGATGGATGGACTGCAGAGCAGGGATCAAGGTAGCAGGAGACAAGAGGGATGGGTCCAGGAAGGGCTAAGAATCAGGAAGGGACAGGTCAGGTAAATGCAAAGTTCAGGTTCAGGTCCAAAGGTTCAGGTCCAAAGGTTCAGGTCCAAAGGTTCAGGTCCAAAGGTTCAGGTCCAAAGGTTCAGGTCCAAAGGTTCAGGTCCAAAGGTTCAGGTCCAAAGGTTCAGGTCCAAAGGTTCAGGTTACATGGAGAGAGTGTGATACTGAGACAAGCATGTTAGGGCTTGCTGGGTCTTTATAAGACTACTGATTACCCTCACGTAACAGCTGATCGCTGCAGGTGCTGTCTGCTCCACACTGCCGGAGTACACCCGTTGGTGAGCGCTGGTACTACAGTCCAGGGATCCAATAGTGCCACCAGGAGGTATGTCCTCTTATTACAGGCCCTGGGTGTTAGAAGACACCCGCTGGTGGACACTGGTACTGCAATCCAAGAGATCAACAGTGCCACCAACGGGTGGACCATTTCATGACAGATATTTTTCTGTCTATTTGTAATTCAGAGTGCTGCTGAATTGATTGCAATTTATTGTATTTTAAATCACAAAGGCTGCTGAATTTACTGTATTTAACGTTATTTTGTGTTTTAAAATGTTTGTAATAATGTTTTAAATTGCTCTGAATGATAACACTCATGACGATCCAGTGTCCTTCAATGGCGTCTGCTATTGGATAAGAACGCTGTTTGTCAGGTGAAGTATGCGCCTGATTGGTTATGATGCTAGGGGGGTGCATACAAATAGCGTCTTCCAGTTGGCAGATTACGCCCTCAGACGAAGATGGATATGAAAAACACGTCAGGGACGTGACCATCCGGAAGTGACGTCTGCCCCGCAACTCTTCGTTCCACGGGCCAAAGAAGCAGGAAGTTGTCTGCTGATGTACATCAGCAAACGCTTCATCTCTTTCCGGCAACCGGGATCGTCAAAACAGGCACAGTGCACTTTGAATCAACGCTTCAAAGTTTTTGATTTCTGGTACGCTTAATGTATTTGGGGGGCCTTTTTTAGGAATAAAGTGGTAAAATAGGATTACACTATGGCATTATTTTTATTCCTTTCACATGGTATATTGGAACCCTAACCCATTAACACTGACATCTAGTGGAGGAGGAGAGAGGAACAAAGGAGTGATTTGCTTTGAAGGCATACTAAGCCCCTGTACACACGGTCGGAGATTTCGACAACCAAATCCGTCGGATTTTCTCAGTTGCATTTTGTCCGTTGGATCTTGTCCGAAACTGTTGCATACACACGGTCGGACTAAGTTGTAGAAAAATCTGATCTTTCAGAACGTGATGACGTAGATGGGACTACATTTAGGCTAGTAGCCAATAGCTTTGATGTAGGAATTTGATCTGAGCATGCGTGGCACTTGGTCCGATCAAAATTCGCTACACATGATCGGAGTATGTCCGACCGGCCCAGTTGGTCGGGAAATATTTCCAACATGTTGGAAAATTGGGTCCGACGGATATTCCGACGGAATCAGTCCGATGCATACCACACACAGTCAGATTATCCAACGACACGGTCCGATAGGACACATTCCGACGGATTCTCTGACTGTGTGTACAAGGGCTAACACAGGTTTTCTGGCGGGTGCATCCCCAAAGGGGAATTCTAAGCCACACGTGGTGAACTTTGGTGGAAGTTTCCTTGCAGTCACAACAAGGACCTTATATTACTCTTACCTCGCTTCTATATTGTCGTGTTTTTTGAACTTTGATGAGACTTTGGTTTCATTTGGGTGCAAGTGAAGAGCGCTGCTAAAATATATAAAGAGGACTTTTTTTTGTGCTAATTTTATATTGTTTTTATAAACATGTTTATGTTTTAAAGTAGCTCATTTCAAATATAGAAAATGTAAAAAAAAACTGCTTTGTATTAGTAAAACATTAATACTAATTCATACCTAAACAGTATGCGTCAAATTAATATTTAAACATACACTTACAAAAAATGAGAATATTTGGAAGAGGCATTCCTCCAGAAAAATGGATGTCCCGAACGCATTGGAATAAGGGTGCTGTGGGCTGAAAGGAAGCAGAAAAAAGTTTTTTTGTAAGTGTATGTATTAATATTAATTTGACGCATATTGTTAGGTATGAATTTGTATTAGTGTTTTACTAATACAAAGCTGTTTTTTCACAAGTGGTACTTATCCCTGAAGAAGATTCATAACAATCATTTTGAAACGCGTTTGAATTCCTCTCTGCAGCATTCCTTGTTAGAAACCACAATTTAAGGGAACAGCAAGTAGATTGCCACTTCATGGTTCAAACAGCCAAATGTGCAATGTTTTCAAATTTTATTCATACAGTGTGCCAGTGTTGACAATGCTATTCTTATGATGCTTTCTATTATCACCATGAGATTTTTTAATACAATTTTTCTATAATAAATTACATTTTCTATATGAAGTTTTCTATAGATTTTTTTTATTGCCCGTAAAATCCCACTTTTTGAGGTTATTTCATACTATACTTTGAGTGTTTACTGCCGCCACACCACGATGCATCGCCCCACAAGCTCAGTGAAAGGGCCCTAACTGTGTAAACTGAAAAATTCTGAAAAAGGCACTTTTGGTCATCTTGGGGGCTAGTGATTTCCAAAGTGACAGCTGTTAATGGCGTGATCACTGTACACTAAGACTCCTTTCACACTGAGCTGCTACCAGCGTCAGCGGTAAAGCGGCGCTATTTTTAGCGCCACTTTACCGTCGCTTTAGCAGCGCTATTCGGCCGCTAGCAAAAATGAAAAAAATATATAATAACTGAGTGCAATAGAAAAGAGAGTATAGTATTTTTTATTCCTCTAAAATTGGGGAAACATAACATGCTTGTCACCTTTAAAAAGGAAGTAAACCCTGATGGGTTTACTTTCTCTTTCATTCCATGCAAAGGTAAAGCATAATGGACTACTATGCATCACATAATAGTCCATTATGTGTCACTTACCTGACACAGGAGCCAGCGATGTCACCGCTGTCCCCTGTAGTCCGGCGCATCCATCTTCTCGGTGGGTCTCGCTGCTCCGCCGCTGTCATTTGGCAAAGCTGTGATGACGTCACTCCCACGCAGGCACACGGGAGCCGCCACGCACGGCATATCGCCGTTGACGGGTGTCACGCTCAGTGCGCCTGAGCGCCGCTGTCTACGGCGCATGCACCGTAGACAGCGGTGCCTGTCTTTCGGCAAATATCTCCTAAACCGCGTAGGTTTAGGAGATATTTCTTGGACCTACAGGTAAGCCTTAATCTAGGCTTACCTGTAGGTCAAAGTGACTTGTAAGGGTTTACAACCACTTTAAAGTACTGGCTATGCTCCTGTGCTAGAGGGCCAGTATGGTTACCGTGCAGTAAGACCCCTTTCCCACTGGAGCATTTTGCAGGCGCTGTAGCATTAAAAATAGCGCCTGCAAAACGCCCTAAAACAGCTGCTCCATTCACTCCAGCTGCTCCATCCACTCAAGTCCTGCCAGCAGCTTCTTTGGAGCGGTCTCCTCCACTGCTGCTCCCCATTGAAATCAATGGGGCAGCACTGCGATGCCGCCAGCAAAACACCGCTCGGGTGGCGTTTTGTGGGCGGATTTAACCCCTTTTTGGCCGCTAGCGGGACGGTTTTAACCCCCCGCTAGCGGCCGAAAACGGGTTAAATCTGCTCCCACAAAAGGGGTTAAAACTGCCCCGCTAGCAGCCGAAAGGGGTTAAATCTGCCCGCAAAGCACACCCAGAGCAGCGTTTTGCTGGTGGTATCGTAGTGCTGCCCCATTGATTTCAACGGGGAGCAGCGATGGAGGAGCGGTGACTTCAGAAGCTGCTGGCAGGCCTTTTTCTGACACCCTCCCAGGCTTTCACACTGGAGTGAATGGAACAGCTGTTTTAGGGCATTTTGCAGGCGCTAATTTTAACGCTATAGCCAGCGCCTGCAAAACGCTGCAGTGTGAAAGGGGTCTTACTGCATGGTAGCCATACTGGCACTCTAGCACAGGAGCATAGCCAGTACTTTAAAGGTGACAAGCATGTTATGCTTCCCCCTCACAATTTTAAAGGAATAAAAAAAATGCTATATTCTCTTTTCTATTGCACTTAATTATTTATTTACTTTTTCATTTTCTCAGTGTAAACACAGAAGTGCGATGTGGTTCTTGGGCTGTGATACATTTTGTATATCACATCCAGTGTCTCAAAATCAGCATATTTTGTAGCTGAACTTGGTTCAGGTACATGTTCACGTGTCACATGTTCACCACAAGCCAGATTAATAGGGAGTAGTGTGTGGAATTTATATCCTGTTATTGTTCTCCCTCCGCATTTGATGGCTGAGTTAATTCTCTTTAGTTTTGTCATGCTCTGCAGCACACATTGCCTGCCTATGATGAGCTTTACAAGAAGAAGAAGTAAAAACACAATGTCCATCAAAGTCCTAACCTTGCATCTTAAATGTACTGCTGACCTGATGTGCTTTTCCAAAAGCCGCAGAGGATTCCTTTTCTATGGAAAAAACAAAACAAAAAAAAACAAAAAGGGTTCAATATGTCCTAAAGCTATCGGTTTTGAGTTAAACTGGGTGAAGTAGAAATATTTTACTCATCAGCTTTGCAGTCACAGAGTTTGCTTCAGCTAGAACAAAACTGCTGAGGCATTTAGAGAAAATTAACCCCCCATCCTGGCAGCCAGATGTGACTGGTTTCTGATGAATGCACATGAGTGGGCTGAAAAATCAAGAGACTGTGAAATTCCTGTCAGGTCTGTACAGTGCAGAATGGGCTATTGACTGCTTTCTATATTTCCCTCCATCATTCTTCTTGAACACTGCCATTAATTTCCTCTCCTGCTCTGACTTGTGTTTTTTTTTTTTCACCCCCTCCTCTTTCTCTAACTCCTCTCCTTATTTTTTTTTTTTACTTTTTATTTTATTTATTTATTTCAGATCTCAGTACTGCAGAGCAGGATGCACCGGGCTCTGGTGGAGTTTTTCAAACAACGAGGCCTCTATAACCAGGCCGGGCTGGCTCACTTCCAGGCCGCCTCTCAGGAGAATTCTCAGAAAATATTAGCCGTGCAGGTAGGTGATTGTAAGGAAGTACCAATCATCGTGATCTAGATTGAAAAGAAAATGATACAAAGGGTGATGACGCTTCTAAACCATATGCTGGCAGGGTTTCATCAATTTTTTAACCTCCTTCAGAAACTGAAAATGGATGAAGGATGACATAAAATGATGCATAGCCGTGCAGGTGGATGCTACTTTACCTAGATCTATACCTGTCTCTGTAACTATTATGTTAACACAGAGGGAAGTTGTTAGAAGTGGACCTTTAACTTTTTCATAACCATCAGGATATTTTATTTACTTTTGAGCAGAGACATATTGGCTACAAGACTTTTCTTATTTTTAGATATGAGCAAAATTGAGAGTTTTAATTTCCCTGAAAATGTTATCTCTAACTTACACTTTAACATTGCCACGTGACTTGCACCAGGGCCGTCTTTTC
Source organism: Lithobates pipiens (assembly GCF_037356315.1). Taxonomy (NCBI): domain Eukaryota; kingdom Metazoa; phylum Chordata; class Amphibia; order Anura; family Ranidae; genus Lithobates; species Lithobates pipiens. The sequence goes on along the minus strand of NW_027507764.1, from coordinate 435,015,398 downwards.
ACATGGGCACACTGGGAAGTTGCCCGGGGGGCCCCACTTGCCCAGCGACCCCAGCCAGGGCAGGACTGGCCTACCCGGATACCGGGAAATTTCCCGGTAGGCCGCCTGCCATGGGGCTGCTTTGAGTTGTGGCTGCAGTGCTTCACTCTTTCTCTCTCTCTCCTCCTCCTCCTGTGTATCACAGAGCTGGCTGGGTCTGTGTTCGGCGGCCGTGCTGTAACAAGGTCCCGCCCCCCCTAGACCGACTTGTGTACTAGTAGATTGAATCAGTGTTCCGCCTATCACACGAGCCGGTCTAGGTGGGCGGGACCTTGTTACAGCATGGCCACCGAATAGAGACTTAGCATGCTCTGTGATACACAGGAGGAGATGCCCGCTGTGTGTGTGTGTGTTACCAGGCGATGGGGAGTCTGTATTAATGGGCACAGTGAGGGTGCAATTGTGGGCACAGTGAGACTGCATTCATGGGCACAGTGAGGCTGTAATGGTGGGCACAGTGAGGTTGCAATGGTGGGAACAGTGAGGCTGCATTCACAGACACCGTGAGGCTGCAATGGTGGGCACAGTGAGGCTGCATTCACAGGCACAGTGAGGCTGCAATGGCGGGCACAGTGAGGCTGCAATGGTGGGCACAGTGAGGCTGCATTCGTGGACACAGTGAGTCTGCATTTGATGGGCACAGTGAGGCTGCATTCACAGGCACAGCGAGGCTGCATTCACGGGCACAGTAAAGCTGTATTTGAAGGGCAATCATGCGTGTGTAGACAGGGCCCCAGTGCACTGTATTGCCCGGGGGCCTATAATGCTCTTAAGATGGCACTGACTGGCAAAGCAAAGTGAGAGGAGCATTGGCAAAATCCTGCAACTATTGTCATTCATATACACCATTCCGATACCATGGGGAGCCAGAAGGTTTTTATCTTTAAGGGCCTGTTCATACGTACTGCATTACACTGCAGGTTACATCATGAAACAGTGTTCAAACCACAATGCTGGTGCCATGCGCAGTGCGTTGCATTGGCATTTTAACACAACAAAATCCATGTCATCTCGTTATTAGGGAAAAAAATGTTTTTAATATTTTATCCCTTACAAAGACCCATAAGGCAACCTTAGAAAGTACAATGTGTGTAGTGGAAAGCTGGCTAAGTGAGGTGTCTCATTGTCAGGGTTTATAGAAATAAATGAGTTTGTAAGCCATATGCTAGACATCCTATTTAATAATGCCTGTCCGAAAACATGTTCATCTCTCTCTCCTCTCTCTCTCTCTCTCTCTCTCTCTCTCTCTCTCTCTCTCTCTCTATCTCTCTCTATCTCTCTCTATCTCTCTCTATCTCTCTATCTCTCTATCTCTATCTTTTCTACCCTCTTTCTCTCACTCCCTCTCTCAACCAAAAAAGAAGAAAAAGATGTGATGTCAGAGGAAATAACCTATAAGCAATTTAACAAGCATAAAAACTCATCTCAATTCATGTCAATGGAAGGCAATGAATTTCCATTTTTAAAGCATCTGTATGCATGTTTATGTGTGAACAGGCCCTAATTCACACATTAACATTCTCATGTTTTTACCTCCTGGTACATACAACAAGGGAAAGTACTTCTGCTGCTTCCAAACACTGTCTGTGAACAATACCAGTTTAGGTATTGTGCCCTCACCCCCCTCACTGTGCTTTGCCATTCACAAAGCATGGCAGAAATGTCATCTCTGTGCTGTGTTCTGTGAATGACACAGCAGAGGGAAGGGGTCATAGGCATGACCCCTGAAACCAGAATGAAAAAAACAAATTTTGAAAGCATTATTTTCTATATTTATGATACACAATGGTTTAGCATACTGGCCATCACCCAGTCAGGGCATTCAGAGGAGTACACAAAATTGATACCTTACTTAGCAAACTGATCATTGAAAAATACACTAAAAATTCAGTGTGTGAACAAGTGCCATATTAAATCTTAAAGCAGCAGCACAAGATGACCAGTTCATTTTTTTTCTACTTAGCACTGCTCTAATTTAACTAGTAGTTGTGCAGTCATGCAATGCTGTACCCAGATGATGTTTATAATTTTTTTTTCATAGAAATAGAGCTTTCTTTTGGTGGTATTTGATCACCACTGGGTTTTTTTTATTTTTTATTATATAAACGAAAAAAAAAAAACAATTTTGAAAACAATCCCAACATTTTTACTTTCTGTTATAAAACATACTGTATCAAATAAATAAATTGAATTTATTCATAAATAAATCCTAAAATGTATTCTGTTACATCTTTTTGGTACAAAACAAAAAAAATAGCAATAAGTGTAAAGTGTTTGGTTTGTGTGAAAGTATTAGAGTCTACAAACTATGGGGTGTGTGTAAATGTGTGTGTGTGTGTGTATATATATATATATATATATATATATATATATATATATATATATATATATATATATACCGTATTTATCGGCCTATAACACGCACCCCAAGGAGGGAATTGTAAAGAAAAAAACTTTTAGGAGGGAAGTTTAAGGAAAAAAACTTATATTTAAATGTCCATTAATGCAGCCTTGTCAGTGTCATTTTCTCAAATCGCCTTTCAGGACAACCCCGGAGAGAGTGTAGCTCCACCTTCTTATCAGGAAACACATGCCCACTTTAAAAACACCTCCTCTTCCTCCATGGCTTCAGTTATTGTGTTTCCTCCATGGAGGAAGCATGTGCCTGAACCAGGGGAAAGCTACACTCTCTGCAGGGGAATAAGGCTTACCTTAAGGTATTGGTTGTCTTTTTTCTTGGCCCCCAGCAGCATCTCCAGCGGGAGAGGACTCCTGGAGCTCCTGGTCCCGCCATCTCACGGGGTAAGGACCCTCGGAGTGCCGGCGTCGGGTGCCCGGTGTCCGCTGGACTAGCACAGGGAGGGCTCTGTCGCTGGAGGAGGTCGCTGCGGGTCAGCAGTGTGGGTCCGTTTTCGGCGTCGGGTCCCGGACGGCGACAGCGTCGTTTACGGTGACGCGCGGGCGCTCTGAGGGGGCGTGGCGCTGTGGTTCAAGCTCCTGGAACGCAGGGATCATGGGGCGGGTCAGGTGACCGTGTGCTTCCGCTTCCGGCCGGCCCTGATGACGCGGCGGCCGGGAAAATTAAAAAAAATGGCGGAGCTGTTTGTGAATGCTGCCTTACTCAGCGATGGAGGCGTGTAAGCCAGCTATGGTGGAGACAGGCGCCCCAAGCACCGGTCCAGCCCAGGTATGTAAGGTGCAGTGGCACCCTCTGCTTCACTATTGGGCTATGTCTTTGTCTGTTCCCCCCTCTTGGGGGCCTGTCGCTGCAGGTCAGAGGTGACTTCGCTCTGACCTTTTGCAGCCTAGTCCTGGGGTCTCACTAGTGGTCTGTTTGGTGGTGGGTCTCTGCACTGGCTTGGTGTTAAGCAACTGGTAGTTGATAGCTTTTCGTGAGTTAAGCCTGCATGTCGTTTCAGGAAAAATCACTAGGAAAAGCTAAGCCAGGTCAGAGAAAATGTCCTTCTTGCAAGACCCCTCTCAGAGATTCGTGGCAGAAGGCAATGTGCAGAGTTTGTATCAGAGAGTTGGTGGAAGAGGAAACATCCCAGCAGTATAAGGATTTGTTTTCTTCGGTTAAAGAGCTGACAAACTCCTTGAGTTCAGTCAGGTCCATCCTGATACAAAACCCTCCCGCACAGACCGAGCCTCAGAACTTGCCGCCCAGCCCCAGGGCGTTGTCGTCCAGACAGTTGGAGACCGAGGAGTCTGGAGACGAAGGGGGTAGTACTCTCATCTCCTTCAGGGATTCTGAGGAGGAGGAAGAGGAAGAAGATAGCAGGGGCTCTAAGTACAAGCTATCACTAGAGGAGGTAGATGACATCCTTAAAGCAATCTACACAACTCTAGAAATTCAAGAAGAAAAGGTACAGCTGTCAATTCATGACAAAATGTACCAGGGGTTGGACGAAACAAAACGAAGAGTTTTTCCAGTCCACAGGGTCCTCTCAGATTCGGTGAGAAAGGAGTGGAAGGACCCAGAAAAAGCCCATTTCTTCTCTAAAGCTCTCAAGAGAAGGTTTCCCTTCGAAGATAAAGACTCAGAGGTTTGGAACAAAAAACCCAGAGTCGATGCAGCTTTCTCGCAGGTATCCAGACGAACGGATATAGCCTTTGAGGATATGGGGATACTTAAAGACCCAATGGACAAGAAAGCTGACTACATCCTTAAGAAGGCTTGGGGTGCTGCGTCAGTCAGTCTAAAGCCAGCTATGGCAGCTACGGTAGTGGCCAGGAACCTGGAATGCTGGGTAGAGAAACTGAAGAGCCATATTGAAGCGGGGACACCCCGCAAGGATCTCTTAGAGTCCTTTCCACTGATTCTGAATGCTGTCAAATATATGGCAGATGCATCAGCAGAATCGGTCAAACTGGCCGCCATGTCCTCGGCTCTTGTAAATTCAGCCAGGAGAGCAGTTTGGCTGAAAACATGGTCTGGAGACACGGCCTCTAAGGTCAAACTGTGTGGTCTGCCCTTCTCAGGTGACTTGCTCTTCGGCCCTGATTTAGAGTCAGTGCTGGATAGGACGGCCGATAAAAAAAAGGCTTTTCCAGCTAAGAAAAAGCAGGTTTCCAAAAAGAATTTTCGTGCTTTTCAGCAGTCCCATAAAAAAGACCAGGATCGCAAGAGCAGATGGGGTTCGCAGAAGGGCAAGGCAGGGGTGGAGTCCTCTTTAGATCTCCCCCAGAGCAGACCCCCAAGAGCAAGTGACAATCTCTCCCCAGTGGGGGGGAGACTGTCAGCTTTTCGCGAACAATGGGACAGGCTGTCTCCAAATCTGTTCGTGAAGAGCATTGTCGATCAGGGGTACAGGTTGGAATTTTCAGAACCACCCCAGAGCAGGTTTTATGTGACAACATTGCCAAGGGATCAGGAGAAGGCCTCTGCAATGAAGCTTTTATTACAGGAGCTGATACAGCAAGAGGTTCTAATTCAAGTCCCAGTAAACCAGCAGGGCAGGGGTTTTTACTCCCATATTTTTCTGGTGAAAAAACCCTCAGGGAAGTACCGTTTAATCCTGAATCTGAAAGTTCTGAATGGGTTTATTCGGTACAAGCATTTCAGGATGGATACAATTTTTTCCATCACAAAGTTGTTGACCCCAGAATGTTTTATGGCATCCCTGGATCTAAGGGATGCCTACCTTCATATACCCATTCATCAGGCATCGCAGCAGTTCCTGCGCCTGGCATTGAATGTGGGGAGTTCGGTGTGGCACCTCCAATTCAGGGCTCTGCCATTCGGACTCTCGTCCTCTCCCAGGGTCTTTACAAAGAGCCCCTAAATTTAAAGGGGATTTCAGTTGTCCCTTATCTGGACGACCTTTTGTTTTTTGCGGACTTCAGGGAGCAGTTCCTAGTCAATCTCCAGATGGCCCAGTCTCACCTCGAGGGCCTGGGGTGGCTTCTAAATCTAGAGAAGTCAAACCTGATCCCCTCACAGGAAATTACATTTCTGGGGTATACGTTAAACTCGATTGTCCAGAAAGTTTTCCTGCCACTGGAAAAGCAGGAAAAGTTGCAGCTAGCTGTACAGCGGATACAGAGCAACCAGGCAGTCTCGATCAGGACGGCTATGGAAGTTCTGGGCCTGTTTACGGCAGCAATCCCGGCTGTTCAGTGGGCCAGGTTCCATTCCAGACCCCTTCAGAGGGAGTTTCTGTCAAGTTGGTCCTATCAGGATCCTTTGGAAAAGCAGTTAAGAATCTTGTCAAGGACGAAAAGGGCTCTTTGGTGGTGGAGAGACCAGGCAAATCTCTCAAGGGGTCTGGTGTGGACTTTTCCCTTGGACATGCGACTAACAACAGACGCAAGTGCCTGGGGCTGGGGGGCCAACCTGGATGGTCAAACATCTCAGGGGGTCTGGTCCAAGCAGGAAGCTCAAAGATCATCCAACTGGAGGGAGTTGAAGGCGATCTTTCTGGGTTTGTTGGCCTTTCAGCAGAATTTGAGAGGTCACCATGTCCAGGTGTTGTCAGACAACACAACAGCGGTTACCTACATAATGAAACAAGGGGGAACCAGGAGCAGGAGCTTGATGGAGTTGGCCAATCTGTTGTTAGCCTGGGCAGAGCAGAAAACGGCCTCACTATCGGCAGTGCATCTGAAGGGCTCTCAGAATTTGTTTGCGGACCTCCTAAGCAGGCGGAAATTGCTAGAGGCAAAATGGAGCCTGAATCAGGAGGTGTTCCTGATGATTTCCGAGGCTTGGGGGGGTTCCACAGGTAGACCTGTTTGCCAGCCAGCAGAACTCAAAGGTGGACAGATTCTTTTCTCTTCACCGAGGAGATGCAGCAATAGGGCTGGATGCATTTGCTCACCCCTGGCACTACCAGCTGTGCTACGCCTTTCCCCCCTTCCTCTAATTCCACTAGTGCTGAGGAAATTCAGGGAAGAAGGGACAGACTTAATACTAGTCACTCCTTTTTGGCCAAAAAGGCCTTGGTTCGCGGGTCTTTGAAACCTAGCCTCGAAGCCCCCATGGAGGTTACCACCCAGAAAAGATTTGTTATCCCAGGGGACAGTAAATCATCCAGAGGTGGAACTTCTACAGCTAACCGCCTGGTTTCTGAGGAGGACCTCTTAAAAGCCAAAGGGCTCTCAGATAAAGTAGTAAAGACCCTGCTATCTAGCAGGAAAGCAGTTACCCAGGCAATTTACATGAAGGTCTGGAAGCAGTTCAACTCCTGGTGTAGTTCTAGAGAGCTCAAGGTCAAGAGCACGGTGTCCGTCTTGGAGTTTCTCCATGAAGGAATGGAGAAGGGTCTAGCAGTCAGCACCCTGAAGACTCAGGTGGCAGCCTTATCAGTTTTCTTTGAAAATACTTTATCTAAAGAGACTTTAATTTCTAGATTTTTTAGGGCTCTCGCTCAAAGTAGACCAGTAGCCCTTAAAGACTTTCCCAGTTGGGATTTGTCAACAGTTTTGCAGGGTCTCTCGGGAGCACCGTTTGAACCCTTACAAGAAGCTTCTTTACAGAAGGTGGTTTTTAAAACAATCTTTTTGGTGGCCATCACCTCCACCAGGAGGGTCAGCGAGCTCCAAGCCCTAGCTATTACAGAACCCTTCCTTCGAGTTTATCCGGACAGAGTAGTACTGAGGACGGATCCAGCATTCCTACCGAAAGTATCCTCAGCTTTTCATTGATCGCAGGAAATAGTGTTACCTACATTCTCTGCAACCCCAGCTAATGCAGGAGAGGAAGTTTTCCACACATTGGATGTGAGAAGATGCTTATTGCACTTTCTGAAGATGACTAAAGACTTTAGAAGGTCAAACGCCCTTTTTGTGATATTTTCTGGGTCACGCAAGGGGGAGAAAGCTTCTAAGAGTATGCTGGGTAGGTGGCTTAAGCTGGCTATAACAGAAGCTTATAAAGCGAAAAGAGAAATACCTCCCTCAGGTATTGCGGCGCACTCTACTAGATCCACGGCAGTTTCCTGGGCTGAAAGGGCCGGTGCAACGCCTGAACAAATCTGCAAGGCTGCCACTTGGTCCAGTTATTCGACATTTCTCCGGCACTACCGGTTAGATCTACTGTCTGCGGTAGATCAGGCCTTCGAGAGGAAGGTAGTGCAGGCAGTAGTCCCGCCCTAGGGTAAGTTTCTCGGTTATCCACTCCGGGGTTGTCCTGAAAGGCGATTTGAGAAAAACTGAGTTAGACTTACCGGTGACGGTATTTCTAAGAGCCTTTCAGGACAACCGTTACTTCCCTCCCTAGGTTATGCTTAGTAAATGTATTAAGTTCTACCATGGTGTTGTGCTTTCTGTGCTTTGTTTTCCAGTGTCGGAAGGCCACAATAACTGAAGCCATGGAGGAAGAGAAGGTGTTTGTAAAGTGGGCATGTGTTTCCTGATAAGAATGTGGAGCTACACTCTCTCCGGGGTTGTCCTGAAAGGCACTTAGAAATACCGTCACCGGTAAGTCTAACTCAGTTTTTCAGTCTTGCATTGCAGTCATTTGTAGCCTTGTTAGTAATTTGCAGCCTTCCATTGCAGCCTTGTCAGTCATTTGCAGCCTTGTCAGTGTCTTTTGCAGGCTTGCCTTTTAAAAATGGTGCCGCTGAGATACAGAGCGGATGTCCTGTGTATCTCGGTGTTGCTCGGTAGCTCTCGGCCGTTCTCATCGGCTTTCCGCTATTTTCGGCCACACTCGACTGTTCTCGGCGGCTTTCAAATTTCCGAAAGCCGGCGAGAACGGACGAGTGCGGCCAAAAATAGTCGAAAGCCACCGAGAACGGCAGAGAAGCTGACAATCGGCGGGGATCCTCACGCACCCACGATTTTATGATATATAAAATTTACAAACCTATTACATTTACAAACCTATTACAAGACAATTTTATGGTCCAGTTCATAGAGGCCCCGACTAGGAATGACGCTTTGCTGGACCTGGTCATCTCAAGCCATGCAGAGTTTATTTCTAATGTTCATATAAAAGAACATCTGGGTAGCAGTGACCATAACATGATTTGATTTAAGGTAAGCGATAAGTAACAAGTACATACTGGAAATATAAAAAACTGAACTTTAAGAGAGCAAATTTTCCAAGGATGGGGCCTGCTCTCCAAGGCTTAGACTGGGAGGGAATATTGATATCGATGAAAACAGAACAGAAATGGGAATTCTTCAAAAAGATTGTATGTGAACACATTACAAAGTACACTATGAGCAAATAAAGATCAGGATAGCCGCATTCCAAGAATAGTCGTTTCATTTATTGAAGATAAAGTCTGTACAAAACAGATTCAAATTGTAAACTCTAACGCTTTTCACACTCTCTCACTGGAGCTTAACCACTTGCCGACCGCCGCACGCCGATATAGGTCGACACAATGGCAGCAGTGGGCAAATGAGCGTACGCCCCTTTAACAGCTGGGGATAGCAGGCGCGCGCGCCCGCCACGTATAGCGTGATCGTGCCCGCGGAACCGGCGGGCTCAATGTCTACCGGCGATCATGTCATGGAGCCTCAGAATGGGGAAGTGCCTATGTAAACAAGATACTTCCTCATTATGGCTAGTGTCATGACAGAGATGTCATGTGACTGGAAGCCCATCTCCCCCAGTTAGAATCACTCCCTAGGACACACTTAACCCCTTCATCGCACCCTAGTGGTTAACTCCTTCATTGCCAGTGTCATTTACACAGTAATCAGTGCATTTTTTTTTACCAAAAATATGTAGAAGAATACATATCGGCCTAAACTGAGGAAAAAAAAATGTTTTTATATATTTTTGGGGGATATTTATTATAGCAAAAAGTAAAAAATACTAACATTTTTTTGAAAATTTACGCTTTTTTTTGTTTAATAGCGCAGAAACTGACAATTGCGTTGTCGTGCGACGTTGCACCCAAACAAATAGAGCATTATTTTTTACTTTTTGCTATAATAAATATCCCCCAAAAATATATAAAAAATACATTTTTTTCCTCAGTTTGGGCTGATATGTATTCTTCTACATATTTTTGGTAAAAAAAAAAAAAATTGCAATAAGCGTATATTGATTGGTTTGCGCAAAAGTTATAGTGTCTACAAAATAGGGGATAGTTTTATAGCATTTTTATTATAAATTTTTATAGTAATGGCGGTGATCTGCGATTTTTAAAGTGGAAAAAATAGAGTTTGATACCGTGCTAAAAACAAAATAAATAAATCACTAAACATTTAGCTACAGCTCAAATTTGTAAGATATCTACAAACACCATAACCAAAACATAGAAAATAGCTGTGCATAAAATTAAGCTAAAATAATGTAATAGTAGATGACAATAAATGACATCAAGAAATCACCATAATAAATATAAAATCATAATCATGAATGAACATGTGATTAAATAAATATGTGTTAAATACGTAATAGAATAACAAGTCCTGTTTGCACAGAAGAATTTGATTAAGTCATCACTTTCACTTTACTCACCTGACTTTGATATAATACATTATTTATTTTATTTTAGGACTTGTTATTCTATCACGTATTTATCACGTATCACATATTTATTTAATCACATGTTCATTCATGATTATGATTTTATATTTATTATGGTGATTTCTTGATCTGCGATTTTTATCAGGACTGCGACATTATGCCGGACACATCAGACAATTTTGACACATTTTCGGGACCATAGGCATTAAACACAGCAATCAATGCTATAGAAAATGCATTGATTACTGTAAAAATGTCACTGGTAGTGAAGGGGTTAACACTAGGGGGGAATCAAGAGGTTAATGTGTTCTCTAGTTTGTGTTCTAACTGAAAGGAGGAGTGGACAGTGTAGTGGAGATGACAGAATGCTTTCATACTCTGTACTCTGTATGAACAGACGATCTGTTTGTTCTCCCCTCAGAGAACCGGAAACTGTGTGTTTACACACACAGATCCCGGTTCTCCGTGTGCCCCGTGTAGCCTGGCGCTGATTTTGACTGCTGGGCACTCGCCCAAGGCGAAGCGACGCTACATAAGGTTGTTTCACCCAGCCATGCCATTCTGCCGCAGTACAACTGCGGCGGAGGGTCGGCAAGTGGTTAATCACCAGTGAGAGCGGTGTGAAACCCTTTAATATTTTGCAATTTTAATCTGTTTTGTACAGACTGTATCTTCAATAAAAAAAACGACCTATCTTGGAGTGCGGCTATCTGGATCTTTATTTGCTCATATGCACTCTACATACTGAGCCAGCACCCAAGGCAAGGAAGGTGTTATCCAGATTCAGACACCTAGAGCGGGTTTTCCTCTTACAAAGTACACTATATTGCCACAAGTATTTGGACCTTTGCCTTTACATGCACATGAACCCTAATGGCATCCTAGTCTTAGTCCGTAGGGCTCAATAATGAGTTGGCCCACCCTTTGTTGCTATAACAGCTTCAATTCTTCTGGGAAGACTGTCCACAAGGTTTAGGAGTGTGTCTCTGGGAATGTTTGACAATTCTTCCAGAAGCGCATTTGTGAGGTCAGGCACTGATGTTGGACAAGAAGGCCTGGCTCGCAGTCTCAGCTTGAATTCATCCTAAAGGTGTTTGTCGGGTTGAGGCAGGACAGTTAAGTTCCTCCACCACAAATGCGCTCATCCATTTCTTTATGGACCTTATTTTGTACACTGGTGCGCAGTCATGTTGGAACAGGAAGGGGCCATCCCCATACTGTTCCACAAAGTTGGGAGCATGAAATTGTCCACAATGTCTTGATATGCTGACGCCTTAAGCGTTACCTTCACTGGAACTAAGGAGCCAAGTCCAACCCCTGAAAAACAACCCCACACCATAATCCCCCCTCTACCAAATGATTTGGACCAGCCCTTCTGGAAGAATGGTCAAATATTCCCATAGACACACTCCTAAACCATGTGGACAGCCTTCCCAGAAGAGTTGAAGCTGTTATAGCTGGAAAGCGTGGGCTAACTAAATTTTGAACCCTAGGAACTAACACTGGGATGCCATTAAAGTTCATGTACATATGAAGGCAGGCATCCCAATACTTTTGGCAATATAATGTATATTCCCATGGGCAATAAATTTAAAAGGCTAGAAATAAAACCTACATATATTATGGCTAAAATAAAAAAAAAAAGCTATAAATAAGAAAAAAGCTTTTAAAAAGGAAGTAAACTTCCCTTGATTGTATGTAGCTATAGGTAAGCCTATAATTAGACTTACCTATAAATACTGTAAATTTCTCCTAAACTTGCACCATTTAGGAGATATTTACTGTATGCGCAAACCGATGGCGTCATCGGCTCCTGTGCGCATGCATGGTAGTGATGTCATGCGACTCCAGACAGTCATGCAGCCGGAGTCCGAGGACCCGGAAGGAAGATGGGTTAAGATGGATGCGTCCTCCAGCGGGGACAATGAGGGCTTTGTTTGCAGGTAAGTTTCACATAATAAAATGTGAAGGAAATATTGAGGAGGATTTTTCTCTCCCCCTTCTCCCATTCCTCCTGAAACAGACCTCTAATTTCTGTCATAAGAGGAAAGGTAGCTACCTGTTTCTTTAGGTTCCTCTTATGGAACCCAAAGGCTTGTTCACACTTGCAGCAGGATATGCTATTGCACTGAAAAGCGATCTGTGCTTAGGTCACTTTTCAGAGGCATTTGATATTGTCACGTAGAGGGGACTAGTGTTCCTGTTATGTGATTTTTTTTTTTTGTTTCAAACTTTTTTATTATCCATAAAAGACCACAGAATATAACAAGAAGTAGTCTGTTTAGATGGTACAATAGGTATCTCACCGTATAGATAGTATACAACGTTTACAGAAATAATAGTGCAACATTTTAAGTGTTATCAGCGGTCATTACTACGAAACAGGGCAGAGTAGTAATACAACTGTAAAGAAAAGATCGAGTGTCAGTGAGGAGTGCCCCTGAAACAATAACACATAACACAAACCAATCATTATCAGGTCAGGGTAATATTGATCATGAGGAATTCTTAGGCTATGGGCCTTGTTCTTGTTATAGGGGGTATGTACATAACATTTTTAGTCAGAGGGTAGAGAGAGAAGAGGAGGGATGGGAAAAGAGAAGAAGTGTACAGAAGTGTAGAAAAAGAAAAGAGTAGAGCCAGAAAGAGTATAGTAGTGTCGGCGGGACCGCATGAGAACCCAGAGGGCTACCGGATCATTCAGTAGTATTTTTACTGAGATTTATGGTATAAGCAGACTTGTGTCGAAGTCAACTGGAAGGATGTTATCTGCCCAGGGCGTCCAAATTTTAGAATGTTGGCGAATACGATCTAGAAATGTTGCCTTAATTTTGCTGTGGATCATGGCTTGGGTTACTTTGCTTTTCATTTCTGCTATGTGAAGTTTTGGGGTCTTCCAGGCTCTGGCTATTGTCTGCTTAGCAGCCGTGGTTAATTGGAGCAGGAGGCGGATTTGTGCCCTAGTATAATCTCCCTGTATATGGTTTAGGAGAGCCAAGGCAGGGTCAGAGGTCAAGGTTTCATGAAGTAGAGTGGAGGCTGTTTGGAATACTGCCGTTCAAAATTGTTGCACTTTCAGGCATGACCACCAGATGTGGGAATGGGTACACCTCTCTCCACAACCCCGGAAACATGCTGGTGAATAGGTTGGTAAGAATTTTGCGATCCTTGCGGGAACAAGGTACCACCGCATGAGCACCTTATAATTAGCCTCCAGGGGCACTACGTTTTGGGTGGAGGATTTAGCACTGGCCCAAATATTAGACCAGTCCTCTCCATTGAGGGTTAATTGCTGGTCTTTGGACTACTGTGCAGCATAAAGAGGAAGGTTGGTTGATGGGGAAGTAAAATGGTTATATAAACGTGATATATACCTGGGGCGTGAGGATCTGAATTACAGATATTTTCATAAAGAGATAGGCTGTCCACGGAAGAACAGGAACCAATCGTTATCTTAACAAAGTGAGATATTTGGAGATAGTGGAAGGATTCATTGGAGGGTAATTCAGCTTGGGTTTGGAGGTCTGGGAATGTTTTTAGAGTGGTGTCCGTAACAAGGTCGCATATCCTGTGCAGTCCAGCCTGGAACCAAAGGCGAAAGGAACCAGGTTCAGTGAAAGCAGTGTAAAATAATGGATGGCCTATAAAGGAGAGTAATGGAGTGTGAGGAGACACCAGTTTAAAGGGACCTCGTAATCTGTCCCATAATTTCAATGAATGACGTGTGACCGGGTTGGTTATGGGACCTCGGGCTGATGCGGGCAACCAAAGTATGTTAGATACCATTAAGGGATAGAGGTCTATCGCCTCCAAGCTGACCCACGTTGGGACTTCAGTAGAATGAAACATATGTTTTACATGCATGAAACATAGTGATCTGGGCCAGCTGGGCGGCGTGGTAGTATCTGGCTTAGTTGATCCCCCATATATATTTGAATACCCGAGATTGGATAATTTGATTAAAGTATGAGGGGGCAGCAATCGGGAGGACTCTGTATAAATATAAGAGTTTAGGGAGTATGGTCACTTTGACAGCTGCTACTCTACAGCCAAGAGACACAGTGAGGTCTCCAGGTGTCTAGAAGAAAGGTCAAATGCGTTAGCATGGGGAGGTAGTTTGCTTGGTAGAGGGAAGCTGGGTCTCCGATTAGTTTTATACCTAAGTATGGTAGAGAGGTGGTAGACCAAATAAAGGGGAAGTAACTTCATAGATGAACTAGTTCAGAATGTGGGAGATACACATTGAGAGCCCTGGATTTTGACTGGTTAACTTCTAGGCCTGATATGTTTGCGAATTTGTCTAAAATTTGGATAAGATTTGGAAGGGTTGTGCGAGGAGAGGTTACATAGAGGAGTGCATCGTCTGCAAATAGGTAGATTTTATGGGAGGTGGATGCAATCTCTAGTCCCTTGATATCTGGGCTCACCCTAATCAGGGGCTCGATAACCAGAGCAAAAAGTAAGGGGGTAAGAGGGCATCCCTGTCTAGTCCCCCTATCTATAGGGAAACTGTCCGAGCGGAATCCTGAGTATTTAATATAAGCTTGCGGGTGAATATACAGGGAGTTAAACCCATTGTAAAAAATGTGGGCCAAAGCCCCAGCGTCTGAGAATGTAATTTAGATAAGGCCAGGACACTGCGTCAAATGCCTTCCTAATATCAAGAGACAAGAGGTGCATTGGGATGTTACAAATTCTGGCTATATGTTGGAGCAATACAACCCGCCTTATATTATCACTAGCTTGCCGTCGAGGCATGAAGCCCACCTGGTCCTTATTTATTAGTCTTCCAATGAGAGGATTAAGGCGTAATGCCATGATTTTAGCTAGGATTTTGATGTCCAGATTAAGTAGGGAGATGGGCCTGAAGTTTGACCATAGGGAGTTGTCAGTGTTGGGTTTGGGTATCATTGGTACTATAGCAGTCAAGGTGTCTCGGCCAAAGGCATGACTTTGTAGTAGGGCGTTAAAAGAATTGCATAGAGGGGGGGTTAGGATAGTAGCAAATTTTTTAAAATAAGTGCCGGAAAGCCTGTCGGGGCTGGGTCTCTTGCGAGATTTAAGAGTCTTAATTGCTGCAGTAACCTCCTCGGTTGAGATAGGTTCTTCTAGGGATTCCCAGTCGGAGTCAGTCAAAGTGGGTACGGGTATGTCGCGAAACAATTTTTCAGCAGAAGAGTGAGAGAAGGAGGATTTAGCTTTGTATAGGTCTTCCAATCATTTGCGGAATTCGCTCAGTACCTTCACGGGATTGCTAGTATAGGTGTTTTTGTCAGTCTAAAGGGGATATGGTTTGCTCTGGATGACAAAGGCGCATAGCTAGAAAAGTATCAGGTTTGTTTGCTTCAGTATATATATAGCGTGACTGGATCTGCTGATGGGCTTATCAGCCGATTCAGCCAACAACAGGTCCAGTTCAACTTTAGACTTTTCCAGCGATATTCTATGGGGCTCTGTTCTGTTATGCAATTTTTGTACACAGTGTTGCAACTCGCATGGGGGCAGCCTATTCACTTGAGTGCCTTACTTGTGCAAAAAGAAGCTCCTTCTCCCATTTAGGGGCAACCAGCTTCGCACAATGTTTTTAAAGGCGTGTTTTCCCACGTGACACTGACAGCAGAATCGCATCGCATTTGGGGTGCCCTGAAAGGATAAAGGCACCCAATGTGTGAGGTGCAGCGATTACCACACAATTTAAACTCAGATTGTATGGTGTGTGTGATGATAGGTTTTCTCCTTCTTTGGAGGAGGTTCCGGATCCTCCTATTCCACTTCAGCTTTTACTGCCTTAATGAATGGTGGTATTAGCGCAAAATCAAAGCCTGAACCTTCAGAATCCTCTGCCAAGGATATATCTTCTCCCTCTGCCTTGAAGGTTGGCTGTAATACTGGGTCTGGGGAATCAGCCTGCCTAATGTGCTGGGCTGGAGTCACCCCTGAAAGTGCCTGGTACCCCTCTAGTTAGAGAGGGTTGAATGGCTTGGTTTAGACCTGGTTCAGGGCCCACACTGTTTGTCCAATTCTGCCCCTGGTTGTCGGAGACTAAAATTCTTCCAGGAAGTTGGGGACTACTTTCTTGAGCAAGGTTGTCACCTGCTGACTCTCATACTCCTGCTCACTGGGAAGCTGCCTGAGGCACTTGCTGCAAAGTAGCTTTCCAGGCATAGGGTCATCTCCACATGACCAACATTTGCCTTTCGGGCACTGAGCCCTCAGAGGAGAAGCTGTGTGTGTTATCTTAAGCATACATTTGCGTCCTTTGTACTGGGGTCTGCCAGGACTGGAGGAGTCACTTTCTGCCCTGGAAAAATCCTGACGATCCACAGGGCCACTGGACCTCCTAGGGCCGGGACTGCAATAGACAGGAAGACACGCTCATCAGGGCAGAACACACTCTTTTTCCCGAATCTTCCTACTTACCCAAAGTCAACCCTTACCTGGTATTGCGGTGGTCTTGGTTATGTGGTTTTATGCTTGTGCTAGTAGAAGAACCGAAAGGTGCAAGGGGGACTGCATGGTAACAGAGAGAAATAAGGGAAGCTAGAGAAAAAAAAAATACATATATATCCCCTTTTTTTAAACAAATTTAAATAAAATAAATCAGGGCAACCCCCCTTTCTATCCCCATTACTAGGATAGCAAGACTTCCCTGTCATTGACTGTTTCCCAGAATAACATGCTGCATCTCTGGATGCCTGAATAGCAAAGGCATCCACAGAGAGAGAGAGAGAAAAAACACATCTCAACCCCAAAAGACTACTAGAAGGGGTTCCCCACCTTGACAGTGTATTTAGCAGCCCAAGATGTGGGACTGCATGCTGGGAGGGGCTTGAACCCAGAAGGACTATGGTGTAGTTGTCAGGTAAGAGCTTTATCCTGAGTGTAACGGTCTGTAGCTGTTGATCTTTTGAGGACAAAAAGGAGAATGGGGGAGATATCTCTTACGATGCGTACACACGATCAGATTATCCGGCGGACTTGGTTCCGCCCGTGTGTGGGCTCCGGTGGGCTTTTTCTTTCCAAAAGTCCGGCGGGCTTAGAAAGAAGTTTTGACTCAAAATTGTCCGCCGGACTCGGCAGTCTGGCGGACATTCTGGCCGTCTGTCTGCTAGTCCGCCGGACTTTTGAAATGAACGGACGTGCCCACACACGGAGTAAAGTCTGTTAATTTTGAACACGGCTCCAGGTAGACAGGACTAGCACAGGAAGTAAATGTCGCCGGCTCCATCGGCGACATTGACACCTCGCTGGCTCCGTCACCTGGTATGGACTTAAAGGGGAAGCCCTATGTCAAAAAAATGGTGTGGGGGTCCCCCCAAGTCCATATCAGACCCTTATCCGAACACGTAGCCTGCGGTCAGGAAAGGGGGTGGGGACGAGCAAGCGCCCCCGTATTGAGTCGTACCAGACCGCGTGCCCTCAGCATGGGGGGGTGCTTTGGGGAAGGGGGGCACTGCGGCCACCCCAAACCACTTTGTCCCCATGTTGATGAGGACAAGGGCCTCTTCCCGACATCCCTGGCCGTTGATTGTCGGGGTCTGCGGGTGGGGGGCTTATCAGAATCTGAGAGCCCCCTTTAATAAGGGGGCCCCCAGATACCGGCCCTCCACCCTGTGTAAATGAGTATTGGGGTACCATGTACCCCTACCCATTCACCTGGTGAAAAAAAGTGTAAATAAAAAAAACACAACACATGTTTTTAAAATAATTTATTGGACAGCTCCGGTTGTGTTCCGTGTTGGGGGGTCTTCTCGCCGGACTACTCCGATATCTTCTGCTCTTTTACTAGTGGAGGAGCCCGGCTTTCTTCTTCATCGCCGCCGCTGTCCGGGGGTCTTCTTCCGACTTCTAGGGTCTTGTCCCCCTTTTCGGGGGTCTTGTCCCCCTCTTTGGTTCTTCTTGCTGGGCCTCCGCTATCTTCTTATAGCTCTTTTATTAGCGGTGGCCTGGTCTTCTGTCACCGCTTTCTTCTCTTCTTATCCCTTGTGATGTTGGCACAATGCTCTCTCTGGCCGCAATGGCAGGGATGCGTTGTGTGGCCAGCGGGGTGTCAATGTTGCCGATGGAGGTGGCGACATTGACTTCCTGCGCTAGTCCCGTCTACCTGGAGCCGCGTTCAAAATGAACAGACTTTACACATTTGAAAATTCTGACGGACTCCCACCATAGTCCGGCAGATTGTCCGGTCGTGTGTGGGCAGGTCCGCTCGTTTGGAAAGTCCGGCGGACCTCTGCTGTGTGTGCTCCGTGTGTACGCGGCATAAGTCATACTTTTATAGAGGTAAACGGGTCCTGTGGGTGGATATAGGGGCGGGGCTATATCATATATATGCTGCCATGTTTGGCATCAGGGAAAATATTCAACAGACAGTATGGATTCATGAAAGACAGAAGTTGTCAGACAAATCTGTTTTCTTTTTATAAGGAGGTAAGTAAAACTTTGGAAAGAGGGTGGCTGTGGACGTGGTATACTTGGATTTTGCAAAAGCATTTGGCACAGTTTCCCACATACGAATCTTCCCCCTTAATGACCAGGCCATTTTTTGTGCTACAGCACTGCGTCGCTTTAACTGACAACTGCGCTGTCGTGCGACACTGTACCCAAATAAAATTGTCCTCCCCCCCCACAGTAGAGCTTTCTTTTGGTGGTATTTGATCACCTCTGCGTTTTTTATTTTTTGCATTATAAACAAACAAAAAGGGACAATTTTGAAAAAACATTTTTTTACTTTTTGCTATAATACATATCCAAAAATATATATATAAAAAAGACCGATATATATATTCTTCTACATATTTTTGGTAAAAAAATGGCAATAGGCATATATTGATAGCTTTGCGCATCGTGTCTACAAACTATGGGATAGATTTAAGGACTTTTATTTTTTTTATTGTTTTTACTGGTGATGACGGCGATCTACGATTTTTAGCTAGACTGCGACATTGAGGCGGACAAATCTTACCCCAAATGACACTTTTTAGGGACCAGTGACATTATTACATTGTTTAGTGCTAAAAAAAATGCACCGATCAATGTAAAAATGACACTGGCAGGGACAGGGTTAACTGTGTTCCCTAGGTGCGGTCTAGGGGGGATGGGCTGCCTTGGTCATGACAGATCACTGTTCCCAATCACTGGGAACAGTAAATCTGTCATGTCACCTGTCAGAATGGGGACCACCTTGTTTACAAAGGCAGATCCCCACTCTGTCACTGTACTAGGCAATCGCGGGTCACCGGTGGACATCGAGTTGGCCAGAACACCCACATCGGTAGTTGCGCTAATTGATATATGGTCATCAGGTGTTCAATCTGTGTATTTAAGAAAACAGAGCTCTTGACTTATTCTCTTTATGAATAAGCACTAGTTTGAGAACAATGTTAACGGCACTGCTTATCCTGGTGCTGCCAGTCTGACATTGGTGTAAATAAAATTGGCAATTGGGTCATGTCCCGCAGTGGTGTGCAGCCATTTATTCCTTTTCAATGGCACGTTTAGTTCTGCTTAAGGGCCAATTCACACCACATGTAGTCCAGTGCCTTTTTTCTTTTTCTTTTTCTGCATCAAAAACACATGGAAAGTAGGTTATATGGTTTTCAATGGCACAGTTCACACCAGTACTTGCAGTAGCAAGCAAACTTGAACATTCTGCATTTTTCCTGCACTGGACTGTACTGTTGCACTGTAAAATGCATCACAAATGCACTGGAACGCACTAAAAACACACTGGAACATGCATGTCCTTATTTAAGAAAATCGAGGGGGGAGGGGGATGCACTGGACTACATCAAAAACGCACAAAAAATGCATCAAAAATGCACTGGAATACATCAAAAACGTGCATGCAGAAAAGCATCTGGAACGCATCTGGGCTGTGTTTCTTTGGTGTGAAGTGGCCCTTAAGGCAAGGCACCATAGCGCACCAAAAAATGCACATGACCATTTTTTGTCTATGCAGCGCACCACAACACATGCCATGTGCTGTCATATAGGTGCATTAGCTATTACAGTATACAGTAGTGCATTGGGGCACCAATCTCATTGGATGGCACTGCTACATACCACACCTAACACACATACATTGATGGTGGTAATATAGTATATTAATGGGCCTTGAGCCCCGATTTACATTAGTGCAATTTGGCATGCGATTGGACATAACAAATTGGCGGCAATGGCACAATCCTAATCGGTGCAATGCCGCACCGATTTCCAAAAGTCGTTTCTGCACCACTTTGGGTGATTTTGGAGGCAGAAACCCACACAGATGTCTTGAAATCGTCCCCGAAATCTGACATGTGGGAATTAGCTGAACTCGCACCATTTCATTCCCACTATCAGTGTGAACCTGGGCTTAAAGTTTCCATTAGTGCTGGTTCACACAGGGGCGGCTTTAAAATCATCCGACTCTGAAGCCGCCCCATACAGCGCGACTTCAGCACAGCTTGCAAAACAAATTCTGTATCGAAGTCAATGCAAGCCACTCTGAAGTCGCCCCAAAGTACTAGAAGAACCTTTTTTGCGACTTGAGCCGCTCCTATTAAAACGGTTCCATTGCAATGCATGGATTGGGACTTGTCAGGTGGCTAAGTTACCTGACAGATCTCCCTTGTGTTAATCGGCACTTAATGCCCCTTACACACTTGTGCAACTTGTCCTGCGACTTGGGACTGCAAAGTCGCATGACAAGTCATACTCCATGATTTTCAATGAGTACCATTCATATCTGTGTGACTTCAAAGTAGCCCCTGTACTACTTTTGTCTGACTTTGAGGAGACTTGAGGTCCCTAGACTTCAACATTATACAGGCATTTCTTCAAGACGCAGCAAAACCGCGGCAAAAAAATTGTGGTAAAGTCACCTTTCAGGTCGCACAAGTGTGAAAGGGGCCAAACTTTCACTTTAAATTTTAAGACAAAAATCATAACATGACTATAAAGTTACAATTTACATAACCAGCATCAGGTTTCCTGTTAAGTGTTTCCTACTGTAGCATCTTTGATCTGTGATATCCACATGATACAGAATAATATTAATAATACACAGCATTACATAGTGTACTTAATACTGATATGCCATTTCATATGCCATGTGCCATTTCTTTCTAATAGCTTGGAAGCTTGTGTTTTAGCGTAGTTCAGTGATTGACAGAAAGGACAGGAATCAAGGTGGGCCCTGTACATAAACTATAAAACCGACATCAGCAAATTACCAAAATAAATTTCCAGCTCAGAATTCGAGCACAGAAATAAACCACTCAGTCGTATTGCTTATGAAATCCATGCAGTCCTTCAGATAGAAATATGTATTATTGTAATTACCTGTTGTCCGATTCCAGGACTGTTTGTTTAAAATATAGTGGGTCCTTTAGCAAGACATATAACTTTACAACTTTTTTTCCATTTTAACGTTTTAATGTGAACTGAATGTTAAGCAAGCTATATGCTTTAGTATTCATTTGATATAGATCAGCATTATACAAGGATATGTACCTGAACACTAGAATGATGCATGAAAGAATAGAATGCTGCAGAGACCACTGTTTAATATGTTACTTCCAGATGGCATTAAAGTGCTTTATCAAGAAAGATGTCTTCAATTAGAATTCCTCTACAGTATGTGTTAAAAACAGGGGTTTAGTCGGCACATATTTGCAAATACATGCATATTAAAAAAATGTAAAATAATCAAATTTTTTCATCAATTTAGGCCATGTATTCTGCTACATATTTTTGGTAAAATAAATCCCAATAAGCGTATATATTGATTGGTTTGCGCAAAAGTTATAGCGTCTACAAACTATAGGATGTTTGTATTTATTTATTTTTTACTAGTAATGGCTGCAATTGGCGGCTTATAGTGGCACTGTGATATTGTTGCAGACAAAATCGGACACCTCACTGACACTTTGACATTTTTTGGGTAACCAGTGACACTAATACAATGATCAGTATTAAAAATATGCACTGGCTCTGTACTAATGACACTGCCAGGGGAGGGGTTAACATCAGGAGCGATCAAAGCGTTAAATGTATGCCTAGCTAATGTTTCAGGGTAGTAGGGGAGGTGCTTTTACTAGTGGAAGGCATGGGTCGGTGTTCCTGCTTTACAGAAACGCAGGATAAATGCCTTCTGTACTGATAGAATGGCAATCTGCCTTGTTTACATAGGCAGACTGCTATTCAGCCTGTGTACAGAATGATTAGCGGGTGCCGGTGGACATCGTGCCTGCAGGATCCGCTGTGTAAAATTACAGCGGGAGCGTGCTGCCGCCGGCGCGCACTTGTGCCCGACATTTGGAAGTGCAGGATAACCTATATATACACATGATCCTACGGAGCGCCACCACCCTATAGTAGTAAATCTTCTATGGGGTGTTCGGCAAGTGGTTAAAGGCAAAAATGCACATGTATTTGCAAATGTGTGGATAATTTGGTTGCAGGCTGGTCGGTAAGTTGAGCAGAGAATTTCTCTGGTTTTGTTTTGCATGCGTTGGCTTTGCGTGTGCTCCTTGCTGCAAATGCCAGGTATAGGTAAGGACAGTGACCATTTGTACTGTAATTCTCTGAGGTTAACAAAACAGTACTGGAATTCTGGCAGGATCCACAGGTATTTGTGTGCTTATTTTAACAGCTATAACAAGACCCTTTTTAATATATTTAACTTACCAAAAGGTAAAAGGTATTATTATTTTTATATTTTTGTGGTTGAACTAGATGGACTTGTGTCTTTTTTTAACCTGACTAACTATCTAACTATGTAAACACAAGAAAAATCGAAGGATCAAGGTAAAAACACCTCTGGATGTACTACTAAGCAATCTTAATAGCTTTGTCCTTATAAATCAAATATAGAAATAAAAAATTGGGTGGTGTCATGACCAGGGGTAAGGCTTGGAGGCCAGTGACTATAGCAGTGGAAAGGCTCACAAAACCAGAAGGAAATACAGTATACATTAACTGGTTTCTCTGGTAGTGACATGGACTCACTTGAGGCGTGAAGTCTAAGCACAGTCTTCACCAGAGCTCCTGATGTGCGTGCGGTCCAGATCACGGTCCTCAGGATCGCCTCATCAGAAGGCAAGCAAGTCGGGGTGGAGTAGTAGATGTAGCAGATAGTTATCAAGCATAAGCGTAGTCGGTAAACAAGCCAAAGGTCAGCAACAAGTGTTTGCAGGTGGGGATCAAGTGGAAGCATAGTCAAGGAACAAGTCAAAGGATGGTAATTAATGGTAATGAAGATGAAGATGGCAGCAGTATTAAAAGAAGCAAAATTTTGGCTGAAGAAGAGCACAATAATCTGGCAAACTGGAAGTGCAAAGCATGGCTTGAATATAAAGTTCATGGGAGGAGCAAGGAGTTCTAGGTTCACCAGAAACGAGATAGAAAATAATTGTGTCTGTAGCACTGACCCCCGAAGGAGCTGCTGGTTTTATTGGGCTTACCGTTACCTTCTTGACTGCTTCTCCATCTAGGAGTTCCCGTGGTAGGTGGCCCAAAGAAATGTGGAAACTGACACTAAATCTTCTTTTGGGTTATTTATTTGAAACAGAAACAGAGTATCACAGTTTAGGGTAGAGGGTTAGGAGTAAGTTCAGGTACTGTAGACTTCAAAAATGAAAAGTCTCTTGTAGGAAAAATCCAGAGAATAGCAACCGTTTCACAGCTGGATTTTACAATCCCCGGATAGACCTCCTCTCACTAGGTCTAGCAGCCGGTAGCGTGTTAAGCAAAGTCTCTGCCACAGACTTGAGCATAGAATATTTGAGAAAGTCTGTGCCACAGACTTGAGCGTTACTGAGGGACATAGACAAACTTAAAGAGCTATCATACAGTACCAGTATCTCTCAGCCGATCCGGCGATACCATATGAGTGTAGATCCATGTAGTGTCCTTCAACTAAGCCTCCAGGCTCCTTCAGAGAAGCCAGCCTTGCACACGGCCTTCTCCTGAAGAGGCCTCCCCTGGGGTTTCTCCAGTTGATGGGCCTCTCCCTTAGATAAGAAGGCATCGGACCACCTTTGGATCAGTAGGCCCAAAATCCATTCAGGCCTGTCCCTGCAGTTGCGTTGTCTTGGGCTAGCCAGCCCCGAGACTTGAAATGCATGGTTCCGCAACAGGCAGAAAATAATCTCCTCAACAGAAAAACGAAGCACGTGATGTCGGTACCTTAAATACCACCTCCCAGAATGCACAGCAGAAGAACACTCCCACTGGGCTGGTTCCGAAAGAATAGTGGCATTGAATACACCCAGCTAGACTGCGTTCTTACACTTTCCGGTGGTGACAGCGACACCTGCGGTCAAGGAGAACCCAGTGCAACCTAGTTGGTATTGAAACCATAAATTTAGAAAATTAGCCCCAAAACCCAACTGTGGTTTCAGGAAAATTTTACTTTGAAAAACATATAGCGCCTGCACTTCAGGAGCCAGTGCTACATGTCTAAGGGATCAGGCAGGAAGCTGTCCAGCCTCTCAGGTGGATCATCAAGAAGAACTACTGTTACACACAGTGGAGGTCTTGGGTTCCAGTCCTGACAGGTAGGCAGGACTCCATTTGGCACTTAACAGAAAGTAATCATCTACAGGAAGGAGGAGGTAACTAGATATGGTTTTACAAGCTTACATTGACGATGTTCTTGCAGGTACATTAGCCCTTTATTCACTTTTCTGGAAAATACACGCACAGACTCTAAGGCAGCTTTAGACATAAGATATCCAAAGTCCATGGCACAAAGCAGGAGAGGCCTGGGAACCTATGGTTTGGGCGACAAACACAACTAACTAACCCTTTTAATGTTTGGGACAGGCTAATGGAAGTGTTCCATGCAAAGTGTGACACATTTTGAACAAGGATAAAACTGTTGACTGCACCTACCGCATAGAAAATAATATTATTAGTGGATGGACAAACTGGTGAATGCAAAAGATGATTCTAAGGTCAGCCCTAATTTTTATATTTGTTTGCTAGTTTAAGAAAAAAAAATGTATCTCTCTCTTTCACACCAATCCCCACACCTGATATCAACAGGGAGAACTAGTAAAAGCCATTTTGACTATTTATCTGTTCACTTTGATCAAAAGTAACAGCTGAAGTATATTTAAAGCTATTTTTTATATATATTAGTAGGGAACAGTTAGAACCCCTGTGAAGACTGTATTACTGCTTTTGACCCCACTGAGGATATTCGCTCTCTTGATATGTCTTGATGATCATTGTCAATGAGCTAGAAATTTGAGTTTGGCAAATCTAAAGTTTAACAGCTGACTTTGGAACAGGAAATGAGGGAAAGTTTAGTACTGTGGATTCCTGTTCAGGTGATAACTCTCCAAGGAAATCTCCCTAATAGGAAACAAAAAAAAGGACAGAGGTTTTCATTATTTTCTACACTGTTCAAAACTAAAAGGAAAAGTTTGGGCTTTGGATATATAACTTTAAAATGGTTGTAAAGGCAGAAGTTTTTTTTATCTAAATACATCCTATGCATTAAAATAAAAATAAAAAACCTTCTGTGTGCAGCAGCCCCCCTAATATTTACCCGAGCCACATCTCTATCCAGCGATCCGTCCGGGACTCCTAATTGACTGAGACACAACAGCGGTGCCATTGGCTCCCGTTGCTGTCAACCAAACTCAGTTAGCCAATCAGGAGAGAGAGGGGGTAGGGCTTAATCATGGCTCCATGTCTGAATGGATACATGGAGCAGAAGCTTGGCCACGGGACCATAGCAAGCTGCTTGCTGTGGGGCGCTCAACAGGAGGGAGGGGCCAGGAGCACCGAAGAGTGAGCAAAGAGGAGGATCTGGGCTGCTCTGTGCAAAACTACCACACAGAGCAGGTAAGTATGACATGTTTGTTTTAGTAATAGAATAGAAATCGTGCTAAAAACCTGGCTTGAAACTAACAGCTTACCCTATCAGAAAGTGCTCTTATGGTTGGATAAATTTACTTTTTAGAGTACCGTAGATAAACTCTGTGACAGGGTTATTTCGGAAATTTACAGCATAATAACATTGTGCAGATTTACTCTGTTTGTCTGCTAGACTATGGTAGTGTTTTTGGGGAGGGGGGAACTTTTTTTCTCCATATTTTCACATTTGACCCTCTGTTTAAGCTCTGATCCTCTCTCTAAGCACTGACCCTCTCTCTAAGCTTTAAGAGGATGCCAGTCTATATGCCTCACTCATGAACATAATGTTACAAAATGCGTGGCCACAAGAGCTTTCATTTGAACCATACAGTTGAGTTTCGGTTATCCATTAAATATGTCTACGCTACCCAAAACCAGCCTTATAAATTTACACAGAACTCAGATTGTGCCATCTCTAGGAGAAAAATTAAAAGTTCCATTAAAACACTGTTAAATAGATTCAACATTTTCATTGTTTATACTGCAGCAATGACAGTTGGAGTAAATGGCACCTTTTAACTACACATCAAATGCAGAGCATTTTCTCACTATCTAATGACTTCAGCAATAATCAATAACTTTTTTATATTTGACTGAACCAAACTGATTTTAAAATAAAAGAACAGAATTGCTTTTAAAGTACAAAAATAATTATGGACCACTTGAAACGTAATGTCTGTGTTTTATTTCTCAT
This sequence comes from Lithobates pipiens, assembly GCF_037356315.1. NCBI lineage: Eukaryota > Metazoa > Chordata > Amphibia > Anura > Ranidae > Lithobates > Lithobates pipiens. The sequence goes on along the minus strand of NW_027507764.1, from coordinate 434,988,825 downwards.
CAGAATTCATTAGTGTGTAACATCAATAATTTAGCCCCTCATTTGCCAACACTGACTTGGCTGAGTAGTTCAATCATGTAACCCTGTAAACTTACTTTCCATTAAAATGAATGTTGCTGACAAAGGACAATGAAAGAGATACTTCATTTATTAACTATAGAGAGACTTCATTTATCAATGTTTTAAATGTTGAGCTTTATGCAACAGAAGTTTGCATCAGGTCCAAGATTTGGACTTGGAACCAAAAGGGAATTAACCTTTCCAAAAGTACATTGCTTCATGACCATTCAGAATTCCAAATTGGTTTCATAATGTTAAGGAGGATCCAAAAATGTATATGAATTATGAACCAATGTTGGCCCGTTAAAGTGTATGGCATTCTTTTAGTTTTGCATAGTGCAAAGAAGGGTTAAAACCCATATTGGGTTTTATTTTTGCAGTCTATCATTGAGGAGATTTTAATTTCATCTTAGACAGCTGTCACTCCAACATTTACCCCACTAATTTACTATTACACTTTCTATGGTGGTAAGACCCCTCATTTTCTGTTTTGGTAACAATGGCCTCCAGGACAAATAGAGGTTTAAATCTTTACATACACTTTAAGTGCATATTTGTGGTAGATAAAATGATTGTATTTTGGGGAACTCAGTCAAGTAATTGCCAGACCATTGTTCCAAATTTTTTACTGACAGTCTACTGACTGGAATGGCACCAGCTGATTGGAGAAAAGCCCATGTAGCACCGATATTTAAAAAGGCCAAAATACATCCCTGGGAATTACAGACCAGTTAGCCAAACATCAATAGTATGCAAGCTCTTGAAGGGGATGATAAGGGACTATATACAAGATTTTAGTAATGAAAACAGTATCATTAGCAGTAATCAGCATGAATTCATGAAGAATCGTTCTTGTCAAACTGATCTATTAACATTCTATGAGGAGCTGAGATGCCATCTAGATAAAGGAAGGCCCGTAGACGTGGTGTAATTGGATTTTGCAAAAGCATTTGACACAATTCCCCATAAACATTTACTGTACAAAGTAAGGTCTGCTGACATGGACCATAGGGTGAGTACATGGATTGAAAAATGGCTACAAGGGTGAGTTCAGAGGGTGGTGATAAATGGGGAATACTTAGAATGGTCAGGGATGGAAAGTGGGGTCCCCCGGGGTTCTGTGCTGGGACCAGTACTGTTTCATTTGTTCATAAATGACCTGGAGGATGGGGTAAACAACCCATCTCTGTATTTGGGGACAACACTAAGCTAAACAGGGCAATAACTTCTCCACAGGATGTGGAAACCTTGCAAGAAGATCTGAACAAATTAATGGGGTGGGCAACTACATGGCAAATGATGTTTAATGTAGAAAAATGTAAAATAATGCATTTGGGTGGCGGAAAAAATATGAATGCAATCTACTCACTAGGGGGTGAACCTAGGATGGAAAAGGACCTGGGGGCCCTAGTAGAGGCTCAGCAGTGGCATCCAAGTTTCTGCTAACAAAGCAAACAGAATATTGGCATGCATTAAAAAGGGGATTAACTCCAGAGGTAAAACCATAATTCTCCCACTCTACAAGACTTTGGTCCGGCCTCACCTGGGGTATGCCATCCAGTTCTGGGCACCAGTCCTCAGGAAGGATGTCCTAGAAATGGAGCAAGTACAAAGAATGGCAACAAAGCTAATAAAACGTCTGGAGGATATTAGCTATGAAGAAAGGTTGTGAGCACTGAACTTATTCTCTCTGGAGAGGAGAGGCTTAAGAGGGGATATGATTTCAATTTACAAATAACATATTGGTGACCCCACTATAAGGATACAACTTTTTTGCAGAAGGGAGTTTAATAAGACATGTGGCCACTCACTAAAATTAGAATGTCAGGTCACCTAGAGGCCAGGTGACAGATGCACTCCGTAGGAGTCGGAAGTGCACTGCTAGGTAGTGGACCTTAGGACTGACTGCTGCGGATTGTACCCAGGGAGATTCAGGACACAGGTCTACTGGATCACTAACACAGATCCCAGTAGGAGCTAGAGCATAGATTTCCCAAAGCACAAAGTCTAAGAGACAGCAGGTGTTCACCAGAGCCTCCAGTGGTGAGGATGGACTTTGCTGCAGTCTGGCTCCAGGTCGCGGCCCTTAGGGTCTCACAGCTCACACTCAGAGTAGACTACAGGAGAAGGAAGCAGCAGGCTGGAACAACAAAGATAGTAAGGGGATAAGGCAGAGGTCAGGGCAACTAGCAGACAGGAACAACAGAGTACACGCCAAAGGTTCAGGGTCACAGGCAGAAAGGGATGGTCGGGGACATGCCAAAAGGTCAAGGTCACAAGTAGACAGGAATCGTTGAGAACAGGCCAAGGTCGGTAACAGAGACAAACATAGAGCACACGGCAAGCAGGAAACAGGAAGCCAAACACACAATGGATACCCAATGGTTGATTAGCCCGGCTGGCTTGCAGTGCACAGGTTAATATAGAGTTCCTTGATAGGGCCTGGGGTGGAGCCATGCTTAGAGGAGAGGTTATAAAAACCACCAGGTGGAAGTGGCTGGTCTCTTAGTCTGAACACTTGAGGAGAGGTAGGAAAACAGAGGAAGATTACTGCATAACCATGACAGTACCCCCCCTCTTACGAGGCCTCCCCCGCCTGGGTCCAGGCTTAAAGGGAAAATCCAGATGGAACCTCCTCAACAGAGGAGGAGCAAAGACCTCAGATGCAGTGATCCAAGACATCTCCTCAGAGCCAAACCCTTTCCAATGTACGAGGTACTGAAGAATGCCTTTACGCAGCCAGGAATCCAAAACTTGACTAACCTCATATTTTAGATTATCCTCAGAGACCGGAACCCAGGTAGGGAGAGAACTTGAGGACTAAAGGCTTTTAAGGAATGGGTAAGGGCATGAGAAGACCATCAGGAGTCTGAGCAGGGTCCCGCAGAGCCTTAAAGATGAACTGGACATCCAGCACAGGACCACCAGACTGGGCAGAGGTCAGTGGATCCCTGAGGTCAGGTTGGTTAGAAGGTGACATGTAAGCAAACACAGGAAGATCACTGCATAACCATGACAGAGGGGCCCACCTATGAACCTGAGTCGATCATTCACTCCAGTTTGTATAACTATTTACCTTTGCCTGTCCCTAATCTCCCTTGGACGCACAGCCAGGCTAACTTGTCTGCAAGTTCCACAGGCGCTATGCCCTGTAATGTGATTGAGATGGTCGCTACACCTGACAATACTATTCATTCGGCCTCTGCACTAGTTATGCCAGTCCAGCCCATGCCCAGTGATCTTCCTGCTTCTTGTTCAGGACCTTCTGTAACCTGGCCTCACCCTACTGCTACTATGTCCATTCAAACCCGTTTAAGAGGCTCAATCTATCCTTTGGATAGACTGCCTCATTCTGCCAGGTGGGGTTTTCAATCTTTTTCTCAGGGCTCTCTGCATTCTGTTTGTGTTTCAGCTATCCAGCTTGACTCTTGTGACATGTCACTTTCTAACCAACATGACCTCAGGGATCCACTGACCTCTGCCCAGTCTGGTGGTCCTGTTATGGATGCCCAGCTCATCTTTAAGGGTGTGGGGGTCCCTACTCAGACTCCTGATCTTCTCATGCCCTTACCCATTTCTAAAAAGCCTTTAGTCCTCAAGTCCTTTTGTCCTCTCAATACCTCTGTTTCGGTCTCTGAGGATAATCTAAAATACGAGGTTAGTCAAGTTTTGGATTCCCGGCTCCGCAAAGGCATTCTTCAATACCTCGTACTTTGGAAAGGGTTGGGTCCTGAGGAGAGGTCTTGGATCACTGCATCTGAGGTCTTTGCTCCCTGTCTGTTAAGGAGGTTCCATCTGGAGTTTCCCTTTAAGCCTGGACCCAGGCGGGGGAGGGGGAGGCCTAGTAAGAGGGAGGGTACTGTCATGGTTATGCAGTGATCTTCCTGTGTTTGCTTACCTCCCCTCATGTCTTCAGACTAAGAGGCCAGCCACTTCCACCTGGTGGTTTTTATAACCTCTCCTCTAAGCATGGCTCCACCCCAGGCCCTATCAGGGAGCCCTATATTAACCTGTGCACTGCAGGCCATCAGTTTTGATCAACCTTTATGTATTCCTTTGTGTGTTAGTTCCATGTTTTCTGCTGTGTGTGCTTCTACTGTTTTCCGTTACCGACTTTGGCTTGTTTTGACTATCCCTGTTTGCCTGTGATCCTGACCTTTTGGCATGTCCCCAAATATTCTTGTCTGCTTGTGGCCCCGACTTTGGCTTTGTCCCTCACCATCCCTATCCTCCTGTTGCCTACTGTGGGTGTGAGCTGAGGGACCCTGGGGGTCGCGACCTGTAGCCAGTTGCAGCCAAGTCCATCCTCACCACCAGAGGCGCTGGTGAACACCTGCTGGTTCTTAGACTCCACGCCCCAGGGAATCTTACGCTCTAACCCCAGTGGGATCTGTCCCCCGTCTGCAGCAGTCAGCCGTAGGGTCCACAACCTTGCGGTGCACTCCTCATCCTATGGTGTGCACCTGTCACCTCGCCTCAAGGTGACCTGACACCCTCATCCAGAGTGCCACATGATCTAGAGAGTGCACCAGTCCGACTATTGCAGGACACATCCCAGAGATCGCTATATACAGTGGGAAGAGCAGAAGATACTGGGATGGTGGCAACAGGAAGTTTCTCTTTTGGGGTAACCTTGAGTAGGCAGGAAGAGAAATAGGAGGAACCCCAAGCCAGGATCTGTACAGCAGTCCAGTCAACATGTGGAGAATGAAGGCATAACCAAGGAAGACCTAATATGATAGGAGATGAAGCCTTAGGTAAGACAAGGAAGGATATCCACTCCTGGTGGAGTGTTCCTACTGACATCTTAACAGGAAGGGTCTGGAAGTGGATAGGGCCCCCTGGGAGAGCAGTGCCATCAATGGCCAAGACCACCAATGGCGTTGTAAGGGGCAAAAGGGTAAGTCTCATGAAATTGGCGGCGGCTCCGGAATCCAGATGTGCTGAGCCAGAACGAGAGGAAGCGCTGACATGAAGCAACACAGAAAGGAGAAGACGAAAAGGTGAAGGTGATATTTTAGGGTCTAATACTCAACCTTCCAGATGTATTAGCCCTGAGCGTTTTTCCGGAGGAAGAGAACAAGTGTCACGGAAATTACCTCTGGCCCCACAGAAGAGGCATAGGCCCAGAGTTCTGCGCCTAGTGCGTTCTTGGGGAGATAACTTGGTCCAGCCCAGCTGCATAGGTTCCCCAGCAGGCAGGGGGTGCTCCTTGGATCGAAGAGAAGGGACTGAGGGCTCAGGCTGCCTAAAGAACGGGGAGTGCTGGTGTCTTTTTTCCAGGGCCCTCTCCTGAAAGCGAATATCGATCTGGTTACACAAGGTGATGACACTGTCCAGATCAGCTGGAAGGGATCTTCCTGCTAATTCATCCTTCATTCTATCAGAGAGGCCATGTTAAAAGGTTACAACTAGGGCCTCATTATTCCAGCTCAATTCAGCTGTGAGGATACGGAACTGAAGAGAATACTGTCCCACAGAAGCCGACTCTTGACGGAGACGTAAAAGAGTGCTAGCCGCTGAGGAGACACGACCCAGTTCCTTGAAGATATTCCGAAAAAGTTTCAAGAAATCAGGCAGGCTAGAAACCACTGGATTATTCAGTTCCCACAGAGGGGCAGCCCAAGCTTGCGGCTCGCCGGACAGGAGGGATAGAATATATGCTACTTTCGCCCGATCAGACAGGAAGTTTTGGGGCTGAAGTTCAAAATGAATTGTGCACTGGCTAAGGAACCCCCTGCAAGCCTTGGAGTCCCCAGAGAAATGGGCCGGAGCTGGTAGTTGTAATGAATGTGTGGCTGCGACTGATGGGATAGGTGCAGCAGCAGATAGTGGTTGAGGTTGTTGAACCGGGGGTCCTAATGAGGCCTGAACCTGTTCAAAACTGGATGCCAAATCCTGAAGGAATCACATCACCTGAGTCTGATGCGATTCTTGGGTCTCAAGTCTGTGAACTAAGCCCTGCAATGGATCATCCGTGGATAGCGGATAACATCAGCTGGGTCCATGGCTGATCAAACTGTCAGGTCACCTAGAGGCCAGGTGACAGATGCACTCCGTAGGAGTCAGAAGTGCACCGCTAGGTAGTGGACCTTAGGACTGACTGCTGCGGATTGTACCCAGGTCAGGGCAACTAGCAGACAGGAACAACAGAGTACACGCCAAAGGTTCAGGGTCACAGGCAGACAGGGATGGTTGGGGACATGCCAAAAGGTCAAGGTCACAAGCAGACAGGAATCGTTGAGAACACGCCAAGGTCGGTAACAGAGACAAACATAGAGCACACAGCAAGCAGGAAACAGGGAGCCAAATACACAATGGTTGATCAGCCCCACTGGCTTGCAGTGCACAGGTTAATATAGGGTTCCCTGATAGGGCCTGGGGTGGAGCCATGCTTAGAGGAAAGGTTATAAAAGCACTAGGTGGAAGTGGATGGCCTCTTAGTCTGAACACATGAGGAGAGGTAAGAAAACAGAGGAAGATTACTGCATAACCATGACATAGAAGAAAAGAGGTTTAACCTTAAACTGCATAGAGGGTTCTTTACTGTGAGAGCGGCAAGGATTTGGAATTCCCTTCCACAGGCAGTGGTTTCAGCAGGGGGCATCGCTAGTTTCAAAAAATTATCAGATAAGCACCTGACAGGGATATACAAAGTAATACTGACATATAATCGCACACATAGGTTGGACTTGGTGTCTTTTTTTTTCAACCTCACCTATTATGTAACTATAACTATGATTCCTCTCAGTTTTATGGTCTTCCTTTATAATTAATTATTAGTATAGAGCTCAAGTTTAGATACAAATGGATATCAATGTTTTTGAACATTTCTAGATAATTATTTAGGCATATGGTTTAATGTTTTTAGTCCTCATGATCTGAAAAATATGCTTCTAAGCCTGCAAATACTTTTGACTTTAGTTAACTTACTAAGGGGTTGGCAGAGCTAGAGGTTTCTTGGGTGTAAAATTGGAGCATAAATTTAGGTTATATGTTTGTATAAATAGGTGATGCACAAGATAAACAGATACCTTGAATATTCAAACGATCCGTCATCAGTTAATGAAGCCTTATTTAGAGGCTCCCCCAACCAGACTTTACAAAAAACATTGTGGGCTAACATACAGACCTGATATTACTGAAATGCGGTGCTTTTATATGCAATCATAGAATATGCTGATCAAGGTACTGAAAATGCTACATTCAATAACATTAGTGCATAGATGATCATAGAGATGGTGCCATTGGCTAATAGGAATTTCATTGTACTTTGCCACATGTCAACTAGGTATTGAAATGCACTAGTATAAACACATTTGTACTACGTAAGATAACTAATAACTTCCAAGGATCTAACACAAAATAGGAGGTGAAAGAAAACATTAACTGGTGGTAATTGGGGAGATTTTGGTTATAGAGCAAAACTATGCTACACTGTGGCTATTATTCATATACACAGTTTTTTTTTTTTTAAACTGCTTATTTGTGTTCGTTTAATGCTGAAAAGTAACAGATTACTGTACAATTTATTTTCATATTCATATTTGTATTGTCATAAGCCAGCGGCTTTTTGTGCAAAGCTGTGGAATATGTTGGCACCACTCAGGTAAAGTCATAGTAGCATTAAAATGTAATCTTTACATGGCAAGTTCATTCATTTACATGTTTAAATTGATGATCCAGCTGGCTTGCCTGGCTACATATAAGGATGTGATTTTTATGTCCATCGGTGCCAGTATATTCAATCTTCATTTTTTTGCCCCAAACTGCACTGTCTGCACCTGATAAGATTTTTGGACAGATTTACAGCTGAGATGATTTTGAAGCACTTGGTGGACTGATGTTTAAGACTGTTATCAAGTTAATTGGTAAATGTGCACACACAAAATGTTAAAGCCAAGTTTCCAAGCAACCACTATGTTCATTGCACATATTTAAAGCCATATACACCTTTTTTGCTTTCTACTTTTAAGGACCTGATGCATTATTACCTGATGCATTATGTTTATGTAAATGACTTGCAAAAAGAATTGGAAGCACATATTACTCATGGACATATTCCAACATAATGAAACATTTCTGCAAATAGAAACAAAATCTCAATATCCACTTATTTTGGTTAAATATTATCCTATATGTTATCTAAACAAGAGAGTAATGAGGATTTGAGTAGATAGTATTAATATTACTCACCTTGCTAGCTGATCTTAAATGGTTGAGCTAGTTTTGAATGAATTCCACAAAGACTTATAGGTTACCAACACCTAATCCCAAAGATGCATTAGAAAGCAGGTCTAGGAAACTGAACTGCACTGCATCTTCCAGTCTATTAATTGGGCATCTGGGCAAAACAAGGACTACTTTTTAAACTATTCACTTCTCCTTGGCCCGAAGTCCTCCATTTTAGATTAAAGTTGAATTTTTATTTAAGACTGTTGTGGGTTTGAATGTACAATTATATGACAATACCCCTACCTATGATGAGATTTTCATGGTAATGCAAAGCCTTACATATTGCATTTATATATGGTATGAAGAAAGGTAAAGCCTGTTATTTAGTGTTTGCAGTAATTTAAGACTTGATACACAAAGTAAAAAGATACAGGTGATGTAATAAATGTGGGCAGCAAGTCTGACAATAAAGAGGGGGTAAAGACGTGAACTTATTACAAGCACTTGCAAGAAATGCAGTTTAAATGCCCGCAAAATATTTCTGTATGCTGCGTTATGTCAGCAAATAAACGCCAGGTGTTCCTTTTTTCTTACAAGAAGTGGGAACAAACCTTTCATTAAATTTGATCCATATCCTTTTGTTGGATAATAACTCAACAGAGGATAGGCAGACCAATTACCAGTGTTCTTTTTGGTGAAATATTTGATCTAAAGTGGTCTGTAGACTTTTCAGATGTGGCTTACAATGTCTTTCAATGGGATTACTGACTGGATGTCAGAAGCTTAAAAGTAACCTTATTTCTCTTTAAGACTAACACTTTACCTCAGCTGTCAGAAGGTAATTTATAGTTTATGTTGAACGGTTCATTAATTTGTAATTACATTCTAAATAAAACAGGAGTTGTTAGGCATCATTATTATTAAAGCAAATGTAAACCCAATTATTAAAATGTTATTTAAGCTTTACAATGTTAGTGCAACTTTAAAAGTCATCTTTGATATTTTAAATCTGCAATCTTGAAATTCAGGACCTTATTTAGGCATGTCCTGTTGTGAGGTGACAACACTCTGTCCCTGTCTCATAAATTTGCTTCTGTGTTGTCACCCTGTCACATGGCTATGGGGGAGACTCAAAGGAGCCAATTTCAATATACATGCATTCGTGGTCTACTGTTGTTTTCACTAAGAAATGCTATGTCTGGAATGCATAGAATCATAGAATGGCTTACAACTGGCTGCAAAAGACTGCAATGGGGGATCCTGAGTGGCCATTTCAACACACATTATAAGGTCATGGTTCTCTGTTGTATCATCATGAAGCCTCTCAAGTTTCCCCATGAGAAATGCCACGTAGCGATTCTTGGAGTGTATGGACACTTGAGTGGCTGCAAAGAGGCACAGAAGATCAAAACTGAGATACCATAAAGGCTGAAATTGGGGGGAAAAAATAGTAGTTTGTGGTACAAAGTGCTTAGGAAAACCGAATGTAATTTAAGTATGGTTTATTGACAAATGCAACCAGTTGCCAACTTGCACTATAAAGAAAATATGATCTACCCTTAAATACTTTTTTCACTCTGCAAAAAGGGAACAGTTTTTACCTAAAAAAATATTTAGTAAAATATCTAATATTTCTAATATTGTACAGAAGTTATTCTTTAATGGTTGGATATGCCTTCTTGGTACTCTGCTTGAGCCACATTCCTTTCAACTAGCACTAAATGTAAGGGAAAGCAGTGAAGTGGACCTTTAAAAAGCAATCATGGGTCACTATGAGGACTGTGGTTGCAGTTCATAAGACCATTTACTGTGAAGAAAACTAGCAGTTTCATTATGCCTTGGTCTCAGCCACCTTCAGATTTTTAACAATTAACTTTGAGTCAGATCATGTATGAAAAATGGCATTTAATAAAGCTTTGCAGATTATTGTGGGTAACATTTTAATGACATTAAAAAAAAAGCAAGGCAAGTCTGCTTACCTACACAGAATGGAATGAGTACAACCCAACAAGTCGTCAGTACTTGATAATAATTATTCCATGCTAAAAAGAGACTTCTAAATATTACTATGCTAAAGGTGTTATGTTACTAATTTAGACATATTGGGCTTATTCATTACAAATGGAAATATTAAGCTTTAATTTCTTTGCGTTTTGCACAAAATAGCTTCATAACAAGGCATCACACAGGAGTACTTAAGCATACAACTGTGTGAAGGTCATGTTTTTAGCTGCATGGGATGCACAGGTGTTCCCTGCATCCACGTGCTGGCAGTCCCATTCATGTCAATTGGGATCCAGCTGCTGCACAGACTCAAATGCTTCTCCCAATTTGACATCCAAGTGGATGCATGTGTGTGTCCATGAATCCACACTGTCTGCATTCGGAGACCTGCACGTGATTGGCAGAAGTTGCTGTGTGTGCAACTTCTGTCCCAGTTGACTTGAATGGAACTGCCTGCATGTGAATGCAGAGAACACCTGTACATCCCGTGCAGGCAAAACATGGTCTTCACATGGCTGTACGCTCAAGTATGGCTGTGTGAATTAGGCCTATTTGTGATTCAGCATTAACATTACAGTTTGCAAAGAGAATTTATAGGAAAAAGTAATAAAAAGAGGGCTGCTTGCGAGCAGCCAAAGAAGAGGGCTGTACACTGTTCCGGCTCCCTTGCCACCCAGGGGAATTTGCAGTCAGCTGAGCAGGACCAGCTTCAATTAAACCTCCTCTGGACACACTGCTTACTTCACAACACCTGAGCGGCAGATGAGGAAGATTTTGGGTACCACTCCTCCCTCCACATGGTCACATGCTCCATTTCCAACATGGCAACAGGACCTGCAAAGGACACTGCTTCTTCCTCACTGGACCTTGAATACTATAAAAGCAGCTACTCTAAAAGCATAGCCACCATTACCACAGGTAGCACATCAGATAAAACATGCAGGGATGCTGCTTTACTAGAGAAATGTAAATTTCTCCTGCAAGGGGAACTATCAGCAGCCACTGAGCACCCTGCCTATATCCTCTAAGAGATCAGGGAAATGGGATCCTGTATAAATGATCTTGAGAAGATATATGCTGCAGTAACGGTGATCAACTTGCATGAACCCAAGTTCAATATCTTAAGAGCAGACCTCCATGAGTCCAATAATAAAACCAAGGACTTGGAGGACCACAACAGAAGGGGCAATTTTAGGGACCGTGGCATGCCAAAACACATAGTGGACCTTACCTCCACTGTTACTGCCTTTATTAAGGAAGCGCTTCCAGGAATTCCAATTGAATGGTTGGAGTTTGACAGAATCTATGGAGCACATGGTCTTTAAATGCTTGAGGGACCCCCTCATGATATAATTGTAAAACCTACCTTTTATAAAACAAAAGAAGCCATTATGTAAGCTACTTGGAAAAGGGGGATTGGACTTTTCAATCGTACTGATACTAAATTCTTGCTGACTCAGCTCCACAAACCATCCAAAAATGCAAAGCTTTGAAACCTTTCCTTGCTATTCTTCAGAACAAGGGAATTGAATACAAATGGGTTTTATCCTTTAAACTGGTGTTTGTGTATGAAAATAATTCACATTCTTTTTTTTTTTCTCTGGAGGAAGCCCACAACCTTCTAAATCATCAACTGATTCAGCCTCCAGAAGCACTGGGCCCCTCAGGTTCCCAAACAAACTCACAACTCTCTTTCCGCCTGAGTCCCTTAGAGGAGGAAACTCCTCTAAATCCATTCCAAGCCTCACCACTCAGGTAAACAGATTCCTTCTATACATCCTCTCCCAGTCACAGGGGACTGACTTGAATCAGGGATTACTCACTTTTTTTACACCTCATTTCTCTAACTGGGGACCTGGAGTTATCTTTCTGCTGATGACCAACAATTCCATTTGCTGATCAAACCTGACAAGGGGCTTCTTTTTCCTACATTTCTTGTTCTCCCAGACCTCTCCAGGGTTCCATATTTCACAAAGAGATAATGATTAGACTTGTGCACAACGGAAAATTTGGTTTAGTTTTGGTTCGTTGTCATTCGTAAAATACATAATTTTGTTCTGTTATATTCGTTATGTTACGTTAATACGTTTTTGGATAATTCGTTATTATTCGTAGAGTGTCGAATTCATTCGTTCGTATTCGTTGAAATTCGCTATTTATGTATGTATAGACATTTGTGATAATGATTCATAGTTTGGAAAGTTGTTTGTTTATTGAATCTTTTAACACACACAATGACAACGTCTCTTCTCCTCGGCTCAAATACAATACAACACCCTTCTAACTCAGTTCTCAGGAATGCACTTTACCAGTAATCCATCCTCCGGCACAAAATTAATTAGCTGATTGGACTATAAGATTTACTTTGAGCTGACCTTTTGTTTCATTAGATCTTTAAAGAATTACCGAATCATGTAGAATTAATTCAAATTCATTCGTTATATTTCTTTCGTATTCGTTGTTATTCGTTATTTTTTCATTCGGACATTCGGATGCATCCGAATGTCCGAAGGATGCAGAATTCGGCCGAATTTTGATTCGTTACGAAACGAATTGCACAAGCCTAATAATGATAGTAAACTATCCTCACCATCATCCTGAGAAGTCCTCAGTTATATTGTGGCCAACCCTCAGGGAACAGTTTTTGAGGCCCCATCCTCTGAACTATTTCATTATACCCAAATTCAACACTGGCTTACTTCACTTATATGTGACAAAGACCTCTCCTCCTCTTTGATTATTTTTAAACATATATGTCACCACATTCTCCTGATGTTTTTCTTGATTTCTACAGTCTATTCTCAACTTACTACCCTCTAATATTCACACCTGCGTTACCAAATGGGAACACAATTGTCTTTGTACTCCTCACCTGGTTGGCGCCACACACGCTTGACACCATCTGAACCACATAAGTTTATCTTGGTCTCATCAGATCACAGGACAAAGTTCCAGTAATCCATGTCCTGAGTCAACTTGTCTGTTTGTGGTCTTTCTTGTGCATGATCTTTAGAAGAGGCTTCCTTCTGGGATGACAGCCATGCAGACCAATTTGATGCAGTGTGCAGCGTATGGTCTGAGCACTGACAGAATGACCCCTCACCCCTTCAACCTCTGCAGCAAAGCTATTTCCCAAAGACAACCTTTGGATATGACGCTGGGCATGTGCACTCAACGTCTTTGGTCGACCATGGCGAGGCCTGTTCTGAGTGGAACCTGTCATGTTAAACCGCTGTATGGTCTTGGCCACCGTGCTTCAGCTCAGTTTCAGGGTCTTGGCAAACTTCTTATATCCTGTAGCCCTTTTTTTCCCACAAATAGAGCTTTCTTTTGGTGGTATTTGACCACCCCTGCGGTTTTTATTTTTTGCGCTATAAACAAAAAAAGAGCGACAATTTTGAAAAAAACACATTATTTTTTTACTTTTTGCTATAAGAAATATCCCCCAAAAATGTATAAAAAATTTTTTTCCCTCAGTTTAGGCCGATATGTATTCTACTACATATTTTTGGTAAAAAAAATAACAATAAGTGATTACTTATTGGTTTGCGCAAAAGTTATAGCGTTTAAAAAATAGGGAATAGTTTTATGGCATTTTTCTTAGTAATTTTTTTTTTTACTAGAAATGCCGGCGATCAGCGATTTTTATTGTGACTGTGACATTATGGCGGACACATTGGACATTTTTGACACATTTTTGGGACCATTGTCATTTATACAGCAATCAGTGCTATACGAATGCACTGATTCCTGTGTAAATGACACTGGAAGTGAAGGGGTTAACCACTAGGTGGCAGTGTAGAGGTTAAGTTTGTCCTAGGGGCGTGTTGCTAACTGTGGGGGGGGGCGTGGCTGTGTTTTACACATCACTGATCTCTGCTCCAATCACAGGGACAAGAGATCAGTGTCACTGTTGCTAGGCAGAACAGGGAGATGCTTGTTTACGTTAGCATCTCCTTGTTCTTCCTCCCCATGAGTCGATCGCGGGTATCTCCGCAACGATCGAGTCCACGGGACCTGCAATCTGACTCACGGAGGTCCCGACCGGCGTGATGGCATGGTGGAAAATTTAAAGGGACGTACCTGTATGCCCATTTGCCTGTCCATGCCATTCTGCCGACGTACATCAGCATGCGTCGGTCGGGAAGTGGTTAACACGCCTGCTCGGGAAAATTAGTAATTAAGCCCAATTTGAACATTTCCACTTAGGGGTGTACTCACTTTTGTTGCCAGCGGTTTAGACATTAATGGCTGTGTGTTGAGTTATTTTGAAGGGACAGCAAATTTGCACTGTTATGCAAGCTGTACACTCACTACTTTATATTGTAGCAAAGTGTCATTTCTTCAGTGTTGTCACATGAAAAGATATAATAAAATATATACACATATTTAAATGTGAGGGGTGTACTCACTTTTGTAAGATACTGTAACTGTAATATATATATATATATATATATATATATATATATATATATATATATATATATATATATATATATATATATATATATATATATATATATATATATATATATATATATATATACACACATACATACATACATACACACACAGAGTATATACACATGCAATATATGTATGGCGGTTTGAGTTTTTTTGTGTATTTGTGTGTAAGAAGTGCTTTGGCTCCTTCAGATGATAGAAAATGTGAAGTCATCTGTGTCCAATTTAGCTAGCCAGCCTATTATTATAATACTGTATTTGAAATATGAGTCAAGTGGGTACTACAGCTTTTATTTCTGAGTTATGGAAGCAAACACATGTGGCTAGTCAACTGCAAATTCTTAGGAACATAACAATGTATTCAATGAAAATGAGGCTGCACTGAACATTTCCTGCACAGCTTTGCAGGTTTTTAAAAACCACACAGCTGAGAAATGCCTAAACCACTACATTCCCAAGATGTGACAGGCCTTGCTCACCCCTGCAACACAAATATAATAGCAGTCTCTCAGGGATAATGTCACTAACACAAAGATATGACACAAGAATAGATGAGGACAAAACACTGAACTGTTCCCGATTATAATACAGGAAACACAGTGGTGATCGCAGCAACTTATAAACAGAAGAAATAACATAGCTATAGCTAACACTATTGTTATACAATTTGTAGATCATGAAATAGGGTAGTACTTTAAAATTGCGTATATGTTCCATGGTACATTACACATATTGAGCATTATGTATTGTTTTATGTACTGCAGTCATGTGAGATAACAGCTTAATGCCTGCATTGTAAATATTACAGGAGGTCTAAAGCTGCCCATAAATGGATCGATTTTTTTAACAAAATTTCTTAGAAAAAGTCTTACAATTTGTATTAAAATTCTGAGAACATTTAAATGTTGTTTGAAAGATTTAATTTGCCTTTAACATTTGATTTTGGAATGAATCGACTTTACCAAGCAAAAACCACATACAAAGTAAATGTATTTGTTCACAAAAAAGATTTGCCATCCTGCTTCTTCAAATTTTCTTCTCACTGCAATTGAAAACAACTGTCAGTTTGATACACTCAAAGCTGGGTACACACTGACAGTTTTTTGTTTTCAACCAGCAGTTCATGTTGCAGTTCTGGCCTGTATCACTAATTGCCATGCCCAGTTTACAATATGGTGGCTCATGCCAGAGACAAAAATATTTAATTTCAAGCTTGAGCATTTAGAGATTCAGCTTAACTATTTGTATTATTGTTTTAATGAAAAGAAAAGAAACATACTGTAGAAAATATTTAAAGAAAATATCTAAGCCCTTGTACACACGGTCGGACATTCTGACAACCAAATCCGTTGGATTTTGTCCAACGGATTTTGTCCGAAACTGTTGCATACACACGGTCGGACAAAGTTGTCTGAAAATCCGATTGTACATAACGTGATGACGTTATTTCGTTACGATGGGACTACGTTCAGGCTAGTAGCCAATAGCTTTGGTCTAGGAATTTGATCTGAGCATGCATGGCTACACATGCTCGGAGTATGTCTGATCGGAGCATTTTGTCGGAAAATTGTACGGACAAGTTGGAAAACTTGGTCCGTCAGATACTCCGACGTAAATAGTCCGATGGAGACCACACACAGTCGGATTATCCGACAAAACGGTCCGATAGGACACATTCCGTTGGAATCTCCGTGTGTACAAGGGCTTAGACAGACATAAACAACAGTAAAATAAGCATTTTAAAAGTGAAAAAGTAGTGAAAAGTTCAGATTACTTGCAGAGTAATCTGAAATACACACATCCATCGGATTTTTTCTGACGGATGTTGGCTCAAACTTGTCTTGCATACACACGGTCGCACAAAGTTGGTCAGAAATTGCGAACGTCAAGAATGTGGTGACGTAGAACGCGTACGATGGGACTATAAACAGGCCAGTAGTCAATAGCTTTCATCTCATAATTTATTCTGAGCATGCGTGGCACTTTGTCCATCTGGATTGTCTACACACGATCAGAATTGAAACAATCAGATTTTGTTGTTGGAAAATTTTTGATCCTGCTCTCAAACTTTATGTGTCGGAAATTCCGACGGAAAAAGTCCAATGGAGCCCACCCACGATCGGATTCTCCGTCAACACAGTCCGATCGCACATTTTATGTCGGAAAGTCTGACCATGTGTATAGGGCATTAGTCCTTTTGGATGGTTGTAAGAGTCACTGGCCCTCAGAAAAAGTCCCACTTCACCCAAATAAATGGCCTAATAGATGTTGTGGTGTAGGTGTGCTAGGGTATTTTATAATGAAGACACACCCCTACTGCTATTTGTCCTGGGCACAACTATATTTTCATGTGACAATGCGTTCCGAAGGCTAGCATGATATTTAGCAGAATGCATTTACTGTTTGTCACAGCGCAGTGGCTAATTGGTTAGTCCTTCTGCCTAGCAGCATTAGGGTCATTGGTTTGAATCCCACCCACAGCACTACCTGCCTGGAGTTTGCATGCTCTCCCTGCGTGGGTTTCCTCTGGGCACTCCAGTTTCCTCCCACATTTCAAAGGCATGCTGGTATGTTGTCTCCTGTCTTGGCCCTAGTATGTGTGAATGTGAGTTTACACATATTAGATTGTTAACTCCTTGAGGGCAGGGACTGATATGAATGTATAATAAATATGTAAAGTGCTCTGAATGAATGAAATACTTGTATAGCGCACAATGCGAACTGAATCGCCTCTAGGCACTAAACAGATGGCACTATATAAGTACGTGTAATAATAATATAATGCTATTGATTATCTTAGGAGGTCTAATGTGTGCTTGGGGTCTAATTGATTGGTATCTTCCAATACTGTACATTGGTGTAACCACTTTTTTTTATTAAAGTGACAAATATGGAGATTGTATGAACCTTTACTCTGTGCAGTTTAGCTGTAGATCAGTATAGAAAAAAAAAGAGCATCACTGATGTGTATTACTATACTTTTCTGTGGACTGTTTATGACAGGGCAATCTTTTGCAGACCCTAGGTAATGAAAGTTAAGACACCTCTGTTTTTTTTTCAAATGTGTCTTAAACTGGACAGTGTTTCATCAAATGTGTCATCTTCCATGACTGCCTAGTACAGACATGAGATTTCAGTTTGACCATTTTTTGCTACTGACTGTTCAGTACTACTTCCCCATTCTTTCTACAAAGTTTGGTGTTTGTCAGACATCATTGTCATACAAGGTTTCCATAAAGCAGGGGATGTAGGTTTATGGTAATTAAGCTCATATGAGAAATCTATAACAGTAACCATACGTTATATGTATCAATTACGGTATCTCACCGTGCTGTGAATAAACATAAAAGAACAAACTACAAATCTACATGCAAAACAATTATAAATAATAGAGTTAGTCTCTCTGCAGCCTCCTTATTAATGTAATCTTGGTAAAATGAGAAATTGAATTAAAACAAATTAAAAACAAATTAAAGACATGAGCATGACACATCTTAAGATCACGCAACACTCCTTGTTGTGGGGATAATTGATTAACAAGGAGTGTTGCGTGATCTTAAAATGTGTCATGCTCATGTTTTAATTTGTATGTGAGTAGCATTTTATGATCAATACATTTTACTCATTTATTATGGTAATACACAATGGGAGCTTTTCTAATATTTGAGGAACTTTTGAATGGGAAGTATTTGAAGCATGTGGAACATTCATGAACCAGCTGAAGTATTGGGACTAGTGTTTAATGCAAGCACTATTTGACAAGCCTTTTATGTCAGGCAAAATTCTCTGGTGAGTCATTCACACAAAGGGGGTTTGGTGGAGCACTTTGGGTGAACTTTTGAAGTGAGAGATCTGCATGTTTGATTCTCTTTGATGCCAACTTCACCATTCTCCATTTCTTTGTAAGAGTTTTCTGGCATTTATAATTTAGAGACACTCTGATATCCAGCACCTCAGAAATCTATGAACATTAAAGATGTCTCGTTTTACCATACAGTATATGTGACTGTATCGGTTGTGTAAATATCTGCCTTTTGTGCAAAGGATATAAACATCCGAACATTTTATAATATGTAAATGATATTTTTTGTAAAACTGAATACTATTTATATCTTTAACCCAAAGTTTTTATTTATTTTTTTACTTTTCATTAGAGTGGGTTAGATGACAGTTTTTATCTCCCATGCTCTCAAACTAACACAAATGCAGTGGATGTGTTTCTCTGGACCTAATCTCAAGTATATATTTAGGGCTATGATAACAGCCCTGCTGGGGCAAGTTCCTATATAAAAAGAATGATCGAAAATACTTAACTGTCCTGGAGAAAATGTTGCTCTAATTTTGGTCACAATATATTAGATAAAGAAAATAGGCCAGTCTAAATTAAACCACTTGGGTTCATGCTTATGTAAATTGGATGTGGGTATCCCCGCATCCAATTCACATGGCAGGAGACTGTGATTGGCTCTCAAAGGAGCCAGTTCACACACCTCTGGGGCAACTGCGGTCCGCACTGGAAAAGGGTCCTGTGTGTCTTTGGCTCAGTTTCATGTCCGAATTCAGGCAAAAATTTGGACCTGATTCACCCCTGAAACAGAGAACAGGGACGCTCTGGATCCCTGCTTCGACCGGCGGCCACAGCTAGTGTTAACTAACATAGCGAATAGCCATGTAACAGCCATATGATATAGTATAAATTATACTATATTTTTAAAAAATAATAATAACTTGAAATAGACAACACAGCAAAGTTCTTCTTTTAATCATACAAACTGATAATTATAATTGTATTCATTATGTTAGAGACAGATATGACGTCCATTAAATCAAGTGTTCACTTACTGCTTAATCCCAGTTCTCTGGACTATTGAGACAAAAGCCAATGAAATCTCATTAAATTGCTTTTCAGTTTTTGCCACAAATGAGAAAAACATCTTTGCTGACTGTAAAGTGTCAATTAGATTTCAATTAGATTGGCAATCCAGAATGGCAATAACTACCATATCTATTAGGATTGTAAGGTCAGCTGCTTCAGATAAACTATAAATGAATGGATTAGTTGTTAGAATGCATGTAAATAAATCTAAAGCAAATCTGTGCTGAAAGAAGCATATGGAGAAAGAAAGAAAGAAACTGGTAACATGTAGATTAAAACAATACAAAAAGTTGTCAGTAGAGCTACATGATCAAAGATATTGAGTACAATTCTCTTTAATCCATATGTTTCAAAATGTCTTTCTCAGGTGAAAAGAGAGTTTGTTGTTTATTAGTGTGAACAAACTCCCCCTTCCCCAGAGAAAGACATTTTAAAAAGCATTGAGATGAACTTTTATCAACTTTTTTGCAACACAGCTAAAATTCCAGTTAAAGAGGGCCTGTACTCTAGAAGCTGTTCCCCTCAAAAAGGAGAAAGAAGGACAAGCCACCAGTTTTCGCTTCCTGCAGCTGATCGATACCTCATTACCAATGCAGTCTTTGTTCTATACTTTTCTGTGTGGAGTCAGTCCTCTAGGTAGAGGAGTAAAAGCGCTTTGCGTTTTCATGTCAGAGCTGTCCCCTGATGATTGTTGATCTAGAAACTGAGGAGAGAAAAAAAAAAAACAGCAAAAATACTTGAGGAAGCACAAATCCACTGAATGAATGAAGCAGAACCAGAAAAATTCATACAGTACAAACTGCCCTCCAGCAAGCAACACAGTGGTGACATCGCCAACATCACCATCTCTTCTTACAATCTTAATTTCAATCTAAGGAGGCCTTTATCTAGAGATACACATTTCCCACTGTTGATCCAGCTGTGTTCTGCAACAATAAAGCATTGACAATTTCTGCTGAGGATGCACAAGTGTTTAAGGATCCCATTGACAAATGTTTGGAATCTCTTTCCAAATCCTATTTTCTCTAGCAGGTCCTGCATTGCAACCGGTCATGGCCATGATGCTAGGAATTTACTTTACTCTTGGTAAATGATCTTGCTTTTATTCACATTGACCATTTGTAAAGCTCTTAGAGCTCATGCTGACATGTATTCACAAAAGGTCAGTATGCACTTTTTCCACTCTGCATGGTAAAAAAAAGAAGGTGCCTATTGTGTAATATATCTTTATTATTTAAAGTAATAAAAACAAAATTCAGCTTGCATTCAATTGTGCTATGCCAGCATCAGATACTATACCCAGCCCTTCCACTCCCCAGATGTTCTGGGAGAAAAGTATATTCTAAACTGAATAGAATTTTTAGTATCACCGCAGAGTGGTCCTGAGGATACTTATAAATTACTCGGCGCCATGCCCTATAATTTGGAACGGAGAGATAGGAATAGAGGGCTTGGACTTTTTAGGCACAACCACATGGGTAATTAATACATAAACAGTTTATTAATTATAGAAAAAACATATAAAAATATTGGCATTTAGAACAAGTCAGTATAACACAGTTATATAATTGGTACTAATCACTCATTAACTCCTGCATTTCCATTCTATTTTACTTTGTTGCAGTTAGTACTGTGTTTACTGTTTGTGCAATATCGCTAATTTTTCTAAGTCTGTTGATGCTCCTGAAGAAGCGCAAGGCACGTAACACATAGAGCCCAGGATATTATTACCATCATAACCTGTTACATCGTTTTATTTGAGATTCTTGAATTTGACTTTGGAATAAGTGGCTATTCACCTCCAAGTTTTTCATGATAATTTCTTATAACTATGTATTAGTACCAATTATATAACTGTGTTATACTGACTTGTTCTAAATGCCGATATTTGTATATGTTTTTTCTATGTTTAATAAACATTTTATTTATTAATTACCCATCTGGTCATGCCAAGCCCTCTATTCCTATCTCTCTGTTGCATTCTAAACTGAACATGGTAACATCATTGATTTAAGTTGGGAAGGCAAAGAGAGTTCCTTTCATTACTTCCAGGCTTCAAACTCCAAAAACATACTCAAGCCAGGGACCCAGTTCAACGGTAAACCCTGGGCCTCTAAATCTCTCAACCTGCAGACAAATCCTCTTCAGTCTCTCCTGTACAGCAGGTACTGCTGATTCAGGTATGGTTTCTGGCAGGGCTGAAGGGTAGAATCCATAGTTGGCCCAGAATGTGGACTGGTTGGTAGCAGAGTGTAATGAGTTGTTGTAGACAAACTCTGCCAATGTAAGCAGAGAAGCCTAATTGTTCTGGGAAAAATCTTGAGAAACAACATAGGGACTGCTCCAGGGTTTGGTCCGTGTGCTCTGTTTGCCCATTTCTTTGGGGATTATAGGCTGAAGAAAGGCAGAGTTCCACACTCAAGGATTTACAAAGAACTCTCCAAAACATGGAAGTAAATTTGTACCCCTCAATATGAGACAATGTTGTTGGGTAAACCATGAAGTCTCACAATCTCTTTGATGAGCATGTGAGCTGTCTCTGCAGTGGAGGGTGTGCCTACCATGGGCAGGAAATGGCCATATTTGACAGGCGATCCATCACCACCAAGATGGTAGTGAATCCTTCTGAGGGCAGAAGATCCATGATAAAAATCCATGGAGATCATCTCCCATGGATGGTTAGGGACAGTTAAGGGTCTCAATAATCCCCAGGGCTTTGTCTTGTCACCTTGTCTGCATAGGCACACAGTGCAGGATCTAACATAGGCTCTACAGACCCGACCAAGTTTGGGCCACCAGAAGGACCATTGGATGAGCTCACTAGATTTATGAGCCCCAAAGTGACCGGCTAACTGGTGATCATGGAATATTTTAAGAACTTGAAGCCTTGCCACCTGGGGTATGAAGACCTTATCCTGATGCAAGAGTAATCCATCTTGTCTTCTTAAAGAGGCATGCTCTGTTTTGGGGTATGATGCGGAAGCCTATTTGATAACCGATTTCAAGCTGGGCAGAAAGAATGGTGCTTGGGGGAGCAGATACAGTAGATTCAGGGAAAATCTGAGATAGGGTGTCTGCCTTCCCGTTCTTGGATCCAGGTCTGTATGTCAAGTGAAAATTAAACCTTGAGAAAACTAAGGCCCATCTGGCCTGTTGAGGCCTTAGACGCATTGCAGACCTCAAATACTCCAGGTTCTTGTGGTCAGTAAAGAACATGACTGGGTGACTGATGCTTATTTTGCCTCATAAAAAGGACGGAAAGTCCAAAACATTTCGGCAATATTCTCTACTGTACATATCGTCTAAAGCCTGCTCTATATTAAGCATCGTCAAGTACCCTGTTCATATGCTACATGCATTACCTACCTTGTAAACTAATAAAAAGTATATATATATATATATATATATATATATATATATATATATATATATATATATATATATATATATATATATATATATATATATAATTTTTTTTTTTTTTTTTTTTTTTTTTTTTTAACTACTGCTAGGGATCTAAATCCCTAGGGGTACTAGCTGTGCTTTCAAGCACCAGGCTTCCATATTCTTGTTGTATTTTTGCTGGGATTTTGATAGACCAGCCCCTGACACACCATCATTCTACACATATATTTCTTGTTTTTTGGCTAGGTTTTCATCAAAATATTGCCTGAGGGCCGGGGAGAAATTTGATGGGACAGTCGTAGGACTGGTGCGGAGGCAGGGTATCTGCTTTCTTTTTGTCTAAGACGTCAAGAAAGTCATGGTAGACAGAAGGAATGATTTGACTGGTATCTGTTAAAGGTTGGATGATTAGGCATACAGGAAAGTCAACTTGAGTGAGGATGCCACAATTGTGGTGACAGTAGCTGGATGAGAAGATGACCTACTCCTTGGACAAGTCGATCAATGGATTGTGGGCCGGCAGCCAAGGTATTCCAAGGATGGCTCGGAATATGTGAGATCTGATTACATCGAAGCAAGGGAGCTCCTAATGACCTGTATCTGTGGTTGTGAGAATAGGGACATTCTCTTGGGCAACAGGCCCTGAGCTAGGTGGGGTGCCACCAGCAAGGTTTATGTCCAGTCTTTGTTTCTTGATATGGAGGGGAATCTGTAAATCTTTGGCAAGATTGATATCTACGAAACAGCTGCAAGCTCATGAGTCAATGATTGCACACAGTTTGACCTTCCTTCCAGCCACCTGCAAAGAGATAGGAAGGATGATGTGAGTAGACACAGTCCCGGAAATCTGGAGGTATGAAGTGTACAGAAGCCTGGGCTTACTTGGCTGAATGGGACAGTTACGTAGGAAGTGACCTGTAGCGCCACAGTAGATGCACAAGTTGTTTAGTTGCCTGCATTCTCTTTCTTCTGGGGTCAAGGTGGGTCGGAGAAGACCTATCTGCATAGGTTCTACATCGGAGGTGGTAGATATCGGAGGAATAGAGACAGGGGCTGTTGCAGCCGGGACTTTGGTAAGTACCCAAGTTGGCCGAAAGGAAACATTCAGAGCGTCGCTCCTGCAGGCGCCTATCCAACTGGATAGAAACTTGGATAAGAGCCTTGAGTGTTGTAATGGCCTTGGACCTGGCCAGCTCATCCTAGACAGAATTGGTATTTTAAAGCCGCATCATTTCAACAAGTATCAGCTGCCCATCTACGGAACTCTCTACCGATCATCTACCCTGCATAAGGGAACAAAGGGCCGATTCGGCAGTGGCGGTTCTCTGCGGATCATCATATAATGCTGCCATGGCTTCAAAGAATGCAGTGACAGAATTTAACACCTCACCTTCCGTTCAAGCAGGTTATGAGCCCAGGATTGTGGTTCATCATATAGGAGAGAAATAATGAACCCCTCTCTAACAGTCTCTAGTGCAAAAGTCCTTGGCTGCAGGGCACAGTAAAGTTCGCAGGCATTCTTGAAGGCCATAAACCTCCATTGGTCCCCGGAAAATCGCTCAGGAGTGGGGACTCTGGGTTTTGGAAGAGGCAGTACCACAGCAGGTGGAGCCGCAGTCACTGCACTGGAAGGTACTGTCATAAGGGAGGAGCTTGTGGTTGGGTTTGGCTCAGTAAAAGTCATCGAAGCAGTGAGGGTATGGAGATGCCCCTCAAGCTGGAAGTAGCCATCTTGCAGATTCGTTATTGCTTGTGTCAGGGCAGTCATCTGTTGACACAGAGCTTCCAGCGCCGGAGCACCTCTCTTGGCCTCAGACATAATGGCTGTTTGATACTATCAGGTCGCCTGCGGAGTTTCTTGCAGAAGGACTCAAGGATAATGCAGATGTATTGAGCAGAGGCTGCAGGCAGATGGCGCCTGTAAAGGTGTTGCAAGTCTGGCGAATCACAGTGTCAGAAGGATAGTCGGTACAAGCCAGGATCAGGAGTCAGGTGGAAAGCCGAGGTCAAACACAGAAGCAGGTGGTATTCATAAGACAACCCAGGGTCGAAAACTGGAGCAAGCAGGAGACAGGTCAGGAACAAGCCCGGTCAGTAAAAAAGGATCACAAGGGCAAGGAAACACAGGGACACATGTAACAAACTGATGATCAAGCAGCAATTCAACCAAGGGCTGGCTTCCTTATAAAGACCCATGTGATGTGCTGGTGTCCCAGAGCCCGTCTCCTCCTCTGACACTATTCTTTGATTATGACTTTTGTACAGGGTGTCTTTAACCACTTAATAACCGCCCTATAGCCGAATGACGGCTTCAGGGCGGTTTCTTAACTCTGGGAGGCCGTCATATGACGTCCTCCCAGAATTCCACTCTCGCGCGCCCCCTGGGGCGCGCACTCGAGAGCATCCGTGACCTGTGGACCCGGCGCATCACGGTTCACGGTAAACGGCCGCTCATAGCGGCCGTTTACCACGTGATCGCTCTGTCAAATGACGGAGTGATCACTTGTAAACAAACCGGCGTCATGTTATGACGCCGGTTCCTCCCTCCCCCTCTCTGTACTGATCGGAACAGCGGAGGGGGAAGAGATCGGTGTCAGCAGCGATGTGGGCTGCATCTGCAGTGCCCACA
Source organism: Lithobates pipiens (assembly GCF_037356315.1). Lineage (NCBI taxonomy): Eukaryota > Metazoa > Chordata > Amphibia > Anura > Ranidae > Lithobates > Lithobates pipiens. The sequence goes on along the minus strand of NW_027507764.1, from coordinate 434,963,212 downwards.
TCGCTGCTCACCGAAAATTAACCCTGCAATAACCCTGCAATAACCCTGCAATAACTCTGCAATAACTCTGCAATAACCCTGCAATAACTCTGCAATAACTCTGCAATACCCTGCAATACTCTGCATTACCCTGCAATACTCTGCATTACCCTGCAATACTCTGCATTACCATGCAATACCGTGCAATACTCTGCATTACTCTGCAATACCCTGCAATACCCTGCAACACTCTGCAACGCTCTACAATGCTCTGCAACACTCTGCAATGCTCTGCAACACCCGCCAATACCGTGCAACACTCTGCAATGCTCTGCAACACCCGTCAATATCCTGCAATGCTCTGCAACGCAATACTCTGCAACGCCATACTCTGAGATACCCAGCCATACTCTGATATACCCAGCCATAGTCGGTGATACCCTGCAATACCCAGCCATAGACACCCGCCCTCCGGTGCTTCTACCGACTCGCCAATACGATCAAATCCAGAATCTTTTTTTATTTTTTCAGGCTTCCCAGCTTAGAGGTCTTATTGACCCCATATCTCACTGTAAAGAGGACCTGTCATGCCATATTCCTATTACAAGGGATGTTTACATTCCTTGTAATAGGAATAAAAGTGATCAAAAAAATTATTTTTGGGGAAAAAAATGTCAAACTAAAATAAATAAAGTAAAATGAACAATACATTTTTTTTTTTTTTTTAAAGCGCCCCTGTCCCCATGTGCTCGCATGCAGAAGCGAACGCATACGTAAGTCCCGCCCACATATGAAAACGGTGTTCAAACCACACATGTGAGATATCGCTGCGAACGTTAGAACGAGAGCAATAATTCTAGCCCTAGACCTCCTCTGTAACTCAAAACATATAACCAGTAAAAAAAAAATTATATCGTCGCCTATGGGGATTTTTAAGTAGCGACGTTTGGCGCCATTCCACGAGCCTGTGCAATTTTGAAGAGTGACATGTTGGGTGTCGATTTACTCTGTATAACTTCATCTTTCACATTATGCAAAAATTGGGCTAACTTTACTGTGTTTTTTTTTTTTTTTTAAGCACAAAACTGTTTTTTTTTCCAAAAAAAAGCATTCGAAAAACTGCTGCGCAAATGCCGTGCGAGATAAAAAGTTGCAACAACCACCATTGTATTCTCCAGGGTGTTTGCTAAAAAAACATATATAATGTTTTGGGATTCGATGTAATTTTCTAGCAAATAAATGATGATTTTTACATGTAGGAGAGAAATGTCAGAATTGTCCTGGGTGCTCCAGAACGCCTGATGGCGCTCCCTGCTTGTTGGACCTCTGTATGTGGCCACACTGTGTAAAAGTCTCACACATGTGGTATCGCCGTACTCAGGAGTAATAGCAGAATGTGTTTTGGGGTGTAATTTGTGGTATGCAGATGCTGTGTGAGAAATAAACTGATAATATGACAATTTTGTGAAAAAAAAAAAAAAAAGTAAAAAAAATCTTGATTTTGCAAAGAATTGTGGGAAAAAAATGACAACTTCAAAAAACTCATCATGCCTCTTACTAAATACCTTGGAATGTCTTCTTTCCAAAAAGGGGTCATTTGGGGGGTATTTGTACTTTTCTGGCATGTTAGGGTCTCAAGAATTGAAATAGGCCGTCAGTACTTCAGGTGTGATCAATTTTCAGATATTGGCACCATAGCTTGTGGACTCTATAACTTTCACAAAGACCAAATAATATCCACCAATTTGTACTTATTTTTACCAAAGATATGTAGTGGTATAAATTTTGGCCAAAATTTATGAAGAAAAAATTACTAATCTGCTAAATTTTAAAATAACAGAAATGAAGAAAAATTCATTTTTTTACAGAATTTTCTGTATTTTTTCTTTTATAGCACAAAAAATAAAAAACCCAGCGGTGATTAAACACCACCAAAAGAAAGCTCCATTTGTGTGAAAAAAAGGACAAAAATTTCATATAGGTCCAGTGTTGCATGACTGAGTAATTGTCATTCAAAATGTGAGAGCACCGAAAGCTGAAAATTGGTCTGGTTATTAAGGGTGTTTAAGTGCCCAGTGGTCAAGTGGTTAATGTAGCTCCCCCTGCGCAACAACCTGTGACTTCTTAGAATTTTAAATTTTATTCTGTGAAGAACTTTAAAGAAAATGTATTGAACCTATCAGGGATATTTCTTATTCCACCCTAAAGCCCCGTACACACGAGAGGACTTATGTCCGACAGACTTCCGAAGGAGTTCCGTCGGAGTTCTGCCGGAGTTCCGACGGAGTTCTGACGGACTTTTCGGCGGAGCGGACTTGGCCACACACAATCACACTAAACTCCGACGGATTCGAACGTGATGACGTACGACTGGATTCGAATACGGAAGTTCATAGCCAGTAGCCAATAGCTGCCCTAGCGTCGGTTTTAGTCCGTCGGAATAGCATACACACGAGCGGAGTTTTCGAAGGGACCCGGGTCCGGCGGAGTTCCGTCGGGAAAATTTGAAGCATGTTCCATATTCTAAAGTCCTTCGGACTTTGGCGAGTCAAAAGTCCGTTGCAGCCCACACACGATCGAATAGTCTGACGGACTCAGTCCGTCGGACTTTGGACGTTGAAAAGTCCGCTCGTGTGTACGCAGCTTAACTCAGACTATTGCTTCACGTTTCACTATCACCTCTGTGAAGGAATGTGCTACAGCTGGCAGCTTTGTCTTTAAAGAATCTTTTCTGGTCTTACATAAAGATAAGGTGGTGTTAAGGCCCAGAGCCTTCTTCCTTCCTAATGTGGTTTCGCCTCTCATCTCAAGTACATTGTTCTTCTATGTCTAGCGCCAGTACATCAGAAGGAAATTTCTCTTCACTGTCCAGATATGATGCAATAACTGCAATAACTGCTTCTATTACAAAGACTGACTTTCTTTTTATCATCCTTAATGTTCACTGTATAGGTCAACTAATTTCTTGTTTCACTGTTTCTCAAGGATCACACAAAATAATGGTTAAGCTCGTGATTTTAAGGATTGGGTTTCACCCTTTCCTGTTAAGGCTTGATCTACAAAGTCTGAGTGCTTTTCAGCATCAGGGAACTGTTTCTCAGATGTGCTTGGCTGCTGCATGATCCTCTGTTTACAAATTATATAAGCAATACCAGGTGGATGCTCAGACTTAATTTGATGCTATCTCCAGG